>NC_065596.1:37622015-38910052 GCF_024542745.1 Macaca thibetana thibetana | reverse complement strand
GCCGGCGCAGGCGCAGAGTCGCGCGCGCGGCGCGGCAGGGGCCCAGAGTCGCGCGCCGGCGCGGCGCAGGGCGGCGCAGGCGCAGAGTCGCGGGCCGGCGCGGCGCAGGCCCAGAGTCGCGGGCCGGCGTGGCGCATGCCAGCGCAGGCGCAGAGTCGTATGCCTGCACGGCGCAGGCGTAGAGTCGCACGCCGGCTCGGCACAGGCCGGCGCAGGGGCAGAGTCGCGCGTCGACGCGGCATGGGCCCAGAGTCGCGCGCCGCGGCGCGGCGCAGGCCAGCGCAGGCGCAGAGTCGCAGGCGGGCGCGACGCAGGCGCAGAGTCGCACGCCGGCTCGGCGCAGGCCGGCGCAGGCGCAGAGTCGCGCGTCGGCGCGGCAGGGGCCCAGAGTCGCGCGCCGGCGCGGCGCAGGGCGGCGCAGGCGCAGAGTCGCGGGCCGGCGCGGCGCAGGCCCAGAGTCGCGGGCCGGCGTGGCGCATGCCAGCGCAGGCGCGGCGCATGCCAGCGCAGGCGCAGAGTCGTATGCCTGCACGGCGCAGGCGTAGAGTCGCACGCCGGCTCGGCACAGGCCGGCGCAGGCGCAGAGTCGCGCGTCGACGCGGCATGGGCCCAGAGTCGCGCGCCGGCGCGGCGCAGGCCAGCGCAGGCGCAGAGTCGCAGGCGGGCGCGACGCAGGCGCAGAGTCGCACGCCGGCGCCGCGCAGGCCGGCGCAGGCGCAGAGTCATAGGCCGGCACGGCGCAGGTCCAGAGTCGCAGGCGCATAGTAGCAGGCGGGCGCAGGCGCAGAGTCATAGGCCGGCGCGGCGCAGGCGCAGAGTCGCAGACCGGAGCGGCGCAGGCGCAGAGTCGCAGGCGCAGAGTCGCAGGCCGGCGCAGGCGCAGAGTGGCGCGCCTGCGCGTCGGGGCGGAGGGGTGGTGGCGCAGAGCGCACACTGCGTGGGCCTGAGGGGGCGCGGTGCAGGCGCAGAGGCGCACGCTGCCGGGGGAGAGGCGCAGAGACGGGGGAACATCAGTAATCTGAAAAGCCGGGCTCGGGTGCCCGCTGGTTGCAGCCGCGCACTGCAGGGCCCTCTTGCTCAGGGTTTTTGTGCCACTGCGCCGCCTGCTGGCGCCTAGAGCCACTGCAGGGCCCTCTTTCTTACAGTGGTGGCCAGCGCCGCCTGCTGGCGCCGGGGCACTGCATGGCCCTCTTGCTCACAGTATAGTGACGGGCGCGCAGCCTGCTGGCACTTGGGGACATTGCAGGGCTCTCTGGGTCACAGTGTAGTAGCAACACTCCTGATGCTGGCAGCTGGGGACACTGCCGGGCCCTCTTGTTTGCCTTGCAGTGGGGGCACGCCCCCTTCTGGCCGCTGGGGGCACTACAGGATCCTCTTGCTCACAGTGGAGTGGCAGCACGCCCCGTGCTGCCAACCAGGACACTGCAGGGTCTTTTTGCTCATGATGTGGTGCCCGTGCGCCACCTGCTGGCAGCTAAGGACACTGCGGGATCCTCTTGCTCACAGTATAGTCGTCGTACGCCCCCTGCTGGAAGCTGGGGACACCGCCGGGCCCTCTTGCTGGCAGTGTCATCGCAGCACAACACCTGCAGGCAGATGGGGACTATGCAGAGCCCTCTTGCTCCAGGTGTGACGGCTGGCGCCCCCTAAAGGCCGCCTCCTCCACCGCTTAAAGTCGGAGCGCCAGTTATTAAGCGCCATCGGTTCTGGAAATTGATGTCCCGGTTCTTGTCTCACTTGGAAGAAAGATTTTCACCAAGAGGCAATACAAAGATGGCAGATAACTTCATTCAAAAAAATACAGTGTGAAGAGCTTATTGTAGAAAAATAGGAGTAGGCTGATCGTGCAGGAAAGCAGCCTGAGAGTCCTGTGCAGGGAATTTTATTTTGGACTTCTTCACATTCCTGCCTCTGTCTCAAGTCTCTGCCTGTTTTCTTTGCTTTTCCTGCTACTGCCTTAGGTCCCCAACTTGCCCCACTTAGGCTTGTGGGACCTCCTCACTGTTGGATGAGGCACGTGTGTGGTGATCCATCCGAATCCACAGTGGCAACGGGCTCCTTCCCGCCATCCCAGGCAGGCTGACGGTGGTCACATTTGGACCTACTGGGCCTATCTCTTTTCAATGTGCTTCTCTGCCCTAATCTGTACTTATGGTGCTAGGTTTCTTTTAGGAATGTCCCCTTTGTCCTTATCAGCATGTAGCTAGCAATATTATGACATTATTACTGCAGACTGAATGATGACTGGGGCATCTTAAGAGGATTTCTAGGGTGTTTCTTTCTGCATAGGTGCCTCTTCTCCCTCCTACCCACAAATGACAAGTGCCCATCCGCTCCAGCATTACAGATGCCACTAAATGTGAATTTTTCGTGGTCCCTCCAGGTGAGCTTTCCCAGACTTTCCCTTTTTCAGGAGCTCCGCCTCCTGTTCATGTCTAGCCATCTATCTGCTCTAACAGAGCCCACTACCCTGTGTCCTTCCCAAAAATAGTGAGGGAACGATTATTGGAAACCATAGGAAATGATATGCATGTAGATGAAAACTTTACAACTTACACAAATGATCACTCAAAATCATCCTTACACTAAAAATGCGAAACTATACAATTTCTAGAAGAAACTATGGAAGAAAAGCTATGTGCCTCTGGGTTTGGTAATGAATTTTAACAAATGACACACAAGGTTGATATACGCAGAAGAAATGACAATGTGGATTTCTTAATATTTACAGTTTATGCTCTGGAAAAGACCTTGTTAAGGGAACAAAAAGACAAGCCACATATTGAAAACAAATGGCAAAATACAGAACTGAGAATCTGTATTCAAAATATATACAAAATTCTTGAAACTAAACAATAAGTTAAACAGCTCAATTAAAAATGCACACAGTTCTGAACAGACACCTCACCAAAGATGATCTACGGATGGCAAGTAAACATACCAAAAGATACTCAACATACTAGAGAACGGAAAACCACAATGAGATAGCACAGCTGGTCTATATCTGTTAGAACTGCTAAACTCAAAAAAAATGACAAATTGCTGGAGGAAAAACAAGAACTCTTTTCATTGCTGGTGGAAGACGGTGTGTAAGACCAGAATATGCCACCCCAAAATATGATAGTAGGAAACCAGAATATGCCATCCCAAAATATGTCCCTTTGGCATAAGAATTATTCTGAGCTGATTACTTTGAAAAAATGCTAAAAAAGGAAGTTCTCAAAACAGAGTAGAAGTTACCCTTGTGTAAGGAAAATTTATATCTATAAAAGAAATCCCCATTTAAAAGATCTCTCTCTCTCTCTCTCTCTCTCTCTCTCTCTCTCAGCACCAACCAAGAAGAGAAGGATGACTAAATCACTAAAGAGTCTTATCAACAGAGAACGCATGGAGTTAAGTCTGTATAAGAAAACTTACCCTTGTCTACTGTGCTTTTTGCTTGTTACCTCCCCACTACTGAGCCTCAAATCTTCTTTCTTTAAGTTGAAGATAGCATTTACACTTCAACTGAAAGCCACCTGCTGGGGATTTACTCATTTTTCCCTGAGTATCTCCCATGTATCCATAAGGTATACATGTTTTTAAACTCGTCTACTTTTTTCTCATTTTAATCTGTAATTTGTTACAGAGGGTCCCATCTAAGAATTCCGTAAAGGTAGAGAGAAAATTATTTTTCCTCCCCTGTTACAAGTTGGGCAGTTTTTCCCAAAGCTAAACAAGTCTCACCTTACAATCCAAAAATCACATTCATAAGTATTTTGACAGCTACTTTGATATTATTTCCAAACAAAAGCTACCATGCAATTATGTACAGAAGCCCTATTCATAATGACCAAAGGAAAAAAAGGAATCAGAAAGTCTTACAACAGATGACTGTGTGGGAACCCACTCAGACATCAAGAGTTGTCATAGGGACTGTGCACGGTGGCTCATGCCTGTAATCCCAGCACTTTGGGAGGCCGAGGCAGGTGGATCATGAGGTCAGGAGATTGAGACCATACTGGCTAATGTGGTGAAATCTCGTCTCTACAAAAAAAAAAAAAAAAAAAAAAAAAAAAAAATTAGCCGGGTGTGGTGGCGAGCACTTGTAGTCCCAGCTACTCGAGAGGCTGAGGCAGGAGAATGGCATAAACCTGGGAGGTGGAGCTTGCAGTGAGCCAAGATCATGCCACTGCACTCCAGCCTGGGCAACATAGCAAGACTCTGTCTCCAAAAAAAAAAAAAAATAGTTGTTATAAAGATTATTTAAATGAAAACATTTGAGATACCGAAGATAAAGAAAGAAATCTTACCAGGACTTACTTTATCTAATTATAGCAGAGCTCCCAGAAAATACAGCTGCCATTAATCCCATCCAAGGAGTTTCTTTCAAATTCAGCTGCCAGGAAGACAGCCTACTCATTCCCATTAGCACTGATAAATGAAAATGAAATCGTAAGCTCCCAAATGACTGAACAGACCCACTCTTGGCTGAGGGGATCCCAGAGTGACTTTCAGAACTGAGTTCTTGGATTTACAGAGGGTACCATCTTAGAATTCTGTAAAGGTAGAGAGAAAATTATTTTTCCTCCCCTATTACAAGTTGGGCAGGGTGGGATGACAGGGGTCAGATACACCTCGTTATACCCCCTCCTTTGCTAACCATGATGAGGCTTTCTTCCCTAAGGCTTTAACGGAAACAAGCCTTTCAAAAGACTCCACCACTGATTTCAACCAACTGCCTGAAGCTGCCTCTCCTCTCTTGCCTGATAAGAGACCACCCATGATGGAGAGGTTCTGGACAGCATACACAGGATGCACAGAGCGAGTTTTCATATCCTCTGCTTCAACTTTTAATGTCAGAGGGCTGAAAACTCCACCCTGGGACCATGCTAACACTGCCATTTTTTTGTACATTTGACCCATGAAGGAGCAAGAAACTCAATTGCACATGCATGCATTTCTCCTTTCAGAAATATGCATGACTCCTCCTAGAGCTTATTAGATATGTGTATTTGGCCACGCCACTCAGTATGAATTATTGTTTCCTTTACCTCTCCCTTGAAGTGTCTGTTTCTGACTTCTGGCTGGAGGTTATGCTTCCTAGCCTGTCAGGAGTATCCTGCAGGCTGCAACCCTTTACAGGAAATAAATCTCTCACTGGGTGCAGTGGCTCATGCCTGTAATCAAAGCACTTTGGGAAGCCGAGGCGGATGGATCACCTGAGACCAAGAGATCGAGACCATCCTGGCCAACATGGTGAAACCCCGTCTCTACTAAAAATACAAAAATTAGCTGGGCATGGTGGCGCATGCCTGTAGTCCAAGCTACTAGAGAGGATGAGGCGGGATAATCGCTTGAACCTGGGAGGTGCAGCCTGCAGTGAGCCAAGATCACTCCACTGCACTCCAGCCTTGGCAACAAGAGTGAAACTCCGACTCAAAAAAACAAAAACATAATGAAATCTCTCCTTTCCGAATTTATGAAGCTCATCTTTCTTCATTTGACAGCATTAAAAAGCATTAAAAAGCATTAAAAAGTTCCATACTCTCCCACAGAAGACCTAGAAATCTTCATTTTGTTAATCATTTTGGATGCCTGAGAACTTGTAATCCAATGAGTAGAAATGTTGGTACCCCATTTATGGCTGTCATCCTGCCAGTTCTCGGGAGTTTGTATAAGTCTAAATCTGCAAGAGTCTCATCCCATAAGGACCCTTGTCTCTTTCTCTGTTGCCTTTGCCCACTGGCTCTGGCAACAGGGGTCTTTCTTTCTCCTTGGCTCTCTTTGGATGTGGGGGCTCCACCTTCTGTGCCACCTTAGGGAATGCCTTTTGCATGCATGGCTAAGTCATTATAAAGCCTACAGTTTGAGTAACACTTTGAGTGAGTACTCTCTGAAGCTGGGTTGGAATCTCAGGCTTCTTTGTCTGAAAGGTAACTCTTGGGATAGAAGTTTCTTATCCTAGCTTTGGTTTTGAGGCCTCTCTGTTCTCCTCTTGGGTTGGAAGTTATTCCTGTCTTTTTCTTTCATGGTGTCTCTGTGATCTTGCTCTTGCTCCTTTCATGGGAACTTCTCAGTTGACTACATTCTCCCTTCTCAAACCTCTGCTGACTATGTGTTCCACCAATATGGAACTAATTCTGGCCATCACGAGCATGTCACAGTGCTGCAGAGATTTTGTTTAGTGCCAGTTTTGGGGCTAGTTTATGGCCAGATTTGGGGGCTTGTTCCCAACAATTTGGGAAAACAAAGAGTGTGAGAAACAGGTAAAATTTAGATTTTAAAAAATGTTCAGGGCCAGGCATGGTGGCTCATGCCTGTGATCCCAGCACATTGGGAGGCTGAGGCAGGAGGATTAGAAGGTCAGGAGTTCGATAACAGCCTGGCCAACATGGTGAAACCCCGTCTCTACTAAAAATACAAAATTAGCAGGGTGTGGTGGCAGGTGCCTGTAGTCCCAGCTACTTGGGAGGCTGAGGCAGGAGAATCACTTGAAACCAGGAGGCGGAGGTTGCAGTGAGCCAACATCACATCACTACACTCCAGCCTGGGCAACAAGAGCAAAACTCCATCTAAAAAAAAAATCTTCATTCACCATAATAGGAAGTCATTAGATAATATCTGAAAACTCATAAATTTAAAAATTGCATAGGGCAGGGCACGGTGACTCACACCTGTAATCCCAGCACTTTGGAAGGTTGAGGTAGGCAGATTGCTTGAGTGCAGTAATTCTAGAGCAGCCTGGGCAACATGGTGAAACCCTGTCTCCATTAAAAGAAAAAAATACAAAAAATTGGCCAGGTATGGTGGCGTGTGACTGTAGTGCCAGCTACTCAGGAGGCTGAGGAGGTAGAATCACCTGAGCCTGGGCGGTGGAGGCTGCAGTGAGCCAAGATTGTGTCACTGCACTTCAGCCTGGGAAACCTCAGGGTCTGCAGACCCTGTCTCAAAAATAAATAAATTAGGTAAATAAATATTGTATAGTAAGATGTCAATAGACGATGGACTAGAAAGCTACAGCCCCTTCTTTCCCCACAGAGACACCAAGTTAACAACAATATACCGACAAGAATACCTCTGTGAGAATCCTATAAACAAGCTGAGAAATTAGAGCACCTAGGCCATTATAAAACCAAGAAGGGATTTCAGTGGAAAGGGAAGGACAATTCATAGCATTTGGTGTGTCCATTAGTGCTGCTCCCCTATGCCGTACAGTACAGAGCAATCAGGAGAAAATTCTTCACACTCAAGCTCTCCCCTTGGAACAGAAACAAAAGAGCTGCTCTTTCACCTAACATTTTGACTCGTGTGGGGGCTGTCCAGGGGGCTGCTTTCTGTTTCTGTTTCACCTGACTCAAAGCACTGATGGGATTAGCGCCAGAATTTTGGAAGCCACTAAAAACAGAGGGAAGAAGCACACTAGAGCTGCAGTTCTGCAGCCAGATGCCAGGAAGAGCAAGAGATCAAAACAGGTTCAAGAAGTTTTAGAACTCCAGCCAGGCGATTGGTGAAGGTCTTCCTCTGCATAAAGCCAGTATGCAAACACTGTAAGAGGTATTCGTTTTTTAGATATTCAAATCTCGGTTAAAAAAAAAGTTACAAGGCACACAAACAGAGAAACAAGGCCCAATAAAAGAACAAGATAAAACTCCAAAACTTGACCTCAGCCGGGCGTGGTGGCTCACGCCTGTAATCCCAGCACTTTGGGAGGCCAAGGCAGGTAAATCTCTTGAGGCCAGGAGTTTGAGGCCAGCCAGGCCAACATGGTGAAACCCCATCTCTACTAAAAATATAAAAGTTAGCTGGGGACTGCATAAAGAAAATGTGGCACATATACACCATGGAATACTATGGAGCCATAGAAAACAACGAGTTCATGTCCTTTGCAGGCACATGGATGAGGCTGGAAACCATCATCCTCAGCAAACCAACACAGGAACAGAAAACCAAACACCACACGTTCTCACTTATAAGTGGAAGTTGAACAATGAGAACAAAAGGACACAGGGAGGGGAACATCACACACCAGGGCCTATTGTGGGATTCGGGTCTAGCGGAGGGATAGCATTAGGATAAATGCCTAATTTAGATGATGGGCTGATGGGTGCAACAAACCACCATGGCACGTGTATACCTATGTAACAAACCTGCACATTCTGCACATATATCCCAGAACTTAAAGTATTTTAAAATATACATATAAAAGTCACAGGATGTTTGTGATAGTATCTATTACACTGATGTTGCCATCACATAGTTGACTATGTGGAGACTTCAAGTGAAATTTCTTGCAGTTGTTAGAGACATAGAAAATCTGTATTTCCAGGTAAAAACTCGAAAATTTTAGAAAAACATTCAGGATTTACAGTCTAGAGCTCTAACACTGGAATCTTTTCCAACTTTAAAGTTTAATGATTTACTTAAATCTAAAAATAGTAGGTTGCAGATATATTTAAATAGTGTGCCTAGGTAGTATGTTTATATATTAAGATTAAAATGGTCTTCTAAAGTTTACTAATTCTAATATAACCTTTATTGTTTCATGTAGACGTATCTTTCCGATTCCCAGGATAATTTAAACAATTCAAACCAACTATTGACTTAGTTCTAGATTGGGATAGCTATTTATGCATTCAAAGCTTTAGATATGTATTTCAAATTAGAAATGTGTGCTGGTTGTGGAAAGTTGACTTAGAGCCTCAGGTAAGTTTTGTTTTTGTTTTTGTTTTTTTGAGATGGAGTTTCACTCTTGTTGCCCAGGCTGGAGTGCAGTGGCACAATCTCGGCTCACTGCAACCTCCTCCTCTCAAGTTCAAGTGATTCTCCCGCCTCAGCCTCCTGAGTAGCTGGGATTACAGGCATGCACCACCACGCCCAGCTAATTTTGTATTTTTAGTAGAGATGGAGTTTCTCCATGTTGGTCAGGCTGGTCTCAAACTCCTGATCTCAGGTGATCCACCCGCCTCAGCCTCCCAAAGTGCTGGGATTACAGGCATGAGCCACTGTGCCCAGCCACCTCAGGTAAGTTTTTTTTTCCATGTGAACACATTGCTTTCGATTGCCCAGAGCAGATGATTAACTGTAAATATCACAATACATCTTACTGGGCATAATTAGATATATCTAGTCCTTGCTGTGACCTAAGAAAGGAATTCTTTTCATTAAAACTTTAATGTCTCACCCTGTTCATACAGTGGAGTTACTGATTCAGTTTGATGTGAATTCAGTCTTATAAAAGACCCATCATTATAACCTGCTCTTATGCTTCCTGTAGTATTGGAACTTCCAACTTGTAGGCAAAATAGATAATGCTTCATATTCTTAAAAACCACAAGAGGCCGGGCTCATGGCTCACTCCTGTAATCCCAGCACTTTGGGAGGCCGAGGTGGGCGGATCATGAGGTCAGCAGATCGAGACCATCTTGGCTAACACGGTGAAACCCCATCTCTACTAAAAATACAAAAAATTAGCTGGGCGTGGTGGCGGGCGCCTGTAGTCCCAGCTACTCGGGAGGCTGAGGCAGGAGAATGGCGTGAACCCGGGAGGCGGAGCTTGCAGTGAGCGAGATCGCGCCACTGCACTCCAGCCTGGGCAACAGAGTGAGACTCCATCTCAAAAAAAAAAAAAAAAAAAAACCACAAGAAATCTCCCTTTATTCATAATAAACATAGAATTAGGTATTCTATTAAACTGAACAAAGAACTAACTGGGAGTGACCGCATATGTTCTATCACAAATTGCCTGAATGTCTGAAAAGGTCAGTGGGCCGTTTCGCTCCGTGCTGTGCCACAGGCCAACCACGAGGGCTGTCAGTGACTCACTGCATGGGTCACCCAGGGCATGTGGTGCTGAGGCTGTCAAAGAGCAAGACAGGGCTGCATCTAAACTGAGGCCTCTGCTAAGTGTCCGAACTCGGGCAAGATGCTAAAGACTTTAGAGACGTTTCCTTTTCTATAGATGGGGTTATAACACTCACCCTGTCAGGTTCTCCTGCGTGTTGACAAGGCCGGCATGTGACACACCAGGGGCAGAGTTGGATGGGAACCATCTTCCTCAGACAACATGGTCCTCATAAGCATCAACAAAATAAGGAGAGCAGGAGAGCAGGGTGTCTCCAGCTGTGTCAGGACTGCAGCAGGGACTCAGCAACAGTCAGTCTCTTTCTCTTGTTTCATCCAAATCATACATTTTTTTAAAAAGGTGCGGTTATCATGGATGTTTATATTGATTCCTGGGATCAGGCAAATACACCTTTCCTTGTCATTCCTTCAAGAGTTATGTCCACACACAAATTTGCACACAAATGTTCAGAGCTTTATTCAGGATTACCAGAAACTGGAGGCAACCAACATGTCCTTCAGTAGGTGAATGGATAAATAAATTCTGGTACCTACAGACAATGGAATATCATTCAGTGAGAAAATAAATGAGCTATCTAATCATGAAAAGGCACACAGGGACCCAAAATGCATACCACTAAGTGAAAAAAGCCAAAAACGCTACATACTGTATGATTCCAATTACATGACATTTTGGAAAAGGGAAAATTACATAGATAGGGAAAAACAATCAATGGTTGACAGGGGTTGGGGAGAGGAAAGGATGGATGGGCAGACAGCCCTGGCTGCTTAGGGCAGTGAGACCACTGTGTGCGATTTCACCACAACAGTGGACCCATGACAGCGTGCAGATGCCCACACCCATTGAATTAGGACCACAAAAAGGTATTAATTACATCAACTATGAACTTTCATAATGAAATAAATGTTTTTTAAAAGTGGACAGTTTTGTTCAGTTACTGTCTACTTTCTGAAATGGAGACGGTGGAGTGCTTCCATGGTTGTAAGAATAAAAATAGCTTAGAGAATGTAGTAACTGAAATAGGTGCGTAAACATTGTTAAACTATTTTATTCTCATTAAAAAGCATTGCTTAAGTCTATTTATATTTAAAAATTGAGCAAGGAGTGCAAACACATTAATTCTCCTCTAGCTCCACTCAGAAGTCAGGACTGCATGCCTCCACTTGCACCTGCGAAACACAACAACCTTTTTCAGCGTCATTAAAATATTTCAATGGGAGGATTGACTTTAGACTCAACCTGTGTTTTCTCCCCTGGAAAACAAAGGTTTTATGAAACAAACAAAGCCTTTACCGTCCTCAAACGGAACACTCAGACATCTGTGATGTCTGCTGTAAGTGCCACCAGGCTCTCCTCTGAAATCTCGTAATGGGAAAATAGAGACTGTAGATTCTTTTAGAAAGGGGAGAATCAGAACTAATGTCGAAAGGCCACGTCCTCATTCATAAACATCTTCTTTTACAAATTCCACACGTTTAGTCACTTTGGGATTAATATGGGCCTATTTTAAAGTGCATTTGTTAATTTAGCATGAATTGTTCAAATTCATTCTGGATCCCGAGCCGATATCCAGCAATGCTGGGTGTGCGCCTGGGAGAGTCACCAGCCCTGATGAGCCTCAGGTTATTGTATTTATAAAATGAAGGTTCGGCTTGCTCCAGTTTTTTTTAAATCATTTTTAATAGTAAAAACTTTTTTTGTTGTTACATAAAAATGTACAAGAAAAATTCAAACATTACCAATGATAATCATTTTATTAATATAAATATTTTTGTGAGCTCAATTTATGACTTAATTATAAAACAAATAAGCAACATGAGGTGCCATTATAAAATATGGTAACCATACTTTCCTACTTCGTTTATATGTTATTGATAAATCTTGATGTGTACAGAAAAGTAGTTTCAAAGAATAATAATTTAAAATAATATCTTGGGCCGGGCGCGGTGGCTCAAGCCTGTAATCCCAGCACTTTGGGAGGCCGAGACGGGCGGATCACGAGGTCAGGAGATCGAGACCATCCTGGCTAACACAGTGAAACCCCGTCTCTACTAAAAAATACAAAAACTTAGCCGGGCGAGGTGGCAGGCGCCTGTAGTCCCAGCTACTCGGGAGGCTGAGGCAGGAGAATGGCGTGAACCTGGGAGGCGGAGCTTGCAGTGAGCTGAGATCCGGCCACTGCACTCCAGCCTGGGTGACAGAGCGAGACTCCGTCTCAAAAAATAAAAAAAATAAAATAAAATAAAATAAAATAAAATAAAATAAAATAAAATAATATCTTGACTTGTAATTTCAGGGACTTTTAAAAAATTCCTGCAACTGCTTTTTAAAGGTTCTAGAACAGTTTCTATGTCTTACAGCTAAATAACTACAAAGAGCTAACTCTTCTCACATTCTGTATTATAAATATAAGTCAAAAAAGGAACAAAATCATAAAAACACATGCATGAACAAATGGGCCTTGGCTCACATTTAATTGCATCTGCCAGTGCACATAGGTTATAGCAGAATTTTTGTGTGTAATTTTACGAGTGGATTTCTGTCAAAATAAAAATTGTCTACTATCTCTATTCAGTGGTATATTTGCACAAATGGTAAACATATTCATAGAGATAGTGGGATAAATTTATTTCATGGCTTACAAGAAGACAGGTTAAGTTGGGACATTTAATTGTTTCATTAATGCTACATTTTATAATGCGCTTGTATGGGCAAGGTATTTAAATGTATTATAACAACTTTTAAATGCTCAATGTTACAGATGGAATTACTAGAGAAAGTACTAACTGATATTTTCTTTGTGTGTGCTTTGAAGGCACAAGGAAATAATAAAGCAGCCCTTTTCCCTTTTCCCATCTATTTCCTGAAGGCCAAGCTGTGCTTTTGCAGATTAGGCCTCTCTGTAACACACACACACACACACACACACACGCGCGCGCGTATGGCCTTTATGGTTTTAAAGGAGGAAAAGAGAATTTGCCTGGATAACTGTCACCTAGGTATTTTCAGGGGAGATCTAGAATCATCTAAGGGGTTAAGCTGGACTAGCCAATGGAAAAACTAAATGAGGATGCCGGGGAGATGTTCCCAGAACAGTAGCATTCCTAATGGGCTAGGCCCTAGTCACATACAATTCCCCAGATGTGGTTGGTGTGGCCAAGGTTCTGGCATGTGACGGCTGCCTTCCTGGCACTTCTTATGCTGTGAGGAGCATCCCCTCCCCAGTGCCAGGGACAGTGGTCCTCTCACCCCCTTCAGAGTAAAGGGCCAGCAGTCGGCAGTCACAGGAAAAGTAGTGAGACAGGAAGGTGAGAAGCATGAAGTGCCACCATCCCAGCCTCCAGTGTCTGGCACAGAATATGACGAGGAATCTCTGTGAATTGGAATCTTCAATATCATCATACATGTGAGTTTCTGCTAGATATAATTTGACTTATAAAAAGAAAGAAATACGACCTTCTTATATCTGAATATTGTAGAAGAGTTAATGATTGTAACCTGCATGTTTTGAATTCTGAGATGCTGTTAAATCAATATTCATCACAAATGTATTGATAATTTTTTAGAATAACAGAAGAGATCTCATCATATTTAATGCAGTGTATCAATTGTAAGATGCATGCTAATTCCAGAAAAAGTAAAGCATAAAAAAAAAATCTGTCTTAGAATGGAAAAATACAGTAAACTATTTTTAACTAGAATTTAAATGCAACATTTTAGGATATGAAGCCATCAACTCATTTTGAAAACTACTGGCTCAGACGACCTCAGCAATAGGAAACCTCTAAAAGATCATGAATCTAATAATGAGATAATTTTCTGTGTCTTTGCCTGAGAGTCTGTCTGAAAGTGGTGCAGTTTTTACACAAGAGGAATAACGTGTCCCAGACTGAGAACGCTTCACGGGCCACCATTCTGGGCAGTGCTTCAGTGTGGAGTTTTAGCAGTGAGTATTCAGAAACAGTGGAATAATTTGAACTTTTTATGAAAAATATTATCTTGTTGGCCGGGCGTGGTGGCTCAAGCCTGTAATTGCAGTACTTTGGGAGGCCGAGACGGGCAGATCACGAGGTCAGGAGATCGAGACCATCCTGGCTAACACGGTGAAACCCCGTCTCTACTAAAAAATACAAAAAACTAGCCGGGCGAGGTGGCGGGTGTCTGTAGTCCCAGCTACTCGGGAGGCTGAGGCAGGAGAATGGCGTGAACCTGGGAGGCGGAGCTTGCAGTGAGCCGAGATCGCGCCACTGCACTCCAGCCTGGGAGACAGCGACACTCCGTGTCCAAAAATAAAAAAATTTAAAAAAAAATTATCTTGTCTATTTTCCTTTAAATATGCAGCAGAAGTTTACTATTATACAACTAAATTATGCGGGTTCACTAATTGCCCACTTATTCTACCTGGATTAACATGTGGTTTATTTCACCTTGATGTTTTTAAAGACACGCATGTGCTGTGTGAGGGTTAGAACATGAGCCATAAACAAGGAGGCTTGAGATGGCAGCGCCTCCCCAAAAATGCGGTACCCCAGGGCCTGCGCAGGGAACACTGCTTTGAACCTTAACACTTCTGAAATGGCTGGACATCTCTGCATGAGCTGTGCTTACCCACTTGTTCCATCTATTCTTATATTTTACAAGTATTTAGTAAATTCTTGAGCTAGGCCATGTGGTCTACCAAAGGAATAAGACATCTGTTGTTATTATTTTATTTTATTTTATTTTATTTCAATAGTTTTGGGGAACAGGTGGTTTTGGTTAAATGCTAAAGTTCTTTATTGATGGTTTCTGAGATTTTGGTCCACCCATAGCCCAAGCAGAGTACAATGTACCCAATGTGTAGGGTTTTATCCCTCACCTCCCTCTCACCTTTCCCCCTAAGTCCCCAAAGCCCACTTATCATTCTTAGGCCTTGGAATCATCATCATAGCTTATGTCCCACTTATAAGTAAGAACGTACAGCGTGGAGGTTAGGTCAGCAGAGGGCTACAGGGGACTGGTGGGGCAGGCTAGGACATAAAAGAGGGCCAAGAGCCAGGGTTACCCGGGAGAGGGTGGACGCATTTTGCCAAGCACCCTAACCCTAAAAACTGTAACCCTTACCCTTAACCCCAACCCTAAACCTAAACCTTAACCCTAACCTTTAACACCTTACCATAACCCCAAACCTAACCCCTAACCATAACCCTAAAACGCTAATGCTAAAATCCTAACCCCTAACACTAAACCCTAATCATAACCCTAAACACAACCCCAACCCTAACCCTAACCCTAACCACAATCCCAACCCCAGCCCCAAGCCTAACCTTAACCCTAATCCCTACCCACAGCCTTTCTTACCTTCTACATCTGTCCAGATTCTCCAGTAGAAGCAGGGACGCTTGGTTCCCAGGTGTGCACCACTGCATCTGGCACAGGACTCCGTATCAGTCCCCAAATAAGCACCTGAATGCTCACAGTGCAGCCATGCAGTGGAAGCCCAGGGTGTATTCTCACCTCCAGAACCAGGGCCCAGCACCTGCATCAGGCTGATCAGGGCTGAAGTGAGCTGTGGCACTCAAGGTCTTCGTAAGACCAAGGCCACGTTGTGCCTCCTATCACAGAGCGAGACGCAGCAGCCTTCAAAGTCAAGGGCCCTTCCCTGATGACACTCCGAGCACAAAGTACTGGACTTTCACACAATGAGGCTGCACACATTATTCTGTTTAAATCCCCACCTAGGCCACTGGGAGAAATGGTGATAGAGGGACCCTCGTGTTGCCCTGTGGTATACGTGCTCTGGTTCATACGACTGCAAGCCATTTACAAGAAACTCAAGCTGAAATGCTACTTGTTTCCAACTTTTTGTTTGCAGAGGATTTACAATTTACACTCCAAAACAGACAGCCAAAGAGCACACTACTTCTCCTCTGAAGTCGCTCTGAGGGCCTCCGCATCAGTCCTACAACTGGAAGATTGGTGGACAAGAACTGGGATGTTGATGGGGCACTGGATACTTGCTGGACACCAACCTCCTCTCACCTAACCTTATAGATGGCCCAGATCTCACCTGCCCAAATCAGACATTTTAACACACACAGCTCTCAACAGCAGGACTTACAGACACAAAACTCCAAGGTAAAGGATTGTCTCAACTCCTTGGTGTCTCAACGAACTAAAACACTGCCTAGCACAGGTGCACCATCAACCTTATTCACTAAATAAACCTCTGTATATTTTATTCATCTTTGATTGTGGAAATGATATAATGAACAAAAAGATGTTTTATAAATTGAACTACAGACCTTTGAGGTCTCTTCACAGGATCCTATCTGGTGGACCCCCAAATCTGCCAACACAGAGAAGTCATTCGTAAACACGTGCAGGGCAGAGGCCAGACAAAACCACCTCTCTCAGCCTCAAAGTGGCCTGGCAGTCACAGGAACGGCCATGTGGGGTCTGGCCTGTACGAGGAAGTCAGGCCTTTGGTTTGAGGCACCCTACTGCACCACAAAACCAAGTTCTGCCTAACAAAGAAAAAACAGCCCACTCACTCTCCCTAATATCCAAGCTGGTAATCTAAGAGCAATATCTGCTTGACACCCCTCCTGCTCCGCCCTCCACATCCAAGCTATCACCAAGGCCCTGGCAATCCTACCTCCTAAATGTCTCTCAAATCCACTTCTCTCCCTTCGGAGTCCAGGCCACCAGCATGACTTCTGCATGTGTGTAGCAGCCTCCTCGCAGGATCTAAACATGCAAATCTAGTCATAGGCTCTGTGAAAAGAAAATCTTGGGGCCCCAAAATTACTAAGCTAAAGGAAAAAGTCAAGCTGGGAACGGCTCAGGGCAAACCTGCCTCCCATTCTACTCCAAATCACCTATCTCCTCACTAAGATAGGTGCACATCCGATTGCCTCCTTTGGAGAGGCTAACCAGAAACTCAAAACAATGCAACATTTGTCTCTCACCTACCTGTGACCTTGGAAGCCCCCTCCCTGCTTCCAGTTGTCCCCACCTTTCCCGACAGAACCAACTGTCTCCCTAAAATGTATAAAACCAAGCTGTGTCCCGACCACCTTGGGCACATGTCGTCAAGACCTCCTGAGGCTGTGTCACGGGCACGCGTCCTCAACCTTGGCAAAATAAACTTTCTACATTGACTGAGAACATCTCAGATATTCAGGGTTCACAAGTCCATGCATGGGGACGTCCCCTGGGGTAGCGCCCCTCTCCACTGAGCTCACTCGCATCCTCCTTGTGCGTTTTCTTCAGATGAAATTTCACAGCTACTTGGTCCACACCTGTCGGCCCTACAGGAAATGGTGTTCTCCACAGGAACATGGGCGGCGTACCTGCTGGGTTGTGTGGAGAAGACCAGGTTCCTCTCCTAATTCCCGCTCAGTTAATAACAAATGTCAACAAGTCGAGAAATTTGCTAACTCGAACCCTAACCCAACCCTACCCCAACCTCAACCCCAACCCCAACCCCAACCACAACTCCAACCCCAACGCCAAACTCAACCCCAACCCAACCACAACCCTAAACCCAACCCCAACCCCAACCCCAACCCTAACCCTAACACCAACTCCAACTCCAACCCCAACCCTAACCCTAATCCTAACTCTTAACCCTGAACCCTAACCCTAACCCTTCACCTTAACCCTAACCCTAACCCTCCCTCCTCCTCCAGGAAGCCCTCCTGAGTCCACGCCCAGAGTCCAAGCAGCGCCTGTGTCTTGAACATTCTGTCTTTCCTCCATGTGCCAGCCCAGCCTCATCATGGGACCCTGAGTCACTTCAGGCTACTCACCGCTCCGCCAGCACAGGGCCTGGTGCTCACAGCAGCCTCAGCCAAGGTACAGATGGTGACATCTGCCCAGGACAGAGCCAACTCCCGACAGCATGTGCCTGAAGGCCTTTCAGCAGCTACAGAGACTGGGCATTCCCACCACACACACACACACACACACACACACACACGAGTCGCTGTCAGGACTGGTGACTTTCAAAGCACGGGGCTAAGGCTAACAGACCAGGATCCTTCCATGGGGCCACAGGAGGCCCCCACCTCCAAAAGGAAGCTGTTCCCTTGGTGAGACCAGGAACCTCCATCCCATGCACCACACACACCACACCCTCCATCACTGCACTGCTCCCTGGAGAGCAACCTCCGGCACCAGATCCCCACCAGAGGGTCTAAATAACCCCTGGTAGGTGACTTTGTTCTCTAGGTTAGAGCTGGTGCCTGCAACAGGATGACAATCCAGGGCAAAGTCACAATCTGTGGTCTGTTCAGCCTTGTTCTCAGCTGCCCAGGCTCTTGATGGTCACACCTACCACCCTGGGGAAAGAGGGGGACTCTGCCAAGAATCAGGTGCCCGGTTTATGGTTCAAATTAAATGTTTGCACAAAAATCTTGAAAACCAGTCTCGTCACTGAGAAAAGGATTTTTTCTGCATAGTAAGCTGGAGCAGCAGTGTGGAGGGGGCATCCTTGCCGCACAGGGCCCCGGGATACCCTAGAGAACAGGGAGGGAAGATCCTGGAGAAGAGAGGTCAGCTTGGCCCAGAACCCAGGGAGGGGCCCTCACTGCTTCTTGTCCTTTGCCCAAAGTGAGGAGTCTGAGGGGAAAAACCAGAGACCACTCACTGGAGTCCTCCCTCTCCCACTCCTCCCACCCACATCCTCCCACCCTCGTCCTCCTCCCACCCCCCTCCTCCCTCTCCCGCTCCTCCCACCCAGGGGGCACGAACCGCCAGCCCAGCAGGGAGGGGAGGGCCTGATGCAACCCCCAAGTTGCTCACTGGTTCCTGGGCTGTGGGAGCCCAACAGGGCCACAGAGGGGGAAGTGCAGAGCTCACTCCTCAGCTGTGGTTCTGGCATGCGTTCCAGGGGGACCAGGGGACCAGGCAGAGCAGGAGCCCAGAGGCAGTGAGAGCCCCGAGGGCAGTGCACACACCACAGACCCTTCCCCACGGCCACAGGACAGACACCTTCGCAGAAGGAGGAGGTGAGGCACATGGTGGGTGCAGACAGCTGCAAACCAGAGGGGACAGAGATAAGTCATGAGACATTTACATTTTTCCATCAACAATGGAACTGGAGACATGAGAACAAAAAGAAATCAGCAATGGAAAATAAAGCTAGTTTTTCCCCATTTGAGATACAGCGTGTAAATCGAAATACACTGAATATACAAAAAAGGCTCCAAGCACTGACAAGGCTCCCTTACTGGCCGCCAAACCTCCATGGAAGCCAACATCTCGGGCAGGCCAGAGCTCTGGGCAACACCTGCCCCCGACGCCCTGCCGTGGTCTCCGCACACACCTGGAAGTTCCCATTGTGCACACTGTAGAGGGTTGGAAGAACACCGCTGGAGAGGACACGTTCTGGTAGAAGGTTCTCTTCACCTGAGGCCAGCAGAGGCCAGTCAGAGGCCTGTGGGGACCCAGGCAGCCTGAGGTCACTGCAGAGGCTGAGCTTCCTTCCATCAGCAGGAGGCCCGCCCACCTCGTCCCTGACACCGCCTCCCTCCGATCTCATCACATCCTGCTGGGGGTCAATGGGGGCCAGTGGGGTGCCCACAGGGAGACGATCTGGCATGAGCCAGTGAAAGAAGTGGAGATAGAGCAAAGTGGAGGGAATTGCAGGATCTTAGGAGGAGAAATAGAGGGATGTGTGGCTGGATGAGATCTGAGGGGTGACCCCTGAGGTGGGGAAACGGGAGACAGCTTTACGGGGAGGTTGTTGAAGTCTATTTGGCCTGTGTAATGCTCCTCCTCTGCCACATCATCCTCCAGTGTGGCCATCTGAACATGCAGCCTGGCCTCATGGATAAAGCCAGAGTCCAGCTCAAAGGCTTCAAGTATGAGCCAGGTCACCCTGACAAAGTGATCCCTGTGCTAGGCCCGCTGTGGGGGTGGGGACAGTTACCAGGTGCTGAAGGGGGCTGCGTCCCTCAGCCCTCGAGAATACACACATGCACATGCTCACATAACACACCCAGGAACACGCCTGTGTTCACACAGGCACACTCACCACATTCACGTGCACACACACACAGGGAAGGCACACACACACACAGAAACAGCTGTGTTTGCCCACACACATATGCACACACAGGTAAACATGTCTACAGGCACACACTCATCGCACTTGCATGCACACTCATATACACAAGTATGTGCACAGAAGCAACTCACCACACTCACATACACCAGGTGTGCTCAGAAGCACACTCACCACATTCACATACACAAGTGTGCACAGAAGCAACTCACCACACTCACACAAGTGTGCACAGAAGCAACTCACCACACTCACAAAGTGTGTACAAAGCAACTCACTACACTCACATACACAAGTGTGCACAGAAGCAACTCACCACACTCACATACACAAGTGTGCACAGAAGCAACTCACCACACTCACAAAGTGTGTGCAAAGCAACTCACTACACTCACATACACAAGTGTGCACAGAAGCACACTCACCACACTCATACACAAGTGTGTGCACAGAAGCAACTCACCACACTCACACACACAAGTGTGCACAGAAGCACAGTCACCACACTCACATATACAAGTGTGCACAGAAGCAACTCACCACACTCACATACACACTCATACACATAGGCAAGCCCATGTGCACACTCACAGATACAAACACAAGGCACACAGGTACACTTTCATACAAAGGGAAGGCAAGGGGAGGAGGGAGGGAGGGAGGAAGGGAGGGAGGGAAAGGGAAGGGAAGGAAAGGAAGAGGAAAGGAAAGCAAAGGGAAAGGGAAAGGAATGGAAGGGAAGGGAAGGGAATTAGAAAAAGAAACTTACAGTTTTGTTAATCCTCTACTGTTAATTTTTTCTTTCATTAATTTATCTTAACCATTATTTGTCTGTGAAAACAACAAGCTGAACTCCAATGCCTTTTTTTGTTTTTTGTTTTTTTTTTTTGGAAGTAAGGTCTCACTCTGTCACCCAGGCTGGAGTACAGTGGCACGATCATGGCTCACTGCAGCCTCGACCTCCCAGGTTCAAGCAATCCCCCAGCCTTAGCCTCCCAAATAGCTGGGACCACAGATGTGCACCACAATGCCTAGCTAATGTTATTTTTGGTAGAGATAGGGCCTCACCACGTTACCTAGGCTGGTCTTGAACGTCTGGGCTCAAGCGATCCCCCTACCTTTTTTTCCTAAAGTGCTGCGATTATAGGCCTGAGCCACCAAGCCCAAGCTTGCAATGCCTTTCTTCACAAGATTTAATTCTGCCGGCAGGAGTATGTAGCATGACCTTCACGTCTATGCTACCTCTTCAGCTCCTCCAGCATGTTGTGCTTTGCTCCATGTCAGATACTGCCATGAGCCTCATGCAGCATGTCACATGCGTTCTCATTTTTCGCACAGTAGCAAAAGTTGCTGTTGCTTCTGAGAGGGGATGCTCAGCATTTCCTCACTCCCAATGCAAAGAGCATCCAATTGCTTCAGGTGGCAGAGCAAGAGGGAAGAACTCCTCTTTTCTTGGCCTTTTTCATTTGTTTGACTATCTCGTTGTATTTGTCACTTGTCAAGTACATAGAATTATCTCTCTCTTTGGAGAATGGAATGTGAAAGCAGTGATAAAAACTTCTGCTTGATATCATAGCCAAGGTCCACCCCAATGTGGCTGGGAGCTGTGACAATGACAATAGGAAGCTGTGCTGACAGGAAACTGTAACGCATGCCCAGGAAAGACTTCAGGTTACTGAAAACTGCCCAGTCTCCCTGCCTGGCACACACTAACCAGCGGATGCCAACTGATGTCAGTGTGACTCCCCGCATCTGACTAATACACCCCAAGACGCTATTTGTTTGCTGTTGTTTGTGACAAGGTCTCACTCTATCACCCAGACATCAGTGCAGTGCCACAGTCACAGCTCACTGCAGCCTCAACCTCCTGGGCCTAACCTCAACCTTCCTGCCTCAGCCTCCTGAGCAACTGGGTGTAGGGTCCAGCTCTACAGGGCTTAGTGGGTGTTCTTCCCCTGTGTGGAGACAAGAGATTGTAATAAATAAAGACGCAAGACAAAGAGATAAAGAGAAAACAGCGGCCGGGCACAGTGGCTCAAGCCTGTAATCCCAGCACTTTGGGAGGCTGAGACGGGAGGATCACCAGGTCAGGAGATCGAGACCATCCTGGCTAACATGGTGAAACCCCGTCTCTACTAAAAAAATACAAAAAAACTAGCCGGGCGAGGTGGCGGGCGCCTGTAGTCCCAGCTACTCGGGAGGCTGAGGCAGGAGAATGGCGTAAACCCCAGAGGCAGAGCTTGCAGTGAGCTGAGATCCGGCCACTGCACTCCAGCCTGGGCGACAGAGCGAGACTCCGTCTCAAAAAAAAAAAAAAGAGAAAACAGCTGGGCCGGGGGAACCACTACCATCAAGACATGAAGACCGGTAGTGGCCCTGAACGGCGGGTGCACTGATATTTACTGCACACAAGACAAGGGGGCAGGGTAAGGAGGGTGAATCTTCTAAGTGATTGACAAGGTGAAGCAAGTCATGTGATTACCGGATAGGGGGCCCTTCCCTTTTAGGTAGCCAAAGCAGAGAGAGAAGGCAGCATACGTCAGCATTTTCTTCTATGCACTTTTAAGAAAGATCAAAGACCTGAAGACTTTCACTATTTCTTCTACTGCTATCTACTACAAACTTCAAAGAGGAACCAGGAGTACGGGAGGAACATGAAAATGGACAAGGAGTGTGACCACTGAAGCACAGCACCACAGGGAGGGGGTTAGGCCTCTGGATGACTGCGGGTAGGCCTGGATAATATCCAGCCTTCCACAAGAAGCTGGTGGAGCAGAGCGTTCCCCGACTCCTCCAAGGAAAGGAGACTCCCTTTCGCAGTCTGCTAACTAATGGGTGCCTTCACAGATACTGGCGTTACCACTTGACCAAGGAGCCCTCAAGTGGCCCTTATGCGGGCGTGACAGAGGGCTCACCTCTTGCCTTCTAGGTTACTTCTCACAATGTCCCTTCAGCACCTGACCCTATACCCGCCCGTTATTCCTAGGTTATATTAGCAATGCAACAAAGAGCACTATTAAAAGCTAAGGATTAATAATGTTTATAATAATGATTGATAATTGTTCACGATCATCTCTATATCTAATTTGTATTACGATTATTCTTATCCTAACTATTTTATTCATTATACGGAAACAGTTTGTGCCTTCGGTCTCTTGCCTCAGGAACTAGGTAATCCTCCACCCACAACTGGAACTATAAGTGCATGCCACCACACCTGGCTTTTTTTTTTTTTTTTTTTTTTTTTAGAGACAGGGCCTTACTATGTTGCTCAGGTTAGTCGCAAACTCCTGGCCTCAAGCTATCCTCCTGCCTCAGCCTCCTAAAGTGCTGAGATTACAGGTGTGAGCCAATGCACCCACCCCAAAGGTGGTGTTCAAAGTTGATTTCTCATCCAACTCTGATTCTAGACTGAATGGCACAGACCCTCAAATGTGAGGTGCTGACTAGCAATCCAGGAATCCAGAAATATACCCATGATGGACAGCCCAGAGAAAGCCCCAGTGTTGGTGCAGAAGCCGCCTGCTCAGGTGCAAGAGGCCTAGGACTTCGGAGTGTTCCTCACATGCATGTTATCTGAGGTTAGGTCTGGGAATGCCTCAGCCAGGTGCGCAGAGATGTGTATGGAGAGCAGGTGGGAGACATGGGCACCTGGACTCCCCAGCAAAACCTTCAAGACAAGCTTAGTGCAACCAATCCCCTGGGCTGTTCATAACAACCCCTCTCTGGTCCTGCAGAAGGGAGGTAGACTCATATAGAGGCTTCCTGGCAGGACCCTACAGCTGGAGACAGAGGCCACCCACTTAAGGACCTGCATCCTGCAATGAAGCCAACTCATGCCCTGAAACCCAAGTCCTTACCCAAATGGATCACATCCCCATGGCTTTCCCATGTGCTGTCCCTGCAAGCCTCTTTCTGAGGGGCATCAGGTGGCCCCTAGTCCTCCCTTGTGGGATCTAGGGCCTTGTGTCCAAATGCCACCCTTTCCTTGGAATGAGCCCATATCCATGGGAAAAAGAGAGTCTAGGGGGTGTCACAGGAGTCCAGGGGAAAACAGCAGAAAGGAGTGCAGGGCAGAGACAGCAGGGAGAGTGGGGAGACAAGAAGAGAGAGGGAGAATGAGCACCCAGGCCTGGCCAGGGGATGCCTGCAACCATGCGGATACCCCATAACAGGGCTGGGATGCCAGGAGGGCAGAGCCCAGCTGTGCTGCCTCACTAGCTCACCTACCACAGGTCTGCTAGGGCAGAGCATCATTTCAGAGGAGAGCATGGCAAGAAGCATCCAGGGCCCAGGAGGAACAGAGCTGGATGGTGTGCGGCTGGGAAGTCCTCCCACTCAGACCCACATTTGAATCTCTTTGGGGGCTCAGTTGGCTCAGTCTTTGCAGTCTGCAGGATTGAAGGTCAGTGGAAAGGTGAACTGAAAATAAGCAGGATGTCCATCTATCCCTGCTAGCCCTACTTCTGGACACACGGAAGGCTCAGTGAAGTGGGGATAGACTCCAGGAAGACCACGGAGGGAGACGCTGCACAGTGAACCTGGCTTTCTCCTGGGCTTCCACTAGGTCACTGGCACACTGTGCTCCAAGGGCCCCAGGCGGTCATAAGTTACGCTTGAGAGTTCATGGAAGCTTTTGAGAACCGTGTATTTGAGATGGAAGTTCACTTGAGATAATAAATTAACACAGATTAAAAAAATATTTGCAGAATTAAAGGGCCGGGCGTGGTGGCTCATGCCTGTAATCCCAGCACTTTGGGAGGCTGAGGCGGGTGGATCACGAGGTCAGGAGATCGGACCAACCCGGTTAACATGGTGAAACTCCGTCTCTATTAAAATACAAAAAAAAAAAAATTACCCAGGCATGGTGGTGGGCTCCTGTAGTCCCAGCTATTCGGGAGGCTGAGGCAGGAGAATGGTGTGAACCTGGGAGGCGGAGCTTGTAGTGAGCTGAGATCGTGCCACTGCACTCCAGCCTGGGCGACAGAGCAAGACTCCTTCTCAAAAAAAAAAAAAAAAATCTGGGGAATTAAATATAATGAAGTGGGAACATTCAGAACAGTACCACTTTCACTGAGGGAGACAGACAGGAGGATCTTCTTTCCCCCAACAAAGTCCTGTGCCTCAGAACTCCCACCTCCAGCTCACACCCAGGCCCTACTTGGGACCTCTCTTCCCCTTGAAGAGCTCCTGGTAGCAGCTGATCATGGTGCTGATGCCCTGACGGATGTTGAGACTTTGCTTCAAGTTGGGATCACTGTCACTGATGATCTGCAAGCCAGCACCAAAGTGTGCAACGGCCTTGGCCAGGTGCCCGGCCGTGAGCTGGCGGCACACTGGCAAGCTGTCCTCGCCCTCCTCCCGGGACGCCCGCTCCTGCTCCCATCCCATCAACTCCTCGTTGGACAGATCCGCCCCACGGCACTGCAGCAGCTCCCTCGTGTTGGCCTCTGCCACCTCTACAAAACCTGCACTGTGTGCCAACACCATGATGTCGCCCTGGATCTGCAGGAGAGTTTCCATGAGCCAGATGCCCACATTGCCATGGACGCGCTTGGGCCATAGCTTCTTCCACCTTCCGTTCAGAGCAACTGGTAGGAAGTCAGGCATGGTGGCTCACGCCTGTAACCCCAGCACTTTGGGAGGCCAAGGCAGGCGGATCACCTGACGTCAGGAGTTCAAGAGCAGCCTGGCCAACTTGGTGAAATCCTGTCTCTACTAAAAATATTTTTAAAAATTAGCTGGGCATGGTGGCGAGGGCCTGTAATCCCAGCTACTCAGGAGGCTGCGGCGGGAGAATCACTTGAACCCGGGAGGCGGAGGTTGCAGTGAGCCGAGATCGCACCACTGCACCACTCCAGCCTGGGCGACAGAGCGCTATTCCATCTCAAATTTAGGGAAAAAAAAAAGATCAGTTGGTGGCTCACGCCTGTAATCCCAGCACTTTGGGAGGCCTAGGCAGGCGGATCACGAGGTCAGGAGATCAAGACCATCCTGGCTAACACGGTGAAACCCTGTCTCTACAAAATACAAAAAATTAGCTGGGTGTGGTGGCGGGCGCCTGTAGTCCCAGCTACTCAGGAGGCTGAGGCAGGAGAATGGCGTGAACACAGGAGGTGGAGCTTGCAGTGAGCCGACATCAGGCCACTGCACTCCAGCCTGGGCAACAAAGCCAGACTCATCTCAAAAAAAAAAAAAAAGAGCAACTGGTGGGAGTTCCTCCTGGGGCTCGGACTCAGAGATATTGTAGACAGTGTCGAGGACGGGGTAGTCCTTCCAGAAGTCCCTTACTGTCGCCTGCTAGTCTGGGCCGTCCGCCTTGGCCGTCAGCAGGCAGAAGATCCTCCGCAGGTACCAGGCCTTGAGAGGCCGCTACATCCCGGTTCACGGGCTGGATGAAAGCCGTGGTGATCTTGGCAGGTATCCCATGCGCATGTGGTGCAAGGGCTCCTCCAAGTTCCCAGGGTGGCCGGGAGTGCTGTCCAGGATAAGCAGCACCTTGTAGGAAAGGTCGTGCTGGGTGCAGCACCTCGCCACTGTGGGGCAGAAGTGCAGGAACCACTCCTGGGAGAGGCTCGTGGTTACCCAGGCTTTCCTGTGCGAGCACCACACCACGGGCAGGTTGGACTTGGAGGAGCCCTTGAGGAAACACGGGTTCTCCGAGGGGTACCCCAGCAGGGCCTTCAGCTTGAAGTCTCCGGCCGCGTTGCCACCGAGCAGCAGGGTCAGGAGGTCTCCGGCGCCTTTGACCCAGGGGCCGACTCATCTTCCACAGGAAAATGAACGTCCTCTCGGCAGGCGCTTACAGAAGAACCTGGGCTTATCCATGTTGAACACCAGCCAGGGTGTGTAGCCGCCCTCTGGGATCAACCTGCGCGTTAGCGCTGGGTTCTTGTGCGCAGCCTCCCGGTCCGCACCTGCGGCGGGGCGCTGGCCCGGATGCTACTCAAGCCGTGGCGCGCCTTGAAACCAGCGAAGTACCCTCGACTCGCCCTGAAGCTCTCGGGCTAGGCGCCCTTGCCCTGCTCCTGCTTGAGGTTCTTTTTTTTTTTTTCGAGATGGAGTCTCGCTCTGTCACCCAGGCTGGAGTGCAGTGGCCAGATCTCAGCTCACTGCAAGCTCTGCCTCCCGGGTTCACGCCATTCTCCCGCCACAGCCTCCCGAGTAGCTGGGACTACAGGTGCCGCCACCTCGCCTGGCTAGTTTTTTGGATTTTTAGTAGAGACGGGGTTTCACCGTGTTAGCCAGGATGGTCTCGATCTCCTGACCTGGTGATCTGCCCGCCTCGGCCTCCCAAAGTGCTGGGATTACAGGCTTCAGCCACCGCGCCCGGCCCTGCTTGAGGTTCTTGAATGGGCCATGGACTTTCTCCTGACTGAGCACCACACTGAACTGCACGTTAGGCTGGCTCTGGTCCTCCATCCACACACTCAGCAGCTGCTCCATGTTGTCTATCATCAGGCTGAGGCTACGCCTCAACTTGGTGACCGCCTGCAATGTGGCCGCCTGGGAACTCGCCCAGATCTTTTCCTTGTCACGAATGGTGGCCAAGGTGGAGGTGGACAGCCCCAGCGCCTTCCCGATTCTACTGAGCTTTTCTCCGGCTTCAAAGCGCCACAGCGCCTGGAGCTTCACCTACAGGTTGATGGCCTTGCGGTCCCACCTGATGCCTCAGTAATTGCGGGCGCTCAGCGGCCTCTTCAGACGGTGGAGCGGGTGTCCTCCAGACATCGCAAGGGGGTACTTGTGTTCCTGCTACTGAGCCCGCTGATCTCAGCAACTGCTGCCACTAGGGCCCCAGCCCTGACCCACGCTGTAAAATGCGGACACAAGGCTTACTGGTGGGGAGTACTGACAGGCTTGGGTAACACCTGGTAAAGATAATTTACCAAGTCTCTCTCTTTAGGGAGCAGATTCGGGCCATATTAGGGTCACAAGGCTCACTTCCCACTGGACGTTTGCCCCATGCACTAAACTAACTTCACTCTCAGGAATGCAGCAAGCTTTTGTAAACACACTAGGACTGTATAAGCTTTCCCTGCCCCCCACACTGACCATCAGGGTTCCAAGTCACCTACTCCTTGGCCTCTCCAAAGATCCAGGTTGGCACCATAAACAATGAGCTGAGATTACAGGTGCCAGCCACCACACCTGACCTGAAGGTTTCTTTTTAAAGGTAATACGCAGCATGGAAAATAACCCCGATCAACTGCAGGAGAACCAGGACAGGGAAGTGTGTCCCTCCTATCACAGGGCCCAGAAGCAGCCACCAGGCCAGTTTCTCATGTGTCACTCCACCAGGGGGCAGGCCAGGCACCTTGTTTCTTCCACTAACAGGATCTCCCAGAACTCTGCTTTCGCACTTGATTTGTGAAGAGATTTACACTAAAGCAGCCCTGGCTGCTCTCTCAAAGTTGTGGGAATGCCAGTAACTCACACAGGACACCTGGTGAGGGTGGCTCTGAGGTAGATCTGGGCAGGGCCACCGTAAGAGTTCCCAGTCCTTGCAGGGTTTCAGGAAGGTCCAAGAATGGCAGTCAAGGGAAGGGAAGGCCAGGCTGTGGTCACTGCTCACCTGGCAGGAGACCCCAGAATGCTCCTCAGCTGTTCTGCCCTCCTTCTCATGCATGCTTAGTCAGTGTCTGTGAGCAGATCCCTCTCTCCTTCCTGGGTTACCTGCCGGGACCACAAACAGATGAGTGTACTGTGACACAGACAAGCTTTGATATCTACCTCACAGGGCAGAGCCACCCCTGGGAAGGCTGCACTGAAGGTTTCCTATATCAAGGCAAGTCTAGCTGGCAAATGGGATGTGAGCTGTTTGCCACGACCCACCTTAGCTCCCTTCCCTGGCCAACTGGGGCAACCACATAGGGCTATTGGGAGGACTGGGTGTGTAACACCCCTACACAGTGCTCAGTACCCAAGCAGGGGCTCCAGGGACGTCCAGGGGCTGAAGGCCATGAGGGGATTCAGAGTACAGGCAGGCCTGAATGGCAGAGGGTGCAAAGAGGAGTGGCAGACAGGGCAAGGGTATGTGTTCTAGGGTAAGAAACAGACAGCAACCCACATGTCCTGGCTAGGCTGGGCAACTGACTCCTATGGATCCTCTAAAAAGAAAAGGGGAAGTTGCTCACATCACTAGAAGGGCCCCCATGAGAAAGAGTGAAAACAGTAGGGCCTGGAGCATTAGTGGGGCTTCCTTTGGAAGTATTTATGCACCTACATTCATACACACATATATGTGTGTACCACATATGCACATGTGAGAAAGGAGGACGGACAACAGTTAACAGTGGCTACCTCCAGAGGAGACTGGGTGTGAGGCCATAACTTTATATGCCTCTTTAAAAATTATTTTATGATATACATATATTAAATTTATAAATTAAAAAAATAAAATGGGGTCAGTGCAGTGGCTCATGCCTGTCATCCAGCATTTCGGGAGGCAGAGGCCAGTGGATTGCTTGAGATCAGGAGTTTGAGACCAGACAGGGCAACATAGTGAGACCCTGGCTCTATTAAAAACACTAAAAATTAGCCGGCGTTTTGGTGCACACCTGTGGTTCCAGCCACTCAGGAGGCTGAAGTGGGAGGACCGCTTGAGCCTAGGTTGAGGGTGGCAGGGGGGAGTGGGTAGAGGTTGCAGTGAGCCAAGATTGTGCCACTGCACTCCAGCCTGGGTGACAGAGTGAGACCCTGTCTCCAAAAGTGGATAAATCAATAATAAAATGGGAAGACAGATAATAATTAGTATATTTCTTTCTATCTCTGGGCAACAGAAATAAATAAATTAATCAAAGAAAACCCACTTTTGGAAAGTCAGGCAGAGCCCAAGGGTGGATAGTGAGACAAGCCTGCTGGGGTTGGGGCTGGGGCTACACAGAGCCTGACAAAAGCAAAGCCAAGATCCAAGCCAGCCCGGGAGGCACAGCCAAGGTACCAGGAACCCCAGCCCCCCAACACACACTTCAGGCTGGCATGGTGGACACAGTATACAGAGACATTCTCTGGGCCTGCCTGAGACTGTTTTAAATTGTGAACTGGGCTGGGTGCGATGGCTCACACCTGTAATCCCAGCACTTTGAGAGGCTGAGGCAGGTAGATTATGAGGTCAGGTGTTCAAGACCAGACTGGCCAAGATGGTGAAACCCCATTGCTACTAAAAATACAAAAATTAGCCAGGCGTGGTGGTGGGCACCTGTCATCCCAGATACTTGGAAGGCTGAGGCAGGAGAATCACTTGAACCTGGAAGGAGAGGGTTGCAGTGAGCCGAGATTGCGCCACTGCACTCTAGCCTGGCAACAGAGCAAGACTCCATCTCAAAAGAAAAAAAAAAAATGTGACCTGCGTGCCAACAGTAAAAAATTGGATTCAGGCTTTCCTTGCATCACTGTTTGCCCCAGTCAAAAGCAGCTGAGATCTGGCAGCACCACCTGGTCACTTCTGCCTTCTTCTGGCCCCAGGCTGGCTCCTGTGCCTGTGAATTTGAGACCTGGAGTCCCAAGACACAGGGACAAACACCTCCTCCACTATTCAAATGGCATGAGCCTGCGAAGGACAAACCCTAAGAACCAGGAGCTGGTGGCGGTGGGCAAGGGCAGACCAGGCTCAGCTGCTTAATATGCCCCCTTGCCCCTCCATGGCCTGGGGTGAGGAGGGGTTGGGGAGTGCAGGGTGTCCGCAGAATGTAGCATCTCTGACCTTGTTAGACTAACAGTTCACTTGAGCTCCATCCACAAAAGGTTTGGCAGCCTCTGCGAGGTCTCCAGACTGCCAGTCCTCAGAAGGAGCCTAGGTCAATGCTAAGGAGAGAGGGAAGCATTAGTATCCTCAGCCGTACTCTAAACACAAAGGGGCCAGGCCCCTAGACCAACCAACCAATCAGGCCAGTCAACATGTGGCCAGTGTCCCTAAGTGTTCACTGCACCATCTCGCATAATGTCCCAGGACATTGGCCTAGGATTGTGGCTGGACAGGACATAGGCCTGCCCTCCAGACCACACAGAATGCCCTGTCCCTAGTTGACATGCAATCCCCTCTGGTATAAACACACACACACACACACACACACACACACACACACACAAACACAATCCAAGAGTACACCCAAAATCCCTGATAAACAAGTCATTGAAACAAAGGAAATGATCGTGAGATGAGAAGCTTCCTTCAGCTGTAGCCAAGTGTACAGTAAAGGGTTAATTCAGCAGGCCTAGGTTGTCCAACCCCTGCACATTCGAAACAAAGGTCTGGCCCTTGACCTGCTCCTGGGAGGTAACCTCAAAGCCCTTGGAATATCTGCCTGTTAAGAGTGTCTTTTTCACACCAGATAGTTTATGCTAACAGTGTGATTTCTGGTGCGGGCCTTGGACCAGTGCTGCATCATCTGATCTCTGGGGGGTGCTAGAGACTTAGTAACTACATTCAGTCATGTAGACGCTGCACGCCTGTGTGACTGAGAGACTTAGTAACTACATTCAGTCATGCGGATGCCGCACGCCTATGTGACTGAGAGACTTAGTAACTGCATTCAGTCATGCGGATGCCGCATGCCTATGTGACTGAGAGACTTAGTAACTGCATTCAGTCATGCGGATGCCGCATGCCTATGTGACTGAGAGACTTAGTAACTGCATTCAGTCATGCGGATGCTCCACATCTACGTGACTGAGAAACTTAGTAACTGCATTCAGTCATGCGGATGCCACATGCCTATGTGACTGAGAGACTTAGTAACTGCATTCAGTCATGCGGATGCCGCACGCCTGTGTGAGTGAGAGACTTTGTAACTGCATTCAGTCATGCAAATGCCGCACGCCTGTGTGACTTAGTAACTGCATTCAGTCATGCAAATGCCGCACGCCTGTGTGAGTGAGAGACTTAGTAACTGCATTCAGTCATGCAAATGCCGCACGCCTGTGTGACTGAGAGAACTTAGTAACTGCATTCAGTCACGCGGATGCCACACACCGCTGTGACTGAGCGACTTAGTAACTGCATTCAGTCATGTGGATGCTGCACGCCTATGTGACTGAGAGACTTAGTAACTGCATTCAGTCATGCGGATGCCGCACGCCTATGTGACTGAGAGACTTAGTAACTGCATTCAGTCATGCGGATGCCGCACCCCTATGTGACTGAGAGACTTAGTAACTGCATTCAGTCATGCGGATGCCGCATGCCTATGTGACTGAGAGACTTAGTAACTGCATTCAGTCATGCGGATGCCGCACGCCTATGTGACTGAGAGACTTAGTAACTGCATTCAGTCACGCGGATGCCGCATGCCTGCGTGACTGAGAGAACTTAGTAACTGCATTCAGTCACGCGGATGCCGCATGCCTATGTGACTGAGAGACTTAGTAACTGCATTCAGTCATGCGGATGCCGCACGCCTGTGTGACTGAGAGACTTAGTAACTACATTCAGTCGTGCAGATGCTCCACGCCAACGTGACTGAGAGACTTAGTAACTGCATTCAGTCATGCGGATGCCGCATGCCTGCGTGACTGAGAGAACTTAGTAACTGCATTCAGTCACGCGGATGCCACACACCACTGTGACTGAGCGACTTAGTAACTGCATTCAGTCATGCGGACGCTGCACGCCTATGTGACTGAGAGACTTAGTAATTGCATTCAGTTGTGCGGATGCTCCACGCCTGTGTGACTGAGAGACTTAGTAACTGTATTCAGTCGTGCGGATGCCGCACGCCTATGTGACTGAGAGACTTAGTAACTGCATTCAGTCATGCGGATGCTCCACGCCTATGTGACTGAGAGACTTAGTAATTGCATTCAGTCGTGCGGATGCTCCACGCCTGTGTGACTGAGAGACTTAGTAACTGTATTCAGTCGTGCGGATGCTCCACGCCTGTGTGACTGAGAGACTTAGTAACTGTATTCAGTCGTGCGGATGCCGCACGCCTATGTGACTGAGAGACTTAGTAACTGCATTCAGTCGTGCGGATGCTCCACGCCTGTGTGACTGAGAGACTTAGTAACTGCATTCAGTCGTGCGGATGCTCCACGCCTATGTGACTGAGAGACTTAGTAACTGCATTCAGTCGTGCGGATGCTCCACGCCTGTGTGACTGAGAGACTTAGTAATTGCATTCAGTCGTGCGGATGCCGCACGCCTCTGTGACTGAGAGACTTAGTAACTGCATTCAGTCGTGCGGATGCCGCACGCCTATGTGACTGAGAGACTTAGTAACTGCATTCAGTCGTGCGGATGCTCCACGCCTGTGTGACTGAGAGACTTAGTAACTGAATTCAGTCGTGCGGATGCTGCACGCCTGTGTGACTGAGAGACTTAGTAACCGCATTCAGTCCTGCGGATGCTCCACGCCTGTGTGACTGAGAGACTTAGTAACTGCATTCAGTCGTGTGGATGCTCCATGCCTATGTGACTTACTTAGTAACTGCATTCAGTCATGCGGATGCTCCATGCCTATGTGACTTACTTAGTAACTGCATTCAGTCCTGCGGATGCTCCACACCTGTGTGACTGAGAGACTTAGTAACTGCATTCAGTCGTGTGGATGCTCCATGCCTATGTGACTTACTTAGTAACTGCATTCAGTCATGCGGATGCTCCATGCCTATGTGACTTACTTAGTAACTGCATTCAGCCCTGCGGATGCTCCACGCCTGTGTGACTGAGAGACTTAGTAACTGCATTCAGTCGTGCGGATGCTCCATGCCTATGTGACTTACTTAGTAACTGCATTCAGTCCTGCGGATGCTCCACGCCTGTGTGACTGAGAGACTTAGTAACTGCATTCAGTCGTGCGGATGCTCCATGCCTATGTGACTTACTTAGTAACTGCATTCAGTCATGCGGATGCTCCATGCCTATGTGACTGACCCCAGTGAAAACCCAGGACACCATGGCTCAGGTGAACCTCCCTGGTTGACAGTACCCCCTGTGTGTTGTCACACATCATTGCTGGGAGAATTAAGTGCTATCCACACAACTCCACTGCAAGAGGAGAACTGGAAGCGCACGCCTGGTTGCTCCTGGATTCTGCCTTATGCACCTTTTTCCACTGCTAATTTTTATGTTTCCTTTCACTGTAATAAACTATAACCAGGAGTATAACAGTTTTGCTGAGTTCTCTGAATCCTATTAGCAAATCATCAAACCTGAAGGTGGTCTTTGGGACCCCCAAATCCACTGGGATGGTGACAACCAAGAAGAGCTCAGTAGCCCTCGCTCCTGGACTCCCTGACAGCAACACAAGAGCCCACCCCCACTCAGGGCCAGCCCCTCTCCTTCTCTCATGCGGGGGCATCAGGGGCACCAGCAATAATGGGCAGAGCTGAGACAAGGTAAGGACACAGGGTGGAGGTGGGCAGATCACCTGAGGTCAGGAGTTCAAGACAAGCCTGGCCAAAATAGTGAGACCCCATCTCTACTAAAAATACAAAAAATTAGCTGGGCATGGTGGCACACGCCTGTAGTCTCAGTTACTCAGGAGGCTAGGGCAATAGAATTGCTTGAACTGGGAGGCAGAGGCTGCAGTGAGCCGAGATTATGCCACTGCATTCCAGTCTGGGTGACAGAGCAAGACTCCATCTCAAAAAAAAAAAAAAAAAAAAGAGAAAGAAAAAGAAAAAAGGACACAGAGCAAAGGCAGGAGTCTTCATGTAAATGTTAACCAGAGCGTACTTGAAAACATATGGTTTCAAGACTGAGTGGACCTAATCATTCACAACCCATGGGGATTGCTGTAGACTGCTGTTCCAATACCCATGTGGTCATGATGCAAAATCCCTATTTATTTATTTCTCTATTATTATTATTATTATTATTATTTTGAGAGGCAGTTTCGCTCTTCCACCTGCCCAGGCTGGAGTGCAGTGGCACGATATCAGCTCATCACAACCTCTGCCCCCCAGGTTTAAGTGCTTCTCCCGCCTGAGCCTCTCAAGTAGCTGGAATTATAGATGCCCACCACCATGCCTGGCTAATTTTTTTTTTTTTTAGATGAAGTCTCGCTCTTGTCCCCTAGGCTGGAGTGCAATGGGGCAATCTCAGCTCACTGCAACCTCCACCTCCTGGGTTCAAGTGATTCTCCTGCCTCAGCCTCCCGAGTAGCTGGGATTACAGGTGTGCGCCACCACGCCTCTAATTTTTGTATCTGAAGTAGAGACGGGGTTTCACCATGTTGACCAGGCTGGTCTCAAACTCCTGACCTCAGGTGATCCACCCGCCTCAGCCTCCCAAAGTGCTGGGATTACAGGCGCAGGCCACCTGTCTCTTCTAAAAACACAAAATTAGCCGGGTGTGGTGGAGCATGCCTGTAATCCCAGGTACTTGGGAGGCTAAGGCAGGAGAATCCCTTGAACACGGGAGGCAGAGGTTGTGGGGAGGCAAGATCACACCATTGCATTCCAGCCTGGGCAACAAGAGCAAAACTCTGTCAGAAAGAGAAAGAGAGAGAGAGAGAGAGAGAGAGAGAGAGAGAGAGAGAGAATAGAGCCCAGCACTACAGCAAAAAAAAAACAAACACCCCACAGGGACCATAGATATGTGCCCCTCATATTCATGTGTAGGGAAAAACCAGTCCTGCAAAATTAAGGCTTTCAATCCCCTCAGCAGTAGCTGAAGCCAGTTTGCAGCTTTTCCAGTATGTGTAGAATCAGCTTCATGAAGGCTCCGTGGAGACCCCAGCATCAGCCGGCAGCAACACCTCCCCAGGGATCTGGACCCCGGCGCCCCCATCACCACATTCCCCTCCTTTGAGCTTCTCTCAAAGACTAAACCCAACCTCTTCCCTTTGTTCACAAAGCTCTAGGAATGGATGCTGTTCCCTGCAGTTCCTACCAACATGACATCTTAGGGTTCTTTTTGTGCTTTTTTACTCCTTCAATATCTCAGAAACATTTTTAACCTTAACTTCCCTCTGTTAAAACAAGTGGTGTCTTCGCAGTTCCTCAGAAGGTCAAATAGTGTTACCATATGACCCAGCAATTCCACTTCTGGGTATACAACCAAGAGAAATGAAAACAAACATCCACACAAAAACGTCTACATGAACATCCATAGCAGCATTATTCATAATAGCCAAAAAGCAAAAGCAAGCCAAATGCTGATCAAAGACTACATGAATAAATAAAATGGGTCATATCCATACAATGGAATATTATTTGCTCATAAAAATGAAGTTCCGGCTGGGCGCGGTGGCTCACACTTGTAATCCCAGCAATTTGGGAGGCTGAGGCGGGTGGAGCACCTGAGGTCGAGAGTTCAAGACTAGCCTAACCAACATGGAGAAATCCCATCTCTACTAAAAATACAAAATTAGCCGGGCGTGGTGGCCCATGCCTGTAATCACAGCTATTTGGGAGGCTGAGGGAGGAGAATCACTTGAACCGGGAGGCGGAGGCTGCGGTGTGCCAAGATCGAGCCATGGGCAACAAGAGTGAAACCCTGTCTCAGAAAAAAAAAAAAAAAAAAATGAAGTTCTGACATGTTAAAACATGGGTGAACCTCGAAAACATTATGCTCTGAGAGAAGCCAGACATAAAAGGCCACATACAGTGTGATTCCATTTAATGAAATGTCTAGAATAAGCAAATCCATAGACACACAAAGCAGATTAGTGATTGCCGGGAGCTTAGAGGAGGGGGCTGATGGGTGACTACTAATGGGCATGAGGTTTCTTTTGGTTGTAATTAAATTCTGGTATTAAACGGTGGTGATGGTTGTACAACCTTGTGAATATACTAAAAATCCCTGAATTGTATACTTTTTTGGTATGTCAACTATAACTTGGTAAAGGTGTACTTTTTAAATAAGTGACATAGTTTCTACCTCCTGACAGAGAATCAAGTAGGCAGAAGACACTGCACAGTCATGCATGAGTAATCGAGTGAACAGAGGAACAAATGCGAATGGCGGCTGTAACCAACCTTCTCTCCTATCTTGTAGTTGTCACCCCCTCGCAAGCACAAATGCGTACACACATGTGTGGAACCCAAGCTTACAGTGAGGATGTTAGGCACTGGAAACTACAAAGCTGCTCCCTGCCAGGCCAGGCTCCTTGCTCACCTCCTCCTCCCCCCACATCCTACAGGGAAAGGATACCTACACTGTGACTGATGGTCTCGTGGTCCATTTCTCCAACCAGACTAGGCTCCATGAATGCAAGTGTCTTTCCCTGCTGGACCAATAGGGCCTGGCATATGGCAGGCACTTGGTGACCTTGCGGGGAAGGAAAGAAGGATGGGAAAGGAAGCCTGGTCTACCCTGAGAGAGGGGGTCACATCAACCTCAAGCTCATGCCTCTGGGGGGCTCAGAGGCTGCAGAAGTCTCCAAATGTGTCACAGCTTCTAGGTCCTCCTCCCCAAGACAGGGATATTGAGGGCCCAGGCAGACTGAGGGAGGCACTCAGGGCCCAGGGTCATGAGCTGTGACCCCTCATAGATTCCCTTACCCCTCGGGCCAACCCGTGAGCCACAGGGGTCCAGTCTTCAACATCTGGGTGAAGTCCTCCACCAGCGCCATAGCCTCCTCACTGCTCTCAGGGCACTGGGACTCCACCCAGACCCAGATGGCAGGTGGCAGGACACCCAGGAACTGCTCCAGTACCAGCAGCCCCTCCTTGGAGAGCACCTCAGGACACAGCCACTGGTGGCACAGCTCATGCAGCTGGGCCAGGGCCTCTCAAGGGCTCACTGCTCCTCATAGCGGAAGCTATGGAAGTGCTGCCAGGGGTCCCTGCTAAGCCCAGGTGGCAGGGTCGGGGACTAAGGATTGAAGAGGGGTCCAGGATTCAGTGGGGGAGCCTCATCCTCCTCCATCTTGATAATCATGACCTCTTCCTGTTCTAGGGATGCTGGGTTAGCCACCATGGCAGGGCAGGAAGCCAGCCTCCCTGGCCTTCGCTCAGGCCACACACACCATCTGCCTGAGACTCATACCCATCCAGTCAGGGCCATGGACCACTCACAACCCTCCACCCATCGACACCCTGCAAGGCCACCTGTTGTGGGGGAAACTCTCCCTACAAAGGCTTCCCTGGCTCTTCCACATCCTAACCAGCTGGCAAACCGGGCAGGGAGCACCTACAGCCTGAACTTCCCCATCTTTGCCCTCAAGAGGATGACTGGCACTGGGAATCTGGACAAGAGGAAGAAGAGCACCCATGTTCAGGCCAGACTGGGTTAAATGGCACGAAGGGCTGTCACCAGTCCCAGGCAAGGAAGGCTGCCCCTAGGGACAGGAGAACAGCAGAAGACCAGTGCCCAGGGAGCATTTGAGCAAGTGAAGGACGCAGTCTGAGGGACACAAGGAAGAGGGATGTGGGGGACAGACTGGAAGGGCAAGACAGTGGCTGGAGCAGCTTCAGTACAGCCAGTACTGGGATCCAACAGGTGGCTCCTCCACTGGAAGGCCTTCCTTCCCCCATGGCAGACACCTACAGAGCCTGAGAAGCTCACTTCCAGTAGCCACGACCCAGATGGCAGCGAGAGATGTCTACACCATAATGCTGAACAAAAAAGTATGCTGGAGCTGGCCGGGCGCGGTGGCTCAAGCCTGTAATCCCAGTACTTTGGGAGGCCGAGACGGGCGGATCACGAGGTCAGGAGATCGAGACCATCCTGGCTGACACGGTGAAACCCTGTCTGTACTAAAAAATACAAAAAACTAGCCGGGCGAGGTGGCAGACGCCTGTAGTCCCAGCTACTCGGGAGGCTGAGGCAGGAGAATGGCGTGAACCCGGGAGGCGAAGCTTGCAGTGAGCTGAGATCCGGCCACTGCACTCCAGCCTGGGGCACAGAGCAAGACTCCGTCTCAAAAAAAAAAAAAAAAAAAAAAAAAAATCAGCTGAGTGCAGTGGCACACACCTGTTGTCCCAGCTACTTGGGAGGTTGAGATTAGAAGATCACTTGAGCCCCGGATATCAAGGCTGTAGTGAGCTATGATGTCACCACTTGCATTCCAGCCTGGGCAGCAGAGCGAGACCCTGTCTCAAAAAAAAAAAAGAAAGGAAAAGAAAAAAAAGAAACTTGAAAAAAAATTTTTTAAATTGTTTCAATGTCAATCTTTTCCCTTTTCTTTCTTTCTTTCTTTTTTTTTTTCCAGACAGTCTCTGGCTCTGTTCCCCAGGCCAGAGTGCAGTGGCCACATGACTCACTGCAGCCTCAAACTCCTGGGCTCAAGTGATCCTCCCGCCTCACCCTCTCAAGTAGCTAGGACTACAGGTGCGCAACACCACACCCAGCTAAGTTATTCTGTAGAGATGAGATCTCACTATGTTGCCCAGCCAGCCTCCCACACCCAGTCACCAATGACTTTTTTTTTTTTTTTTTTTTTTTTTTTTTTTGACGGAGTCTTGCTCTGTCACCAGGCTGGAGTGCAGTGGCATGACCTCGGCTCACTGCAACCTCCACCTCCCGAGTTCAAGCGATTCTCCTGCCTTAGCCTCCCAAGCAGCTGGGATTACAGGTGTGCTCCACCACACCCAGCTAATTTCTGTATTTTTAGTTGAGACTAGGTTTCACCATGTTGGCCAGGATGGTCTCAATCTCCTGACCTCATGATCCACCTGCCTTGACCTCCCAAACTGCTGGGATGACAGGCATGAGCCACCACACCTGGCCCCCAATGACTTTTTCTTGAGATGGAGTCTCGCTCTGTCACCCAGGCTGGAGTGCAGTGGCCCAATCTCGGCTCACTGCAAGCTCCGCCTCCCGGGTTCACGCCATTCTCCCGCCTCAGCCTCCGAGTACCTGGGACTACAGGCGCCCGCCACCGCGCCCGGCTAGTTTTTTTGTATTTTTAGTAGAGACAGGGTTTCACCATGTTAGCCAGGATGGTCTCGATCTCCTGACCTCGTGATCCACCCGCCTCAGCCTCCCAAAGTGCTGGGATTACAGGCTTGAGCCACCGCGCCCGGCCTCACGTCCTATTCTTACATGAAACAGGATCTAACGACCCTTCAGGGGTTTCATCAGACCCCAACAAAATCACTTTCCACCCCTACCACACAACCAACAATATTCTAGGTTTAATTTTTCTCCTCCTCCTTCTAATAACTCTAGTATTATTTTCGCCTGACCTCCTGAGTGACCCAGATAATTACACTTTAGCCAACCCCCTCAATACCCCACCCCATATTAAGCCAGAGCGATACTTTTTGTTTGCATATGCAATCTTATGATCCATCCCTAACGAACTAGGAGGCGTACTGGCCCTTATATTCTCCATTCTCATTCCAGCAGTTATTCCCGTACTTAACACATCTAAACAACAAAGCATAATATTCCAGCCATTAAGTCAATGGCTATTCTGAATCTTAGTGGCTGACCTGCTCCCACTCACATAAATTGGAGGACAGCCAGTCAAATATCCTTTTATTGCCATCAGACAGACAGCATCCACCATGTACTTGTCTACCTTCCTCACCCTTACACCACTCGCTACCCTAACTTAAAATAAACTACTTAAATGAAAATGTCCTTGTAGTATAATTCAAGACTCTGGTCTTGTAAACCAGAAATGGAGAATCTCCTCCCCCAGGACAACTCAAAGCATTCCCCCCTCACCTACCTTCACCAAAGGGCAGGACCAAAAATACTAATTAGGGCTGAATAAGTAGCTCCTGTGTAAATTACAAACTCAATCTTGGCTGGGTACGGTGGCTCACACCTGTATTCCCAGCCCTTTGGGAGGCCGAGGTGGGTGGATGATGAGGTCAGGAGTTCAAGACCAGCCTGGCCAAGATGGTGAACCTGCCACTTATCTCTTTCTTGATCTTTCCTATCCCATTCAGCCTGCGATATTTCCTTGTTTTTATCTTAACAAGGCTATCTAATTTTATCTTATTATTTAAAGAACTTGAAGGCCGTGTCCAGCAAAGTGGGGAATGGAATTTGTGGTTCTTGGTCTAGTGTTTGCAGTTTGTGTCTAATATCTGAAGAAGCCTGGCTAATAAAATGAAAAGTCAAAATGCTTAGGCCTTTTCAGCTCTTAGGGTCCATAACAGTATATTTTCTCATGGCTTCCGCCAACCTGGAGTAATATAGAGCTGGGTTTTCATTTGCCCCCTGTGTTACTTCTCTTAGTTTGGCATAGTTGACTGGTTTTATGGAAGTCTTCTTCATGCCTTCAATTAAACAAGTAATCATATGATTACAGCATTCCCTACTAGTGTTTCCCTCTTGGTAGCTCCATCTAGGATCAACATCAGGAACTGCCGTTCTCCCCAGGCCAGACTCCTGAGGGTTCTGGGCATGAACGTCGTCTGCCCATCATTGAGCTAGAGATCCGAGGTAGGACTTTTCCTCATGAGTACAACAGATGGTAAAGATCATATAAATGTCCTGCCAAGTGCTATTAAATAAAATGGTAAGTCCTCTCCATCTTTTTATGCAACAGGAAGGGTCCTGGCTAAAGGAGACAACCTTAGCTTCTAGCTGAGACAGGTCAGACACTGGGAAAGGAACACGGACTCTGATGGTTCCTACATCCCCATTTGCCATGTCTCGGAGCAGCAGAACCTTGTCTGGAGCTCAAGTGGGATCATAAGTGACCCACAACCTAGTATGTGAATGGGGACAAGGGTCCCTGAAAAGGAGGCGGAACTGGAAAATGACGTCCAAGGTTGAGATGACAAGGAGGTGAGGGACAAGGAACAGATGGAGTAGGTACAGTTGAACATGAAGGTGACATGCACGGGGGTGGCCTCTTGGCTGGGTGCAGTGGCTCATGCCTATAATCCCAGCATTTTGGGAGGCTGGTTGGGGAAAGCAGAAGAGGATAAAGGAATGGTTATCTAGAATGTCAGAAGAGTCAGTGGGGCGAGATAATTTAGCCAAGCACATTCGACAGATTTGGCAGGGATTGGGATCCAGAGAGACAGTCATGAAATCCTGGACATAAAGAACTTCGGACCATTTACAGAAGTTACGACAGAAAAGGTCGAGCTGTAAAACAGTACTGGGGGCAAGGGTCTCATTCAGAGGCCTGAATTTCTGACCCAGAAGTTTGTAAAGCAGGAAAGACACATTGCATAGGAAAATTAAGCATTTAAGCATTTCTTTTTGAGACTTTGGGGGTCAAATTTGTTCCAGTATTTTATTTTTTATCTTATTTTATCTTATTTTTTAGACGGAGTCTCGCTCTGTCGCCCAGGCTGGAGTGCAGTGACACGATCTCACCTCACTGCAACCTCCACCTCCTTGGTTCAAGCGATTCTCCTGCTTCAGCCTCCCAAGTAGCTGCGACTAAAGGCACCCGCCACCATGCCCAGCTAATTTCGTTTTGTTTTGTTTTGTTTTAGTAGAAATGGGGTTTCACTGTGTTAGCCAGGATGGTCTCGATCTCCTGACCTCATGATCTGCCCACCTTAGCCTCCCAAAGTGCTGGGATTACAGGTGTGAGCCACCACACCCAGTCCTCCAATGTTTTTGAATGCAGCCCAGAGGGAGTCTGAGGGACTAGACAGGGTCTGTCCAATTGTGTGACAGGGAAACCAAGTTGCTTGGGGCTAGTTAAGCCACATTTTCACTTGGGGCATCCTACCACGAAAAGTACTCTACTCACATCTGCTAAAGGACCCTGAGGTGCATTTTTCTAAAGGGGCGTCCTGCCTATTAGAAAAAACCTCCCAGATGGCGCCATTGCACTCCAGCCTGGGTGACAGAGTAAGACGCTGTGTCTAAATAAATAAATAAAATAGAAAAAAGAAAAAACCTCTACCGGCCGTTCAGGGCGACGGACTTTTCATCCCAGAGCCATGGCCAATTTGTCCGTAACCTTGTGGAGAAGACCCCGGCGCTGGCGAACGCTGTTGTGACTTACTCGAAGCCTCAATTGGCCACATTTTGGTACTACGCCAAGGTTGAGCTGGTTCCTCCCACCCCTGCTGAGATCCCTACAGCTGTTCAGAGCCTGAAGAAAATAGTCATTAGTGCTCAGACTGGTAGCTTCAAACAGCTCACAGTTAAGGAAGCTGTGCTGAATGGTTTGGTGGCCACTGAGGTGTTGATGTGGTTTTATGTTGGAGAAATCATAGGCAAGTGTGGCATCATTGACTATGATGTTTGAAGACCAATCTTTAACATCTGATTATATTTGATTTATTATTTGAGTGTTGTTGGACCATGTGTGATCAGAGTGCTATCTGAATAAAATAAGAAAATACAACAACAACAAAAAATAAAAAACCTCCCAGAGCTAGGGTGACCCTGGGATGACCACTAGGGTGGGCAGTCCCAGGTCAGTCCAGGCACGAATTAACTACGTGCTTGGCCCAGGGTCTGAGGGGAAGAGGTTGAGGGAAGACTCACCGTTGCAGTGCTGTTTGGGATCACCTGGATTAAAACATCTGGAGCAGGACGGCCAGCTCTTCACAGGAGAATTTAGAGTGAGAAGGTCTAAGTCACTCAAAACATGTGTGGATTTGCCCTAGATGAGCTGTCACTGCTACCTGCACCACACATAAAGTTCTGGAACTCTTGACCAGAGAAGGATAGGAGAGAGTCTTTCTCCCTTCCAGGCAAGGCAGCCAGCTCTGTTGACCCCCTGGCGTTCAAGCAACACCATGGAGCAGCCCTGGCCAGATGCCATTAATTACCAGAGGGCTACTGGGAGCTGGTTGCTGGAAGGCTGAAAAAGGAAAGTGAATTTAGGTCCCTCTCCAGAGCAGGTAGTGGTGGTTAGGTACCTCTGAATGGGCACCTTTCAGTTTCTCTCTTTTTTTTTTTTTTTTTTTTGAGATGGACTTTTGCTCTTGTTGCCCAGGATGGAGTACGATGGTGAGATCTCGGCTCACTACAATCTCCGCCTCCCGGGTTCAAGTGATTCTCCTGCCTCAGCCTCCTGAGTAGCTGGGATTACAGGCATGCACCACCATGCCAGGCTAATTTTGTATTTTTAGTAAAGACGGGGTTTCTTCATGTTGGTCAGGTTGGTCTCGAACTCCTGACCTCAGGTGATCTGCCTGCCTCAGCCTCCCAGGACACCTTTCAGTTTCACCAGAGTGTATCCCTGGCCAGAGACCTTCAGTTGTCTCCACACACTTACACACTGTCCACCAGGGATCTCGAGTAGGAAGGGAGAGGGGAGAGAGTCTCCTGTAGGGAGAGTCCCTATGTGGGCCACCAAAATGTCGTGGTCAATGGCTACCTGAGGCCTTGGCATGCAGGTGGTAAAAGAATCTTCCAAGACAGTAATGAGTTTAGAAAGGCAGATGTATTAGAGAAAATGGAGAGAAAATGTTGCAAGGGAGCAACAGGCAAGACAGAAGAGGGAAGCCTGGGGCCGGGCGCAGTGGCTCATGGCTGTAATCCCAGCACTTTGGGAGACCGAGGCGGGCAGATCACGAGGTCAGGAGATTGAGACCATCCTGGCTAACACAGTGAAACCCGGTCTCTACTAAAAATCCAAAAAAATTTGCCGAGCGTGGTAGCGGGGGCCTGTAGTCCCAGCTACTCAGGAGGCTGAGGCAGGAGAAAGGCGTGAACCCAGGAGGCGGTGCTTGCAGTGAGCCAAGATTGCGCCACTGCACTCAAGCCTGGGCAACAGAGTGAGACTACGTCTCAAAAAAAAAAAAAAGAGGCCGGGCGCGGTGGCTCAAGCCTGTAATCCCAGCACTTTGGGAGGCCGAGACGGGTGGATCACGAGGTCAGGAGATCGAGACCATCCTGGCTAACACGGTGAAACCCCATCTCTACTAAAAAATACAAAAAACTAGCCGGGCGAGGTGGCGGGCGCCTGTAGTCCCAGCTACTCAGGAGGCTGAGGCAGGAGAATGGCGTAAACCCGGGAGGCGGAGCTTGCAGTGAGCTGAGATCCGGCCACTGCACCCCAGCCTGGGCGACAGAGCAAGACTCCGTCTCAAAAAAAAAAAAAAAAAAAAAAAAGAAGGCCGGGTGCGGTGGCTCAAGCCTGTAATCCCAGCACTTTGGGAGGCCGAGACGGGCGGATCACGAGGCCAGGAGATCAAGAGACGATCCCGGCTAACACGGTGAAACCCCGTCTCTACTAAAAAATACAAAAAAACTAGCCGGGCGAGGTGGCGGGCGCCTGTAGTCCCAGCTACTCGGGAGGCTGAGGCAGGAGAACGGCGTAAACCCGGGAGGCGGAGCTTGCAGTGAGCTGAGATCCGGCCACTGCACTCCAGCCTGGGTGACAGAGCAAGACTCCGTCTCAAAAAAAAAAAAAAAAAGAAGAAGAAGAAGAGGGAAGCCGGTCTGCCAAGAAGCAAGAGGGAAGTTTTACAAGGTCATGCTGCTCAGGTTCAGTGCTTGCAGACATGATGCTCGCGTGCAAGTGAGCCATTTGCAGCTGACCCCATTTCTCAGGACATTTGCTCCTGTTTACCCATTTCTGTTCCTGCCAGTTAAGCCCATTTTTCCATGTTCTCTTAACTCCTTAGGGCTCCACAGGAATCTCTTAAAACCACAAGAGGAAGCCAAGAGAATCAAAAGATCCTGAGCCACCTCCCAGGCAGGATGAGGTGAACTACCCATCTCCACACTTCTCACTTGGAGACAGCAAATGTCAGTGTGGGAAGCTGAATAAGGTCACCTAAACATGTCCATATCATAATCCCAGGAAACGAGGAGTAAATTACCTTACATGGCAAAAGGAACTCTGTAAATTAATCTCAAGATAAGGAGATTATCCTGAGTTATTCCAGTGGCCCCGAAATATAATCACAGGGGTACTTATAAGAGGAGGCAGAGGGGTCAGGCGTGGTGGCTCACACCTGTTATCCCAGCACTTTGGGAGGCTGAGGCGGGCAGATCATGAGGTCAGGAGTTCGAGACCAGCCTGACCAACATGGTGAAACCCCATCTCTACTAAAATTACAAAAATTAGCCAGGCGTGGTGGCACGTGCCTGTAATCCCAGCTACTCAGGAGGCTGAGGCAGGAGAATCGCTTGAAGTCAGGAGACAGAGGTTGCAGTGAGCCAAGATCATGCCACTGCACTCCAGCCTCGGGGACAGAGCAAGACTCCATCTCGAAAAAAAAAAAGAAAAGAAAAAAAAAAGGCAGAGGAAGAGTTGACTTAGGAGAAGGCTGTGTGATCACTGAAACCCAGAACTTCCAAAAGAAACCAGCCTTGCTGATACCTTGATTTTAGCCTAGTAAAACCGAATTCAGACTCTGACCTTTAGGACTCTAAGATAATAAGTTTATGTTGCTTCATACCACTAAGTTCGTAGTAATATTACAACAGTAATAAGAAACTAACACAGGCCGGGCGCGGTGGCTCAAGCCTGTAATCCCAGCACTTTGGGAGGCCGAAACGGGTGGATCACGAGGTCAGGAGATCGAGACCATCCTGGCTAACATGGTGAAACCCCGTCTCTACTAAAAAATACAAAAAACTAGCCGGGCGAGGTGGCGGGCGCCTGTACTCCCAGTTACTCGGGAGGCTGAGGCGGGAGAATGGCGTTAACCCGGGAGGCGGAGCTTGCTGTGAGCTGAGATCCGGCCACTGCACTCCAGCCTGGGCGACAGAGCAAAACTCCGTCTCAAAAAAAAAAAAGAAAGAAAGAAACTAACACAGAAGAGAGCTTCCCTAGTTGGTACCACCACCGTGGAGTACCCAAGGATAGAAGGGGATGATGGTTCTCCATACCACATCAAGAATGATTCAGTGAACCTAAGTCAGATCCTGACCTCTGCTGGAGCCCTCCCAGGCCTTCAAGTAAAAGCCACAGTCCTCACTGGTTCCCTTGTAAGACTCAAAGCCTCCTCCTCTACTCTGCTCACTCCTGACCACATTCTCCAGACGGAGCAAAGGGGCTTTTTTTGTTTTGATTGTTTGCTGAGATTGAGTCTCGTTCTGCCCTCCAGGCTGGAATGCAATGGCGCAGTCTTGGCTAACTGCAACTTCTGCCTCCCAGGTTCAAGCAATTCTCCTGCCTCAGCTTCCCAAGTAGGTGGGACTACTGGTGTGTGCCACCATGCCCAGCTGATTTTTGTATTTTCAGTAGAGACAGGGTTTCACCATGTTGGCCAGGCTGGTCTCAAACTCCTGACCTCAAGTGATCCACCCACCTCAGCCTCCCAAAGTTTGGGATTACAGGCGTGAGCCACTGTGCCAGCTACAAAGGGGCTTTTGTTCCTGTGGTTCCTTTGGCCCAAAGCAGGTGCTCTTCCCTGTTATCTGCATGGCTTTTCCCCTCACCTTCTGCAGTTCTTTTCAAACACAACCTTATGAGAGAGGGCCATCCCCCGCCGTATTTATTTATTTATTGTGTGTCTGTCTCACCTTATCGCTTTTACATTTTGAACCATGTGAATGTAATACCTGGTCAAAACAGATTTTTTTTTTTAATTGTGCGTGTGAAAAACAGAAACAGGCCAGGCACGGTGGCTCATGCCTGTAATCCCAGCACTTGGGAGGCTGAGGCGGGCAGATCACGAGGTCGGAAGTTCGAGACCAGCCTGGCCAACATGGCGAAACCATGTCTCTACTAAAACTACAAAAATTAGCCGGGCGTGGTTGTGGGTGCCTGTAATCCCAGCTACTCAGGAGACTGAGGCAGGAGAATAGGTTGAACCAGGGAGGCGAGGCAGAGGTTGCAGTGAGCCAAGATCCTACCATTGCACTCCAGCCTGGGCGACAAGAGCAAGACTCAGTCTCCAAAAAAAAAAAAAAAAAGTTAGCCCGGCATAGTGGCGTGTGCCTGTAATCCCAGCTACTTGGGGGGCTGACACCGGAGAACTGGTTGAATCCGGGAGGCAGACGTTGCAGTGAGCCGAGATCGCGCCACTGCACTCCAGCCTGGGCGACAGAGCAAGACTCCGTCTCAAAAAAAAAAAAAAAAGAAGAAAGGAAGGAAAGGAGGGAGGGAGGGAGGGAGGGAAGGAAGGAAAGAAGGAAGGAAGAAAAAAAAAAAAAGACATGAACAAATGCGGCCTGACCATTCTGTTTGTGGAGTGACTACACCTATGATGAGTACCTCCATGGACCACGCACCTGCCTTGAAACAAGGAGGCACAGCCCACAGGGCCTTCAGCTAGGGACACAGGGAAAGGCGGGTGGACTGGGGAAGGTTCAAGCCTGGGGAAAGCACCGAAATCTGAACCACTCTTGGGCCCACCCTTCTCTCTCCCACATTAATACCTTTGCCTGCTCTCCCATAATTGTAAATTAATTCACCCACACATTCACTCACCCTCTCCCTCCCACTCTCAACAGGCAGCCCCAAGCTCGGGGGCCTCACGAAGTCTGGGTGGATGACCAAGCTCCTCCCTCGAGACTACATTTCCAAGACAGAGGAGGGAAGGGGTACGAACAGCGGACAAGCGCTGTAAGGCCGAGGAGGCCCGCAAGGGACCTTAGGGCCGGGCGAACACGCCTCCACGAAGATCTGGGTCAAAGAACTCCTCGACCCAGGAGGGACCCAGACTCAGATCAGCACCTGCGCAGTATGGCCTGAGGCGGGTACCGTCCCGCCTAGCGGGTCTACATTTCCCAGAGAACCGCGGGGCCAACGATGGCTCCCACTGACCCACTCGGGTGCGTGCCAGCTGTGCACGCAGTGGCCTCATATCCCAGTTCCCGGACCGAACCAAGCGGAAGGGCCGCAACTCCTGCCCCCGAAGCCGGGCCCCAGCGCGGCCGATCACCCTCACCTTCGGGTCGCAGTGCGAGCCGTCTGCTTTAGCTGGGCCTGAGGGGGCTTCGGCCCTTCTCCATCGCCCCGCCTCACAGCGCACTTCAGCGCAGTTTCCCGGAGGAGGCCGAGCCCAGGCTCAGTCTCGGCCGCGAAGGGGGAAGGTTGCCTGGCGACGGCCGGGCACCGAGGAGGCTGCGTCAGGCCCGCCCCTTGCGACGCTCTCCGCTCGGCGCCCGGCGCCCCGGGGCCTGCCGGAAAACGTAGTTTGGCAACGAGGCTGCACCGTACAGAGTCCAGGCAGGGGCGCCAGAAACTGTTTCGGACCAAAGGCTGACTTTCTCGCCGCCTAATGTCTTTGTCTGACATCACCCTCCCTTCCTCCCTTTCCTGGGTATGTGTCACTATTTTCTTTTTCCCTGTTTGTCCGCTAGCCCGGAGAACAGGTTCCCTTCAGACTGCCAAATATAATTTCAAAACGGTTAAAGACATGACTCTCAGTGAGCATGTGTCAAAGATTTATTTATCGTACTGAGGGAACCAGCAAGATGATTCTAGGAAGATAGGAAAGAAAGAATGAACACTGGCCGGCCGCGGTGGCTCACACCTGTAATTCCAGCAATTTGGGAGGCCGAGGCAGGCGGATCACCCGAGGTCTGGAGTTCTAGACCAGTCTGGCCAACATGGTAAAACCCCATCTCTACTAAAAGTACAAAAATCAGCCGGGTGTGGTGGAGCAGCCTGTAGTCCCAGCTACTCGGGAGGCTGAGGCAGGAGAATCGCTTGAACCTGGGAGAGGGAGGTTGCAGTGAGCCGAGATTGCACCACTGCACTCCAGCCTGGGCGACAGAGTGAGACTGCCAAAAAAAAAAAAAAAAAGAAAGTCGGCGGGGCGCGGTGGCTCACTCCTGTAATCCCAGCACTTTGGGAGGCCGAGGCGGGCGGATTACGAGGTCAAGAGATCGAGACCATCCTGGCCAACATGATGCCATCCCGTCTCTACTAAAAATACAAAAATTAGCTGGGTGTAGTGGTGCGCGCCCGTAGTCCCAGCTACTCGGGAGGCTGAGGCAGGAGAATCACTTGAACCCGGGAGGTGGAGTTGCAGTAAGCCGAGATCTGGCGACAGCGAGGCTCCGTCAAAAAACAAAACAAAAAAAAAAAGAAATAAAAGTACGAAGTCGGATACAAAACTGCTTAGTGGGCTACAAAGCGATACAATGGGCAGAAAGCATTTGCAATCTATCAGCCTTTACAAGGTAGCATCTAACTGGACAGCATCTGGACTCCTAAGTTTTCCTAACAGTTCTACTTCTGATTCTCCTTCTCTTGGTGCTGTCATCTTTCTCTAGGTCTTTGAAAACTGTCAGTCCATCTTACTGTATCTCTAATATCTATCCCTTTTCTCCCTTCTTGTCTCTGTCCCTCTCCCTTCTTGTCTGCCTCGTGAGTCTGGATATCTGCATTTCTTGTCTCTGTGAACCCATTCTGCGTTTCTTTGTGTGTCTTTCATCTGCATCCCTTTCTGATCTGCCTCTCTCTTGCTAACTGTTCTGACACCAGTTTGCCCGGTCCTAACCCTCTGATCCACTCAGCCCTCTTATAACTTGGACCCGTGTTTCTATGTTTGTTCACTTATTTTCACTGTCTCTCCTCGCGTCGAGTCTCCGGCCCTCCCAGGCTGTGGGTCTGTCTCTGTCTCTCTTCCTCCCGCCTGTCCTTCGTCTCTCCTTGCCCTTGAGTCTCTGGTCTCTCTGTCTGTCTTTCCTCGCTGTTTCTATCGATCGGCATCTCTCTGACCCAGTACCCCTCCCCACCTCCTCATCCCACATGTCCCATTGCATTTCCAACGCCCGCCACGTCTCCGGCTTGCCCAGGCGATGTCGGGTCAGGTCCCCAGGTTACCATGGAGACGTTCAGGGCCCGCCCCTCGCCCATGATCACAGAGGAACGTAATCGCGCCGCGCACGCACGTGCACACGAAGGACCCTGCCGACTACGTCTCCCGGAAAGCATCGGGCCAAGCCTTTCTCCATTTTGCGGCCTAGGAAGTAGCAGAGGCCCCTTCCTGCAGGGAGTTGCCATGGAGACGCGGTGGGGCGCCAACGGCGTTCCAATGACGGCCGTGATTGGTGCAGGACCCTGCTAATCTCAGGAAGGCCCGTAGAGAATTGCGGAAAATGTGGTGGGGGGCATGCGCGATCTGGAAGGCGGTACTGCAGTCTGTTTTCCCCGAGAGGCTTGCGCATGTCGACGCACGGATTCGAGGCGGGGAGCATGGGAAGAAGCGGCCAGGAGCGTGACCTGATGATTGCGACCACCGCTAGGGGACGGGAGGAGAGGGTGTAGAAACCGAGGCGAGGGTAGGGGAAGGGCAAGGAGGCGCTCGAGCTGGTGCGCGGAGCATCCTGGGAGACGTAGTCCAGCGGGTGGGAAAGTCGAAGACTGCGCGTGCTCAGGAGCGCGGAGCGGCTCGCTGAGCGCCGAGGTGAGGGCGGGGGTCCTCTTAACCGGGAGGGCTAGGGTGGGGACCGGGGTGGTGGCTGCAGACTCAGGGATTCCGGCTGCCCAGCGAGACCGGGAGCGCAGGGAAGGAATCCGGGCACTCCTTACGGGAGCGCCCAGGGCTAGAGCGAGAGGCTTGTCAATCACTACTGGTTGCCACGACGACAGGCTTTGGGAGCCCCGCCCCCGGCTGCCTAGGCGTCTTCACGACCTACCTTGGCACGCTGGAACGGAAGTTGCCGCCTGGACTTCTGGGAAGTGTATTTCGGAACCCTCCGTAGGTACCTACCATCTTGGCTATGACCCAAGTTTCTCCCAGGGTTTCAGGTTGACTTGGCACCTTGAAGAGTGGAGGCTTGGCCCCCAGGATCAGGCGACCCTCGAAATCAATGCCACCCACGGGGGGATGATTCTGCGGCGCCATCCCCTTCATAAACGCAGATTCCTTCACAAAGCCGCAGCTGCAGAAGGAACAGCGCGAGGAGGGAGGTCAGCCCCACTTGCAGATGCGGAAACAAGTTCTCAAAGGCACAGTGACCTGAAGATGGGCGGAATCAGAATCTCGGGACTTCCTTGGAGGCTCCTATTCCAGCGGTCTTGGAGCCTTTGCCGACCCCCACCCCCACCCCTTGCGAAGCTCCCCCATCCTCTTCCAACCCCACCTAAATCATGAAGCTGAGATGGGGCATTGTGTAGTGTGATGTTGGGCTCAGAAGATGAGACTGAGTAGGGAGAGAGGGTGCTGCCTTGGGGCTGAGCCATACAGGTGACTGCACAGGTTGACATGAAGGATTAGATGGAGCGAGGCTTCCAGGCTGGGAGGGGAATGATGGTGAGGCCCAAGTGAGGAGCCAAATCTAAGTAAATGAGAGAGTAGAAGGTGAAGTGAGGGCTGGTGTTGGGTGGGGGGAGATGCCATCAGTGATGCTGATGCCCAGGCTGTAGGTGTATAGATGCCATCCACCTGGTAAAAGAGAGAGCTGCAGCGCAGGAATGAGGTTGCACATGTAGAAGAAGGAAAGGATACAGGGGAGAGAAGTGTCTTCTAGACCTAAAAAACAGCCTGTGGGCCAGCATGGTGGAACAAACCTGTAAGGCCCAGCACTTTGGGAGGTCAGGGCAAGAGGATCATCTGCTTGAGCCCAGGAGTTCAAGAACAGCCTGGCCAACATAGTAAGATCCCATCCCTACAGAAAAACTAAGAAATTAGCCGGATGTCGTGGCACACACCTGTTGTCTCAGCTACTTGGGAGGCTGAGGTGGGATGATCTCTGGAGCCTGGGAGGTCAAGGCTGCAGTGACGCATGATCTCACCACAGCACTTCAGCCTGGGCGACAGAGTGACACCCTGTCACAAAGGAAAAAAAAAGAAAAAAGCCTGTGTTTGGAGCAGGGAGACTATCAGAGACTTTGCACAGGCCCAAGTGAAGACCAGGGATACAGGTGGCTAAGGGAGGGCTTCCAGCTGCGTAAGTCTGTGGGGTGTGAATGGCCTTTCTTTGCTGCTTTCCTCATCTGTCTTCCACATGGGGTAGGTCTGAGGATCAAACAGTACAGGATAGACTAGGTAGTGAAGCATTCACTGTCTACTCCTGTTGCAACAGCCTCATCCTATTTCTTCACCAGGGGCAGACACTGGCCTCAGATACCTGACCTGGTACCCTCTATGAGGCCTGCGGTGCTGGGCTCCCCAGACCGAGCACCCCCAGAAGAGGAGGGGCCTGTCATGGTGAAGCTAGAGGACTCTGAGGAGGAGGGTGAGGCTGCCCTATGGGACCCAGGCCCTGAAGCTGCACGCCTGCGTTTCCGGTGCTTCCGCTATGAGGAGGCCACAGGGCCCCAAGAGGCCCTGGCCCAGCTCCGAGAGCTGTGTCGCCAGTGGCTGCGTCCAGAGGTACGCTCCAAGGAGCAAATGCTGGAGCTGTTGGTGCTGGAGCAGTTCCTGGGCGCACTGCCCCCTGAGATCCAGGCCCGTATGCAGGGGCAGCGGCCAGGCAGCCCCGAGGAGGCTGCTGCCCTAGTAGATGGGCTGCGCCGGGAGCCGGGCGAACCCCGGAGATGGGTGAGTGAGTGACCATGAATGGGGTTCAGGACTGGAGCATCATCCAGCTCTGCCTCACCCTGGGTAGCACCATGCTTTGCCAGACACACATTCTCCCTTGTGGTACAGAAGTGGCCACCTGCAACAGAGACCCTGTGCAAGGCTGCCCAGGGCAAAGGGATTCCAGGGCCAGACTCTGCAGCCCATTCCTGCATCACCTGCAGTCACATGGACATAGGAGCTGCAGGCTAGGGGGATATGGGGAAGGTACTGCAAGGGTCTGGGTGTCACAGCAGGGGAGGGACTGCAGGTGGTCCCTTTGTTCTTTGCTCAGGGACTAGGGGATGTGGGTCCTTGGAGGACCTAGTCAGTAGGTATTTACAAGGCGGGCCCCTGGGATCCTACAGTGAGATTTGCGGCCAGCCTTACTCTCTGGTAGGACCTCTGATGGTGGGGGCATCTCCCCAGGTCACAGTCCAGGTGCAGGGCCAGGAGGTCCTATCAGAGAAGATGGAGCCCTCCAGTTTCCAGCCCCTACCTCAAACTGAGCCTCCAACTCCAGAGCCTGTGCCCAAGACACCTCCTAGGACTATGCAGGAAGCACCACTGGGCCTGCAGGTGAAAGAGGAACCAGAGGTTACAGAGGACTCAGGTGAGAGCATGCAGTGTGGGCAGCACCTAAGGTCTGGTTGGGTGGGCCAGGGAGCCTGGCCTGAGCAGTCAGTCTGAAGTCCACTGGGCCAGGTTTGTCATAAATGGAATGGTTTCCATGTGCCAGTAGCCTCCACATTCCACCCAGTAATGTCTCCCCTCCACTGCAGCCAGCACTGTCACTACCCCTCACAAACCAAGCCTGACTGCCACAGCCCTGTACCCATGAACCCCCTGGCATGGAGCAGGCTGTTGGGGTTTCCCAGCACTGATGCCTTGTGGTGTTCAGTCCCCAAGGAGATCCGTTAGGCAATATCTGCTTTTCACTGGGGAACAGACAGTAGGCCTTGGTATAATTAGGAGCTGCTGAGGGATGACCTCGTAGTGTTAGGGGTATGACCCCTTTCACCTCCCAGGCAGGGCACCTGAACTAGCTGCTCACACCCTGCCATTCCTGTGTGGACCCCTGTACAATACCTCTGATACCCGCTGACCATCTTGCCACATGGTTCACATAAGGCTACAGGGGCACAGACCTAAGCCCATCTCATCCCACTGCAGCTCAACCCCTGGCCTTCCAGGGTACTCTGCTTCACCCAGCCCCTAAGCTGGGCCCTCAGCTACCCTGCACTGCCCTCCCCAACCCAAGCCCACAACCAGGAATCCCACCTCTCTGCATCCCAGCACCTGGCACACCACTAAGAAGGGCAGTGGGGTGGAAACTCGCTCAGGCTGCCTGATCAGTTTTCCTCTCTAGATTTCCTGGAGTCTGGGCCTCTAGCTGCCACCCAGGAGTCTGTACCCACCCTCCTGCCTGAGGAGGCCCAGGTAAGTCCTGCCCAGGTCCATGTTCTCCTCCTTTCCCTGGGGGTTGCTCCCTGAGCCCAGCCAGGCACAGATGAGCAGTGACCACTGTGATTTCAGGGATGTGGGACAGTGCTGGACCAGGACTTTCCCCACAGTAACACTGGGCCTGAGGGTCCCCCATGGAGGGAGCACCCCAGGGCCCTGTGGCATGAGGAAGCTGGGGACATCTTCTCCCCAGGTAAGTGAGATGGGGTGTGGTGGGACTAGGCCCTCTGCATGGACAGCACGATCTCCGCTAACCCCACTCCTCGCCCTATGCAGGCAGCCCTCTCACTCCAGTATCTCCAAGTTTCCCCGTTCCCTAGATCATCCCATGTAAGGTTCAACCTCCTCTAGCATCTTCTGTCCTCAAAAAAAGCCACCCACCACTACCACTGATCCCACAGTCCCTCTACTTTCTAGAAACTCCCCACCCCAGTAAAATCTTTTGCAAGTAGGGCCTGTATTCCCCGTACCCATATTCTCTCCCAGTCCTGGTATCTTGGATGGCCTCCTGGGCTTGCATCCTGCTGATCAGGCATCAGGACAGGTAGGGTTGGGACCTGACAAGGACAGCAGGTTAGTAGACAGAGCAGGTGGGCAGGAGGGACCTTGACACAGGATAGGAATCCTGCCCAATCATGCGGGCATTACAGGCCAGAGGCCCCCTGCCATCTACCTCTTAGCCACCACCTTTGTCTGGCATCATCCAGGTTCCCCCACACCCCATCTTCTGTTCTGTTCCTTCCTGTTCCTCAGACCCAGGGTCTCCTCTTTCTTAGTTCACACCTTTGTTTTGGTGGAGCTTTCTGGGTGTTCTGGTGTAGGAGATAAAATTCTGAGATGTCCCATATCTGAAACACATCGTCTAACCCTCAACATTAGATTGAAGTTTGGCTGGAAGAATTCTTTTTATTAATACAGTCACAAACCTTTTTGATTACTATTGTTGGTGAGCCTTTTCAGTTTGAAATTCACATCTCTCAGTTCTGAGAAACTGCCTTCAAATGTTTATTTCCTTCCATTCTATTGTTCTGTTCCCTGTTTCTGGGATGCCTGTTACTTGGCTGTTGGCCTCTAGGATTAATCCTTTTATGTTCTTTTCACTCCAATTTTCCATTCCTTCGTCTTTCTACTCTATTTCCCAGGAAATTTCCTCACTTGTATCTTTCAGACCTTCTTAACATTTTCATTTCTGGTAGCTTTTTTTTTTTTTTTTAGGGTCTAGTCTTTCACACAGACTAGAGCACAGTGGTACCATCATAACTCACTGTAACCTCGAACTCCTGGGTTCAAGTGATCCTCTTGCCTCAGCCTCCCAAGTAGCTGGGACTGCAGGCATGTGTCACTGTACTTGCCTCATTTTTAATTTTTTTATTTTTTTGTAGAAACAGGTTCTCACTATGTTTCCAGGGCTGGTCTTAAATTCCTGGCCTCAAGTGATTGTCTCACCTCAGCCTCCCAGAGTTCTGGGATTACAGGCATGAGCTACTTCATCTGGCCTCTTCTAGCATATTTTTAATTTCCAAGAGTGTTTTCATTCTCTGAATGTTCATCTTTTTAGCTGCCTCCTGTTCTTTCACTTGTAATGTCTATCCTTATTTCTCTGAGAACAGCAGTAACTTTTTTAAAAAAACAGTGTGGTCTCTATTCTTTCCTAGTTGTTGGCTTATATGCAAGAGAGGGGCAACACAAATCTGGCTGACAGCTCTGAGCAGGTAGATGTGGGGATTACTGGCTGGAAGGGACATGGGGGAACCCCACTCCCCAAGGAGACCCTTTTCTTAGGGAATGTGAGCAAACAGCTTGAGTATGAGTGCATACTGCAAACAGATCCATAGGGCAATGTGGCTAGGCCAGTTTGGGGGCACTCTCCACTGTAAGCATGTTTCATTCCATCGTCTGCATCCTACAGGAAGGTACCTTCAGCCTCCTGTCAGCATCCTTGGGAGAGAGATTGACATCTCAGCGTCCAATGGGACTGTTTACCTAACAACCCTGACTTTCTCAGTATGGTTTCTCACCCTTAACATAGCCTTCTGCCAGGATGGGAGAAGAAATCCAGAAGTCAATCATGGCAGTACATACTGTTGGCTCAGAATTCTGTGCGGACAGAGCCCACAGCAGCAGCCCTGCCCAGCATCTGCTTCTGAAACAGCCTCTCCAGCCTGGCTGGTGCCCTGCCCATTCACCTACATGGCCAGGGGTACCAGGTGCCTCCAACTCCTGAGTTTGTAGAATCTTCTTAGCCAGGTGCAGTCTCTCATGCCTGTACTCCCAGCACTTTGGGAGGCCGAGGCAGGTGGATTGTTTGAGTCCAAGAGTTCAACACCATCCTGGGCAACATGGCAAAACCCCATCTCTACTAAAAAATAATACAAAAAACTAGCTTGGCATGGTGGCGCGTACCTGTAGCCCCAGCTACTTGGGAGGCTGAGGTGGGAGAATCACCCAAGCCAGGGAAGTCAAGGCTGCAGTGAACTGAGATCGTGCCACTGCACACCAGTCTGGGCAATGGGGGTGAGACCCAGTCTCAAAAAAAGAAAAGGAATCTTGGGAATAAAACTGTGCCTTTTCTTTGCAGCAAGAGAGGTTTATCTATTTATTTATGAAATGGAGTCTTGCTTTATTTAAAGAGACGGGGTTTTGCTATTTTGCCCAGGCTGTTCTCAAACTCCTGAGCTCAAGTGATCCTCCTGCTTCAGCTTTCCAAGTAGCTGCAATTATAGGTTTAAGCCACCACACCTGGCTCAGAGAGGTCTTTTTTATGTCTTCTTCAGAACATTCTGAATAGCTAATACATTCATATGTTAGGATTTCAAAAGGCACAAGACAGTATACAGTGGAATGCCCCTTCCTTGCCTGTGCCACACAGTCCTACTCTCCAGCAGCCAACATTGCTTGTTTCTTATGTGTCTTTCTAAAAAGATTCTGTACAGGCCGGGCGCGGTGGCTCAAGCCTGTAATCCCAGCACTTTGGGAGGCCGAGACGGGCGGATCACGAGGTCAGGAGATCGAGACCATCCTGGCTAACACAATGAAACCCCGTCTCCACTAAAAATACAAAAAAAAAAAATTAGCCGGGCGTGGTGGCGGCGCCTGTAGTCCCAGCTACTCGGGAGGCTGAGGCAGGAGAATGGCGGGAACCCGGGAGGCGGAGCTTGCAGTGAGCCGAGATCGCGCCACTGCACTCCAGCCTGGGCAACAGAGCGAGACTCCGCCTCAAAAAAAAAAAAAAAAAAAAAAAAAGATTCTGTACATACAGAAGCAAAGACATTTACAGACACAGATTCATTCCTTTTTTTTTTTTTTTTTTTTTTTTTTTTTTTTTTTGGCGGAGTCTCGCTCTGTGGCCCAGGCTGGAGTGCAGTGGCCGGATCTCAGCTCACTGCAAGCTCCGCCTCCCGGGTTCACGCCATTCTCCTGCCTCAGCCTCCTGAGTAGCTGGGACTACAGGCGCCGCTACCTCGCCCGGCTAGATTTTTGTATTTTTTAGTAGAGACGGGGTTTCACCGTGTTAGCCAGGATGGTCTTGATCTCCTGACCTCGTGATCCGCCCGTCTCGGCCTCCCAAAGTGCTGGGATTACAGGCTTGAGCCACCGCGCCCGGCCCATTCCTTTTTTTTAAGATGGAGTTTCGCTCTTGCTGCCCAGGCTGGAGTGCAATGGCACAATCTCGGCTCACCACAACCTCTGCCTCCCAGTTCAAGCAATTCTCCTGCCTTAGCCTCCCAAGTAGCTGGGATTACAGTCATGCACCACCACACCTGGCTAATTTTGTATTTTTTTCAATAGAGACGGGGTTTCTTCATGTTGGTCAGGCTGGTCTCGAACTCCCGACCTCAGGCGATCCACCCACCTTGGCCTCCCAAAGTGCTGGGATCACAGGCGTGAGCCACTGCGCCTGGCCCATTCCTCTTCTTTTTTTTTTTTTTTTTTTTTTTTTTTTTTTTTTTGAGTTTCCCTCTGTCGCCCAGGCTGGAGTGCAGTGGCGCCATCTCGGCCCACTGCAAGCTCCGCCTCCCGGGTTCACGCCATTCTCCGGCCTCAGCCTCCCGTGTAGCTGGGACTACAGGTGCCCGCCACCACGCCCAGCTAATTTTTTGTATTTTTAGTAGAGACGGGATTTCACGTGTCAGCCAGGATGGTCTCCATCTCCTGACCTCGTGATCCGCCCGCCTCCGCCTCCCAAAGTGCTGGGATTACAGGCGTGAGCCACCGCGCCCGGCCCCATTCCTCTTCTATAAAACATACATGGGCTATAAAACATACACCCGCAGTGACTCACACCTGTAATCTTTAGTACAAGGAGGAGCACAACTGTTGAAGAAGTACCTAAAAATGGAATTACTTGATCAAAGTGTGGGATATTTGCTGTTTTGATGGATTTTGCCACTGTCTTCCCATTTATGCTCACCAGCAATACATGGGAACACTCGGGTCCCTGCAGTCGGGGTGTGGAAATGGCAGATGATTTCAGCCCTAGGGTGCATTTTTCTTACTAGGAGGAGATGGAGTATATTTTATGGGATGTAAGCATTACTTACATTTCCTGTCTTGTTCACATCCTTTGCCCGTGTGTCTATGAGGTTATTGATCTTTCTTATTGATTTATTGTAGCTGTTTACTCAGGAGGTTAGTTAGCCCTTTGCCTGTGGAGAGTTTATTAGTTTGCCATTTGCCCTTTTTTTAATTTTATTTTATTTTTTAGCCATTTGTCTTTTGACTCTGATGTGGTTTTTGCTGATTTCCTTTGATGTATTCTAATTATCTGACTTTTCTTTGGCGGCTTATGGATTTTCTCTCACCCACTAAAAGCCCTCACTGCTCTCAGTCTTCTTAATTTAACCTCCTCCAGGTTTTCCACCCTCTCCAGGCCCTGATTCTCAGTTGCAGTTGCTGATACCTCGTCCTTCTCCCAGCGTCAGACGCTAGAGTGCTCACAGTGTGGCTGGGACCGACTTCTCTCCTCTGTAGACACCCACCCCTGTGTTGATCACTAGCAGGCCCTGGGTTCTGTGTGCCATGTGTATGCCCCAGAGCCCTTGCTCAGGTTTCCCCACAGCCTGCACGAAATCTGTGTTCCTCAGATGCCCCCACAGACATCACAAGCAAGGCACATCCAAACCCTAGACCACCATCCAGGAGCTCGCACCCTCTTACTGTTGTTGGCTCTACCTCCAGCCTTCGAGACCCACTCACTTCCCTGCATTTGCAGAGACCATCATTTTCCACCTAGACAGTGCCCCCACGCTTGCCCTACAGCCCTTCCAAAAATGATTTTTTCCAACTTAAATCAGACCTGGAAAGCTTTTTCACAAAGCCCAGTCTTCCTCCTTGCACTGGGTTCTGTCTCATTATCACCTCATCAGGGAAGGCTGTACAGATGGAATCCCTACCCCTGCCTTTGTCACCTCCGTCTGCCTCATTGGTCAGTTTCAGGTCCCTGTAGTTCACACTGTGTCCCCAGGGCTGACGTGGGTCCGGGCACGGTGGGCATTTTGTCATGAATGAATGGTCCCCTTGTGCACACAGGGTTTGCGCTGCAGCTGAACAGCGTCTCCGCAGGTCCAGGTAGTGTAAGCCCTCACCTCCACGTCCCCTGGGACCTCGGCATGGCTGGCCTTTCGGGCCAGATCCAATCACCCTCCCGCGAAGGTGGCTATGCGCATGCGCTTGTGCTCCCCAGCGATCTGAGGAGTGAGCAGGACCCCACGGAGGAGGATCCCTGCCGTGGTGTGGGCCCTGCCCTGGTCACCACCCGCTGGCGCTCCCCCAGGGGCCGGAGCCGGGGCCGCCCCAGCACTGGGGGTGGGGTGGTTAGGGGCGGCCGTTGCGACGTGTGTGGTAAGGTGTTCAGCCAACGCAGCAACCTGCTGAGGCACCAGAAGATCCACACGGGTGAGCGACCATTCGTGTGCAGCGAGTGCGGCCGCAGCTTCAGCCGCAGCTCGCACCTGCTGCGCCACCAGCTTACGCACACCGAGGAGCGGCCGTTCGTGTGCGGCGACTGTGGCCAGGGGTTCGTGCGCAGCGCGCGCCTGGAAGAGCATCGGAGAGTGCACACGGGCGAACAGCCTTTCCGTTGCGCTGAGTGCGGCCAGAGCTTCCGGCAGCGCTCCAACTTGCTGCAGCACCAGCGGATCCACGGCGATCCTCCGGGCCCTGGCGCTACGCCCTCGGCCCCTCCTGGTGCGCCCGAGCCTCCCGGCCCCTTTCCGTGCAGCGAGTGCCGCGAGAGCTTCGCGCGGCGCTCCGTGCTACTGGAACACCAGGCAGTACACACGGGCGATAAGTCCTTCGGCTGCGTCGAGTGCGGCGAGCGCTTCGGCCGCCGCTCAGTGCTGCTGCAGCACCGGCGCGTGCACAGTGGCGAGCGGCCGTTCGCCTGTGCCGAGTGCGGCCAGAGCTTCCGGCAGCGCTCCAACCTCACGCAGCACAGGCGCATCCACACCGGGGAGCGACCCTTCGCCTGCGCCGAGTGTGGCAAGGCCTTCCGCCAGCGGCCCACGCTCACGCAGCACCTCCGCGTACACACAGGCGAGAAACCCTTTGCCTGCCCCGAGTGTGGCCAGCGCTTCAGCCAGCGCCTCAAGCTCACGCGTCATCAGAGGACACACACGGGCGAGAAGCCCTACCACTGCGGCGAGTGCGGCCTGGGCTTCACGCAGGTCTCGCGGCTCACAGAGCACCAGCGCATCCACACGGGCGAACGGCCCTTCGCCTGCCCCGAGTGCGGCCAGAGCTTTCGGCAGCACGCCAACCTCACCCAACACCGGCGCATCCACACGGGCGAACGGCCCTATGCATGCCCTGAGTGTGGCAAGGCCTTCCGCCAGCGGCCCACACTCACGCAGCATCTGCGCACCCACCGACGAGAGAAGCCCTTCGCCTGCCAGGACTGTGGCCGCCGCTTCCACCAGAGCACCAAGCTCATTCAGCACCAGCGCATCCACAGCGCCGAGTAGCTCCAGTCGGGACGCAGTCTCTGCCCTGGTCAGAACACCTACCTCACCTGGTTGTTGTGAGGCTGGCGATTACATAAGTATAAGCAGGTCCGCCCAGGGCTTGGCCACTGTAGGTGTCCAATAAACAGTAGATGGAAACTGGGTCTCCACCCACTCAGTGCCTCCCCACCTGTGCGTCCTTCACTCCTCACCCTCCGACCCCCACAGTGCTGGGCTGGTGTGCTCCCTCTGCAACCACATGGTTCCTGTGCGAGTTCCTCTCCACAACACCCCTCTTCACCCTGACAGAGGTGGCTCCTAGCATCACCTACCCCGCGTGTGGGACCGCCGCTATACCAAGCTTCCGGTTTACACTGAGGGAATGGACCAGCAGCAGGTGGGGCAGAACTGCCCTGGGCAGTCCAGCCTCAGCTCTCCCTGGGCAATGGACCTCGGTTTCCCAAACCCAGAGAGGAAGAAATGTTCTCTGTGAGCATCTACCAGGAGTCCATATGTGTGTAGCATGGTGCCATGCCTGATCAATCAGGGTCAAGAGACAGAGCACAGCTAACTAGGTGTTAGGTGACTAATGGGGGACTGAGAAGGTTAAGTCAATCTAGCTTAGAAATGGGAAAGTTCCTGCAGGAAGCAGCTAGACCCTTAGGCCTAGAGGAACAAAGGGAAGCATTGCAACTTACAAGCTCCAGTGAGTTTCCCATGGAGCTGAAACTCAGTCCCCTGAGAAGGGGGCACTGCTGAGCCGGTCCTGGGGTCTCTTAGCTGGCAGGAAAGCCCTGTGGGCCTGAGGGGGTACTGCTCAGCTGGTCTGGAGGTCTCTGTTCTCAGGAGGGTGCCCCAAAGGCCTAGGAGACTCCTGAGGAGGGGGCACTGGTGTGGGTGTCTCCAAGGGGCTCAGTGAGCCTGGTTCTGGGAGGTATGTAAAAACTGTTGCTCCTGGAAGGACCTGCTGTTGCCAGGGGGAAGAGATGCTGCTGCCCTAGTCTTTTCTCCTTTTCCAACCCCTGTTCCGGCCTGCCCCTAACACAGCTGCAGGTGAAGAGGGGTGTTTGTAGTCTCTGCCCTGCACAGTGATGCCTAGGTGGGCAGATCTGGAGCCCAGCCCTTGTCTGGCAATGACATCCCATAGGATTTTCCCTTGACACTGAGACCAGGGCCTCCAAGGGTTGGGAGAACACTCAATCCTCAGAGAGGTTACCAGCCTCCTGAGCCCACCAGTCCTCCTTGCTCCAAGTCAGCGCTGATGATTCCCATGATACTACCTCTCCCACCCTAGCTCAGCTGTCCAGTCACCCTTACCCTAACAGCACCCTACTCCCTGAAGTGGTCATGAGCAGCCAAGGCTTTCTACCTATATCCACCTATCAGTGGGAGTACCTGCTGAAGAGCTGTACTCACGGGGAGATTCAGCATCTCACCCTTAGTACAAGAGGAACAAAGGGAACCAGTGGGATCACAGCACTTCGTACAGCTGGGAGCCAAGGATCCAACTTGGATCTGCCAACCCCCAGGTTTGTGGGTGGTACTGTGCCTAAACTTGATGCCTGAAACCTGCATGCTCCCCTCCACACCCTGTCATGGCTGTCCCCTGGGCCATGGGCCAAGCCAAACCCCAGGAGAGGACCCAGACAGGCCAGATTCTCCCTAGCCAACCAAGATCATGTGATCCAGCAGGAGCAAACTGACACCTGGTGATCCAGATTCTGCCTCAGGATGTCTTTGTAAAACTCCTTTACACCTAGGAAACCATTTCCTGGTTTTAAAACTGGAGGATTTTACCTGGAAATTCAGATTTTTCGGGACTTTCCTGTTCTCATGTTTACAAGCAGCAGGTGATGACGGTGTAGGACCCTGCAGATGGATCCCCAACCAGTCTGAGAAGCAAAGACTGCAGGCCCTGGGCCAGTTTCCCTGCCCTGTGGTGATCATTCCCATCACTAGAGCTGAAGACTTCTCCCACCCTGGCCCCAGGCACATTGGAAGGATTCAGTCAGGAGTCGATCCAGCAGCAAACCAGTGGAAACGCAGCTTAGGTGAAAGTGGACAGACGCTGAGAGCGCAAGTTCAGCATACTGCAGGCTTCAGGGCAGCATCTCCAGGACCCAGTGCCATTGACTATTTTGCCCTAGCCATCTTCCCCTTCCATCGCATTGTCCAGGTCCTTCACACAGCCCCTCTCCCCCACCCCTCCAATGGATGACTTGGGTGCAGGTAACACAGGGTGAAAGGCAGTTTCAAAGAAGTGGTCTGTGTGCAGCAGGGTACAGCTTGAGCCTTAAACCCCACTGAAGGTCTCGCTCTGGGCACGTGTCAGGCTAGTCTTGGCCTGGGCATTTCCAGTAACAGAGACTTGAAGTTTGTGTGTCCAAGCTTCTTTCGGGGTGCAGCCGGACTTCCCCCTGCTGCTTCAAGTCACCCTAACCCCCAAGACTAGGGGCCTGGCCTCGGGGGAAGCAGACAAGCCAGCCTTGGCCAGAGGCCACTCCTGGGGGAGGATCTGCAGAATCAGAGGAGTGGCGCCTGGGGCCCTCCGCAGAGAAAGGCCACCACACCACGCGCTCACGGGGCCGGTAGTTTCCGTGGTGACGGCCGGAAGTCGCAGACCCGCAGAGTTCTGTTTCCTCCCGCCCTCCGAGGCACGCTGAGCTGTGATTGGATGGGAAGTTGACCCCGCCTCCATCCCCTTTTCCAGCTAGCAGGGGAAGCGCAGAGACTCCAGTGCGTCTCCGCTGGCACTCGGGGCCCATGCCAATAGCGCCCACGCTCCGCCCGCACGTCACGTTCCCCAAGTGTCCACCCCGACAGGTCTTCCCCTACACCACTGTAACCCTCCATAGTGCTTACCACTCTCTGGCACAATACATGTTTTGTTAGTTTACCTCAATCAGAATCTCCAGGAACGGGGATCTTTGGGTTTGCGATAGGACAGTGAGGGTGCTCGACCTCGCACCCTCTGGGTAACGCCTCTAGTCTCACTCAGGGTCTTGCCGCGATCACCCTGCCTTGTCTGTGACCTGTGGGGTCAAAGGCAGGCCGTGTGGGTGGCGGCAGCAGCGGAGACGACCACCCCCGCCGCGCTCTGCACATACACAACACAGGATGAAGTGACCGCGAGCAAAGTGGCCCGTGTCTGCCCCACTAAAAGATGGCGGCTAACCCCGCTTCCTGCCCGGCCCCGAGAGAGTCGCCGGAAGTGACCCGCAGGGCCGCCGAAGCGTCATCTCCATGAACGGAAATACCCGAGTCCAGCCGAAGGAGGCCGAACCCCAAACTCCATCGCTGAGCAACGCGGGTTTGCGGCGGCTGCGCAGGCGCACAACGCAGGCCGGGCGGGAAGAGCCAAAGCGGGCAGGCGGCGGAAATATCCGAAGCCGCGGGGCGCCCGAGGCCGTTGCAGACCTCCGCGCTAAAGCCGCTGCTGCCGCGGAAGACGATCCTCCAATACCCACCCGCCGTCACCGCGGCTGCCGCGTCCTCCTTCCACCCCTAGCCGCAGCCCCTTCGCGGAGGGATCAGCTGAGCGGCAAACGGCACGGTCCGGGGAGCCCCGAGTCCGCAGCTGCAGCGGGGCCTGAGACCAGAGTGGGCGAGGGCAAGGAAGGAGCGGCCCGGGGCAGTGGGGGCGGGGCCGGGCGGGCCCGAGAACAGCCGAATTTGGCCGAGAGCTGCCGAGCGAGCCCGAGGCTCTGGGCCAGGCCGGGGCCGGACTACGGGAGCCGAGGCGGGCCGCGCGGTGGGCGCGGAGCGGCGCGGCAGGCCGGGCGGGTGGCGGCAGCAGCGCAGGAGGCCGCAGCGGCGGGTCCGAGGAGCGGAGGCGACGCGGGCGGCGGCGGGGGGCCGGGTGGCCGGGGTCCCGGGCCCCGCGGCGGCGGCAGCGGCGGCGGCGGCGGCAGGATGATCAAGCTGTTCTCGCTGAAGCAGCAGAAGAAGGAGGAGGAGTCGGCGGGCGGCACCAAGGGCAGCAGCAAGAAGGCGTCGGCGGCGCAGCTGCGGATCCAGAAGGGTAGGGGGTCAGGGGATGGGGTTGGAGCTGGAGGTCGGAGGTCAGGGCCTGAGGCAGGGTGATGTTGAGTCAGGAGGGGGTAATGCTGTTGCCGAGGGTCAGAGGTGGAAGGCCCCGAGTCGGGGGGGGGGTCGGAGTTCAGGTCTTGAGGGTTGGGATCATGCAGTCACGGGGTGGGGGTCAGAGATGGGGCCCGGTATGTGGTGGTTTAGGATATTAGGAAGGCCTGGCGTCTGGTACTAGGGACTCGGAATCTCAGAGTCAGGCAGTGGAGTGGAGGAGCTGGGGACTGGAGAGTATGGGGGTTAGACGGGAACTTGGGTTTGGGGTGACAGGCGAAAAAGAGACGGATAGTAGAGGCTAAAGGTTGGGGATATGAGTGGGAGAGGATTTAGTGTATTATGCTGGGGTCTCTGGGAATCTCAGAGTCAAACGGGTAAAGTAAGTTGGAGGATTAGGGACTCGTGGGCCTACCTGAGAGTCACAGCAATTTGGATTTGGGCTTTGGGGTAACAGGTGGAGGAAGGAAGGTTAGTGAGTACCAGGGATTGGAGACAGGGGTGAGGGGAAATTTAGGCTATTGTGCTGTGAACCTCAGAGTCAAAGGAGGTGGGGCAGGGTGGTGGGGGTTGGGGACTTGAGATTGTGGGGGTCAGATGGGAAGCTGGGTCTGAGAGACAGAGAAGAGGAAGGACAGTGAGGACTGAGGGTTGGTGGGGGTGGGCAGGATCTTTGAGTTTGGGTGAACAGGTAGATACTGGAGAGTGGAGGTCATGGATGGGGAGCCTGGAGTTTAGGGCAGTCAGAGGATGTTTGGGAGTGGGGGCATTTGGGAGCTGTGGATACAGAAAAGTTGGGGGTTACCCTGGGCCAGGAGTTGAGACACGCATACACAACTAAACATGCATGTTTGGGGTATGATGTGTATCCACAAGAGCCAAGCTAGGGAACAGGGAGAGGGCTGGAGGTGTGGAGCACAGCCCAGGACAGAGGCCTAGGGGTCTAGGAGGAGACCATGGGGGTTCTGCTAACAAACACCTGCCCTAAGTGTCCTGCTGGCTCCCTCTCTCTCTCTCTTCCCCTCCCTCTTTCTGACCCCCACTCTCTGCTGCCCAAACCCAGACATAAACGAGCTGAACCTGCCCAAGACGTGTGATATCAGCTTCTCAGATCCAGACGACCTCCTCAACTTCAAGCTGGTCATCTGTCCTGATGAGGTGAGGGTGCATATGGCTGAATTCCCAGGAGCAGACCAAGGGTGTCCCCACTGAGAGGAGGGAGACATATTCTGCCCATCAGGCCCCACAGGATGGAACCCTAAAATTTTCTTCTCCCCCTTTCCCTCCCAGGGCTTCTACAAGAGTGGGAAGTTTGTGTTCAGTTTTAAGGTGAGTCCCAGGCAGGCAGGGATGGCTCCCTGGACTGAGGAGGCAGCAGCTGAGGCCCTTCCAGGGACCTACCCATCTCTCCTTTCTTTTCCTGGAGCCAGGTGGGCCAGGGGTACCCACATGATCCCCCCAAGGTGAAGTGTGAGACAATGGTCTATCACCCCAACATTGACCTCGAGGGCAACGTCTGCCTCAACATCCTCAGGTGAAGGCACGGGCCCTCTACTGCCCTCCCCAGCCCTGCCTGCCAGGTCCCCCTCATGGTCTTGTGGGCACTACATCAGACTCTGTCCCTTCCCACCCCTTTGTTGTTTGTGATTTCTTCATTTCCCAGTCATCTTCCTCATGGCCTGACCTTGGTTTTCTCCCTGGCCTAGCCTGCTGCACACCCTCCCTCCCAGCCTCTCACATGCTCACTCTCCTATGCCCTGGATCTGACCTGCCCAATACCAGAGGGGCCTCTGGCAGTCTCCCACTCACCAAGCTCTGACCCTGATGCTCTCTGTCCACAGAGAGGACTGGAAGCCAGTCCTTACGATAAACTCCATAATTTATGGCCTGCAGTATCTCTTCTTGGTAAGTAGGAATAGGTGGTTGGGTCTGGGGAGACTGGCCTTCTGTCCCTCTGGCCTGTTGACCCCCCTACCTGTACTGGCCACAGGAGCCCAACCCCGAGGACCCACTGAACAAGGAGGCCGCAGAGGTCCTGCAGAACAACCGGCGGCTGTTTGAGCAGAACGTGCAGCGCTCCATGCGGGGTGGCTACATCGGCTCCACCTACTTCGAGCGCTGCCTGAAATAGGGTTGGCGCATACCCACCCCCGCCACGGCCACAAGCCCTGGCATCCCCTGCAAATATTTATTGGGGGCCATCGGTAGGGGTTTGGGGGGCGGCCCGTGGGGGAATTCCCTGCCTTGGCCTTACCTCCCCTTCCTGCCACTTGCCCCTAGTTTTTTTTTTTTTTTTTTTTTTTTTTTTACCACCATGTGATTAAGGTCGGCGCTGCCTCCCCCGACCCACTCAGCGATGGGAAATGAATTGGCTTGTCTAGCCCCCCTGCTGGGTGCTTGTTCAGCCCCCACTCTGGGCTGTGGAGTGGGTGGATAAGGGGCCTGGGTAGCTGGGCCCAGGCAACCCACCCCTCCACCTCTGGAGGTCGCACCAGGCTATTAAAGGGGAATGTTACTGCATGGCCTCTGCTTCTTACTTCTATGGGGTGGGTGGGGCAGCTGAGGTCCATTAGGGCCTGCAAAGCTGGGGTGGTGGAACGTCTGGGCACAGGTGGCATTGCAGCACCCTACAACAGGCTGCCCAGTGCCTGGGGCAGCTCTCGAGTTGGTGGGGATACCAGGCCAGAGCCTGGGGTTGGTTGGGATGAAGCCTACTCTAGGATGAGAAGCGTAGGCAGGATCCAGTGACCTCTGGGTTCCTGGCCAAGAGGGCAGCACAGTGGAAGAAACAAGCCATCTCTAGCTTTGCCCCTTTCTTGTGTGGGTGGGCCCACCGAGGAGGAGGAGCCTCCTGAGGCTCCCTCTATCTGAGGCCTCAGGCAGAAGTCAGGGTATCACGGACAAGCTGGGCCCTCAAGTGGAGGTTGGGTGGAAAGCGCCCACCCCGGTACTGGCTTGGTGGGGTCACTCGGGCGGGACTCAAACATGAAACACTGACGCACAGAGGAAACGGGAGCTATTGCGCATGCGCTCGAACGCTGGCCCATTCCAGGGCACGTACGCACGCGCGCTCCTGGGAGCCTCCCAACCTTCCGGGTGCGGGCGGGTCATGTTACGTCACGTCGTTTAATCCGGAAACGGCGGCGGAGGCGACAGGATCGAGGGGCCTTGGTAGGTGGGCAAGTCGGGAAACCCAGAAAGAAGCGTGACCCGGAAGCGGAAGCGGGTGCCCGTCCCAGCTCCGGTGAGTGGCCCCTGCTGGACCGCGGATACCGGGCGGGCGTGCGGGCGGCAGCGTACGAGGCTTCTACTCGCCCGGGTGTCCGGTTCCTCGCTTCTCCCTGGGACCCTGTCGTCAACATCGAGGTCTCCAACACCACCTTGCTTTGGTGCCGGGCCCACTGACTCTGTCCTCGGTGTATAGTGCGACCCAACCTGCATCATCCCGTCCTCGGTGTACAGGATGCCCCAGCGCTCCCAACCGTCTCCCTCAGCATTCAGGGTTCCCAGATTCTAATGCTTTGTCCTCAGCTTCACAGCCCCACATTCACCTTTCTTGGTTCTTAGGGTCTCCGCCCATCCTGTCCTCCTCTATCAGAACCCCCACAATTGCCCTGTGCTCGGTACCCACGGTCCCTAAAACACTAGTGCGCCAACTCGCGTCGCCCCCCGCTCTCAGTCGTATCAAGGACTCCAGGGCCTCACCCATGGGTCTGGAGAGAAAAGCTAAACTTGGAAGCCGTAACTTCTGTGGGGGCATGGCGATGGAGGGGCTCGGGCCAGCGCTTGGATAATTTTCAGGTCTACCTGTCCCCCTTATGTGTCCCCGGGACAATCCCAGTGTTCTCAGCTGCTCCCTTTTGGCCCCTCATTCCTGTCTCCAGTCTCAGCCCCTTCCCGTTTGGCAAGGCTCCCGTGACCCTGTTCTGCTTCTTGCCCTCCTTCTGGGCCCCCTGCCCTACAACTGGGCCTCACATCTGTCTCAGGCCTGCCAGTGAGCTTCTACCACCATGGACCTGTTGTTCGGGCGCCGGAAGACGCCAGAGGAGCTACTGCGGCAGAACCAGAGGGCCCTGAACCGTGCCATGCGGGAGCTGGACCGCGAGCGACAGAAACTAGAGACCCAGGAGAAGAAAATCATTGCAGACATTAAGAAGATGGCCAAGCAAGGCCAGATGGTGAGTGTGGGTGGTCAGGGGCAGGTTGCTGTCAATCAGGCACGGCTGTAACAGCAGTGAACAAGAGAGACCAGACACCAAACACAGGTGCTTTCAGCAAAATGAGTGGAGTGAAAGGTCAGCAGAGCTTCCCTAGTTTGAGGGTCTGGAAGGTTGCCTCCAAGGAACTGGTATGAGAGCCAAGGCTTGAGTTATGACAGTGAGCCTACAGATCTGGGCAGGGAATGTGTCAAGCAGACAGAGCAGCAAATGTTGAAAGAGAGCCTCGACAAAACGGGAGATGACAGGTGAGCTTCAAGAGTTGGGCATGGACCAGACAATTCAGAATTGTGGGCCAAAGTGGGAGCTAAGTTGAAAGGTTAGGGATTACAGGGCTGGGCACGGTAGCTCACACCTGTAATCCCAGCACTTTGGGAGGCCAAGGTGGTTGGATCACCTGAGGTCAGGACTTCGAGACCAGCCTGACCAGCGTGGTGAAACCCCAGCTCTACTGAAAATACGAAAAACTAGCTGGGCGTGGTGGTGCACACCTGTAATCCCAGCTACTCTGGAGGCTGAGGCAGGACAATCACTTGAACCCAGGAGGCGGAGGTTACAATGAGCTGACATTGTGCCACTGCACTCCAGCCTGGGCAACAGAGCAAGACTTTGTCTCAAAAAAAAAAAAAAGAAAAAGAAAAAAGATAACTATAAGGATAAGCTGGCCAGGCATGGTGGCTCACGCCTGTAATCCCAGCACTTTGGGAGGCTGAGGTGGATGGATCACCCGAGGTCAGGAGTTCAAGACCAGCCTGGCCAACTCAGCAGAAGCCCGCTCTACCAAACATTAGCCGGACATGGTGGTGCATGCTTGTTATCCCAGCTATTCGAGAGGCTGAGGCAGGAAAATCACTTGAACCCGGGAGGCATAGGTTTCAGTGAGCCAAGATTGTGCCACAGCACTCCAGCCTAGGCAACAAAGCAAGACTCCATCTCAAAAAAAGAAAAAAAAAAGGATAAGGATAAGCTATGGCAGAGGCCGCCAAAACCAGTAAGGAGACATGAAGAAGGAACACAGCCTTTGATGGGTGAGAGGGTTTTGGCCTGAACAGGTAGGTAGAGAAGATAGCATTTCTTGGGATGGGCAAGAAAGATGTTTGGAGAGGAAATCAAAAGCTGAGCCTCAGGTTTGTATGTGATTCTGGATAGTTTGAGGTGTGGGTTTGTATCAAGTGGAAGAAGGGGCAGATTCTTCTTCTAGATTCTTCTAGGCTGGGAATAGAAATTGAGCAATAGCTGTTGTTAAGTCAAAAGAATGACTGAAAACATGGAGAGAAAAGGAACCCTAAGGAGTGAGCCTGGGGCCTTTTACCATTTACGAATCAAGAGAGGTGAGGAGGACCTTACAAAGGAGCCCAGGGAGTTGGTGGCCCAAGAGGCAGAGAAGGGTTAGGTCAGGGGGGAGGGATCAGTGACCATTGGGTTAGCCACAAAGTCTCTGTAAACTTGAAGTGGAATTGCGAATTGGGGTGGTGGGGAGGAACACCTAACTAATGGGGTGTCAAGAAGTATAGGATAATCTCACTCCTGTGTCCTTGATACCCGTCTACTCTGCAGGATGCCGTTCGCATCATGGCAAAAGATTTGGTGCGCACCCGGCGCTATGTGCGCAAGTTTGTATTGATGCGGGCCAACATCCAGGCTGTGTCCCTCAAGATTCAGACACTCAAGTCCAACAACTCGATGGCACAAGCCATGAAGGGTGTCACCAAGGCCATGGGCACCATGAACAGACAGGTGCGCTTTTCCCAATCCCCCTTCCCACTCCCACGACCCATGGGGACCACACTCACACTCCTACCACTTCCAGCTGAAGTTGCCCCAGATCCAGAAGATCATGATGGAGTTTGAACGGCAGGCAGAGATCATGGATATGAAGGAGGAGATGATGAATGATGCTATTGATGATGCCATGGGTGATGAGGAAGACGAAGAGGAGAGGTATGGGGAAACTGGATGGGAGGGTAGAGATGTTTGCCTGGCCCTCATGGAGTACATAGCCCTCATTGAGTTATCTCTTCCCTAGTGATGCTGTTGTGTCCCAGGTCCTGGATGAGCTGGGACTTAGCCTAACAGATGAGCTGTCAAGTGAGTGCTCCAAAACCTGGGCCCCATTTCCCACCCAAGGCCCAGCCACAGCCCCAAGCCCTCCCTTTGCCTGCATTACTCCCCTCCCCTGCTCAAACCCCCACTTTCTCTGCAGACCTCCCCTCAACTGGGGGCTCGCTCAGTGTGGCTGCTGGTGGGAAAAAAGCAGAGGCCGCAGCCTCAGCCCTAGCTGATGCTGATGCAGACCTGGAGGAACGGCTCAAGAACCTGCGGAGGGACTGAGTGCCCCTTGCCACTCCAAGATAACCAGTGGATGCCCAGGATCTTTTACCCTAACCCCTCTGTAATAAAAGAGATTGGACACTAGTCTCTAGGCCCATGTGACTTTTGGCCTGATGTGGGACCAGGCTGGGGTCCCTGGGAGGACAAGTATCACCTAACGCCAAGAGGCACTTGGTACAAAGCTAAGGGTGGGAGTTTGGGGCAGGGGTGGACAAGCAAAGTCCACCTGGGGTTTTTCAGGGATTGGGAGCTTGAGGTGAGCTGTGGGCCCTGCTCCATCCCCTCAAGATACTGGACTCCCCCAAACACCCTGGTAGGATCTTGAGAGGGCAGTCCTCCATCTGCCAGGCTTTAGTGCCCAACACTGTTTGGTCCAGTGATGATTTAATGACAACATTCGAGGACAGTCCAGACCAACCAACAGAGGCAAGGGGGTGACCTTGAGATTCACACGGGCTCAACTGTAGAGTAACTAAATCATAACACAGGGATGAATGATAATATTAAGTGGACTCAGCAAAGGGAGACGGAAAAAACCATATTTGGAAGGTCTCAGTTCACTGTGGTACCATCTGAAGATGAGAAACAGCTACGGCACCAAAGTTTACGAAGTATTCAGTAGAGTGGGGCTAACCCTGCCTACACAGGGCTGCAGGTCACACCCACCCAGTATCGCAAAGGGTACCAAACAAGCCTGTAGCGTGTACATCCCTTTGCCCTGGGTGCCCTCCCCATATCCAGAAAGGGCAAGGAGGCAGTCTTCCCCACTCCCTAGGCATCCATACACATGGGCTTGGGTAGGCTGGGGACAAGACCCCCTCCCTTGTGCCACCAGTGCTTGATAAGGCTGAAGAGCAGATACAGTCAATAAACCAGGCCCTAGGACCACAGCCCCCCAACCAGCCAAGGCCTGAGGAACTGGTGAAGTTTTTATTAAATCCACAGAAGTAAAAACCATATCGTGAGGAACTGGGGGATGGGGCCACCAGGGAGTGGGAGTCAGGCCACCAGGGGAGTGGGGATGGGGTGACAAGACAGAGAACAGAGCCAGGCTGGGCTGGCCATGGGGGCTCCAGCCTCAGGGGCCATCACCAGGGCCACCAGACAGCTCCTGGGAACTCAGGCCAGCACCAGGCAGGCTCATCGGCGGGGGCTCCACCAGCACAGCAGAGAACTTGGTGTCACCGAAGGCCTCGTTCATGCGCGTCTCGAAGAAGCGCTGCAGGCCGATGATGGACTGCACGTCTGCCTTGTCCTGGACCAAGCAGGAATGCAGTGGATGAATGGGTCCTAGCTCTTTCCTTCACATCTCTCCCTGCCCACAGCCCCTCCATTCCACTGGCTCACCTCAGTTAACTTGTTGAATTGCTTGAACATGCGGCCCACATCCTGGGCAAACTCCTGTGGGGAGCTGTAGGGAGGTGACAACTTCTCCTGCAGGCGGGCGCGGATCAGGGTCAGATCCAGAGTGCCACCGGGCTGGTCCTACAGGCAGAGATCACACATACACACACAAAGACACACATATACATACATAGGTTGAGGGTGAGACCCGGCAGCCGCCACCGCCCCCCCCGCCCCCGACTTTCCCGTCCTAGGACTCACCAGGGAGAAGGTGGAGTCGGTAGCCAATTGATGCAGGGGGCGGCAGGGTTCATGACAGAAGAGAGCCAGCAGAACACGCTCACATTTCTACAAACAGTGTACTGGATGTCACAGCTCTGGGTAGCACCTATAAAGCCTCTCTGGGCAACCCCACCTAAGTAACCCCAGCCCTCACCCGCTGGTTGGCTGGCGAGAGCTTGGCCACCACGCCAGTGCTGTCTGCACCATCCAGGCTGAGGCTGCCATCCTCCTCCTTCAGGTCAGGGAGCACATGGCAGAGTGAGCAGCTCCACTCCTCCCTAGGGTGAAGAGAATAAGGGTCTGCACATGATCCTGTCCAGACAGCCCAACACCCAGACTAGACCCACACCAGCCTCACACTCACCCTGGTACATCCTGCAGGGCCGGCAGGTGACAGTCCAGGTGGAAACAAAACTCACACTGGTTGCACATGACCAGATCACCTGGCTTCTGGCAGACACGGCAAATGGTGGCACTGTCATCCAGGGTTCCCGGGCCACCACCTGGGGCTGAGGTACCCTCAGGAGCCACCACCTCCAGCCCTGAGCTGGTGCTGCCACTAGGTGAGGCCAGGCGGGGACCCTCAGCACCAGGACCCTCCGCAAGAGCCATAAGCACAGGTTTGGTTTCAGGGCCCTCAGTGGCAGTAGGAGGGGCTCCAATGGCAGCCTCCGTCTCCTCCTCCTGCAAGGTGGTGATGAGGGGTGTTCAACAGGGTCCAGACCTGGACTACAGGCTTCATCCTACAGCTATAGTTCCTTGGGACAGACTTACCTTGACAATGGCCATACCAGCCAGGGGTGGCGCACCAGGGGTTCCTGCAGGTGCAGTCCCTGGCTGGCCAGTAGCTGCAGCAGCGGCGCCACGTTCAATAACAATAAGGTTGTAGTCCTCAGTGGTACTGCCTGGGAAGACCTTGAAGACGGGTGGCTGGCTGTCAGCTGTGAGGTCCAGGTCCAGGCGTTCCAGGCTCACTCGTGGCACCTTGCGCATAAGGCCGCTCACCTCGCCCTCACCTGAGCGGGACCTGTAGATGCAGCAACCTGGCATGAGCACACCCCTACCCTCCATCCACCTCCACCCCCAGGGGAGGTGCCACACTTACCGTTTCACACCTGACACGTGAGGCTCTGCACTTGAGTAGGGATCATCTACTTAGAAAATGGAGAAAGAAGACTGGCAGGTCGGGGTAGAAACAGCACTGGGGCCCTTCCCCACCCACTAGGCAGACCCACTCACCTGACCCGAAGCCATAGCCTTCCTGAACCTCCATGGGCTGTGAACAAAGCAGAGCCCTCTGCCTCAGTGGGACAGGAACCCTGTTGGACCCCATTCCCTGCCCAACCCTTTCTGGGTCCTCTCTCCTGCTCACCTGGCTGCTGCCAGAGCCCTGCTTGCTCAGGGGCCCTGGGGCTCTTGGAGGAGCCATGGGTGCAGGGCCTGTTGAGTTAGTGCCAGGACGCTCTGCCACTATCTTGCCTGCACAAAAAAAAGAGAAACATAAGCAGGTACAGCACATGGGGTAATAACAAAGCAGAGCAAGGTAGAGCTGGGACCCACCGAAGGCCTCGGCACTCTTGGTCCAGGCATTGAGGTCCCACTGAAACTTCATCTCGCCATGTGGCTCCACGGGATCCACAATCATCTTGAGGGCCCGGTGCAGCTGGAAGTAGATCTGGTTGGGAGCGAAAGGGAAGAAAGAATGAGCACACCAACAACAAATAGGGATTTGAGGTACTGGGAGCCACCTGCCTGGAACCCACCAGCTGGAAGCCCACCAGTACACACCAACTTCTTAGAAAGCAGAAGGGCTGTGTTGTTGTCACTCTCCAGAGCCCAAGAGGCAAAGCGCAGAATGTGCTCCTGGTGCTTCTGGATCTTGGTCATGGTCCAGTGCTGCCGCTCCAGGCGCTCCTGCTGCCCCTCAGTAACCTTCTGCAAATGGAAGATGTATGGGGTAAGCAAAGAAGGCAGAGAACACTAGGATCACTCCTTACCCGGGAAAGCATTATCAATCAGCAGAGCGGGCTCAGGGACCCTCTCACTGGCACAAGGATTACCTGGGCATCGTTGACCAGCACACGGCCCCGCTTATTCAGTTCCTTCATGATCTGCAGGATGGCCATCTTGACATCCACTTGCACACGCTTCTGTACGTCAGACACCTGGCGAATCCTAGGGGACACAGCAGGTCAGGCTAGGTAGGGTCTTGCTGCCCTGGGCCACTCCACAGCCCCAGAACCCACACTTACGAGCTGCGAACCTCCTTGGTGCTCTTCTGCAATGTGGCATGTTTGTCCCCAAGGCGCTTCACCAGTGAGGCCAGGAGCTTGCGCTGGTTCCTCACTGCATCCTCTAAGAACTGGTACCTGAGAGCAGACAAATGTGTTCCTGAGCACTAAGCTAGGGAAGGGGTGGCACCCACCCAACCACTATGCCTTGGGACTCACTGGTGGTCCTTGTGGGCATTGAGCTGGCAGTCTCGGCAGGTGAGAGTATCACAGCTCTCACAAAACAGCACAAGGGGTTCATGCTTGTGTACGTTGCAATAGACGGTACGTTCACCATCCCGAGACTTGGCTGGCCCTGGGGAGTCGGAATCATAAGGCTGGACCTTGCCCTTCACCACCCCCAACTCAGGAAGCAGACTAAGTTGGGGCCTCATTTCCTGCCCGTTCTGTGACACTGGGCCATTTATTGGGAAGATGTAGAGGGTGTGGCCAGCGAAGAACACAGGCCTGCAAGCCCAATTCCTTGCTCCCAGAAACCTCTGCCCCAACATAGCTGAGAAACACATTCCTTTCTTCTAGCTTCTAGAGGTGACACAAAGGTAAAGGTAAGGACAGCCTCCGGAAAAAGAGGACTACCCCCCCACACACACTGTTCCCTTTATTCTCCAAGTGGACATATTCAGAATTCTGCCTACAAACCACCCTGGACTCCTTTTCTTCTCCTTTCATGGTTAACTTCCACCCTCTTTCGTGACAAGAAAACACCAGGGTATCTTACAACCCAAGAGCCCAGAGAAAACCTGTAGAGGTTCTCATACTGGGAGAGATAAAATGTCAAACTAGGACCCTCAGAATGGTGGTCACACCCCCTCTAGACCAGGAGCTTGGTGCTCAGCATAATTCCACCCCAAGACCAACACATTAATAACCTTGAAAGCCTGCTTCCCCATTAGAAAACCGATTAAGCATAGTGGTCCAACATACCAACCAAATCCAAGATATGTAGCATCAGGGCTCACTGGGGAAACTGACTTCCCCAGTGCCACCATTCCTGCACCCTGACCTTTGCTTGGGACGTCTGGAATGTAGGACACCCTGCAGCCCCTGCCTATCCCTCCTGGCTCCTCAGGCCCCACAGCCGCCACTTTCCCACTATCTTCCACCAATGCTGGCCTCTGGGATGGGAAGAATCACGGTATGGCTACCAAAAGGCCACTCATGGGAGGATTTTGGCCCCAAAACTGGGCTACACTCAAAAGACTCTCAAGCTCCTTTCCAAATCAAAGCTAGCGAGTGTCTGCGAAAAGCTGGAAATGCCAAACCAAACTCCGGGTAAGTCTCTGCCAACTCAAAAGCTAAAATGTTTCCAGAAATCACCATCACTTATAACCCATGGACCCACAAAGTCTCATTTTCCCTAACAGCATCTTATACCAGATGTGTGCCAGGGAACCACAAACCCAGTAAGCCCTTCACACCATGCCTTTCCCTGTTTGCATATTCTGAGCCCTTCAACACCAGGACTGAGAACTCCCTGATAAGCTTCCTCAAACCCTCTGTACCTCCCTGCAGCACATTAAGGTCTCCACGTCTCCCCTTCCCACCCCCTCCCACCTAAGCCCTAGAGACTACACACCACAACCACAATTTTCCTGCTTTTGGAGTTCTGCTCTCCGGCCCTTCGGGCGGCACCCCCTGGACAACTCTAGGACCCATCCACCAAATGCAACCAACATTATAAAAGCAACTGAGGGCACACACGGGAAAGCAACAGCCCCCTCAGCCTCACGTACCAGTAGAGCGCACAGTGTGATCCTTGGTGTACTTCACCCGCTGGTGCGCCTCTACACAGGTCTCACACAGAGGCTCCGAGCACTCCACACAGTAGCTGGTAGCTGGGGCATTATCCTCACAGCTAGTGCAGCACTGCCAGACAAAGGCAGGGTCAGAGAAAGCAAGACAACTTGCTAGATCCACATCTACACCTCAGAAAATACAACCCAAGATTAAGATTGGTCCCTTGACCCAGCCTAGACAGCCCACCCAGAGCCTTGGGAAAGTCGAGTAACAGCCTGGGAGCTGGTGTCAAGCTCCTCCTGGGCAGATGCCCCCTCCCCAGAAACCTCCCTGTGGTTGCTGCGGTTGGACGCACCTGGTTAGCATCCTGGGCGTCGGTGGCAGCCTTGCTGCCACTATCACGCATGAAATAATTCTCCACGATGTCTTTGGAGAAGCACTGTTGCTTGCACACGGGACAGTCCACCACTTCAAGAGGCAGGGATGTGGGAGACTGTTACAAGTTCCCACCCAAGTTATGGCCCCCCGCATCCCCGTGCTGGGTGGGCCCCCGACGATTACCCCGCAGCGAGCCAGCCCCTCCCCTCCCCTCCCTGAGCCCTTTCTCCAACTTTAGTCAGATGTCTCATCTCAGCGGCCAGCTCAAACCCACGTTCCTATGCAGGACCCAGAAAGTACTCCCCGTGCACTGTCCGGGCCCCCATCCTCTTGCCCAGGTGGCATCCTCATCTCTGCACCCAGTGGGAATCAAAGGCAGAGAGTAGGGGGAGGGGTGGCCACGATCACTTCGTACTTACCGGCGCCGTCGCCCGCAGCCCCGCCGTCCCCGGAGCTGTTGGCGGCGGCGGGCGCCGCGGGCCCTAGGCAGGCACTACAGGCCGAGTGCAAACAGGGCAGCAGGCGGGGCTCCCTCTCGGGTCGCAGGCGCTCTCTGCACACGCCGCAGTGCTCCAGCAGCTCCAGCGCCTCGGCGCCGCCCCCCGCGGGCGACGACACCGAGGCCGAGGCCGAGGCCGAGGCCGCGGTCGAAGAAGCGGTGGAGCGCTTTTCGCCGCCAGCGGAGCTCTCGCCCGGGCCCGGGCTGCCAGAGGCGGCCGAGGCCGCTGCTGCCGAGGCTGCCGCCGCCGAGGCCGCCATTCACACGCCGCCGGGGGCGCCCAGGGGGGAGGAGGGGCGCGGGGCCCGCCGCGCAGGCGCAGACGCGCTCGCCGCCAACTGCTGGGCCGCCGCCGCCGCCGCCGCCGCGAGGCCGAGCACCGCCACGCGCCTCCTGGGCCGCTGCCCGCCGCGCGCGGGACGCTGCTGCGGCACCGCCAACTGCTGCCTGCTCGCCTCCCGAAGGCGCCGCCCGCGCTTCTTCCTCAGCCGCCGCCGAAACCCTCACCACGCGCCACAAGCACAAGCACAACCGCTCGCCCGCGCGCCCGCTCGCAGAAAGAGCCGAGGCCGGGGGGCGGGACAGAAATAACTGGCGCCGACGCCGCCGCGCACGCGCATTGGGCGCCGCACGCCCGGGGGCGGGGCCCAGGCCGGTCGGGGCGGGAGAGGCTGCCAGTACGCACGCGCCCACTCCGGGTCCTTCCACCACGGCCAACCCCACGTAGGTGGGGTCTTGTGGGGGCGGGGCGGTCCCTCTGTGACGTCACTGCCGCAATTTAATCCGCCAGTGGGGTGTGCGCACCTTTATAGAGTGTGATTCCCCTCTCAGCTCCACCTCCAGACCACACCGAAGCGGGCCGCTGTGCGCCCAAGCGCATGGGCAGTCCGTAACTCTTCCTCAACCCGCGTCTTTTCGCTCGCGTAGAGTCGTCTCCAGCCTCTGCGTCACTAAGCGTTCGGGATAGGGGGCAGGGCCAATGGAGAAGTAGGCGGGGCCAAGACGGAGTAAAGGGCTGTGCCCCGGGAGAGGGGAGGACAGGCTCCATCCCAGGAGGGAGGAAGCGCCTGTGTGAGAGCAGGGGCTGACTTTTGAATTTTAACCACGTTATAGTTAAACTTGAGAAACACAGAAAGTTGCCTAAATCAAATGTAGATCACAGACGGGCGCCGTGGCTCATACCTGTAATCCCACCATTTTCTTAGGCGAATCGGGAGGCTCCGTTTAGCCCAGGAGGCCGGGGCAGCAGTGAGCCGGGATTGTGCCACTGCACGCCAGCCTAGACAACAGATCGAAAAAAATGTGGCCGGGCGCGGCGGCTCACGCCTTTAATCCCAGCACTTTGGGAGGTCGAGGCGGGTCGATCACCTGAGGTCGGGAGTTCGAGACCAGCCTGGGCAACATGGTGAAACCCCGTCTCTACTAAAAATACAAAAATTAGCCGGGCGTGGTGGCGGGCGCCTGTACTCCCAGCTACTCGGGAGGCTGAGGCAGGAGAATCGCTTGAACCCGGAAGGCGAAGGTTGTAGTGAGTCGAGATCGTGCCATTGCACTACAGCCTGGGAGAAAAGAGCGAAACTCCATCTCAAAAGAAGAAATCTTTTTGTGTTTGTTTTGAGACGGAGTTTTGCTCTGTTGCCCAGGCTGGAGTGCAGTGGCGCGATCTCGGCTCACTGCAACCTCTGCCTCCCGGGTTCAAGCAATTATCCTGCCTCAGCCTCCTGAGTAGCTGGGATTACAGACATCCGCCTCCACACGCCCGACTATTTTTTGTATTTTTAGTTGAGACCGACTTTCACCACTTTGGCCAGGCTGGTCTCCAACTCCCCACCTCAGGTGATCAACCCGCCTCGACCTCCCCAAGAGCTGGAATTACAGGTGTAAGCCACCACGCCGGCCCCCCTACCGCCCCCCGCAAAAACACACACACAAACTATAAATCACAAGAGGCTACAGAGCAATGAGTCTATGAAATCCCATCCAGCCCCCCAGGCGTCCCGTCCGCATGATTTAGTCAGTGGCTACCCTGACTTTGATGCTTTTCCAGATGGGGAAACTGAACCTCAACAGTGGGGAATCCCCAGGAGGGAAGGAAGCGGGTCCGTGTGGGGAGAATCCTGTCTGAGGAGGAAAGTAGGGTTTGTGTGGGGAGAATCCTGTCTGAGGGAAACAGGGTCTGTGTGGGGAGGTGAACCCTGTCTGAGGAGGGAAGCGGGTCTGTGTGGGAAGAATCCTATCTGAGGAGGGCAGCAGGGTCCGTGTGGGGAAAATCCTGTCTGAGGAGGGAAGTAGGGTCTGTGTGAGGAGAATCCTGTCAGTAGGGTCTGTGTGGGGAGGGGAACCTTGTCTGAGTGAGGACGGAAACAGGGTCTGTGTGGAGAGAATTCTGTCTGAGGAGGGAAACAGAGTCTGTGTGGGGAGATTCCTGTCTGAGGAGGGAAGTAGGGTCTGTGTGAGGAGAATCCTGTTAGCAGGGTCTGTGTAGGGAGGGGAACCTTGTCTGAATGAGGAGGGAAGGGGGGTGTGTAGGGGGAGAATCCTGTCTGAGGAGGGAAGCGGGGTGTGTGGGGGGAGAATCCTGTCTGAGGAGGGAAGTGGGGTGTGTGGGGGGAGAATCCTGTCTGAGGAGGGCAGCGGGATCTGTGTGGGGAGAATCCTGTCTGAGGAGGGAAGTGGGGTGTGTGGGGGGAGAATCCTGTCTGAGGAGGGCAGCGGGATCTGTGTGGGGAGAATCCTGTCTGAGGGAAGCCGGGTCTGTGTGGGGAGAAACCTGTCTAAGGAAGGAAGCAGAGTGTGTGGGGGGAGAATCCTGTCTGAGGAGAGAAGCGGGGTCTGTATGGGGAGAATCCTGTCTGAGAAGGGAAGCAAGGTCTGTGTGGGGAGAATCCTGTCTGAGGAGGGAAGTGGGGAGTGTGGGGGGAGAATCCTGTCAGAGGGAAGCGGGGTCTGTGTGGGGAGAATCCTGTCTGAGGAGAGAAGTGGGGTGTGTGGGGGGGGGAGAATCCTGTCTGAGGGAAGCGGGATCTGTGTGGGGAGAAGCCTGTCTGAGGAGGGAAGCGGGGTCTGTATGGGGAGAATCCTGTCTGAGGAGGGAAGCGGGGTGTGTGGGGGGAGAATCCTGTCTGAGGAGGGAAGCGGGGTGTGTGGGGGGAGAATCCTGTCTGAGGAGGGAAGCGGGGTCTGCGTGGGGAGAATCCTGTCTGAGGAGGGAAGCGGGGTGTGTGGGGGGAGAAGCCTGTCTGAGGGAAGCGGGGTCTGTGTGGGGAGAATCCTGTCTGAGGAGGGAAGCGGGGTGTGTGGGGGGAGAAGCCTGTCTGAGGGAAGCGGGGTCTGTGGGGGAAGAATCCTGTCTGAGGAGGGAAGCGGGGTCTGTGGGGGGAGAAGCCTGTCTGAGGGAAGCGGGGTCTGTGTGGGGAGAATCCTGTCTGAGGAGGGAAGTGGGGTGTGTGGGGGGAGAAGCCTGTCTGAGGGAAGCGGGGTCTGTGTGGGGAGAAGCCTGTCTGAGGAGGGAAGCGGGGTCTGTGGGGGGAGAAGCCTGTCTGAGGGAAGCGGGGTCTGTGTGGGGAGAATCCTGTCTGAGGAGGGAAGTGGGGTGTGTGGGGGGAGAATCCTTTCTGAGGAGGGAAGCGGGGTGTGTGGGGGGAGAATCCTGTCTGAGGAGAGAAGTGGGGTGTGTGGGGGGGGGAGAATCCTGTCTGAGGGAAGCGGGGTCTGTATGCGGAGAATCCTGTCTGAGGAGAGAAGTGGGGTGTGTGGGGGGAGAAGCCTGTCTGAGGAGGGAAGCGGGGTCTGTGGGGGGAGAATCCTGTCTGAGGGAAGCGGGGTCTGTGGGGGGAGAAGCCTGTCTGAGGAGGGAAGCGGGGTGTGTGGGGGGAGAAGCCTGTCTGAGGAGGGAAGCGGGGTGTGTGGGGGGAGAATCCTGTCTGAGGAGGGAAGCGGGTTGTGTGGGGGGAGAATCCTGTCTGAGGAGGGAAGCGGGGTGTGTGGGGGGAGAAGCCTGTCTGAGGAGGGAAGCGGGGTGTGTGGGGGGAGAAGCCTGTCTGAGGAGGGAAGCGGGGTGTGTCGGGGGAGAATCCTGTCTGAGGAGGGAAGCGGGGTGTGTGGGGGGGAGAAGCCTGTCTGAGGAGGGAAGCGGGGTGTGTGGGGGGAGAAGCCTGTCTGAGGGAAGCGGGGTCTGTATGGGGAGAATCCTGTCTGAGGGAAGCAGGGTCTGTGTGGGGAGAATCCTGTCTGAGGAGGGAAGCGGGGTGTGTGGGGGGAGAAGCCTGTCTGAGGAGGGAAGCGGGGTCTGTGGGGGGAGAATCCTGTCTGAGGGAAGCGGGGTCTGTGGGGGGAGAAGCCTGTCTGAGGAGGGAAGCGGGGTGTGTGGGGGGAGAAGCCTGTCTGAGGAGGGAAGCGGGGTGTGTCGGGGGTGAATCCTGTCTGAGGAGGGAAGCGGGGTGTGTGGGGCGAGAAGCCTGTCTGAGGAGGGAAGCGGGGTGTGTGGGGGGAGAATCCTGTCTGAGGAGGGAAGCGGGGTCTGTGGGGGGAGAATCCTGTCTGAGGAGGGAAGCGGGGTCTGTGGGGGGAGAAGCCTGTCTGAGGGAAGCGGGGTCTGTGTGGGGAGAAGCCTGTCTGAGGGAAGCGGGGGGTCTGTGTGGGGAGAATCCTGTCTGAGGAGGAAAGCGGGGTGTGTGGGGGGGAGAATCCTGTCTGAGGAGGGAAGCGGGGTGTGTCGGGGGGGGGTGAATCCTGTCTGAGGAGGGAAGCGGGGTGTGTGGGGGCGAGAAGCCTGTCTGAGGAGGGAAGCGGGGTCTGTGGGGGGAGAATCCTGTCTGAGGGAAGCGGGGTCTGTGTGGGGAGAATCCTGTCTGAGGAGGGAAGCGGGGTGTGTGGGGGGAGAAGCCTGTCTGAGGAGGGAAGCGGGGTGTGTGGGGGGAGAAGCCTGTCTGAGGAGGGAAGCGGGGTGTGTGTGGGGAGAATCCTGTCTGAGGGAAGCGGGGTCTGTGTGGGGAGAATCCTGTCTGAGGAGGGAAGCGGGGTGTGTCGGGGGGAGAATCCTGTCTGAGGAGGGAAGCGGGGTGTGTGGGGCGAGAAGCCTGTCTGAGGGAAGCGGGGTGTGTGGGGGGAGAAGCCTGTCTGAGGAGGGAAGCGGGTTGTGTCGGGGGAGAATCCTGTCTGAGGAGGGAAGCGGGGTGTGTGGGGGGAGAAGCCTGTCTGAGGAGGGAAGCGGGGTGTGTGGGGGGAGAATCCTGTCTGAGGAGGGAAGCGGGGTGTGTGGGGGGAGAAGCCTGTCTGAGGAGGGAAGCGGGGTGTGTGTGGGGAGAATCCTGTCTGAGGGAAGCGGGGTCTGTGTGGGGAGAATCCTGTCTGAGGAGGGAAGCGGGGTGTGTCGGGGGGAGAATCCTGTCTGAGGAGGGAAGCGGGGTGTGTCGGGGGGAGAATCCTGTCTGAGGAGGGAAGCGGGGTGTGTGGGGCGAGAAGCCTGTCTGAGGGAAGCGGGGTGTGTGGGGGGAGAAGCCTGTCTGAGGAGGGAAGCGGGGTCTGTGGGGGGAGAATCCTGTCTGAGGGAAGCGGGGTCTGTGGGGGGAGAAGCCTGTCTGAGGAGGGAAGCGGGGTGTGTCGGGGGGAGAATCCTGTCTGAGGAGGGAAGCGGGGTGTGTGGGGGGGAGAAGCCTGTCTGAGGAGGGAAGCGGGGTGTGTGTGGGGAGAATCCTGTCTGAGGGAAGCGGGGTCTGTGTGGGGAGAATCCTGTCTGAGGAGGGAAGCGGGGTGTGTCGGGGGGAGAATCCTGTCTGAGGAGGGAAGCGGGGTGTGTGGGGCGAGAAGCCTGTCTGAGGAGGGAAGCGGGGTCTGTGGGGGGAGAATCCTGTCTGAGGGAAGCGGGGTCTGTGGGGGGAGAAGCCTGTCTGAGGAGGGAAGCGGGGTGTGTGGGGCGAGAAGCCTGTCTGAGGAGGGAAGCGGGTTGTGTCGGGGGAGAATCCTGTCTGAGGAGGGAAGCGGGGTGTGTGGGGGGGAGAAGCCTGTCTGAGGAGGGAAGCGGGGTGTGTGGGGGGGAGAAAGCCTGTCTGAGGAGGGAAGCGGGGTGTGTGTGGGGAGAATCCTGTCTGAGGGAAGCGGGGTCTGTGTGGGGAGAATCCTGTCTGAGGAGGGAAGCGGGGTGTGTCGGGGGGAGAATCCTGTCTGAGGAGGGAAGCGGGGTGTGTGGGGGAGAGAAGCCTGTCTGAGGGAAGCGGGGTGTGTGGGGGGGAGAAGCCTGTCTGAGGAGGGAAGCGGGGTCTGTGTGGGGAGAATCCTGTCTGAGGGAAGCGGGGTGTGTGGGGGGAGAAGCCTGTCTGAGGAGGGAAGCGGGGTGTGTGGGGGGAGAATCCTGTCTGAGGGAAGCGGGGTGTGTGGGGTGAGAAGCCTGTCTGAGGGAAGCGGGGTCTGTATGGGGAGAATCCTGTCTGAGGGAAGCGGGGTCTGTGTGGGGAGAATCCTGTCTGAGGAGGGAAGCGGGGTGTGTCGGGGGGAGAATCCTGTCTGAGGAGGGAAGTGGGGTGTGTGGGGGGAGAATCCTGTCTGAGGGAAGCGGGGTGTGTGGGGGGGAGAAGCCTGTCTGAGGAGGGAAGTGGGGTGTGTGGGGCGAGAAGCCTGTCTGAGGGAAGCGGGGTGTGTGGGGGGAGAAGCCTGTCTGAGGAGGGAAGCGGGGTCTGTGGGGGGAGAATCCTGTCTGAGGGAAGCGGGGTCTGTGGGGGGAGAAGCCTGTCTGAGGAGGGAAGCGGGGTGTGTGGGGAGAATCCTGTCTGAGGAGGGAAGCGGGGTGTGTCGGGGGTGAATCCTGTCTGAGAAGGGAAGCGGGGTGTGTGGGGCGAGAAGCCTGTCTGAGGAGGGAAGCGGGGTGTGTGGGGGGAGAATCCTGTCTGAGGAGAGAAGCGGCGTGTGTGGGGGGAGAAGCCTGTCTGAGGAGGGACGCGGGGGCTGTGGGGGGAGAATCCTGTCTGAGGAGAGAAGCGGCGTGTGTGGGGGGAGAATCCTGTCTGAGGAGGGAAGCGGGGTGTGTGGGGGGAGAAGCCTGTCTGAGGAGGGAAGCGGGGTGTGTGGGGGGGGAGAATCCTGTCTGAGGAGGGAAGCGGGGTCTGTGGGGGGAGAAGCCTGTCTGAGGGAAGCGGGGTGTGTGGGGGGAGAAGCCTGTCTGAGGAGGGAAGCGGGGTGTGTGGGGGGGAGAGCCTGTCTGAGGAGGGAAGCGGGGTGTGTGTGGGGGAATCCTGTCTGAGGAGGGAAGCGGGGTGTGTGGGGGGAGAATCCTGTCTGAGGAGGGAAGCGGGGTGTGTGGGGGGAGAAGCCTGTCTGAGGAGGGAAGCGGAGTGTGTGTGAGGAGAATCCTGTCTGAGGAGGGAAGCGGGGTGTGTGGGGGGAGAAGCCTGTCTGAGGGAAGCGGGGTCTGTGGGGGGAGAAGCCTGTCTGAGGAGGGAAGCGGGGTGTGTGTGGGGGAGAATCCTGTCTGAGGAGGGAAGCGGGGTGTGTCGGGGGTGAATCCTGTCTGAGAAGGGAAGCGGGGTGTGTGGGGCGAGAAGCCTGTCTGAGGAGGGAAGCGGGGTGTGTGGGGGGAGAATCCTGTCTGAGGAGAGAAGCGGCGTGTGTGGGGGGAGAAGCCTGTCTGAGGAGGGACGCGGGGTCTGTGGGGGGAGAATCCTGTCTGAGGAGAGAAGCGGCGTGTGTGGGGGGAGAATCCTGTCTGAGGAGGGAAGCGGGGTGTGTGGGGGGAGAAGCCTGTCTGAGGAGGGAAGCGGGGTGTGTGGGGGGAGAATCCTGTCTGAGGAGGGAAGCGGGGTCTGTGGGGGGAGAAGCCTGTCTGAGGGAAGCGGGGTGTGTGGGGGGAGAAGCCTGTCTGAGGAGGGAAGCGGGGTGTGTGGGGGGAGAAGCCTGTCTGAGGAGGGAAGCGGGGTGTGTGTGGGGAGAATCCTGTCTGAGGAGGGAAGCGGGGTGTGTGGGGGGAGAATCCTGTCTGAGGAGGGAAGCGGGGTGTGTGGGGGGAGAAGCCTGTCTGAGGAGGGAAGCGGAGTGTGTGTGAGGAGAATCCTGTCTGAGGAGGGAAGCGGGGTGTGTGGGGGGAGAAGCCTGTCTGAGGGAAGCGGGGTCTGTGGGGGGAGAAGCCTGTCTGAGGAGGGAAGCGGGGTGTGTGGGGAGAATCCTGTCTGAGGAGGGAAGCGGGGTGTGTGAGAGAACTCTGAGGGACGCAGGATCTGGGGGAGAGGAATCATGTCTACGGGGTGAGCAGGGTCTGAAGGTAGAGGCCAACCCGCCTAGGGACTGTCAGCGCGTTGAAAACCTGGGTGGGTGCATTGAGGCTGCCCCCGGGGAGGGGGTGGGCCTCAGCCCCTTGTGCAGTGCCCCTGGGGCCCTGAGGTCTCCGGTCCAGGTGACAACGGCTGGGGGCGGGGTAGGTGACAGCTTCCGGAGGATGTTTGGAGGCCGCGAGGACTGGCGCGAACCACCGTGAAACCCATTCGCCACTCCCAAGGCGCGCACAGGTAAAGTGGGCAGCCGGGCGGGGCGTGAGGGTAACGGGGCACAGCCTCCCCAGGCCCCGCTCCCAGGTGTCCGCACGTGGCTGCAGCACGGGTGCGTCGGCCGCTGGGCCGGGTGTGGCCTTTGTTCCTGATGGGGACTGGGGGCCGCGGGGCTTTGTCCCCGCCTCTGCCTTTGTTCCATCTCTGGCGCGCGGCCCCCCAAATCTGGGCCCGCCCCCTCCGCGGCATAGTCACCGCCTCCGCGCCCAGCCTGCCCCTTCATAGGGCCACGCCTCGCGAGCCGGCCCGCCCCCTCCAGCCCACCACCCTGAAGAGGCCCTGGCCTCTGGCTTCCTTCCTCTGATAACAGGGAAAGTTGATGCCACGGCTGACACTTTAAGACCGCTTGAGCCCAGGAGTTGGCTGCAGTGAGCTATGATCGCGCCCCTGCACTCCTGCCTGGGATGGCAGAGCGAGGCCCTGCCTTTAAAATAAAATTTAAAAAGAAAGAAAAAACAGGCCGGGCGCGGTGGCTCAAGCCTGTAATCCCAGCACTTTGGGAGGCCGAGGCGGGCGGATCACAAGGTCAGGAGATCGAGACCACAGTGAAACCCCGTCTCTACTAAAAATACAAAAAATTAGCCGGGCGCGGTGGCGGGCGCCTGTAGTCCTAGCTACTCAGGAGGCTGAGGCAGGAGAATGGCCTGAACCCAGGAGGCGGAGCTTGCAGTGAGCCGAGATCGCGCCACTGCACTCCAGCCTGGGCAACAGCGTGAGACTCCGTCTCAAAAAAAAAAAAAGAAAAAGAAAAAACAAAGTTGGTGCTGGCAGTGCACAGGGCGAGGTGTGGGCGTCCTTTAGGAATATTTGCTGTGGCCAGGCACGGTGGCTCACGCCTGTAATCCCAGCACTTTGGGAGGCCCAGGTGGGCGGATCACCTGAGGTCGGGAGTTGGCCACCAGCCTGACCAATATGATGAAATCCCGTCTCTACTAAAAATACAAAAATTAGACGGGCATGGTGGCACACGCCTGTAATCCCAGCTACTCTGGAGGCTGAGACAGGAGAATCGCTTGAACCTGGGAGGCAGAAGTTGCAGTGAGCTGAGATTGCCCCATTGCACTCCAGCCTGGGCAACAAGAGCAAAACTCTGTCTCAAAAAAAAAAACAAAAGGAATATTTGGTGAGCATTTTCCACGGCCCTATCCTGCACTTGTCCCCAGAATCACCTGAGAGGGGGATATGTGACCCACACCTGCCTCTGGCCTCTAGGGCAGACAAGGGTACCAGGGCCAGGTCAAAATATTAATACTATGGTACAAAGTGTGGAAATGTCTCTCCTAGGAGCTGCCCCAAACACTTGCAGGAAGGCAGTTGAGCAGAAACAAGTCCAAGGTCCCTGAGGCAATAGGGAGGCAATAGTGAGGAGTAGTGGGAGGTGCTCAGAGAGGTTACTATACAGCTAGCAGGGTCTGGGGTAGGTTGGATCCCCTGCCACCCTATCATTGGCTGCCCCTCATAACAGGCCCTCCCCTAGGCCCTGGCAACACGCCTTGGGGTTTCAGTGGCCCATCAAGGTCCATGCTCTTCTCTCTGCACAATAGAGAGGAACTGTAAGAGTACCCCTTTTCCTCCCCCTGGGCCCAGGACCTTCATCCCCAGTATGAGGCCGCCCCACAAGCAGCAGGTGTTACCCAACGCCAGCAGCAGACCTTGGTGCATCACTTCTCCACCAGGTGCCACACCACTGTGGAGCCCCATTGTCCACATGGAGAATCTGAGGCTTCAGGAAGTGCCAGGACACCAGTGGGGGAAGGGAGATTAACTAGAAAACAGGCTCAGGCTGACTCAGGGACAGCAGAGTGGGGCTTCTTACGATTGGCCAAGCCAGGGTGGGTATATAGGAGAATAAGACTAGGGACCTCACTCAGAGGTCCATAAGTATATGGCAGGACACTAGTGCACCTTGGTTGGCTCTGCTTCCCAGTTGGACCAGCAAAGAGGTCAGTGTTGCCTTATACTTCTGTCTTCCATGCTCCTTGCCAACCCTTTACCGCATCTCTCCCTTCCCAGTCCTGGATCATTGGGAACTGTCAATATTTTGGCTTTGCAGACAGGGCATAAGACAGGTGTAGCAATATGCAGTGGTCAGGTCACTCAGACTGCACCCAGGCCAGCTGAGGACTGCCTACTGCCTGGTTGTGCCGCCTACCTGAATATAGCCATCGTTACCCTCTCTTTCTTCCTCAAACCCCACACCTGTGTGTGCTCTCCTTCCCACCCTTAGGTGTCACGCCCAAAGCCACTTTCTGAGGAGGCATTGTGGCTACATCACTCAAATTTATTTTTTCTTCTTTTTTCTTTTTTTTGAGATGGAATCTTCCTCTGTCGCCCAGGCTGGAATGCAGTGGTGTGATCTTGGCTCACTGCAACCTATGCCTCCTGAGTTCAAGCGATTCTCCTGCCTCAGCCTCCTGAGTAGCTGGGATTACAGGCGCCCACTACCACACCTGGATAATTTTTTTTTTTTTTTTTTTTTTTTTTTTTTTTTTTTTTTTTGAGATGGAGTCTGGCTCTGTCGCCCAGGCTGGAGTGCAGTGGCCGGATCTCAGCTCACTGCAAGCTCCGCCTCCCGGGTTTACACCATTCTCCTGCCTCAGCCTCCCGAGTAGCTGGGACTACAGGCGCCCACCACCTCGCCCGACTAGTTTTTTTGTATTTTTTAGTAGAGACGGGGTTTCACCGTGTTCACCAGGATGGTCTCGATCTCCTGACCTCGTGATCCACCCGTCTCGGCCTCCCAAAGTGCTGGGATTACAGGCTTGAGCCACCGCGCCCGGCCTTTTTTTTTTTTTTTGAGACGGAGTCTCGCTCTGTCGCCCAGGCTGGAGTGCAATGGCCGGATCTCAGCTCACTGCAAGCTCCGCCTCCCGGGTTCACGCCATTCTCCTGCCTCAGCCTCCCGAGTAGCTGGGACTACAGGCGCCCGCCACCTCGCCCGGCTAGTTTTTTGTATTTTTTTAAGTAGAGACGAGGTTTCACCGGGTTAGCCAGGATGGTCTCGATCTCCTGACCTCGTGATCCACCCGTCTCGGCCTCCCAAAGTGCTGGGATTACAGGCTTGAGCCACCGCGCCCGGCCCACACCTGGATAATTTTTGTATACTTTTTTTTTTTTGAGACGGAGTCTTGCTCTGTCTCCCAGCCTGGAGTGCAGTGGCGCAATCTTGGCTCACTGCAAACTCCGCCTCCCAGGTTCACGCCATTCTCCTGCCTTAGTCTCCTGAGTAGCTGGGACTACAGGCGCCTACTACCATGCCCGGCTAATTTATTTGTATTTTCAGTAGAGACGAGTTTCACCATGTTAGCCAGGATGGTCTCGATCTCCTGAACTCGTGATCCGCCCGTCTTGGCCTCTCAAAGTGCTGGGATTACAGGTGTGCCCCATCATACCTGGCCAACTTTTGTATTCTTAGTAGAAAGGGGGTTTCACCATGTTGGCCAGGCTGGTCTGGAACTCCTGACCTCAGGTGATCTGCCTGCCTACCTAGGATTACAGGCATGAGCATGAGCCACCACACCTTGCCTTTTTTTTTTTTTTTTTGAGATGGAGTTTCACTCTTGTTGCCTAGGATGGAGTGCAATGGCATGATCTCTGCTCACTGCAACTTCTGCCTCCCAAGTTTAAGAGAGTCTTCTGCCCCAGCCTCCCAAGTAGCTGGAATTACAGGTGTCCACCACCACACCCGACTTATTTTTTGTATTTTTAGTAGAGACAGGGTTTCACCATGTTGGCCAGTCTGGTCTCGAACGCCTGACCTCAGGTGATCCACCCGCCTCAGCCTCACAGAGTGGTGAGATTATAGGCGTGAGCTATCGCGCCGGGACTTCTTTTTTATTTTATTTTTATTTATTTATTTATTTATTTTAGAGACGGAGGCTCACTCTGTGACCCAGGCTGGAGTGCAGTAGTACGATTTCGGCTTGCTGCAAACTCCGCCTCCCGGGTTCACATCATTCTCTTGCCTCAGCCTCCCGAGTAGCTGGGACTACAGGTGCCCGCCACCACACTCGGCTAATTTTTTGTATTTTTAGTAGAGACAGGGTTTCACTGTGTTAGCCAGGATGGTCTCTATCTCCTGACCTCGTGATCCGCCTGCCTCGGCCTCCCGAAGTGCTGGGATTACAGTTGTGAGCCACCGCACCTGGCCTATTTATTTATTTATTTATTTATTTTTTTTTTTTTTTTTATTTTTTTTTTTTTTTTGGAGACGGAGTCTCGCTCTGTAGCCCGGGCTGGAGTGCAGTGGCCGGATCTCAGCTCACTGCAAGCTCCGCCTCCCGGGTTTACGCCATTCTCCTGCCTCAGCCTCCGGAGTAGCTGGGACTACAGGCGCCCGCCACCTCGCCCGGCTAGTTTTTTTTTTTTTTTGTATTTTTAGTAGAGACGGGGTTTCACCGTGTTAGCCAGGATGGTCTCGATCTCCTGACCTCGTGATCCGCCCGTCTCGGCCTCCCAAAGTGCTGGGATTACAGGCTTGAGCCACCGCGCCCGGCCTATTTATTTATTTTTTAAATGGAGTCTCATTCGGTCACCCAGGCTGCAGTGCAGTAATGTGAACTTGGCTCACTGCGACCTCCTCCTCCCAGGTTCAAGCAGTTCTCATTCCTCAGCCTTCTGAGTAGCTGGGACTACAGGCACGCACCACCATGCCCAGCTAATTTTTGTATTTTTAGTAGAGACAGGGTTTCACCATTTGGGCCAAACTTGTCTCAAACTCCTGACCTGAGGTGATCTGCCCACCTCAGCCTCCCAAAGTGCTGGGATTACAGGTGTGAGCCACCATACCTGCCCTCAAATTTCTGTCTCTGTCTTCACATGACTTTCTTTGTGTCCTCTCTTCCTATTTATATATTAAATTTATAGAGACCATTTTGCTCTGTCACCTAGGTTGAGTGCAGTGGTGCCTCGAACTCCTCACCTCAAGGGATTATCCAATCTCAGCCTCCCAAGTACCTAGGTCTACACCATGTCCAGCTTTTTTTTTTTTTTTTTTTTTTAGTAGAGATGGGGTCTTGTTATATTGCCCAGGCTGGTATCAAAATCCTGCTCTCAAGCAATCCTCCTGCCTTGGCCTCCAAAAGCGCTGGAATTACAAGCAAGAGCCACTGCACCTGGCCCCTCTTCTGTCTTTTCTGTCTTTTTTTTTTCCTTTTTTTGAGATGGAGTCTCACACTGTTGCCCAGGCTGAAGTACAATGGCGCAATCTCAGCTCACTGCAACAGAGATTGCGGTGAGCCAAGGTCGTGCCACTGCACTCCAACCTGGGCAACAAGAGCGAAACTCCATCTTAAAAAATAAAAATAAAAAATCCGATTCTGGTGACAACTCTAGGGTATGGCCCTACTGACCTCTGACTTCTGACCTCATCACTCTTCCAGCCACACAGGAGACCTGTTGTCCTCAACTCAGGGCCTTTGTACTTGCTGTTGCCTCTACTCAGAATGTTATTCTCTGGGCTCTCTTCCTTCCCATTTCAGCTAGAGAGAATCACAAGGATATTAGCTCCAAATCGTACTCACTGCTGCATCCACTGTGTTTAGCCCAGGGCCTACTTCACGGTGGATCAGTCATTAGCAAATGTGTGAAAGGACATGCAAATGGATGAAGATGATGACCATCTTGAGCCAGTTTTGTAGACCATAACATGAGGTTTGGTTTCTATCACTTTAAATTTTTTTTTTTTTTTTTTTTTTTTTTTGAGACGGAGTCTCGGCCGGGCACGGTGGCTCAAGCCTGTAATCCCAGCACTTTGGGAGGCCGAGACGGGCGGATCACGAGGTCAGGAGATCGAGACCATCCTGGCTAACACGGTGAAACCCCGTCTCTACTAAAAAATACAAAAAACTAGCCGGGCGACGTGGCGGGCGCCTGTAGTCCCAGCTACTCGGGAGGCTGAGGCAGGAGAATGGCGTGAACCCGGGAGGCGGAGCTTGCAGTGAGCCGAGATCCGGCCACTGCACTCCAGTCTGGGCGACAAAGCGAGACTCTGTCTCAAAAAAAAAAAAAAAAGAGACGGAGTCTCGCTCTGTCGCCCAGGCTGGAGTGCAGTGGCCGGATCTCAGCTCACTGCAAGCTCCGCCTCCCGGGTTCACGCCATTCTCCTGCCTCAGCCTCCCGAGTAGCTGGGACTACAGGCGCCCGCCACGTCGCCCGGCTAGTTTTTTGTATTTTTTAGTAGAGACGGGGTTTCACCGTGTTAGCCAGGATGGTCTCGATCTCCTGACCTCGTGATCCGCCCGTCTCGGCCTCCCAAAGTGCTGGGATTACAGGCTTGAGCCACCGCGCCTGGCCCACTTTAAATTTTTTTTTGTTTGTTTCTGGTAATTGAGTTAAAATGTATGGCCAGGCATGGTGGCTCTTGCGTGTAATCCTAGCACTTTGAGAGACCAAGGCAGGAGGATAGCTTGAGCCCAGGTGTGATCTCTGCTCACTGCAACCTCTGCCTCCTGGGCTCAAGTGATTCTCCTGCCTCAGCCTCCTGAGTAGCTGGGATTACAGGCACACACCACCATACCCAGATAATTTTTGTATATTTAGCAGAGACAAGGTTTCTCTGTGTTGACCAGGCTGGTCTCAAACTCCTGATCTCAGGTGATCCGCCGGCCTTGGCCTCCCAAAGTGCTGGGATTACCAGCATGAGCCACTGTGCCCGACCCCGTCTCTATTATTAAAGTATATATTTTTAAATGTAAAAAAAAAAACAGGCTGGGTACAGTGGCTCATGCCTATAATCCCAGCACTTTGGGAGGCTGAAGCAGGCGGATCACAGGATCAGAAGATCAAGATCATCCTGGCCAACATGGTGAAACCCCGTCTCTACTAAAAGTACAAAAATTAAGGCTGGGCATAGTGGCTCACGCCTGTAATCCCAACACTTTGGGAGGCCAGTGGTGTGAACCTGAGCTGAGGTTGCACCACTGCACTCCAGCCTGGGTGACAGAGCAAGACTCCGTCTCAAAAAAAAAAAAAATTAGCTGGGTGTGGTGGCACGTGCCTATAATCCCAGCTACTTGGGAGGCTGAAGCAGGAGAATTGCTTGAACCAAGGAGTCAGAGGTTGCAGTGAGCTGAGATCGTGCCACTGCACTCCAGCCTGGAGACCTGGAGACAGAGATTCTGTCTCAAAATAATAATAATAATAACAATAATAATAATAATAATAAAATTCGGCCAGGCGCGGTGGCTCACGCCTGTAATCCCAGCACTTTGGGAGGCCAAGGCGGACAGATCACGAGGATAAGTACCATAGAGACCAGATAGAGACCATACTGGCTAACATGGTGAAACCCCGTGTCCACTAAAAATGCAAGAAAATTAGCCGGGCGTGGTGGTGGGCACCTGTAGTCCCAGCTACTCCCGAGGCTGAGGTAGGAAAATGGCATGGACGTGGGAGGCAGAGCTTGCAGTGAGCCGAGATCGTGCCACTGCACTCCAGCCTGTACAACAGAGTGAGACTCCGTCTCAAAAAAATAAATAAATAAAATAAAATAAAATTCACATAACATGAAATTTATCATTTTAACCAGTTTAAAAGTGTACATTCTGTGGCATTTCATGCATTCACAATGTTGTGCAACCACCACCTCTATCTATTTCCAAGTGGTTATCATTACTCCAAAAGGAATCCCCATAACCATTAGCAATCGCTCCACAGTCTGCCTCCAACCAGCCCCTGGCAACCACTAATCTACTTTCTGTCTCTAGGGACTTTTTAACTCTTTGGTGGAGGCTTATGATATGTAGAGATGCATGCAGGGAGCACCTCAGATAAGCAGCTGTGATAGCAAAGAACAGAACATCTCCGGCTCCCAGAAGTCCATGTCCCTCGTAGCTGACACCCTAACTTCACAGACAAGCTTTGCCTACCCACAAAACACATGGGGCTTTACTTCTCTGTCTGGCTTCTCAGTGCACATTTATACAGCCATGTATGACCTTAGTTCCTCCCTGGCCCTTGTTGTGTAGGGTCAATGCTATAATATCCTTCAGTTTGCTTACATGTTCTCTTGACTGCATTCTCCCTCCGGCTTGGGCTGTTAGTAACACAGCTGCTACAGTGGGCAATACCGTATGGGGTTTTTGGCTGGGTGCTTCTTTAACTGTAATGAGGAGCTAACAGAAGGTTTTAGCAGAAGGTGGCATGATCTGATTCCCATTTCAAGGGTTCCAGTTGGGTAATGGGTGGGAGCAAAATGGAGAACAAAAGATGAGTGTTCAACTAGATCTTCTCAATTGCTCTTTGGAATCACTAGGATTCCTCTGTTAGTTTCCTGTGGATTTTGTAACATATTGCCACAAACATGGCAGCTTAAAAAAAAACTTTATTCTCTCAAAGTTCTGACGGCCATGAGAGGATCCTTCTTTGCTTCCTCCAGTTTCTAGTGGTCTGGGCTTGTCACCACATCACTCCAATCTTGAAGGCTAACAGCTTCAAATATCTCTGTTCTCATTTCATATTGCCTTGTCTTCTATGCATCATTGCTATGGACTGAATTGCGTCCCCTAAAATTCATATGTTGAAGCCCTAATCTCCACTGTGATGATATTCGGAAATGGGGCCTATGGGAAATAATTAGGGTTAGATGATATCCTGATAGTGGGGCTCCATAATGGGACTAATGCCCCATAAGAAAAAATGCCTTGGCTGGGCGCGGTGGCTCAAGCCTGTAATCCCAGCACTTTGGGAGGCCGAGACGGGTGGATCACGAGGTCAGGAGATGGAGACCATCCTGGCTAACACAGTGAAACTCCGTCACTACTAAAAAATACAAAAAACTAACCAGGCGAGGTGGTGGGCGACTGTAGTCCCAGCTACTTGGGAGGCTGAGGCAGGAGAATGGCGTAAACCCGGGAGGCGGAGCTTGCAGTGAGCCGAGATCCGGCCACTGCACTCCAGCCTGGGCGACAGAGCGAGAGTTCTGTCTCAAAAAAAAAAGAAAAAGAAAAAGAAAAAATGCCTTTGGGAGGCCAAGGCGGGAGGCTTGCCTGAGGTCAGGAGTTCAAGACCAGCCTGGCCAACGTGGTGAAACCCTGTCTCTACTAAAAATATAAAAATTAGGCCAGACGCGGTGGCTCACGCCTGTAATCCCAGCACTTTGGGAGGCTGAGGCAGGTGGCTCACCTGAGGTCGGGAGTTTGAGACCAGCCTAACCAACATGGAGAAACCCTGTCTCTACTAAAAAAATACAAAAGTAGCCAGGCATGGTGGCACATGCCCGTAATCCCAGCTGCTCGGGAGGCTGAGGCAGGAGAATCACTTGAACCTGGGAGGCAGAGATTGCAGTGAGTAGAGATCACGCCACTGCACTCCAGCCTGGGCGACATATCAAGACTTTTTCTCAAAAACATGGCTGGGGGTGGTGGCTTACGCCTGTAATCTCAACACTTTGGGAGGTCAAAGTGGGAGGATCACCTGAGTCAGGAGTGCGAGACCAGACTGCCCAACATAGTGAAACCTTGTTTCTACTAAAAATAAAAAAAATAAACTGGGCGTGGTAGCACGCACCTGTAATCCCAACTACTCCCGAGGCTGAGGCAGGAGAAATACTTGAACCCGGCAGGCGGAGGTTGCAGTGAGCTGAGATCGCACCACTGCACTCCAGCCTGGGTGATAAGTGCAAAACTCCATCTGAAAGAAAAAGAAAAGAAAAAGTATGGAAGAGCTCCACCCCAGCTTCCCCCAACACAGCAAGAGGAGAGTCCGCAGAATGAAACTTACTTTGCCTGCACCTTGATTTTAGACTTTCCCTTCCAAAACTGTGAGAATAAATCTTCTGTTGTTTGCGCCATGTAGCCTTATGTTATTTCCTCCTCTGCCTTTCTCTTACGATTCATGTTCATTTACATGTAGGGTGCACCAAATAATTCCAGGTAATCTCCCAATTTCGAGAACCTAAATCACGATTACAAATACCCTTTTTCCTAATAAGGTAACACTTCCAGGTTTCAGAGTTAGGATGTATATATCATTGGGGGCCATTTTCAGTTACTTCAGTCCCAATTTCACAGATAGGAAAACCAATTCCCAGAGAGTAGAACGGGCTGTTCAGAGCTCCACATTGTGACCGGTACAAATTCAACCCACTCCCGGACTTGGTGGTGCCCTCGCCCCTTCTGTTTGCTGCCTTCCCAAAGCATCCTGTAGCTTCCAGGGAAAGGAAGGAGAGGGGAGGACAGAAAACACTCAGAGTCCACAGTCTTATCCCTTTCCCTGCTAATAGGAACCAGGGCTCCTGGGAAAAATGGCTGATTCCAGGACGGTGCAGGGACAGACTATACAGGGAAAGTCCCAGCTGAGCCTGAGAGGTGCCCAAAGAATGGTGGAAATATGTTAAAAGGACATAGATGCCAAATCTGATCAAACAACTGGAGCATCAGAACAGTGACCGTCATTGGCTGATGCACAATAAATCCACACTACCCATGAGTCTTTAAGTGTTCTCCAAAAAAGAGAGATCCGGAAAAATAAACCCATCTGTCACCATATGATGCTGATTTTAAGCCAGCCCCTCACTCTGAGAACTTGGCATCCATCCTGCCTTTCCAAGGTGAACTGTATTTCAGGGGAACACATGGCCCCAGTTCTTGCTTACCGAAGAATGCCCACTGATAATTAGATGCTAGAATTTGAAAAAGCCTAATTTCCCAACCCATAATGAAATCCCTGCACTGGTCAGGATTATCTGCTTATGTTATGAGGTACATGGAGGGTGTGGTGTCAACATGGCTGCGTAGGGGGAACCTGTAAGTGGACAGGGGACAGTCAGGCTGTCAGTGCCCCACATTAGGGTTGATGACATGATCCCACCCTATAAGTGCTGTATGTATTTTATGACTTATAGATTAGACATCAATACAACTATTTAAAAAGGAGAAGGAGACGAGGTTCAAAGAAGATATACAAATGGCCAATAAATGCTCCACATCAGTGTTCATCAGGGAAATGCAAATCAAACCACAATGAAATACTGCTTCACGCCCACTAGGATGGCTATAAAAATAACTGAAAATGACAAGTGAGAGTGAGGATGTGGAGAAATTAGAACCTTCATACTTTGCTGTGGGAATGCAAAATGGTGTAGCCATCATGGGAAACAGCCTGGCAGTTCCTCAAACAGTTAAACACAATCCAGCAATTCACCTCCAAGGTATATACCCACTCAACTTGAAAACAGGTGTTTAGGCCGGGCGCAGTGGCTCACGCCTGTAATCCCAGCACTTTGGGAGGCCAAGCCAGGAGATCAAGACCATCCTGGCTAACACGGTGAAACCCCGTCTCTACTAAAAATACAAAAACTTAGCCAGGCATGGTGGTGGGCAACTGTAGTCCCAGCTACTCAGGAGGTTGAGGCAGGAGAATGGCATGAACCTGGGAGGCAGAGCTTGCAGTGATCTGAGATTGTGCCACTGCACTCCAGCCTGGGTGACAGAGCAAGACTGTCTCAAAAAAAAGAAGAAAGAAAGAAAGAAAACAGGTGTTCAAACAAATCCTTGTGCAGGAATGTTCATAGCAGCACTATTCATAATAACTAAAAGTAGGGCCAAGCACGGTGACTCACGCCTATAATCCCTGCACTTTAGGAGGCCGAGGCAGGCAGATCACTTGAGGTCGGGAGTTTGAGACCAGCCTGACCAACATAGAGAAACCCCGTCTCTACTAAAAATACAAAATTAGGCCGGGCGTGGTGGTTCAAGCCTGTAATCCCAGCACTTTGGGAGGCCAAGACGGGAGGATCATGAGGTCAGGAGATCGAGACCATCTGGCTAACACAGTGAAACCCCGTCTCTACTAAAAAATACAAAAAAACTAGCCGGGCGAGGTGGCGGGCACCTGTAGTTCCAGCTACTCGGGAGGCTGAGGCAGGAGAATGGCGTAAACCCGGGAGGCGGAGCTTGCAGTGAGCTGAGATCCGGCCACTGCACTCCAGCCTGGGCGACAGAGCAAGACTCCATCTCAAAAAAAAAAAAAAAAAACAAACAAAAATTAGCCAGGCATGGTAGTGTGTACCTGTAATCCTAGCTACTCGGGAGGCGAGGCAGGAGAATCGCTTGAACCCGGGAGGCAGAGGTTGCGATGAGCAGAGATCATGCCATTGCACTCCAGCCTGGGCAACAAGAGCAAAACTTGGTCTAAAAAAATATACACTAAAAGTAGAAACAACACAAATGTCCATTAGCTAATGAATTAATTAATGGATAAATAAATGTGGTGTATCCATAAAATGGAGTAGCGCGTGTGTGTGTGCACATGCGCACACACTCTCATGGCAAGGTCTCTGTCATCAGACTGGAGTGTAGTGATGCCATCATGGCTCACTGCAGCCTCCACCTCCCAGGCTCAAGCGCTCTTCCTGCCTCAGCCTACCCAAGTAGCTGGACTACAGGCATGCACCATCATGCTTGGCTAATTTTTGCATTTTTTGTAGAGACAGGGTTTTGTCATGTTGCCCAGGCTGGTCTCAAACTCCTGGGCTCAAGTCATCCACCTGCCTTGGCTTCCCAAAGTGCTGGTCTTACAGGCGTCATGAGCCACCACACCCAGCCATAATGGGATCTCATTCAACCATAAAAAGGAAGTCCTAATATGTGCTGCAACATGGTTGAACCTTGAAAACCTTATGCTAAGTGAAATAAGTCAGATATAAAAGTCACATATTGTATGGTTTCATTTATGTAAAATATCCAGAATCTGGGGTGGGGGGCTAGGGGAGGGATAGCATTAGGAGAAATACCTAATGTAGATGACGGGTTGATGGGTGCAGCAAACCACCATGGCACGTGTATACCTATGTAACAAAACTGCACGTTCTGCACATGTATCCCAGAACTTAAAGTATAATAATAAAAAAAAATCCAGAATCAGCACATTTATTTAGATAAAAGGTTAGGTTAATGGTTTCCAGGGACTGAGGAGAGGGGAGAAAAGTTTTTATTCTGTAGTGAGGAAATTGTTTTAGAACTGGATGGAGGAGGTGGTACAGCATTGTGACCATACTAGAAGGCACTGCATTGTTCACTTTAAAATGGTTATTTATTTATTTATTTATTTATTGAGATAGGGTCTTGCTCTGAGTGCAGTGGTACGATCTAGCCTCACTGCAGCCTCAACCTCCTTGGGCTCCCATCTCAGCCTCCAGTATAGCTGGGACTACAGGTACATGCCATCATGCCTGGCTAAATTTTTTTCGTATTTTTTTTTGACACAGGGTTTGCCATATTGCTCAGGCTCTCATACTCCAGGGATCAAGAGCTCCCCCTGCCTTGGCCTCCCAAAGTGCTGGGCTTACCGATGTGAGCCACCACATCCGGCACCTTCCTTGTTTTCAAAAGATGCTTCATGAGAAAGGATGAGTTCATCGGCCAGGCACAGTGGCTCAAGCCTGTAATCCCAGCACTTTGGGAGGCCGAGACGGGCGGATCACGAGGTCAGGAGATCGAGACCACCCTGGCTAACACGATGAAACCCCGTCTCTACTAAAAAAATACAAAAAACTAGCCAGGCGAGGTGGCAGGCACCTGTAGTCCCAGCTACTCGGGAGGCTGAGGCAGGAGAATGGCATAAACCTAGGAGGCGGAGCTTGCAGTGAGCTGAGATCCAGCCACTGCACTCCAGCCTGAGTGAAAGAGCGAGACTCGGCTGGGCGCGGTGGCTCAAGCCTGTAATCCCAGCACTTTGGGAGGCCGAGATGGGCGGATCACGAGGTCAGGAGATCGAGACCATCCTGGGTAACACGGTGAAACCCCGTCTCTACTAAAAATACAAAAACTTAGCTGGGCGAGGTGGCGGGCGCCCGTAGTCCCAGCTACTCGGGAGGCTGAGGCAGGAGAATGGCGTGAACCCGGGAGGCGGAGCTTGCAGTGAGCTGAGATCCGGCCACTGCACTCCAGCCTGGGTGACAGAGCGAGACTCCGTCTCAAAAAAAAAAAAAAAAAAAAAAAAAAAAAAAAAAGAAAGAGCGAGACTCTGTCTCAAAAAAAAAAAAAAAAAAAAGATTAGTTCATCAATGTCTTTTTTTTTTTGACATAGAGTTTCACTCCTGTTGCCCAGGCTGGAGTGCAATGGCGTGATCTCCGCTCACTGCAACCTCTGCCTCCCGGGTTCAAGCAATTCTCCTGCCTCTGCCTCCCAAGTAACTGGGATTACAGGCACCCACCACCACACCTGGCTATTTTTTTCTCTTTTAAATGTTGTTATTATTATTGTTATTATTATTATTATTGTTTTTGAGACAGGGCCTGACTCTGTCACCCAGGCTGGAGTGCAGTGGTGCAATCTTGGCTCACTGCAACCTCTGCCTCCTTGGTTCAACCTGCAAGGCTCTAGTATCGGTTCGAATACCGAGAGCGCGCCAACAACAACACAAGGCGGTGTGGAGCAACATGCTGCTTTTTTTTTTTTTTTTTTTTTTTTTTTTTTTTTTGAGACGGAGTCTCGCTCTGCTGCCCAGGCTGGAGTGCAGTGGCCGGATCTCAGCTCACTGCAAGCTCCGCCTCCCGGGTTCCCGCCATTCTCCTGCCTCAGCCTCCCGAGTAGCAGGGACTACGGGCGCCCGCCACCGCGTCCGGCTAGTTTTTTTTTGTATTTTTTAGTAGAGACGGGGTTTCACCGTGTTAGCCAGGATGGTCTCGATCTCCTGACCTCGTGATCCGCCCGTCTTGGCCTCCCAAAGTGCTGGGATTACAGGCTTGAGCCACCGCGCCCGGCCACTGCTTTATTTTTATTTTTATTTTTGAGATGGAGTCTCGCTCTGTCTCCCAGGCTGGAGTGCAGTGGCACGATCTCTGCTCACTGCAAGCTCCGCCTCCCAGATTAATGCCATTCTCCTGCCTCAGCCTCTCGGACTACAGGCGCCCGCCACTGCACCCGGCTACTTTTTTGTATTTTTAGTACAGACGGGGTTTCACCGTGTTAACCAGGATGGTCTCGATCTCCTGACCTCGTGACCCACCCCCCCCTCAGCCTCCCAAAGTGCTGGGATTACAGGAGTGAGCCACTGCACCCGGCCAACATGCCGTTTTAATGAGCGCCTGGGTGCAGAGGGGCTGAGGCCTAAAATGGCATCAGCCCCAAGTAAGGACAGGCCAGGAGTTTTATAGTCTCCTGTAAACAGGAAGTGTCCTAGTCCGATGTAACTGCTATGTGGTACCCAGGGCTTCTCTCCCTCCATCTTCAGGGGTATGTGTCTTCCGGCCAGCTCTCTTCCTGCTTCTGCTATCTTGCTGATGCACACTGCTGGCACAAATGGCCTTGTGTCTTGGGACTGGGCCTAAGAAGGGAGGAGTTATTTATCCCCCCAAGCTTTCAGGCCCCAGGGAGAATCTTTCACAAGGGATTCTCCTGTCTCAGCCTCCTGAGTAGCTAGGATTACAGGCACGTACCACCAGGACCAGCTAATTTTTGTGTTTTAGTAGAGACGGGGTTTCACCATGTTGACCAGCCTGGTCTCAAACGCCTGACCTCAGGTGATCCACCCTCCTCGGCCTCCCAAAATTCTGGGATTACAGGCGTGAGCCACCATGCCCGGCCCAATGTCTTAAACACAAAGCAGGCAGGGTGGAGAGCAGCCCTTGTAAAGAGGGAGGGGACAAAGTCAGGGTGTGGCAAGTCTGGGCTGATCCCTCCTGGACTATGGCCTTGGCCACCATGGGTCCAGCAGGAAGATGGCTGGGAGAACAGGGCTGGGTGGCTGTTCTGCCTCAGTTGCCCACCTTAGTTGGGAAGCACTTCTCAGACTAGCCACTCGTGAGTGGAAAACACTGAACGATCTGACCAGAGAAAATTCACAACACCCGGGTGACACAGGAACCTGAGACAAAGTGACAGGGCTGGAGATGGTAGGGACCAAGACTTCATGTTGTGTGATTCCACTGATAGGAAATGTCCAGAGCAGACAAATCCATGGACAGATTCGTGGGGACAGGGGTGGGGACACTCAGGAAATGGGATGAGCAATCTCACGGAGGTGATGTAAATATTCTAGAACAGGAGAGTGGTGAAGGTTACACAACACAATAAAAGGACTAAAAATGACTGAATTGTGCACATGGGAAATTATATGGCAGAGTTTGTGTCTGGAGGTGAGAAAGGCTGTCCCCTGGGGCCATAAAACTGGAGCTGCCAGGCTTACACCTACCGTGGGTGTTGGAATTCCTCGCTCCAGGGCATCGAGGAGCAGTGGGTGCAATAGAGGAAAATTGATTAAATGGAGAATGGCTTTAACCTGGCTTCAGTGGATGTGTTATCTTCTGGTGATGGAGCTTCGCTTCGCTGTGGCTTTTCGGGATGTAACCATCCAGGTGTCCCACAATAGGGGGTTGGGGCTTTCCCCTTCACTTTAGAGCTTTACTCAAAACACATTTTGTGGCCAGGTGTGGTGGCCCACGCCTGTAGTCCCAACTTCTCAGGAGACTGAGGTGGAAGGATCCCTTGAACCTGGAAGGATGAGGCTGCAGTGAGCCGTGATCATGCCGCTGCACTTGAGGCTGGATGACAGAGTGAAACCCTGTCTCAAAAAAATAATAATAGCCAGGCATGGTGGCTCACACCTGTAATCCCGGCATTTTAGGAGGCTGAGGCAGGTGGATCACCTGAGGTCAGGAGTTTGGGATTAGCGTGGCCAACATGGTGAAACCTCATCTCCAATAAAAATACAAAAATTAACCGGATGTGGTGGCAAGCACCTGTAATCCTAGCTACTCAGGAGGCTGAAGCAGGAGAATCACTTGAACCCAAGAGGTGGAAGTTGCAGTGAGCCGTGATTGTGCCATTACACTCCAGCCCGGACGACAAGAGCCAAACTCTGTCTCAATAATAATAATAAGAAGAAGAAGAAGGCCGGGCGCGGTGGCTCAAGCCTGTAATCCCAGCACTTTGGGAGGCCGAGACGGGCGGATCATGAGGTCAGGAGATCGAGACCATCCTGGCTAACACGGTGAAACCCCGTCTCTACTAAAAAATACAAAAAACTAGCCGGGCGAAGTGGCGGGCGCCTGTAGTCCCAGCTACTCGGGAGGCTGAGGCAGGAGAATGGCGTGTACCCGGGAGGCGGAGCTTGCAGTGAGCTGAGATCCGGCCACTGCACTCCAGCCTGGGCGACAGAGCATGACTCCGTCTCAAAAAAAAAAAAAAATAAATAATAATAAGAAGAAGAAGAAGAAGAAGAAGATGACCAGGTGTGGTGGCTCACACTTGTAATCCCAGCACTTTGGTAGGTCGAGGTGGGCGGATCACGAGGTCAGGAGATCAAGACCATCCTGTCTAACATGGTGAAACCCCATCTCTACTAAAAATACAAAAAATTAGCCGGGTGTGGTGGCGGGCACCTGTAGTCCCAGCTACTCGGGAGGCTGAGGCAGGAGAATGGTGTGAACCCAGGAGGCAGAGCTTGCAGTGAGCCGAGATTGCGCCACTGCACTCCATCCTGGGCGACAGAGCGAGACTCTCTCTCAAATAATAATAATAATGATAATAATAATAATAACAACAACAACAATTTGGTGTGTGTGTGTACAAAAACCAGAACGAAACAAGAACATGGGTAATTTGAGAATGTGAATTGTATACAATCAATGCTCCAGTCTATACTATATTGTCCTGTGTTTCTTGGGTTTTTTAAAAATTTGTTTGTTTGTTTTGAGGTGGAGTTTTGCTCTTGTTGCCCAGGCTGGAGTGCAATGGCGAGATCTTGGCTCACTGCCACCTCTGCCTACTGGATTCAAGCAATTCTCCTGTCTCAGCCTCACTAGTAGCTGGGATTACAGGCCCCTGCCACCGTACTCGGCTAATTTTTGTATTTTTAGTAGAGATGGGTTTTCACTATGATGGCCAGTCTGGTCTCAAACTCCTGACCTTAGGTGATGCACCTGCCTCGGCCTCTCAAACTGCTGGGATTAAAGACGGAAGACACTGTGCCCAGCCTGTTTCTTGGGCTTTTTAATTTATTTTATTAATTTATTTTTTTTGAGACAAAGTTTCGCTCTCACCCAGGCTGGAGTGCAATGGCACAATCTCGGCTCACTGCAACCTCCGCCTCCAGGGTTCGAGCAATTGTTCTGCCTCAGCCTCCCCAGTAGCTGGGACTACAGACGCGTGTCACCACGCCCAGTGAAATTTTATATTTCTTTAATTAATTAATTAATTTATTTATTTATTATTTTCTGAGACAGAGTCTCACTCTGTTGTCCAGGCTGGAGTGCAGTGGCATCATCTCAGCTCACTGCAACCTCTGCCTCCCGGGTTCAAGCAATTCTCCTGCCTCAGCCTCCCTAGTAGCTGGGGTTACAGGCGAGTGTACACGTCTGGCTAATTTTTGTATTTTTGGTAGAGACGGGGTTTTACCATGTTGGCCAGGCTGGTCTCGACTGGCTGGTCTCAAACTCCTGACCTTGTGATTCACCTGCCTCGGCCTCCCAAAGTGCTGGGATTACAGGCATGAGCCACCGCACCCAGCCTAATTTTTGTATTTTTAGTAGAGACTGGGTTTCACCATATTGGCCAGGTTGGTCTCAAACTTCTGACCTCGGGATCCATCTGCCCGCATCAGCCTCCCAAAGTGCTGGGATTGCAGGCGTGAGCCTCAGCAACAATTTTTTTTTTTTTTTTTGAGAGGGAGTCTTGCTTTGTCACCCATGCTGGAGTGCAGTGGCATGATCTCGGCTCACTGCAACCTCCGCCTCCTGGGTTCAAGCAATTCTCCTGCCTCAGCCTCCCGAGTAGCTAGGATTCTAGGCACGTGCCACCACGCCCAGCTAATTTTTGTATTTTCAGTAGAGACGGGGTTTCACCATGTTGTTCAGGCTGGCCTGGAATTCTTGACCTCAGGTGATGCACCCGCCTCAGCCTCCCAAGTGCTGGGATTACAGGTGTGAGCCACCACGCCCAGCCTTTGGGTTTTTTAAACTCTTCAAAGTTAATCCAAGGGCACAGGACTGGTCAAGGTTCTGGGCCCCTGACAAAGTGCTCCTGGTTGTGTTGTTTTGAGTATTGTCTCAGCTTAGGTCTCCTTCCTCCTGAGGTCTCAGGCCTCTGTCCACAGGGCTGGTAGTACCTTCTTCTTTTTATTTTACATATGAAAGCACATTAAATCTTTTCTCTCTTGTAAATTTTCCTTGCCCCCACCCACCTTTCTTGACAGCCCTCAATACCTGTCTGGATGCTGTTACTTTTCTGATAAATTCCACCCATTGCTTCTACCACCTCCTTGGTTCCACCAGGGCTTGGGGCTGGGCCTCCCTCCAGCCCCTCTCTAAGTTTCCTCAGGGGACTTTCTGGAGTATACAGGGGATCCTGCCGTTGCCCCTTCCCACCACCTCACACGACTCCCATGTCTTCTCTGTCCCATCAGAAGGGCTCAAGTCTTCACTGCTGCTATTTGCCTTGCCAGGGACGACTCCTCAGCCTCCACTCCTATCTGCCTTATACCAGGAAACATTTCTGCAGGTATATGCTTAGTGCCTGCTCCTGGGTATACTCATTTAGTACTTGAAATGCCCCCACAATCACTGTGCATGGATCATGGGACCTCTATTCCACACCTGGCACAACCCAATCCCACTAGGATGGGACCAGGTTTGTGGACACAAGGACTTGAGTGTGACTGCCACAGAGGGGAAGTCTGGATGAAAGGCTGCCCCGGAAGTGATGGATAATGGAGGGAGGTTGGGACCCTGACTGAGATGGAATCAGGCACAGCCAAGAGGTCCTGGGAGACTCCTTGGTGGGAACTGTCTGTTCTCTGAGCCATGCTGTCAGAGGGGCCCTGCCTTAGCCAGCTGAGGAGGCCCAGTCACCCTGGAGCTCAGTTTCTTCTGCTCCTTTCACATCTGTGGTCATTGTGCTCTCACAGAGTCTTCCCTCAATGGCCGCCATTTCCCATCTCAGGCCTTGGGCTTAGCCTGGAGTTTTTAATATTTGCAGGCCACACTGCCCTCCTCCCTATTTGTCAAACCTGTGTTCTCAGGTACACATTTATTCCTTGAAATGCCCCCACAACCAGTGATAAGGTCTTTGGGTTCCTATACACACACACACACACGTATACATATATACACACGTATACATATATACACATTCTTCTTCTTTTCTTCTTCTTCTTATTATTTTTGAGACAGAGTCTCTCTCTGTCGCCCAGGCTGGAGTGCAGTGGCGCGATCTCCATTCATTGCAAGTTCCGCCTCCCGGGTTCACGCCATTCTCCTGCCTCAGCCTCCCGAGTAGCTGGGACCACAGGCGCCGCCACCTCGCCCGGCTAATTTTTTGTGTTTTTAGTAGAGACGGGGTTTTGCCGTGTTAGCCAGGATGGTCTCAATCTCCTGACCTTGTGATCCGCCCGTCTCGGCCTCCCAAAGTGCTGGGATTACAGGCTTGAGCCACCGCGCCCGGCCTCTTTTCTTTCTTTCTTTTTTTGAGACGAGTCTCCTTCTGTCGCCCAGGCTGGAGTGCAGTGGCACGATCTTCGCTCACTGCAAGCTCCGCCTCCTGGGTTCATGCCGTTCTCCTGCCTCAGCCTCCTAAGTAGCTGGGACTACAGGCGCCCGCCACCACGCCCGGCGAATTTTTTGTATTTTTAGTAGAGACGGGGTTTCACCGTGTTAGCCAGGATGGTATCGATCTCCTGACCTCGTGATCTGCCCTCCTTGGCCTCCCAAAGTCCTGGGATTACAGGCCTGAGCCACTGCCTCCGGCCATGAGGTCTGTCTTCTTACTGGCTGTTGTTGCAGCTCTTCTCAGATTCTCAGCCTGACACTTGTCCCTCTCATGGACAAAACTCTTCTCCTACTTCAAGTTTCTCCACCTTCCTCTTCTGCCTTTAAGGACCCTTATGATTACCTTGGACCTACCAAAATACTCCAGAATCATATTCTATTTTAAGATCAGCTAATGAGTAACCTTGGTTATGTCTGCAAAAACCCTTTCACCATGTAGTGTAACTATTCATAGGTGAGATTATCATATTTACAGGTTCTGGAGATTTGGGCACGGAATCTTGGAGGTGGCCATTTTCAGAATTCTGTTCCCCATAACAGATCGACTTGCAACGTCCCAGAATCTCACAGAGTCTAGCTCAGGAGAGGCCCAGAGCAGGGTGAGGCAGTTGTCTGTTCCTGTCTGCGTTGTAGTAGAAGGTGCCAAGGCCGAGATGGGGTCCGCTCCCCAATCCCACCCACAGCGGGCGGGCCTGGAGTAGGGGTAGCTCGCCTGCGCCTCCTGGCGGCCAGGGACGGAGACCTACTTCAGCTCTCACCCGTGTCACAGGAATAAGGCCACTTTCCCAGTTCGCAGTGGGGTTTAAACTGGCCAGAACAGGTTGGTGACTTGGGCCGGGAACTGCCTTCCCATTCTCCATCACACGGCGCCTGCGGATTGATCGCGCAGGCCCCGCCACACCCCTGATCTCCTGGGCGACGCCGGAAGAGTGCTCTGGTCCAGAGATTCCTCGCAACGCGGCAGCCCTAGCCTCTTCGACTTTGGTTCCGACTGAGAGCCGCAGTCTGACGGCAGCTGATCGCCATAAAAATACCGGAAATGTGCTTCGGTAGGGTTTCCCCTGCGCCGCCGCGACCACGGGCTTTGGTTCCGCCGGCGTAGGGGCCCGGAAGTGCGGCCTTGTAGTCCGTGAGAAGGAGGCGGCCACAGTAGAGCCTGGTGCCTGAAGAGGAGTCGGAGGTGGGGTCGGATGGGCATCCCCCTGCCGCAGGGCGGGCGAGGAGGCTGGGGCGTACCAGGGGAGGGGCACCTGCGCTCCGCTAGAAGCGCACGCTGCGAACGCGAGGGGGCGCTGCAGGACCGGGGTACGGCGCGGGCCAGGGTGCGGGGTGGCCGCGGCGGCTCAGAGGGGTGCTTTGGGCTTAGGGTGGTGCGCGGGCAATGGAGCAGAGATTGGGAGAACGCGCTCGGGGTAAAGCACACGGCGCGGCGAAGGCGTGGCGGGAGTGTGCGGCGCCGGACCCAGGAAGCTGGCCTGGGCGCCGGGTCTCGAAGGCTGGCCTTTGTTCTGAAGTGTCCAGATCGGCTTTGCGGCGTCGGGACTGAGGAATGGAGCCCGCCGCGGGGCGGGGCGGGGCGGGGCAGGGCGGGAAAGGAAGGTTCAAGTCTCTGGGGTTGATGCGTCCCTATCGGCCGGACACAGATTAGAAGCCTTTCAGGTGCTAGGTGAATACAGATGGGGCGGGTGCTGCATGCTGAGTTAGCCTTTGCACGGGCACAGGCCTGGCTTTTTTGAGGCTCAGAGTGGGGCCGGGGGGCGGGGTGGTGTATCTGGATCTGTAGTCTGGAAAGGCTCCCTCTGGCTGCCATGTGGGGAACAGAAGGGGAGGCCAGGGGCGTGGAGAGACCAGCCAGGTTTCTTCATCCGTCCAGGACAGCGGGAACGGGGCAGTGGAGGTGCTCGAAGTAGTCTGAGGGTCAAATGTTGGGCATGCAAGAAAGGGAGGCGTCTGGCTGAGCAAAGGGACGGCGGATTGGGCATAAGGAGTTGGAGGGGTTGAATCTTGAGACCCCAGTAGAGCCCGAGGGTGTAGGGGCAGCATCAAGCCGAGCCCACTCTGAGACACAGGCTGGTGGAGGCTATACGGATGTCAGAGTCCAGAGCTCCTACCCTCCTCCCTTAGACTGGAGGTGTGTGCAGTATGGGTGCAGGATGAGCTGAGTATCTCATCCCTTGTTTGACAGAAGGGGAAACAGGCCGAAGGATCACGGTTTACCTCACATTCCAGAGTCCTCTGGGCACTACTCTCTCCCCTTTCTGGTACCTGATGTTGGGCCTTGTCCGGCTTGCTCAGTGGGCACCTATCCAGTCACACACCCCTGCTCATTCCACACTTCCCCTCTCTGTGCCACACCCACACCCTGGGCCCCACAGGCCCCATCGAGATGGCAAGAAGCTGGGGCTGCAGGAGGCACTTCCCTGCCTGCTATGCTAGGGGCTGCCAGGGACCATGTACTGGTTTCCCTGGGGCATCTTCCAAGGTAATGCCCAACCTTTTACCCTCAGCCCTTAGTGACCAGGCACACCGAGAACCATGCTGCCCAGGAAGCAGGTCATGCCATCCCACTCCTGCGAAAGCCTCTGTATATACTAGTTAAGGTGACCTGGTTCTGAGGCAGCAATCCTGCCTCTGCACAGGGTCTCATACTGGGGGGATGTGGCTAAAGGAAACCAAAAGGAGCTGCCAGCAGGGGTGGAGGAGAAACTAGCTGGGTAGTGAGCAAGGTCTGCTCTGGGTGAGGCAGGTTAGCCAGTTGGGATGGGGGTCCTTGGCCTCTTCTACACACAGGGCTGCCCTCTTGGAGGGGCACATGGGGAGGCCTAGGGTTACTGGAGTTGGGATGGGGTGGGGTGGGTGGGTGAGTCAATGTAGAGTAGGCCAAGCCCTGAACCTTTTCGGGGGCTGTAAGCAAGACCCGGAGAGGGGCAGACCTTTCACATCCCCAACACCCTCTCCTAGGGGTGTGCTAAGGTTTGCCGCGTTAGTAGGGGGCTGTAGAGGGCCTGGCCGGGACTGAGATGGGAGGAGGAGGGAGTGCTGGAGTGTCCTGTGTTGGGAATGGGGACTGTGAAGGGCAGCTGAGGAGGGATGGGTTAGTGCGCCTTGGAGTGTGGTGCACTCTTGAGCCCCATCCTGCAGCAAGGGGTGAAAAGATAGGGAGGTTGGGACAGAGGGGGGTCCTCAGTTGACCTCTTCCGGCCCTCCTCTTGTTCTGTGCAGATGGCAGCTGCAGAGGCTGTGCACCACATACACCTGCAGAACTTCTCACGCTCTCTGCTTGAGACCCTCAATGGGCAGAGGCTAGGGGGGCACTTCTGCGACGTGACTGTGCGCATTCGTGAAGCTTCACTGCGTGCCCACCGCTGCGTGCTGGCGGCCGGCTCGCCCTTCTTCCAAGACAAGCTGCTGCTCGGCCACTCTGAGATCCGTGTGCCTCCGGTGGTGCCCGCACAGACGGTGCGACAGCTGGTCGAGTTCCTGTACAGCGGTTCGCTTGTTGTGGCGCAGGGCGAAGCCCTGCAGGTGCTCACGGCCGCGTCGGTACTTCGCATACAGACAGTTATCGACGAATGCACGCAGATTATCGCCCGCGCCCGAGCCCCAGGCACCTCTGCGCCCACGCCCCTGCCCACCCCTGTGCCCCCGCCACTCGCACCTGCGCAGCTGCGTCACCGTCTGCGCCACCTGCTGGCTGCGCGCCCTCCGGGGCACCCTGGTGCTGCGCACAGCCGTAAGCAGCGCCAGCCCGCGCGTTTGCAGCTGCCTGCGCCCCCAACACCTGCCAAGGCCGAGGGGCCTGATGCTGACCCCTCACTGTCCGCGGCCCCTGACGACCGTGGCGATGAGGATGACGAGGAAACTGACGATGAGACCGATGGCGAGGACGGCGAAGGTGGCGGCCCGGGCGAGGGCCAGGCACCTCCTTCCTTCCCAGACTGTGCTGCCGGCTTCCTCACTGCTGCTGCTGACAGCGCCTGTGAGGAGCCCCCTGCACCCACTGGCCTCACTGACTACAGTGGTGCCGGGAGGGATTTTCTTCGGGGAGCTGGGGCAGCTGAGGACGTATTTCCAGACAGCTATGTATCCACTTGGCACGACGAGGATGGCGCTGTCCCCGAAGGCTGTCCCACTGAGACCCCTGTCCAGCCCGACTGCATACTGGCTGGACCCCGCCCGCCTGGTGTGAAGACCCCAGGGCCACCCGTCGCACTCTTCCCCTTTCACTTGGGTGCCCCCGGGCCACCCGCACCACCCCCTTCAGCACCATCAGGGCCAGCCCCTGCGCCCCCACCCGCCTTCTACCCCACACTCCAGCCCGAGGCAGCCCCCAGCACCCAGCTGGGGGAGGCCCCGGCTCCCTCTGCTGCTCCCACCACGGCCCCCTCAGGCACCCCTGCTCGCACAGCAGGTGCTGAGCCACCCACCTATGAGTGCAGCCACTGTCGCAAGACGTTCAGCTCCCGGAAAAACTACACCAAGCACATGTTCATCCACTCGGGTGAGCCAGGGCGGGAGAGGAGAGGGAGAAGCTCTCATTGGAGAGTTAAACCTAAGGGGGAATTCAGCACTAGTTACAGGGCACTGGAACTGTTCTGTTACTTTTGGGTAGCAGGGGGCCTGGAAATTGAGCCTTTCTCCAAGTGCAAGGTATGTGGGGGAGGAGAAAGTCCCACTCTGTGGAGCAGCAGGCACTGGCTTCTGTGGAGGGGGGCCTGAGGCTGGGTTGGGAAGCAGGAGCCTGTCCTGGCCTTTGGAAGGGTGGTGGTGGAAACTTTAGCAGCCTAGGATGCATGTGATGGGCATGGAGTCTTGGCAGGGGCTCCTGGGCAGGTTGGGAGACTATGCTCCAGGGAGCCTCCTGTGTCTCTGGTTTCCAGCAGTCCCGCCATGGCAGTCAGCAAGGGAGGGTGGGTTTACAGGCCCAGGGGTAGAAAGCCCTCAGAGAGGTGGTGCGATGAAGGAACTCCTGAGACTGGGGCAGGAGTAGGAAAACATGGGTACAGTGTGGGGACCCCACAGCGGCAGAGGACCCCGAAAAGCTGTGCGGAGGTTCCCTCGGACCTTGGCCGTGTCAGGGAGGCGGCTCTGCAGTGCTGCAGGAGAGGTAAAGAGTGGGAGGATGGTACTGAGGAATGTGAGGATGCTCCCTGGGGGCTGAGATGGAGGACAAAGGAATGGAAAGCAGAAGCCTGCTGGGCATTGTCAGTAAAAGCAGAAATTTGGCTGGAAGGCCACAGTGGTAGTGAGGGAGGTTTCTGCATGGGCTGGAACTTGGGATTTGACTGTGAGTGGTGGGGAAGCCATGGTATTCTAAGCTGGGGAGTGACTGAGATGTCAGTTTATAATCACCTCTGGCTGCCTTGGGGACAACTGGGAGGAGCCAGGGAACTGGGAATAAGGGAGTTGGGTGATTAGTCTCCAGGGTGGTGCCAGAGGCCCCAAGGTAGTGCTGGCTGTGTGAAGTGTGTGATCTGAGTCAGGTGCCTGGGCCCGGTTAGTCTGGGGTACCCCCTGGCAGGCACTGCCTTTCAGTACCGTGCCACTGAGAGAGGTTTTTTTTTTTTTTGGAGACCGAGTCTCCCTCTGTTGCCCAGGCTGTAGTGCAGTGGTGCGAGCTCGGTTTACTGCAACCTCTGCCTCCTGGGTTCAAGTGATTCTTGTGCCTCAGCCTCCTGAGTAGCTGGGATTACAAGCGTACACCGCCACACTTGGCTATTTTTTGTATTTTTAGTAGAGAAGGGGTTTCGCCATGTTGGTCAGTCTGGTCTTGAACTCCTGGCCTCATGCAATCTGCCTGCCTCGGCCTCCCAAAATGTTAGGATTACAGGTGGGAGCCACCATGCCTGGCTGAGATACGCATTTTGTTAATACCTGATGAATCTAGGGGTGGACTCAGCCTGCCTCCCCTCCCCTAACCTAGAATGAGGAGCTCTCTCTATTACACCAAGGACATTATAGTGGCCAGCGGGCAGGGGTTCTGGGCAACTGGGGCTTCCTGCAGGAAGGTGGCAGATGTGCCCAGGTCCCTCCTTATGAAAGGGCAATGGCCTTGTCAGACTGAGTTTAGGAGACTATATGGGCATTGGCGAGGGGGGCCAGGTCCGAGTGTCTCCCTGTGCCGGGTGGGTAGGGGCTGAGGGGGAGGTCCCTGAGGGTAGAGGGAGAGCCCAGTGGGCAGTCCAGATGAGCAACAGATGTTCCAGACAGGCTGGGTTCCCTGCAGGCAGGGTACTTGCTGGATTTAGGGGAGCCCTGTCAGACAGTGGCATCTCAGGATAACAGAAAGGGGGTCCCTGCCAGGAAGGGATGGGAGAGAGGTACCTCACAGTGTATGAGGGTCCCTGTTGGGCAGGAAAGTCCCAACATGAAGGGAGGTCCTGGAGGGGAGGGGGTGTCCCTGCTGGGCGGGAAGATCCCATAGTAAGGGGAGGGTTCCCCGACAGGCAAGGGATCCCGGGATAGTGGTTTGGGAGGGGAGGGGAGCTCCTGCCAGGTCCAGGCGCCCAGGGTGGGGGTGGGGTGGGGTGGCGGCGGGGAGCTGTAGAGTCTGACTTGCGTTCGCGGCCCGCCCTGTCGTCCGCAGGGGAGAAGCCGCACCAGTGCGCCGTGTGCTGGCGATCCTTCTCGCTGCGCGACTACCTGCTGAAGCACATGGTCACGCACACCGGCGTGCGCGCCTTCCAGTGCGCCGTTTGCGCCAAGCGCTTCACGCAGAAGAGCTCACTCAACGTGCACATGCGCACTCACCGGCCCGAGCGCGCGCCCTGCCCCGCCTGCGGCAAGGTCTTCTCGCACCGCGCGCTGCTGGAGCGCCACCTGGCCGCGCACCCTGCGCCCTGATGGGGCTGGGGCCTGGCCTCGCCCACGGTGGATCCGAGGCCTCCCGCACGGTCGGCCACCCCCGCTACGGGACCCTTGGTTCCCGCCACTAGACCACGCTCCCTCCTGAGCGCAGGTCCTCTCTCTCCCTTCACCCTTTCTCCATACCGGGGCCTAAGTCCGCCTTACTCCTCTCCTCCATGTACTTGAACCCTCCAGGTGGTGCCGAGCTGGGGCTGGTTAGGGACCAGACCACCTCTGAGAACTAGACCATTTCCTGCCTAAACCGGGCGCTCAGGCGCTGGGACCCGGCCCAAGATATGACTCCGGTTCTCGCCCCGCCCTCTCCTGGGGTGGGGGTGGGGGTGGGGGTGGGGGGGCTGGGGCCGCTCCCCTGCCCCGGTGTGAGGCTGTTCAAGGTCCCTAGCTCCCTACCCAAGCTATCCCTCCCTCGTGGGGCGCCTAAGGAGGCTCAAGTGGACCCATCATATATGGGGGCTGGGCCTCGGGACTCTCACTCTAATAAAGGACTGTAGGCCATGGGGCCTAAACCACGAAGCTGTGAGCACCTGGATCAGTGCGTGCCTTGCTCTCACAGACAAGCTGTGGGTGTCGGGGCTCAGCGTCCTTGTTCTTGGGCGGCACCCATGCGGCCCACAGGCTGTCCTGGGCAGGGACAGGATGGTCCACTTTGCCATCTCGAACCTCTATTCTGCAGGGGCTAAGACGGGCCACATACATAACCGGCACTTGCTTCTCTTGTATCCCTGAGTCCTGTGGGGAGGAGGATAGGCAGGCCACATCTGAGATGGGTCTCCGAGAGGGAGGCCATGTGAAAGCCCCATCACACTCCTGATTGCTGCTGTCCACGACCTTTGAGGCCCCTCCCATAGATCTTCCAGCCAGGGTCTAAGGGCCTTTTGGACTTGAGACTTCCCCTCCCCCACTCTGATGGACGTGGCTGAGCACCTTACTTGTGGTGAGCCCAGGGGGATCTTTGGGGCCAGGTTGCCCTGAGGGTATATGAGCCCCCATATATCTGCCCTTAGTGCTGGGGGCCAAGTTCAGGGAGGGCTCTGATGGCTGTATTGGGGACAGGAAACAGTGAGGGGTGGGATCCGGGGGCTGACTGCTGGGCAGTTGGGGACACTACCCCAGTGGCCAGCCATGTCCCAGGCCCCTGCATCCAGTGGAGAGAGCAGCCACTCTTCACCTTTCCCCTCTTCAGCACAATAGTGGCTCCTAGCCTAGGTGCCCTGCCCTAAGGATTTCGAGCTGGTGGAGTGGGGTATGTCCTGGAGGGCCATGCCCCAGCCTGACCTGCCAGGCTCCTAGGCCAATGGCAGCTCCTGTGGATTTACCTTCTGGGACTGCCTCCTCAAGGTGAAATGCCAAGGCTTTGATGATCCAACTGAGTGCATCATGGGCTGACTTCAGTCTCCTGAACCCCAGGACTCCATCGTCATCAAAGCCAGAGGTGGGACAGAGAGTCACAGAGCAAGCACATGGGTGGGGGGCAGAGCTGGTTTGAATCCAGGCGATGCGAGTGTTCCTCTATTTACTGAGCACTTGCTGGATGCCTGGCAGGAGGCTACGATTCCTTGGATCGTGGGACAAGGGGCTTAGCCTGAATGAGGCCCTCTCCCCAGGGTTTAAGTGGGTGTCACAGGAGGACCTCCCAGTGAGGTCCACCTTGCTGTCCTGTTGCTTTTCTCTTTGGCCTGATTGGAGTGTTCCCAAGGGCAGGGATTTCTGTGCTCTGAGTGCCTGATACAGAGCAGGGATGGGAGGGGAGGCAAGGGAGTTAGACGCCAGCCCCGGAGGGTGGATGGGGCAAGCAGGACAGCAGGAAGGAGGCTAGTGGTGGTGCCCAAGGGGCAGAGACCTGGGAACCCAGAGGCCAATGATGGAAAGGGGTCAGACCTGGCAAAGGAGGGGGCTGATAGGGGTGGCAAATAGGCAGAGAGGGGCTGGAGCCACACACAAGACCAGTCAGAGCAAACAAACATGTAGAGGAGAAGGGCTGGGGGCAAAGTCCTGGAGAGAGGACCAGCCACTGTCAGCAGTGCCAGGGCCGCCACCCCTGGGGAGGAGCCATTGGGCTACTCTGAGGGGCCAGAGGTGAGCCTCAATATTCCACAGCTGCTGCTCCTAGGGAGGAGCTGGTACCATGGGTGTCAGGCGACGGTTGGCCTTGCTGCTGCTGCTGCTGCTCCTGCTCTGGGGCCTAGGACAGCCAGTGTGGCCAGTGGCTGTGGCCTTGACCCTGCGCTGGCTCCTAGGGGATCCCACATGCTGCGTGCTACTTGGGCTGGCCATGTTAGCACGGCCCTGGCTCAGCCCCTGGGTGCCCCATGGGCTGAGCCTGGCAGCTGCAGCCCTGGCACTAACCCTGCTGCCAGCACGGCCGCCCCCAGGGCTACGCTGGCTGCCGGCTGATGTGGTCTTCTTGGCTAAGCTCCTCCATGTGGGCCTGAAGATCAGGGCATGCTTGAGCCGGCAGCCACCTGACACCTTTGTAGATGCCTTCGAGAGGCGAGCACGAGCTCAGTCTGGCAGGGCAGTCTTGGTGTGGACGGGGCCCGGGGTTGGCTCAGTCACCCTTGGCGAGCTGGATGCCCGGGCCTGCCAGGCGGCATGGGCCCTGAAGGCTGAGATGGGTGGCCGTGCGAGCCTGTGTGCTGGGGAGCCTGCCGCCCTCCTGGTGCTGGCTTCCCAGGCCGTTCCAGCCCTGTGTCTGTGGCTGGGGCTGGCCAAGCTGGGCTGCCCAACAGCCTGGATCAACCCGCATATCCGGGGGATGCCCCTGGTGCACTCTGTGCTGAGCTCCGGGGCCCGGGTGCTGGTGGTGGACCCAGGTGAGGGCCTTGGAGCCAGTGGAGAATGGAAGGGAGCAAGGGCAGGGACTGTAGGACAGGGGTCCTGGTGGGACTGGCAGAGGCCCTTGGTCCCCACCTGCCCACTTTCTCAGGCAGTTATAATCAAGACTTATGAGCAGAAAGTAGTTTTCAAGTCACCAGAGTTTAATTTTCCCACAATGGCTATTTCAATCCTTTTTGACCAAAAATACTAATGATGGGATTCTTTACCGAACAACATGGACGCTTTTCTATGCTAGCTGCAACTCTGCCTGCATCTCTGGGTCTCAGATCCCGCCTCGTGACCTCAAAGGTGAGCCTTGCCTCTGTTTCTCCTCTGACCCATCCCTGCAGACCTCCGGGAGAGCCTGGAGGAGATCCTTCCCAAGCTGCAGGCTGAGAACATCCGCTGCTTCTACCTCAGTCATACCTCCCCTACACCAGGGGTGGGGGCTCTGGGGGCTGCCCTGGATGCAGCGCCCTCCCATCCAGTGCCTGCTGACCTGCGTGCTGGGATCACTTGGAGAAGCCCTGCCCTCTTCATCTACACCTCAGGGACCACTGGTGAGGGTGCCCATTAGTACCAGCCTCTGAACTCTCAGGCTGACCTGACCCCACACTTGACTTGTGCCTCAGTGTTGACCTCTGAAACCACTTTACCATCTGATTTTGACATTTGTTTTCTGCTTGTTTGGCTGTTTTTTGTTTGTTTGTTTCTTTGTTTTGACTCAGAGTCTTGCTCTGTCACCTAGGCTGGAGTGCAGTGGTGCGATCTCGGCTCACTGCAACCTCCACCTCCTGGGTTCAAGCGATTCTCTTGCCTCAGCCTCCTGAGTAGCTGAGATTACAGGTGCCCACCACCACACCTGGCTAATTTTTGCATTTTTGGTAGAGACAGGGTTTTGCCAAGTTGGCCAGGCTGGTCTCTAACCCCTGACCTCAGGTGATCTGTCCACCTCAGCCTCCCAAAATGATGGAATTACAGGTGTGAGCCACTGTGAGAGCCTTGATTTTGACATTTGGCCTGAACTCTGACCCCCAATGTAATTTGAGAGGTCAATGCCAGAATGCTTCCTGTGTCCAGTAAACAGCCACTGAAACCTTTGGTCTTGACATATTATTCTCAGTCCAAATTCAGCCTGTGAACCCAACCACAGATCCCTATACTTGACTGCTCTCTGAGAGCCTCAAACCCCAATGCAGGCCTGGCTGTTAGAGATCTATCCCTCTGGTCAGGACCCTCTCTGTGCTGTCATTTCACCACTCTGCCCTTGCCACGCCTTCATCCCAAGGCCTCCCGAAGCCTGCCATCCTCACTCATGAGAGGGTACTGCAGATGAGCAAGATGCTGTCCTTATTTGGGGCCACAGCTGATGACGTGGTTTACATGGTCCTGCCTCTGTACCACGTGATGGGACTTGTCGTTGGGATCCTCGGCTGCTTAGAGCTCGGTAAGCCCACTTCTGAGGATCTCTCCAATCAAAGGACCACTGGAGTAAGTGTCAGGGTGGGGCTGTCAAGGCAAAAAGACACTGTAGGTTACCCAGCACCCTGCGTTCTCACTTTCGAGAAGGGACACCCACCAATGAGTACCAGGGCCCCAGGGACAGAAGCCTGGACGCCCACACAGTCCCTAATGGCTGTGCTTTGGTCAGGAGGTGACAAGACCTGATATGAGTGACGGTCACAGGCATCCAGGGAAGGTGGGGTGCTCAGGAGATGATGGGGATGCTGGCCCAGATTTGTGACATGGCCGCAGGGGGAGCTGGAGTAGGAGTGCTCTCAAGCACTCCATAGGGCTGTCTCTTTGGACTCTTGATTCAGAATCTAGACAGGGACTTCTCCATAGCTTGTTCTTTTTTCTCTTTTTTTAAATTTAATTTTAATTTTAATTTATTTTTGAGACGGAGTCTTGCTTTGTCGCCAGGCTGGAGTGCAGTGGCCCGATCTTGGCTCACTGCAACCTCTGCCTCCTAGGTTCAAGCGATTCTCCTGCTGCAGCCTCCCGAGTAGCTGGGATTACAGGCACCCACCGCTATGCCCAGCTAATTTTTGTATTTTTAGTAGAGATGGGATTTCACCATCTTGGCCAGGCTGGTCTTGAACTCCTGACCTTGTGATCCACCTGCCTCGGCCTTCCAAAGTGCTGAGATTACAAGTGTGAGCCACCGTGCCTGGCCATTTTCTCTCTCTTTTTTTTTTGAGACAGAGTCTCGCTCTATCACCCAGGCTGGAGTGCAGTGGCATGATCTCAGCTAACTGCAACCTCCACCTCCCGGGTTCAAGCAATTCTTCTGCCTCAGCCTTCTGAGTAGCTGGGATTACAGGCATGCACCACCATGCCCAGCTAATTTTTGTATTTTTACTAGAGACAAGGTTTCACCATGTTGGTCAGGCTGGTCTTGAACTCCTGACCTTGTGATCCACCAGCCTCGGCTTCCCAAAGTGCTGGGATTACAGGTGTGAGCCACCGCGCCTGGCCTCTGTGTTTTCAAACTTTTATCATGGCTAGGTGTGGTTGCTCATGCCTATAATCCCTGCACTTTGGGGTGCCAAGGCAGGAGGGTCACTTGAGCCCAGGAGTTCAACACTAACCTGGACAACATAGTGAGAGGCCTTCTGTTTAAAAAAGAAAAAAAAAAAAAAAGCCCGGCGCGGTGGCTCAAGCCTGTAATCCCAGCACTTTGGGAGGCCGAGATGGGTGGATCACGAGGTCAGGAGATCGAGACCATCCTGGCTAACACGGTGAAACCCCGTCTCTACTAAGAAATACAAAAAAAAAAACTAGCCGGGCGAGGTGGCGGGCGCCTGTAGTCCCAGCTACTCGGGAGGCTGAGGCTGGAGAACGGCGTGAACCCGGGAGGCGGAGCTTGCAGTGAGCTGAGATCCGGCCACTGCACTCCAGCCTAGGTGACAGAGCGAGACTCTGTCTCAAAAAAAAAAAAAAAAAAAAAAAGCCAGGCATGATGGTATCAGGGGAACCCGCCCCCCGTATTTCAACATAGGTTCTTTCTATTTTCCATAAGCGTCAGCCAGCTGAGAAATAAGGAGAAAGGGTACAAAGAGAGGAATTTTACAGCTGGGCCACCAGGGGTGACATCACATATCGGTAGGACCGTGATGCCCACCTGAGCCTCAAAGCCAGCAAGTTTTATTAAGGATTTCAAAAGGGGAGGGGGTGCAAGAACAGGGAGTAGGTACAAAGATCACATGCTTCAAAGGGCAAAAAGCAGAACTACTGATAAAGGTCCAACAAAGATCACAAGGCAAAGGGCAAAACAGAACTACTGATAAGAATCTATGTTCAGCGGTGCATGCATTGTCTTGATAAACATCTTAAACGAGAAAACAGAGTTCGAGAGCAGAGAACGGTCTGACCTCACATGTACCAGGGCGGGATTTTTCCCCACCCTAGTAAGCCTGAGGGTCCTGCAGGAGACCAGGGCGTAGCTCAGCCCTTATCTCAACTGCGCAGGACAGACACTCCCAGAGTGGCCGTTAATGAATTCCTTTCCCAGGGTCTTAATATTCCTTGCTAGGCAAAGAATTTAGTGATACTGAAAATACAAAAGTAGCCGGGCGTGGTGGCGGGTGCCTGTACTTCCAGCTACTAGGGAGGCTGAGGCAGGAGAATCGCTTGAACCCATGAGGCGGAGGCAGGAGAATGGCGTGAACCCGGGAGGCGGAGGCAGGAGAATGGCGTGAACCCGGGAGGCGGAGGCAGGAGAATGGCGTGAACCCGGGAGGCGGAGGCAGGAGAGTCGCTTGAACCTGGGAGGCGGAGGCAGGAGAATGGCGTGAACCCGGGAGGCGGAGGCAGGAGAATGGCGTGAACCCGGGAGGCGGAGGCAGGAGAATGGCGTGAACCCGGGAGGCGGAGGCAGGAGAGTCGCTCGAACCTGGGAGGCAGGGGTTGCGAAAAGAGTGAAACTCCGTTGCAAAAAAAAAAAAAAGCGAAAATAGTTTGATGACATCTCATGTATCTTCACCCAGCCTCAATAATTTTTTTTTTTTTTTTTTCTTGAGACGGAGTCTCACTCTGTTGCCCAGGCTGGAGTGTACTGGCGCGAGCTCAGCTCACCACAACCTCTGCCTCCCGGGTTCAAGCAATTCTATGCTGAGGCTGAGTCTCGTGAGTAGCTGGGATTACAGACACCTGCCACCACACCCGGCTAATGTTTGTATTTTTAGTAGAGACGAGGTTTCTCCATGTTGGCCAGGCTGGTCTCGAACTCCTGACCTCAGGCGATCCACCCGCCTCAGCCTCTCAAAGTGCTGGGATTACAGGTGTGAGCCACTGCACCCAGCCTCTTTTTGTTTTCAAATTTTTATCATGGCTAGGTGTGGCTGCTCATGCCTATAATCCCTGCACTTTGGGGTGCCAAGGCAGGAGGATCACTTGAGCCCAGGAGTTCAACACCAGCCTGGGCAACATAGTGAGAGGCCAGGCATAGTGGTGAGCACTTGTGAGCAATTCTCCTGCCTCAGTCTCCCTAGTAGCTGTTATTACAGGTGCCCACCACCATGCCTGGCTAATTTTGTATTTTTAGTACAGAAGGGATTTCACCATGTTGGCCAGGCTGGTCTCGAGGTCCTGACCTTGTGATCCGCCTGCCTCGGCCTCCCAAAGTGCTGGGATTAGAGGCGTGAGCCACGGCTCCCAGCCAATTTTTTTGTTTGTTTGTTTTTTTGAGATGGAGTTTCGCTATTGTTGCCCAGGCTGGAGTGCAATGGCACAATCTCGGCTCACCACAACCTCTGCCTCCTGGGTTCAAGCGATTCTCCTGCCTCAGCCTCCTGAGTAGCTGGGATTACAGACATGTGCCCCTGTGACCAGCTAATTTTTTAAATGTTTTTAATAGAGACGGGGTTTCTCCATGCTGGCCAGGCTGGTCTCGAACTCCTGACCTCAGGTGATCCACCCGCCTCAGCCTCCCAAAGTGCTGGGATTACAGGTGGGAGCCAGCGTGCCCAGCCACTTCCCTATTTCTTTCTAGAATAGATCAGAGCAAATCCTTGACACTATCTTTATGCTTGTAAATATTGCAGTACATATCTCTAACATATAAGCACTTAAGAAACTGTAACCAAATTATCACACCTATCAACATTAATAGTAACCCCTTAATATTATATGACGTCAACTATGTTCAGATTTCTCCAATGGGCTGTTTTGATTTGGTTTTGTTTTTAGAGACAGGGTCTTGCTTTGTCACCCAGGCTGGAGTGCAGTGGTATGATCTTGGCTCACTGCAACCTCTGCCTCCTGGGTTCAAATGATTCTCATGCCTCAGCCTCCTGAGTAGCTGTGATTACAGGTGTGGGCCACCATGCCCAGCTAATTTTTTTGTATTTTTAGTAAAGACAGGGTTTTGCCCTGTTGGCCAGTCTGGTCTTGAACTTCTGGCCTCAAGTGATCCGACCACGTTGGCCTCCTAAAGTGCTGAGATTACAGGTGTAAGCCGCTGTGCCCAGCCAATTGGCTGGGTGTTTTTTTTTGTTTTATTAAATATATAATTAAACAGTCTCCCCATTGTATTTGCTTGTAGGTCTCTGTTCCCCTTTCGTCTGCATTTCTTGTTAAATTGGAAACTTTCTCTAGAGGTGTTGTTAGATTCAGCTTCTTTTTTTTTTTTTTTGAGACAGAGTCTTACTCTGTCACCCAGGCTGGAGTGCAGTGGTGCAAGCTCGGCTCACTACACTCTCCCCCTCCTGGGTTCAAGCGATTCTCCTATCTCAGCCTCCCAAGTAGCTGGGACTACAGGTGTGTACCACCACGCCTGGCTAATTTTTGCATTTTTTGGTAGAGATGGGGTTTCACCATGTTGGCTAGGCTGGTGTCAAACTCCTGATCTTTCAGGTGATCCACCCCCCTCAGCCTCCCAAAGTGTTGGGATTACAGGCATGAGCCACCGTGCCCAGCCCCCTGTATCTTATTAATCCATGTGTCCATACATCAATACATCCATACATACATCCACCAACCCACCCATCCACCTACTCACCTACTTCTTCACTCATCCATTCATCCACCCACCCACCCATCTATCCATCCTTACACTTATCCATCTTTCCACCCCCTGCCTCTGCATGTCACCACCCACCCATCCATCTACTGACTCACTACTCCAACTGTCCATCCATCCATCTACTGACTCACTACTATGTCCATCCATCCATCTACTCACTCACTACTCTGTCCATCCATCCATCTACTCACTCACTACTCTAACTGTCCATCCATCCATCTACTCACTCACTACTCTAACTGTCCATCCATCCATCTACTCACTCACTACTCTGTCCATCCATTCATCTACTCACTCACTACTCTAACTGTCCATCCATCTATTCACTCACTACTCTGTCCACCCATCCATCTACTCACTCACTACTCTAACTTTCCACCCACCCCTCCATCTACTTACTACTCTAACTGTCCATCCATCCATCTGTTCACTCACTACTGTAACTGTCCATCCATTCATCTTTCCATTCATCTACCATATCCATCCACCTGCCCACCCATCTGCTTAGCTGGGCATTCATTTATCACAATCAAGAGTGATTTGATCTTTGAGTCAGTGACAAGTAAAAATAAAAATTAAAAAAGTGGGCCGGGCGCGGTGGCTCAAGCCTGTAATCCCAGCACTTTGGGAGGCCGAGGCGGGCGGATCACAAGGTCAGGAGATAGAGACCATCCTGGCTAACACGGTGAAACCCCGTCTCTACTAAAAATACAAAAAACGAGCCGGGCGAGGTGGCGGGCGCCTGTAGTCCCAGCTACTCAGGAGGCTGAGGCAGGAGAATGGCGTAAACCCAGGAGGCGGAGCTTGCAGTGAGCCGAGATCGCGCCACTGCACTCCAGCCTGGGGGACACAGCAAGACTCCGTCTCAAAAAAAAAAAAAAAAAAAAAAATTAAAAAAGTGGCCGGGTGTGGTGGCTCACACCTGTAATCCCAGCACTTTGGGAGGCTGAGGCAGGTGGATCACCTGAAAGGTCAGGAGTTCACGACCAACCTGGGCAACATGGTGAAACCCCGTCTCTACTAAAAAAATACAAAAATTAGCCAGCCGTGGTGGCGGGTACCTGTAATCCCAGCTACTCAGAAGGCTGAGGCAGGAGAATCGCTTGAACCTGGGAGGCAGAGGTTGCAGTAAGCCGAGATTGCACCACTGCACTCCAGCCTGGGCAACAGAGCGAGACTCTATCTCAAAAAAAAAAAATTAATTAATTAATTAATTAATATTTGCAGCCCTTATTTAGCATTGATCACTTTATACCAGGCACGGAGCTTTCCAGGCATCCTGGAGACAGCATTTGAACCCAGGCCTGCCTATGCTCTTCTAATGACAGCAGTCCTGGCTGGGCCAAGGACACAAAGATGAACTTAGTATTGTCTTGTATTTCAGGGTGTGGGGGGTGGGTGAACACAGGTGCTAAAAGCAGCTTCTTACAACAACTTGGAAGCATGACCTGAAACACCGTCCCCTCTCATCGCCCAGGAGCCACCTGTGTTCTGGCCCCCAAGTTCTCTGCTTCCTGCTTCTGGGATGACTGTCGGCAGCATGGTGTGACAGTGATCCTGTATGTGGGCGAGCTCCTGCGGTACTTGTGTAACATGCCCCAGGTGAGGCTCTAAGATTAGGGCTCCATGGTGAACACCCAAGTATGAAATCTCAGATGATATCTCAGGTAAAGATTCAGGTACTGAACTCAAGCAAGTCCCTCAGATAATCCACCTCAGGCAAGAACCCAGACAAGGAGTTCCAGACAAGGCTTCCAACAGTGGTTTCTCTGATAGCTGTGCTACCTTGAGCCTCAGTGTCCTCATTTGGGAAACAGGAATAATAGCCCCTACACCTATCGTGAGAATTTCCATTAAAAATTAATTAATTCGGCCAGGCACGGTGGCTCAAGCCTGTAATCCCAGCACTTTGGGAGGCCGAGATGGGCAGATCATGAGGTCAGGAGATCGAGACTATCCTGGCTAATACGGTGAAACCCCATCTCTACTAAAAAAAAAAAAAAAAATAGCCGGGCGAGGTGGCGGGAGCCTGTAGTCCCAGCTACTCGGGAGGCTGAGGCAGGAGAATGGCGTAAACCCGGGAGGCAGAGCTTGCAGTGAGCTGAGATCATGCCACTGCACTCCAGCCTGAGCGACAGAGCGAGACTCCGTCTCAAAAAAAAAAAAAAAAAAAAAAATTAATTAATTAAAATTAAATCTCCATGAAATTAAAGTTCTAGGTAACTACTCTTAGGTGAGACCCCAGATGAGGCCTCCAGTCATCTCTGGTAACGTCCCCTAGGCAAAGCTCTCAGGTCACCCCTGCAGGTAACCCTCTATTTGAAAAGACTCCAGTAACTACTCTCATGTAAGTAACCCAGGTAGATCCCTTAGGTAGTCACCTTCCAGGTAACTCCCAAGGTAAGGACCCAGGATAACACCCCCTCTAGGTAAAGGTTCCAAGGCATGCCCCAAAGCACCTCCTCCTCACCCTTCTGGGGACATTCCTGTAGCAACCAGAGGACCGGACACATACAGTCCGCATGGCGATGGGCAATGGACTCCGGGCTGATGTGTGGGAGGCCTTCCAGCAGCGCTTCGGTCCCATTCGGATCTGGGAAATCTACGGCTCCACAGAAGGCAACATGGGCTTAGTCAACTATGTGGGGCGCCGCGGGGCCCTGGGCAAGATGAACTGCCTTCTTCGAGTGAGTGTGCGGGTGCCTGGTGTGCAGCTGCCCCGACTGAGGCTGAGCCCACAGGACCTATGTCGACACCCCACCCTCTACCCCAGATGCTGTCCCCCTTTGAGCTGGTGCAGTTCGACATGGAGGCGGAGGAGCCTGTGAGGGATAATCAGGGCTTCTGCATCCCTGTAGGGCTAGGTATGGGGGTTGAGGAGCCTTTCCTGGGTGGTGGGGGTGGCGACCCTCAGTCTTCTCTTTGGCTGGAACGAGCTGCCCAAAACCTTAACACTGGTGCTCACTAAAGGGGTATGCAGCCTTCATCTGGACCCTGAGCCAGTGGCCTGTCTTACCACCATCTGGGGCCTCTGCCTCAGCTTCTCCGCTCTGCCCAGCTCCCCTGCCTTGATCTCTCGCTCTGATTTACTGGGTCTCTGGGTGTCCCTCTGATTTGTTCTCTTGAGCTTTCTGTGGAAGACGGCATTCCAGCCATTGGTCTCTTGTCCTGTACCTTGTTAGTGTCTTCTCCCAGGGCCTTGCAAGGTCCTGGTCATGTGTATTCTCACTGCCATTTGTCTGTCCGTCTCCACCCCTTGTCATCCTTTCCCTGTTTCTCATGGGCTCCCCGATACCGCCTGACCTAGACTTCTCCTTTTCTGTGTCGCCCGTCGCCGTCTCTCAGGGTCTCTGTCTCTGAATCTGTGGATCTCCCTGTCTCTCTTTGGGTCTGTCCTTGGCAGGGCGCTGGATGATGAAGAGTCCACCGTTGTTGAAAACCTCCAGGCCGGGCGCGGTGGCTCAAGCCTGTAATCCCAGCACTTTGGGAGGCCGAGGCGGGTGGATCACGAGGTCAGGAGATCAAGACCATCCTGGCTAACATGGTGAAACCCCGTCTCTACTAAAAATACAAAAAAAAAACTAGCCGGGCGCGGTTGCGGCGCCTGTAGTCCCAGCTACTCGGAGGCTGAGGCAGGAGAATGGCGTGAACCTGGGAGGCGGAGCTTGCAGTGAGCCGAGATCGCGCCACTGCACTCCAGCCTGGGTGACACAGCTCGAGACTCCGTCTCAAAAAAAAAAAAAAAAAAGAAAACCTCCAGCAGGGGATTTGGCTGGTGGGCTCCAGGGGTTCTTGTTCCTGCTCCTACCCCCAGGGGAGCCGGGGCTGCTGCTGACCAAGGTGGTAAGCCACCAACCCTTCGTGGGCTACCGCGGCCCCCGAGAGCTGTCGGAACGGAAGCTGGTGCGCAACGTGCGGCAATCGGGCGACGTTTACTACAACACCGGGGACGTACTGGCCATGGACCGCGAAGGCTTCCTCTACTTCCGCGACCGCCTCGGGGACACCTTCCGGTTCGAGGCGGGGTTTCTCAGGGCGGGGCTGGGCCAGGACCTCGGAAGCCTTCAGATCCTAGAGGGAGCCAGGCTGAAGAGGCGGGACTTTCCTGTCGTAAGAGGGCGGAGCTTGGGGTCCGGACTTCCCACGCGAAGGCGGGGCTTCTCGATTTTAGAGGGGGCGGGGTTGACCGGGCCTCCTAATCCCCAAAAGGGGCAGGCGGGGCGGGGCAAGAGGCGGGGCCGCTCCTTGCCGGGGGCGTGGTCACAAGCGTCGGCTCCAACCCCGCAGATGGAAGGGCGAGAACGTGTCCACGCACGAGGTGGAGGGCGTGTTGTCGCAGGTGGACTTCCTGCAGCAGGTTAACGTGTATGGCGTGTGTGTGCCAGGTGCGGAGAGTTCTCATTTTAAACTGCCAACAGCTTTGTGGGTGGAGGGGTCGTTATTCTGATTTTACAGGTGGGGAAGCGCTAGGGTACAGAGAGGTTTAGAAACTTGCCGCATCTCACAGCCAGTGAGCAGAGCTGGGCGAGGCTGGAGGGTCAGCCGAGAGTGACCAGACTGCTCCCTAGGGTGTGAGGGTAAAGTGGGCATGGCTGCCGTGCAGCTAGCCCCCGGCCAGACTTTCGACGGGCAGAAGTTGTACCGGCACGTTCGCGCTTGGCTCCCTGCCTACGCTACCCCCCATTTCATCCGCATCCAGGTGAGGCCAGGGTGGCAGGGAACGTGGGTGGAAGAGCATAGCCGGGGGGGAGGGGTGTCACAGTGAGGGGACCATGATCACTGCCGTGCAGGACGCCGTGGAGGTCACGAGCACGTTCAAATTGATGAAGACCCGGCTGGTGCGTGAAGGCTTCAACGTGGGGATCGTGGTTGACCCTCTGTTTGTACTCGACAACCAGGCCCAGTCCTTCCGGCCCCTGACGGCAGAAACGTACCAGGCTGTGTGTGAGGGAACCTGGAGGCTCTGACTATCTGGCCAACCCACTGGGGCAGGGATCAAAGCCAGACACCCCCACCCCAACACATTCTTTCAACCTGGGCCTGCGTGAATCCCAGTCTGGCCATACCCTCAACCTCAGTGGGCTGGAAATGACAGTGGGCCCTGTAGCAGTGGCAGAATAAACTCAAATGTGTTCACAGAAGTCTGTATGTTTGCGTGGATGAAGGAGCAATGGAAGAGTGCAGGGGCTAGTGCCCTGAAGACCTCAGTTTAGGGTCTTCCCTCTCTCCCAGCCAAGAACCTCAGCCATCCTTGTGGGATGACCCTGTCTGTGTAAGGCCACGGGTGTGGGAGGAGCCGGCCAGCCTCGCAGCTGCTCTAAGGTAGAGAGATGAGAACACTGATTCCATCTGTGGGTCCTTAGTGGGCCACTGAGGCGGTGGCTGGGCCAGTGGATGTGGATTATTTTTCTGTGAAGTGCTGTGGATACACGATCTGACAAAGCCTGGAGGTTGCTGGACTGAGGCTAGAAGGGTAAGCAGGAAGTAACTGGGCGAGGAGTGTGCCTGGCAGTGTGAACGCATGTGTGAAGGCCCTGGGGCAAGCTTTGTAGGTGAGAAGCAGCAGGAGCAGAGGCCTCTGGAAAATGGGAGTCTGCACGGTCTCAGGAGTTGGACGTGCTACCCGAAGTCTAGTGGAGATGTAGGTGGGGGTGTGTGGGTGCTGAGCCTCTGGCTCAAAGGCCATAAGTGCTTCTCAGGGCGCAGTAGGAACTGTAGGTGAGGCTACAGACACTGGAACAGTTGTGGTGGTGCCGGGCCGGTGGTCCGTGGGTCAACTTTGGGAGCAGAACTGGGGTGATGAAAAGGAACCCCACAGCAGTAACCCCTGTATGCAAAGGGCTGTCCGTGGGCAGTGCTGCAGGCTGCGACCTTGCCCATCCCTTCTCACGTGCTTAGTAAACACACCCCATGGCAATGGCTTAAGCATACCTGAAAATGGCCCTGTGTGGCAGACGCACCTGAGTGTGGTTCAGAGTTCCTGGCTAAGGAATCTCAGAGATTCGTTCCTTATTTTTGAGGAACATCTGGGTCCTTGGCCCTGTCCCATGGAACGCTGGCGGTACAGGGGATCCTGGCCTTTTGCTTTCAGTTAAATGAAGGTTGCCGGGGGAAGATATTAAGTAAAAATGCTATATAAACTGCATGCTTTTTGCAAGTGGTTCTCCTGCCCAGCCCACCACCCCTGGACTCTCCCCAGTACGTAAGCCGCCAGTAAAACCCTATATCTTGTTTTCTGGCTCTCAGTCGCTTCTTTTGACTCTTGAACCTGGTGCCACCCCATTGGAGTCAGTAGGGGTTTGGCACAATACTGTGCTCTCCCGTGCCTCAGCCTCCTCATCAGGCTATGGACCATGTCGAGAACAGAACCAGCCTTCGAAGGGAGCGGTGCAGGCAGCACCCCACCTGGGCCATGAGGCAGCTGGGCTTCACAGAGCTCCTGGTAGCATTTGAGGCTCTGCTGTCAGCCGTGCAGCCTCCAGCTGAGACAGTACCCTTTTCAGTTGGGGTCCCACTAGGAGCATCTGTTTGTCATTGGCGGTGGCTATGCACGGTAGTTATCTTCTGCAAAGTGATAGTTGTTGTGACTTGCCATTTCTCTGCCCTGTGTGGCCAGTGGAGCCCCACGTGTTCCCGGAAGAGCCCTAGCCCTTTCATACAACTGGACTTGGATCCGGGCCATCTGGTCCTCCCCTGCACACAGTGGGTTGTTCAGTTCCTTCATACTCCTGTTTGCTCCAGGAGAGACCCTGGCCAGGAAGGGAGCTAGAGCTGTGTGAACAGAGCAGCAGAGGCCCAGGCGTTGCCACCTCTCGGGGCACTAAGGAAACAATAGGCAGGGACAAGTGGATACCAAGGCCTGGTATCACATGTGTTCACAGAAGTCTGTGTGTCTGTGTGGATGAAGGAACATTGGAGGAGTGCAGGGGCTGCTGCCCCAAAGACCTTACTTTGGGGTCCTTCCTGCCTTCCCACCAGGGACCTGAGCTATCCCTGTGGGATGACCCCATCTGGGCTTCCTCCTCCTGTTGCAAATTAGGTTCTCAAGTTCGGTGGCATTCTTATTTCCTTCAGGAAGGACCCTGGCCAAGAAGTGAGCCTGCGGTTATGTGAACACAGCAGCAGAGGTCAGGCTGGTCACCCTTGCTGCTCCTTCAGCTTTGCCTTCCCAGATGCACAGTAGGTTCAATATCATGTGACAGCTGGAGCCTGGGCTCTCTTGATGGCCCATCCCTCCTGCCCTGAACACAGTAGGTTCTTGTTATGTTAAGGCCCTTGTACCCTTTGGGACCAGAGACCAGCCTAGAAGGGAGCTTGGAGTACACAGACAAAGCAGCAGAGGTTGGCACTGGCCGCCCCTACTGTGGCCCCATGGTCTACTGTGTCTTGTGATCATCCCTTGAGACATGCTGGGCCCTGTTCTTCAGGCTTTCCCATACCACTGTGCTCATGGCCTGGTGCCAACCTGAGCCCAGGTATCTCTACTTCTCTTGTGTATGCCATGTTGTGGGTCGACGGTAAGTTTTGACTGTGTCCCCATGAGGAATGCTGCATTCCTCTGGTGCCAGTTCAAGGAGCCCTGGCCCATGGGGCTATCTCACGCGTTTTCTATCAGACAAAGCCAGCATCTGGAATGTGGGCTGAAGAAATCCACTCAGTCAACAGATTGTCAAATGCTTGATATGCTGGGAATGCAGGGGAGGGTGGGCACATGTGTTAGATTTGAATGTGGGCATGTAGATCCCAGAGCTTGCAGTGTGGAGAGCGAGGCAGACACTTACAAGCTAGAGATCTACTTAGATCTACCTGCTTCTCGTGCCTCAGTTTTCTCCAATGGAAATGCCTACCTCAAAGGATGTTTGTGGGGAAAAGTACATGGAAAGTTCCCCACAAAGGTTCCCTGTTGTCCCTGCTATTGCCATCTTGGCTCTGGCCATCAGTCAGAGCCTCGGTTTCTCCATCTGCAGAGTAGGCATGTTGACCCCACTTTGCAGTGTCATTGGAGGGGATTGTTAACAACAATAGAAAGAAACTTGTGTCTAAGAACCCTCACGTCCTTGTTAAGAAGAATAACCCTCGTGGACTCCCCTGGGGCCAGGCTAGAGCTGACTTTTTTTTTTTTTTTTTTTTTTGAGACGGAGTCTCGCTCTGTCGCCCAGGCTGGAGTGCAGTGGCGTGATCTCGGCTCACTGCAAGCTCTGCCTCCCGGGTTCACGCCATTCTCTTGCCACAGACTCCCGAGTAGCTGGGACTACAGGTGCCCACCACCACACCCAGTTAAGTTTTTGTATTTATTTTTTTTTTTTTTTGACACGGAGTCTGGCTCTGTCGCACAGGCTGGAGTGCAGTGGTCGCATCTCAGCTCACTGCAAGCTCCGCCTCCGAGGTTCACGCCATTCTCTTGCCTCAGCCTCCCGAGTAGCTGGGACTACAGGCGCCCGCCACCTCACCCGGCTAGTTTTTTGTATTTTTTAGTAGAGATGGGGTTTCACTGTGTTAGCCAGGATGGTCTCGATCTCCTGACCTCGTGATCCACCCGTCTCAGCCTCCCAAAGTGCTGGGATTACAGGCTTGAGCCACCGCGCCCGGCCAAGTTTTTGTATTTTTAGTAGAGACGGGGTTTCACTGTGTTAGCCAGGATGGTCTCGATCTCCTGACCTCGTGACCTCGTGATCCACCCACCTCGGCCTCCCAAAGTACTGGGATTGCAAGCGTGAGCCATCGAGCCTGGCCTAGAGCTGATACTTCTTTTTTTTTTTTTTTTTTTTTTTTTTTTGAGACGGAGTCTCGCTCTGTCGCCCGGGCTGGAGTGCAGTGGCCGGATCTCAGCTCACTGCAAGCTCCGCCTCCCGGGTTTACGCCATTCTCCTGCCTCAGCCTCCCGAATAGCTGGGACTACAGGCGCCTGCCACCTCGCCCAGCTAGTTTTTTGTATTTTTTTTAGTAGAGACGGGGTTTCACCGTGTTAGCCAGGATGGTCTCGATCTCCTGACCTCGTGATCCGCCCGCCTCGGCCTCCCAGAGTGCTGGGATTACAGGCTTGAGCCACCGCGCCCGGCCGAGCTGATACTTCTTAACTGACAGCTCGTCTCATCTTCACCACATCTCATGGGATGAGTTGTTGTGTTGCTCCCACCATTGTCAAGGAAGCCCCAGCCAAGAGAGGTGCTTTCACCATGAGTTACTTGCCAACCCCATTGTTGCAGGTGTGGGGTCAGAGGGTGTGGATGTTATAAAAAGAGCTCACTGTGGATCCTCAGCTTTACAAGTTCACTAGCACTTTATACAAATCCATGCCTCCCTAAACCCTAGCTAGCTTGGGGCATTCATGGTTTTTGCTATTACATTTGCCAGGATTGAAAATAATATTTGATTAGCTGGGCGTGGTGGTGTGCACCTGTAATCCCAGCTACTCGGGAGGCTGAAGCAAAGAATCACATGAACTTGGGAGGTGGAGGTTGCAGTAAGCCAAGATCGTGCCACTGCACTCCAGTTTAGGCAACAGAGCCGAGACTCTGTCTCTAATAATAATAATAATAATAATAATTATTATTATTATTATTTTTGAGACTGGGTGCAGTGACTCACGCCTGTAATCCGAGCACTTTGGGAAGCTGAAGTGAGTGGATCATGAGGTTAGGAGTTTGAGACCAGCCTGGCCAACATAGTGAAACCCCATCTCTACTAAAAATACAAAAAATTAGCTGGGCGTGGTAGTGGGCGCCTGTAGTCCCAGCTACTCAGGAGGCTGAGGCAGAAGAATCACTTGAGCCTGGGAGGCGGAGGTTGCAGTGAGCTGAGATTGTGCCACTGCACTCCAGCCTGGCAACAGAGCGAGACTCCATCTCAAAAAATAAATAAATAAATGAAATATAAATAAATTTAAATAATAATATAGTAATAATTGTTGGCTGGGTGCAGTGGCTCATGCTTGTAATCCTAGCATTTTGGGAGGCCAGGGTGGGAGGATCACTTGAGCCTAGGAGTTCAAGATCAGCCTGGGCAACATAGTGAGACCATGTCTCTAGAAAAAAAATTAAAAAGTGAAAACATTAGCCAGGAGTGGTATTATGAACCTTTATTCCTAGCTACTTGGCAGGCTGAGGCAGGAGGATGGCTTAAGCCCAGGAGTTTGAGGTAACAGTGAGCTATTATTGTGCTGCTGCATTCCATCCAGCCTGGGCAACAGAGGTAGGACCCTGTCTCTAAAATAAATAAAAATTTTAGGCCAGGCACGGTGGCTCACGCCTGTAATCCCAGCACTCTGGGAGGCTGAGGTGGGCGGATCACGAGGTCAGGAGATTGAGACCATCCTGGTTAACACGGTGAAACCCCCTCTCTACTAAAAATACAAAAAAATTAGCCGGGCGTAGTGGTGGGCGCTTGTAGTCCCTGCTACTCAAGAGGCTGAGCAGGAGAATGGTGTGAATCTGGGAGGCGGAGCTTGCAGTGAGCTAAGATTGCACTCCAGCCTGGGCGACTGAGTGAGACTCTGTTGCAAAAAAAAAAAAAAAAAAATTAAAACTTTTTCTTATTCCCCCACTAGCCTACAGATGTATGAAGTGTTGTTTATTCTATGTACCACACACTTTATTCCTTTTCTCTTTTACTTTCCAAACAATTTTATTAAAAAAACCTTCAGTACAGTATTGAAAAGCAATACATTCAGCAGGAGTGACAACTGACAGAAAGAAAGGGGGAGGGGATGGAACACCAGGAACCTACCTCAACTGATCCCCAGGACTGGAGGCCAGGGGCAGACTGGGAAGGAGCAGGGGTGGTGCGGAAGGGAGAAAAGGCCACCCTTCAAAATGAAGAGGCAGAACAAAACATTTATATAGGAAATGTCTAGTTGAACTCAAGAGGATCTTGGGGAGATGGAAAAACACCTTTTTTTTCCCCAAAAAATATCCTGGGCTATCCGGGAGGGTTGGCCTCCTGGGGTGAAATGAGCAGGCAGAGTCCTACCCCATACTCGACTATTGTGGAGTGGATGTCCTGGGGCAGGTGACACACACTTTATTCCTTTTTTTTTTTTTTTTTTTTTGATGGAGTCTTGCTCTTGTTGCCCAGGCTGGAGTGCAGTGGGACGATGTTGGCTCACTGCATTGAGTGTCTGCTCTCTAGTCAAATAAGGGAACTGCTTTAATGCATTGAGATGCTGGAAACTGGACATTTGCTGGTCCAAATCCCATACCCCAGACCCTTCAATGTCCTCTCTCCCAGAGCTGGGCAGAAAGCCAGTTGAGTTGTGTGCTTAACAGAATAATGACCCCAGATGTGTCCAGGTCCTAATCCCTGGAACCTGTGAATATTTTAGCTTCCATGGCAAAGGAGAATTAAGGCTGATAATCAGCTGACCCTTACATGGGGAAGCTGCTGTTGATTATCTGGATGGATCCAACATAATCACAACGGGCCTTATAAGTGGAAGAGGGAGGCAGAAGAGGAAGAACCAGAGAGATGACAGCATGAGAAAGGACTTGGCCTGGCATGGCTGGCTTTTTTTTTTTTTTTTTTTTTGAGACAAGGTCTCACCCAGGCTGAAGTGCAGTGGTGTGATCATAGCTCACTGCGGCCTGATCTCCTGGGCTCAGGTGATCCTCCCACCTCACCCTCCTGAGTAGCTGGCACTGCAGGCCTGTGCTGCAACACCTGGCTAATATTTTATTATTTTTGTAGAGTTAGGGTCTCTCACCATGTTGCCCAGGCTGGTCTTGAACTCGTGGCTTCAAGCAATCCTCTTACCTTGGCCTCCCAAAATGCTGAGATTACAGGCGTGAACCACCGCACCTGGCCTGTTGCTGGCTTTGAGGATAGTACAGGGAGCATGCTTCTTGGTCTTTTGGCTAAGATCAAGTAGAAGACCATGAGCCAATGGGTTGCAGACAGCTGCTAGAAACTGGGAAAGTAGGGCCGGGCGCAGTGACTCAAGCCTGTAATCCCAGCACTTTGGGAGACGGAGACGGGCGGATCACGAGGTCAGGAGATCGAGACCATCCTGGCTAACACGGTGAAACCCCGTCTCTACTAAAAAAAATAGAAAAAACTAGCTGGGCGAGGTGGCGGGCGCCTGTAGTCCCAGCTACTCGGGAGTCTGAGGCAGGAGAATGGTGTGAACCCAGGAGGCGGAGCTTGCAGTGAGCCGAGATGGCGCCACTGCACTCCAGCCTGGGCGACAGAGCGAGATTCTGTCTCAAAAAAAAAAAAAAAAAAAAAAAAAGAAACTGGGAAACTCAAGGAAACAGATTCTTCCCTAGAGCCTCCAGAAGGCATGTAGCCCTGCTGTCATCTTTAGTTTAGCCCCATGAGACCCACTTTGGACTTCTGACCTCCAGAACTGTAAGATAAATGTATATGGTTTTAAGCCACTATGTTTGTGGTAATTTGTTACAGCAGCCAGAGGAAACTCACACAGACCGTGTGTCCTGGTTCTGGGTTTGGAGTCTGATATAGAGAGGGTTGCTTCATTCAACATTGCACCAATGTAGGGGGCCACCACTCATGAGGTTAGGCAGAGTGGAGGCCCTGTATGCCTCCTGCCTTCTGTGTCTCCCCACCGTGGCCTGTCTGTGGTCCCTTGGTTTCCTGGGCTGGGCGGCGGAAGTGGGGAAAAGGTGTGGAGGTCGTTGGCCACTGGGGGACCCAGCGGAGTCTCTCCTCACATGCTCTGTCTTCACACTTTATTCACAGACGTTTCAGGTTCCGAACCTGCCCAAGTCTTCCTGTCTAGGTCCCCCTTGGTAGCATTCAGGGGGACAAGCAAGAAGGGACAAATGCAAACAGGCTTGAATGATTAGCGACTTCTGCTTTGGATGACTATGTCTCTGCCTTCGGTCTGGTCTGTTTTATGACCCTCAGTAGAGTTTTGGTTTCTCCACTTAGTCTTTTCATATTTATTTCTAGGCATTTCTCTTTTTTTGAGACAGAGTCTTGCTCTGTTGCCCAGGATGGAGTGCAGACGTGCGATCTCAGCTCACTACAACCTCCGCCTCCCGGGTTCACGCCATTCTCCTGCCTCAGCCTCCTGAGTACTTAGGATTACAGGCACACGCCACCACACCTGGCTAATTTTTTGTATTTCTAGTAAAGACAGGGTTTCACCACATTGGCCAGGCTGGTCTTGAACTCCTGATCTCAAGTGATCTGCCCGCCTCAGCCTCCGAAAGTGCTGAGATTACAGGTGTGAGCCAGTGCACCCAGCCTCTTTTTCCTTTTTTCTTTTTCTTTTTTTTTTGGAGATGGTCGTGCTCTGTTGCCAGGCTGGAGTGCAGTGGCACGATCTCGGCTCACTGCAACCTCTGCCTCCCGGGTTCAAGCGATTCTTCTGCCTCAGCCTCCCGAGTAGCTGGGATTACAGGCGCGCACCACCACACCTGGCTAATTTTTGTATTTTTAGTAGAGGCGGGATTTCACCATGTTGGCTAGGATGGTCTCAATCTCCTGACCTCATGATCTGTCCGCCTCGACCTCCCAGAGTGCTGGGATTATAGGAGTGAGCCACCGTGCTCGGCCTAATTTTTGTATTTTTTTTTTTTCCAAGACGGAGTCTTGCTCTGTCACCCAGGCTACAGTGCAGTGGCATGATCTCGACTCACTTCAACTTCCGCCTCCAGGTTCAAGCAATTCTCCTGCCTCAGCCTCCCAAGTAGCTGGGATAACAGGCGTGCACCACCACGCCTGGCTAATTTTTGTATTTTTAGCAGAAATAGGTTTTCGCCCTGTTGGCGAGGCTGGTCTCGAATTACAGACCTCCGGTGATCCGACCGCCTCGGCCTCTCAAAAGTGCTGGGATTACAGGTGTGAGCCACGGTGTCCGCCAAGAGCTCCATGCTTTAAAAGGGATCGTGTAGCTAGATCAGCCCCCCCACACCCCCAGATAATCATATAATCTCCTATTTTAAGGTCAGCTATGGGGCCAGGTGTGGTGGCTCATGCCTCTAATCTGAGAGCTTTGGAAGGCTGAGGCAGGAGGATGACTTGAGGCCAGAAATTTGAGACCATCCTGGACAGTATAGCAAGACTCTGTCTCAAAAAAAAAAAAAAAAAAAAACGCCAGGCGTGGTGTCAGGTGCTTGAAGTCCTAGCTACTGGCTAGGCTGAAATGGGAGGATCACTTGAACCCAGGAGTTCTAGGTTGCAGGGAGCTATGACTCTACCACTTTGCTCCAGCCTGGGTGACAGAGTGAGACTCTGTCTCAAGAAAACAAAACTACAGCTGGTGAGGTGGCTCATGCCTGTAATCCCAGCACTTTGGGAGGCCAAGGCCAGGCATGGTGGCGCATGCCTGTACTCCAGCTTCTTGGGAGACGGAGGCACAAGAATTGCTCGAACCTGGGAGGCGGAGGTTTCAGTCAGCCAAGATGGCGCCACCACACTCCGGCTTGAGTGACAGCAAGACTGTCTAAAAAAAGAAAAGAAAAAAAGAAAAAAGGGCAACCATGCCATCTGACATAATCCAATCACAGGAGCAACAGTGTAACTGCCCAGTGGATTCACCTTTCCTGCTGCCTAGACAGAGCTGATTTCTCAAGACGGGGGAATTACAGTAGAGAAAGGGTGATTCACGCAGCGCCAGCTGTGCAGGAGACAAGGGTTTTACTATTACTCAAATCAGTCTCCCCAAGCATTCAGGGAGCAGAGTTTTTTTTTTGTTTTTGTTTGTTTTTTTGAGACAGAGTTTCCCTCTGTCGCCTGGGCTGGAGTGCAGTGGCGCGATCTCGGCTCACTGCAAGTTCTGCCTCCCGGGTTTACGCCATTCTCCTGCCTCAGCCTCCTGAGTAGCTGGGACTACAGGCGCTCGCCACCTCGCCCGGCTAGTTTTTTTGTATTTTTTTTAGTAGAGACGGGGTTTCATCGTGTTAGCCAGGATGGTCTCGATCTCCTGACCTCGTGATCCGCCCGTCTCGGCCTCCCAAAGTGCTGGGATTACAGGCTTGAGCCACCGCGCCCGGCCAGGGAGCAGAGTTTTTAAAGACAACTTGGTGGGCTGGGAGCCAGTGAACCAGGAGTGCTGACTGGTCAGGGATGAAATCACAGGGAGTCGAAGCTGTGTTCTTGTGGGGAGTCTGTTCCTGGGGGACTCAGATGAGCCAGGTTATGGATCTGGGTGGGGCCAGCTGGTCCATCAAGTGCAGGGTCTGCAAACTATCCCAAGCACTGATCTTAGGAGCAGTTTAGGGAGGGTCACAATCTTGGAGCCTCCAGCCGCATGACTCCTAAACCATCATTTCTAATCTTGTGGCTAATGTGAGTCCTACAAAGGCCGTCTAGTCCCCAGGCAAGAAGGAGGTCTGCTTTGGGAAAGGGCTGTTATCCTCTTTGTTTTAAATTATAAACCATATAGTTATGAACTATAAGTTTCTCCCAAAGTTAGTTCAGCCTACGCCCACGAATGAACTAGGACAGCTTCGAGGTTAGAAGCAAGATGGAACTGATTTAGTCAGATCTCTTTCGCTTAGTCATAATTTTGCAAAGGCAGTTTCAATAGCTCATCATATACACAGGGCCTGGTATTCACTTCCTCACCAATACTTGTTATTGGCGGGTTTTTTTTTGTTTTTATTTTTTATTTTTGACGGAGTCTTGCTCTGTCACCCAGGCTGGAGTACAGTGGCGCCATCTTGGCTCACTGCAAGCTCCACCTCCTGGGTTTATGCCATTCTCCTGCCTCAGCCTCCCAAGTAGCTGGGACTACAGGCACGCGCCACCACACCCGGCTAATGTTTTGTATTTTTAGTAGAGACGGGGTTTCACTGTGTTAGCCAGGATGGTCTCGATCTCCTGACCTCATGATCTGCCTGCCTCGGCCTCCCAGAGTGCTGGGATTACAGGCATGAGCCACTGCGCTCGGCCTTTTTTTTCTTTTTTTTTTTTTTAATCATAGTCACGTTTATGCCTTTTTTTTTATAATGGGTTTTTAATTGCTATTTTGAAGGCTGAGAAATGCATCATGTTATATTGATGTGTATCTTGTTTGTTGACAATGCTGTGAATACCAAACAGTGCTAGGAACAGGGTGTGTGGCCACGAGTAAGGCAGGTGAAGCCCTGCCCTCGGAGTGCTGGGGTTTCTCTGATTACTGCTAGGCATGTACTGCTAAGCATGTTTTCTTTCTGGTTCATCAGCCCAGTTTCTTCTGATATGTATTCCTGCCTTATAGCCTTTCTCCATGTTTCTATCGTGTTTTAGTCCTATTCATATTTATTATTTTTTGAGATGGAGTCTTGCTCTGTCACCCAGGCTGGAGTGCAGTGATGTGATCTCAGCTCACTGCAACCTCCACCTCCCGGGTTCAAGCGATTCTCCTGCCTCAGCCACCTGAGTAGCTGGGATTACAGGCGCCCACCACCAGGGCTGGCTAATTTTTATATTTTTACTAGAGACAGGGTTTCACCATGTTGGCCAGGCTGGTCTTGAAATCCTGACCTCAAGTGATCCCCTTGCCTTGGCCTCTCAAGGTGCTGGGATTACAGGTGTGAGCCACCGCGCCTGGACTTATTTGGAATTAAAAATACCTTCTGGGTTTGTTGAGTTTTTTTTTTTTTTTTGGTTTATGTTTTCCTCCAATATTTTGCTTATCTTTTATTTATTTTTACACTGTCTTTTCATAGAGATTTAAATTCGATTTATTAAACTTATCAGCTGTTTCTTTAGTCGTGAGGTAGAGGTGGACAGATTGCTTGAGACTAGGAGTTCCGGGTTGCAGTGACCTATGGTTTCTGAAGGGGTGGCCAGCCCCTCCATACCTGTGGGTATTCTCGTCAGGTGGGACGAGAGACTCACAGAAGAAATAAGACAGAGACAAAGTAGAGAGAAAGAACAGTGGGCCCAGGGGACCGGCGCTTAGCATACGGAGGACCCGCACTGCGCAGGCACTGGTTTGAGTTCCCTCAGAGAGGAGGATGTGGCAGAACAATAGGGTAATGGTGGGGAGAGGGTCAGCAGGAAGACATGTGAACAAAGGTCTCTGTGTCATTAATAAATGTAAGGAAAGTTGCCGAGCGTTGATGTGCACGTATACAAACATCTCCGTGCATTAAAGAGCAGTATTGCCGCTAGCAGGGCTCAACTCCAGCCTTAAGGCGGTTTTCTCCTATCTCAGTAAATAGAACATACAATCGGGTTTTACACCAAGACATTCCATTGCCCAGGGAGGAGCAGGAGACAGATGCCTTCCTCTTATCTCAACTGCAAGGAGGCCTTCCTCTTCCACTAATCCTCCTCAGCACAGACAGTTTACTGGGTGGAGCTGGGGGACTGGACGGTCAGGTCTTTCCCTTCCCACGAGGCCGTATCTCAGGCTATCACATGAGGAGAAAGCTTGGACAATACCTGGCTTTCCTAGGCAGAGGACCTCCCTTCCGCAGTGTATTGTGTACTTTTAACAAGCATACTGCCTTCAAGCACTTGTTTAACAAAGCACATCCTGCACAGCCCTAAATCCATTAAACCTTGAGTCAGTACAGCACATGTCTCTGCCAGCACAGGGTTGGGGCTAGGGTGACAGATGAACAGCATCTCAAGGCAGAAGAATTTCTCTTAGTACAGAACAAAATGGAGTCTCTTATGTCTGCTTCTTTCTACACAGACACAGTAACAGTCTGATCTTTCTTTTCCCCCCCATTTCACCACTGCACTCCAGCCTGGGTAACAAAATGAGACCCTGTATCAACAAAACAAAACAAGGACATCTATGCCACACGACATAATCAAATCACAGGAGTGGTAACTCATCAAATTCACAGGTCCTGTTCTGCACCGCCTAACCAATACTTGTTATTGGCAGGGTTTTAGTGGTCTGTATACTTTGTGTTATTATTTAAGAAATCATTTTCAACTCTTGAGGTCATAAAATTTTTACTTTCAGCTTGGGCAACATGGCGAGACCTCATCTCTCAAACAAAACAAGACAAAAACAAAAACACACACACACAACGAAAGTTAGCTGAGTGTGGGCCAGGCACGGTGGCTCACGCCTGTAATCCCAGCACTTTGGGAGGCCGAGGTGGGTGGATTATGAGGTCAGGAGATTGAGACCATCCTGGCTAACACAGTGAAACCCTGTCTCTACTAAAAATACAAAAAATTAGCCAGGCGTGGTGGCACATGCCTGTAGTCTCAGCTACTCGGGAGGCTGAGGCAGGAGGATCACTTGAACCCAGGAGTCGGAGGTTGCAGTGAGCCGAGATCACACCACTGCACTCCAGCCTGGGTGACAGAGTAAGACTCTGTCTCAAAAAAAAAAAAAAAAAAAAAAAAAGCAAGTTAGCTGAGTGTGGTGGCAGGTGCCTGTGGTCCCAGCTACTCAGGAGGCTGAGGTGAGAGAACTGCTTGTGCCCAGGTCAAGGCTGCAGTGAGCCACATGCGCACGACGGCACTTCACCCTGGGTGACAGAGCGAGACTCTGTCTCAAAACAAAAAACAAAACAAAGTTTTACATTTTCCTGATACTTAAAAATAACTATCAGGCTGGGTGCGGTGGCTCAGCCTGTAATCTCAGCACTTTGAGAAGTAGAGAAGGGAGGATTGCTTGAGGCTAGGAGTTTGACACTAGACTAACATATTGAGACCCTGTCTCTACCAAAAAAAAAAAATATTGAAAACATCATTTAAAATATCCTAGTATTTAATCTGGAATTTAATTTCGAGTGTGTGTAAAGTGGAAATCCATTTTCTTTTGTATGAGGAGTTCAGTTGTTCGCCAATATTCAGTGAACGTCCACCTTGTCTTCACTGATCAGTTGAGTCATTTCATGTATATCAAGTTCTAGAAGGTCTGTTCCTAGATTGACCTAGTTCTCCACTCCTGTGCCAGTACCACAATATTTTTTTTTTTTTTTTTTTTTTTGAGATGGAGTCTCACTCTGTCACCCAGGCTGGAGTGCAGTGGCACGATCTCAGCGCACTGCAATCTCTGCTTCCCGGGTTCAAGGATTCTCTTGTCTCAGCCTCCCGAGGAGCTGGGATTACAGGTGTGTGCTACCATACCTGGCTAATTTTCTTTTGTATTTTTACTAGAGATGGGGTTTCACCATGTTGGCCAGGCTGGTCTTGAACTCCGACCTCAGGTGATCCGCCCGCCTCGGCCTCCCAAAGTGCTGGGATTATAGACATGAGCCACCATGCCCGGCCACTACACTATTTTAATATTATGTAACTTAACAGTGTTTTCATTTACAATATGACAATTCTTCCCTACTTGTCATATTTTTCCAAATTGTCTCAGCAATTCTTGGACTTTTCCACATGCATTTTAGAATCTTTTTTTTAGATCATATAAAATGTGTTTCATTTTTTTGAGACAGGGTTTCGCTCTGTTGCTCAGGCTGGCACGATCATGGCTCACTACAGCCTCTGCCTTCCAAGGCTCAGGTGATCCTCCTGCCTCAGCCTCTTGAGTAGTTGGGACAACAGGTGTGCACCACCACACCTGGCTACTTTTTGTATTTTTACTAGAGATGGAGTTTCACCATGTTGCCCAAGTTGGTCTTGAATTCCTGGGCTCAAGCAATCTCCCCGCCTTGGCCTCCCAAAGTGCTGGGATTACAGGAATGAACCACTGCACCCAGCTGAAATGTGGTATATTTTACTTGTGTTTCATTTACTTTATAGATTAACTTGGAGAAAATTGGCTGATTGGCTTTTTAAATTTTTAAAAACATTTTTATTGAAAAAAAGTAGAGACAGGGTCTTGCTATGTTGCCCAGGCTGGTCTTGAACTCTTGGGCTCAAGCAGTCTGCCCACCTTGGCCTCCCAAAGTTCTGGGATTACAGGTGTGAGCCACCACATGGGGCAAGGGGCCATGAGCTACAGAACAATTTTCCCCCTAGTGTTTACAGAAGGAATGCAACCCTGCCAATGCTTTTTTTTTTTTTTTTGAGATGGAGTCTCGCTCTGTTGTCCAGGCTGGAGTGCAGTGATGAGATCTTGGCTCACTGTAGCCTCAACCTCGTGGACTCAAGTGATCCTCCTGCTTCAGCCTCCCAAATAGCTGGGACTACAGCTGTGCACCACCACACCCAGCTAAAAAATTTTAATTGTGTTTTTTTTTTGTAGAGACGGGGTCTCACTCTGTTGCCCAGGCTGGTCTCAAACTCTTGGCCTCAAGTGATCCTCCTGCCTCAGCCTCTCAAAGTGCTGGGATTACAGGGGTGAACCACTGTGCTCAGCCCCTGCCAACACCTTGGGATTAGCTTGGTGAGATGGTGTCTAACTTCTGGTCTCCAGAATTGCACAATAAATTTTTGCGGTTTTTTTTTTTTTTTTTTTTTTTTTTTGAGGCGGAGTTTCGCTCTGTCTCCAGGCTGGAGTGCAGTGGCCGGATCTCAGCTCACTGCAAGCTCCGCCTCCCGGGTTCACGCCATTCTCCTGCCTCAGCCTCCCGAGTAGCTGGGACTACAGGCGCCCGCCACCTCGCCCAGCTAGTTTTTTTTGGTATTTTTTAGTAGAGACGGGGTTTCACCGTGTTAGCCAGGATGGTCTCGATCTCCTGACCTCGTGATCCGCCCGTCTCGGCCTCCCAAAGTGCTGGGATTACAGGCTTGAGCCACCGCGCCCGGCCAACTTTTGCTGTTTTAAGGCAAAAATAAATCTCATGTTCCCTGTAACTCACCAATCCCATTTTGAGCAATTTATCCTACAGAAATAGCCACAGTCGTATCCACCTGTTTACTCAAGAGAATTAATCACAGGACTGTGTACCGTGGGGTGAGGAGAACAAGAAATTCTTTGGTCTTGGTAGAGACGATGGTGCTGGCCAGAAAACGGAAGATTCATCCAGGCATGAAAAAAAAAGTTAAGTGCTTGCTCACTTCTATAGCTCATATACTAAAACTGGAACGGCCAGCATGGCCCCTGTGCGAGGGTAAACACACATTTGTGAAGCATTCCGTAGGGTGGGGTCATCTCTCTCCCATTTTGAATATTTATGGTTACTTTATCCATCATCCCTCTGTCTGACCTACCCTTCCATCTCCCATTTCCATATTTTTTTTTCCAGACAGGGTCTCATCCTGTTGCCCAGGCTGGAGTGCAGTGGTGTTATCAGAGCTCACTGCAGCCTTAACCTGCTGGGCTCAAGTGATTCTCCCACCTCAGTCTCCCTAGTGTCTGGGACTACAGGTGTGCACCACTATGCCTGGCTAATTATTATTATTATTATTATTATTGAGACATGGTCTCGCTCTGTCACCCAGGCTGCAGTGCAGTGGTGCCATCGTGGCTCACTGCAGCCTCTGCCTCCCAGGTTCAAGTGATTCTTGTGCCTCAGCCTCCCAAGTAACTGGGACTACAGGCACCTGTCACCACGCCTGGCTAATTTTTGTATTTTTTTTTAGTACAGTCGAGGTTTCACCATGTTGGCCGGGCTGGTATAAACTCCAAGTGATCCACCTGCCTTGGTCTCCCAAAGTGCTGGGAATATAGGCATGAGCCACCACGCCCAGCCTATTATTTTTATTTTTATTTCTTTTTATTTTATTTTTTTTGAGACGGAGTCTTGCTCTGCCGCCCAGGCTGGAGTGCAGTGGCCGGATCTCAGCTCACTGCAAGCTCCGCCTCCCGGGTTCACGCCATTCTCCTGCCTCAGCCTCCCGAGTAGCTGGGACTACAGGCGCCCGCCACCTCGCCCGGCTAGTTTTTTTTTTGTATATTTTAGTAGAGATGGGGTTTCACCATGTTAGCCAGGACGGTCTCGATCTCCTGACCTCGTGATCCGCCCGTCTCGGCCTCCCAAAGTGCTGGGATTACACAGCCTATTATTTTTAATTTTTCTTTTTGGAGACAGGGTCTCACCATGTTGCCCACATTGGTCTTGAACTCCTGGTCTCCCGAAGTGAAACAACGTAAGTTGCCTTACAAGAAACTACTTTTTTTGTTGTTGTTGTTGAGACAGAGTCTCGCTTTGTCGCCCAGACTGGAGTGCAGTGGCCGGATCTCGGCTCACTGCAAGCTCCGCCTCCCGGGTTCACGCCATTCTCCTGCCTCAGCCTCCCGAGTAGCTGGGACTACAGGCGCCCGCCACCTCGCCCGGCTAGGTTTTTGTATTTTTTAGTAGAGACGGGGTTTTACCATGTTAGCCAGGATGGTCTCGATCTCCTGACCTTGTGATCCGCCCGTCTCGGCCTCCCAAAGTGCTGGGATTACAGGCTTGAGCCACCGCGCCCGGCCAAGAAACTACTTTCAAACACTTCGATGTGTAAACTTCTAGAGTAAGCATTGACATGAGACAGTTGAATTAGGGGCCATTTTCACGATCTTCTGTGCCATCTTGTATATTTCAGATTTTTCTAAGTGGGCATAAATTACTTCTAAATGTGAAAAAGTTTATTAAAAAACTACCCTCATGGCCGGGTGCGGTGGCTCAAGCCTGTAATCCCAGCACTTTGGGAGGCCGAGACGGGCGGATCACGAGATCAGGAGATCGAGACCATCCTGGTTAATACGGTGAAACCCCGTCTCTACTAAAAAATACAAAAAAAAAACTAGCCGGGCGAGGTGGCGGGCGCCTGTAGTCCCAGCTACTTGGGAGGCTGAGGCAGGAGAATGGCGTGAACCCGGGAGGCGGAGCTTGCAGTGAGCTGAGATCTGGCCACTGCACTCCAGCCTGGGCGACAGAGCGAGACTCCGTCTCAAAAAAAAAAAAAAAAAACAAACAAAAAAAAAAAGAAAAAACCACCCTCACCCCTGCAGCATTTCCTGCATGATCTGGCCCTTTCACAGCCTTCTATACCCTGGCTCTCCCTTCTGGGGCTGGGGCCTGGCTGGAGCCCCTGGGTACGCTCTGTCCTCTTCCTCTCTGTCCCCAGCACAGCTCTCGCCTCCTGCTTGCTCACAGATCACCCACCCACAGCTCCATCTCTAAACTGGCCCTGCTTTCGGAGGCCTGAGCACGGGAGCAATGGGTTAGAAGGTCCTCAGAAAAGGGGATGGGGAAGATAGGCCTCTGAGGAGAGGCTTGCTCTTGCAGCTTCAGGCTGCAGCAGGGTTCCTGCCCCCTGTCCCAGGGAGCCCCTCCTGGGGTAACCACAGTTGCAGCTCCCCTCAATATCTACCTGTAACTGGTGCATAAACCAGCAGCTGGCAAGGGCTCCTTCCGAGAGGGCACCTGTTTTCTGAAACCATCCCCTGTGAAAATGCCCCTTGTTTTTAGAGTAGGAAGGAGAGTGCTGAATCAAAGGGCCCAAGGACTCCCCATTGCAATCCCCAGAAGCCGTGAACATCTCATACAGCAAAAGGGATCCTGCAGGTGTGACTAAGCGTGCAGGTAGGGGACAAGGTATGATAAGGGTCCTTAAGAGAAGGAGACCAAAGGATCGACTGGTGCCAGAGAGCTGGCAGCCTAGGCAGCCTAAAGAAGACGTGACTACTCATGGCTGGCTTTGAAGACGGAGGAAGGGATCAAGAAAAAACAAAAGGAACGTGGGCTGACTAGAAGATGGAAAAGGCAACAAAACAGATGATTCTCTCCTAGAGCCTTCAAGAGGAACCAGTCCTGTTAAAACCTTGATTTTAGCCCAGTGGGACCCATGTCAGAGTTCTGACCTTCAGACTATGAGAATAAATCTGTTGTTTCAAGCTGCCAAGTCTGTTAAAGCAGCAACAAGAAACTAATACAGTGCACTAGCGAGTCCCCAGTGACTGCCCGGAGATCCGGTGCTTCCCGGGGAGGCGAGTCCCCAGTGACTGCCCGGAGATCCGGTGCTTCCCAGGGAGCTGACCCTTTGCCCTCCTGCTGCACGACCAGCTAACTATGGAGGCTGCGACCTGACCTGGAAGTAACCATGGCCTTGGCAACACCTGCTTGCAGCCCCTCTTCTCAGAGGTCCCCCTTGTCCAGCCGTGCTTGGAAAGGAAATCCCCTTTGTGTCTACTCAAGCTGGGACTGATGAGTTCCAAGGCCAGTGAGGCTGGTGAGTGATGTGGACGGCTAAGGAGCAAGGGAGGCTGGGGACCTGGGTTCTGGGGCAACAGAGGTTTGGCCATTCCGGGACCAACTGCCCTGTGGCTCCAGCTACTGGGCAGAGACAGCAAACTGCCTATTTCCCAACCAGCAGAAGCCAGAAATCAGGATTCTTACTCAGAAACTCTGTATTATGGAAGTGGAATTTATGTTAAAATTCTCACACACACACGGAGGAGAAACGGAAGCCAGTCGGGCTTTCCGGGGTCTTCTGCCCTCCACACTGAAACCTCAGGCCCAGCCTCTGCACAGAGGGGTGGGAAGGCACAGGTTGTGAACACCCCCCTGAGGCAAGGAGGTCCCAGGGAGGGAGTGCTGTCATCCCAGGGCCATGTCGCGGGGAGGGAGGGAGCCTGGTGCTTGGCAGTCACCCCACAGGCACTGGTCACCCACAGAAAGGAACTCAGACCTCCCTCCAGGAGGCGGGGGCAAGGAGGGAGGGAGCAGCTCCTTTTCCTTGCACCCAGGTCTTTTGGGGGAGACCAGACCAGGGGCAGGGAACTGGCTTAGGACCCCCTGTTCACTCCGGCATCCCCTTCTGCCTCCAGAGTCTTCTACTGGTGCCCCAGAGGCTGCATCCAGGCCGCGAGAACAGCGAGGCCCCGAGTGACTGCGCCACGTGGCTGCTCATGGAGCCTCCGGCCGGTGGCCCTTGCGGTGGATGACCAGCTGCGACTTCCAGTCGAAGGCGCGGCCACAGTCACTGCAGAAGTGGCGCCGCTGGCCCGTGTGGCCCTTGCGGTGGATGACCAGCTGCGACTTCCAGCTGAAGCTGCACCCGCACTCCTCACATGGGTAGCTCCGGGGGCCTGCGAGTGAATGTCGGGGGTGGCGCGGAAAGGCCAGCTCCCCTTGCGGTGGCTTCTCTGTGCCTTCCCCGGCGGCTAGCCCTGGGGACTGCGCACCTGGCCCACTCGTGTGTGTCCGGTGGTGGATGACGAACACTGACTTCCAGTCAAAGCCGCGGCCACACTGCTCGCACGTGTAGGGCTTCCTAGGGGTGGTACCCGGCTCCAGTCTCGTCTCTGTGGGTGTGGGCTGAGTGGGCACTGGTGGTGTCCCTGGGCGCGCAGTGGGGGCAGGAGTGGTGGCCTCAGGCAGGCCCTCCCAGGCTGCAGGCCCTGGGCCCTGGGGCGGCTGGGCCTCTGGGCAGCCGGGTGGACCCTCACTCTCATTTCCTGGGGGCAGGGGCAAACCAGGTGAGTTCCGGCACTCGGCACCCCCTCCCTCAGGGTTGTGGCTGTGGCACAAGCTCCCATCCCCCTAAGAGTGGGTGGCTCAGGTCCCACCCATACAGGAGGGGTGATTCAGGCTGGATGGTGTGGGGCACTCACCTGAGCGCAGGCTTCTGCAGACGCCTGTCCCCATGAGCAGCATCCCCAGCTCTGACTGGGCCTGTGCCTCTGGCTGGTGGGGCGGTAACCCTGCCCGGGTGGGGGGCACAGTTAGGCGCAGGGTTTGCATGAAGGAGGGGTGGGGTGGGTTCTGGCAGGAGACAGGGTGTTCCTTTGGAAGGTGGGAGAGCTGGGTAGGGCTGGTAACAGAGAGTCCCTGCCCAGCTAGGGTGGGTGCAGGCCCCAGGGAGGGGGGCGGGGTGGGGCTGGCTGGTCCTCACCCAGGGAGACCACCGTGCCGTACTTCTCCAGCATCGTATCCCAGTACAGTTCCTTCTGTGACCGGTCCAGCAGCCCCCACTCCTCCTGCGGATGTGGCCCATCACTGTAGGTGTCCTTCTACTCCTCCCCTGCCCTATCTGGTTCACATTTTTTTTTTTTTTTTTGAGATGGAGTCTCGCTCTGTCGCCCAGGCTGGAGTGCAGTGGCGCGATCTCGGCTCACTGCAAGCTCCGCCTCCCGGGTTCACGCCATTCTCCTGCCTCAGCCTCCCGAGTAGCTGGGACTACAGGCGCCCACAACCGCGCCCGGCTAATTTTTTTGTATTTTTAGTAGAGACGGGGTTTCACCGTGGTCTCGATCTCCTGACCTTGTGATCCGCCCGCCTCGGCCTCCCAAAGTGCTGGGATTACAGGCGTGAGCCACCGCGCCCGGCCTAGTTCACATTCTTACTACCCGGGGGAGTCAGCAGGTTACCTATGCCTCATCTGCTCCTCCTGCTGAGAATGATCTTGAGGTGGGTGTTTGTTAAGTGCTAGGGTCCTCTTTCAGATCACCTGACCAGTGCGGCTGCTAGCTCTCATCCCCCTCCACTACCCTACCCTGCTGAGAGGGAGGGCCTGGCAGCATTACAGGGACCTGAGTGAGTTTATCAAGGAATGAACTCCCTGCTTGGGGGTCAGCTCTCCTTGCCTCCTGAGTCCCACCATCTGGGGCTTTGCTGGGTTGGGAAAATCATCCTGAGGGACAAGCTGTGGCAAGTCCAGGCGCAGGAAGGTGGTAGCTGTGAGGAGCCACAGCCAGAGATGGTGCTGGCTGGACGTGAGGACACTGTGGGAAGTGCAGCCTACCCACCCTGGCTCACTTTCTGATTGTGCCATGGGGCTGTGGAGGGAGCCTGGAAGGACTTCTCAGCCTTGAAACACATCTCAACCAGCAATGCTGCTGAAGCTCCCAGTGGAGCTGTTAGAAGCAGAGGAGCTGGGAGAGGAAAAGGCCTTGCTGCCCACACTTGGGAACCAAGTGATCCAGGTAGCAGGGGCCTCAAGCTGAGCTTCCAGGGCCAACAGGTGGCCTCTGAGGAAACCCCTGGGAGAGAAGGGACTTTGGGCATGTCCCAGGAAGAGTGTCTCCATCTGGTCTCAGGTGTGGGGAAGTCCTGCCACAGCTGGTCATCTTGTCCCCTCCCCAGCTACACGCAAACGTTCAAATCCCCAGGTTCTGGCTCAGGACCTCTGGGAGCAGCAAACCTCCCACCTGATTTCTCCGGAGGTGAGGAAGCCAAGCCCACCAGTTCCAGCCACTCTAAACTGCATTTTCATGGCTTGAGGCCCAAATCCTTTTTTTTTTTTGTTTTTGACACACAGTTTTGCTCTTGTTGCCCAGGCTGGAGCGCAGTGGTGCAATCTCGGCTCACTGCAATCTCTGCCTCCTGGGTTCAAGCGATTGTTCTGCCTCATCCTCCCTAGAAGCTGGGATTACAGGCGCCTGCCACCACTTCTGGCTAATTTTTGTATTTTTAGTAGAGATGGGGTTTCACCATGTTGGCCAGGCTGGCCTCAAACTCCTGACCTCAGGTGATCCACCCACCTCGGCCTCCCAAAGTGCTAAGATTACAGGTGTGAGCCACCATGTCCAGCCCCAAATCCTTTTCAATAATAGATCACCAGTCTGTCCCTCTGCCCCAGGGCCTGTGGAGGGGTACAGCTGTTACTCCACTTCTGGGCAGCAAAGAGTCACTAGCCAAGGAGCCTGGAAAACCACCAGGCAGAGGGCAGCCATGGGGACACTCCCTTCCCACACCTGGGGCCTACGCTTCCCACCTGGAGCGCTCACCTGAATCCTGGGAGGGTGGAAGGATGTGGAGGCTGCTGCTTGGTGTCCATGGTGCCCCTCAGGGGACTGCACTGCAAGTGGAGGGCTGGAGGGTGCTGAAAAGTGGGGCAGATGGAAAGGTGGTGTCAGGGGCTGCCCACATGAGCCATGGCAGACAAGGAAATCCTCTGCTGTGTGACATGGCACGTAGCCAGCCCTTGGCTCCTGCCTCCCAGGGCCCCATCCCAGACAGGGACATCCACATTCATTTCAGGAGTCCCGGCCTTGACACAACCTCTCCTGGGACTCCCACCCTAGCCAGGAGTGTCCACGCTTCCTCCAGGAACCTTGCATCCCGGGTGGACCCCAATCTCACCCATTTCCTGTCCATCGACATTGGGCTCCTCCTTCACACTGCAGCTGAGCTGGACAGACCCCTCTATTCTGGTGTCCTGGGGACCCTCTCCAGGGGACTCCACTGTCCCTGAGGGGTGGGGGCTCCCCAATGGTTCCTCTGTTTTCTGAGCTGCAGGGAGCACCTCCTGCTTCAGGATGTGGGCTGTGATCTGAGGAGAAGAAATAAGTCAAAAGGGTTCTAGCCAGGGTCTATCCCTCCAAGAAGCTGATGCCAGCCACACTCACCCAGCCCAACAGTTGCCCAGGGTCATGCTGTAGTCCTTCGACTAGGGCAGCAGCCTCCTCAGGACTGCCTGGCCGCTGACCGCGCACCCAGGCCTGGATCTCGGGAGGCAGTGTGCCCAGAAACTGCTCCAGCACCAGCATCTCCAGCATCTGCTCCTTGGAGTGTGCCTCAGGCTGCAGCCACTGGCGACACAGCTCACGCAGCCGGGCCAGGGCTTCTCGGGGACCTGCCACCTCCTGGTAGCGGAACCCTCGGAAGCGGAGGCGGGCAGTCTCAGGCTCCTCGAGGGCAGTCTCTGGGTCCATGAGGGGCAGGCATGGGGGACCCAGAGGGGATGGCATTTTTGCTCAAGGGGGTGGTCTTGGAATCGTCAAGATGGGCCTAAAGAAAAGGAAGGGTCAGAATGTCAGCCAAGAGAATCTGGCCAGGGAAAGGCAGACACCAGGCCCCGCCCAGGGAGCTGAGACCAGGACCAAGTGTACTCTGAGGCCAGAGAAGGTAAAGCCAAGAAAGCGTCATGGAAGGAGGAGGGTCACGGGAGCTAAACAATGATGGCAAATGAGGGCAGGAGGAAGTCTCGGGGACAAATGCTTGGACGCAAGGTGTCCAAGGAGCTTCCCGGAAATTGCAAACAGGTCCAATAGGTGACTGCTGGAAGATGACGGTAAAGAGGTGGAGAAGAACAGTCATCAGAGTTCCAGGGCCAGGCTGAGGAGCCACAGACAGTGCCTAGCCGAGGTGGGAGGAGAGTGGTCCAGGGAGGCAGGGGCTAGAAGGTGGAGCCAGGCTGTAAAATATGGGGGCAAGTCTCCCTCCACAATCTCGGGGATGTTGACTGGGTGGGACCTCCCTTAGGACTGGCTCTGGGGAGGGGTCACGTGGGGCGTATGGGGCGAGGCAAGGGCCGATGTGGACACCGTGCTCGCTGACCACAGCGAACCGTGGATGACTCACACTGCCGGGACCCGTGCACGTAAAAACGAAAGGCAAACGCCAAGGAAAACGGGGCCAACGCTCCACGTTGCGTGAGTCGACGGATGGCCACAGCATCCCGGCCCTGAGGGTCTGGAGTGAAACACGCCCACCTGGACTGGCCTGAGAGACCAGGCCTGATACCCGGCCTATCCGAGGGATGCTCGAACTTCGGGGTCTGTTTCCCAAAGGGGAAGGCAAGAGGGAGGTGTTCCAAGAGGACGTGCCCGGGCCGGCCCCCCGGAGCGGTGTTGAGGGGGAGGAAAGGCCCGTGTGAAGGCTGAGCCAACAAGCGGGGCCTGTCGGGAGGTGGGCGGGCCCCCAGGGCGCCGAGAGCAGGAGCTGTGCAGGCCCGAGGGCGGCCCCAAACCCTCCCACGGGGTGGAACGGCTGCGCCGCCTCTGGAAGCCTGCGCTCACCTCTACCCCGGAGCCGTTGCTGGGAGGCCGCTTCCCGGAAGCGGCGCCGCGCAACGCGGGGAGCCTTAGCCGGGAGTTGCCCCGGCGACGCCGCGCCGACCAATCTCTCGCCTGCACCGAAGGCACCACCCACGCCCTTTGAACTACGTTTCCCATGAGCGTCCGCAAGACAGGCGCGGCCGTGGCCCGCGGACTAGCATTTGCAGCAGCCGCTGACGCCTGAGAGGCGCTCTGTTCCTCTAGGAGGTGCCGCAGAGACCGCGTTATGTGGACTCCCTCCGCCCTGGGAGCAGCTCTCCCCATGTTGTAAACCCGCGCGTCTGTACAGTGGACCGGTTCCCATTGGCAGGTGAGGAGAGAGGCAGGAGGTTTTACCCAATCAGAGGGGGCGCTTGCTTGGCCCTCGCCGCTCCCACGCCATTTCCCGCGGGCAGCCCCCAGAAAACAGGGCATATCCGCCCGCCTCCAGCTGTTCCCATGGCAACCTTCAGGCGCGTTGCCTCGACTTCCGAAGAGGCTGGAAGTGGCGGCCCAGTGGTTTCCTGGGTCGAGTAGTTCGCTGGCGCTTGCTTCCAAGTGGTCCCGGGAGAGGCGGTGGTGTGGAAGACCACCCTGAGCCTGGGCTTTCTCCCGGCGGGAGGGTGCGAGGGCCGCCTTTGACCTGTTAAGCGCCCTGAGGAGGTACCGACGGTTGTGACCGCAGTCTCTGACGTCTTCAGATGTCAGTCCTACAAAGTTGGGGGCGGAAGTTTCCCTCCAGGCTGATGGGACGTGCTCAACTGTTTATTTCCCTTTTATTTAATTTGGGGAGCAGAACTAGACAGGGTGACACTAGTGTCTCCCAATAAGCAGTGTTAGTTTTCTGTATCTGTGGGGTCAGTTTTGCTTCCACACTTAAAGTGGCCGAGCCATGAATTATTCAGTCCTAAATTACACCGCCTGTTTTGGTTGCTTTGGATACCTGGGAATCCCTGCTGCCTGCTCCGGATGAAAAGCAATGGCCTTAATCGCTGATTGGAAGCACTGAGCATGTGCGTGGGTAAGACCTGTGAACTCGGAGCTTTCCAGAGGCCTCCTCAGGTTGTTTTTGGGGATGAGGTGCTTAGGTCTTTTTTCTGGGACTATGCGTAGTCTCAGAAAACAAAAAAACTTTCACCCTCCACCAGGTGGGGAGAGCAGTGGGGCGTTAAGGGCTTCTTCAGTAGCTGTTTCCCAGGCAGCTTTGTTACAGGTCTCCCGTCTCTGGGCTGCTGGTTCTCAGCCTTCTGCAGTTCTGGAGTCAGCGTGGTGGGAACTCTCTCCACTTCCCCATGTCGCCACGCAGTATTTGGCCTTCCCTAACGTAGTGACAGCTCTCATCCATGTGTAGCTTAGGCATGCCATTGCTCCTGACTCCTCTTTCACCATCCTCATACTTGTGGGTTTATGTGTTTTAAATACTCCCCTCTGGTTTCAGTGGATTTCTGAGCCCACTGAGATGCAGGTGTTCAGTCTGACCTTTTGACCTAGAAGCCCGGAGATACTTTTACAGTCACTACCTACTCAAAAGTAAGAGCAGAGAGGGAGGTCAGCTGAGGGGCCAAGACCTGCGTGGAGGCGGGAGCCTAGGCTGGGGGCCACTGACCAGTCATGGGTTTGGGGAGGGGGAGATTGGAAGAGGGTGGACAAACTGAGGGACAACAGGGGCACAAGCAGATACGGAAAGGAGCCTGATGGAGGGAGGAGGCTGGTGGGAAGACAAGGTAGGGCACTGAGCCCAGCCTGAGGGGTCAGGCGGGCTCAGGGCAGAAACTTTGTTCAAGAAGCATCTATCAAAGGCACAGAAATGATTTCATGTAACTCTCTGGGTATATACTTGACAGATGCTTTTGCTCCTGACTCCCATGGGCTCCCCCAGAAAAGTGCTCTTTCAGGCAGGGAAGGGTTATTGTCTGCATTTCACAGCTCTGCAGACTTAGTGGGGGACAATGGTTCAGGGACCTACTGGGATTCTGGTGGCCCAAGTCTTGCAGGCTCCGGGGGAGCTGGGTCCTGTGTGTCTCCTCACAGGTGGAAGAATCTGGCCCCAATATCAAGTAAGTGGGGCCTGACTCTGCTCTTTGTGTATAGGGCAGGATAGCTGCAAGATTTTGGAAGATGGGATGGAGTGCCCACTGGTCTGGAGGCAGCCTTGCAGGGTCACCACATGGCCACGCCCTCTATCTCAGCAGCAGAAGGGACACAGCCCCTGCCTTGGTTTCTCCACCTACCATCCTCCCATTGCCAGGATCCACCAGGACTCGTCTCCTAGCCCAGCTGCTGCTCCAGGCAGCCCCACTCTATCCCATTTCATCGAGCTCCTGGCTCCCACAACCCCACCTCTGGCCCTGAAAAGGATACAGGTATCCCACTCCCTCCCTGGGCCGCAGACAGGCTGCATCTCTACTCTGTGGCCTCTTGAGGGTACCCAGGTTGAAGCCAAGTCCAGGAACTTCTGTGATGACGACAAACGCTGATGGCATGTCAGGGTATGTTCAATACCATCTGCATTGTATGAGGGTGAAATGGGTGTCAGGTTGCTACCGTTCACACACGTTTAAAAAGAAACCTTTATCAGAGAAGCTCTTTGAACTGTTATTGAAAACAACCATGCTCTGGAGGTCCCAACTGCTGTACAGGAAACTGCAACACCTATTCCGAGTTGCAGAAGCTAGTCGGTTTTTTTTTTTTTTTCCATTAAGGAGAACATGAATTTGCTTGGAGGTGAGGCTCCAGGTAGGGACACAGCCTGGTCTGCTGAAGGCCACAGGAAGCAAATGGCCCCCAGTCCCGGCCATGCAGGGCCATTACACTGGGGTGGGGAGGTCCTCAGGAGGGTGTCACACATGGCCTTAGGTAATAGCAAGTCCTTCCTATTCAGCTCTCTGTCCAGCCTCCAAATGAGGAGGGATAACGGGGGTAAGGTGAGACAGGGGCTGGGGGGGAAGTGGCCACCACACCCAGCAAAAATGAGCAGCTCCATCTTGTCTGAAGTTAACATCATCCCCTCAGGTGTAAAGGCTCCTCATCACATCGACTTTGGTAAGCGAGTCAGTGACAGGCCTTGGCCAAGCTGAGACTTGGGCGAACACCTGAACGAGTGCCACTGGAAAGCTATCATCCTAGCTCTGTCCTTCCAAAGCTGAGAGTCACATGTTCCCCCATGGGCATCCCTCTCCTGAGTCAGCTATGTGTGTGAAGCCAGGCCAGGCCCTCATACCTGACCAACTAGAGTGCAGCCCAGGAGATGAGGCATCTGGATGCTGGATCAGTCCACCCGGACTTGGGTGCCGACTCCACTGTGTGCCATGGGAAACTCACCTTCCCCTTTATGTCAGTTTCCTCATCTTCCAAGTCAGGATACCAGCCACAGCAGCCATCTCACAGGGCTTCAGGAGAAATTTCCCAGCACTCAGGACGGGAGCTGGCAGTGAGCACGTGTTGGCTCTCATTAGGACCCCACCTGTCAGCGTCTGCAAACATGATGTTCAGTGGACCCAAACCTTTTCTTTTCCCAGAGGAGGTGGCTGACACTGAGAGCCCACACCCTGATCCCCAGTCCCTTGTGGTCTCTTGTCTGCTAGGCTGGCCTCTAGGAAGCCTTGGATGAACAGAGGCAGTGGTGGGTTGAGAATACCCTCAGTGGGCATCTATCCAGCAGCCAGTTTGTGTGCAGCTGTCGTAAGTTTCTCTAGGCCACCCCCAACCCATGCCCGCATCCCCCTCACCTTAGCACCCACTGTCAACACATGAAGCAGCACCACAGTGCAGTGCTGTGACTGTCCACCTCCTACTGGCTCTGAATAGTCTCGGCCCCACTAGAGTTCAGCCACCACATCCTCCCCATGAGGCTTCTGTAGTGCTACCTCTTTGGGGATGGAGGTGTGATCTGTGGGTGAACTGGCAACTCCTGTCCCCAAGTGCAAATGAAATCACAGCCAAAGCCCTGACTAGCAAACACGGGGCTTTTTCTCTGCTGTGGATCTGCAGAGGACATATGCCCTTTAGCTGTGGACGGGATTCACACAAGGCCAGGGCTGCAACCTGTGACCTCAGACCTCCCCTGGCTCCGAGACTGCGGCTGGGCCCGAGGCGGAAGTGGGCTCGGTTTCCTTCCCTGGCGCACCTTCTGATGATGTCGCGGAAACAGACCTGGCCTGGGGGTGCAAGCTGGCCCTGGATCGCCGGACGGGCTTCTCGCCGGTATGGATCCTCTGGTGGTGGAAGAGGGCCGGGCGCTCACGGAAGGCGCGGCCACACTGCGTGCACACGAAGGGCTTCTCGCCCGTGTGAATGCGCCGGTGGCTCAGCAGCACAGCGCCTTTGGCGAAGGCCTTGCCACAGTCCCCACAGCGGAAGGGCCGCTCGCCCGTGTGCAGGAGCTGGTGCTGGGTGAGGTTGGAGCTGTGGCTAAAGGCGCGGCCGCACTGTGGGCAGGCGAAGGGCTTCTCGCCTGTGTGCACGCGCTGGTGCTTAAAGAGCGAGGAGCCCTGGCTGAAGGCGGCACCACAGAGCGCGCACACGAAGGGCTTCTCGCCCGTGTGCGTACGCTCGTGCTGGATCAGGTGCGAGTTGCGGCAGAAGCGGCGGCCACACTGTGCGCAGGCATAGGGACGCCCGCCCGCGTGGATCTTGCGGTGCTGGCTGAGGTTGGAGCCGTGGCTGAAGGCCTTGCCGCACTCGGAGCAGCTGAAGGACTTCTCGGCCGTGTGGATGCGCTGGTGCCGCACCAGTGAGGAGCTGTGCCGGAAGGCCTTGCCGCACACGGGGCAGGCGTAGGGCGTCTCGCCGCTGTGGATGCGCTGGTGCTGCGTCAGGTGCGACGTCTGGCTGAAGGCCTTGCCGCACTGGGCGCACTCGTAGGGCCGCTCCCCGGTGTGGGTGCGTAGGTGCTTGAGGAGGTCGGAGCTCTTCACGAACACTTTACTGCACGCCCTGCATTCGAAGGACTTCTCCCCAGCGGGGAGAGCCTCGCCCAGCTCATCCCAGGTGGAAGGTTCCTGGCCACCAAGGAGTCTCTGAGGCTCCTGCCAAGTCGGACCCATTCCATGATGCCCTCGACCGCTGGTGGCCTCCAGATCCGGGGCATTCCCGAAGGCTCTCCCAGGGACCTCCTGTGCACATGGTTTCTGCCGCTCAGGGGTCCTGGGCCGCCTCCCAGGCACCGGGTGCTCTGTGAGGGTCTTTTCCCTAAGCTGGCCGCCCTCGGGAGGCCTAAGTGGGGAGGTCAGTCGCAGGCTGACGCTGGCTTGCCCACTGCCCGAGCCTAGCAGGAGTCTCTCCCAGTAGATCACCGACACCCCTGTGGGTTTTCTCTCCCGAGATGGGGAGGCACCCCGTTGTCGCTGCAGGCTTTTTACACTGTGGTAGGCACCGGCAACTGGGAAGATGCTAGTAGTCATCCCAGGTGGGGTATCTGGGAAAGCTCGTGGCCATTCTCCAGAAACATCTCCATCCTCTGCCACACTCCAGGAACCTAAAGGCAGAGAAACAGTGGTTGCCGGGGGCATCCTGGTTAGGAGAGGACCAGGGCAGGTTGAGTGGACAGGCAAGAAGGAACCGGGGCGGGGGGGGGGCTGACACAAAAGCTTAGGGGAAAAGTAGAGGTGAGGCCGGCCCTCCAGGAGAGGGCTGGGATTTGAAGGAACCATCTGCCCTGACAGGTGTGGCACTGACTACACTGGGGACTCCCATGAGCAAGACGGCAGCCCCCAGACACCCGGGATGTGAAGCTGAGAAAACTGAGCGGCTGCTGTATGCCACATACATCTCCACACTGGCTATTCCGCCCACCTCCTGTCCATTGCTCATCTATGGTCCCCCCGGCTCAGGCACCCACTCCCCAACCTGCTCGTGCAATGACTTCCATCCAGTGCTCTATACTCCTGAATCCTGCTTACTGCCTCCCTCTCCCACCACACCAGGAGCCCCAGAAAAGCAGGACTAGGATCATCCTGATTGAGGCTGTGCCTACATTGCCTGGAATGGGCCTGGCCACCGTGAGCACTCAGGAAACGTTTACTGAACACAAAGATGAATGATGGGTGAAAGATATGACCTATTAATTATGGCAGTGACGCCGGGCGCGGTGGCTCACGCCTGTAATCCCAGCACTTTGGGAGGCCGGGGCGGGCAGATCACGAGGTCAGGAGATCCAGACCATCCTGGCTAACACAGTGAAACCCCGTCTCTACTAAAAATACAAAAAATTAGCCGGGTGCTGTGGCGGGTGCCTGTAGGCCCAGCTACTTGGGAGGCTGAGGCAGGAAAATGGCATGAACCCGGGAGGCGGAGCTTGCAGTGGGCCAAGATCGCATCACTGCGCTCCAGCCTGGGTGACAGAGCAAGACTCAGTCTCAAAAAAAAAAAAAAAAAAAAAAAAAAAAAAAAAATTATGGCAGTGACTAGCCATGGAGGGTTTGAGGCCAGCCCAGCTGATGGCAGGACTCTTAGATGGTCTCACCACAGCCTGAGTACCCTTCTGTGTCAACCCAGCTCCTGTGCCCTTGGAGCACCACCCTCAAGGGCAGCTAAGGCTGCAGCCTCCAGGAGGGGCTGATAGAAGGGAAGGGAATCAGGTGGGAGGCAGGTGAGGAGGGTGCTTCTGGGGAGTCTGGGAAGCAGGGACAGAGGCGTGGCCACAGGTTGCTCCCGAGTTCACCCCACCCTGAGCTCCCACTCACCAGGGTTGCGCCTCCTGTAGGTGTTCCTGGACAGGATCGTGTCCGTTCCGCTGGGAACCCAGGGCTCCTCGCCACGCTCAAGTTGGATGACCACACGAGGTCGAGAGGTGGAGAGTCCTGTGAGGAGGAGGTACAGGTTAGAGTCCAGCCCCAGCTCAAGACAACCGACCTCCAAACAGAGGGCAGGAGTCAGGGCTTCATGGAAACAGAAAATGTCATCTGGCCGGGCGCGGTGGCTCACGCCTGTAATCCCAGCACTTTGGGAGGCCAAGGCGGGCGGATCACAAGGTCAGGAGATCGAGACCACGGTGAAACCCCGTCTCTACTAAAAATACAAAAAATTAGCCGGGCGCGGTGGTGGGCGCCTGTAGTCCCAGCTACTCAGGAGGCTGAGGCAGGAGAATGGCGTAAACCCAGGAGGCGGAGCTTGCAGTGAGCCGAGATCGCGCCACTGCACTCCAGCCTGGGCGACAGAGCGAGACTCCGTCTCAAAAAAAAAAAAAACAAAAAAAAAAAGAAAATGTCATCTGTGCAACAGGAGAATCTAAAGATGGCACAGGACAAGGGGCTCACAGGAATAGCTCACTCACCCCAAGGCAGCAACTGTGCCCAGAGCACCAAAGGAAGGGGACTGAGCCCAGGCTTGGAGAAGCCACAGCCGGACAGGGCCAAAGGAAGTGGTTGAGCCAACCAGACTGCATGTGTACAGGACCAGACCCCTATTCCACATGACCCCTGGCTGCAAGGTATGGGCCTGCTCGTCAGCCACCAGGGAGGTGAGGGGCAGTCCCGGCTAGTCAGCTTCTCATCAATTTGCCCGTTTCATAGGGTATCCAGGACCTTACCCAGCGAGGCCACAAGTGCAAAGTTGTCCAGCATCACACGGCGGTACAGGGCCCTCTGGGCTGTGTCCAGGAGCCCCCACTCCTCCTGGGAGAAGTACACAGCCACATCCTCGAAGGCCATCTGGTCCTAAAAGAGCAGGGAGGAGGAGACAGGCATGGTGTAAGGCTGGGTTATCCAATCTTTTGGCTTCCCTGGGCCACACTGGAAGAATTGTCTTGGGCAACACATAAAATACACTAATGACAGCTGATGAGCTAGAAAAAAAAATTTGCAAAAACATCTCATGTTTTAAGAAAGTTTATGAACTTGTTCTGGGCTGCATTCAAAGCCATCCTGGGCCGTGGGTTGGACAAGCTTGGTTTAAGGTATGGCTGTGAGCCAGGACCAAGCTCCCCATCCCAACAGCCACCTCCCATGATGTCCCTCAGACACTCACCCTCCTTCCCTGGGTTCTGCCCCCACCATCTTCAGATGGCACTTCCCTCACGTGTCTGGGAACCCTCCCCTCTGCCCTCCCTGACCAGACCCCAGATGCCTTCTTGGCCTCCCCACTGGCCACGCCATACTCAAGCAAACTAGAGCAAGCCCTGGCTGAGCCCTCAGCTGCCACACCAAGGGCAGCCCCAGGTATCCACTCATGATTCAGCATGACCAGATGCGCCTTTCCTGTTCTTGGAACAAGAAACTCTGTAAGTCCCAGCTGGGGCTTCCCAGGCATACCCATCACTGGGACCCTCCCCTGCTGAGCCTGCTTGCCAGACATTTCCAGGCTGCTCATCCAACCTGAGGGACTGGATGATTTTCACCAGTCGCCACAGGGAAGCAGCCCCAAGAACCTGTGAACACAGGAACTCAATCCCTTCCTCTTTCCACGGTGTCCCCTCTCTTTCTTCCCCTCTGTTGCCACCCTTCCCTCCTCAGCTGGGTGCTAGGCTCTTCCCAATAGCCCCAGTCATCCCAGCTGGTCTTCTTCACACTCAAGCCATAACTGCCCACACCTGGCTGAGTCCCTACCCATTCCTTAGTCCAGTTCATAGGCCCTGTCCTCAGCCCAGGACACCAACAACGTCAGGTCCGGTGACATGACCAACCTGGGACATCCCAGACTCCTGAGCTTTCCCCCTAAAGGAAACCTGCTTTCCCTTCAATTCTCCTGTCTACAGCAGCTCCCTTCTTCCAGGCGCTCAGGTTGAACCACATGGAGCAGTTCGTTCTTCAAACAGCCCACACCTGATGCATCCGCAGAGCCACCAGAATTCACCTGGCCCCTCACCTCCACTGCTGCCCAGACTGTGGCAGTTGGTTCTTCCCTTCATGCCGACACCCCTGGCATGTCTGTTCTCCCCGCAACAAACGGTGGAACGTTTTAAAACCCCAACTCAGAGAATGTCCTGATTCTGTTCAAAACCCGACGCCCCCGAGAAAAAACCCACCTCCTCGCCTGCTACTGCAGCCACACACGTCCCCTCTCCCCCAGCTCCACATCGAGAGCGCTCAGTCCCAGAAGCACCTGGGCTCCGGCTCCCCTCCCAGGTTTTGCACACGCAGGACTCTCCCCTCGGAGCTTCCTTCAGGACCTCAGCCCCCTGACTGCCGGAAGTCGGGAGCCCACCGGTGCCCTGGACACAGGGATTTACACTGACCCCCGCAACCCCCCAGGGCGGGGAGAGGAAAGACAACGAGGCGAGGTCTAGGAAGCGGCCTCCCTCCGTGGGGGCGCGGTCTGTGGGAGCAGGGACTCCCCTGCCTCCCCGGCGCGGGCTTGTCAGCGCCGCCGCCGCCAGCGGAACCCGCAGCTGGGAGGGAAGAAAGGAGTGAACCACCCGGCACCGCCATCCCCGCCCGCAGCGTCCCAGGGCCGCCCCGCGCCTCAGCCTCCCCGCCAGTCAGGGACGTGGAACGCCCAGCGCGCAGCCTCCTGGCCTGCCGCACCGTGGGAGAGCGCATGGCTCCCGCCGCGGCCCGACAGTCCCCGGGACGCCCACAACGCACTCCGAGAAACAGAGGCTTGGGGGCGCGGCCGGTGGCCGGCGCCCTTGGTCACGACGCGTGCGCAGGGCGGGCCCGACGCGGGCCCTCAGCCAGTACCTTCCTCGCCGCCAGCCTCGGGGCCCGGGAACCTCCTGGAAACTGGCCCCGACCCGCGGGCCCCAGCACAGACCACCGGTATGGCCTGACGCGGGCGGCCAATGACAGTCCCACCGCCGGAACTCCAGCCCTTCGGTTCTCATTGGCCCAATGCGCGCCGCGGACGCTTGCGCACAGCCTTCCCGGTCATGTGGTTCCCGCCTGTTTCCCTGCGTGGAGGCGGGGCCACTGCCGGTCTCCTTGGCAACGCCCAAGCCCCCGCCGCGCGGGGCGTTGGGAAATGGAGTCGCGCGGCGGCCTCGGGTTTTCAAGGGTTTGGTGGCGCTGGTGCACTCGCCCGGTGTGTAGTCCTGCCTTCTGCATTCCCGGTGTCCTCCCAAGCAGCCCGAGACTAAACCCTGCAGGTGCAAAAGCAGAAACTGCCGAGGTTCCAGAAAGCACCACAGCAGGCAGCACGGAGGACAAAACGCACCGGGTAGGGCAGGTGTAAGTGGAGGCGCCGAAGCCTGGAGCTCAGGGTTCCCTTCCCAGCTCCGCCTCACTGACTGTGCGTCCTGGGCGCGAGTTCGACCTCTCTGTGTCAGTGTCCCGTAAAGGTTTAAGGTCAGTTTTTCAACCTTTACACCAAGAATTCTCAGCCCGTAACCCTACATTTGCCTCAAGTCTGTGATTGTTCTTGGACTCTTGCCCAAAGCATCTGTTTTCCTTGTAATTTGGATGGGCAGAAGGTACTTCCCCAGCCTTGCTTGTCCTTAGACCATCTAGTTCTTGTCTTGCCCTACACATCACAATATTGATTCTTTTTTCCTTTTTTCTTGGGACCCATTTAAGTGTCTTTTTTTTTTTTTTCACAGGGTCTTATTCTGTTGTCCATGCTGGAGTGCAGTGGCACGATCTCAGCTCACTGCAACCTCCATGTTCAAGTGATCCTCCCGCCTCAGCCTCCCTAGTAGCTGGGATCACAGGTGCGCGCCACCGCGCCTGGCTAATTTTTTTATTTTTAGTAGAGACGGAATTTCACCATGTTGGCCAGGCTGGTCTTGAACTCCTGACCTCAGGTGATCCGCCCGCCTCGGTCTCCCAAAGTGCTGGGATTATAGGCCAATTTAAGTGTCTTTGACACATAAAAACGAAAGGCAGAGCAGTATCAATAGAGATTGTCCCTCTTGGCAGAGAATAAAAGGTTCTCTCTTTGTCTTGTTTTTGGAACCTGTAGACAGTTCTCAGGTGTCCAGTTCCTTAACTCTTTTTGCCTCCTTCCCTCTATACCTACCTCCATCTATAACTATCTCTCTGTCAAATGTCAGCTATAACTGTCCACCTAATTGATTCTACTTGTAAATCCTTGTAGAGCAAGGGAGCTCATCATGTTTTGAATGTTTTAATATAAATTTTGCTACTTTGAAAGAATTTAAGAACATTTCAGGACTGGGTGCAGTGGCTCACACCTGGAATCTGAGCACTTTGGATGGCCAAGGTGAGCGATCACTTGAGCCTAGGAGTTTGAGACCAGCCTGAGCAACAAAATGAGACCCCATCTGTATAAAAAAAATAGAAAAATTAGCTGAGCATGGTCTTGCAAGCCTGTAATACCAGCTACATGGGAGACTGAGGTGGGAGGATTGCTTGAGCTCAGGAGTTGGAGTGTTCAGTGAGCGATGATGGAGCCACTGCACTCCAGCCTGGGTAAGAGAGAGACCCTGTCTCAGGAAAAAACAAACAAACAAAAACCCTGAAGAAAAAAAAAAAACCCAACACTTAGAAGTATTAAAGTTGTGATTTAATCAAATGCTTAGAGGCATTATTACCATTTCAAGCAGTGTATGCATGTTTGGAGGCATTTTAACTCTTTAAACGTTTCATTTTTAAATTTTTTATTTAATTATTTATTTGAGACAGCATCTTGCTCTGTCACCCAGGCTGGAGCAGAGTGACGCAATCTCAGCTCACTGCAATCTCTGCCTCCTGGGCTTAAGAGATTTTTGTGCCTCAGCCTCCCGAATAGTTGGAATTACAGGTGCATGCCACCACACCCATCTAATTTTTGTATTTTTAGTAGAGATAAGGTTTCACCATGTTGGTCGGGCTGGTCTCGAAATCCTGACCTCAAGTGATCCACCTGCTTTGACCTCCCAAAGTGCTGGGATTATAAGTATGAGCCACTGCACCTGGCCTGAGTGCTAGTTTGATATTTTCTTTTTTAGTTTTTTTTTTTTTTTTTTTTTTTTTTTTTTTAAATGGAGTCTTGCTTTGTGGCCCAGAATGGAGTGCAATGGCGTGATCTCTGCTCACTGCAACCTTTGCCTCCCAGGTTCAAGTGATTCTCCTGCCTCAGCCTCCCAGGTAGCTGGGATTACAGGTGCCTGCAACCATGCCAGACTAATTTTTGTATTTTTACTAGAGACAGGGTTTCACCATGTTGACCAAGCTGGTGTTGAATTCCTGACCTCAGGTGATCCACCCGCCTTAGCCTCCCAAAGCGCTGGGATTACAGGCATGAGCCACCGTGCCCAACCGCCTGAGTGATATTTTCTTTTTTTTTTTTTTTTTGAGACGGAGTCTCGCTCTGTAGCCCAGGCTGGAGTGCAGTGGCCGGATCTCAGCTCACTGCAAGCTCCGCCTCCCGGGTTCACGCCATTCTCCGGCCTCAGCCTCCCGAGTAGCTGGGACTACAGGCGCTGCCACCTCGCCCGGCTATTTTTTGTATTTCTTAGTAGAGACGGGGTTTCACCGTGTTAGCCAGGATGGTCTCGATCTCCTGACCTCGTGATCCGCCCATCTCGGCCTCCCAAAGTGCTGGGATTACAGGCTTGAGCCACCGCGCCCGGCCCTGAGTGATATTTTCTAACACATTTTCTACTTCTCATGCTGGTGTGAACTATAAGATGACTGGTATATGGTATGCTATCAGTCACAATGATGATTATTGAGTTCTTGGCCACAAAAAATAAAATGGCCAATTTTTTTTTTTTTTTTTTGACAATCACATCTTTAACCATGCCATTTTAAGTTTTGTCCTCTTCCTTCTTGGGGAATGGGACTGCCTCAGTTGGAGATCTGGAATGATCGAAGATGTCTACTCAAGCAGGGCTGCATTTTTTAAAAATGAAAAATCTGCGAGTCAATGCCTTTGAGTTTAGCTTGCACAAGGATTGGTTAAGAATACCTGACATAGGCCAGGCGCGGTGGCTCACGCCTGTAATCCCAGCACTTTGGGAGGCCGAGGTGGGCGGGTCACGAGGTCAGGAGATTGAGACCATCCTGGCTAACATGGTGAAACCCCGTCTCTACTAAAAATACAAAAAAATTAGCCGGGCGTGGTGGCGGCGCCTGTAGTCCCAGCTACTTGGGAGGCTGAGGCAGGAGAATGGCGTGAACCCAGGAGGCGGAGCTTGCCATGAGCCGAGATCGCGCCACCGCACTCCAGCCTGGGGGACAGAGCGAGACCCCACCTCAAAAACAAAACAAAAAAAAGAATACCTGATGTGCCTCCCCCAACTTTTTTTATTTTGAGACAGGGTCTGGCTGTTTTGCCCAGGCTGGAGTACAGTGGCACAATCCACCTCACTGCAACCTCTGCCTCCTGGGCTCAAGTCATCCTCCCACCTCAGCCTCCCAAGTAGCTGGGACTACAGGTGCATGCCAGCTAATTTTTGCTTTTTTTGTTGTTATTGTTGAGATGGGGTTTCATCATGTTGCCCAGGCTGGAGTTCTCTTCAACATGGTTGTAGGGAGTCCTTTATTAGATGGCATTTCTCATAAACAGAATCTCCACGTTGGAGCCCTTGATCTTTGATATTTTGTCTCCCCGGAGCTCACATTAAGGAGAGTTGGTTTGTAGGCTCCTTCATTCAGGACCATTGGAAAAGCCTTAGGCCACGGAAGGTTAAAAGTTTCTGTAAGCTTTGTAAATTGATTTTTTAATTACATTATTTGTACATTCCAGCAATCTGGAAGACTGAGAGTAGTATGCAAAATGGGAATTCTAAATAACCAGTCATATGTTAAAGTAGATTGAATTGTTTCATCAGTGAAATAGATTCCTTGGTTGCTGTGAAGCTTCAAAGGAACTCTCCAAGAAGGAAGAGGACAAAACTTTTTTTAAATTTAATTTCTTTTTTTGAGACAGAGTCTTGCTCTGTCACCCAGGCTGGAGTGCAGTGACGTGATCTCGGCTCACTGCAAGCTCCGCCTCCAGGGTTCATGCCATTCTCCTGCCTCAGCTTCCCAAGTAGCTGGGACTACAGGTCCCCGCTACCCTGCCCGGCTAATTTTTTTGTATTTTTAGTAGAGACGGGGTTTCACCATGTTAGCCAGGATGGTCTTGATCTCCTGACCACGTGATCCACCCGTCTCGGCCTCCCAAAGTGCTGGGATTACAGGCGTGAGCCACCGCGCCCAGCCAACTTTTTTTTTTTGAGATGGAGTTTTCCTCTTATTGCCCAGGCTAGAGTGCAATGGCTGGATCTCGGCTCACTGCAACCTCCACCTCCTGGGTTCAAGTGAATCTTCTGCCTCAGCCTCCTGAGTAGCTGAGATTACAGGCATGGGCCACCACGCCTGGCTAATTTAATTTTTATCTCTACTAAAAATGTAGAGATAGGGTTTCTCCATGTTGGTCAGGCTGGTCTCGAACTCCTGACCTCAAATGATCTGCCTGCCCTGGCCTCTCAAAGTGCTGGGATTACAGGCATGAGCCACTGTGCCCGGCTGAGGACAAAACTTAAAATGGCCATGGTTAAAGATGTAATTGTCAAAAAAATTTTGGTCAATTTTTTGTGGCCTAAAAGTCAACATAGGCCAGGTACGGTGGCTCACGCCTGTAATCCCAGCACTTTGGAAGGCTGAGGTAGGCAGATCACGAGGTTGTGAGTTTGAGACCAGCCTGACCAACATAGAGAAACCCCATCTATGTAAAAAACTGGCACAGTTGAAAGGCAGAGCATCTAGAGCTTTAAAAAATTAAGAATTCCAGGCTATGCGCAGTGGCTCACTCCTGTAATCCCAGCACTTTGGGAGACCGAGGCAGGCGGGTCACGAGGTCAGGAGATTGAGACCATCCTGGCTAACACGGTGAAACCCCGTCTCTACTAAAAACACACACACATACACACACAAATTAGCCGGGCATGGTGGCGGGCACCTGTAGTCCCAGCTACTCGGGAGGCTGAGGCAGGAGAATGGTGTGAACCGGGGGCGTGGAGCTGAGATCGTGCCACTGCACTCCAGCCTGGGTGACAGAGCAAGACTCCGTATCAAAAAAAAAAAAGTCAAGGATTCCGCTTTATTTTTTTTTTTTGAGATAGAGTCTCACTCTGTCACCCAGGCTGGAGTGCAGTGGCCGGATCTCAGCTCACTGCAAGCTCCGCCTCCCGGGTTCCCGCCATTCTCCTGCCTCAGCCTCCCGAGTAGCTGGAACTACAGGCGCCCACCACCACGCCCGGCTAGTTTTTTTTTGTATTTGTTAGTAGAGACGGGGTTTCACCGTGTTAGCCAGGATGGTCTCGATCTCCTGACCTCATGATCCACCAGTTTCGGCCTCCCAAAGTGCTGGGATTACAGGCTTGAGCTACCGCGCCCGCCGGATTCCACTTTTAAATGGAATATTGAGGCTCCCACAAGATGGAAATACCACAGGACAGGGCTGTGTTTCCACAGCGCACCTCACTGCACGGACATTCCCTGAGGCTGGTGGGAGACCCAATACCCATTAGCCCACTCTGTGATCAGCCCATCTCCCACAGGATTCTTATCCCTTGACAGCCACCAGCCACCACCACAACTCAGCCCTTGCTAGGAACTTGCCAGCCACTGCACACCCAAAGATCATGTTCTTTCATACAACAAAGTAACCCCTGGCACCCCCCAAGCCAAAAGGTCAGAGAACTCAGTGTAAAAGAGATCAGAGCTTTAGACCTAAGATAAACTGCCTGATATTCTTAGGACTCCATGAGGAAGACAGAACTCCATAAAAGGTATATGTGACACTTTTTTCTGTGTTCCTCAAAGGGTCTCAGAGACATCAGAAGACTCTTCTAGATTTCTTTATGTGGTACCAAAGATAGCTAAAGGAAGAAAGAGTAGAAGAAAATGGGAGAACAACTCTAAGCCAATTTGGAGAGATTTTAAGTTTTTCAGAAGGTCAATAAAATTTCACATCATACTAACAAGAAAAGAAGCAAACAAAAGGATCAGACATATTTAAAGAGGAGTTTCAGTCAACTGAAAAAAAAAAAATTCCCAGAAACAGGATCCAAATGAGAAAAAGCAGAAAGGCATTTTTTCTTTAAAAGAAAAAAAAGCCTGAATATCAGCTTTTAATTAAGCTGACATCTGACCAAACAGTTCATTTTATTTACTTACTTTTGTGACGGACTCTTACTCTGTCACCTAGGCTGGAGTTTGCTGTAGTTTGATAGTTCACTGCAACCTCTGCCTCCCAGGTTCAAGTGCTTCTCCTGCCTCAGCCTCCCAAGTAGCTGGAACTACAGGTGCACGCCACCATGCCTGGCTAATTTTTGTATTTTTAGTAGAGATGGGGTTTTGCCATGTTGATCAGGCTGGTCTCGAACTCCCGACCTCAGGTGATCCGCCCACCTTGGCCTCCCAAAGTGCTGGGATTACAGGCATGAGCCACTGCGCCTGGCCTATAGAGCTCTTTTTAAAAAGCCTTTAAATATCTTATTATCAGAGTATAGCCTGCACAAACAGAAAGTAGGGCTCCCATCCAATTTGTCTGATTTTAGAACAAACATATTCGTTTCCTATTTTGCACACAAATATATTAATTTAGGAATTTCAAAAGATCTCCATTTTGGCCACTGCGTTTTAGGGTCATCTCGAGTGACCTGGGTCCATTTACCTAAGTATTTGCAAATTGGAGCTCCATAGGTATTATACATAAATCCAGGTGACGTTTCGAAGGGTGGGTGGTTTGCTCCTCAAGGGAAAGCTCAGTTTTGATGAGCAGTTTCCCATAATTGTAGAAATATCTTTTCAAAAGTGACCAAGGTTAGTACAGTGTATTTAGACGACGTGTATTGCTTTGTGAGCATCACTCTTCAAGGAGTCACCAGTGAGTCGTGATCCACTCTTTGATGTGTCTTGGAATCTATGATCACCTGTGTTGGCAGAGTGCTCAAGGTGCCAGATGACCAACCTTTATGTGAACCCTCTGGCTGAGCTGAAAGTCCCTTCTTGAGGAAGAAGTAGGGAGACCCTATGAGGCCACTACACATCAGGAACAAACATCCCGACACCTTCATAAATCTCTAGTCACCTAGAATTGGGTTTAGAGGGAGCAAATGCCTCTTCACTTAGGGACAAGAGAACTGATATGGTTTGGATGTGTGCCTCCTCCAAATCTCATGTTGAAATGTGATCTCCAATGTTGGACGTGGGGCCTAGTGGGAGGTGTTGGATCATGAGGTATATTAGGCCATTCCTGCATTACTATAAAGAAATACCTGAGGCTGTGTAATTTATAAAGAAAAGAGCTTTAATTGGATCACTGTTCTGAGGGCTATACGAGCATGGCTTCCGAATCTGCTTCTTGGGAGGTTCTCTAGAAGCTTACAATTGGTGGGTGCGATTACAGATCACACCTGTAATCCCAGCAGTTTGGGAGGCCGAGGCAGGTGGATCATGAAGTCAGGAGATCGAGACCATCCTGGCTAACACCCGTCTCTACTAAAAATACAAAAAATTATCCAGGTGTGGTGGTGGGCACCTGTAGTCCCAGCTACTTAGGAGACTGAGGCAGGAGAATGGCGTGAACCCGGGAGGCGAAGGTTGCAATGAGCCGAGATCGTGCCACTGCACTCCACTCTGGGCAACAGAGCAAGACTCCTTCTCAAAAAAAAAAAAAAAAAAAAAAAAAAGTGTGTGACACTTCCCCCTTCTCTCTCTTGCTTCCTGTCTTGCCATGTGATATGCCAGCTCTTCCTTCATGTTCCATCATGATTGCAAGCTTCCTGAGGTCCCACCAAAAGCCATGCAGATGCTGGTGCCATGGCTGTACATCCTGCAGAACCATGAGCCAATTAATCCTTTCTTTATAAATTACCCAGCCTTAGGTGTTCCTTTATAGTGACACAAAACAGACTAATACAAGAACTCACCCCTCATGCACCTTTCAGTTTAAAACAGAAATTGGTTACCATTGGAAAAACAACTGAGTTACAAGCAATAGGAAACAGCTGCAACTTTAAAATCATGGTATGTAGGCAGGTGTGGTGGGTCACGCCTGTAATCCCAGCACTTTGGGAGGCCGAGGTGGGCCGATCACTTGAGGTCAGGAGTTTGAGACCAGCCTGGCCAACATGGTGAAACCCCGTCTCTACTAAAAATATAAAAATTAGCCAGGTGTCGTGGCGCAAGCCTGTAATCCCAGCTTACTGGAGGGGCTGAGGCAGGAGAATGGCTTGAACCCAGGAGGCAAAGGGGAGTCGCTCCATTGCATTCCAGCCTGGGCGACAGACTGAAATGCTGTATCAAAAAACAAACACAGTGGTTCATGCCCTAATCCCAGCACTTTGGGAGGCCAAGGTGGGCTGATCACTTGAGGTCAGGAGTTTGAGACCAGCCTGGCCCAACATGGTGAAACCCTGTCTCTACTAAAAATACAAAATTAGCTGGGCATGGTGGCGGGTGCCTGTAATCCCAGCTACTCAGGAGGCTGAGGCAGGAGAATCGCTTGAACCTGGGAGATGGAGGTTGCGGTGAGCCGAAATTGCGCCATTGCACTCCACCCTGGGCAACAAGAGTTGCCTTGAGACTCTGTCTCAAAAACAAACAAACAACTGAACCATGCCCTGGAATACAGACAGGAGGCTGTAAAGGAAACTACATCTATTTTAAATTGCAAATGCTAGTTGTTTTTTTTCTTCCCCATTGAAAAGACCATTAATTTCCTTGGAGGTGAGGTTCCAGGTAGGGATGGGGCCTAGTAGGCTTAAGGCCACAGGAAGTAAATGACCCCCAGTCTACCCTTTTGTCTCTGCCATACAGGCCCATCACACTGGGGTGGGGCAGTCACACATTGCCTTAGGTAATGGCAAGTCCTTCCTATTCAGCTCTCTGTCCAGCCTCTAATTGAGGAGGCATAACAAGGGAAAGGTGAGATAGAGGGGGTGGGGGTGGGGTGGGGGTGGGGAATGGCCACCAAACCCAGCAGAAATTAGCAGCTCCACCTTATCTGCTCTGAAGCTATCACTGTCCCCACCGTTGTAAAGTCTGCTCCTCACATCGACTTTGGTAAACGAGTCAGTGACAGGCATTGGCCAAGCTGAGACTTGGACGAAAACCTGAACGAGTGCCACTGGAAAGCCAGCATCCTAGATTTGTCCTTCCAGTGCTGAGAACCACGGGCATCCCTCTCCTGAGTCGGCTGTGTGTGTGACCACAGGCCAGGCCCTCACACCTGGCTGACCAGAGCACAGCCCAGGAGCTGAGCACACATTGACTCTCATTAGGATCTCGCCCAGCATCTGCAAACACGAGGCTGAGTTGACCCAAAGCGTTTCTGTTTCCCAGAGGAGGAGGCTGACACTCACAGGCCACACCCTGATCCCCAGTCCCCGGTGGTCTCCTGTCTGCTGAGATGGCCCCCAGGAAGCCTTGAACACAGGCCTCAGGGGGCAAATGTCCTCAGAGTCCATCCAGCGGCCAGTTTGTATGCAGATGTGGTAAGTTTCTCTGGGCCACCCCTACCCCATGTCCGCATCTCCCACACCTCAGCATCCACTCTCATAACACATGAAGTAGTACCACCATGCAGTGCTGCCTTTGTCGGCCTCCTATGGCCCCAGCTGCAGCCTCAGCCCCACCAGAGTTCCAGCTGACATGTCCTCCCTCTGATGTTTCTGCAGTGTTACCTCTTTGGGGATGGAGGTGTGAGCTATGGCTAAACTGGCAAATCCTGTCCCCACCTGCAAATGGAACCACAGCCAAAGGGTCTCCCTCGTCCCTGACTCTCAGGCACAGGGTTTTTTTCCCATCGTGGATCTGAAGAGCACACGGACCCTTTAGCTGTGGAAGGGATTCACAGAAGGCCAGGAAAGGGTGGGGCTGCGAGCTAGGACCTCAGACCTTCGCTGGCTTCAGGACTGGGCTTGGCATCCCTCCCCGGCGCACCTTCCGATGTCGCCCCTGAAGGAAACCTGGCCCGGGGGTGCAGTCTGGTGCTGCCGCATGGGTCTTCTCTGTGGTGTGGATCCTCTGGTGGTGCAGGAGGGCCGGGCGCTCACGGAAGGCGCGGCCACACTGCGTGCACACGAAGGGCTTCTCGCCCGTGTGAATGCGCCGGTGGCTCAGCAGCACAGCGCCCTTGGCGAAACCCTTGCCACAGTCCCCACAGCGGAAGGGCCGCTCGCCCGTGTGCAGGAGCTGGTGCTGGGTGAGGTTGGAGCTGCGGCTAAAGGAGCGGCCGCACTGGGCGCAGGCGAAGGGCTTCTCGCCTGTGTGCACGCGCTGGTGCAAAAAGAGCGAGGAGCCCTGGCTGAAGGCGGCACCACAGAGCGCGCACACGAAGGGCTTCTCGCCCGTGTGCGTACGCTCGTGCTGGATCAGGTGCGAGTTGCGGCAGAAGCGGCGGCCACACTGTGCGCAGGCATAGGGACGCCCGCCCGCGTGGATCTTGCGGTGCTGGCTGAGGTTGGAGCCGTGGCTGAAGGCCTTGCCGCACTCGGAGCAGCTGAAGGACTTCTCGGCCGTGTGGATGCGCTGGTGCCGCACCAGTGAGGAGCTGTGCCGGAAGGCCTTGCCGCACACGGGGCAGGCGTAGGGCGTCTCGCCGCTGTGGATGCGCTGGTGCTGCGTCAGGTGCGACGTCTGGCTGAAGGCCTTGCCGCACTGGGCGCACTCGTAGGGCCGCTCCCCGGTGTGGGTGCGTAGGTGCTTGAGGAGGTCGGAGCTCTTCACGAACACTTTACTGCACGCCCTGCATTCGAAGGACTTCTCCCCAGCGGGGAGAGCCTCGCCCAGCTCATCCCAGGTGGAAGGTTCCTGGCCACCGAGGAGTCTTTGAGGCTCCTGCCAAGCCGCACCCATTCTTCGATCCCCACCACCACTGGCGGCCTTCAGGTCCGGGGCATTCCCGAAGGCTCTCCCAGGGACCTCCTGTGCACATGGCTTCTGCCGCTCAGGCGTCCTGGGCCGCCTCCCAGGCACCGGCTGCTCTGTGAGGGTCTTTTCCCTGGGCCGGCTGCTCTTGGGGGCCCTGAGTGGTGAGGTCAGTCGCAGGCTAATGCTGGCCTGGTCACTGCCCGAGCCTAGCAGGAGTCTCTCCCAGTAGATCACCGACACCCCTGTGGGTTTTCTCTCCCGAGATGGGGAGGCACTCCGTTGTCGCTGCAGGCTTTTTACACTGTGGCAGGCACCGGCAACTGGGAAGACGCTAGTAGTCATCCCAGGTGGGGTATCTGGGAAAGCTGGTGGACATTCTCCAGAAACATCTCCATCCTCTGCCACACTCCAGGAACCTAAAGGCAGAGAAACGGTGGTTGCTGGGGGCTTCCTGGTTAGGAGAGGACCAGGGCAGGTTGAGTGGACAGGCAAGAAGGAACCCGGGGGCTGACACAAAAGCTTAGGGGAAAAGTAGAGGCAAGGCCGGCCCTGCAGGAGGCGCTGGAGTTTTGAGGAAGTATCTGCCCTGACACGTATGGCACTGACTGCAGTGGGGACTCCCATGATCAAGGTGGCAGCCCCAGACACCCAGGATGTGAAGCTGAGAAAACCTGAGCAGCTGATGCATGCCACCCAGGTCTCCACACTGCCTGTTCCACCCCCTCCCTTTCCATAGCGCACTGCCTTCTCCCTTGGTGCCCTGTCTCAGGAACCCACTCCCAAACCTGCTCTTGCAATGACCTCCATCCAGTGCTCTAGACTGTACTCCTGAACCCTACTTACTCACTGCCTCTCCTCTGGCACCATCAGCCCCACGAAGGCAGGACCATGAGTGTCCTGGTCAAGGCTGTGTCTACAGTGCCTGCAAGCCCTCAAGAAACATTTGATGAATACAAAGATGAATGATGGGATAAATAAATGACCTATCAATAATGGCCGCTAGTTGTGGAGGGTTCAAGGCCACACAGCCCAGCTGAGGGTAGGCCCTTCTGTGTGAACCCAGCTTCTGTGCCCTTGGAGCTCTCCCTTCAAGGGCACCTACTAAGGCAGCAGCCTCCAGGAGAGGCGGATGATGGAAGAGAAGGGAGTCAGATGGGAGGCAAGAGAGGAGGATATGTTTCCAGAGTTAGAAATGCAGGGACATGGGCTTGGCCACGGGTTGGTCCTGAGTTCACCCCACCCTGAGCTCCCGCTCACCAGCATTGAGCCTCCTGTAGGTGTTCCTGGCCAGGGTCATGTCCTTTCCACTGGGAACCCAGGGCTCCTCACCACGCTCAAGCTGGATGACCACATGAGGTCGGGAGGTGGAGAGTCCTGTGAAGAGGAGCCCCAGGTGAAGACTCCACCTCTCAATAGAGAGCAGGAGTCAGGGCTTCATGGAAATAGTTATCTGTGCAACTGGGAGAATCTAAAGATGGCACAGGGCAAGGGGCTCATAGGAATAGCTCATGTGTCCTCAGAGCAGCAACTGTGCCCAGAGCACCAAAGGAAGGGGACTGAGCCCAGGCATGGGAGAGGCCACAGCTGGACAGGGCCGCAGGGAGTGGTTGACCCAACCAAACTGCATGTCTACAGGACCGGACCCCTGCTCCACATGGCCCCGGCCAGAAGATTTGATCCTGCTCATCAATCAGGAGGGAAGTGAAGAGGCAGTCCTGGCAGGTCAGATGGTCACCAAGTGCACTTTTCATGGAGCACCCAGGGTCTTACCAAGTGAGGTCACAAGTGTGAAGTTTTCCAGCATCACGTGGCGGTACAGGGCCCTTTGCGCTGTGTCCAGGAGCCCCCACTCCTCCTGGGAGAAGTACACAGCCACATCCTCGAAGGCCATCAGGTCCTAAAATAGCAGGGAGGCGGAGGTAGGCATGGTCTAAGGTATGGCTGTGAGCCAGCACCAAGCTCCCCATCCCAACAGTCACCTCCCCTAGTGTCCCGCCTTCCCTGGGTTCCACCCCGGGGTTATATTCAGGTGGCACTTCCCTCATCTGTCTGGGACCCTTCCCCTCTGCCCTCCTGGTCCAGGCCCAGATGGCTTCTTGACTTCCCCACTACACAAGCGGGCTAGAGCAAGCCCTGGCTGGGCCCTTAGCTGCCACACCAAGGGCAGCGGCAAGTATCCACTCATGACTCAGCATGACCATTCATGACCCTCCCCATGGCCCTTCTTGCTTTTGTAATAAGTAACGGTGTAAGTCCTAGCTGTGGACACCCCAGGCATGCCCATGACTGAGACCTTCCCCTGCTGTGCTTGCCTGACATTTCCAGGCTGCTCATCCAGCCTGAGGGACTGGCTGATCCCCACCAGTCATCATAGGGGAGCAGCCCCAAGAACCCGTGAACACAGAGGAACTCAATCCCTTCCTCCCTCCACATGGCGCCCCCTCAATTTCTTCTTCTTATTTTTTTGAGACGGAGTCTTGCTCTGTCACCCAGGCTGGAGTGCAGTGGCGCGATCTCGGCTCACTGCAAGCTCCGCCTCCTGGGTTCACTCCATTCTCCTGCCTCAGCCTCCCGAGTAGCTGGGACCATAGGCGCCTGCCACCACACCCGGCTAATTTTTTTGTATTTTTAATAGAGACGGGGTTTCACCGTGTGAGCCAGGATGGTCTCGATCTCGGCGCCCCCTCACTTTCCCACATTGCCACCACCCTCTCCTACTCAGTCACCTGCCAAACTCCTCCCCTGATAGCCTCAGGCACCCCAGCCAGTTTTTCTTACCCTCAAGGTGTAACTGCCCACGCCTGACTGCTCATCGGTTCATCACCTTCCTCAGTCCAGTTCATAGGCCCTGTCCTCAGCCCAGGACACCAACAACGTCAGGTCCGGTGACATGACCAACCTAGAACATCCCAGACTCCTGATCTTTCCCCGAAGGAAACCTGCTTTCCCTTCAAGTTTCCTTTCTGTCTACAGCAGCTCCCTTCTTCCAGGCGCTCAGGCTGAACTACATGGAGCAGTTCGTTCTTCAAACAGCCCACACCTGATACATCCGCAGATCCACCAGAATTCACCTGGCCGCTCACCTCCACTGCTGCCCAGACTGTGGCAGTCGGTTCTTCCCTTCATGCCGACACCCCTGCATGTCTGTTCTCCACGCAACAAACGGTTGAACCGTTTTAAAATCCCAACTCAGAGGATGTCCTGATTCTGTTCAAAACTTCTGTCTCCCGACGCCCTCGAGAAAAAACCCACCTCCTCGCCTGCTACTGCAGCCACACACGTCCCCTCTCCCCCAGCTCCACATCGAGAGCGCTCAGTCCCAGAAGCACCTGGGCTCCGGCTCCCCTCCCAGGTTTTGCACACGCAGGACTCTCCCCTCGGAGCTTCCTTCAGGACCTCAGCCCCCTGACTGCCGGAAGTCGGGAGCCCACCGGTGCCCTGGACACAGGGGTTTGCACTGACCCCCGCAACCCCCCAGGGCAGGGAGAGGAAGGACGACAAGGCGAGGTCTAGGAAGCGGCCTCCCTCCGTGGGGGCGCGGTCTGTGGGAGCAGGGACTTCCCCGCCTCCCCGACGCGGGTCTGTCAGCGCTGCCACCGAATCCCGCAGCTGGGCGGGGAGAGAGGCGTGGACCACCCGGCACCGCCATCCCCGCCCGCAGCGTCCCGCGGCTGCCCCGCGCCTCAGCCTCCCCCGCAGTCATGGGCGCAGAATGCCCAGTGCGCTGCCTCCGGGGCTTCCGCAAGGCGGGAGAATGCGTGGTTCCCGCCGGGGCCCGACCGCCCCCAGGCCGCCCACGTCATACTCGAAGATACCGAGGCTTGCGGGCGCGGCCAGCTGTTCGCGGTCAGTACCTTCCTCGCCGCCAGTCTCGGGCCCCGACCCGCGCGCCACAGCCCAGACCACCGGTGTGGCCTGACGCGAGCAGCCAAGTGACAGTCTCAACGCCGGAAGTCCAGCCCCCACAGCTCATATTGGCCCAATACGCGCGCGGACACTTGCGCACAGCCTTCTGGGTTATGTGGTTCCCGCCTGTTTTTCGGCGTGGAGGCGGGGCCATTACCAGTCTCCATGGCAACGGCCAAGCGCCGCGGCGCAGGGCGCCTGGAAGTGGAGTAGCGCTGCTGCAGCGGGTTTCCAAGGGCTCCGTAGCACTGGTGGAGTCGCCCATCGGGTTGTCTAGCATTAGGGATTCCCGGTTCCTGGAGCCCACCTAAGCAGCCCCGGAGACTAAACCCTGCAGGCGTGAAAGCAGAAACTGCCGAGGTTCCAGAAGGCAACACCAGCAGGGAGCACGAAGGAGAAAACGCACCGAGTAGGGCAGGTGTAGGTGGAGGAGCCGATGCCTGGAGCTCCGGGTTACCTTCCCAGCTCAGCCTGTCACTGATGTGCATCCTGGGCGCGGGTTTGACCTCTCTGTGTGTCAGTGTCCCGTAAAGGTTTAAGATCCGTTTTTCAACCTCTACACCAAGAATTCTCAGCCCGTAATGATGCTGTCCGCTTGTCATTTGTCTTGAGTCTGTGATTGTCCTTGGACGCTCGCCCAAAACCTCTGTTTTCCTTGTAACTTGGATGAGCAGAAGGTAATTCCCCAGCCCTGCTTGTCCTTAGATCATCTAGTTCTCGCTTTGCCCCACACATCACAACATTGATGCTTTGTTCCTTTTTTCTCTGGACCAATCTAAGTGTCTTTGACACAAAACAACGAAAGGCAGGGCAGTCTCAATGTAGACTGACCATGTTATTGGCAGAGAATAAACGGCTCTCTCTTTGTTGCTCCCCTGTGAGGGTCTTGTTTTTAGGACCCCTGGTTCCCAGATGTCAAGTACGTTAATTCATTTTGCCTTCCTCTAAATCCACCTCCATCTATAATTATCTGTCTGTCAGCTACAACTGTCCACAGAATTGATTCTACTTGTAGATCCTTGTAGTGTAAGATAGCTCGACAATTTTTGAATGTTTTTATTTAAAATTTTCCTGCTTTGAAAGAATTTAAGAACACTTAAGGTACTATTGTGATTTAATGAAATCCTTAGAGACATTATTAAGATTTCAAGCAATTTTTTTTATTTTTTATTTTTTATTTTTTGAAACAGGGTCTCACTCTGTCACCCAGGATGGAGTGCAGTGGTGCATACTCGGGTCACTGCAACCTCTGCCTCCCGTGCTCAAGCAATCCTCCAACCTCAACCTCCCAAGTAGCTGGGACTACAGGCAGGAGCCATGATGCCTGGTGTATTAGTCTGTTTTCACGTTGCTGATAAAGACATATCTGAGACTGGGTAATTTATAAAGAAAAAGAGGGTTAGTGGACTCACAGCTCCACGTGGCTGGAGAGGCCTCACAATCATGGCAGAAGGTGAAAGGTATGTCTTACATGGCAGTAGGCAAGAGCGAATGAGAGTCAAGCAAAAGAGGAAACCCTTATGAAACCATCAGATCTCGTGAGACTTATTCACTACCACAAGAAGAGTATGGGGGAAACTGTCCCCATGATTCAATTACCTCTGACTGGGGCCCCTTCCACAATACATGGGAATTATGAAAGCTACAATTCAAAATGAGATTTGGGTAGGGACACAGCCAAACCATATCATTCTGCTCTTGGCCCCTCCCAAATCTCATGTACTCACATTTCAGAACCAGTCATGCCTTCCCAACAGTTCCCCAAAGTCTACTTATATCAGCATTAGCTCAAAAGTCCACAGGCCAAAATCTCGTCTCAGACAAGGCAATTCCCTTCTTCCTATGAGCCTGTAAAATCAAAAGCAAGTTAGTTACTTCCTAGATACAATTGGGGTACAGCCATTGGATAAATACACCCATTCAAAATGGGAGAAGTTGGCCAAAACAAAGGGGCTAAAGGCCCCATGGAAGTCTGAAATCCAGCAGGACAGCCAAATCTTAAAATTCCAAAATAGGCCGGGCGCGGTGGCTCAAGCCTGTAATCCCAGCACTTTGGGAGGCCGAGACGGGCGGATCACGAGGTCAGGAGATCGAGACCATCCTGGCTAACACGGTGATACCCCGTCTCTACTAAAAAAATACAAAAAACTAGCCGGGCGAGGTGGCGGGCGCCTGTAGTCCCAGCTACTCGGGAGGCTGAGGCAGAAGAATGGCGTAAACCCGGGAGGTGGGGCTTGCGGTGAGCTGAGATCCGGCCACTGTACTCCAGCCTGGGTGACACAGCGAGACTCCGTCTCAAAAAAAAAAAAAAAAAAAAAAATTCCAAAATAATCTCCTTTGATTCCATGTCTCACATCCAGGTCACGCTGATGCAGGCAGTGGGTTCCCATGGTCTTGGGCAGCTGCAGCTCTGTGGCTTTGCAGGGTACAGCCTCCCTCCTGGCTGCTTTCATGGACTGGTGTTGAGTGTCTGTGGCTTTTCCAGGTGCATGGTCCAAGCTGTTGGTGTATCTACCATTCTGGAGTCTGGAGGACCTTGGTCCTCTTCTCGCAGTTCCACTAGGCAGTACCCTAGTGGGACTCAGTGTGGGGTCTTCAACCCCACATTTCCCTTCAGCACTGCCCTACCAGAGGTTCTCTGCTCCTGCAGCAAACTTTTGCCTGGTCCAAATCCAGGCATTTCCATACATTTTCTGAAATCTAGGTGGAGGTTCCCAAACCTCAATTCTTGAGTTCTGTGCACCCACAGGCTCAACACCACGTGGGAGCTGCCAAGGCTTGAGGCTTGCATCCTCTGAAGCCATGTCCTAAACTGTACCTTGGCTCCTTTTAGCCATGGATGGAGCAGCTGGGATGCAGGGCACCAAGTCTCTAAGTTGCACACAGCAGGGGGAGCCCATGAAACCATTTTTTCCTGCTAGGCCTCTGGGCCTGTGCTGGGAAGGGCTGCTACAAAGGTCTCTGACATGTCCTGGAGACATTTTTCCCCATTGTCTTGGCGATTAACATTTGACTCCTGGTTACTTATGCAAATTTCTTGAATTTCTCCTCAGAAAATGGGTTTTTCTTTTCTGTTGCATGGTCAGGCTGCAAATTTTCTGAACTTTTATGTTATATTTCCCTTTTAAAACTGAATGCTTTTAACAGCACTGAAGTCACCTCTTGAAAGCTCTGCTGCTTAGAAATTTCTTCCACCAGATACTTTATTTTTCTTTTCTTTTTTTTTTTTTTGAGATGGAGTCTCACTCTGTCGCCCAGGCTGGGGTGCAGTGGTGCAATCTTGGCTCACTGCAAGCTCCACTTCCTGGGTTCACACCATTCTTCTGCGTCAGCCTCCCAAGTAGCTCGGACTACAGGCGCCCGCCACCACGCTTGGCTAATTTTTTTTTACTTTTTTAGTAGAGACTAGGTTTCACTGTGTTAGCCAGGATGGTCTTGATCTCCTGACCTCGTGATCCACCCACCTTAGCCTTCCAAAGTGCTGGGATTACAGGTGTGAGCCACCGCGCCTGGCCCAGATTCTTTAAGTCATCTCCCTCAAATCCAAAGTTCCACAAATCTCTAGGGCAGGAACAAAATGCCACCAGTCTCTTTGCTAAAACATAGAAAGCATCACCTTTACTCCAGTTCCCAACAACTTCCTCATCTCCATCTGAGACCACCTCAGCCTAGAGTTCATTGTCCATATCATTATCAGCATTTTGGTCAAAGCCATTCAACAAGTCTCTAGGAAGTTCCAAACATTCCTACATTTTCCTGTCTTCTTCTGAGGCTTCCAAACTGTTCCACCCTCTGCCTGTTACCCAATTCCAAAGTTGCTTCCAAATTTTGGGGTATCTTTATAGCAGTGCCCCACTCTACTAGTACCAATTTACTGTATTAGTCTATTTTCACATTGCTGATAAGGACTTACTCGAGACTGGGTAATTAATGAAGACAAAGAGGTTTAATGGACTCACAGTTCCATGTGGCTGGGAGGCCTCACGATTATGGCAGAGGGTGAAAGCCATGTCTTACATGGTGGCAGATAAGAGCAAATGAGAGTCAAGCAAAAGAGGAAACCCCTTATAAAACCACCGAGTCTCTTGAGACTTATTCACTACCATGAGAACAGTGTGGGGAAACTGCCCCCATGACTCAATTACCTCCCACCGGGGCCCTCCCACAACATGCGGGAATTATGGGAGCTACAATTCAAGATGAGATTTGGGTGGGGACACAGTCAAACCATATCACCTGACTAATTTTATGTACTTTTTTTGTAGAAACGGGGTTTCACCATGTTTCTCAGGCTGATCTTGAACTCCTGTACTCAAGCAATCAACCCGCCTCAGCCTCCCAAAGTGCTAGGATTACAGCCATGACCCATCATGCCCAATCTCAAGCACTGTTTAATGTTTGGAGACATTTAACTTCTTAAACACTTTATTTTTACATTATCCATCTAATGTGTAATTCTTTAGGCAAATGTTAATTACTTAATACTTAGAAAAATGCTAACTGTTTGAAACATTCTTAATGAATTGGTCATGAAATAAAAATAGCACCAAATTGCCTTCTGTACACACAAGAGCCTCCTCTTTTTTTTTTTTTTTTTTTGAGACGGAGTCTCGCTCTATCGCCCAGGCTGGCGTGCAGTGGCTGCAAGCTCCGCCTCCCGAGTTTACGCCATTCTCCTGCCTCAGCCTCCCGAGTAGCTGGGACTACAGGCACCTGCCACCTCGCCCAGCTAGTTTTTTGTATTTTTTAGTAGAGACAGGGTTTCACCGTGTTAGCCAGGATGGTCTCGATCTCCTGACCTCATGATCCGCCCGTCTCGGCCTCCCAAAGTGCTGGGATTACAGGCTTGAGCCATGCGCCCGGCCAAGAGCCTCCTCTTTTTGGCTCAGACCTCTACCCTGCACAGGACTGCACTAAGGGTGGTCACGTGGGGCAGCTGATTTAACCTAGCCAACCTGGTCCTTTGGTTAAGCTCCCGCATTGTCAGCCGGGCACGTGGCTCACGCCTGTAACCCCAGCACTTCGGGAGACAGAGGCGGGTGGATCACCTGAGGTCAGGAGTTCAAGACCAGCCTGGCCAACTTGATGAAACCCCGTCTCTACTAAAACTACAAAAAAATTAGCCAGGCGTGGTGGCGGGCGCCTGTAATCCCAGCTACTCGGAAGGCTGAGGCAGGAGAATCGCTTGAACCCGGGAACTGGAGGTTGCTGCGAGCCAAGATTGCACCACTGCACTCCAGCCTGGGCAACAAAAGTGAAACTCCGTCAAAAAAAAAAAAAAAATTCTCCTGCATTGTCATCTGTAAAACAGAGATAGTACTAAATTCTTGCAAGATTCTGAAGTGTGCCGGGCTCGGCTCTATGTTCTTTACACTTATCACTGGGAAAGTCATGCCATTAGGCATCCATTCTAATATTGGACAAACGGAGACACATGCTGTAGAGCACAGAGGTGATTGATTGTCAGCCAGGGGGGGATGTGAACCTGTAGAGTCTAACTCGAGTCTATGCCTTTAACCATGTCACTGTCTCTAGGACTCATCTGCAGAACTGTTGTGAACTTTAAACCAAATAAAGGTTGAAGTTGAAACCACAATGCCTGAGATTTACTTAGCTCTCAATAAGTGTTAGCTGCACCAACAAAGACCTAGAAGCTGGATATTAGGGTGGGAGACAGGTCATGTCTGGCCAATGGGGCTTCCTGAGTGGGAGGGTGAGCCTAGGCAGGGGAGTGAGGGAACGGGCTAGAGCCTGAGGAAGAGGTTTCTGGACACCTTTGGATTTTATCCTAGAGCCAGGGAAAATCAAGAAACCAGGGGTTACCCTCCCTGGTCCCACATGCAGGTCAGGAGACTCAAAGAGGCACCCAACAAAGGGACCAGGGCAAACTGCCCCACGAGACCAACCTCCAGGAGGTCCATTGCTGTGCTTCTCAGTCTACAGCAGACCATGTGCAGGGCTGCTGAGAAATCACCCAGCTTCTAGATTGTGGCAATGGACTGGACCTATTGAAACTGATCTGATTTTTTCCTCATAAAACTGAAGCTTGAGAAATTTACATTAGTCATATGTGAGTTCCTTTCTCAGGAAACCAACCTATGTGGGGAACTGATGCTTTTGAGATGACATCTGGACAGTGAGATGCACCTGCTACCCATGTTGACCAACTCCTCTTCCTTGCCCCTCCCGTTTTCCTTCCCTGCTATATAACCTCTAACTTTAGTCAGTAGGGAGGGGTGGATTTGAGACTTGTCTTTCTTCTCCGGCTATATGCATTGTCTCAGTGATTGAATTTCAGTGTGGCAAACAATGAGACCTAGGCTGAAACACTGATGTTTAGCAATGCTCCTAAGTGTTATTTATTTTTAATAAACTGTCTGGAAAATTTTGATCCAGTCTACCACCTCTGGCTTGAGCTGGACTCCCAGGCCATCCTAGTTGGAGGTTAGGCCCCAGGACAGAAAAGGGCCAGGACCTGAGGGCAATGAACACCACAAGCCAGAATGCCAGCTTCCTTCTGGGGAAGGTCCTCATAGAGAAGAGTCAGGGACGACTCCTTGAACATGGGGGCACTAATGTGAAGGGGGATGATCTCACATGGCAGGAATTGCAGTTGCTCTTCCGGCTTTCAGTCTACGGTCAGTTGGTGCAAATGCAGGGAAAATGGGTGCATTTAGTCATAACTGCCGAGAAGGTGCAGTCATAATGAGACTTCTTTTCACTAAAAGGAGAGTGTCAATTGCTGTGGTCACCTGAGCCCCTAGAAGACAGAAAAGAGGACTGATCCAGAGGTCCTGAAATGCAGAGAATCAAGGGGAGCTCGATCAACATCCAACAAAGATGCCACCTTTATACCCCCGATCACAGTTGCCAGTTTACATTTGCTAGTGTGATTTGATTAATGTTGTCAACACACTGCTGACAGAGCAAAGGTTCAGTCAGTAAAGAGACAATAAGCCCCATACGGATTTAGATAGTTTATGGTTTACATAGGCATTAAAAAGTAGCCAAAGGTGCCAGCTCTCTGGTCCTGTCCCACACACCCAAAAAGGACACTAAAATGAAGGGGGCCAGAGAACTGCAACACGAGTTGGGGGACATCCCTTTGCTGAGAGTCCAATTCCAGACTCCAGCTAAGCAGCTGTATTGTCTGCACCTGTACCCCGAGGGCGAGGGAAAGGCAGGTATCCTCACGCCTCATCAGAAGGTTGGAGGCAAACAGAAACAGTCACATGATAGCCTCACAGTCAGAAAGAGGCAAGCAGGAGACGGCCTTGTAGCAGCTCCTCCTAAGCTTCCCATTCTCTCCTGTTCTGGGAGGATCAGGAGGCAACTGCTAAGTCTAATAAGTCGTGACTCAGACCTTTGGTGGCCTGGTCCACGTGGGTACCCGGGAGGTGGAGCTGTTCTACACATGCTTACCTCTCTCACTGAAAGTCAACTCCCCGGGGAAGGGCACTTGTGCATTTTGTTCGCTGCTGAGCCAGTCCACTGCCCACCACAGTGGGGCTGAGGCAGCACATGTTAGGTAAGTGAACATGTGCAAGATACTTGCTTGGGTGCAGCAGGATATAGGGCATTTCAATCACCCCTCACAGTTCCCTTGTGCTTCCCTGCAGTCAACAACTCCACCTCTGCCCCATCAGAAAACTGGTTTGGGAGCCAGGTTCAAATCTATTTTAGCTTCTTGTCAGTATGGATTCGTTTTGACTTTTCTAGAACTTCTAATAGATGCAATCACAGTAGTACAAACTCTTCTGTGCCTGGTTTCTTTTGCTCATCATTTTGTTGATAATGAGAGTTATCCATGATCCCCTTTATTGTGAAGTAGGATTCCATTATATGGATGTAGGGCAGTTGATTTTTCCATCATCCTGTGGTTGGACATTTTGGTTGTTTTCAGATTTTTTAGCTATTGAATGAAATTACTATGAACATTGTGTACAATTTTGGTTTGGGACACAGGTTTTCATTTTTCTTAGGTGAAAACTAGAAGTAAGCAATTATATGTTTAACTTCATAAGAAACCAAGGAACTATTTTCCAAAGCTATTTTACTACTTACAGTCCCACCAGCAATGTATGAATGTTCCAGTGGCTCTGCATTCTTTCCAACACTTAAAATATTTTAAAATTATTTTATTTTTTTTAGACAGAGTCTCATTGTGTCACCCAGGCTGGAGTGCAGTGGCGTGATCTCGGCTCACTGCAACCTCCACCTCCTGGGTTTAAGCGATTCTCCTGCCTTAGCCTCCCCAGGGGCCAGGATTACAGGTGCACACCACCATGCTCGGCTAATTTTTTTTTTTTTTTTTTTTTGTATTTTTAGTAGAGACAGGGTTTCACCATGTTGCCTAGGCTGGTCTCAAACTCCTGGACTCAAATGGTCCACCTGCCTCAGCTTCTCAAAGTGCTGGGATTACAGGCATGAGTCATCCTGCCCGGCCCAAACTATTAATTTTAATTGTGGTAAAATACACACAAAATTTACTATCTTAACCATTTTAAAGTATACCTATCAACCAATAACTTCCCGTTCCCCCTCCATGCCCCTGACAAACACCATTCTACTTTCTTTCTCTATGGATTTGGCTACTCTAGGTACCTTATGTAAGTGAAATCATTTGCCAACACTTTTCTTTTTTTTTTTTTTTTTTTTTTTTTTTTTTTTTTTTTTTTTTTTTTTTTTTTGAGACTGAGTCTGGCTCTGTCGCCCAGGCTGGAGTGCAGTGGCCGGATCTCAGCTCACTGCAAGCTCCGCCTCCCGGGTTTACGCCATTCTCCTGCCTCAGCCTCCGGAGTAGCTGGGACCACAGGCGCCCGCCACCTCGCCCAGCTAGTTTTTTGTATTTTTTAGTAGAGACGGGGTTTCACCGTGTTAGCCAGGATGGTCTCGATCTCCCGACCTTGTGATCCGCCCGTCTCGGCCTCCCAAAGTGCTGGGATTACAGGCTTGAGCCACCGCGCCCGGCCTTGCCAACACTTTTCAACTGTTATAGTGGGTGTGTGGCAGGACCTCACTGTGATCTTAATTTTCATTTCTCTGATGATTGCTGATATTGGGGATCTTTTCATGTACTTGTTGACCATTGGTGCTATCTGAGCTTCCTGAATCTGTGCTGTTTGTCATGAATTTTAGAAAATTATTGCCACCATTTTTCGGTTATTTTTTTTTTCCTGTGTGCATTTTAGCTTCAGAAGTTTCCATTGGCCATGCACAGTGGTTCTCACCTGTAATCCCAGCACTTCAGGAGGACAGGGCAGGAAGATCACTTGAAGCCATGAGTTTGAGACCAGCCTGGGCAGCAAAAGTGAGACCCTATCGGTACAAAAAAAAATTTTTTTTTTAGATTATCCAAGCATGGGGCCGGGCGCGGTGGCTCTCGCCTGTAATCCCAGCACTTTGGGAGGCCGAGGTGGTCAGATCACCTGAGGTCAGGAATTCAAGACCAGCCTGGCCAGCATGGTGAAACCCCGTCTCTACTAAAAATACAAAAATTATCCAGGTGGGGTGGTGGGTGCCTGTAATCCTAGCTACTCTGAAGGCTGAGGCAGGAGAATTGTTTGAACCTGGAGACGGAGGTCGCAGTGAGCCGAGATCTTGCCACTGCACTCCAGCCTGGGCAACAGGGCAAGACTCCGTCTCAAAAAGAAAAAAAAAAAAAGTTAGTGTGGTACAGGCAAAAGAAAAGACAAATGGATCAATAGAGAGCCTAGAAACAGACAAAAATATGTATAGCCAACTGATCTTTGTAAAAGGAACAAAGGCAATACAGTGGAACAAATATCTTTTTTCTTTTTTTTTTTTTTTTTTTTTTTTTTAGACGGAGTCTCGCTGTGTCGCCCAGGCTGGAGTGCAGTGGCCGGATCTCAGCTTGCTGCAAGCTCCGCCTCCCAGGTTCACACCATTCTCCTGCCTCAGCCTCCCGAGTAGCTGGGACTATAGGCGCCTGCCACCGCGCCCGGCTAGTTTTTTGTATTTTTTAGTAGAGACGGGGTTTCACCATGTTAGCCAGGATGGTCTCGATCTCCTGACCTCGTGATCCGCCCGTCTCGGCCTCCCAAAGTGCTGGGATTACAGGCTTGAGCCACCGCGCCCGGCCCAAATATCTTTTTTCAACAAATGGTCCTGGAAAAACTAAACATACACATACAAAAAATAAATAAATAAATCTAGACATAGACTTACATCCTTTCCGAAACTTAGCTCTGCCCTGGTCTCTCAGCAGGTCAGAAAATACACCAAAGTTCCTGGAAGCTTTCCCATGCTTGACACTCCCAGAATATCCCTCCACTGGAGACAGACATGTGATTCCACATCTGGCTGAGGGAAATTTCAGAAATGCTCATAGTGTCTCTCACATGCAATTCATTTTTTTTCTTCTTTTTTCCAAGGTTCATTTTTTTTTTTTTTTTTTTTGAGACAGAGTCTCGCTCTGCCGCCTAGGCTGGAGTGCAGTGGCGTGATCTTGGCTCACTGCAAGCTCCGCCTCCCGGGTTCACGCCATTCTCCTGCCTCAGCCTCCCGAGTAGCTGGGACTACAGGCGCCCGCCACCTCGCCCGGCTAGTTTTTTTGTATTTTTTAGTAGAGACGGGGTTTCACTGTGTCAGCCAGGATGGTCTCGATCTCCTGACCTCGTGATCCGCCTGTCTCGGCCTCCCAAAGTGCTGGGATTACAGGCTTGAGCCACCGCACCCGGCCCCAAGGTTCATTTTAAGTTCAGGGGTTGCATGTCCAGGTTTGTTACATGGGTAAATTGCATGCTGCTGGAGTTTGGTTTACCAATGATGTCACCCAGATCGTGAGCATAGTAACCTCTTCCTCAAGTTTTTTGTTTTTGATCCTCATCCCCCACCCTCCACTCTCAAGTAGGCCTGGGTGTCTATTGTTCTGTTCTTTGTGTCCATGTGTACTCAATGCTTACCTTCCACTTAATGAGTGAATATGTGCAATATCCGGTTTTACGTTCTTGTATTAAGTTTTTTTATTTTTAATTTTTTTTTTAGACAGTCTCACTCTGTTGCCCAGGTTAGAGTGCAGTGGCAGGATCTCGGCTCACTGCAACCTCTGCCTCCCTGGTTCAAGCGATTCTCCTGCCTCACCCTCCCGAGTAGCTGGGACTACAGGCACCCGCCACCATGCCTGGCTAACTTTTGTATTTTTAGTAGAGACAGGGTTTCACAATATTGGCCAGGCTGGTCTCAAACTCCTGACCTTGTGATCCACCTGCCTTGGCCTCCCAAAGTGCTGGAATTACAGGTAATTTGCTTAAGTTAATGGCCTCCAGCGGCATCATGTTGCTGCAAAGGACATACTTGCATTCTTGATTAATCCATGTGTAGTATTCCATGGTGTATATGTACATTTTTAGAAATCCAATCCATTGCTGATGGGCATGGAATCTAGGCTGATTCTATTCTTTGCCATTGTGAATAGTGCTGCAATGAACGTACAAGTGCATGTCTTTTTGGTAGAACAATTTATATTCCTTTGGGTATATGCCTGTAATAGGATTGCTGGGTCGAATGGTAGTTAAGTTTTTGTTTGTTTGCTTGTTTTGTTGTTGTTTTTGAGGCAGAGTCTTGCTCTGTTGCCCAGGCTGGAGTGCAGTGGCACAATCTCAGATCACTGCAAGCTCCGCCTCTTGGGTTCACGCCATCCTCCTGCCTCAGCCTCCCGAGTAGCTGGGACTATAGGTGCCCGCCATCACACCTGGCTAATTTTTTTGTATTTTCAGTGGAGACAGGGTTTCACTGTGTTAGCCAGGATGGTTTCCATCTCCTGACCTCGTGATCCGCCCACCTCAGCCTCCCAAAGTGCTGGGATTACAGGCTTGAGCCACCGTGCCAGGCCCAAGTTTTTTGAGAAATCATCAAATGGCTTTCCACAGTGGCTGAACTAATTTACATTCCCACGAGCAGTGTGTAAGTATTCCCTTTTCTCCACAACCTTGCCAGCATCTATTATTTTTTGACTTTTTAATAATTGCCATTCTGACTGGTATGAGGTGGTATCTCATTGTGGTTTTGATTTGCATTTCTCTAATGATTAATGAACTTGAGCACTTTTTCATATGCTTGTTTCATAAATGTACGTCTTCTTTTGAGAAGTGTCTGTTCATGTCCTTTGCTCATATGTTAATGTTTTTGTTATTGCTTGTTAAATTCCTTATAGATTCTGGATATTAGAACTTTGTCAGGTGCATAGTTTGCAAATATTTTCTCCCATTCTGTAGGTTGTCTGTTTACTCTGTTAATAGTTTATTTTGTTGTGCAGAAGCTCCTTCCTTTTTTTTGCAATTGCTTTTGGAGACTTTGTCATGAAATCTTTGTCAACGCCCCCGTCCAGGATGGTATTTCCTAGGTTTTCTATAGTTTTAGGTCTTATATTTGTCATTAATCCATCTTGAGTTGATTTTGTGTACATGGAGTAAGGAGGTTCAGTTTCAATCTTCTGCATATGGCTAGCCAGTTATCCCAGCACCATTTATTGAATAGGGAGTCCTTTCCCCATTGGTTTGTTTTCCCCATTGATTTGTTCCCCATTTGGTTCAGCTTTGTTGAAGACAAAATAGATGTAGGTGTGCAGCTTTATTACTGGGTTCTCTAACATGTTGCATTGGTGTATGTGTCTGTTTTTATACCAGCACTATGCTGTTCTAGTTACTGTAGCCTTCTAGTGTAAGTTTGAAGTTAGGTAGTGTGACGCCTCTGGCTTTGTTCCTTTTGCTTAGGATTGCATTGGCTATTCAGGCTCTTTTTGGTTCCATGAGAATTTTAGAATAATTTTTTCTAATTTTGTGAAAAATGACATTGGTAGTTTGATAGGAATAGCATTGAATCTGTAAATTCCTGTGGACAGTATGACCATTTTAACAATATCAATTCTTCCTATCCATAGCATGGAACGTTTTTCCATTTGTTTGTGTCGTCTCTGATTTATTTCAGCAGTGTTCTGTAGTTCTCATTGAAGAAATCTTTCGCCCCCTGGTTAGCTGTATTCTTAAGTATTTTATTCTTTTTGTAGTTATTGTGAATGAGATTGAATTGTTGATTTGACTCTCAGCTAGGATATTATTGGTGTATAGAAATGCTACTGATTTTTGGCCAGGTGCGGTGGCTCACGCCTGTAATCCCAGCACTTTGGGAGGCCGAGGCAGGGGGATCACGAGGTCAGAAGATCGAGACCATCCTGGCGAACATGGTGAAACCCCGTCTCTACTAAAAATACAAAAAAATTAGCCGGGCGAGGTGGCAGGCGCCTGTAGTCCCAGCTTCTAGGGAGGCTGAGGCAGGAGAACGGCGTGAACCCGGGAGGTGGTGAAGCTTGCAGTGAGCGGAGATCGCGCCACTGCACTCCAGCCTGGGTGACAGAGTGAGACTCTGTCTTAAAAAAAAAGAAAAAGAAAGAAATGCTACTGATTTTGGCACATGATTTTGTATCCTCAAACCTTACTGAAGTTGTTCATCAATTCTGGGAGCCTTTGGGCACAGACTATGGGGTTTTCTAGGTATAGAGTCCTATGATCTGCCGAGAGAGACTTTGACGTTCTATCTGGAAATCTTTATTCTTTCTCTTGACTGACTGCTCTGGCTAAGACTTCCAGTACTATGTTGAAAAGGAGTTGTGAGAGATGGCATCTTTGTCTTTTTCCAGTTCTCCAGGGAATGCTTCCAGCTTTTACCCATTTGGTATGATGTTGACTGTGAGTCTGTCATAGATGGCTCTTATTATTTTGAGGTATGTTCCCTCAATGCCTAGTTTATTGAGGATTTTTAACATAAAGGGCTGTAGAATTTTTTTTTTTTTTTTTTTTTTTTTAGGTGGAGTCTCGCTCTGTCGCCCAGGCTGGAGTGCAGTGGCGCGATCTCGGCTCACTGCAAGCTCCGCCTCCCGGGTTCCCGCCATTCTCCTGCCTCAGCCTCCCGAGTAGCTGGGACTACAGGCGCCGCCACCGCGCCCGGCTAATTTTTTTGTATTTTTAGTGGAGACGGGGTTTCATTGTGTTAGCCAGGATGGTCTCGATCTCCTGACCTCGTGATCCGCCCGTCTCGGCCTCCCAAAGTGCTGGGATTACAGGCTTGAGCCACCGCGCCTGGCCAGGGCTGTTGAATTTTATGAAAGGTTTTTCAGCATCTATTGAGATGATCATGTGCTTTTTGTTTCAGTTTCTGTTAATGTGACGAATCACATTTATTTATTTGTGTATATTGAACCAACCTTGCATCCCAGGATTAAAGCCTTCTTGATGGTGGTGGATTAGCTTTTTGGTGTGCTGCAGAATTCACTTTTTATTTTTTTATTTTTATTTTTTTTGAGACAGAGTCTCACTCTGGTGCCCAAGCTTGAGTGCCGTGCCATGATCTCGTCTCACTGCAACCTCCGCGTCCTGGGCTCAAGCGATCCTCCTGTCTCAGCCTCCTGAGTAGCTAGGATTACAGGTGCCCACCACCACACCCGGCTAATTTTTGTATTTTTAGTAGAGACGGGATTTCACTATGTTGACCAGGCTGGTCTTGAACTCCTGGCCTCAGGTTATCTGCCTGCCTTGGCTTCCCAAAGTGCTGGGATTACAGGCGTGAGCCACTGTGCCCGGCCAGGAATTCATTTTTATACTGACAGGATAATAGCAGCAGGGCTCTGAAGTGTCACTTAGGTTTTATGTTTGTTTTTAGAGCCAGGGTCTCCTTATATTGCCCAGGCTGGTCTTGAACTCCTGGGCTCAAGCAATCCTCCCACCTTAGCCTCCTGAGGAACTGGGACTACAGGTGCATCCTATTGCATCCTGCCCATTTTTATACTGAAAATGTCACAACAGCAGTTGAAGGGGTTTCTAGGTTCACTGCACTCATATGCCTTTTTCTAACACAAACCTTGGTGCTAAACGAGTGCACTACATGGGCTAAACATTTTCTCACATTTGCCACATTAATAAAGCCTTTCTCCAGCATGAACTATTTGGTGCCTGTCAGGAACAGAGAAGGGACTGAGATTTGACCCTTATGGCAAGTTACAAGTTACCCTGACAAACTATGAGAGCCAAGCTTTGAGCCTCCAGAATAGGTCTAGAATCCACACTCTCAACTTCCTTTTTTTTTTTTTTTTTTTGAGAGGGAGTCTGGCTCTGTCGCCCAGGCTGGAGTGCAGTGGCCGGATCTCAGCTCACTGCAAGCTCCGCCTCCCGGGTTTACGCCATTCTCCTGCCTCAGCCTCCCGAGTAGCTGGGACTACAGGCGCCCGCCACCTCGCCCGGCTAGTTTTTTTTTTTGTATTTTTTAGTAGAGATGGGGTTTCACCGTGTTAGCCAGGATAGTCTCGATCTCCTGACCTCGTGATCCGCCCGTCTCGGCCTCCCAAAGTGCTGGGATTACAGGCTTGAGCCACCGCGCCCGGCCTTTTTTTTTTTTTTTTTTGAGACAGAGTCTCACACTGTCACCCAGGCTGGAGTTCAATGGCATGGTCTCAGCTCACTGCAACCTCAGCCTCCCGAGTAGCGGGGATTACAGGTGTGCGCCACCACACCCAGCTAATTTTTGTATTTTTAGTAGACACGGGGTTTCACTATGTTGGCAAGGCTGGTCCCCTGACCTCGTGATCTGCCCGCCTCGGCCTCCCAAAGTGCTGGGATTACACGTGTGAGCCACCACGCCCGGCCCATACTCTCCACTTCTTATCTCATAAGATTGTAGGGAGGATACAATAAAATAATATGAATTAAGTGAACATGAGCATAACTGGTCCAGAATAAGCAGTCAGCAAACAGTACTGATGTTGGGGCTGGGTGTGGTGGCTCATGCCTGTAATCCCAGCACTTTGGGAGGCTGAGGTGGGCAGATCAGCTGAGGTCAGGAGTTCAAGACCAGCCTGGCCAACATGGCGAAACCCTGTCTCTCCTAAAAATACAAAAAATAGCCAGGCGTGGTGGCAGGTGCCTGTAATCCCAGCTATTTGGGAGGCTGAGGCTGGAGAATCACTTGAACCTGGGAGGTGGAGCTTGCAGTGAGCCGAAATCACACCATTGCACTCTCCAGCCTGGGCGACGGAACAAGACTCCACCTCAATAAGCATAAAAATAATAATAGTATTGATGTTATTAACATCATGGCTATTCCTTTTGTTTGATCAATGTACATTGGTTTTTCTAGGTCATAAGGTATGGAACAAGTATGTCCATCCTAACAGCATGTGAACTAAGGCCTGGAGGCTAACAGCCTGGGCCTCTAGATAGGCGTCTTCTGTGGATTAAGTGGGCTGAGCTGCTAAAACAAGGGGTTAAAGGGAAGGATTGAAGCTTGGAGGGCCTTCCCCCACCCCCTTTCGGGTTTGGACTTCAGTGAAGAGAACTGGAAACCAAAAGGTAACGCTCTCTGCACTCTCAAAGGCAGGATGGGTGGCAAACGAAGGTCCAGGTCTTGGGTAGAACCAAGGCGAATTGCAGAGCCAGTTCCACCTCCAGGGGGCACTGCAACTGACATGCCAGCCACTGTGGCTGGCTTCCTCAGATGCCTCACAGAAGCCTCAGATTCAGTCCCCTGCTGTGCAATCATCTTACTTTGAGGTAATGGCATCTTAAAATCTTGACTATTTCACAAAAATTAGCTGGGTGTAGGCCAGGTGTAGCGGCTCACGCCTGTAATCCCAGTACTTTGGGAGGCTGAGGTGGGCGGATCATGAGGTTAGGAGTTTGAGACCAGCCTAGCCAATATAGTGAAACCCCGTCTCTACTAAAAATACAAAAATTAGCCAGGTGTGGTTGCATGAGCCTGTAGTCCCAGCTAGCTATGCGGGAGGCTGAGGCAGGAGAATCACTTCAACCTGGGAGGCAGAGGTTGCAGTGAGCCGAGACCACACCATTGCACTCCAGCCTGGGTGACAGACTGAGACTCCATCTCAAAAAAAAAAAAAATTAGCTGGGTGTGGCAGCACATGCCTATAATCCCAGGTACTACGGAGGCTGTGGCAGAAGAACTGCTGGAACCCAGGGGGCAGAGGCTGCAGTGAGCCGAGATAGCTCCACTGCGCTCCATCGTGGGCAACAGAGTGAGACTCTGTCTCAAAAAAAAAAAAAAAAAAGGAATCCTGAGTATTTCACAAGCCCTTTGGGGAGCCTCAAAAGCAACTGTTACCTTGGAGCTGGATTTCCCAGACAGCCTTGGATCAGGAGAAAGCCTGGGAGGTGAAGATCGGTCAGGTCCTAAGAGAATGGGTAATTACTGGGCTTGGTAGTGGTGGGGATAAAGACAGAGCCTGGGGCATTCACAATACCTGTGTCAAAGGTTTTCCAGAGACAACTTGGCAGATGACTGCAGTCAGGCCTGAGTCTAGGTGTCAAGGCAGGGAGTGGGGAAAACAATATCATCTCCTTTTAGGGAACCACAGGGGCTTGTGGGTAGAGGAACAGTATTGGGAGAGTCAGGGGTTGTTGATGTGGCCCCTGGCACTGAAGTCTGCAGGCAAAGGTGCTCAGTGGATTCCACATCCAGGAATCCTGGTGTCCCCATTAAGGCCAGCATGGAGGCTACAGTAAGCGTTCACAGCATCTCTGGACTTCTGGGCAGGTCAAAGGATAAGGTCAGCAGGCTGTGGCACGGGCTGTTCTGGCATCACCATGGAAACATCCCCACTGCACTGACCCCCAGCATGGCTGGTACCTAATGGCCCAAGTGGAGAGATTAGAGCACAGAATGGGAGCAAGGTGTTCAAGATCTAACCGTGGCTGCCCAAGCAATGTACAATTAAGCTCTGATGGCCCATGCCACTCTCCCACCCTTCATGCAGCTTACCTGGACATTTACTCGGGCTCCACTGACCTCTGTCTCCAGTAGTGTTGAGAGAAACTTCAGAAGGTATGTTTTTCAGGGCACACACTTTTTGGCGTGGATGTCATTTCTTCCTCTAGACGGGTAGGTCTGAAGCAACCTGAGTGGTCCAGAGGACTTCTGGAATTACCAGGGAGGTGTCAACTTGGCTGACTGTGTTTTTGCCAACAATGAGACTGGACAGGGTATATAAGTCCTTCCATGGGTGATGTCATCTCCTTCCTCTCTTCATGGTGCTAGGTAGGGCAGACAGGCACAAGGGCATGAGAGACAGCAGCAGTTGCCACTCACTCAGTGACATAGTATGGGGCAGACTTGGGGCTCTCCATCCTTCTCAGGCCAGCCCTTTTGAGGGCGGGGTGCGTTTAGGGGGTTTAACCCTTATCTGGAAGTCATAGCGTAGCCCGGGGATCATTCATGGACTATACATTGGTTTTGCTGAATAGAACCTTTTCCTAACTCCTTAAGTGTTTTGTAAATAGGTAGGAACTTTTACAAACGAGGTGATTTCCACATACAGTTACCTATCTCCCATTCCTCTTGGAAGTCTGGAGAATCCAACAGTCTTGTGTTACCTTGCCCACCCTCTTCCCATTCCTTGTTGGGGTTAGCCCTGCCTCAGTGAGAGTGTAACCAGAAAGGAATGAAGATCACAGCTGCTAGAGTCCACCAGGAAGCCTCGCTGAGTCTCGCCTTTCTAACAGTCCTAGAGTTCCTGACCACATAGTGATGCCCAAAAGGTGCCTGGTCCAAGGGAGCATGACAGGAAGGTATAAAAATTATTTTGGGCTGGGCGCGGTGGCTCAAGCCTGTAATCCGAGCACTTTGGGAGGCCGAGACGGGCGGATCACGAGGTCAGGAGATCGAGACCATCCTGGCTAACACCGTGAAACCCCGTCTCTACTAAAAAATACAAAAAACTAGCCGGGCGAGGTGGCAGGCGCCTGTAGCCCCAGCTACTCGGGAGGCTGAGGCAGGAGAATGGCGTGAACCAGGGAGGCAGAGCTTGCAGTGAGCCGAGATCGCACCACTGCACTCCAGCCCGGGCAACAGAGCGAGACTCCGTCTCAAAAAAAATAATAAAAGAATTAAAAAATTAAAAAAAAATTATTTTGGTGGCCAGGCACAGTGGCTCACACCTGTAATCCCAGCACTTTGGGAGGCCGAGGCGAGCAGATCATCTGAGATTGGGAGTACGAGACCATCCTGACCAACATGGAGAAACCTTGTCTCTACTAAAAATACAAAAAAAAAAAAATTGGTTCTTTAAAAGGCCAGGAGTGGTGGCTCATGCCTATAATCCCAGCACTTTGGAGGCTGAGGCAGGTGGATCACGAGGTCAAGAGTTTGAGACCAGCCTGACCAACATGGTGAAACCTCGTCTCTACTAAAAATACAAAAATTAGTTAGGCGTAGTAGTGTGCACGTATAATCCCAGCTACTCAGGAGGCTGGGGCAGGACAATCGGTTGAACCTGGGAGGCAGAGGTTGCAGTGAGCCGAGATCGCACCACTGCACTCCAGCCTGGGTGACAGGGCGAGACTCTGTCTCAAAAAAAAAAAAAAAAAAAGGCCTTTTGGCATTTGTATGGCTTTCATAGATGTGCAAGTCTGCAGGTCCTGAGAACCTTACCCTGCATGGACTCAACCATCAAAGCAAAGTTGTGGCTGTCCCTATGGACTGGATACAGTTCCTTCAGGTCACTGGTCTCACTCACTCCCTAATTCCTCACACCCGTATTTCCTTACCATTTAGTATACCGACTCGGCTGGCCACTGTATGAATACAAGGAAGTGACACTGCCTAACACAGTCTGGCATCCAGATGGCAAATGTTCATAACAGCATTATTTATAATAGCCAAAAACTGGAAACAATCCAAAAGTCCATCAACTGGTGAATAAATAAAATGTGGCATATCCATGCAATGAAATGCTATTCAGCAACACAATAAATAAAAGAGTGATTTATAACATGTATGAACCTCAAAAACATTCCAGTAAGTGATAAAAGCTGGACACAAAAGGCCACATATTACATGATTCCATCTACATGAGATATCCAGAAAAGACATAAAAAGGATTAGTGGATGCCAGGGGCTGGGGGCGGATCTTAGCTGCAAAGGCTGTAAAGGAACTTTTGAGTCTGATAGGAATGGGCTAAGATGATGTTTGTACAACTGTATAAATTTACTTCAAATCATTAAATTGTACACTTATAATGGGTGAACTTTATATGTATATTATTTGACAGTTCAATTAAACTGTTTTTTTAAAAAGGAGGTATAAAGGATGTTTGTCACAGTCCTGGAGTTCCTGACCACATGGTGGTAACCAAAAGTACCCAGCCCACTAGCAAATGACAGGAATTCATAAAACCTTTTGTTATGAGTAGAGCTGTGGGAGATAAATGGGTGGACAGGCCTCAAGACATTGCACATCCTCATTCTGCAAGGGTTCAGTCACCAAGCAGTTTGCTAGGCTCCCCATGCTCTATTTCCTCACATCCAGTGTTTCCTTATCCACCTATGATACTTGACCTAGTGCTTGTATGAATACCAGAAGGTAATATACTACCAAGGTGTGGCCTCCAGAGGGCTTGCTTTCAACATTGCTGGGGGAGACATTCCTTGGAAGAGAGGCTACTTTCTGGCTTCTTCCAGACCAACCACTCCCCTCTCCAGGCAAACTCCAGGTGGGAAACTTCAGAACACAGCCTTTCATTCTTTCCCAGGGGCAGCCACAATTAGACAGAGAGATGCTCCCTGCTGCTGTGCCCTGAGTCAAGTGCACAGGGGCTCCTGGTGGCCAGTCTGAGAACACCTCCATGCTCAATTCACTCCATCCTCTAAACAGGACTCCAATACCAAAGGTGAACCAATGAGTGATGAATGCATTATGACACAGTCCAGTGTACTCTCTGAGGTAAGGGTACCAGGGCTAGGTGATGACAAGAATGCATAAAACCTCTGTTATAAGTACTTAATGAAAACATCATGGATGTCAAATGCACACTTTACAATGTCTGTGAAAAATGGGAAACTTACCCACAAGTCCCTCAGAAACTATCCAATCAGGGCTGGGCGCGGTGGCTCACGCCAGTAATCCCAGCACTCTGGGAGGCCGAGGTGGGTGGATCACTTCAGGTCAGGAGTTTGAGACCAGCCTGGCCAATATATGGTGAAACTCCATCTCTAGTAAAAATACAAAAATTAGGCAGGCATGGTGGCACCATCCTGTAATTCAAGCTACTTGGGAGGCTGAGGCAGGAGAATTGCTTGAACTTGGGAGGCAGAGGTTGCAGTGAGCCAAGATCACACCACTGCACTCCAGCCTGAGCAAGAGTGAGACTCTGCCTCAAAAAAAAATAGAGAGAAGAGAAGAAAAGAAAAAGAAAAACAGAGAGGCCGGGTGCAGTGGCTCATGCCTGTAATCCCAGTACTTTGGGAGGCCGAGGCGAGTGAATCACGAGGTCAGGAGATCGAGACTATCTTGGCCAACGTGGTGAAACCCTGTCTCTACTAAAATACAAAAAATTAGCCAGGCGAGGTGGCACGTACCTGTAATCCCAGGTACTTGGGAAGCTGAGGCAGGGGAACTCTTAAACCTGGGAGGCAGAGGTTGCAGTGAGCTGAGATCGCACCACTGCACTTCAGCTTGGCGACAGAGAAAGACTCTGTCTCAAGAAAAAAAAAAAAAAGAGAGAGAAAGAAATTATCCAATTAGGCTCCTTACTTGGAATGGGGTCATGTCCATATCAGAGCCCATCACGAGTGAGCATGATACCACCCCAATGCGTGCAAGGCCCCTACCATCCCTCCAAGGTAGTATAAGCAAGAAACAGGGAGTGACTTACATTGAACAACTAGGAAGTCACCATCAAACCCAGATGGGCTTCCACCACAGGACCCAGTGGTGTCATAGCTCTGCCAAGGTCCCTCAGTGGGCTGCAGAACATGGGTTCTGTCGGCTTCTCCACATGCAGGGCCATCATGGAGTGTCTCCTCAGGGAGGAATCCTCTACACAAGGTTTAGCTGTGGCCGAAGGCTACTCATGTAGGGCTTTTTGTTGTTGTTGTTGTTGTTTTGAGATGGAGTCTTACTCTGTTGCCCAGGCTGGAGTGCAGTGGCATGATCTTGGCTCACTGCAATGTCTGCCTCCCGAGGTCAAGTGATTCTCCTGCCTCAGCCTCCTGAGTAGCTGGGATTACAGGCGCCTGCCACCATGCCCGGCTAATTTTTCTGTTTTTAGTAGAGACGGGGTTTCACTATGTTGGCCAGGCTGGTCTCGAACTCCTGACCTCAAGTGATCTGCCTGCCTCGGCCTCCCAAAGTGCTGGGATTACAGGCATGAGCCACCATGCCCAGTTGTGTCTTTATTTTTTTTTTTGGTGGGGGAGACAGGGTCTTGCTCTGTCACCCAGGCTGGGGTGCAGTGGCTCCAACTCAGCTCTCTGCAACCTCAGCCTCCTGATGTCAAGCGATTCTCCTGCCTCAGCCTCTGGCGTAGCTGGGATTACAGATGCGCGCCACCACGCCCAGCTGATTTTTGTATTTTTTGTAGAGAGGGGGTTTTGCCATGTTGGCCAGGCTTGTCTCAAACTCCTGACCTGAGGTGATCCCCCTGCCTCAGCCTCCCAAAGTGCTGGGATTACAGGCATGAGCCACCACACCCGGCCAGTGTGAATTCTTTTACATTAAATAAAGGAGCTGAAGACTTTCCTACATTTACTATAATAAAAAGGCTTTTCTCCAGGGTGAAGTTTCTGGTGCCAAGCAAGGCAGGAGCTGTGGCTGATGCTCTCCCACACTGGCTGCACTCACAGAGGTTTTTTCCAGGGTGAATCACTTTGTGCACATCAAGGCAGAAGCTGCAATTTTTTGCTCTCCTACATGCTGCACTCACAATGCTGTAAAGTAGCTGGTGCTAAATAGGATTAAAACTGTGAGAAGAGGCTTTCCAACATTAGCTGCATGCACTGGGCCTTTCTCTGGTGAGAATTCTGCAGGATGAAGTTTCATACTTCACTGAAAGCTTTCATGTAGTTATTGCATTTGTACAACCATTCTCTGGTGTTAATTTGTTTTTGCTAATGAAAGCAGAGCTCTGAATATAACATTTATGAACCTCAAGTCAGGTACCAGGGAAGCCACCAGGACAGCTGGCACTGCCCCACTTTCCCTGAACTTAGGAGTCCTTCATAGGGCATGACCATTTTGGTACAGAAGAGTTTTGCAAAATTTTGCTCACGGCTGGGCCACACTCCTTGCGCTTATGGGGACTTTCTCTGGGGTGAATATTTTGGGCTCAAAGGAGGTAGAGTTCTGGCTGGAGGATTCCCCATGTTACTACACTTGTAAGGCCCTTCGAAGATGTGCGTGTACTCCTGCTTTCTCAGGATGAAAACAAAAGTGAAGGCCTTCCCATGCTCATAACACACTTGCAATTTTTCCCACTGTGAAGTTTTTTGGTAGGACAAAAGGTTTGCTTCTTCTCAAACACCTTTCCATATGCTATGTATTTATCAGATATCTCTTCAGTGTCAGTTCTCTGTAGGTTCTGCAAAATGTGGAGCTGCAGGGCCCTCGTGTCTGGTGACAGGCCAGTACCATGCAGTGAGCGAAGCCCGGGTCTTGAACCATTGACACCTATGCCCACACTCCTCAAATGGAACAAGCCAGTCTCATGGAAGAACGGGTTTTCAAAAACTATGTATTTATGTTCTATTTATATTGGAGATAGGATCTCGCTCGCTATGTTGCCCAAGCTGGACTCAAACTCCTGGACTCAAGCGCTCCTCCTGCCTCAGCATCCCAAGTAGGTGGGACTATAGGTATGAGTCACCATGCGCAGATAACAACTATTTAAAGATACATTATCAGTTCAAGACACATTACAAGCCGGGCGCGGTGGCTCAAGCCTGTAATCCCAGCACTTTGGGAGGCCGAGACGGGCGGATCACAAGGTCAGGAGATCGAGACCATCCTGGCTAACATGGTGAAACCCCGTCTCTACTAAAAATACAAAAAAACTAGCCGGGCGAGGTGGCGGGCGCCTGTAGTCCCAGCTACTCGGGAGGCTGAGGCAGGAGAATGGCGTAAACCCGGGAGGCGGAGCTTGCAGTGAGCTGAGATCCGGCCACTGCACTCCAGCCTGGGCGACAGAGCGAGACTCCGTCTCAAAAAAAAAAAAAAAAAAAAAAAAAAAAAAAAAAAAAAAGACACATTACAGGGAGGCCAATGGTAGGAGATCTGGCCATTGGAGGGGAGGAGGGGAGAAGGGGAAAGAATGAGTCTTGGAAGACAGAGAGGAGGCCATCCAGGGAACAGGAGTCAGGGGAAAGTAGGATAGAGTGTCAGAAGAACGTCAGGAAAATTTTTTAAAAAGGCATGTCTGGCCAGGCTCACGCCTGTAATCCCAGCACTTTGGGAGGCTGAGGTGGGCAGATCACCTGAGGTCAGGAGTTCGAGACCAGCCTGAACAACATGGAGAAACCCCGTCTCTACTAAAAATACAAAATTAGCCAGGTGTGGTGGTGCATGCCTGTAATCCCAGCTACTTGGGAGGCTGAGGCAGGGGAATTGCTTGAACCCGGGAAGTGGAGGTTGCAGTGAGCCGAGATCATGACATTGCACTCCAGCCTGGGCAACAAGAGTGAAACTCTTGTCTCAAAAAGAAAAAAGAAAAAAAGGGCATGGCTATACATCCTGGTGCCAGGACAACAGAGGTCACAACTCAGGTACCAGGTGAGCCACCAGGGCACTGCCAACAGCTCTCCCACAGCTGTCTTCCATTCAACAGAACTGGTGCACCATGGGGCCTCTCTGTCCATGGCCTAATTCAAGCCACCCTGTCCACCAGCCAGGTCTCTTCATTAGTTCTAGTTAGGTGATCACATGGCACGAGTGGCGGCAGTGATCCTATAGAGCTCTGATCAAGTGGTTTGTGAGAAGGCAGCCCACGTCAAGGTGATCCACCCCATGACAAACCACCGTAGGCGAAGATCACCTGTCCAGGTATATAGCTGGGAAGAACTGAACCTCACAAAGTCAATGCTCAGTGACCCCACCATCAATGACCATGTCAGTGCCCACTGGGACTCGCAACGGACAGCTGGCAGAAAAATTCTACTAGAGTGAGGGGATGTGGCAGAAGGGACAGAAAAGTGACAGATCCTGACAGCGTAACCTAGCCAGGAAACGACCCAGCTGCATGTGATATGCTACACAGGTTTTGAGACTTATGATTCCAGGTCGGCGTTGAGGGGCGGGACTTCCGGCACCGCCATAGTGGTCCTCACTTTGCGGCTGGTGTGTTGGGCTACAGGAGACCTCGGGAGCCGGACAAGGGCGAGGGAGTGGGTGCAGGGGCCGTCACTGCAGCTTCACAAGGTTGTCAAGGTCCCAGGGCAGAAGGTGTGGGGGTTTATGAAGCAGCCAGGGATAAGTCGCAGAACACTGGCCAGTGCCAGGGCCAGCAGCACCTCCCACAGGGAACAAGGGAAAGGCGGAGGAAAACCTAGATTTCATGTGTAGTGGAAAGAGGAGACACAGTAGCCTTACCTAGTGAGCACAGGAATACAAAGCTCTGTAGCATCACGTCACTATAGAAGCCCCCCTGGACCTCACTAAGGAGCCCCACATTTTTGGAAGATGTACTGACCTTGCCCTTAAAGGTCACTAAGCCCTGCAACACCAAGTCAATGGGCAGACAGATGTGATCTAAGCACTGGGCATGAGCCCTAGCCACTGGTCCTTAGTCTCAACACTTCACCGCGAGGGCCCATCTGTAACTCCAACCTAAAACCCCCCTTCCCAAATCCTATCCTCAGGCCCTTCCCTGGTCCAGGCCACCAACATAATGCAGTCTGGAGGTCCGGAAACCACACCAGAATGCTATACATCCAGAGGCCCATTTGACTCCTCCACTCACAGGCCTCCAGACAATTCAGACCCTATAACTACAAAATCCATCACTAATCTTCCAAGAAACGTCCTCCTCCTGCCAACTGCCAACCTCTATTCTCCACAGGAGGCATCCTAATTCTTCCTAACTACTTGGGATGGTCCTTCACCCCTACTCATGCTTATTCCACTTATCTAAGGTAGCAAAAAATTCCATTAGCTCTATCTGGAAGATCTATTGGGAATCAGATCACTTCTCCCATCTCTCTTGCTTCCGTTCTGGACAGGCCACTATCATAACTGTCTGGAACAATACTGCAATAACCTCCCCACAGTCTCCCTGCTTCCAGCCCCGCTACAACCACCTTCTCCAGTAGTGTGTTCATTCAGCAGCCACTGGAATACTTTCCAAATTCTAAGTCAGGTCATGTCCATCCCTTTTCTGTCCAACACCTTTCATGGCTCCCAGCGCCCTCAGTGTGCCAGGAGAGGCAGGACTCCTCTTACGCTCTCCACTCACTGCCGAGGGGGCACGAGATCCTTCCTGAACGCTCAGGTCAGTCTCACGTCCAAGTCTTCGCATATGCAGATCCCTCCTTCTGTACCCTCCACGTCTCAACAAACTGGATTCTGAAATGGTGACCCCCCTACCTGTGAACGCTCCACACTGTTCGGTGGGGCTGCAGAGGACCTGGGGAAGGTACTTCTCAATTGGAGACTTAGGGCAATGGTGCTGAGTCCAGCCGAATGGGTGCCAGGAGACCCTTGGCACACGCTCCAAGCCTGCAGCCGGGCGCACGCTGGGTCAAGACCTCCAAACGCGTGGCTTTTCTTGGCCTCGGCCTCGCGCTCCTTAAAGCCGACACAACGCCAAGGGCGACCACTCCCGGGAGCCGCGGACACCTCCGCGCGGTGCGACCTGAGGGTCCCATTGGGCCGGCTTTATCTACGGCCGGGGGGAACACTGGGGCTCGGGGGGCGATATTCGCCGCGGTCGGGGCGCTTATATGTCACGGAGGCGGAACTTCCCCGACTCTCGTGCCTTCCTCACTCCTGTTTTCATGGGCCCAGGGAGCCTCCAAGATTCCGTCCCTCGCCTGACAACGCGGTGCCTTCAGATGCAGACAAAATCGAGAAATGCCAAAGTGACGGTCCGAGGACGACGACAGAAGTCCCGCTTGCAGACTGATTGGCCCGCGTCTTCCACCCCGCCCGGAAGTGCCCTTCTCCTGGGCTGCCAATGGCCAGCCCTGAGGCACGGCGAGGGCCCTTCTGGATAATGTAGTTTGCGTTGGTGAGCGGCGACGCGATAAACGCCTTTCCTCAATCACCTTGGCAACGGCCTAGCGGCAGCGTGACGGGCATAGGAAAATAGCGTCATAGTCGGCGGGGAGCCTTGAGCCAATGAAGGCGCGGACCAGGAGCAAGTCAGAGCCGGCATTGAGGGGCGGGACTTCCGGCGCCGCCATTGCGGTGCTCATTTTGCAGCTGGTGGGTTGGGCTACAGGAGGCCTCTGGAGCCAAACAAGGGCGCGGGAGTGGGTGCAGGGACCAACAACGCGCCTTCGCACGCACCATAACCCCCGGCTAATTACTATGCTTTTATGAGCCAAGGTGTTCCCGAAAGTGGAGCCAGCGCCACGCGTCTCAGGGGTCTCCATCCCCAGCCTTCGTCCCTGCGGTGCCCGGAGGCCTTGCGCGCATTTTGTATTAGGAAAGACAGGTCCTGAGTGCGACCGTCACCCAGCGTTCGCGCCACTCAGTGGAAGTGTGAGGGTTCGGCTGAGCGGCAGGGCTAGCCCTAGCGCCTCCTAGTATGGCCCTGCCCAGCCCACAGGTTCCAGTGGGGTTGCCAGCGTCGCTGATGGGCCCGGCGCAGGTGAGTGGAGTGTGCCCCAGGCCCTCACCCGCTGGGATTCCGGCCCTTAGGATCCTGAAGCCCAGATAGAGGGGATGTTGGTGTCCTGGGGCGCTTGGCCGTGTCCTGTCCTCACACGTGGGTCTTGGGCCCTGCCCTGGGAGTCACTTACCCTTACCATCCTGAATCCAGGCCAGGCGTTATATCGAGGGATTCCCATTTCTGGAATCCTGTGTAATGAGATCTGGAAGGCTGTCCCAGGCACAGGGACCAGCATGTGCACCTTGCTTGGTTGTGATGAAATGGAAGCATTCCAGGGACTGCAGGTCTCCATTTAGTCTGGTGGAAACAGAGCAGGGAAACCAGAGTTAGGCCTGGAATGGCAGCCTGAGGAGCTGGGCCTGTATTCTGATGGTGGTGGGAGCCATGGAAGGTTTGGAGCAAAGGAAGGAGGTGCTCTGACTCCAGTCTTAACAGACTCCCTATAGATGCCTAGTGGGCAGCAGACTGGAGGGATGGTGAGGGTGGAGCAGGAAGGCCAGTGAGGAGCTGACAGACGTGGTCCAGATGTGTGCTTTGGGTAGCTGGACAGAGGGGTGCCCATGGAGGTAGGACAGATGGTTGGCTTCTGAATCTGCCCAAATTGGGCCATAGATTACCGGATGTGGGACAGTGAAAGAGAGTGAAATGTTAAGATTGACTTTAGGCTGAGCACAGTGGCTCACACCTGTAATCCCAGCACTTTGGGAGGCCGAGGTGGCCGGATCACTTGAGGTCAGGAGTTCAAGACCAGCCTGGCCAACATGGTGAAACCCCGTCTCTACTAAAAATACAAAAAAATTAGCCAAGGCATGGTAGTGCGCGCCTGTAATCCCAGGAACTTGGGAGACTGAGGCAGAAGAATCGTTTGAATCTGGGAGATGGAAGTTGCAGTGAGCTGAGATCATGCCACTGCGCTCCAGTCTGAACGACAGCGAGACTCTGTTTAAAAAAAAAAAAAAAAAAAGGTTTCCAGGCCCAGTGGCTCGCGCCTGTAATCCCAGCACTTTGGGAGGCCGAGGCGGGCGGATCACGAGGTCAGGAGATCAAGACCATCCTGGCTAACACTGTGAAACCCTTTCTCCACTAAAAATACAAAAAATTTGCCAGGCGTGGTGGCAGGTGCCTGTAGTCCCAGCTACTTGGGAGGCTGAGGCAGGAGAATGGCATGAACCCGGGAGGCGGAGCTTGCAGTGAACCGAGACCACGCCACTGCACTCCAGCCTGGGTGACAGAGCGAGACTTCATCTCAAAAAAAAAAAAAAAAAATTGACCTTAGATCTTTCAGATGTGGAAGTTGGTGTGAGGAGTAGATTTCAGGGGGAAGATAAAGAGTTGGATTTTGTTGTATTTGAGATGTCCCAGACACTACCAAATTGAGTTGCCAAGTAGACCCCTAAACATGCGATTATGAAATTACGTCGGGTTTAGGCTGGAAACATCCAAGGGATGGATGCTTGTGGGTGGGCACTGCATGCAGTTGTGGGTTGGGTTCAAGATAGTGGCCGAGCCTCCTAAACAGAGAGTAGGTCTAGGACAAAAATGAAGCATAGCGGCAGAAGTAGGATGAGAGTTGGGCTTTGGTTTAGGTTGATTTATCTCTCTACAGCTCACTACATTGTCGTGGCCATCCTTGTGGTCAGGGCATGTTACCTCCTCTTAAGTAGGGTCCTGGGGTTTTTGTCAGGCTGGTGTAGTGGCAGGATCAGAAAGGATCAGCCTAAGCTGAATCCCCAAGCCAAGGTGGGGGCCAGTGGGTCTTGGATTTGAGTGTTAGGAAGAGCAAGGACAGCTATGACTGGGAAGGAGACAACACATACAAAGGCAGAGATATAAGAGGGAAGAGATATTTGAGATCTGCTTATGGTTCTGGGCAGCTGATGGTTGAAGAAATAGGGAAAGGACGGGAGGCATTGACTTGAGGGGCTATGGCTGCCTCTGGCAGTGGGGTTTTTGGAGCCCTGTTGTTGGCTTGGACCAGGATTGGATCCTGGTTGCGTCTGTCAGGTATGCTATGTGCATGGTGAGATGCTAGGGAGAATACCTACAGTGTGAACAGGGAGGAGGTGGAAATATAAGAACTGTATGGTCTGAGGAGTCACGTGTAAAGGTGAGGGAATGTGAACCATTGGGCCCATGGCCCTGGTACAAGAGTCTTAAGAGAAAGGGAAGCCCAAATTTTCTTATGTTTGGGAGGTATGAGCCAGAAGTCACAAGGAAAATTGACCAGCAGGAGGGAGGAGGCAGCATCCATCTGCCCACCTGCCTGTTGTTCCTCTAGGTTGGATTGGCCTGGATACAGTGACCAGTGGGACTACTAGGAGAGAGGGGCACCATTAATTCCAGGGCATGTTAGGCGGGGGCCCTGAGGAAGAAGATAAGCTGCGGATAGGTGAGTAGTGGATGGACTGAGAGGATCATAAGAAAAAGAGATGTTAGTGGTAGATGTGGCGGGATTCCGAGTCACACGGCAAGGGCCTGCATATTTCCATTTGACCAATTGTTTGTTTCTTTGTCAGCATACCTCTTGGCCCTGTGGCTCAGCTGTCCCCGCATTGAAGAGCCTGGTAACCTTTGAAGATGTGGCTGTATATTTCTCCCAGGAGGAGTGGGAGCTCCTTGATGCAGCCCAGAGGCACTTGTACCACAGTGTGATGCTGGAAAACCTCGAGCTCGTGACCTCACTTGGTAATACCCTGTCCCAGCATGGTGATGACCAGCTTATGCCCTGTGTCTTTTCCTCATAGAAAGCTCTGTTCATCCCAAAGCCAGATCACGGGTACTGCTTCCTTCTCAGGTTTCCTGTTGTAGGTGCTGGGGTGCTGAGACTCTGCTGTGTGTACTTCCCCTATCGCTCTCTGAGCAGCCTCATGAGCTTTCCTAATAGCTGTTGCCCAGAAGCCTTGTGGAGGCAAAGGTTGGGGATCAGACATCTCCAGTCTGCCTAACAGATCCCACTGAGCTTCACCAAATCCCCGGTTGGGTTACCCAGTATGAAGCCATGCCCAGATTTTGTCTCTGTCTCCAGTGAGATTTTTTTTTTTTAGATGAACTCTAGCTCTGTTGCCCAGGCTGCAGTGCAGTGGCGTGATCTCGGCTCACTGCAAGCTCCAGCTCCCAGGTTCATGCCATTCTCCTGCCTCAGCCTCCCAAGTAGCTGGGACTACAGGCGCCAGCACCATGCCCGGCTAATTTTTTTGCATTTTTAGTAGAGACGGGGTTTCACTGTGTCAGCCAGGATGGTCTCGATCTCCTGACCTCTTGATCCACCTGCCTCAGCCTCCCAAAGTGCTGGGATTACAGGTGTGAGCCACCGCGCCCAGCCCTCAATGAGATATTTTTTAAAAACAGCTTTATTAAGATAAATCATACAATTCACCTTTTCAAGTACACAGTTTAGTGATTTCTGTATGTTTTCACATGGTATAATCATTGCTATAATGTAGTTTTAGCATGTTTTCATCACCTAAAGAGAAACTATAGGTCTCATTAGCAGTCCCATTAGCTGTCACTCCCCATCTTTCCTTATCCCTTTCCTTCCGGTCCTAGGCAACCACTAATCTACTTTCTGACTATATAGATTTACCTTTCCTAGACATTTTATAGAATACTATGTTTTTCTGTGACTGGCTTTCCCTTAGCATGTTTTTGAAGTTCATCAGTGTTGTAGCATGTATCAGTATTTCGTTCTTTTTTACAGCCAAATATTCCAGTGTGTAGATGGACTACAGTTTGTTTATCCATTTATCAGTTGATGAGCATTCAGCTTGTTTCCATTTTTTAGGTGTTAGAAAAAATGCTACTATAGAAGCTGGGCAAGGTGACTATAATCCGGCTACTCAGGAGGCTGAGGCAGGAGGATCACTTGAGCCCAGAGGTTTGAGACCAACCTGGGCAACGTAGCAAGACCCTATCTCAGTTTTTAAAAAATACTGCTATGAACAGTCTTGTACACATTTTTGTGTGGATGTGTTTTTAGTTCTCTTGTGTAGCTCTGTAGGAACAGACTTGTCAAACTATTTTCCAAATTGGCTGCACCATTTCACATCCCTATCTGGAGTGTATAAGTGCTCCAGTTTTTCTACTTCATCTTCATGTATTGTTGTTTATTTTTTTATTATTATTTTAGCTATGTTAGTGAGTGTGAAGTGATATCTCATTGTGGTTTTGGTTTGCATACTCCTCATGATTAAGGATGCTGAACTTCTTTTCATATGCTTATTGGCCATGTGTGTATATATCTTCTTTTACAGAAATGTCTAAGTCCTTTGACCCATTTCTGTGTCCTTGCCCCTAGGGAGGTCTCCCTTATTCTGTTGCTTGGCTGGTCCCTATCCTGCCAATAGTAGTGGGCCCTTCCTCACCCTGATGGCCCCGTTGGCCTATCAGCAATCCCTGGGACCTCTTCTTGAGTGTGAATTCCTGGGTAACATTTCTAAGGAAGTCACCCATTCCCACCAAGTAGAATAGTTAGTTAACTGGCATTTCTGTATTTTCAGGTTGTTGGCATGGAGTAGAGGGTGAGGAGGCCCATCCCAAGCAGAATATTTCTGTAGAAGAGGTGTTACCAGTCAGGATCCCCAACGCAGATTCTTCCACCAAGAAAGCTAACTCCTGTGACATGTGTGGGCCATTCTTGAAAGACATTTTGTACCTGGCTGAGCATCAGGGAACACACTGTGAGGAGAAACCCTACCCATGTGGAGTATGTGGGAGAGACTTTTGGTTGAATGCAAATCTTCACCAGCACCAGAAGGAGCATAGTGGAGGGAAGCCCTTCAGATGGTACAAGGACAGGGATGCACTTATGAAGAGCTCTAAAGTCCATCTGTCAGAGAACCCCTTCACTTGCAGGGAAGGTGGGAAGGTCATCCTGGATAGCCAGGACCTCCTCCAGCTTCAAGCTGTTGACAGCGGGCAGAAGCCATATTCCAATCTTGGGCAGCTTCCAGAAGTCTGTACCACACAGAAACTCTTCAAGTGCAGTAACTGTGGAAAAGCCTTCCTGAAGAGCTCCACTCTCCTCAGCCATCTGATAACTCACTCTGAAGAGACACCATTTGCATGCCCAACAGGTGGAAATTTCTTAGAGGAGAAATCAACCCTTGGTAATCAAAAATTTCACACTGCAAAAATACCCAATGTGTGTAAGGAGTGTGGGAAGGCCTTTAGTCACCCATCTAAGCTGAGGAAGCACCAGAAATTTCACACTGAAGTAAGATATTATGAGTGCATTGCGTGTGGGAAAACCTTCAATCACAAACTCACATTTGTTCATCATCAGAGAAGTCACTCAGGAGAAAGACCTTATGAGTGCAGTGAATGTGGGAAAGCCTTCAGTAACAGATCACACCTCATTCGGCATGAGAAAGTTCACACTGGAGAAAGGCCTTTTGAGTGCCTGAAATGTGGAAGAGCCTTCAGCCAAAGCTCCAATTTCCTTCGGCACCAGAAAGTTCACACACAGGTAAGACCTTATGAGTGCAGTCAATGTGGTAAATCTTTCAGCCGAAGCTCTGCTCTCATTCAGCACTGGAGAGTTCACACTGGAGAAAGACCGTATGAATGCAGTGAGTGTGGAAGAGCTTTTAACAATAACTCCAACCTTGCTCAGCACCAGAAAGTTCACACTGGAGAACGGCCTTTTGAGTGCAGTGAATGTGGAAGAGACTTCAGCCAAAGCTCCCATCTCCTTCGACATCAGAAAGTTCACACTGGAGAACGGCCTTTTGAATGCAGTGATTGTGGTAAAGCCTTCGGTAATAGCTCCACACTCATCCAGCACCAGAAAGTACATACTGGGCAAAGGCCTTATGAGTGCAGTGAATGTAGGAAATCCTTCAGCCGCAGCTCCAGCCTGATCCAGCACTGGAGAATTCACACTGGAGAAAAGCCTTATGAGTGTAGTGAGTGTGGGAAAGCCTTCGCTCACAGCTCCACTCTCATTGAACACTGGAGAGTCCACACAAAAGAAAGGCCTTATGAGTGCAATGAATGTGGGAAATTCTTTAGCCAAAACTCCATTCTCATTAAGCATCAGAAAGTTCATACTGGAGAAAAGCCTTATAAGTGCACTGAATGTGGGAAATTCTTTAGCCGAAAATCTAGCCTTATTTGTCATTGGAGAGTTCACACTGGAGAAAGGCCTTATGAATGCAGTGAATGTGGGAGAGCCTTTAGCAGTAACTCCCACCTGGTTCGTCATCAGAGAGTTCACACACAAGAAAGGCCCTATGAATGCATCCAGTGTGGAAAAGCCTTTAGTGAAAGATCTACACTTGTTCGGCACCAGAAAGTTCACACCAGAGAAAGGACTTATGAGTGTAGCCAGTGTGGGAAACTCTTCAGCCATCTTTGTAACCTTGCTCAGCATAAAAAGATTCATATTTGAGTAGAGCCTTATGGAAGTGGTCTTCGTGAGAAAATCTTCAGCCAAGTCAAACTTCATGCAGCAGTATCCCCATACCAGAAAAATTACCTACATGTACTGCTAATGTGGAAAAGCCTTCAGAAGCTACCCTGTTTCTGACCAGCCCAGGAACCTTTGCAGGGCCATCTCACCCATGCAGCATAAGGCAGAAGCCATGGCCACTTTCCATCTTGCCTGGATCCAAAAATTTGCAGCAGTCCTGTCCTCTGGCTTGGGGAAAACAGTACCCTGAGCCTCCCTTCACCTGTCCTGTAGGGATTCAGGACTGTCCTCAGCTCACTGGAATGGTTTAATTCCCATTGCTTCTGAGAGGGTTAGGCAGTGAACTGAATGCATGCTGGCCGAGGGGCCTTGAGGGAAACCTAATTTGAGCTCAGGAAGATGCACATTCCTCGTGGATGTAGTCAAGTCTGTGTTTAACCCCTAAGATGTGTCCATTGAGACCACAAATCACCTGCCACTAGAATCACCTACCTTGTCTGCACCATACGCGTGATAATAAAGACCTTATTGATCAGGTCACCTTTAATCTTAGGGGTTCTGTTGGGGTAGGTTGAGAAAATGAATGGATAGAGTGGGGAGTGCCTTTTCAGGGCACAAAATCTGCCTGAGGGCACAGTAGAAGAGCAGGTAGTTGCTCTGTCCTGTTGTAGCCTACTTTGCATTGCTATGTGAAAGACTGAAAGGCTCTGGATTGAACGTAGTGGCCTATGTTTCAGTTACCACAGGGCCCAGAGCTTACCCTGAGGAAAAATAAATCCGTCTACAACACTAATGTGTCACAGGGTCACCAAGGCAAAGACCTAGAGGGGTCCAGGGAGGACTCTGTGCATAGAGAAACACTGGATGTGAGGTAATAACTAGGAATTTAGGGAGACTGTGGTGAACTAGGGCACATGCCATCATGGACAAAGAAGCAGCCATAGTTCCCCATCAACTGGGACTCTGCAGGGTGAGGGTGTGCAGAACAACTGCAGAGCTGCAGACCTTTGTATTTGCCATGTTAAAGTTTTTGCTATAGTTAAAGCAGATAAATGCAATATTGTTTACATTCACTTCTCTCAAACTGTATCTTGGCATCCATCACTCCCCAGGTAGGAACTGGGGACTGAGAGAAGCAATAGCCTGACGTCCAGGAAAGTGTTTTTTGTAGTCTGGCCAGGGTTTCTGGTCACTAACACACACTTCATGCCTTCACAGTCTTGCTGGCCAACAGAGTGGGCACAGGCAAATGGGGGCGTTTAACACAGTTGACAGAGCTGGTATTTTAGAAGGAGATTGAGATTTGGAACCTTGCAGAATATGGTGTTTAGCACCTATTTTAAAAAGCTTATTTACCATGTAATTTCATCATCATCACATGTGAGTTGTTGCTGTTTCTTTGACCTCCCCCATACAAGGAAGTACTCATGAGAGCACTGGCTGGGATGTGAACAGGAGTCCCCATAAAGGAGAGGCCTGGCCAGGTGCAGTGGTGCACACCTATAGTCCTAGCTGCTTAAGAGGCTGAGGCAGGAGGATCTCTTGAGCCCAGGAGGTTGAGTCCATCCTGGACAACATAGCAAGGCCCCATCTCTAAAAAAGAAAAGAGTGGCCTGGGCTCACATCACTGAACAGCAGTTTCAGTAGCCACTGCCAGCTGTCCTAGATCCCTCTGTTCTCCCTGCCCATGTGAATGTCACCTAACAGGCTCAGCAGTGGGGTATGTGACAGGACCAGTACTCCATGACTGGTCGTTCCTCACCCTGACCATGGCACCCTTGCCCTGCCAAAGATTGTACTCCTGGCTGAACATTAGGCAGTATACTCCAGATAGAAACCAAACAGAGTAGTGGATCAAACTTTTCACCAACAACAGACCATTTATGGTGGAGACCACCTTTTCAGATGTGACATGGCTCACAGTCTCATTTGTAAAGAGCACTTTTCAGTTCATGCACAGCAGGATTCATAAGTGAGAGGACTCAAGGACTAGGCATTTGTGAAGGCTTTCCAGGGTAACTACCCACTTCTGGCACTGGAGTACCCGAATAGTGAGAAGCTCAAAAGAGAATATGGAAATGCCTTCCTTTCTCCATCACCAGAGCACTCATGGCACAGGGAAGCCATGAAAAGTTGAGTGGGAAGATCCTGCCACACAGCTCCAACATCAGATAACACCAGGCAGGCCATGATAGGGAGAAGCCCTTCAAGAGCAGTGGCTATGGGAAGACATGAAGACTTTTGCCCTCTTCAACCACCTAAGAACCCACACTGAAGAGAAATCTTTAAACACTTGGTATGAAAAAAGACCCTCAAGAAGAAATCAATCCTTATCTATAACCAAAAAATTCACAATAGAGAAAACCCCCGCATGTAAGGAATGTGGGATGGTCTTTGGTCACCTCTCCTGTGTGAGAAAGCAATATAAAGTACCTGTGGGGAAAAGGCATTACAAGTGCAGTGAAAATGGGAAAGCCTTCAGCTGTAGACACCCCCTTTAAAGAAAAATCACCAGAGAATTCACAACAGAGTTATGGGCAACAAATGTGGGAAAGCCGCAGCTCCCAGAATCTTAGGCAGCACTGTATTACTGCTATTGCAGAAACCATCTGTATTAGTTACCTATTGCTGTGTAACAAATTACTCAAAACCTAGTGGCTTAAAACAATAGTTATTATCTCACAGTCTCTATAGGTCAGAAACTTTGGTGCAGCTAGCTGACTCCTCTTCAGGGTTTCTCACAAGGCTAACATCAAGATGTCACCTGGGGGGTGTGGTCATCTGAAGGCTTGCCTGGGGAAGGCTCTGCTTCCAAGCAAACTCACGTAATTGGCAGCATTCAGGTTTTTTTTGTGGGCTGCTGGACTGAGGGCCTGTCTGTTGGTCTGAGACCTCCTCCAGTTCTCTGCCACATGGGCCTCTCCAAAATGGCAGCTTGTGGATCAAAGCTTGCAAGCTGATAATGCAATGGAGAATACCAACAAGTCAATCATTTGTAATCTAATAATGGAAGTGAGATCCCACCATCTTTGCTATGTTTTATTTGTTAGAAGCAAGTCACTTGGTCCGGCCCACAGTCAAGGGGAGAGGATTTTTTTTTTTTTTTTGAGACGGAGTCTCACTCTGTCGCCCAGGCTGGAGTGCAGTGGCGCGATCTCGGCTCACTGCAAGCTCCGCCTCCCGGGTTCACGCCATTCTCCTGCCTCAGCCTCCCGAGTAGCTGGGACTACAGGCGCCCACAACCGCGCCCGGCTAATTTTTTGTATTTTTAGTAGAGACGGGGTTTCACCGTGGTCTCAATCTCCTGACCTTGTGATCCGCCCGCCTCGGCCTCCCAAAGTGCTGGGATTACAGGCGTGAGCCACCGCGCCCGGCCAAGGGGAGAGGATTACACAAGAGCATGAATACCACAGGGCAGAGATCATTGGAAGCCATGTCAAAAACTGCCTGCCACACTGTGTCATCTCTGCCACCTGGCAAGATCTCATGATGTGTCAGTCTCCTCCACTGCGCTAAGGGAAGGCAGCCTACCTTTCCATTCTCTAGAGAGAATTTCATATAGTCTGAGCCCTTTGAGTACCCTCATTTTCTTTCCCACTGATGGCTTTAGATTTTGGTATGACACAGTTCTTGCTAAGATCTGAGCTGGTGTCTTCTGGAGCTTTCCAGAAAAGGCTTCTTGCCTGGGCATGGTGGCTCACGCCTATAATTCCAGCACTTTGGGAGGCCAGGGCAGGCAGATCATGAGCTCAGGAGATTGAGACCATTCTGGCTAACATGGTGAAACCCCATCTCTACTAAAAATACAAAAAATTAGCTGGGCGTGGTGGTGGGCGCCTGTAGTCCCAGCTACTTGGAAGGCTGAGCAGGAGAATGGTGCGAACCCGGGAGGCAGGGTTTGCAGTGAGCCAAGATTGCACCACTGCACTCCAGCCTGGGTGACAGAGCGAGACTCCGTCTCAAAAAAAAAAAAAAAAAAAAAAAAAAAAGGTTTCTCTTCGTGGACACATTGTTTGCATCTACATGTGACACTTGGGAATGATTTGTTCAATCTCAATCACCCAGTCCTGGATCTGCCTGTCTCTCACTGAGATAATAAAGGCCTTAATGTGTAGCCACTTGCATCAGAGGTGGCGAGGTGAGTTGAAACAATTCATCCTAATAAAAAGAACAGCTTTTGTAGGGGGCACTGAGTGTCTCAAACAGCCGCATGGGCAGGAATAACACTCAGTCCAGTTTTGGTTGAATTTGCCTTGTTGCCCTAAGGCCTCCTGTGAAAAACTGACAGGCTCAGACTGAATCTTGTGGTTTAGACACCAAGGGTCACCTGTGGACCCAGAGCTGGCTCTGAAGAATGGGGTAGTTTCTTTGAGAACCTCCACAGCAAAAATTTGGTCCTCTGTTCCCAGTGCATGTCCTACTTTACTAGCTATGTCTCCCAGTACCTGCCCATGGCTCATGACTCATGAAATATAGAGCTCAGTAGGCAGGTATAACTGGTTCAGACCTGCCAGGGCTATGTGGAAACTATCATTGGTACAAAAACAGTGTGGAGAAGACTGTGGTAGACAAGAGGGGACATGTCTGTTCTAAGGGCATATCAGAAACTTCCAATGACTATGGCCAAGTGAGATAAGGGTGTATAGGACTTCTCAGGACATGCAGACCTATGTGTCACTCATAGCTGAAATTCAAATAAATGTTTTGTGGATTTCCTGTGGACTCCCTGGGCTGTTCATCTCATAGCCATCCCTGCACAGGTAGGAACCTCCAGACAGAGAAGACAGAAACCATGGTCTGGAGGGGCTTATGTGAGTAGCCAGGGTTTCTTGAGACTCACATGGCCGTGGCCTTCATCATTCCACTTCTGGTGGCCACCAAGCAGGTCTGTCCCTCTTAAGGGGTGGGGAAACAATATGGTGGAGTCAGTACAGATTTCCCATATCTCCTGCTTTTCCAAGAAGAGCCAAATATTCAGATTTTTATGTGGCATGTGATTTTATAAATGTTGAAAATCATTTCCAAAAACATTTCAATGCAAACTCAGTTCACCAAAACTATAGGTTGGCTTTAGATATTTCCCTGGGTCCTCCTGAGGCCTAGGGGAGAAAAGACCAGAAATCCTCTGACATGAGAATCTTTGGCCTGTGGTGTCCATCCATACTGTATGATGGATCAGAGGCCACTGCAGCTGCCATCTCTCCCAGAAGCCCCTGAGGGGATGGACAACGATAACCACATTGTGAGCAGAAGCCACAACAGTTTTGCAGTTAGCAGAGTTTACAGCAGGGCTTCTCAAATACTCCCCAGCACAGTGAGGTGTCTGGGGGATCCCTACCCTGCTTGGGCCTGCCTTCCTGAGTGTAATGTCTCCAATATGGAAGACGCATGTGGGATCAGAATTAAAGGTCAGTTGAGCCACATGGGGCTCAGGCTTCTAAGCTAATAAAGTTAGGGTAGACACATCATCAGAGCTCAGTCCTCTGTGTGAGTGGCCAGGATTAGATCTGATAAGATGGTGCTGGGCATGATGGTGGCATGCCTGTTCCCAGCTACTTGGGAGACTGAGGCAGGAGGATCACTGGATCCCAGGAGTTCAAGACTGCAGTGAGCTATATTTGCACCACTGCACTCCAGCCTGGGCAACAGAATGAGACCTTGTTTCTAAAACAGGGAAAAAAGGTCCGGGCACGGTAACTCACGCCTGTAATCCCAGCACTTTGGGAGGCCGACACGGGTGGATCACCTGAGGTTGGGAGTTTGAGACCCGCCTAATATGGAGAAACCCTGTCTCTACTTTAAAAAAAAAAAAAAAAAAAAAAAAAAAAAAAAAAGCCAGGCATAGTGGCACATGCCTGTAATCTCAGCTACTCAGGAGGCAGGAGAATTGCTTGAGCCTGGGAGGTGGAGGTTGTGGTGAGCTGAGATCGCGTCATTGCACTCTAGCCTGGGCAACAAGAGTGAAACTCTGTCTCAAAAAAAAAATAAAAAATAAAAATAAAAAAGGGAAAAAAAGGTTCCTAAAACATGAGTAGAGTCCTATGTGTTTCTATTGAACCTGCCTTCTGATCTCCGACTGGGTCTCAGTATACAGCACCCAACCTGTTAGGGGAAGAGAGAGAGATGTTTGCCAATAACGCCAGAGTATTCCAGGCAAAGTCTTGATGGCTCTGATCTTTGAGCTGTCCAGGTTACCAGCTTTTGTGGGATGCAGTGGTTCCACTGCTTTCAGACTATGCTCAACCCAAAAGGTAGTTGCCTTCAGCCCCTTGATGCAGTGTACTGACTACCCTGTTATTGTACACTCCGCTGTATGCAATGGTAGTTCTCTTCTGGAATCTACTGGGCAGTTCCATGCCCCTGGACCTTTGCTTGTGCCCTCCCACATCAGGGACACCCTTGAAAGGCTTCTCAACCTCTCCCAATCATACCTCCAGATCAGCCGCAATCTCTCCTTTATGCTGGTGTCAGCATCTGTTGATTGCCTCATCTCCAACTCCCAAGCTTTGAGTGAACTATCCGGAACATGAGGGCTATGAAATCTGAAGAGTAGCAGATTAAGGCCAAGGGTGCCAAAACACTCAGTAACCTTCTCTGGCTTGGCTCAACTTGGACTCCTACTGCTAACAAATTATGTGATCTGGGACACAGACTCCCAAGTTTCAGTTGTCTCTTCTATAAATCCATGAAATCTGTCTCGTAGTGTCACCAGAATTTCGGTCAACACAGAAAGCTCTCCATCAATATGAAGCCCTTTACACCTAGAGTGGGAATCACTACATTCCCCTTAGGCCACACCCACTAACCAGAGCTTCAGCCATTATACCCGGATGGCAGACAATGTTGTCCTACCATGCCATCCTTTCACCTTGGACCCCAATTTTGACATTTCCAGACTTGCCTCTTGTGAAACCCAGATCCTCTACCCCCAGCCCCAGCCTGCTTTTGGCACTCAGTGAAGTCAGCCAAGCTTCAATTGTGTGATGGGGGAGGCACGGCCTGACAACCAGTGACTCAGAGCTACCAGTCTCTGGCCTCTCCAAAATGCCAAGAACTCATCGATCTGCAGACCTTGTAACCCTCAAGGAATCACTATTCCCTCAATGGGTATGAAAATAGACACCACTGTGATTCAAGAAGGTGATCCCAGAAAGGAACACAAGTGAAAATTTATAACCAAGAGATTTCAACATGGGAGGGTGGAAATCTAGAGGTAGGGAGAGGTGAGTAAACAGTGGAAACATTAGACCCAGTTCACCTGCCTTGAAATCCCAGCTCTCTTTCTTACTAAATCCTACCTACCATGTGACCTTTGCATTAGGCTGTTTTTGTGTTACTTTTTTTTTTTTTTTTTTGAGACGGAGTCTCGCTCTGTCCCCAGGCTGGAGTGCAGTGGCCGGATCTCAGCTCACTGCAAGCTCCGCCTCCTGGGTTTATGCCATTCTCCTGCCTCAGCCTCCCGAGTAGCTGGGACTACAGGCGCCCGCCACCTCGCCCGGCTAATTTTTTGTATTTTTTTAGTAGAGTCGGGGTTTCACCGTGTTAGCCAGGATGGTCTCGATCTCCTGACCTCGTGATCCACCCGTCTCAGCCTCCCAAAGTGCTGGGATTACAGGCTTGAGCCACCGCACCCGGCCGTTTTTGTGTTACTATAAAGAAATATATCAGGCTGGGCACAGTGGCTCACGCCTGTAATCCCAGCACTTTGGGAGGCCGAGGCAGGTGGATCACCTGAGGTTGGGAGTTCGAGATCAGCCTGGCCAACATGGTGAAACCACGTCTCTACTAAAAATACAAAAAATTAGCCGGGCATGGTGGCAGCGATTGTAATCCTAGTTACTTGGGAGGCTGAGGCAGGAGAAATGCTTGAACCCAGGAGGCAGAGTTGCAGTGAGCTGAGATCACAGCATTGCACTCCAGCCTGGGCCATAACAGCAAAATTCTGTCTCAAAAAAATAAATAAAAATGAAAGAAAGAAAAGAAATATCTAAGTCTAGACAGTTTATAAAGAAAAGAGATTTGGTCAGGCGCGATGGCTCACGCCTGTAATCCCAGCACTTTGGTAGGCAAAGGCAGGAGGATCACTTGAGCCCAGGAATTTAAGACCAGCCTGGGCGACAGAGCAAGACCCCATTTTTTTTTTTTTGAGACAGAGTTTTGCTCTGTCACCCAGGCTGGAGTGCAATGGCTCCATCTTGGCTCACTGCAAGCTCCGCTTCCCGGGTTCAAGCAACTCCCCTGCCTCAGCCTCCTGAGTAGCTGGAACTACAGGCACACGCCACCATGCCTGGCTAATTTTTTTGTAGTTTTAGTAAAGATAGGGTTTCGCCACATTGGCCATGCTGGCCTGAAACTCCTGACCTCATGATCCACCTGCCTTGGCCTCCCAAAGTGGTGGGATTATAGCCATGAGCCACAGCGCCTGGCCAAATTGTTTCTGATTATCTCAAATGAAGCCGCTATAAACATTTGTGTACAAGTCCTTGTATGAATGTATCCTTTGAACTATCTTGGGTAGATACCTAGAAGTGGAATTTTGGGGGTATATGGTAGGTGTATGTTTGTTTTTTTTGTTTTGAGATGGGGTCTGGCTATGTTGCCCAGGCTGGACTTGAGCTCCTGGGCTCAACAGATCCTCCCGCCCAATGTAGCTGGGACTACCAGTGCACTCCACCATACCCAGCTTTTATGTTATGTTTAACATTTTAAGAACTGTCAAACTGTTTTCAAAAAAACTACGACACTTATATTAGAACTCACTGAGAGTTCTAGTTGCTCCACATTCTTGCCATATTTTTGTATGTTTGTCTTTTTCATTTTAATAATTCTAATAAATGTGTAGTGGTATCTCATCATAGTTTAAATTTGCATTTCCTGAATGACTAGTGATATTGAACTTTTCAAGTGTTTATTTGATAACCATATATCTTCTTTCAAAGAATGTTTGTTCAGATCTTTTGCCCATTTTTAACTTGGGATGATTATCAACTTATAATCAACTTGTGTTATTTATATATTTGAGATAAAAGATGTCAAATATATTTAGCAAATATTTTCTCCCAACATGTGTTTTTCCTTTTCCTTTTGCTTGTTTGTTGTTGTTGTTTGTTTTGTTTTGTTTGAGACTGAGGTTCACTCTTGTTGAACATATTGAGACTTCCAGTTCATGAACATGGTAAATGTCCTCATTTACTTAGGTGTTCTTCAATCAGTCTCTCTGAGTCAAGCCATTCTCCTGCCTCAGCCTACCAAGTAGCTGGGACTACAGGCATGGTGGCAGGTGCCTGTAGTCCCAGCTACTCGGGAGACTGAGGCAGAAGAATGATGGGAACCCAGCATGCGGAGCTTCCAGTGAGCCAAGATCACGCCACTGCACTCCAGCCTGAGCGACGGAGCGAGACTCTGTCTCAAAAAATAATAATAATAATAAAAAAATAAATCCAGTGTTCATTAATTTCCTATCTAGATGATCTATCTGATGCTGAGAGTGGAGCATTAAAGTTCCTATTACTGTATCAGGGTCTACCTCTCTCTTTAGATAGAATATTTGCTTTATATATCTGGGTCCTCCTGTGTTGGGTACATATATATTGAGAATTGTTATATCCTCCTGCTAAGTTGATCTCTTTATCATTTATAATGATGTTTACTGTCTTTTTCTTTTCTTTTTGTAGAGACAGGGGTCTCACTATGTTGCCCAGGCTGGTCTAATTCCTGGCTTCAAGTAATCTTCTCACCTAAGCCTCCAAAGTGCTGGGAATTTAGGTGTGTACCATCACACTAGGCCTCTTGACTTAAAGTAGGTTTTATTAGTTCCTCTCGCTCCATTTTACTCCATTTTCTATCTGCATGGAGTACTTTTTTCCATCGTGTTACTTTCGGTCTTTATGTATCTTTACAGGTGAAATCAGGCAGGCTAATTCTTAGGCCTACAGGTGGCTTGCTCAGGTGCCGGCAGTGGCAGAGGTGGGCCAAACAAGGTCCTTGGGCCCCTAGGAAGCATGTGTGGCATGGGCAATGGCACCAGTGGCGGGACAATCCTCAAGTTCCCAGGCAGCATACACAGGCATTACTATTGTCTGCAACAGGCAGGGCTGACCAGTCTCCAGAACCCCAGGTGGCAGGTATGGGAGGGTGCTGGTGGTGGCAACAGACTGAGTGGGCAAATCCTCAGGCCCCCAGGAAGAGTGCATAGATGCCAGCAGTGGAGGACAGGGAAGGGCGATCTCTAGGGCCCCAGGCAGTGTGGATACCACTCAAGCACACTACCTGGAGTCCTAGGAATCACCGGTGCTTCCCTGTCCACCACTGCCGGCATCTGTGCCAGGGAGAACCTGTCCTCAGGGTGTGTGCAAGTGTGTGGTGGCCCTGATACTGGGAGGGGAGTAGGGTTGCTGTTGGTGGCAGCAGCCCCAGGCAAGCAGCTCTCAGGCTATGGGGAGTACACACTTTGGCTCCCCTTGTCCCCGGGGCAACCTCCAGGGGAACTACACTGCCTTGGATGTGGAACTACACTGCTAGAGTGCAGGGGACCCGACCACACTGCTGGGTCCAACCCCTGTACAGCCACTGCAGCCTTAAAGATGGATGTAGGGGGATGTCAGAGGGGCTCCAGGGTTGTGTAGATGCAGGGTCGTTGGGTCCCAAGGCACGATACAGTCTGGTCTCTCAAATATGGCCATGCAGCATCTGACCTTAGGTCCAGCAGTGAAAGGGGTGGGGTGTGGGGGGAGGCGGGACACCACATGAGCTCCCTGTATGGAATAATGTCATTATGCAAACTCTAGACAAATCCCTATGCTAGTCTCAGGGGCTGTAAAGATTAAGGAGATCTGGCCAGGTGCAGTGGCTCACACCTGTAATCCCAGCACTTTGGGAGGCGGAGGCGGGTGGATCAATTGGGGTCAGGTGTTCGAGACCAGCCTGGCCAACATGGTGAAACCCCGTCTCTACTAAAAATGCAAACATTAGCCAGGCATAGTGGTGGGCACCTGTAATCCCAGCTACTTGGGAGGCTGAGGTACGAGAATTGTTTGAACCCGGGAGGGGAAGGTTGCAGTGAACTGAAATCACACCACTGCCCTCCAGAAAAAAAAAAAAAAAAAAAAAAAGATGAAGGGGATCTCTTGTGACTGGGATGGCTGGAGACCATGGTAGGAACTTGGACCACTGAGGATGTCTCACTTTCCCTTTCCCTGCACTCGGGAGCCTCTCCCAGCCAAGTTGGATTCTAACTTCCTTCTTCTGTGCCTCAGGTGTTTCCTGTCACTTCTCTGCTGAATTCCATCGTTTTCTCTTAGGTACCGTATTCAAAATGTGATAATCTCCTCGCTATTTCGCTATTTCGTTGCCTCTTTGTGGAAGAGGCAATTGCCAGATGCCTCTATTCAGCCATCTTGGAGCCCCCTCTCAATTTAATTTTTAATGCGGTGTGATTTAAGGATCAAGGTTTCCATTCTGTTTTCTTTGCTTCTGTTGGAGTATGGCTATCCAATTGTTCCCGCACTCTGTGTTGAAAAGACTATACTTTCCTCCACTGAATTACCTCTGCTGCTCTCTCTAAAATCAATTGATGATCTGTGTGTGTCTATTTCTAGATTCGGTTCTACTTAATTTGTCTTTTTTTTTTTTTAACTGTAGCTCTGTAGTAAGTCTTGAAATCATGCTATATAAATTCTTTATTCATTTTAAAGTTGTTTGGTCCTCTGCATTTCCATGTGAATTTTAGAATTAGCAAGTATATTTCTGTTTTTAAGAAAGCCAATAGTGGCTCACACCTGTAATCCCAGCACTTTGGGAAGCCGAGGTGGGCAAATCACTTGAGGTGAGGAGTTCGAGACCAGCCTGGCCAACATGGTGAGACCCAGTCTCTACTAAAAATACAAAAATTAGCCAGGCGTGGTGGTGCGCACCTGTAGTCCCAGCTACTTGAGGGGCTGAGGCAGGAGAATTGCTTGAACCTGGGAGGCGGAGGTTGCAGTGAGACAAGATTGCACCACTGCACTCTGGCTCTGGTTACAGAGCAAGTCAAAACCAAAAAAAAACCTAGTGACATTTTTATTGGGACTGCATTGAATCTGCAAATCAACTTGGGGAGGATTAACATATTGAGACTTCCAGTTCATGAACATGGTAAACGTCCTCATTTACTTAGGTGTTCTTCAATCAGTCTCTCTCAGCAACGTTTTGTAGTTTTCAGTGTACAAGTCTTGCATAATTTTGTCAAATTTATTTCTAAGTATTTCATAATTTTATGCTTTTATAAATTACATTTTTAAAATTACACAGCTGGGCGCAGTGGCTCACACCTGTAATCCCCCAGCACTTCGTGAGGCCAAAGTGGGCAGATCACGAGGTCAGGAGTTTGAGACCAGCCTGACCAACATGGTGAAACCCCGTCTTTACTAAAAATACAAAAATTAGCCGGTATGGAGCCACACGCCTGTAATCCCAGCTACTCGGGAGGCTGAGGCAAGAGAATCACTTGAACCTGGGAGCTGAGACTGCGCCACTGCACTCCAGCCTGGGCGATGGGGAGACTCCGTCTCAAAAAAAAAAAAAAAAAAAAACTTAACAATTTGAATTGGCATCCATTCACCCCAAAAAAGCAGCACTGAGATTTCTTTTTTTTCTTTTTTGGAGATGGAGTCTCGCTCAGTCACCCAGGCTGGAGTGCAGTGGCACGATCTCGGCTCACTGCAAGCTTCACCTCCTGGGTTCACGCCATTCTCCTGCCTCAGCCTCCCGAGTAGCTGGGACTACAGGCGCCCACCACCACACCCGGCTAATATTTTGCATTTTTAGTAGAGACGGGGTTTCACCGTGTTAGCCAGGATGGTCTCAATCTCCTGACCTCGTGATCCCCCTGCCTCGGCCTCCCAAAGTGCTGGGATAACAGGCGTGAGCCACCGCGCCGGCCAGCACTGAGATTTCCATAGGCAGCAAGGTGATCAATATCCTATCCAGCAGCCAGTCTGAGTGCACAGGCTGGGGAAGTGGGGAAGCAATGGAAAATGAAGGTAATTCCTCCCTCAATGGATTTTTGTGAAGCTGAGGGAGGAGGCAGATGGAACTCTACTCCAGAGCAGGTTGAAGACGCTGAAATCAGCAAGAGGCTGAAAGCACTTCCCCACAAGACAGGCCCGTCATTGCCATGGCAGTTTGCCATTGCCTTGGCAACACCCGGAAGTTACCACCCATTTTCTAGCCCATTCTGAATAACATTTAGCATCTTGTATGTCTTTAAGAGTGGGTATATAGGCTGGGCGTGGTGGCTTACGCCTGTAATCCCAGCACTTTGGGAGGCTGAGGTGGGCAGATCACAAGGTCAGGAGTTCGAGACCAGCCTGGCCAGCATGGTGAAATCCCGTCTCTACTAAAAATACCAAAATTAGCCAGGCACGGTGGCTGGTGCCTATCATCCCAGCTACTTGGGAGGCTGAGGTAGGAGAATCGCTTGACCCCAGGAGGCAGAGGTTGCAGTGTGCTGAGATCGCGCCACTGCACTCCAGCCTGGGCAACAGAGTGAGACTCCGTCTCAAAAAAAAAAAAAAAAAAATTGGGTATAAGCCAGGAAGAGTGTCACACCTGTAAACCCAGCACTTTGGGAGTCTGAGGCTGGAAGATCACTTGAGCCCAAGAGTTCAAGATCAGCCTGAGCACATGGCAAAACCTTATCTCTTAAAAAAAAAAAAAAAAGAGGCCGGGCGCGGTGGCTCAAGCCTGTAATCCCAGCACTTTGGGAGGCCGAGACGGGCGGATCACGAGGTCAGGAGATCGAGACCATCCTGGCGAACACGGTGAAACCCCGTCTCTACTAAAAAATACAAAAAACTAGCCGGGCGAGGTGGCGGGCGCCTGTAGTCCCAGCTACACAGGAGGCTGAGGCAGGAGAATGGCGTAAACCCGGGAGGCGGAGCTTGCAGTGAGCTGAGATCCGGCCACTGCGCTCCAGCCCCGGCGACAGAGCAAGACTCCGTCTCAAAAAAAAAAAAAAAAAAAAAAAAAGAGATGGGGTCTTGCCGTGTTGCCATAAACTTCTCGGCTCAAGCGATCCTCCCACCTCAGTCTCCCAGAGTGCCGGCATTACAGGCATAAGCTACTAATCCTGACCCCCCACCAAAAAAAATTTTTTTTTTTTTTTTTTGAGGCGGAGTCTTCACTCTGTCGCCCAGGCTGGAGTGCAGTGGCACCATCTCGGCTCACTGCAAGCTCCGCCTCCCGGGTTCGCGCCATTCTCCTGCCTCAGCCTCCCGAGTAGCTGAGACTACAGGCACCCGCCACCGTGCCCGGCTAATTTTTTTTGTATTTTAGTAGAGACAGGGTTTCACCGTGTTAGACAGGATGGTGTCGATCTCCTGACCTCGTGATCCGCCCGCCTTGGCCTCCCAAAGTGCAGGGATTACAGGCGTGAGCCACCGCGCCCGGCCAAAAAAATTTTTTTTTGAGACAGAGTCTTGCTCTGTTGCCCAGGCTGGAGTGCAGTGGTGCAATGTTGGCTCACTGCAACCTCTGCCTCCCAGGTTCAAGCAATTCTCCTGCCTCAGCCTCCCAAGTAGCTGGGATTACAGGTGCCCACCACCATGCCCTGTTAATTTTTTTGTATTTTTAGTAGAGACGGGGTTTCACCATGTTGGCCAGGCTGGTTTCGATCTCCTGACCTAAAGTGATCTGCCCACCTTGGCCTCCCAAAGTGCTAGGATTACATGCATGGGCCACCACGCCCAGCCTAAAACGATTTTTTTTTTTTTAAATTAGCTGGGTATGGTGGCATGCACCTGTAGTCTCTGCTACTCAGGAGGCTGAGGTAGAAGGATCACTTGAGTCCCAGAAGTCAAGGGTGCAGTGAGCCGTGATCACACCACTGCACTCCAGGCTGTGTGACAGAGCAAGACTTGGAAAAGGCCCCATAAACCCCAAGATCTGGATCCATACTTTGGTTACCCCACCTGTCTCCCTTGAGCCCTAGAGGGAGAGCCCTGACGCTGTGACTGCAAAAACTTGACAGTGGAAAAGGCCACAGCATCCAGAGACACCGGGAGTACTGGCCAGGTCAGAAAAGGCACATCCCACGACTACAGAATCCTTCAGTCTCAGGATAATGGCCATGAGAAGAGAACAGCCCAGAGAGTATATGAGAATCCATAAAGTCTGTAAATTATTTGCTGACAGTGAGCTTGCTACAAATAACAGGTCTGCAATTGCTGAGTTCTGGTGCCCTCACTCCATGAAACCTCAGTTGCTGGAACATTTGTGGATGCGTCTTTAGAACTGGCACAAGCCCTCTTGTTTACCAGACACTTCACTCCATACTGCTTCACTATTTCTATGCCCACTTACTATACTCAGATTACTCTACCCAGCAGGCCCCTAAGGGTTTTACAGTCGGTCTAGAACTTACCTCCATGTTCCAGATTTTGGAGAATATGGCTTCTGAGCTGAAAATGGAAATAGCTCCTTCTGACTAATGCTGGAAGTTCTGGAACATTCCCTGGGAACAAAGAACGCAACTTTTTCTGTCCATAAACATACAGAAGATCTCTCACCAACTATTCCCTTCCTCAAGGTGAGCTCTGGACCCACAAAAAAAAGCCTGACATCCAGGCTACACGTCTTTCCCTGGAGGACTCAGGGGCCAAAACAAATTAGGCCAACCTTGATTAGAGCTATTTTCTGTCATCCTGCCATCCCCACTGAGGCAGAAAAAACTCAAGAGACCACCCCCACAAAAGCCATTCCCTCAACTTATGGTGATAGTGCCTGATTCTATTCTCAACAATCTCTCCAAGTACAGGGGTCAGAATCTCAATTTTTTTTTTTTTTTTTGAGATGGAGTCTTGCTCTATTGCCCAGGCTGGAGTGCAGTGGTGTGATCTTGGCTCACTGCAAGCTCCACCTCCCGGGTTCACGCCATTCTTCTGCCTTAGCCTCCCAAGTAGCTGGGACTACAGGCATCCGCCACCACACCCGGCTAATTTTGTTTGTATTTTTAGTAGAGACGGGGTTTCACCATGTTAGCCAGGATGGTCTTGATCTCCTGACCTCGTGATCTGCCCGCCTCAGCCTCCCAAAGTACTGGGATTACAGGTGTGAACCACTGGCGCCCAGCCCCAGAACCTCAATATTAAAAGTGACTTGGCAAGGCACAGTGGCTCACAACTATAGTATCAGCACTTTGGAAGGCTGAGGCAAGAGAACTGCTTGAGGCAAGGAGTTCGTGACCAGCCTGGGCAATGTAGCAAGATCCTGTCTCTGTAAAAAATTTTTTAAATTAGCCAGGCATAGTGCCACACCAGTACAATCCTAGCTATTCAAGATGCTGAAACAGGAGGATCACTTGAGTCCAGTAGTTCAAGTCTGCAATGAGCTAGGATCACACCACTGCACTCCAGCCTGGGCAAGAGCGTGAGACCCTGTCTCTAAAAAAACTAGGCCAGGCACAGTGGCTCCCCGCACTTTGGGAGGCCAAAGCAGGAGAATAGCTTGAGGCTCAGAGTTCGAGACCAGCTTGGGCAATGTAGCGAGACCGTGTCTACGAAAAAAAAAAAAAAAAAATTAGCCAGGTGTGATGGCACACACCTGTAGTGCCAGCTACTCAGGAGGCTGAAGCAGGAAGATCCCTTGAGACCAGGAGTTCAAGGTTGCGGTGAGCTATGATGGCACCATTGCACTCCAGCCTGGGCAACAGAATAAGACCATCTCAAAAATATTTAAAAAAAAAATTTAAGCGGCTTAAACCATAAAGCCTTTATTGCCACACAGTCCAGAGCAGTATGAGACAGTCCATGCTAGAGCATGACAAATACCACGTATGATGTCAACCATGTCCATGAAAGTGGTAAACCTTCCCAGGAAGCCCCCAGCAGATACCAGCTCAGCTCCTCTGGCCAGAGGTGGGTCATGTCCACAGCTAAACCAGTCAGGGGTAGGGAATGAGGTCTGTTTTGGGCTCTACCATTAATGATTCTCTACTGTTTAGAGCAAGGAGCACAAGGTCTCCTGTCCCACTTGCTGTAGGGACCTTACGGGGTGGACAGAGGAGGATGGCGGTGGATAAACTGACAGTGATGTGACACTCCCAACAGCCACAGGCAATGCAGAGTGCAGTGTGGCTCCTGAAAGCTTCCCACACGCCAGGCACACATGGGAACTCTCCCCGGGGTGGATGTTGGGATGTACAAGGTTTAGCTTCTTTCACATGGCACTCTCATGGCCACTCTCCTCAATCTCCTTCCTGCAAAAAGACCCTTCCTGATGAACACGGTGCTAGCAGCTAATGACTTTCCCATGTGAGCTGTCCCCCTGGGGCCTTTCTGAAGTATGGACTTTCTTGTGCTGAATGAGGGTGGAACTATGTTTGAAGGCTTTCCCACACTCTGTACATTCATAAGACCTCTCTTCAGTGTGGAACTGCTGGTGCCGATTGCGGTAGGATCTGGTAGTGAAGGTTTTCCCACACAGGCTACATTCATAGGGCCGTTCCCCAGTGTGGACTTTCCAGTGCTGATAGAGGCCTGAACGGGTCACGTAGGCTTTCCCACATTGCTTGCATTCAAAAGGCCTTTCTCCAGTGTGAACTCTCTGGTGAAGAATGAAGCTATTACTGTATTTAAAGAACTTCCCACATTCTGTACACTCAAAGGGCCTTTCTCCAATGTGCACTTTCCGGTGCCGAATGAGGGTAGACAGAACACTGAAGGTTTTCCCACATTTGCTGCACTCATAAGGCCTTTCTCCAGTGTGAATCCTCTGGTGTAGAACCAGGGCGTCTTTGCGGTTGAAGGTTTTCCCACAGTCACTACACTTAAAAGGTTTTATGCCTGTGTGAACCTTCTGGTGTTTCCTCAACTTGGACGGGTAACAGAAGGCCTTCCCACACTCATTACACACATGGGCTGTTTCTCCAGGTCGAATTTTTCGGGGATTAATGTGAGTTGACTTCTCCTTGGAAGCACTTCTGCCTGCTGGGCATCTGAAGGGTCTGTCTTCAGCATGCGTTATCAGATGGTCAAGGAGGGCGAAGGCCTTTGAGAACACCTTCCCACAGTCACTGCATTTGAACAGCTTCTCTGCCACATGGACTTCTTGCTGTTGCCCACAACTGGAACCAGGTGGGAAGGCTGCCCCATGCTCACTGTGCCTTCTTGGTTTCCCCTCACCATGAGTGTCCTGGGGCTGGATGACTCTGTAGCTCTTTAGATGCTTAGGACGGGCTCTCTCATCCTCCACTCTACATAGACCATCTGAAAGCAGAGATGAATCTGTTACTAAGAGTTGAACTAGAGAGAGGAGGTACCTTCATCACCAGTGCATGTCAGACACACCCAAAGGGACTCCATAGAATTGCTGAAAGGCTCAGGCGCGGTGGCTCACGCCTGTAATCCCAGTGCTTTGGGAGGCCAAGCTGGGCAGATCACCTGAGGTCAGGAGTTCAAGACCAGCCTGACCAACATGACGAAACCCCGTCTCCTCTAAAAATACAAAATTAGCCAGGCATGGTGGCGTATGCCTGGAATCCCAGCTACTCGGGAGGCTGAGGCAGGAGCATCACTTGAATCCGGAGGCGGACGTTGCGGTGAGCTGAGATCGCGCCACTGCCCTCCAGCCTAGGCAATAAGAGCAAAACTCCGTCTCAAAAAAAAAAAAGAAAAAGAATTGCTGAAAGGTTGCTAGGAAAGGTCTGGACTGGGAAAGCCTGGCCCAACTGAACATGGCTCCACCAGACTACAGAATAAGGAAAACCTCAACTGAGGTGAAGGCACAAGATAGGATGCAGTGCAGGGAAGAGAAGTGGGGTCTCCAAGTCACCCCTCTGCAAACGGTTTCAGCAGGGCCTTGGCTGCTGGGGACAGTCAAGCATTATGAGGAGGCATGCATCTAGACCCAGCAAAATGTGATTCCAAAGTAGTAGCTAGTGTTTAAGTAAAAATTAAGGATGGGCTGAAGTTCAAATACCTGTTTAAGGATATGAGCACATCTCAAGACACGCACTGAGTCGCCAATAATAGACAGCTCTGCACAGATACAGAGAAGGGCAATGAGGAGACACAGGCCAGACAGGCAGGAACATGCGGGGCCCGAAAGTCATGGTAGAGATGGCAGACTGCACAGTGTCCAGATAAGACAGGAAAGGTGGAAGGAAATAAGGTATGGTCACTGCCCTCAACACCAAGGTAACAGTGTATGCAGATACTCAGCATTCTGTGAGCCCACTGTTGAAACCAAGGTATTCCCCTCCATGCCACTTACCAAGACCAAAACCTCTCCTGGCTTCTGCTCTGCTGACTAGAGTCACATCCACCCAGCTGGGCACCCACAACTGTTCATCCTTCTCCAGTTGGGAAAACACAGGGGATCTCGAAGGTGCAAGTCCTGCGGGCGACAGGTAGTAAAAGAAACAGGCTGGGCATGGTGGCTCATGCCTGCGATCCTAGCACTCTGGAAAGTGAGGTAGGAGATCGTTAAGCCCAGATGTTCGCAACCAGCCTGGGCAACACAGTAAGACCCCAACTCTACAAAAAATATATTATTTTAATTAGCTAGGCATGATGGCATGCACCACCTGCAGTCCCAGTTACTAGGGAGGCCATAGTGAGAGGATTGCTTGAGCCTAGGAGGTCAAAGCATCAGTGAGTCATGATTACACCATTGCACTCCAGCCTGGGCAACAGAGTGAGACCCTGTCTCAAAAACAAACAAACAGGCCAGGGACGGTGGTTCACGCCTGTAATCCCATCACTTTGGGAGGCCAAGGCGGGTGGATCACGAGGTCAGGAGATCAAGACTATCCTGGCTAACACGGTGAAACCCCATCTCTACTAAAAATACAAAACATTAGCCGGGTGGTGACAGGCAACTGTAGTCCCAGCTACTCAGGAGGCTGAGGCAGGAGAATGGCATGAACCTGGGAGGCGGAGCTTGCAGTGGGCTGAGATCGCGCCACTGCACTCCAGCCTGGGGGACAGTGTGAGACTCCGTCTCAAAAACACAAACAAACAAACAAAAGGAAAAAAAAAAAAGCCTTTCTGTGAACCAAAACTGACATAACTGAAGAAACAGACAGTTCAGCAATAGTAAAGATTGTAATTTCCTACCATCAATAATGAATAGAACCACAAAGAAGAAAATGAACGAGGACATAGCAGACTTGAACAACAATGAAAACCAACTAGCCCTAACAGACACCTACAGAGCATGCCATCTAACAACAGCAGGATATACATTGTCACGTGCACATGGAACGGTCTTCAGAACATACCATTTGTTAGGATATAAAATAAGGCTCGGCCGGGTGCAGTGGCTCACGCCTGTAATCCCAGCACTTTGGGAGGCTGAGGCGGGTGGATCATAAGGTCAGAAGATCGAGACAATCCTTGCTAACACAGTGAAACCCTGTCTCTACTAAAAATACAAAAAAAAAATTACCCAGGCGTGGTGGCGGGCGCCTGTAGTCCCAGCTACTCGGCAGGCTGAGGCAGGAGAATGATATGAACCCAGGAGGCAGAGTTTGCAGTGAGCCGAGATCGTGCCACTGCACTCCAGCCTGGGCGACAGAGTGAGACTCTGTCTCAAAACAAACAAACAAACAAACAAATAAATAAATAAGTCTCAACAGATTTCAAAGGACTGAAATAACATCAAGTACGTTCTCTGTCCACAAATGAATTAAAACAGAAATCAACAACAGAAAGAAATTTGGGAAACCCACAAATTTAAGGAATTTAAACAAAACATTCCTAAAAATCCAGAGTCAAAGAACAAATAAATCATATGAAAATTACAAAGTAGGCCGGGCGCAGTGGCTCACGCCTGTAATCCCAGCACTTTGGGAGGCCGAGACGGGCGGATCACGAGGTCAGGAGATCGAGACCATCCTGGCTAACACGGTGAAACCCCGTCTCTACTAAAAAATACAAAAAACTAGCCGGGCGAGGTGGCAGGCGCCTATAGTCCCAGCTACTCGGGAGGCTGAGGCAGGAGAATGGCGTGAACCTGGGAGGCGGAGCTTGCAGTGAGCCGAGATCCGGCCACTGCACTCCAGCCTGGGTGACAGAGCGAGACTCCATCTCAAAAAAAAAAAAAAAAAAAAAAAAAAAGAAAATTACAAAGTACTTTGAGAGGAATGAAAATAAAAACACAACAGGCCGGGCGGTGGCTCACACCTGTAATCCCAGCACTTTGGGAGGCCGAGGCAGGTGGATCATGTAAGGTCGGGAGTTCAAGACCAGCCTGACCAACATGGAGAAACCCCGTCTCCACTAAAAATACAAAATTAGGCCAGGCGCGGTGGCTCACGCCTGTAATCCCAGCACTTTGGTAGGCCGAGGTGGGCAGATCACCTGTGGTCAGGAGTTCGAGACCAGCCTGGCTAACATGGCAAAACCCCGTCTATACAAAAAAAAAAAAAAATACAAAAATTAGGCGTAGTGGCACATGCCTGTAATTCCAGCCATTTGGGAGACTAAGGCAGAAGAATCGCTTGAACCTGGGGGGCGGAGGTTGCAGTGAGCCAAGATTGCACCACTGCACTCCAGCCTGGGCGGCATAAGACTCCATCTCAAAAAACAAAAACAAAAACAAAAACAAAAACAAAAATATTAGCCGGGCATGGCAGCACATGCCTGTAATCCCAGCGACTTGGGAGGCTGAGGCAGGAGAATCACTTGAACCCAGGAGGTGGAGATTGCAGTGAGCCAAGATTGCGCCATTGCAGTCCAGCCTGGGCAACAAGACTCCATCTCAAAAAGAAAAAGTAAAAAAAGAAAACAGAAAAAGAAAAAAAAACACAACAAAAAATTATGGGATGCAGAAACGCAGTGCTTAGTGGGAACATTATAGCTATAAATACCCATATTTTAAAAGATCTCAAACCAATAACCTAACTTTACATCTCAAGGAACAAGAAAAAGAAAAACAACTAAACCCAAAGATAGCAAAAGGAGAAAAATAATAAATATTAGAGCAGAAACAAATGAAACAGAGATTAAAAAAAGAGAATCAACAAACCAAAATTTGGTTATTTGAAAAAATCAACAAAATTGGCAAACATTTACCTAGAGTGACAAGAAACAGAGAGAAGACTCAATACAACTTCAAACAGGAATGGAAAAATTAAAAAATAATGAAATACTATGTAAAAATGTATGCCAACAAATTAGACAACTTAGATGAAATGGACAAATTCCCGAGTAGACACAAACTATCAAAACTAACTGATTCAAGAAGAAATAAAAAAGTCTAAATAAAAGTGTAACAAAGAGGTTTTTCTTGTTGTTATTAAAAAACTTTCCCCCCAACAGGCACATAACCCCAAGCCCCGATGGCTTCAATGGTGAATACTAACAACACTGAAATAAGAATCAACACCAATACTTAACAAACTCTTCCAGAAAACAGAAGAGAAGGAAACATTCCCAACTCATCCACTGACGCCAAAATTACCCTCATACTCAATACAGAGACATTATAAGAAAACTACACCACTGGTCGGGGATGGTGGCTCACACCTGTCATCTCAGCACTTTGGAGGCCGAGGCGGGTGGATCACCTGAGGTCGGGAGTTCAAGACCACCCTGGCCAATATGGTGAAACCCCCGTCTCTACTAAAAATAAAAAAATTAGCCGGGCATAGTGGTGCATGCCTGTAATCGCAGCTACTCGGGAGGCTGAGGCAGGAGAATCACTTGAACCCAGGAGGTGGAGGTTACAATGAGCCGAGATTGTGCCACTGAACTGCAGCCTGGGTGACAAAGTAAGACTCTGTCTAAAAAAAAAAAAAAAAAAAAAAAAAAAAAAAAAAAAAAAAACAAGTATTATAAGCCATGACAGGGAATTTATCCCAGTAATGCAAGGTTGAACATTTGAAAATCAGTTACTGTTGGGAGGCCGAGACGGGTAGATCACAAGGTCAAGAGATTGAGACCATCCTTGCCAACATGGTGAAACCCCATCTCTATGAAAAATACAAAAATTAGCTGGGTATGGTGGTGTGCACCTATAGTCCCAGCTACTCAGGAGGCTGAGGCAGGAAAATCACTTGAACCCTGGAGGTGGAGGTTGCAGTGAGCCGAGATCGCACCACTGCACTCCAGCCTGGAGACAGAACAAGACTCTGTCTCAAAAAAAACAAGACAATTATTGTAATACACCACGTTAACAGAAGAAAGGACAAAAATCACACAATTATTTCATTAGATATTGGAAAAGCATTTGACAAAATCTAGGGACCTTTCTTTTCTTTTTTCTTTTTTTTGAGACGGAGTTTGCTCTTCTGCCCAGGCTGGAGTGCAATGGCACAATCTTAGCTCACTGCAACCTCCACCTACCAGGTTCAAGCGATTCTCCTGCCTCAGCTTCCCAAGTAGCTGGGATTACAGGCATGTGCCCCCTTTCACAGCTAATTTTTTATTTTTAGTAGAGATGGGGTTTCACCATGTTGACCACGTTGGTCTTGAACTCCTGACCTCACCTCAGGTAATCCACCCGCCTTGGCCTTCCAAAGTGCTGAAATTACAGGCATGAGCTACTGCACCTGACCGTGACTTTTCTTAGTAAACACATTAAATGAACTAGAAAGAGCAGGGAACTTCCTCACCTGAAATGGGCATCTGCAAAAAACCAACAGCTAACACTATACTTAATAGTGAAAGACTGAACACCCTCAAGATAGGGAACAAGGATGTCTTCTCTCCCCATTTCTACTGAATAAAGTACTGGAGGGTCTAGCTAGGTCAGTGAGGCAAAGGAAGAAGTAAAACTATTTCTATTCATAGATGGCATGATCTTATATATGGAAATAGGAAGGAATCCACTAAAAAACTATTTGAACTAATAAACAGACTTAGTAATGCTACAGGATACAAGATTAGTATACAAAAACCGATTACATTTCTACAACTAGCAACAAACAGTCCAAAATTAAATTAAAAAAACAATTCCATTTAAAATAGCATCAAGCCAGGTATGGTGGCTCATGCCTGTAATCCCAGCACTTTGGGAGGCCAAGGTGGGCAGATCATGAGGTCAGGAGTTCGAGACCAGCCTGGCCAACATAGTGAAACCCCATCTCTACTAAGAATACAAAAATTAGCCGGGCATGGTGGCACAAGCCTGTAGTCCCAGCTACTCGGGAGGCTCAGGCAGGAGAATCGCTTGAACCCTGAAGGCGGAGGTAGTGGTGAGCCAAGATTGCACCACTGCACTCCAGCCTGGGCAACAGAGCGAGACTCTTGTCGCAAAAAAGGAAAAAAAAAAAAAGGTAATATTCCTCAAACTGTTCTGATTAAAATTCATGGGTCAAGGCTGGCCCAGGGAGGTCCCTGCAAAATTTATTTTGTAGGAAGTCAAAACCCGGAGCACAGAGAAGCCATGTCTTCAAGAGTCACTGGCCAGGAAGAGGCAGAGCTTGGTGGGATTTGGTGGGCAAACTATGAAACATCTGACCCCCAAAACCTGCTCCACTGGCTCCTGGGGCAAGAGGTGTTGAGACTGCCAACAGCATTGCTCAGAGAAAGGCAGAGAAAGAGCACACAGCCGAGTCCCACCACCCACAACACCTACAACAGGGAATCTGGGAAGAAACAGATCCTGTGGTTTGGCTTCGTTACGGACAGAACTTCGCATGGGGAAAATGCGGGGGTAGTCAGTGTGCTGAGGGACAGTGTGAGAGACTTACCCAGTGAGCTAACGAGTGCAAAGTTCTCCAGCATCACATCCCGGTATAGGCCCTTCTGGGTCACATTAAGGAGCCCCCACTCCTCCCTGGAGAAATATACCGCCACATCCTCAAACATCACCAAGCCCTGCAATGATGGGTCCAACTGAACCTTGGGGTCAATGATGGGCAGAAAAAAACAACCAAAATATGGACAGATGGACATATTCAGGCCCTTGACCTGTATCTCAGGGTCCTATCACATCTCCCCGACATTATCCTTCCCTATGAGACCCAAACCCCTCCTCACTATACTCCCTACACATACCCTTATACCTTCCTTCTCCTATCCCAGAGGAATATCAGAGCTGCTGGTGTTATTGATGTCTCTGGTGTTACTACTGGAAACTGTGTCCAGCCCAAAGCGACAACAGGCTGGTGACCAGACTGATGCCATCTATGTGCAGGGCCAAGCACACAGGCTCCACTCTATCTCCTGCCTGCCAATTCCAGTCCCAGAAATCACCTCTCTCAGACACAACCAAACCTATGCTCATCCTTCTCCCTTAGGTCCCAAGTACCTGGTCCCAGGGTCCAGTCTGCCTCCTGCTCGACAGGCACAAAAATGGACAGCAGAATGCCTAAAACTCTACACCCTCAGCACAACCTCCCCAGTTTACCCTATAGGCAATCGCCTGGCCTTCCACACGCCGTTCTGCACATGCGGCTCCAGAGTGCCTGGCACAGCAACTACGACCCCATCCTGTCCCAGTCCTGAGGCACATCTCCAATGGCTCCCACTGCCAAGGGCATGCCCCAGCCCTGCATCAAAGACCTCCCCCGAGAACCATACGCAGACCTCCTGCCCTCCTCCAACTGCCCTGGCACACGCCGCCCCCCACTTGGCGGCCCCCCTCATTCCTCGGAGGCACCCTCTGCTCACCTCCGCCTCCCCGGCCATCGGACAGTGCGGGCGGAATCCGTGGCCTGGACCCACGGCCTCAGCTGAAACGCGTCCCAGGGGCTGAAACCCTCGGCCGCCGTGGAATCTTCTCAGGAAGCTCTCCCCGCGCGGTTGAAATGCGTCCGAAGACAGGGAGCCGCTTCCCGGAGCCGCGAGGAAGGAGGACGGTACGGAGGCCCGGGAGACCCACGGCGCCTGTCCGCGAGCGACAAGTCTGAGGAAGATGGAGCCACTCGCCGGTGGGGCACGGAGCGTGGAAGGCGCGGCAAGGGTCCTTGCCCTTCACCTCGCCCAGGGGATCGCGAGAAAGTCACTCCGGCCCACGCAGAGCTTCCTGGGGCGCCGGGACAGATTTCCCGCCGAGGACTGCGGACTGCCGGGCAACGCCGGAACTCCCGGAACTCCCGTGGCCTCCGCCTCCCGTAGCTCGGCGCCCCTCACGCCACGACCTCCATTCCCGGCTCTCCTCGCGGCGCGGCTGGGTCGTTGCCAAGGCGATAACGGAGGGCGCCGCTAGCTCCTGAAGCGGGGCGTGAACTACATTTCCCATAAGGCGCCTCGACGTGCGACCGTTCAGACTTGGCCAATGGAGGCCCAGGAAGGGGAAACGTTCGGGTGGGCCCTGCGCGGGGCGGGGCTTTCGGATTCGACTTTCGGCGCTGGCTTTGGGGCGGTTTGCGGCAGTGGGATCGTTGGGCCGTGGGCGGTTTCGAGGAGGGTCCGCTGGTCTTATTGATGCCTCTGGTGTTACTACTGGAAACTGTGTCCAGCCCAAAGCTACAAGAGGTTGGTGACCAGACTGATGCCATCTATGTGCAGGGCCAACGAGCGAAGGCGCGAGAGTCCGAAAGTTCTGCTTCGATGACCTGTACGCGTCCTGGCCGCAGTGAACGTTGCTGAGCTCCGGTGACCTCACAGTGGAGGGGCGGCCCCGTGGGGCCATCGGACCGCGCCGCGCGGGGGCGTTCGCCAGGGCCTCCGCAGAAGCCCGCCTGTGCCCGCAACCGCCCCGAAACCCTCTCCCTGGCACCGTGTCCGCTTTACGGAGCCCGGAGCAAGACTCAGAAAAACGTCCCAGCCAGAAACATGGTACATGCCTGTCATCAGGCAAGTCTTCGAAGAGCGTCTGGGACCGGGGGCCCTCGTTAAGAGGCGGTGTCGGGGGAAGGTCAGCGGTTGTGTTTCAGATGTGATGGGCTTTCCGCGCCCCACAGTGCGGGCGACGTGTGGGCCACAGGTGTGAATGTCAGGGACACGTCGCCCTGCACATGGCCGAGGCACGGTAGACTCGTAGTCTACCCCATATCAGGCCATGGTGATCTCAGGTATGGGGGCCTGGGACAGGAGGGTGGGTACATGACTGAGTACGTCAGGGCACGGCGTCTGGGACACATCAGGGGAGGACGCTGACAGGAGAGTAAACGGGCTCCTGCGTGTCTTGCGCTGAAGTTAGACGCGTTCATGTTAGAGCATGTGGGCCTGTGTCCCCCCGGACGAACGGAGTTCTTAGGCAAGGTCCAGAGGAACTTCTACCTCAGGGTGATGCAGGAGAACTTCGCACTAGGTGCTGGGTCAGATCACTGGCATCATCACTCTCCCCAGCCAAAACTCTAGTTTTTTTCCTCTGCTCTTTCCATGTTCCCCTTGGAAGTCGCTGTTGGTCGTGGCACTGAGGCCCAGATCATGCCACCTCCTCTAACAAGTGACTGAGTGGACACTCCAGTCTACCCAAGGGCCACGAGTGGCCAAGATCGGGGCTCAGAAGTCTCTGAATCTTTGCAGCAGGTCATGTCCAGCTCGGTCACTTCCTGTAAGATTCCAGGCACTGCATGCACTGACATGGGTGCGTGTGGGGCCACCGGGTCCTGCCTGGGAGCCTTCCCTGGATGTTCATTTTGTGCAGTTCTGTGTTTGTCTTGGAGTAAGGATTATTCTCACTTGCTGGGGCATGGTGTTTTGGCCTCTCCTGGGCTGGACTCCGAAAAACTCATCCTCCATAGGTCTGATGGCTTCTACATTCCCACCAGCAGGTGGACCACATGAACTCAAAACTAGTTGTGGCAGGGGGACCCTGAAGAGATCTACCCCTGGTGAATGCCCCCAGGTGTGGGCTGTTCTCACCTGGTGCCCAGCCTGTGCCCTCGCAGGTCTTGGTGCCTCCTGTCAGCTCCCCAGTTCCAGTTTTCTGGCCATGCCCCCACTCTGTTCCCTTCTCTCAGTGTCTAGCTGTGCAATGTTTGCCTCTCCTTAACATGTCCTCAGCTGACCCCATACATATCCTCAGATAGTCCTTGCAACCCTGTTCCTCAATGACTCCTGTGTATTCTCTCCAGTGGAGACGCAGGTGGGACACCCCCAAGCTCATGGTACCTGCCTGTCATCAGTACCCCTGGACTGCCATGGTGGGTCAGTCTGCCCTAGGCTGGACTGACCAACCTGTTCATTCCCCCACAGGATTGCCCTTTACAGTTCATGAGTTCCCCCAACTGGAGTGCAGACAAGAGCACTGATTGATGGACCAGGTAGACTTGAAACCAGGAATAACACAAAAGTTATCAGAGGCTCAGCCATGGAGATTGCAGGCTGGGGATGGAAGTATCCCTGGAGTTGAGCTGTTCTCACACCTAGTACCTGAGTTATACCCCTGGTGTCTGGGTACCAAGGTCACTAGCCTTGCCACTTTTCTATGTTCCTGATCCCCTACTAAACAGTCCACCTTTTTGCCTACTTCCCCTGACGCGTGTACCCTGTCCCCCACTTGTCCCCTCTTTCTGCCTAATTTGAAGACATTGGTCATCCCATAACCTGTCCTGGGCTAATATATATCCTCGAATTGTTCTTGAAAATCTGTTCCTGGCCAGGCACGGCCCAGCACTTTGGGAGGCTGAAGCAGGTGGATCATGAGGTCAGGAGATCGAGACCATCCTGGCTAACGCGGTGAAACGTCTCTACTAAAAATACAAAAAATTAGCCAGGCATGGTAGCGGGCGCCTGTAGTCCCAGCTACTTGGGAGGCTGAGGCAGAAGAATGGCGTGAACCTGGGAGGCGGAGCTTGCAGTGAGCCGAGATGGCTCCACTGCACTCCAGCCTGGGCAACAGAGTGATACTCCATCTCAAAGAAAGGAAAATCTGTTCTCTGTGAGATGGGCCTGATCTCTCCCATGGGTGGAGCAGAGGAGTAGAGGGTCCAGGGGGCCTGAGTCTCCCATAGGCTGTTTGCCCTGAGTCATAAAGCCAGTGGGAGGCAGTGCTACAGTTTGATTCCAGGAAGTCTCAGGCCCAAGATCTTACTCTTTTTTTTTTTTTTTTGAGACGGAGTCTCGCTCTGTCGCCTGGGCTGGAGTGCAGTGGCGCAATCTCGGCTCACTGCAAGCTCCGCCTCCCGGGTTCACGCCATTCTCCTGCCTCAGCCTCCCGAGTAGCTGGGACTACAGGCGCCCGCCCCTGCGCCCGGCTAATTTTTTCTATTTTTTTAGTAGAGACGGGGTTTCACCATGGTCTCGATCTCCTGACCTTGTGATCCGCCCACCTCGGCCTCCCAAAGTGCTGGGATTACAGGCGTGAGCCACCACGCCCGGCCCCCCAAGCTCTTACTCTTAACCAGTTACCTTTCCTGGGCTTAACAACTCATTATGTTTTTCCTGGCACTGCTTCATTGGACCTCACTTTAGTTTCACTTTTTTTTTTTGAGATGGAGTCTGGCTCTGTCACCCAGGCTGGAGTGCAGTGGCGCGATCTCACTGCAACCTCCACCTCCCGGGTTCAAGGGATTCTTCTGCCTCAGCCTCACAAGTAGCTGGGACGACAAGCACATGCCACCACACCCGGCTAATTTTTGTATTTTTAGTACAGTCAGGGTTTCACCATTTTGGCCAGGATGGTCTCTATCTCCTGACCTCATGATCCGCCTGCCTCAGCCTCCCAAAGTGCTGGGATTACAGGTGTGAGCTACCACATCTGGCCTATTTGTTAACATTTTAAAATGAATATTAGTACATTATTAACTAAACCCGTATGTATTGTACATTATGTGGGTTTTCACAAATGCATAAACTCATGTATCCACGATTACAATATGGCACAAAATACTTTTACTGCCCAAAAAAAAAATTACTTGTGCTACTATTCATTCCTCCCTTCCTCCCTCCCACTGAACCCCCCCGGCAGTCACTGCTTTACTGTCTCTATAGCTTTACTTTTTCCAGAATGTCATAAACTTGTAATCATACAGTATGTAGCTTTTTCAGTCTGGTTTCTGTCACTTACCAATATGCATTTCAGACTTCTCCATGCCTTTTCATAGCTTGGTAGCCAAGTTAATTTTATTGCTGAATGATATTCTATTGTGCGGATGTAACAGAGATTAGCCATTTATCTATTGAAGGACATCTGGGTTGATTCAAGTTTTGAGCAATTATGAATAAAGCTGCTATAATAATTTGTGTGATTTTTGCATGGATGTAAGTTCTCATTTGTGCAAATACCCAGGAGTGTGACTGCCATATCATATGGTAAGACTACATTTAACTTTTTGTAAGAAACTGCCAAAGTGGCTATACACCATTTTGCCTTTCTACCAGCAGTAAATGAGAGTTCCCATTGCCTCACAACCTTGCTAGCATATGGTGCTGTCAGTGTTTTGCATTGTAGCCATTCTAATAGGTGTATAGTAGTATCTCATTATTGTTTCAACTTGCAATTCCCTAATGGCTTATGATGTGGAGCATATTTTCATATGCCTATTTGCCATCTATGTATTTTTCTTAGGTGAGGGATCTATTCAGATCTATTGGTTTGTTTGTTTTTTTGAGACACAGTTTCCTCCTTGTTGCCCAGGCTGGAGTGCAATGGTACAATCTTGGCTCGCTGCAACCTCTGCCTCCCGAGTTCAAGCGATTCTCCTGCCTCAGCCTCCCGAGGAGCTGGGATTACAGGCATGTGCCACCACACCCGGCTAATTTTGTATTTTTAGTACAGATGGGGTTTCTCCATGTTGGTCAGGCTGGTCTCGAACTCCTGACCTCAGGTGATCCGCCCACCTCAGCCTCCCAAAGTGGTGGGATTACAGGCGTGAGCCACCACGCCCGGCCTTAAATTGTACACTCTAAATGGGCAAATGATATGGTATGTAAATTATTTTTCAAAAAAGCTGTAATTTTTTGAAAGCACAAGTAGATATCTGGGAGATTCTTTGAAGAAGTCCAATACTTAATGTGAAGTTTTCCACAAGGATAAAAATGAAAGCATCCATCCCCCTGGTGGGAGGCCACAGGCCACAGGTAGCTTGTGGCCCCTCTTAGGCACTTCTCCTATCACCCTCTGCTCCTTCTGCAGCGGCTGACAGAACAGAGTAAACCCCAACCTAGGGCGAGACTCCCAGCTTTGCCACGCCAAGCCGGGCCCCAGGGGAGTCAGTGCGAACCCTAGTCTCCCTGGGATGAGAAGACCTCAGCACTAACCAGGTTTGCGGGTGGCTGTGGGGTTAGGGTGGGTCAGCTATGTGATCCAATCAACCTATGTTCGAATTTGACTGCACTAAAAAAACAAAACAAAACAAAACACCTTTTTTTTTTTTTGATTTTTTTTTTTTTTTTTTTTTTTTTTTTTTTTTGAGACAGAGTCTCACTCTGTCGCCCAGGCTGGAGTGCAGTGGCCGGATCTCAGCTCACTGCAAGCTCCGCGTCCCGGGTTCCCGCCATTCTCCTGCCTCAGCCTCCCGAGTAGCTGGGACTACAGGCGCCCGCCACCTCGCCCGGCTAGTTTTTTGTATTTTTTTTAGTAGAGACGGGGTTTCACCGTGTTAGCCAGGATGGTCTCGATCTCCTGACCTCGTGATCCGCCCGTCTCGGCCTCCCAAAGTGCTGGGATTACAGGCTTGAGCCACCGCGCCCGGCCAAAAAAAGCTTTTTTTTTCCCCCCGCCTCAAACGGAGTCTCTCGCTCTGTTGCCCAGGCTGGAGTGCAGTGGCGCCATTTCGGCTCACTGAAGCCTCCGCCTCCCGGGTTCAAGCGATTCTCCGGCCTCAGCCTCCCGAGTAGTTGGGACTACAGGCGCAGGCCACCACGTCCGGCTAAAAAGAAAAAAAAAAATTTTTTTTTTGAGGAGTCTCACTATATAGGATCCTCACGTTATCCTGTTTGGATCTGCGTTAAAATATATTCATAACTATATGATCTGTACTCACAGCCACCGCCCCCCAACAACTTAAGCCCGCGAGACTGTGCCACAGACCCGCCCCGGCGTGGCATGGGGACAAAACACGTGAGGGCGCTCGAGGGGCCTGGCTCTCTCGCTTGCTGCTCACCTAAAACCCCGCAGCCTCCTGTCCCCCATCTTGGGGTCCCGCAACCTCGAGTCTCACAACCTTGGGCGCCACAGCCCCGCTCTGCGCGCCGCAGCCTTTCCTCTCGCCAACGCCATCCGAGTGTTGGTGCTGACTGTTCTCACCGCTAGCTCCCAGAGTTCCCCGCGGCCCCGGCACCTGTCGCATTCTCCGGCGCAACGTGGTCGTCATGGCAACGCCGGCCTCGGGTCCCTGACTGGCCGTCGAGTCTGGCGCGCCTTCCCTGCCTCACCTAACCGGGCTGCGGTGCGGAGGCGACGATGGAGGCGCAGCGCAGGCTGGATGAGTTGTTATGGCGACCAGAGTCCCGCCTCTTCAACCCTACATAGGGCCTCCGATTGGTCCGCGCTTCCCCGAAGGCCTCTCCGCGTTCTGGGCGGGGCCAGCCCGGGGCATGACTAGGGAGAAGGCAGGGTGGTGACTCTAAGGGCGAAGGAGAGAACTGCAGCTGTGATCTTGGGAACGAGGGAAACCCAAAGATGCCAGCACGTGCGGTTGAGGTGAGAAGGGATCTTGCAGAACGCTTCCAGGACCCAGGTTCGAATGCACGCCCTGCCCAGCTGGTCAGCCTCAGTTTCCCCATCTGTCAGTCTGCACAGTGATCCTCCCAGCGTCCGGCGAAGCCCCGCTCTTGGCCCTTGGTCCCTCGGCCTGATCACAAGAGGGTGTCGCGAAGGCCGGGGATGGGTCTGGCGAGGGCAGGGACCTCTCCAACCCTCATTGAGGAAAGAGTGGCGGAACCCGAAAACCGGGCCCTGGCGTCCCTCCTGCAGGGTGGGTAGGAGAGCTGGATGGCAGGATTTGGGAAGGGCTTGGGGAGCAGGGGACCCCTGAGCGTGGCGGGGGAGGCAATGCTACCGGAACCATGACTCGGTTGGCTTAGCCCCCTGGACCTCATCTGCTCCCTGAGGTTGGTCCTTGCTCCGCACACTGGTGCGGCCTGGTACACAGAAGGCGCTTAGTAAACACTTGTGGATGAGAGAAAAAGAGGATTTATTGTCCTTCATTTACAGAAAAGAGAATCAAATGCTGTCCCGTGCTGGGCCCTCTGGCACCGGGCTTCACAAGCACCCAGGCCTGCCAGGAAGAGCAAGTCTGGGGCCGAAGTGCTAAGGGGCAGGGTGTACATTAGTGATGGAGTGGTCAGAGAGAGGCTAGAAGGGCACAACTCCAGCTCTGAAGAAGAGAAAGAGGAGATTGGCTGAGGCTGGGCAAAGGTGGGAGGCATCCCCCTGGGTGGTTTCAGGCAGCCCCTTTGTTTGAAGGCAGTGGGTAGGCAGGCAGACACCGGGCACTAAGGTAGTAATCAGCAGACCAGATGCTCGACAACCCCTAGGCTCAGTTATCAGCCTCAATTTACTGCAAGAGAGAATGAGGCCCCTGGCTCCAAGCTGATAGAGTGCAGAAGCCACAAAAGCCCCTGGGAGCGAGCTGGTTAAGACAGAGAGTGGGGCCAGCCCCACCCAATACCCTCAGCCCCACCCCTGGCCTCCCCAGGTCCTCCTGTATTTGTGCAGGCTATGCCACTGGCCTCAATGCCAACTCCTGAGCATCCTTTAGGACATAGCTGCCTCCTCTAGACAGCCTTCCTGGACCACCCTCAGGCAGAGAGCATCCTCTCTCCCTCTTCTGTGCAACACCAGGCAAGAGCCCCTTTCTGACCCCCTGCTTGGCCCGTCAGGGTCAGATCTACTATTGCACACCCCCACTCTCCTAGGTTGGGTGGGAGAGGGAAGCAATGAGGAGGATCTCTGAGACCCTATGGTAGGCAGAATAATGGCCTCCAAAGATATCCCAGTCCGAATCCCTGGAACTTGTGAATCTTTTACCTGACACCACAGAATGGACTTTGCAGGTGTGATTAAATTAATGATCATGAGATGGGGAGACTATCTTGGATTATCGGGGTAGGTGCCATGTGCTCATAGTGTCCTTTATAAGTGAAAGAGGGAGGCAGGAGGGTCAGAGAGATTTGAAGATGCTGCACTGCTGGCTTTGAAGGAGCCAGGAGCTAAGGAATGCAGCCCTAGAAGCTGGAAAAACTAATGAAATGGATTATCTCTTAGAGCCTCCAGAAAGAACTAGCCCTCCACTTTAGCCCAGGGAAACTGATTGTGGACTTCTGGACTGCAGAACTGCAAGATAGTAAGTGTGTGTTTAGCCAGGCATGGTGGCCCGTGCCTGTAATCCCAGCACTTTGGGAGGCGAGGTGGGTAGATTACTTGAGACCAGGAGTTCAAGACCAGCCTGGCCAACATGGTGAAACCCCGTCTCTATTACAAATACAAAAAGTCGGGCATGGTGGCAGGCGCCTGTAATATCAGCTAATTGGGAGACTGAGGCAGGGGAATCGTTTGAACCCAGGAGGCAGAGGTTGCAGTGAACCGAGGTTGCGCCACTGCACTCCAGCCTGGGCTACAGAGCGAGACTCTGTCTCAGAAAAAAATTAATTAATTAATTAATTAATTAAGGCTGGCCGCGGTGGCTCAGACCTGTAATCCCAGCACTTTGGGAGGGCGAGGTGGGCAAATCACAAGGTCGGGAGTTTGAGACCAGCCTGACCAACATGGTGAAACACTGTCTCTACTAAAAATACAAAAATTAGCCCAGCATGGTGGCGGGCGCCTCTTAATCCCAGCTACTTGGGAGGCTAAGGCAGAAGAATTGCTTGAACCCGGGAGGCAGAGGTTGCAGTGAGCTGAGATCACACTGCACTCCAGCTCAGGCGACAGAGCGAGACTCCGTTTCAAAAATAAATAAATAAATAAACGCATGTCCTAAATAATTAAGTTGGGGGTATTTTGTCACAGCAGCCAGAGAAAATGAATAGACCACCAACTCTGCTGCTGTCTGACCAGGTTTCTTCCCTATGAGGCTGGGCTGTGGCTGCCCAGTGACTCAGTACACTGGTCCCAGCCCCTGTGGGTGACATCGGCATGTGGGTGTGGGCAAGAACTGGTCTGGGAAGACACACTATGGACTCCCTAGTATTCCTCCTCTGGTTCCCACCTGGAAGCAGCAGCTTACACCAGAGCTAGCTCTAGACAGTCCTGGGCCCAGGGTGCATTCCCAGGTTGCCTGGGTCACCTGCAATTCTGACACTCCCTTGTTTGGCACCTACTGTATGCTGGTATACTGATGCTGAGAACACACGTAAACAAATCAAACAGGAGCCTCCAGCTACGTAGAAGTCATATTTCTCTTTGGAACATGCTGGGTGCCCATTCCCAAAACACAGCACTCCATCCCAGAGTGAGGTGAGGCAGGATGCGGGGGTGCAGGGCCTGGGAGGAAACAGAAGCCCCAGGTTCAGTCTGCACAGAGGATAGCTGCCATCTTCCCCCATAACTAACCCAGGAAGGCTTCTGGGAGGAAGAGGACAGGAGCCCATACACCACCTTCCCTGCAGGCTGCTGTCTATCGGGAAGGCTCAGGGTTCACCTTGAGGCACAAGAAGGGAGGCTGAGCAGGACAGATGGAGCCCTGGAGGAAGAACTGCAATAACTGGCACCAAGATATTAATCGGGGGTGATGGGGACTCTGGTGGCCAGGGAAAGGGACTAGGATGCCTCTGGCTAACCAAGGAGGTCCAGGACTCCCACCCCCACCATTGTCTGCCTCTGTGTGACCCCTGGGGTGACCTTGGCCTCTCTGAGCCATGATGAGCTCAGCTGCACCACAGCATATTGGGAGGAACCTAGAAGCCACGACCCAGGGGGAAGCGGAGGCTCCCAGAGCAGTTTGGGACTTAGGATTGCGGCAGGTGCCAGTCTTTAAGACTCAAGTTCCTCCCCAGCCCTGGCCAGAACACCCTGCTCTTTCAAGTCTGAGCCCCAGCCCCAACCAGGTGTGCAGGATGGCAACTCTACACCCAGGATCAGCATGTAGACAGCTGGAGCCCACCCAGGCCCAGCCTGCAGGCAGTAGAAAACAAACTCCACAGATGGACGGAGAGGTGGGACATCCCCTGCAATGGGCCAGTTGGGGAGGCGCTGTAACCAGGGAATAATAGCCGCAACAGCTCTGCCCTCCAAAGATGGCTGCCACCTGTGGCCAGTCCGAAGGATGAGTGCTTCGGCCTCCGGTGCTGGTAAGGACGCTCCCCCGGCACTCTGTGGTGAGGATGAATGGGGGTACTCCCAGCAGGACCCGTTCAGGGATCCGTGTGGGGCTGCCCCTGGCTGGGCACCTGCATGGATGTCAGTCGGGGGTGTCCACAGCTGGACTCCTACAAGGGATGAGGATCAGGGATGCTTCCACCTGCACCCCCACGGAGTAGGGGTTCCGGAGCAGGAGCAAGCCCTAGCAGGACCCTTATGGAGGTCACGGTCAGGGCACCCTCCGCTGTACAGCCACAAAATGGGGGTCAGGGGTGTTCCCAGAGGATCCTTGTGGGATGACTGCGGTGTCTGCTCCTTGAGAGGATCCAGCCCCACGATGACAATGCCAACGATGCTTGCCCCAGGCCCCAGCCTGGAGAAACAGGTAAGTGCTGTGTGCCCTGCTAAAGGCCCCAGATAACACGGGGGTGCCAGGCCTGGCGGCAGGACTGCAGTGCTGGCGCCCTTACTGTGGGCCCCACGGCCTCCTCGCACCCCGTGGCCACGGGGCCCAGCCGGGGTCAGCCTCTGTGCCCCAAGTGCCGTCCGATCGCCTGTCCAGCGTCCCCTCGTTCTCCGCCGGGTCCTCGGGGCCCGCCTGGGGCTCCAGCGCATCTTCTGCAGTTCCTGGCAGTGTCGTGTCTAGGTCAGGGCCCGTGGGGCGCGGCGTCCAGGCGGGGGTCCAGGGCACCCCCGGCGTGGGCCTCGGCGGGAACCAAGAGAAGCCTGGCGCTGGGGCGAGCGCCACGAGCTGGGGCCGCGCGGGGCCGGAGGAGGTGGCGTGCGGGATGAGGAAGAAGATGTAGACGCCCGAGACCACGAGGCCCGCGGCCACCAGCACGGCCAGCGCCACGGCCGCGTTGAAGACCCAGGCCGGGCTGGCCAGCGACAGGCGGCGCGACAGCGGGCGGCCCAGGCGCAGAGGCGGCGGGGGCGGCGGGGCGCGGGCCTTGCGCGGCCCGGGCGGGGGCGGCGGCGGCCGCAGGTAGAGGAGGCCGCGGCGCCGGTCGAAGCGCACGGAGCCCTGGCGAGAGGGCGGCGCGCGCGCGTCGCGGGGCAGGAGACCGGACTGCGTGGGCAACGCGGGGAGTCCGCGGCGGGGGGCCAGGCGCGTGGGTGCGCGGCACACTGGACAGGCCACCGCGTTGCCGCCGCCCGCCGTGGCCAACGACAGGCGCGCCAGGCACTCGAGACAGAAGACGTGGCCGCAGTCCAGGCGCTTGGGCAGCTTGAACACGCCGTCGAAAGACGACACGCAGATGAGGCACTCCACCGGGGAGGCGGGGGACAGGATGGGGCTGGAGCCTGGGCTGCCGTCCCCCTCCTCCTCCTCCTCCTGGTCCTCCCCTCTGCTTGGGGAGCTGGGACCCGAGCCCTGGGGGGCCCGGGAATGGCGGAGCCAGAACGGCCGAGGGCAGGGCATCGGGACGGACCTGCGAGGAGAGGAGGTCAGGCAGGGAAGAAGGCGGTGGAGCATGGAGCGGGTTCTGAGACGACCAGGGAATCCAGGGAAGACTGAAGACTGTACTTTAGAGAGGATCCCCCAGTACAGAGCAGGACCATCCCGAGAAGGGTATAGTTACGTCCAGGAGCAGGGAAGATGGGGAGGCCCGAGGCAGAGACTGGGGATAGGAATGGACCCACGGGGGACCAGTTCCTGCATTGGAAATGTAGACAAGTTGAACACGGAGATGGTGAGGACTCCAGACAGGGATGGAAAAGACCTAACCCAGAGAGGAGCAGAGATATGCAGCCCTCAGGAGCTCGGCGGAGGGAACCTGGAGGACCATACAACACCCCAGTGGAAGAGACATTGACACCTAGGCTGGGAAAGGAACTCTGCTGAGAGAGGAGCCAAGCACAGGAGCCAGGGGGCACCCACAGAGCAATGACAGACCCCAGCCGGCCTGCGGGACCCTTCCTACCTGTGGACGCCTCCTCCCTCTGGCCAGTGGCGTGTCCCTGCCTGTTCTGACCGTTTCCGGCCTACCTGCAGCTGGGCTCAAAAGTACCCTCCCAGGGGGAGGGTGCTCATCTGGGGCCACCCCTCCAGGTCCCAGGTACCCGCTGGACCCGTTTGACTGCCTGCCCCGCCCCCTGGGCCAGCGCCACGAGGATGAACACCAAGCCTGCTTTGGCCAGATGATGGGGGCTGTGGAAGGGTGGGCTTGGGCCCACCCCACCCCACCCCACCCTTCAGAACCTGATGAGTCTTCTACCAGAGTCACCAGCCTGTGGCCCTGGGTGGGTCCCGACCTGTCCCCAGCAGCCTGATGACGCTGCATGGACACTGGCGGAAGGGAACCCGTACAGCCCACGGAAACCGGGCGTACAGGCCTGGGCTGCAGCCACAACCAGTGTGGCCGGGGAGGTAACCAGGAGTGCAACCTAGCCAGGGTGAAACCAGCCCACACTCCAAGAGGGGGGCAAAGCTAGAGATCTGAAATCAAGTGGCCCCAACAGCTGAACTTTCCTGCTCTCCCCAGGGCTACTTCAAGGTGACAAGCCTCTCAGGATGGTCTTGTGACTACCCAGACCTCACAGGCACCCAAGCCACCCACCCACCCAGACCACAGCAATATCTCACACGCCACGCCCTCAGAAGTTATGGACAACCCCATCTCATTTCCAGTACCTGCTGGGACACTCCAGGCAGCCTGGCCTGCTTCCGATGCCCCACCTGCTAGCCCTGGGGTGCCACGGTTCTGAGTCAGCAATGCTTCCAGGTCCCCACAGGCAAACAGGTCAGGAAGGTGAGCAGCTCCCAAGGCCACCAGGACTATGCCACCCACACCACCCCCAATGAAGACAGACAACGGCAGAGGTGGGTGGGGCTGCCCCAAAGGGCAGACAGGTTTATTGGACAGCAGCCGGGAAAATCAGCGGTTGGACTTGGCCACACGCTCCAGCTCGTCCTTCTTCTTAATGGCATAGGAGTTGGAGGAGCCCTGCAAGGAGACAGACAGTCAGCTCTGAATTCTGAAGGACCCCCACAAACGCCGAACTTAAGACCCCCCAACCAGAGTGCCCTCACCCACCTTGGCAGCATTGATGAGCTCATCTGCCAGGCACTCAGCAATGGTCTTAATGTTCCTGAAGGCAGCCTCACGAGCACCTGTGCACAGCAGCCAGATGGCCTAGAGAGCGAGCAGGGGTCAGGCTAAAGGACAGACTGCGGTCCTCCAGCACCGTGGGCCCACCCCCAAGAGATGCTGTCAGCCATGTCACCCATAGGTCCACTGAGACAAGAGGTAAGGGGAGGTGACATCATGCCAGATTTGCAATCAGACAGAGGGTCACAAGAGCAAGTGTCCAGACACACACACACAGGCTGAAGTTGCATCCCCAACGACAGGAGATTGAGACCCGTCTCAACAGCAAACTGCTAGATGGCCAGGCGCGGTGGCTTGCGCCTGTAACACTTTGGGATGCTGAGGCAGGAAGATCACTTTGGCAGGGAGTTTGAGACCAGCCTGAGCAACGTGGTGAAAGCCCACCTCTACAAACAACAAGAAACCCAACGACAACAAAAAATGCGGCCAGGTGTGGTGGCTCATGCCTGTAATCCTACCACTTTGGGAGGCTGAGGGGACAGGATAATTTGAGACCAGGAGTTCAAGAACACCCTGAGCAACACAGACTCGATCTCAATTATTTCTTAAAAAAAAAAAAAAAAAAAAAAAAAAAGAGGCAATATATTTGCTTTTAACTTGGACCCGACTGACAATAAGCCACTATAAAGGGCATTCTGGGCACAGATGCTAAATGCAACAATGACTGATGTGACTATTCTATTACTGTTAAATTCGTTCCTGGGGGTGACGATGCGAGTAAGGTCATCTTTGTTAAGACACCTGCTGTGTTCAGGGGAAACACAATCGGAACATCTGCAACTGATTCTCAAACTATCCAAGAAAAAAAAAGAAAAAAGTACACATACACACACAGTGTAAAAATATACACCCAAAGGAAAGACCTCTGCGAAATGTGGTCCAGAAGAGGACCCAGAGCCTGGATCTGCCCCTATGCAGGGTGGGAATCCAGGAAGGCTTCCTAGAGGAAGTGATGCTGCAGGTAAAACATGTAGGCAGAGACAAGCCTTCCTGCCCCAGGCAAGACCCCACCCACTCCCATGGCTGTGTCCACCCTGCCACGTGCGTAAGCCCCAGGCTCACCTGATTCACACGGCGCAGTGGGGACACGTCCACAGCCTGTCGTCTCACAGTCCCGGCACGTCCAATGCGGGTGGAGTCCTCCCGGGGACCACTGTTGATGATGGCGTTCACCAGGACCTGCAGAGGGTTCTAGAGAGAAGGGGGCTATGAGCCTGACATCCAGCCCCATGCATTCCTCCCCCTTCCTCACCCCTAAAACAAGAGTGACCACACCACACAGGGGATACGCCTGGCATACACACTGTGGGGCTTTGGGATGTACTGAGGGCACAGCCTGCCCTCACCAGGCCACAGAGCCCTACCTCGCCTGTGAGCAGGTGTATGATCTCGAAGGCATGCTTGACGATGCGCACAGTCATCAGCTTCTTGCCGTTGTTGCGGCCGTGCATCATCATGGAGTTCGTGAGGCGCTCCACAATGGGACACTGAGCTTTGCGGAAGCGTTTGGCGGCATACCGCCCTGCACTGTGAGGCAGGTACTTGGCATACTTCTCCTTCACTGCTATGTAATCCTGGGGCAGCAGGGAGCAGGAAATGAAGGGAAAATGGTCAGGAGCAGCATGGGTGTTGGCCAGACACCAGAGGAGAAATCGAGTACCCATTTGGGGGTAGTCCAACAGCCGTCTGGGACCCTGGTATGCCTCCCTAGGGGACTTGGATATAAGCCCCATCCACCATGAGGAAAAAAAACCCTGAACAGGTGACTTTACCAAGTCGCTAAAAAGTACACTTCCTTTATAATCAAAGAGTGGGAATCTAAGGAGACTAGATTTTGGACCAGATAATTGTTTGGGGGGCTATCCTACACACTATAGGATGTTTAACAGCCATCTGGTATGCCACTGGCAACCCCCCGCCTTTTTTTTTTTTTTTTGAGATGGAGTCTCACACTATTGCCCGGGCTGGTGTGCAGTGGCGCCATCTCAGCTTGCTGCCACCTCTGACTCCGAGATTCAAGCAATTCTCCTGCCTCAACCTCCAGAGTAGCTAGGATTACAGGCGCCTGCCACCATGCCCAGTTAGGTTTTTTTTTTTTTGTATTTTTAGTAGAGACAGGGTTTCACTACGTTGGCCAGGCTGGTCTTGAACTCCTGAACTCGCGATCCACCCGTCTCGGCCTCCCAAAGTGTTGGGATTACAGGCGTGAGCCACTGCTCCTGGCCTGTTCTTTCTTTTTTTTCCCCCTCGACTGAGTCTTGCTGTTGCCCAGGCTGGAGTGCAGTGGCGCGATCTTGGCTCACTGCAACTTCTGCCTCCTGGGTTCAAGTGATTCTCCTGCCTCAGTCTCCTGAGTAGCTGGGATTACAGGCACATGCCACCAAGCCCAGCTAAATTTTTTGTACTTTTAATAGAGAAGGGGTTTCACCATTTCGAGCAGGCTATTCTTGAACTCTTGACCTCAAGCGACCTGCCTGCCTTGGGCTCCCAAAGTGTTGAAATTACAGGCATGAGCCACGGTGCCTGGCACCCTACCGGTCAGTTTTCACACCTAAAAATGTATCCAGACATTGCTAAGTGTCCCCTAAGACAGGGGACCATAAGAGCTACAGTTTTTTTGTTTTTCGTTTGTTTTTTGAGATGGAGTCTGTCTCCCAGGCTGGAGTGTAGTGGTGCAATATTGGCTTACTGAAACCTCTGCCTCCCAGGTTCAAGCGATTCTCCTGCCTCACCTTCCCAAGTAGCTGGGACTATAGGTGCATGCCACCATGCCAGGCTAATTTTTGTATTTTTAGTAGAGATGGGGTTTTGACACATTGGCCAGGCTGGTCTTGAACTCTTGACCCCTGGTGATCTGCCTGCCTCAGCCTCCCAAACTGATGGGATTACAGGCATGAGCCACCGCACCTGGCTGACAACTTTTCTGTTTTTTTGGGTTTTTTTTTTTTTTGAGACAGAGTCTCACTCTATCACCCAGGTTGGAGTGCAATGTCGCCATCTCAGCTCACTGCAACCTCCGCCTCCTGGGTTCAAGCAATTCTCCTGCCTCAGCCTCCCAAATTGCTGGGATTACAGACATGCGTCACCATGCCCGGCCCAGTTTTTTTTGAGATGGAGTTTCATTCTTGTTGGCCAGAATGGAGTGCAATGGCATGATTTCAGCTCACCCCAACCTCCACCTCCCAGGTTCAAGCGATTCACCTGCATCAGCCTTCCAAGTAGCTGGGACAACAGGTGTGCACCACCATGCACGGCTAATTTTTATATTTTTAGTAGAGACAGGGTTTCACCATGTTGACCAGGCTGATCTCAAACTCCTGACCTCAGATGATCTGCCCACCTCGGCCTCCCGAAGTGCTGGGATTACTGCACCTGGCCCAGAACCACAGTTTTAAAACAATCATTTAACAAGCCTTCTTATACTTACATAGCCATCCCCCCATAAAAATCTAGAAAAATGCCAAAAAATTAACCCTGTGTATGTACAGGGGAAGAGAGGAGCTATGTGTATTCAAAGAAGACTGCTGTTGATAGCTCCATTACAAAATGTACCCAAGGCCATTCTATCACTTGCCTCTTAGAATATATACAAACTACCTGTTTCTACAAATACAAGGAATGATGGGAAAAGAACACAAGACACTGAAACTCTCAGTACTATTTCATAGTCTGGCTGCAAGAAAAAAAAACTCACGGCCGGGCGCGGTGGCTCAAGCCTGTAATCCCAGCACTTTGGGAGGCCGAGACGGGCGAATCACGAGTTCAGGAGATCGAGACCATCCTGGCTAACACGGTGAAACCCCGTCTCTACTAAAATACAAAAAAAATTAGCCGGGCGAGGTGGCGGGCGCCTGTACTCCCAGCTACTCGGGAGGTTGAGGCAGGAGAATGGCGTGAACCTGGGAGGCGGGGCTTGCAGTGAGCTGAGATCCGGCCACTGCACTCCAGCCTGGGCAACAGAGCCAGACTCCGTCTCAAAAAAAAAAAAAAAAAAAAAAAAAAAAAAACTCACAGTCTGGTGAAGGGCATTCAGGCAGGGCTTTCATTATACAGCAAAAAAATTGCACACACCAAATTCCCCAGCAAGGGTTTGGCCCAACAGTGGAGCCTTGCACAGGTGTTTAAAATACAGTGAACTCCTGTTGATGTTTATTTCCCTAGTGGAACAGGCACCTAACAAATGTTTAGTAGATCAAGGAGTTTGAGGCCAGCCTGGCCAACATGGTGAAACCCTGTCTCTACTAAAAATACAAAAATTAGCTGGGCGTGGTGGCATGCACCTGTAGTTCCAGCTACTAGGGAGGCTGAGGCAGGAAAATCACCTGAACCTAGGAGGCAGAGGTTGCAGTGAGCCGAGATCATGCCACTGCACTCCAGCCTGGGTGAGAGAGCAAGACTCCATCTCAAAAAAAAAAAAAAAAAAAAAAAAAAAAGTAACAGAGACCCAATGTGGCCCACGAAGTCTAAAACACTTACTATCTGGGCCTATAATGAAAATGTTTGTGGGCTGGGCGCGGTGGCTCATGCCTATAACCCCAGTATGTTGGGAGGCTGAGGCAGGAAAGTCACTTGACCTCTGGGAGGCAGAGGTTGCTGTGAGCAGAGATCGCACCACTGCACTCCAGCCTGGGAGACAGAGTGAGACTCTTATCTCACAAATAAATAAATAAGGCCAGGCGTGGCGGCTCATGCCTATAATCCCAGCACTTTGGGAGGCTGAGGCGGGTCGATCACCTGAGGTCAGGAGTTCAAGACCAGCCTGGCTAACAGAAACCCCTCTCTAATAAAAATACAAAAATTAGGCCGGGCGCAGTGGCTCATGCCTGTAATCCCAGCACTTTGGGAGGCTGAGGCGGGCAGATCACCTGAGGTCAGGAGTTAAGAGATCAGCCTGACCAGTATGATGAAACCCCGTCTCTACTAAAAAAACAAAAATTAGCTGGGCATGGTGGCATGTGCCTGTAATCCCAGCTACTCGGGACAGCAGAATTTTGTATTAAGTTTTGCAACCGGGAAGTGTGAGCTGTCTTACTTTGTTCCTACTCCATACAGTTTTACACATACCCTTTTTCTCCCCTCCCCACCAAGGCAGGAGAATCGCATGAACCCAGGAGGCAGAGGTTGCAGTGAGCCAAGACTGCACCACTGCACTCCAGCCTGGGCAACAAGAGTGAAACTGTCTCAAAAAAACAAAAAGCTGGACATGGTGGCAGGCACCTGTAATCACAGCTACTCGGGAGGCTGAGGCAGGAGAATCACTTGAACCTGGGAGCCGGAGGCTGCAGTGGGCCGAGATTGTGCCACTGCACTCCAGACTGGGCGACAAGAACGAACTTCTGTCTCAATAAATAAATAAATAGGGGCCGGGCGCGGTGGCTCAAGCCTGTAATCCCAGCACTTTGGGAGGCCGAGACGGGCGGATCATGAGGTCAGGAGATCGAGACCATCCTGGCTAACACGGTGAAACCCTGTCTCTACTAAAAATACAAAAACTTAGCCGGGCGAGGTGGCGGGCGCCTGTAGTCCCAGCTACTCGGGAGGCTGAGGCAGGAGAATGGCGTGAACCCGGGGGGGCGGAGGTTGCAGTGAGCCGAGATGGCGCCACTGCACTCCAGCCTGGGGCACAGAGCAAGACTCCGTCTCAAAAAAAAAATAAAATAAAATAAAATAAATAAATAAATAAATAAATAAATAAATAAATGTTTGTGGACCCCCTGAAATAACCCATGAAGGAAAGATCTACAAGATATTCAGAGTGAAAAACAAGGCTGAATTATCCATTAGGTAAGGTGTCTAAGTCCCCTGACATCTTTACAGACAACAAAAAAGTTTTCATTCTTTCTAAAACAAAAGGTAGCAGATTTGGTGGCATGCACCTGTGGTCCCAGCTAGTTGGAGTCTAAGACAGGAGGATCCCCTGAGCCCAGGTGTATCGAGGCAGCAGTGAACTGTGATCATACCACTGCAGTCCAGCCTGGGTGACAAGACAGCAATCCTATCTCGAAGATAAAACTTTAATGATTAAAAAAAGAAAAAGAGGAGGAAAGTGAATAAAGTACAACCCAAATTATATTCATCTTTATACCAATGTAGTCACAAAATTTAATTTCAAATACTTTCTTTTAATGGAGGAAGGGCTCACAAAAGTGAAAGTTCCTAAGGCCCACAAAATTCTTAATGATGCCTTGGTGGGGAGGGGAGAAAAAGGGTATGTGTAAAACCGTATGGAGTAGGAACAAAGTAGGACAACTCACACTTCCCAATTGCAAAATGGGGGAGAAAAAAAAATCTCTTTAAGAGATGGTATTGGATAACCGGATATTCACATGCAGAAGAATGACACTGGATATTATGTATTTTACTACAAAAACAGTAACAAAAATACCATATGTGAGAAGGACAGACATATAGACCAATGGAATACAACTGAGAGTCCATAATGAAACCCATACATCTACAGCCAGCTGATTTTTGACAAGTGGCCAAGGCCATTCAATTGGGGGGGAAAAAAAATCTCTTTAAGAGATGGTATTGGATAACCGGATATTCACATGCAGAAGAATGACACTGGATATTATGTATTTTACTACAAAAACAGTAACAAAAATACCATATGTGAGATGTGATGCTCCTTCTGGTGAAGGAGTCCTCTCCTGACAAAAGTTGTAGTCATCTCTGAACAGGATGTAAGAGCGGATATGGTAGATGTGGTGGTCAAGGAATCCTTTCTTTACCTGTTATGACCTCTATTCTTGACTTAGTGGCACATCAACAAGTTTGATGTGTTCCTTCCTGGAATAATCTCCGCCCCCAGCCGGGAAGGCCAATCACAAGTTCCCCTCACCTGTAGGGAAATGTCATTGATCTGCACATCATCGGTGCTCCACTTCCCAAAGAGCTTGATGTCTGGGGTCTCTGCCACAGCTGGTGCCGCTGTCTCCCACTCGGTCATCCTGGGACAGGGTGATGACAAGAAAAAGCCCAGCTAGCATGGAGCCCAGCTAGCATGGAGCAGAGGCGCAGCCATCCCCAACTCTGAGGCTACCCCAGAGCTGATGAACTGGGGAGTCGCAAAGGACCAAGACAGGCTGTAAACATGTTTTCAAGCACTAGAAAAATTACTCAGCTCTCAGCAAGAAGCATCTGTCTTTCACCTAGAACCCCTGGGCTCAAGACTTGGCAGCCCACCAGTCAACAGCTGCTGCATTGGGACCAAGGTATAACGGCTCAGCAGATGCCAAATGTCCTTACATTGCATCGGCTGTAAATCAAACCACAACCTCGCCATTCACATGGTCTTTGACCCAAGTTAACATTCTGCCTCGGACTGTTTCCTTGGCCGTGAGGTGGGACCGCTATATGACATCAAGGACCACGGTAGGTACTGTGTGGCACAATCAACCCAAAGGTTTCGATTCTTGACCGACAGTATGAAGGTTCTAGGGGCTGCTATTAAGGAGGGAAAGTTACACAGAGCAGAAGAGTGCACTGTGTGCCTAAGAAATAGAAATTTCCTCTCAGAGTACAACTGCATAGTCCAAACCAAGATCCCCAAGCCCCGCTATGGGGAAAAGCTAGAAGCAGCGAAGCACCAGGAAGAAGTCAAGAGTAACTGGTACCGCGCCCGTTTCTTCTACATTTTTTTTTCCAGAGACAGAAGTAAGACCTAATGAGAAAGGCCTACGTCGCGGCGTACTATCCTGGAAAGACCATGAACCGTCCCTAGGATCCCCGGCCCCGCGGCGGTCTCACCTCAGAACACAGCCTGAGCGTCTCTGTCGCTCACGGAAGACCACGCGCCGCCCTGGTACAGACAGGAAGAGGCCGCGCGCAGCGGGCCAACGCTTTTAACTGGGAAGAAAACTTCCGGGTCAGCAGGGGCGACGCTTGCGTAAAAGGCCATCATATCCCTAAGGACCAATCCGGAGGAAGGATGTAGAGGAACCTTTTGGACTAGAGGGAACGGGTGCAGCCCAAGCGCATGCGCAGTTGCAAAAGCGGCCCTAGAAGCGGGTCTGGCGGATGTTGGCTACCCCGTACTTGCCCTGTCTTGTGGGCGCCTGCAGAAGCGCAGAGATTTCCGGGAGGCCAACGCCGCCATGTCTAATAAGTAAAAAAGTCCGGCCCGCGCTCGCTTCTTTGTTCAGCTGCTGACCTTAAATCCCACCTGTCGCGGGAGTAGCCAGTTCAGTTCCCTCTGGCTCCTCTCCGCGGCGACAGCCGCCTCACAGGCACGCGCGTGCTGCGGCCCTGGGTTGGCGGACGGCCCAGTGGTCACCGCCACTCCACAGGTCCGGGTTGCCGCGCGCATGCGCCTGCCCACACGCGGCCCCTCCCCCACCTCCCGACCTGGGAACACCACGCTCGCGAGTCCTGGGTCCCAAGCCTCTGGCGGGGCCTTTTTCCCAGGGGGACCCTTCCTGTCATACCACGCTGGGTTCCCCCACAACCTCCGCGCCCTTCACGCCTGCTATGCAGTAATCGCGCCCGCGAAAGAGGGGAGACCGCCGGCACGAGGGCCCGGGGTTGCGGCGGCTGGAGCAGCGCTACCCGCTCGGGGTGGAGCACGGAGGTAGCCTACAGGCTACGCGCAGTGTCCGGGAGGAGGGGGTCAGTAGGTCGGGGGCCTTTCGTGTTTGTCCTTGCGTCCTCCACGGCCGGGGAGCCCGCGCGAGGGCTTGCAGCTCCCTGCCCTCAGGGCTAACGTCACGAAGCCCTCGTGTCTGCAGACCTGGCTCTCAGGGGTGGGTGCCTCTTGAACGGGCCGACCTCTCCGAGGGCCAGAAACATAGGTTTTTAGCCAAAGACTGAAAGGAGGGATGGAAGATTAAGCCATGAGATGGAGATTATTCCCGCCAGCAAACAATCCGCTGCCCCCCCTCACTTCTGTCCCTTCCCCCAGCTGCCTGTGAACAGGTAGGCCCTCTGAACAGCTCAGGCCTGGCTGGGCAGACAGCGAACCCTCTCAGAGGGCCTGAGCTATTGCGTGGGATTGAGGACGTGGGTCTTCGACCCGGGGTCCTCATCCGTGCGTGGGGTTGGCACGGTAGTGAGTGCCCCAGCTCACTCTATTCACTTGGCCACCCTGGCAGCCAGTGTGGACAGTATGTCTGCCCATGACTCCTTCATATCCCTCTGCCTGTCCCAGCTTGTTAGACCTAGTCTCGTGAGCAGAACTGGGTTTCCGGAGGTAGCGACCACTGTTGACTGTATGTCTGCCTGCAGCACGCATAGACGTGGCCTTCACGAGGCCAGACTCCAGGACCACCTGGGGCCACCCTCTGATGCCCACCTCTGCCTCCAAGGCGGTATCCCTCCAACTCGGGATCCCAAGGGCCCAGACACTTGACCCAGGTCCCAGGGCTATGCCTGCCCTCTACTCCCACCCCTGAGGCATGCACATAGCAGATGCCCAGCAGCTGTGTTTCTTCACTGCCTGCCTGTAAAGGCTCTTCTTACCCCAATCCAGGGGCATTTCTGTCTGGCTGCTGAGGACTCCCTACAGTGGGCCCCTTGGACTATGGTCAGTTACAGCTCAGGAAAGGACACATGCCCTGAAGCTGGCCTGGTCAGGGGGTCAGTCTCTGGTGAGGGGCACAGCCAACTGCCACCACCCAATGGCCTTTACCCCTGCCCTCCATCCTGTGCAGAGTAGCAGCCTCGGGGCTCTCACTGGGGTCTGCGTGGTTGCAGGAGGGGCTAGGTGGGCTCCTCCCTGGTCTTGAGTGAGGGGCATGGGGGAGTGCTGGTTGTAGGGAGGGTGGGAGCAAACAGGCAGCACTCATCAGGATAGGTTCAGCCCACCCCTCTGAACCTGTTTTCCCCTTCAGTGTGGAAAGGAGAATGCAATCTCAGGCAAGGTCAATGTGAACTCTGTGGCCTGGCCACCATGGTCACTTAATAATGGACATCTTTATAGACCTCATGAGAATGACCCACCATGCTGCAGAGGGCAGGTGCCCTCAGGTGTGGGGTGGTGAATACTACAGAGCCAAGACTCATGCACCCGCCTGCCAGGCCCAGGGTGGTCCTGCCTCCCCAGGTCCCCAAGGTGCTAGGGTAAGATGCAGAATATGACCTCATAGGTCTAGGGCTGCTGGTGCTATGTTCTTCAGACTGGATGAGGACCCCAGGGACTCTGCAGAGATCTACCTCACTTCTGGTACATTGTGTCCATCCTGAGTGGCCCCAGACTGGAGTCCTCACTTCTGGGAAGGCACCCTCTGGGCCCTGCTGGGCCACCTGCCCACTCTCCAGGCAGTCACTTTGCCTGTCCACCGTACCAGCCACAGTCCTACTGTCAGCTGATCTTATGTCCTTGTGATGGCTCCTTTTTTTTTGGAGACCGAGTCTTGCTCTGTCACCCAGGCTGGAGTGCAGTGACCCAATCTTGGCTCACTGCAAGCTCTGCCTCCCGGGGTCACGCCATTCTCCTGCCTCAGCCTCTTGAGTAGCTGGGACTGCAGGCGCCCGCCACCACGCCCGGCTAATTTTATTGTATTTTTAGTAGAGACGGGGTTTCACTGTGTTAGCCAGGATGGTCTCGATCTCCTGACCTCGTGATTCTCCCGCCTCGGCCTCCCAAAGTGCTGGGATTACAGGTGTGAGCCACCGCGCCTGGCCATGATGGCTCCTTAATGCCCTTACTGGCACTTTGGTTGTCTGTTGAAGTCACCAACCTGATTATCAACTCGTTTGGAGTGCGCTGGATTCAGTCCACCCAGTTGCCTGACAGAGCCAAGCCTGGCCCTGCCATATCCCAAACCTGATCTTGTGCCCATGGTTGATCCTTCACGGGCTACTTTGGCCCAGCCACTGTCTGCTTCCGTGGGATGCCCACCTATAATGGATTGAACGGCAGCCCCCAAAAAGATAAGTTCATGCCCTAATACCCAGACCCAGTGAATGTGACCTATTGGAAAAAAATCTTTGCAGATGTAAATTAGTCAAGGATCCCAAGACGAGAGCATCCTGGATTAGTGGGGTAGATCCTAAATCCAATGGCAAGTGTCCTTATAAGAGACAGAAGAGGGCCGGGCGCAGTGGATCATGAGGTCAGGAGATCGAGACCATCCTGGCTAACACGGTGAAACCCCATCTCTACTAAAAATACAAATTAGCTGGGCGTGGTGGCGGGCGCTTGTAGTCTCAGCTGCTTGGGAGGCTGAGGCAAGAGAATCACTTGAACCTAGGAGGTGGAGGTTGCAGTGAGCCAAGATTGCACCACTTCACTTCAGCCTGGGTGACAGAATGGGACTCCATCACACACACACACACACACACACTCCATCACACACACACACACTCCATCACACACACTCTCCATCACACACACACTCCATCACACACACATACACACACATATTCCATCACACATACACACACACACACACACACACTCTTAAGGAAATCTGGCCAAGTATTCCAGGATGCTTCAGCCACTGGGGTTTCCTTTCATGGCTCACCAACACCTTCTCCCCTCCTGGGAACTGCCAACTTCCATTTCTCCTCTGTTCTTCCAGATCCTACAACCAGGATTCTGTGGTGGGGAGCCAAGATGCCCTGCTGAAGCCTCCATCCCCTGAGGCTGCTTCGCAGTAAGCTGCCCGGGCCCTCAGAAGAGGCCTGAAATGGAGTAGAGGCCCTTTGCTGAGGACAGCATAGAGCCAAGAGGGGGACCTCTGTGGAGGGATGGCCAGTAGCAGGACAACTCTCCAGGGTGCAGGGTCCCAGGCCTGCAGACATAGAATAAGCCCTAGCCCAGGGACCTGTGGGATTGGTAAAGTTGGACCCCTTGGGTGGGTGCCCCACTGGAGCTTCCTCTCCAGGTCCTTGCCTGATTCAGAGTCTTGTTCCTGAAATCGCTCCTGTGTGACCGTTGTCACAAGATGCTTCTCTGGTGCTGCCCCTGCAAGAACCCTGCAGGGTCACTTAGACAACAGGCTTGTGTAGACGTGAAGAAAGCCGGCCGGGCGCGGTGGCTGAAGCCTATAATACCGGCACTTTGGGAGGCTGAGATGGCCGGATCACGAGGTCAGGAGATCGAGACCATCCTGGCTAACACGGTGAAACCCCGTCTCTACTAAAAAATACAAAAAACTAGCCGGAAGAGGTGGCGGGCGCCTGTAGTCCCAGCTACTCGGGAGGCTGAGGCAGGAGAATGGTGTAAACCCGGGAGGCGGAGCTTGCAGTGAGCTGAGATCCGGCCACTGAGCTCCAGCCTGGGCGACAGAGCGAGACTCTGTCTCAAAAACAAAAAACAAAAAACAAAAAACGGCCGGGCGCGGTGGCTCAAGCCTGTAATCCTACCACTTTGGGAGGCCGAGACGGGCAGATCACAAGGTCAGGAGATTGAGACCATCCTGGCTAACATGGTGAAACCCCCTCTCTACTAAAAAAATACAAAAAACTAGCCGGGCGAGGTGGCGGGCGCCTGTAGTCCCAGCTACTCGGGAGGCTGAGGCAGGAGAATGGTGTGAACCCGGGAGGCGGAGCTTGCAGTGAGCTGAGATCCGGCCACTGTGCTCCAGCCTGGGCGACAGAGCGAGACTCTGTCTCAAAAAAAAAAAAAGAAGAAAGCGTACAGACTGTCACAGACCCCATAGCCAGTCCCCTCCAGACAAGTCCCCCACACCTATGCCTGCCAAATGGTAAGGCCTTTGACTGGTGCTTCAAACTCCACTCCAGGGCTGCCAGTCAACCCATGCCAGCCCTGCAGGGACAAGGCCTTTGTGTGGTGGCCAGGCCTGTGGTACCACCAGATGCTTCACTCCAGAGGGAGGCCCTTTCTGTGCCTGGGAGTGGGAAGTTCTTCCACATGGGCTCAAGACTCCTCCAGTAGCAGTGCACCCACAGGTGTGAGAAATCCTACTTGGGTCAGGCCAGGTGCAGTGGCTCACACCTGTAATCCCAGCACTTTGGGAGGCCGAGGCGGGTGGATCACGAGGTCAGGAATTCAATACCAGCCTGGCCAAGATGGTGAAACCCCATCTCTACTAAAAATACAAAAATTAGCCAGGCGTAGTTGTGGGCACCTATAATCCCAGCTACTCGGGAGGCTGAGGCAGAGAACTGCTTGAACCTGGGAGGCAGAAGTTGCAGTGAGCTGAGATCGCGGCCACTGCACTCCAGCCTGGGCAACAGAGTGAGACTCTGTCTCAAAAAAAAAAAAGAAATCTTACTTCTGTCCCAATTGGGGCCAGTGGCCGAACCTGTCACATATCTGCACTCCTTTATCTGTGACAATTGTCAAGGCTTTCCTGTGCAACTCTCTTCAGCCACCGAGGGACCCACAAGGCGGGCAGCCCTCCAAGTGCCCTTCAGCCTCCTGCTCGCCCTCAATGAGCTTGGTGAGCCCTGAGTTTTGTACTTGGGCAGGGAGCTAGACCTCTTGACAAGGCTTTCCATGTCCAGACACCCAAAGGATGGAGAAAGGGAGTGGGACAGTCCCAGCATCCCTGAAGCAGATGCGGTGGCGGCAGAAAGGTAGGGCAAATTGGGTCGTATATATGTGCTGGACTGGCCAACAAAATTAGATGTCCCTATGGAGGGCAGGAGCCACACAACAGATGGGGGCAAGAGCTGGGTGACAAATGGGTAGGAGGCCTGACCAGTTCATCCTACCTGGGAGGGCCCTAGAGTCTGCAACACCCAAAGGGGCCGCACATGTTAGAATCAACTGGGGGCCAGGCTAGGGCCCTGGTGCACTGGCTCAAGCCTGTAGTCCCGGCAATTTGGAAGGCTGAAGCACGAGGATCGCTTCAGCCCAGGAGTTCCAGACCAGTCTGGGCAACATACGGTCTATCTCTGAAATAAATAAATAAAAATAAAAAAACGATCCAGACATAGTGGCTCCCACCTATAGTCCCAGCTATTCGGGAGGGTGAGGCGGGAGGGTCGCTTCAGTACAGGAGTTCGAGACCAGCCTGGGCGGGATAATGGGAAGAAGAAGGCAGGGGGAGGGAGAGAAGAAAGAAAATTAGCCGGGCGTGGTGGCGCGCGTCCGTGTTACCAGCTCCTCTGGAGGTTGAGGTGGGAGGATCGCTTGAGCTCAGGAGGTCGAGGCTGCAGTGAACCGTGATGGTGTCACTGCATTCACCTGGGCGACAGAGCGAGACCCTGTCTCAAAAAAGCAAACCAAAAACAACAAAAAAGTAGACTCAACTGAGGACTTTTGACGCGCAGATGCTCGGGCCCACTCCCAGATTCTGATGTTATCGGTCTGACTCGCAATGCGCTCACCAGGACACTTCAGAGCTTCCCAAGTGCTTCACAGCCCAACCTTCCCACCCGAGGGGAGGCTGCGAGCGGCAAGTCGTTTCCGGGTTGGGACCTCTTAGAAATCAGATTGGGAGAAGGAGGCTATCAAGCATTATCATGACCAATCCCCCGCTTTCACGAGGAGGAATGGGCGGGACTCTGCGGCCCTGTCCGGAACGCCGTTTCCTTGGCGACGACGCAGCCGCGTCCTGCCTTTTAGGTGTGGCCGGCCTCTGTTTCTACGACAACGGAAACCCAAGCCTCCCGCTACACCGCTTTCTCCGCAGCGCCAAAGCGGGACAAGACGGGACTACGTTTCCCAGCAGTCCCCGCGCGGATTCTTGCCTGCGCTTGCTGTGGCCTGGGTCCCTCAGTGCCGCGGCGGCCCGGAGGTGGCGGGAGGACGGCTCCGCGCTGCATGCGGGGCGGGGACCAGGGGACCCGTGCGGGCCGCCTCCAGCGAGTAAGTGGCATTCTGCGCGGACCCGCAACCTCGGCCTGCGAGGCGGGGACCTCCCGGCGCATAGCGCGGCCACCACCCCAGTCCCCTCTCCACCTCCGCGGGCGGGGCCCGGGGCAGAGGCTTGACGCCGCGCACTTCCGGTCCTCGCGCTCCGGGTCCGGACCGGCCACAGCAGTCACGACCTTGAGTTCCGGGCGGGACGGGCTGCTGTAGTTCTGGCCCCCGCGTTTCCGTGCTGGGTGTCATTGAAGCCCGCGAGGGGAGGCTCCAGGCCCGGGACGCATCCTGGCGGCCTGCGACTCTCGGAGTCAAGCCCACCTGCTAGCCGAGGCCGACGCCGGCCTCCCTACCGCCTCTGCCCCCGCATCCTGGCCTTTGCACTTGCTCTTCCCTTACCTTGTCTCCAGACCGGTTTCATGCCCGCTCCTCACAGAGACCCGAAGAGTCCGCTGCCTCCCTCCCCGGCGCCCTCGCGCTGCTCCCTGTCTGATGTTCTTCACGTCTTTTTCTCTCTTAAATTGTCTCCTTGTTCATTTCTTCTTGTCTGCGGCCCCCTCCTTCACTCACTGTTAGAGCAGGATACAGCACCGTTTGGCCCTGACACTGGATGTCCTGCGAGGGTTGAAACTTGCTAATCCTCGAGGGTGGAGGCACTGTGGGGAGGACAGGCACAGAAGGGAGCTGTGCCTGCACTCAGAGGACATTTCTTCTGCTGTACAATGCGTGGTGCACTGTTCTTCCCATTGCGTGCGCAGTGTAGAATTGGACATAGGGGCTAGAGTCTGTGTCCCCTGGGACTGTCAGTGTGGGTGAGGTTGGTTTTTGGCTCAGAGAGGTGGAGCCACGCTGAGCTGGGCACTAGCCTGTGTCCTCCACACCTCAGAGCCACCAACGTTGACTTCTCTGCACATTCTGGGTTTTTTTTTTTTTTTTTTTTTTTTTTAATTGTTGTTGTTTTTGTTGTTTTGAGATGGAGTTTTGCTCTTATTGCCCAGACTGGAGTGCAGTGGCGCGATCTCGGCTCACTGCAGTCTCCGCCTCCCGGGATCAAGCCATTCTTCAGCCTCAGCCTCCCGAGTAGCTGGAATTACAGGCATGCACCACCGTGCCCAGCGGCTTCCCGTCATATTCTCTTGGCCAAATAAGACCTCACTGTGCCGTGTCCAACCTCCATGAGGATGTGGAACCTCAATAGCTTTCCTGTGTGTGCTGTCGCTCTGCAGTTCTGCAGGGTTCAGCCTTGGCCACGTTAACCTCTCAGTCCCCCTAAATTGGTAGCTCTGCATCCTGTTCCCAACACCAGAAGCCCTGAGGACAACTAGAAAGGCTGGGCAAGCACCCAGGTGCAAGCATGCTCACCTGGGGCAGATGGGAGATCACTGTCAGAACAGCCTGGGAGAGCTGTAATGCACCATCAAGGATGGGCTCCTGGGGCCTGGGACCCAGAGCCTTGATTGTGTTTGCTGTGCTCAGCCTCAGATCATGGGTCCATGGCTGGAATGTCACCCACCTACAGGTGGGATAGTTGGACAGTGCATCCTGGGAGCAGATCGAGGAGATGAAGAGACTCGGCCATGGTCCACAGCTCCCACCTGCTGTGTCTGGTGCTGGGAGGCAGGTTCTTGTTGCAGCAGAGGAGCCACCCATGGGAGCAGGGCATCTGGGGACCAATCCAAAGATGCTCTTAGCACATGGCCAGCAGGCGCCCCTCAGCCCCCACCTCTCACGAGTTCAGGGTCCCTTTCTGCCAAGTGGGGACTGCTGGTTCTTCAGGACAACCCAGCTTCCCCAACCCTCTGTTCAGACACTGAGCAGTCCTCTGACTCCCCATCACTAGGGATCAGGAGAGCCCCACACAACACACCCATTCTGTCGAGGGTGCTAGATCAGTCTCTATTAGTTTCTATGCTGCTATAACACACTACCACAAACTGGGCAGTTTAAAACAACAGAAAGTTATTCTCCGAGTCCTGGAAGCCAGAAGTCTGAAATGAAGGTGTCGGCAGGACTGTGCTCTCTGATGGCTCTGGGTGGGGTCTTTCCTTGCCTCTTCTGGCTCCTGGCGGCTCCAGGTGTTCCTTGGAGTGTGGCTGCATCACTCCAATATCAACCTTCATCTTCACATGGCCTCCTCTTCCCCGTGTCAGAACTCCCTTTGCCTCCTTCATAAGGACACCTGTCATTGGAGTTAGGACACACCCAGGTTATTCAGAGTGATCTCATCACAAGATCCGTACTTATGTCTGCAAAGACCTAATAAGGTCACATTCTGAGAGTTCCAGGGTTAGGGCGCTGGACGTATCTTTTGCAGGGTGAGGGACATCTTTCAACCTATTACAGCCTCCTTCAGTGGAAGCTGCCGGTCCTGGGTGACCTCATGTGCCCATCCATTCTTGGGCCTGTCCATTGATTCCATGGGGACCAATTGTCCCTGTTTGGCCAGGCTGCCCCAGGTATGGTCTTTTACCTGGGAAGTCCTCAGCCCCTACCTCCCTAGAGTTCTAGGAAGTCATGCTGAGTGCTGATCCTTGCCCTGCTCATGCCACCAGCTGTTGTACAGACTGTGACATGAAGCCGGCAGCCTTGGAGCTAATAGCAAGGCAGGTGGCCAGGTCCCTCCATCCCTGACACTTGGGTCCCTGTGACCTGGAGTTATGTCAGAGAGGTCCAGATCCTGACTGTGGGGCTTCTGGGATGGCACATTGTGAAAGCGGGGCCCCTGATCTCCTGCTGCTCAGCATCCATAGTGGCATGCTCCCTCTGCCGTGTAAGGGGCTGGAGTCCACTCTGGTACCCCCATCAGAGTTTATGGCTGGGGAGTTCCCGGCCCTGTGTGTGGGGACCTCAGATCCCAGTCTGGCAATGACCCTGGACCGACCCCCTTAGCAGTGGGTCCTGGTGGCTTTCTCAGGAGCTCTTCAGTCAGCCTGGCCTCTCAGAGGCAGACTAGGGAACACTACAAAACCTGCAGTGCTCAGACAGAGGCTTAAAGAGTGTGGGGAGATGGGCAGGATGGGCCTGCCCCGAATAGCCAGGTCCATGGCCAGCAGATGGACTCCAGAGAGAGAAGCCTACACCTGTGAGAGACAGACGCCAGATACTGGGGATGGTGGTTGGGAGCCAGCGGGCAGCCTGGGTGTGGACAGAGCTCCATGGTCAGACAGACCAGAATATGTGTCTCCATGTCCTGCGTCCTGCCCTCAGTCTCCTCCCTCCCAAGTCACAACTTCCCATCTGGTGGCAGCAATGCCCTTGGGCATGTGCCCCTGTAAGGAATTGCCCTGTGCCCTGAATATCATTCCCAGCGAGCATGTTCAGTTTCTAATGAGTTTTCTTTGCTTTCTTTGCTTTCTTTTTTTGAGATGTGGTCTCGCTGTGTTGCCCAGGCTGGCGTGCAGTAGTGCGATCTTAGCTCACTGCAGCCTCGATCTCCCAGGCTCAAGCGATCCTCCCACCTTAGCCTTCTGGTAGCTGGGGCTACAGGCATGCACCACCACACCCAGATAGTTTTTGTTTTTGTTTTTGTTTTTTTTCTTTTTCTTTTTTTTGAGACAGAGCCTTGCTCTGTCGCCCAGGCTGGAGTGCAGTGGCGCGATCTCGGCTCACTGCAAGCTCCGTCTCCCGGATTCAAGTGATTCTCCTGCCTCAGCCTCCCGAGTAGCTGGGATTACAGGCGCGCGCCACCTTGCCTGGCTAATTTTTTGTATTTTTAGTAGAGATGGGGTTTCACCATCTTAGCTAGGCTGCTCTCGATCTCCTGACCTCGGGATCCATGCGCCTTGGCCTCCCAAAGTGTTGGAATTACAGACGTGAGCCACTGCGTCCGGCCATTTTTTTTCTTTTTTTCTCTTTTTTTTTTTTTTTTTTTTTTTTTTTTTGAGACGGAGTCTCGCTCTGTCACCCAGGCTGGAGTGCAGTGGCGCAATCTCGGCTCACTGCAAGCTCCGCCTCCCGGGTTCACGCCATTCTCCGGCCTCAGCCTCCCGAGTAGCTGGGACTACAGGCGCCCGCCACTGCACCCGGCTAATTTTTTTCTATTTTTAGTAGAGACGGGGTTTCACCATGGTCTCGATCTCCTGACCTTGTGATCCGTCCGCCTCGGCCTTCCAAAGTGCTGGGATTACAGGCGTGAGTCACCGTCTTTTTTTTTTAAGACAGAGTCTCGCTCTGTCACCCAGGCTGGAGTGCAGTGGCGTAATCTCGGTTCACTGCAAGCTCCGCCTTCCTGGGTTCATGCCATTCTCCTGTCTCAGCCTCCCGAGTAGCTGGGACTACAGGCGCCCACCACCACACCCGGCTAATTTTTTGTATTTTTAATAGAGACGGGGTTTCACCATGTTAGCCAGGATGGTCTCAAACTCCTGACCTCATGATCCGCCTGCCTCGGCCTTCCAAAGTGCTGGGGTTACAGGTATGAGCCACCGCGCCTGGCCTTTTTTTTTTTTTTTCCAAATAGAGACAGGGTTTCACCATATTGCCCAGGCTGGTCTCTAACTCCTGGGCTCAAGCCATCCACCCACCTTGGCTTCACAAAGTGCTGGGATTATAGGCATGAGCCACCACACCCAGCCAAGTTTTCTCTTTGACATGAGTGAATTAACAGACACCTGGCTAAAGAAAATGCTTTTACCCAGAGCTTAAGCCTCTGATGTGGAAACTATGCTCGGTACTCTGGTACGCAGTTGACTTGGCTGTGTGAGAGAAATTACTTTATTTTCACCTAGAGATTTAAAAGAACTTGTTTTTCTCTCTTTCTTTTCTTTCTTTCTTTTTTTTTGTTTGAGACGGAGTCTTGCTGTGTCGCCCAGGCTGGAGTGCAGTGGCCCGATTTCGCCTCACTGCAAGCTCCGCCTCCCAGGTTCATGCCATTCTCCTGCCTCAGCCTCCTGGGTAGCTGGGACTACAGGCACAACCAGGCCTGGCTAATTTTTTGTATTTTTTTTAGTAGAGACAGGGTTTCACTGTGTTAGCCAGGATGGTCTCGATCTCCTGACCTCGTGATCCGCCCGCCTCGGCCCTCCAAAGTGCTGGGATTACAGGTGTGAGCCACCGCGCTCGGCCAGGAACTTGTTTTTCTCACTACAAATGTATTGTTTAAAAGAAACCACCTTCGGCCTGGCGCGGTGGCTTGTGCCTGTAATCCCAGCACCTTTGGGAAGCCGAGGGGCAGATCACTTGAGGCCAGGAGTTTGAGACCAGCCAGGCCAACATGGTGAAACCTTGTCTCTACTGAAAATACAAAAATTAGCTGGGCGTAGGGGGCGGGCATCTGTAATCCCAGCTACTCGCCAGGCTGAGGCAGGAGAATTGCTTGAACCTGGGAGGCGGAGCTTGCAGTGAGCCGAGAGTGTGTCATTGCACTCCAGTCTGGGCGCAGAATGAGACTCTGTGCCAAAAAAATAAATAAATAATAAAAACAAACAAACCACCTTCATCCCATGCAGTGCTTTCATGTGACCAGGGCTCAAATGACATCCCGGATGTTACAGGGTGGGCAGACGCCTGGCAGGCTGCAGGCAAGAACACTGTGGCATGGGTGCATTCTACTTTTTTTTTTTTTTTAAAGATATAAATCAGCCGGGCGCAGTGGCTCACACCTGTAATCTCAGCATTTTGGGCGGCCGAGGCAGGCGGATCACGAGGTCAGAAGTTTGAGACCAGCCTGGCCAATATGGTGAAACCCCCTCTCTACTAAAAATACAAAAATTAGCTGGGCGTGGTGGTGTGCTCCTGTAATCCCAGCTATTCAGGAGGCTGAGGCAGGATAATTGCTTGAACCCGGGAGGCGGAAGTTGCGGTGAGCTGAGACCGTGCCCCTGGTTTCCAGCCTGGGTGACAAAGGGAGACTCCGTCTCAAGAAAACAAAACAAAAAGATATAAATCATGTAACAAATAAATCATTTTACAATTCAGGTTGGGTTTTAGTATATATATATCTAATATATGTATTTACATTCTATATATACTCTAAATATATATGTAATTATATATATATGTGTGTGTGTGTATATATATTTTTTGAGACAGAGTCTCGCTCTGTCACCCAGGCTGGAGTGCGGTGGTGCGATCTCAGCTCATTGCAAGCTCCGCCTCCCAGGTTCACGCCATTCTCCTGCCTCAGCCTCCCGAGTAGCTGGGACTACAGGCACCGCCACCAGGCCCGGCTAATTTTTTGTACTTTTAGTAGAGACGGGGTTTCACCTTGTTAGCCTGGATAGTCTCAATCTCCTGACTTCGTGATCCGCCAGCCTCAGCCTCCCAAAGTGTTGGGATTACAGGCGTGAGCTACCTGCCCGGCCATGTTTTCGTGTGTACATATATATGTGTATATATATATACACACACACATATATGGTTTTTTTTTTTTTTTTTTTTGTGATGGAGTCCTGCTCAGTCACCCAGGTTGGAGTGCAGTGGTGCGATCTCGGCTCACTGCAGCCTCCACTTCCCAGGTTTCAGCGATTCTCTGCCTCAGTCTCCCAAGTAGCTGGGACTACAGGAATGAGCCACCACACCCGGCTAATTTTTATATTTTTAGCAGAGATGGGGTTTTCACATTTTGGCCAGGCTGGTCTCGAACTGGCCTCAAGTAATCTTCCCACCTTGGCCTCCCAAAGTGCAGGGATTACAAGTGTGAGCCACCGCCTGGCCAGGTTTTAGTAGATTGTTTAGGTTTTAATATATTCACTATGTTGTGCAACCATCACCACTATAATTTCCAGAACATTTTAATTACACTAAAACAAAACTCGATATCCATAAAGCAATTACTCCCCATTCTTTTTCCCCTCAGCCCCTGGCGACCACTAATCTCCTTTCTGTCTCTATGGATTTCCCTATTCTGGATATGTCATATAAATGGAATTATGTAATATGTGGTCTTTTGGGACTCACTTCTACTTCCCATGTTTTCTAAAGTCCATGTTGCAGTATGTGTTAGTACGCATCCCTTTTTATGGCTGAATAATATCCCATTCTATGGATATACCACATTTTATTTGTGCATTTGTCATTTTATATACTTGGCTTGTTTCCCCATTTTGGCTACTGTGAACAGTGCTGTTGTGAACATCTGTCAGCCAGTGTTTGTTGAATGCCTGTGTTCCTTTTTCTTGGGCGGATACCTCGGGGTGGAATTGCTGGGGGTGCGGTAGCTCCATCTTTACCTTTCTGTGGAACTGAAGGTTTCCACAGCAGCTGCACTGTCTGGATCCCCACCAGCCAGGTCGGAGCGTGTTCTCTGCTTTCCTCTTTTTTGCCAGGTCTTCTGGTCTTCAGGGCAAACACTGAGCGTGGTTAGTGCCAGCTGAGGCCAGTCAGCTCACCTGCAGTTGGGGAGCCCCAAGACAGAGCTTACTGCCAGCAGCTTTGCCAGTCCTGGTGTGTGAGTGGTGCTTTTTGAAATCTGGACCTCCCCGCCACGCCCCAGCTCATTTACTTTATTCCCACAGTGAGTCCATACTCCACATTCTGGAGAGGCTTCCCTTGTCTCGCTGCGGGGGCCTGGGAGAACCCCATCCGGACTCAGGGAGCCCAGCTCCCTCTACTCTGGTGTCTGTTGTGGGTTAGATTCACGTCCACCTGCTGTTGGGATGGTCAGTGCCCATGAGCAGGTGGGGCCCATGGCTGGTTGCCTCCCCATGTGCCCATATCATTCCCCATCCTGTTCTTGGGAAGCTGCATGGTCAAGACCTGAGGGCAGAAGGGACAGAAGGAGAGTAACAAGCTACATCAGCAGCCAGCCAAGCCCTCACCTGGAAGGAGGAGCCTCAGACTCAGATCCACAAGTGTTTGGGAAGAGGATGTTTGTAACTGAGTGTCCGTTCTCTCTCACACCCTTCCACCTGCGTGGGAGGTGACAGGTCACCCTGTGCACAGTCCAGGCCACAGGGCAAAGCATGCTGGTGTTCAGCACCACCCAGACGTACTCCTACTCAGAGAAGTCCCTTACTTCCAAGCATGCCTCCTGGAGTCGCAAGCTCCAGCTGGCTAATTTGATAGGTGGAGAGACGAAGGCACCAAGTGGCAGAGCCCACAGTGGGGGGAAGGTGATAGATTTTCTCTAAATTAGACCTGACTAGTGCCACTCTTGAAGGAGGAAGATCGAGGAAGGATCAGCGCCTCTGTGAGTCTGCATCTGGCTCCAGAAGTCTCAGGAAAACCCAGACCCTGAGTGGCTTTTTTTTTTTTTTTGAGACGGAGTCTTGCTCCGTCGCCCAGGCTGGAGTGCAGTGGCACGATCTCGGCTCACTGCAAGCTCCGCCTCCCGGGTTTACGCCATTCTCCTGCCTCAGCCTCCCGAGTAGCTGGGACTACAGGCGCCCACCACCGCGCCCGGCTAATTTTTTGTATTTTTAGTAGAGACGGGGTTTCACCGTGTTAGCCAGGATGGTCTCGATCTCCTGACCTCGTGATCCGCCCGCCTCGGCCTCCCAGAGTGCTGGGGTTACAGCCTGAGCCACCGCGCCCGGCCTGAGTGGCTTTAGGTGCAGAGAGGGAGGGGCAGCCTCACCTTTCCTGTCTCACACAGGCCTGGAGGGGACAGGAGGGTTGTGCAGTGATCACATGTGACAAGTGAGGCTGAGAAACCTCACATCACACCAGAGTCCCTTTGTCCTTACTGTCACCCTGGTTTATTAGCAAATGCCTGGCCTGGAACCAGTTACCTGCTGAACCCTTGCACTGGGCCTTTCTGCTCTCCAGCTCAGGCCAGCAGCCTCCCAGAGAGCAGAGCAGGAACCGAGCCTGGCTGCTGGGAAAGCCCTTCGTGACCTGCAGAACTTGTCCAGCTCTGCATTTTTGTCTTTAACCAGTTCGGTATGTTTAATTTCCACTCAAAAACATTCATCCCCAGAGTGCTGGTCATCAATGCATTTCTGTCATTGTGGTCATGATGTCCAAGAACGAAATAACCCCCCAGGGACAACTGGCAGCAGCTTCCTTTGGAGAACTGCGGCCAGTCGCCCTGAAGTGTCCTTCGCTGAAAAGTCAACATGTAGAGTCTTGGTTAAATGCTTCGTGAGTCCTTTTAGTTCCTGGTCATGTTATTTCAGGCCACCAGGTGGCCCAAGGCAACTGCCTGTTAGAAATTTGCAAAACAGACAGAAAAAGTGACATCAGGTCAAGGACGTCTCACTAAATACTTAAGATTTCAGAGACATTTATTTATTTATTTGTTTGTTTGTTTGAGATGGAGTCTCACTCAGCCGCCCAGGCTGGAGTGCAGTGGCGTCATCTTGGCTCACTGCAACCTCTGCCTCCCGAGTTCAAGCGATTCTTCTGCCTCAGCCTCCACACCCGGCCCTCTGAGACATTTAATAAATGGATATCGACTAGGTGTGGTGGCTCACGCCTGTAATCCCAGCATTTGGGGAGGCCAAGATGGGTGGATCACCTGAAGTCAGAGTTTGAGACCAGCCCGGTCAACATGGTAAAACGCCAGCTCTACTAAAAAAAAAAATGCAAAAATTAGCCAGGCTTGGTGGCGGATGCCTATAATCCCAGCTACTCGGGAGGCTTAGGCAGGAGAATTGCTTGAACCCAGGAGGTGAAGATTGCAGTGAGCCAAGATCGTGCCACTTCACTCCAGCCTGGGCAACATGAAACCCTGTCTCTAAATAAATAAAAATAAATAAGTAACAAACAAATAAATAAATCAAGGGATATCTGGCCGGGCATGGTGGCTCATGCCTGTAATCCCAGCACTTTGGGAGGCTGAGGTGGTCAGATAACAAGGTCAGGAGTTCAAGACCAGCCTGGCCAACATGGGGAAACCCTGTATCTACTAAAAATACAAAGATCTAGCCTGGCGTGGTGGTGGGCACCTGTAATCCCAGCTACTCAGGAGGCTGAGGCAGGAGAATTGCTTGAACCCAGCAGGCGGAGGTTGCAGTGAGCTGAGATCATGCCACTGCACTGCAGCCTGGGTGACGGAGACTCCGTCTCAAAATAAATAAATAAATAAAAATAAATAAAATAAGGGGATATCTGCTTTCCACAGAAAAAGGAATACAGGACAAAGGAGAAGAATCTGAGCTCCTGTGCTCAATGAAGCGGCGATTTAGAAGGTGCCACAAGTGTGTCCATCTTGTGCTCTGCATGTGACGTTAGCCATCCGGGATTCATAGTCCAAAGGCTGCACTGGACAGATCCATCTTTGTTCTGGAAACAATAAGATCTAGGGAGGGGACAGGAGGATAGTGCGGTTATCACTCGTGTGAGGCTGAGAAACTTCACATCACAACACAGTGAGGAAAATTCCCTTTTTTTTTTTCTGAGACGGTGTCTCGCTCTGTCGCCCAGGCTAGAGTGCAGTGGTGCGATCATGGCTCACTGCAAGCTCTGCCTCCCAGGTTCACGCCATTCTCCTGCCTCAGCCTCCCGAGTAGCTGGGACTATAGGCTCCTGCCACCACGCCTGGCTAATTTTTTGAGACGGGGTTTCACCGTGTTAGCCAGGATGGTCTCAATTTCCTGACCTCATGATCCGCCTGCCTTGGCCTCCCAAAGTGCTAGGATTACAGGCGTGAGCCACTGTGCCCAGCCCCTCCCTCCCTCCCTTCCTTCCTTTCTTTCTTCTTTCTCTCGTTTTCTTTTTTTTTTTTTTTTTTTGACAGAGTTTCGCTTTGGCTGGAGTGCAGTGGTGCAATCTTGGCTCACTGCAACCTCCACCTTCCGGGTTCAAGTGATTCTCTTGCCTCAGCATCCTGAGTAGCTGGGATTACAGGCGTGCACCAGCACGCCTGGCTAATTTTGTATTTTTAGTAGAGATGGGGTTTCTCCATGTTGGTCAGGCTGGTGTCAAACTCCTGACCTCAGGAGATCCACCTGCCTCGGCCTCCCAAGGTGCTGGGATTGCAGGCGTGAGCCACTGTGCCCGGCTGTCCTTTGTTTTCACTTGCTCTTCAATTGCTTGCTTAGGAGATGAATATGTATATATGCACGTGTGTGTATCTCGGCAAAGTCCCCTGTCGTAGGCAGGATAAGGGCCCCCTGAAAGATGTGCACGTCCTGGTCCCTAGAACCTGTGAATATGTTACTTCCCAAGGCAAAAGAACTGAGTGTGGTGAGGTTTTGGATCCTGAGATGGGGGGGATTCCTGGATTATATGTGGTTGGCCCAGTGTGATCACAAGAGGCAGAAGGGTCAGAGTCCTGTAAGGAGTATAAGGAGATTTGACGACAAACCCAGAGAGACGAAGATGTCTTACTGCTGGCTTGAAGATGGAAGAAAGAAAAGTAGGTGGCATCTAGAAGCTGGAAATTGTCCTCAAACGTCCTCCCCAAGAGCCTCAGGAAGGAACCCACACTACTGAAACCTTCCCTTAGGACTTCTGACCTCCAGAACTGTGAGATAACACGTTTGCATTGTCTCAAGCCACTATGGGGGTGGCAGTTTGTTAAAGCAGCAGTAGGTAACTAATGTAGCCACAGCAGAATTTTAAAATAGTAATAGCAGGCACTAGGCCTTGCTAATGTCCACACTTGCTGGAATGATCTGGGTTGCCTGTCTCCCTACTCAGCTGTTTACACTTACCGTTATCATACCCATTTTGTAGATGAGGATGCCAGGCTTGAGAGAACCACCACTTCCTGGTTGAAGAGGGGAGGGGCAGCTCAGCATTGGCCTCTGCAGCGCGGATCTCCCGGCCAGGCTCTCAGCTGTCAGGTGAGTTCACCTCACACCTCCCAGGAGACACGGACAATGGCAGTGAATGGAGCCAGGAGGACCCGGAGTGTGGGCTTGCCACTGAGAAGCTGAGGCCAGGAGTAAGTGAGATTCTGGGGAGCTCGCAGCTGAGCAACGGGGGAGTCCCTGTTGCTTGGGGAAGGGGGACCAGGGAGGGCCTTAGCCAGGGGCACAGTGTTTTGGGAGCTATTGTTGGGGAGGAGCAGAGATGCGGGCAGGGAGAGCCTGGGAAGCTGTTCTCTGGGGTCTGGGTGGTGACAGTTTGAAGAGGGGCAGGAGGCCCTGCCTATATCACTCCATGTCCCCTTTCGAATCTGCAGAGAGCTGGGGGCTGCCCAGTAGGTGCCAGCTGTGGGATGGTCGCTCTTTGGCCCAGTTCTCCACTTCTCTTCTCCTGGGAACCGCAAACCTCCATTTCTTCTCTGCTCTTCCAGATCCTACAACCAGAACTCTGTGCCCCAGGATGGAGGCTCTGGCCCAGAAGGCTGGGCAGGGAGGAATCTCCACGGCCGATGCCCGGGGTGCCTCTGGGGCCTGGGAGAAGAGGCCCGAGGAGCCGAGGCCCCTCGAACAGGACCGAGCTGGGAGCCGCCCCACTCAAAAGGGGGACCTGCGTGGAGGGATGGCGGACGGTAGGACGACTCCCCCAGGTGGGGGCTCCCAGGGCTGCAACCTCAGGGTGAGCCCGGGCTCGGGGATCAGACCCCTCGTGCGGGAGCCGCGCAGCCCCACCTCTTCTCAGGACCCTGAGCTAGTTACCCGCGAGGGGCTGCAGGCCGGGGAGGACCCCTGTGGGAGCCCGGCGCGTGGCAGGGACTGTAGCAGGAACTCCTGCCTGGCGCGGCATCGCGGGGTGCCCGCTGGGGAGACGCCACCCGTGTGTGACCCCTGTCCGGAGCGGCTCCAGAACTGCCCCCGGACTCAACTGTGTGAGGTCCACACGGACTGTTGGCCGTGCCAACTGGGGACGGGCGCTCCGACCTGCCCGAGGACCCCAAAGCCGACCTCCCGCGGGAGGAGCCCCTCGGTGGAGCAGCCCCAGGCTTGCGCGTGCGGAGAGGCCTTTGCGTGGAGGGCCCTGCGGATCCCCCAGGAGCGGCTACAGGCGATGGAGGAGCCCCGTCCGTGTGCCCGGTGCGGGAAGCGCTTCCGCCCCAACCAGCAGCAGCAGACGGGCAAGGGCCCCCCAGTGTGTCCTGAGTGCGGCCAAACCTCGCGACCTCGCCCGGGTGTCCCCAACCCCCCGGCCCAGCGGCTGTACGCTTGCGACGAGTGTGGCAAGGCCTTCACGCGCACCTCCAGCCTGCTGCAGCACCAGCGCATCCACACGGGCGAACGGCCCTACGAGTGTGCCGAGTGCGGCAAGGCCTTCGTGCGCTGCTCCGGCCTGTACCGCCACCAGAAGACGCACTCGGCCGAGCGCCACCGCCGTGGCCCAGTCCTGGCCCGGCGCGCCTTCCGGCTGGGGTGCCCGCCCTGCGGGGACTGCGGCGAGCGGAGTCCCCGACGGGGGTCGGGAGCCGGGGAGAAGCCGTACGAGTGCGCCGACTGCGCCAAGGCCTTCGGGCTGTTCTCGCACCTCGTGGAGCACCGGCGTGTGCACACCGGCGAGAAGCCCTACGCTTGCCCCGAGTGCGGCAAGGCCTTCAATCAGCGCTCGAACCTGAGCCGGCACCAGCGCACGCACAGCAGCGCCAAGCCCTACGCGTGCCCACTGTGCGAAAAGGCCTTCAAGGGCCGCTCGGGCCTGGTGCAACACCAACGCGCGCACACCGGCGAGCGGCCCTACGGCTGCCCCGAGTGCGGCAAGACCTTCCGCGGCTGCTCCGAGCTGCGCCAGCACGAGCGCCTGCACTCGGGCGAGAAGCCCTATATCTGCCGCGACTGCGGCAAAGCCTTCGTGCGCAACTGCAGCCTGGTGCGCCACCTGCGAACGCATACGGGCGAGCGGCCCTACGCGTGCGGGGAGTGCGGCCGCGCCTTCAGCCAACGCTCCAACCTCAACGAGCACCAGAAGCGGCACGCAGGCCGCGCCGCGCCTTGACCACCGGGAGCCGACGCTTCGCCCAAGCGAACCCTGCGTCGAGGAGGGGCCTTTGTCCCCGAAAACCCACTGTTTGTAACCTTGATTAAACTTCACTTTGTACACATGGCGTCCACAGGCTTCCACTAACTCGAGTTTTATTTGACCTTTTCTAACAGGGCACACAGCATCTGGTTGCAGGCATACGCAGTAATAATCTCGAGTGGCCGCAGATCTGGCCCAGACGCTGTGTCCACGATCTCTGTCCACACAGAGCCGCGGTGCCTGTTACTTGGCTCTCTGGTATGCGAGGAAACGGGGAAAAGTGACTCTCCAGAGGCACAACCATAAGACGGTGAAGGCAGAATTCGAACCTAGGGCCTCTCATGCCCCTTAGGCGGCTTCAGGAGCCTTGGGACCTCGGGGTGTTTGCACACGCTCTACCGTAGCCGGCCTGGCACAGCTCATAACCCTCCAGAGGTGAGACCTCAGAGCAGGCTTCTGCCTGTCCCGGCCCTGGCGGCTCCGTAGTCACGGCAGAAAGGGTTCCCTTTGGTGAAGTGCGATGCCCTGGCAAGCTTGCCCTGGTCTGACTGACGGTCGGGGTCGCCCTATTGTCATCCCCTGCCGGACTCCAGACTGAACTGAATCTCCCCAAGCCTCCGCGGTGTGAGTGGAAGTGGGTGCCTGAGGTGTCAGCACAAAGTCCCCAGCACCGCAGAGGTGAGAGTCCACCGGGATCTAGCACAGCATGCTTTTTCCCAGCTATGTAAGTGGCTGTCCATGGCTATGATTCCAGTTTCTGCCTGCATTTCATCCACGCTGGTTCCAGACAGACCCAAGGCTCCCACTCCAGAGGCCGACTGGAGCAGGCCGACTAGGGACAGATCTGTACAGAGCACCTTGCCCTTTGGCGTGCGGTTTCCTCCTCACACCAGCTGGGAGGGCCGGGAGGATGCTTGCTCCTGGCTCAGCTAGAGCACTGGAGAGGGCAGAGCCCTGGGCCCTCAGGGCCTAGGCCTTGTTGCTTCCAATAGGGTTCCCCAAGTGTGGCCTGGGACCCCCAAACAGAAGAATCCTAAGTGGCCCCTGCAGCCACACTGGGGACCGCCTGGGCTGGTCACTTGACATTTACCACACTCTGTGGCCCTCATGCTACTGTGCAGACGGGCACTGTTTACGCCTCAGACATTGGTGACCCCCCACGGAGTACCTTCTTATTTGCCCTTGCCAAGGTCAGACCAGGGAAAGCGCCTCTGAAGGGTGGATGCTCAGAGCTTCCAGTGGGGCAGCCAAAGGGTAGGGCCTGAAACCAGCCTCAGAGGCCCCTGGGGAATCCACCCAAGAGAAACTCACCTCACAGTGTCCTCTGTCTTCCACAGCCTCTAAAAGGCCCAGGTCTTGGTTAATCCAGGACTCACCCACCAGGGGCTTAAATTTTTACCCTCTGTTCTGGGAAAAGCATCCTGATGAGGCAGGCCCTGCCCATGGTCCTCCTACCTGGTAATCTCCTTGATGCTCTCCCCAGCCTTCAGGAGAGGGAGAGCAGTGCTCGCCCTGCCCCTAGTCCCCCAGGACACTTCCCGCAGAATTTCCCCAAGCAGCAGCTCTCCTGGTGTTCTGTGGCTTTTATGTGCTGCTCAGTCAGGTGTGGCCAGAAGAAGAGACACAGGACAAGCTCAGGAAAACAAAGTCCATCATGCTTACAGATCCTGGAAACAGGAGGCACGGCCCATGAGGAAGGACACATGAGAAAGTACAGCATCTGTCGGAGGCAGCAGGGGCAGGAGCAAGGGGGAGCTCTAAGCCAGAGCCTTTACTGGGGTTTCCAAGGGAAAAGCAAGGCAGAGCAGAGCTCACAGCACAGGACTGGCTAGCTGGAGTGATTCCTGTGGGCCTTCAGCTGTGGGAGTGTCCCCCAGCTGCTTGGCTCCTGTTCCTGGGATGATTAAGACAGAGGAATATTGTCTCCTGCGGTGTGTGGACCAGATAGAGCCACCAGTGAGGCTCTGGATTGGTTAGTCTGCATATCAAGGGTATGCTCCAGGCCAAGCGTTATGGCTCAGGCCTGTAATCCCAGTGCCTTGGGAGGCTGAGCTGGGCGGATAGCTTGAGCTCAGGAGTTCGAGACCAGCATGGGCAACGTGGCAAAACCCCGTTTCTACTAAAAATACAAAAATTAGCTGGGCATGGTGGCATGTGCCTCTAATCCCAGCTACTTGGGAGGGTGAGGCACAAGAATCCCTTGCACCTGGGAGGCAGAGGTTGCAATGAGCTGAGATCGCACCACTGCGCTCCAGCCTAGGTGAGAGACCAAGACTTTGTCTCAAAAATAAACAAATAAACATTTATCATTGCACACGTTTTCTGTGGGTGGGGAATTTGTGACCAGCTTGGCCTGTGATTCTGGCTCAAGGTCTCTCACGAGGTTGAAGTCAACATGGCAGCCAAGACTGCAATCATCTGAAGGCCCCACTGGGTTTGGAGGATGCACTGCTCCACTGCCTCTCCACAGGACCGCAGACCTGAGTTTCCTCATGGCCAGGCAGCTGAATTCTTCCAGCATGGGTGACCCAAGACTACAGGCACATGCCACCACGCCTGGCTAATTTTTGTATTTTTAGTAGAGACAGGGTTTCACCATATTGGCCAGGATGGTCTCGATCTCTTGATCTCATGATCCGCCCGCCTCAGCCTCCCAAAGTGTTGGGAATACAGGCGTGAGCCACTGCGCCCAGCCCCGCTTTTTTTTTTCTTGAGACAAGAGTCTAGCTCTGTCACCCAGGCTGGAGTGCGGTGGTGCAATCTCGGCTCACTGCAACCTCTGCCTCCCAGGTTCAAGCAATTCTCCTGCCTCAGCCTCCCAAGTATCTGGGATTACAGGTATGTACCACCACACAGGGCTAATTTTTGTATTTTTAGTAGAGACGGGGTTTCACCATGTTGGTCAGGCTGGTCTCAAACTCCTGACCTCATGATTCGCCCACCTCTGCCTCCCAAATTGCTGGGATTACAGGCCTGAGCCACCCCGCCTGGCCAATAATTAAAGCTAAAATTGACTCTCAGGCAAATGAGATAAAATGAACATACGTTAAATATTTTAACTTAATAAGAGAAAGAGTAAAATGTTACCAGTTATTTAATGATGGAGGAAAGGACCAAAAGCCAAGGAGTACATCGAATGCAGCTCTAGGTGCTGAAAAAGACAAGGAAAGGTTCTACGTTAGAGCTTCCAGAGGGAGCTCAGCCCTGTCAACATGTTGTTTCAGGTCACTTATATCGATGTCAGACTTCTGGTCCCCAGAACTGCGAGAGAATATATTTCTGCTGTTTTAAGCCACCAAATTTGTGGTAATTTGCTGCATAACCACAGGAAACTAACACACCATCCCTCAGTTCTGCTTTTCTGTATGGACTTCATTCTCTAACAGATTCATCCCTCATGAGGGCAAGAAGGCAGCAGCTGCCCCAGCTGACAGGTGCTCACAGCCTCAGGTTCAAAGCAGATAGAGGCCCTAACAGTTCAGAGAGAAGTCCCATGATGCTAACAGGTCCAAAGTGACCATTGCCAGGGCCAGGGGGATGGACTGCCCCGTGCTGCGGACCTGGGCCATGTACCCACACCTGCCCAAACCACCTGGGCTGGGGTGAGAGCTCCCTAGTACAAATTGGTACAAAAAAAAAAACTCGTGCACGCCGGGTGCAGTGGCTCACGCACGTCTGTAATCCTAGCACTTTGGGAGGCCAAGGTGGGAGGATCACTTGAGCCCAGAAGTTCAAGACCAACCTGGGCCATGTAGCGAGATCCCGTCTCTAGCTATTCATTTATTTTAACTTACAGCATCCGGTCTATGTTGTTTTTTGAGACGGAGTCTTGCTATGTCACCCAGGCTGGAGTGTGCAGTGGCACGATCTCCGCTTACTGCAACTTCTGCCTCCCAGGTTCAAGCGATTCCCCTGCCTTAGTCTCCAGAGTAGCTGGGATTATAGGCGCACGCCAACAACCCGAATTTTTGTATTTTCAGTAGGGACGGGGTTTCACCATATTGGTCAGGCTGGTCTCAAACTCCTGACCTCGTGATCTGCCCGCCTCGGCCTCCCAAAGTGCTGGGATTACAGGAGTGGGCCACCGCGCCCTGCTTATTTATTTTAGCCAACAGCGCCCGCTGTTCCCAGGCGGTCTCCCAAGTACTAACCAGGCCCGACCCTGCTTAGCTTCCGAGATACGGACTCTAGGGGATGCCAGCTTAGTGGGTGTTCCACAGCGCGTGGGTGTGAGATGCAACTCAGTGGCGTGAACTCAGCGAGTTTCCAGGGTGGTAAAGACGGCCTGGGGCGGAGGAGGACGGCCAGGGAGGAGCTACATCGGCCCGACCTGCGTTCACGACCCGGGCAGCCCTGGGCGCCTGTGTAGCTGTTGGATGTGTGCCGCAGCGGCGCGCCGGGTACAGGAAGGGGCGGAGCGCATCCATGGCAACGCAGGACGCCAGAGTAGCTCGGCCTTGGCACCGCCCCACGGGAACCAGAAGGCGCGCGCCCGCAGCCGCGCCACAGTTACGCAGGCGCGGTGGGGAGAACCGCAAGGCTTTGGGCCGCTCCGCCGAATGCAACCGCGCCCCCCAGGAGACCCGGTACCCCCCTCCTACCATTCCCCGTGCCTCCGTGCGGGCCCCTCTCAGGCAGCGCGTAGTGGACGCAGGGGCGGGCTGAGGACGGTGAGTGACGCCAACGGACACCCTCCGGCCAAGCACAGATCTGTCCTCCGGCTCCAACCACTCCCGCCGCGCGGGGCAGGGCGGGGCTCGGCCCTGAGCAGCGCTCTCTGGGACCACAGAGATAGGCCTCCGCGCCCTCCAGAGCGGCCCGGAAGTGGCTCTGCTCGGGCCAGAGGCGACCGTGGTCGGGGCGGAAACGGCTCCTGTCTGCCGCTTGCTCGGTGAACACGAGCCTTATAGCATTCAGTTCTGTAGCATCGTTCCTCCTGCTCGTTTATTCTTTGACTCATTCACTCATCACTCCTCCAGCCTTGTGGCTCCGCCTTCATGTCCTGCCGCGCCATCATTTCTTCCCACATTCATTTATTCGTTCATCAACCCCCACCCGCGCCTCGTAGTTCCGGAGCTCACCAGGCTAGGCCTCGCCTCCGAGACTGCGGAGCTGCCCGCACAGGCCTCGCTCCACCCGGCCGCAGCCTCTTCCCATTTATCCACCCCGTATTTGTCCACTCTAGGCCTTGGGGGTTGGTGGGGAGACAAATACCCGTGACCGGTCAGACGAATGCCCGTTGTTGGGGGCGTGGGCGCTGGGACTGACGCGGGAGGTGGCTCTGATCATGTCGTGGTGAGGAGGAGGCGTTCAGGTTCAGAAAGGGCACGCGGCGTGGATGTGAGTACGTCGGGGAGGCTGGAGCAGCGAGGCCGACAGGAAGGACCTTCCGTGGCTCACATGGTATCCCACGACGAGGACGGACTCAGGACGGCAGCCCTATTAGATGGGGCTGGGGGCTGGCGAGTCGGGGTCGCACAGCACAGGCCCTGGATGAAGGGGCAGCGGTGCCTGGCTCCACCTTAAGAAACATGGGCCCTTGGGGGCCCGGATTTCTGGGTCTTCAATACACAAATATAGATTTTTATTGAAATCGGATGTCATTTTAAAATTTAACCTTTGATTTGAGGTAATTATAAATTCACATGCAGTAACACATAATGCATACCCTATGTACCCTTTACCCAGTTCCCCTAAAGGTGGCATCTTGAAAAACTAGAGGTCAGGTTCGGTGGCTCATGCCTGTAATCCCAGCACTTTGGGAGGTCAAGGCGGGTGGATCCCTTGAGCTCAGGAGTTAAAGACCAGCCTGAACAACGTGGTGAAACCCCATCTCTACTGAAAACACAAAAATTAGATGGGAGTGGAGGCTGGTGCCTGTAATCCCAGCTACTCAGGAGGCTCAGGCAGGAGAATCGCTTGTACCCAGGAGGCGGAGGTCGCAGTGAGCCCAGATCGCGCCACTGCACTCCAGCCTGGGCAACAGAGCGAGAGACTGTCTCAAAAAAAGAAAAGAGAAAAACTAGAGTACAATATCACAACCGAGATGCAGAACATTTCCATTACCACAGGATCCCCGTGTTGCCCTTTCAGAGCCGCATACCCTTCCCTCCTACCTCTGCCCCCTGTTAACCTCTTTTTGTCAACTAGTAATCTGTTCTCATGTCTACCATTTTGTCATTTCACGAATGTTGCATAGACTGGGCGAGGTGTGTGGCGCCTGTAATACTAGCACTTTGGGAGGCCAAGGTGGGTGGATCACCTGAGGTCAAGAGTTCGGGACTAGCTGACAGGCCGGGCGCGGTGGCTCACGCCTGTAATCCCAGCACTTTGGGAGGCCGAGGAGGGCAGATCACGAGGTCAGGAGATCGGGACCATCCTGGCTAACATGGTGAAACCCCGTCTCTACTAAAAATACAAAAAATTAGCAGGGCGTGGTGGCAGGCGTATGTAGTCCCAGCTACTTGGGAGGCTGAGGCAGGAGAATGTTGTGAACCCGGGAGGCAGAGCTTGCAGTGAGCCAAGATGGTGCCACTGCCCTCCAGCCTGGGCGACAGAGCAAGACTCCCTCTCAAAAAAAAAAAAAAAAAAAAAGTTCGGGACCAGCCTGGCTAACATGGTGAAACCCCGTCTCTACTAAAAAATAAAATATAATAAAATAAAATTAGCCAGGCCTGGTGGCAGGTGCCTGTAATCCCAGCTACTGAGGAGGCTGAGGCAGGAAAATCGCTGGAATCCTGGGGCAGAGGCTGCAGTGAGCCGAGATTGTGCCACTTCACTACAGTCTGGGCGAAAGAGTGAAACTCCATCTCAAAAATAAAAAAATAAAAAATTAGCCAGGTATGGTGGCACGCACTTGATGTCCCAGCTCCTTGGGAGGCTGAGGTGGGAAGATGGCTTGAGCCTGGGAGATGAGATCATACCACCGCACTCCGGCCTGGGTGACAGAGCCAGACCCTGTCTCAAAAAAAAAAAAAAAAAAAAAGAAAAGAAAAGAAAGTATTGCATAAATGGAGTCATACAGTTTTTAAGCTTTTGAGATTGGTTAACTTTTTAAAAAACATAAATACCATAAAATTCATCCTTTAAAGTATATGCTTCAGTGGTTTTTAGTATATTCAGTATTGCACAGTCATCACCACTAATTCCAGAATATTTTCATCACTCCCACAGCTGTATCTCCCATTTCTGTCTTCCCTTTAGATCCTGGCAAACACTAATCTACTTTCTGTCTCTTATAGACTTATCTGTTCTGGACATTTCATATAAATGGAATCACATAATATGAAGTATTTTGTGTCTGAATTTTTTCATTTATACTTAGCATAATATTTTCAAGATTCATTCACCTTGTAGTGTGTACCTACTTTATTCTCTTTTTATTTTATTTTATTGGGACAGAGTCTCGATTTGTCACCCAGGCTGGAGTGTAGTGGCACGATCTCGGCTCACTGCAACCTCCACCTCCCAGGTTCAAGCAGTTCTCTGCCTCAGCCTCCCGAGCAGCTGGGATTACAGGCACCTGCCACCATGCCTGGCTAATTTTTGTATTTTTGGTAGAGAGGGGGTTTCACCATGTTGGCCACGCTGGTATTGGGGAACTCCTGACCTCGTGATCTGCCTGCGTCGGCCTTCCAGAGTGCTGGGACTACAGCCGTGAGCCACCGTGCTTGGCCTAACTTACATTTTTAAAACACTTCCTGGAGGGGACAAACAGGACCCATCTGCTGGTCTGACTCCGGGTGTCCTGTTCACAATCTCTGCCTTAGGTGTTCTGTGTGTGGGATGAAGGGAGCCAAGGAGACAGGGCTGGGCAGGGACCCTCAAGAAAAGCAGGGAGAGGGGAATGGATGGTACAAGCAGCCATGGCACCTCATTGTGTCCCTCAGGCACCTGGACACACAGGTGGGCAAAGATGCTGACGCTGGGGGCCAGAAGCGCTGATACCCCCATTCTTCCATTTTTACTCAGTCTCAGGTGGTCCCAAGGAGGGGACCTTCGTGGCCTTGCTGTGCTCACAGGCTCACCTTTGTTTCCAGCTCCAGAGAAAGTACCCTGGGCCATGCAGCTGCCTTCCCCTCCCGGGGAAGGGGCAGGATGGCTGCCCAGACGAGTGGGGCATGAGCCCTGGCCCCCTAGGTCCTCCAGAGTCCACTGGAACTGATGGTGGGTGAGCCCAGCTCGAAGAGCCCTGGCCAGTGCTTCTGGGGGTTCCCCTATGAGGAGGCAGCAGGGCTCCGAGGGGCCCTGGCTCAGCTGCATGAGCTGTGTTGCCAGTGGCTGATGCCCAAGGCCTGCTCCAAGGAGCAGATGCTGGAGCTCTTGGTGCTGGAGCAGTTATTGGGCACACTGCTCCCGGAGATCCAGGCCTACGCGCAGGAGCAGTGGCCAGGCAGTCCTGAGGAGGCCACCGCCCTGGTGGAGCGGCTGCAGCAAGAATCAAGCAAGGGGAGGAGAGTGGTGCCACAGTACAGCCAGTGCAGGTGCGTAGGCAGCTTTGAGTCCTTCCACGATGCTGGCGCCCCATCCCCTCCTGCTGGGCGGGGCCAGGTGTAGGGATGTGCACGTGGCCCTGTCAGGCAGGCCCAGAGTGCTGGCCCGTCCCGAGTGTCTAGCCCGCCTGCTGAACTTCCTGCTCCAGGCTCCAGAGGGCACTGGGCATCCAGGGCCGTGGAGGAGAAGAGTGGGGATGACAGCCCACCCACCGTCATGTCTCCCAAAGGCCCTCTGTCTGGTGTTCTTTGTATTCTCTAAGGCACTTACCTTTTCTCTCCTGTTTTAGGTCACAGGGGCGAGATGGAGTCCCCAGGAGGGAGGTACCTGCAGATGGCCCCAAAGGAAGGCCAGGGCCTCTGCAGTGTGAAGACTGCCACGAGGCGCCCCTCTGAGGGGGCTGTGTCTGGAGACTGGGGGTCCTGGGAAGACTCCACGGAGGTCCCAGGAGAGGCAGGGGACGGCGAGCGGCAGCAAGCCAAACTGGGGGCGGCGGACGAACAGGGGGGCCCCGACAGGGAGCTGGGCCCCGCAGATGGTGGGCGGGACGGGGCTGGGCCCCGGGAGTATGTAGACTGGACGTTGCGCCCTTCGCCTCTCCCAGAGGAGCCCGGCTGCCGGTGCGGGGAGTGCGGCAAGGCGTTCAGCCAGAGCTCCTACTTGCTGCAGCACCGGCGCGTGCACACAGGCGAGAAACCGTACACGTGCCCCGAGTGCGGCAAGGCCTTCGCCTGGAGCTCCAACCTCAGCCAGCATCAACGCATCCACAGCGGCGAGAAGCCCTACGCTTGCGGGGAGTGCGGCAAGGCCTTCCGCGCTCACTCGCAGCTCATCCACCACCAGGAGACACACAGCGGCCTGAAGCCCTTCCGCTGCCCGGACTGCGGCAAGTCCTTCGGTCGAAGCACCACGCTGGTGCAGCACCGACGCACGCACACGGGCGAGAAGCCCTACGAGTGCCCGGACTGCGGCAAGGCCTTCAGCTGGAACTCCAATTTCCTGGAGCACCAGCGCGTGCACACGGGCGCGCGGCCACACGCCTGCCCGGACTGCGGCAAGGCCTTCAGCCAGAGCTCCAACCTGGCTGAGCACCTGAAGATCCACGCGGGCGCGCGGCCACACGCTTGTCCCGACTGCGGCAAGGCCTTCGTGCGCGTGGCGGGGCTGCGGCAGCACCGGCGCACGCACAGCAGCGAGAAGCCCTTCCCCTGCGCCGAGTGCGGAAAGGTTTTCCGCGAGAGCTCTCAGCTCCTGCAGCACCAGCGCACGCACACGGACGAGCGGCCCTTCGGGTGCGCCGAGTGCGGCCAGGCTTTCGTCATGGGCTCCTACCTGGCGGAGCACCGGCGCGTGCACACGGGCGAGAAGCCCCACGCGTGCGCCCAATGCGGAAAGGCCTTCAGCCAGCGCTCCAACCTGCTCAGCCACCAGCGCACGCACTCGGGCGCCAAGCCCTTCGCCTGCGCCGACTGCGGTAGGGCCTTTCGCGGCAGCTCGGGCCTGGCGCACCACCGGCTCACGCACACGGGCGAGCGGCCCTTCGCCTGCGCAGAATGTGGCAAGGCCTTCCGCGGCAGCTCCGAGCTGCGCCAGCACCAGCGCCTGCACTCTGGCGAGAGGCCGTTCGTCTGCGCCCACTGCAGCAAGGCCTTCGTGCGCAAGTCGGAGCTCGTAAGCCACTGGCGTACGCACACGGGCGAGAGGCCCTACGCTTGCGGCGAGTGCGGGAAGCCCTTCAGCCACCGCTCCAACCTCAACGAGCACCAGAAGCGGCACGGGGGCCGCACTGCGCCCTGACCCGAGGACGCGCCTGAGCGGGAGGTCGCGGACACGCGGCACTGCGGGGTCCCGGGCGTGAGTGCACTGTCTGCTGGCCCAGCCTTTTTCGGGCCACCAGTGCGGGCGCCCTCCTGCTGGGAGTGCAGGGGTGGCATTGGGCGTGGGGAACCCTGGCTGCACAGTCCCTTTGACAATAGTCCCACCGGCCACCCAGACCTGGCTGGGACATGTGGGATGGGCTCTTGACCTCAGGGAAGGTAGTAAGCTCCACTTCGGCGAGAGGTTCGTCCATGCAGAGGTGGGCAAGAACTGGGGTCTCCGACAGGTGTGGTGGTCTCCTCTGAGAACTGTGTGAAATTGCTCCGGCAGGGAACAAGGGCAGGGTGTGAGTCCCCTCTCCTCCCTCCTTCCACCCCAGCGAGAACGGAAGTTGTACGCGGGTTTTCTGTCTCCGGCCAAGGGCTAAGAGGTTTAGAGGCCTGGCTCTGGGGAAGGGTAGCAGGAGGCCTAGGGCCGGGGAGAGGAGCGGAATTCTGTCCACTTCTGCGTCCTGCCTCGGTTCTCTCCACCGTGGTGGCTGGGATTCGTTTTAAAGGATAACTCTGTCCCGCTTGACACACTGCTGGCTTCTTGTGGACGCAGCATCACATCCACAGGCCTCCGGTTGGTGCCACCCGGTTCTTCTCTACTGGGGAGCAAAAAGTCCCTTGCACGTGGACCTGTGCAGCGATTCGAGTCTGTGATGTGGCCCACCTCGAGCTGGGGGTGCAATGCAGACAGGTGGCTTTACCAGATCCTAGGAACTGGGAAGGGGGGCTTGGGTCTCTAAAGGCTGAACCATGGTGGTTGCTGGAACTTTGAGGGGGTGCAAGAGAGACAGTATTTTCTCTCTCTCTCTCTCTCTCTCTCTCTTTTTTTTTTTTTTTTTTTTTTTTTTTTTTAAGATGGGGTCTGGCTGTGTTTGCCAGGTTGGTCTTGAACTCCTGGCCTCAAGCACTCCTCCTGCCTTGGCCTCCCACAGTGCTAGAATTACAGGTGTGAACCACCACGCCTGGCTTCAGTTCAGTATTCTTATGTGCCACAAACTCTGGGTTGCATCAGATCCAGTAGCCATGTTGAATCTTCTGGGTCCTAGGGCCCAAGTGGCAGCTTGCCTTGTATCCGGGACCTGCCATATGGACTTCTCTTGTTCTGAGCTCCACAAAAAATTGTAGATGATACGTGGACTGGATAAGCACACTTGAGTGTATACGTTGTGTCCAAAATCCAGAAGCCCACCAACCATTGTTCCCTTTTCCTAGTGGTAGATAGTGCATATTGCAACAACTGGTCTTAGGAGGGGCTGTCCTAACAGGCTGCAGACCACTAGGCACTTTACCAGAAGGTGGACCCTTAGCATGCATTTAACTTGGTTGCCTAAGGTACCTGCCACTTTATGATCCAAGCAGCTGTTGTCATCCATATAGTGGAATGGCATGATATTCTGTGGGAAATCAGAATTATCAAGAGCTACGCAGGGATTATGACAGAATGAGAAAATTGTGTCTGGGCGCAGTGGCTCATGCCTGTAATCCCAGCACTTTGGGAGGCCGAGGCAGGTGGACCACCTGAGGTCAGAAGTTCGAGACCAGCCTGGCCAACGTGGTGAAACCCTGTTTCTACTAAAAAATACAAAAATTAGCTGAGTGTGGTGGTGCATGCCTATAATCCCAGCTACTTGGGAGGCTGAGTTAGGAGAATCGCTTGAATACGTGAGGCAGAAGTTGCAGTGAGCTGAGATCGCACCACTGCACTCCAGCCTGGGTGACAGAGTGAGACTCCATCAGAAAAGAAAAGAAGAGAAAAAAGAAAAGAAAAGAAAAGAGAAGGGAGGGGAAGGGAGGGGTTGCATAACAAGGTTGGGGAGTTAAGAAAAAAAAAAGTTGCAGATTTAGTCCTGAGGCAAGCTGTGAAGGTGTACTTTTGTCCTTGCCAAACAGAAAGAAGATAGTTTTGGTGGTCCTTGCATATTGATGGGAAAAAAGCATTTGCCAAATCAATAGTTGTTGAAAGAGAATCTCAGCCGGGTGCGGTGGCTCACACCTGTAATCCCAGCACTTTGGGAGGCCGGGGCAGGCGGATCACAAGGTCAGGAGATCGAGACCATCCTGGCTAACACAGTGAAACGCCGTCTCTACTAAAAATGCAAAAAATTAGCCGGGCATGGTGTTGCACACCTGTAGTCCCAGCTACTCGGGAGGCTGAGGCAGGAGAATAGCTTGAACCCAGAAGGCGGAGGTTGCAGTGAGCTGAGACTGTGCCACTGTACTCCAGCCTGGGCAACAGAGCGAGACTTCGTCTCAAAAAAAAAAAAAAAAAAAAAAAAAAAGAGAATCTTCAACCTTCCAAGTAATCCTGAGCCTTTCTCCCTAGTAGAAGCAATCCTTCCTTCCCTGAGGGTTAAAACATTCTGATCACCTCCTTGTTCCTGCCTCCAATCATGATGAATCCAAGTCTCATCTCTGGCAGGTAGGCCCTGTTATTTGAGCTCTGTCACGTCCATCTTTCATCACCAAAATCAGAGGCCGTTTCAGTGGCAGCAATTCCGAGGGCCATACTGCCCTTCAGAGGACTGCCACTGCAGCAAGTTTCAGGGATATGGGTGCCCCACTGACTAATGTATTTCCCAGTGCTTTTGTAACAAAGATATCCTCCTTGGTACTCTGTGTGTGTACGTGATCTGGCACATGCTGAATGTATACGTTAAACCCACTTCAACGTGTCCTGTATCCCTAAACTTTTGGATTCCTTTCTCCAAAATTCCTACTCTCCCTGTACCAAGGGAGTTCTAGCAATTCAACCTCATTGAATTTGGGCCACCATTGAGTCCAGGTCTTAGTCAAGCTGTCAGACAAACTCAGTATCTTTCAAGCTGCACAAGCTTACATCTTAAATTGAATCTTTGTAAGTCATCTCCTGTAGATAGACTTGATCCAATCTACTGTTGTGTCCCATCCTCCTTGATCAATTACCCTTAGATACCGTCACCATCCTTGTTCCCCAGGTTTATGCCAATTACATGAATGAAAACCTTGCAGTTATTTTGAAGCATAGTAGTATCTCTTGGGAGTGCATTTCACACTTGTCCATTTGCAGCGTGCCAGACTAGTTGGAACTCTGGGGGGGATAAGGGGTGGCTGGAGAGAATGGGGTTCCATTTACGTGATACCCAGTTTACAGACCCAGGTCAGTCCCCAGACACATGGCCCCTCAGTTGCAGGGAAAACAATCTTTTTTAAGGAAGAACCAGTCCTGCGGCAAGAATAGACAGTGTATCTTCCTCAAAGGGTTGCTGCCGTTTCCCTGGGGTGGGGGTGTGGCAGGAAATGTTCAGGTTTCTCAAGAATTCAGAGAGCCTGGCTCTGAGCTGAGGCTAATCCCCAAATACACATGCGGTTTGGTGTGACAGGGAGGGGCTTACTGGGCTTCAGCCCTGGCACTGTCCACTTGACCTCAGCAGCTCCAGGCAGAGTGGGGAGAGCTCAGGGTCCCATTCTAGAACAGAATCCAGCACTGAAATGAGGATGAAGTGATTTTAGCATCATTTTATGACTCGTTGTTGATTTAGTTTATTAATTATCCATGATTATTGATCATAATTGTTGCTGAGCATCCTGAGGCCTCAGAAGTTAGCCCTTTGCCCTCACCCCATGGGGGCCCTGCCCTCGCCTTCCGGGAAGGACAAACACGGGAAGAGGTCAGTGTCCGAGCTGCCCCTGCCACCCTCCCTTGGGGCCTCATTGCTTCAGACGCTCACCGCAGACACTCACTGCACCGGAGTGAGCACGACCATCATGTCCATGCTGGTGGCCTTTCTCTTGTTCTGGGGTGAGGCCTCCCGGGGTCTGGGTCCCTGGGGCGGGAAGGGGCTGGAACGGGAGACTCACCGGGGCTGTCTCCGCAGGTCTCCCCATGGGCCCAGTGACAGAAGCAGCCACATGTGAGTGCAGGACTGAGGTCTGGGAATGGTGGGCCTAGGCTGTGGGTGAGCCCTGTCCCTGTGGCCCTGAGCTGATCCCAGCCACCCCTTGCAGTTTATGAGACCCAGCCCAGCCTGTGGGCAGAGTCCGAATCGCTGCTGAAACCCTCGGCCAATGTGATGCTGACGTGCCAGGCCCGCCTGGGGACCCCAGACTTCCAGCTGTTCAAGAATGGGGTGGCCCAGGAGCCCGTGCACCTTGACTCACCTGCCATCAAGCACCAGTTCCTGCTGACGGGTGACACCCAGGGCCGCTACCGCTGCCGCTCAGGGTTGTTCACAGGATGGACCCAGCTGAGCAAGCTGCTGGAGCTGACGGGGCCAAGTAAGCTGGGGCATGAATTGGGGGCCAGGAGGCAGTGAGTAGGTGGCTGACAGGGGGGCCTCCCGTCCTCCAAGTCACCTGATGTCTCTGAGCCTCAATCTTCCCATCTGTCGAATGGGGTGATATCTGTGCTAACCCCAGAGTGTTGTGAGGAATAAATGGTTGTGTCTCCAGCAGGCCCGGCATGCCATACAGCTCCCACGCACTCTTTTCTCTTGCTGTATGCCTTGTTTCCACCAGTGCCTGGCTGCCTTTTCCCAGCAATGCCCTCTATCCCTGTCTCCCTCACATTTTTTGAGGATGGGGCCCAGGTTCTGCTGGGCTTCCCCTGTCTCCCGTGTTATACAGAACCACTCTTCAACTCCACCCCACCCACAGAGTCCTTGCCTCCTCCCTGGCTCTCAATGACACCTGTGTCCTGGATCACGCCCGGTCTGAACACAACAGCAGTGTGCCGAGGCGGGCTTCGGGGTGTGACTTTTCTGCTGAAGCGGGAAGGCGACCATGAGTTTCTGGAGATGCCTGAGGCCCAGGAGGGTGTGGAGGCCGCCTTTCCTGTCCACCAGGATGGCAACTATAGCTGCAGCTACCGGACCCATGTGGCAGGCGCCCTCTCTGAGCCCAGCGCTACCGTGATCATTGAGGAGCTCGGTGACTGTGGGAATCATCTCTGGGAGATGCTGGGGAGGGGGTTACAGGGGGCATGACCACATTGACCCTGACCTCCATGCTGAATGCCCCTGCCCAGGACCAGGTCCAGGAAGCTGGCCACACAGTTGCCTGGGTCTGATGGTTGCGAAGGAGTTTGGGCAGAGGATGCCCAAAGAATGGAAGGGTGGGCCGGGTACCGTGGCTTGTGCCTATAATCCCAGCTCTTTGGGAGGCTGAGGCCGGTGGATCACAAGGTCAAGAGATTGAGACCAGCCTGGCCAACATGGTGAAACCCTGTCTCTACTAAAAATAGAAAAATTAGCCAGGTGTGGTGGCAGGTGCCTGTAGTCCCAGCTATTTGGGAGGCTGAGGCAAGAGAATCCATTGAACCCAGGAGGCGGAAGTTGCAGTGAGCCGAGATGGCGCCACTGCACTCCAGCCTGGGTCACAAGAACGAAGCTCCGTTTCAAAAAAAAAGAATGGAAGGGTGTTCCTGGGGCTGCCACCTGGAGGGCAGAGGTCTGGGGACTGGGCAGAGGGCAGCTCCAGGGATGGGGCAGCCCAGTAATGCTGCCTGCATTGCAGCTGCACCACCACCACCTGTGCTGATGCACCATGGAGAGTCCGCCCAGGTCCTGCGCCCTGGTAACAAGGTGACCCTCACCTGCGTCGCTCCCCTGAGTGGAGTGCACTTCCAGCTGTGGCGCGGGGAGAAAGAGCTGCTGGTACCCAGGAGCAGCACCAGCCCAGACCGCATCTTCTTTCACCTGAACGCGGTGGCCCTGGGGGATGGAGGTCACTACACCTGCCGCTACCGGCTGCATGACAACGAAAACGCCTGGTCCGGGGACAGTGCGCCAGTCGAGCTGATTCTGAGCGATGGTGAGCCGGGGCCAGCAGGGACAGGGGCTTGGCTGGGTCCCCGGGGAGCAGGAGCAGTACCAGGTGTAGAGCCTGGGGAAGTGCAACACTCTGGGCCAGGGTCCAATCCCAACTTTACCCGCCCACCGCACCCACCCCCCGCCCCACCTCCCGCCCCACCATTAAAGATCCTGAACTGCCAATGGGACGATGAGCTTGGCAACTTTCAGGCCCCACAAAGAATAACTGGGTGAACAGGTCTGGCCCAGGCCACAGGGGGCACCACCTGGCCGGGGTCCCATCCCGGCTGCCAGGTCTGCGTGGGCACTGAGGGCCTGTCCTGAGGCAGCTTCTCTGCTCGCTTGCCCTGGGCCTGATGGTGTTTAGCAAACTCTGAGCACGGGACAGCAAACCCCATGCCCAGCGGACCACAGGGGCCCCTCAGTAGCGCGGACATTGGGGCGGTGCCCAGAAGACGCTTGGGGAGCAAATCCACTACTGAGCGGCATCGTGCACCAGGCATCAAGCCATGCACAAAACATGTCCCCGTCCCCGCTTCCCGTCTGTGTCTATAGACAAATTACTAAGAAACAGTGAAAGGGTGCGTGCGTGTGAGATATCCAAGAAGGACTGGGCTGGAAAGGTGGGGCGGGGCCGGAGGAGGCGAGGGAGAAAACTGGCCAGATCACTGCGGGCAAAAGACTCAGTCAAAGCAAAGAGCGCGAGGCCAGACCACGCGTTAGGGCCGAGCCATCCGCTCGGCGCCCGGGTCAGCCCGCGTGCTGCTCCGCAGAGACGCTGCCTGCGCCGGAGTTCACTGCGGAGCCTGCGAGTCGGAACCCGGAGCCCGGCACGCGCGTGCGGCTGCGGTGCCTGGCGCCGCTGGAGGGCGCGCGCTTCGCCCTGGTGCGCGAGGACGGGGGCGGGCACCGCGTGCACCGTTTGCAGAGCCCCGCTGGGACCGAGGCACTCTTCGAGCTGCACAACATTTCGGTGGCCGACTCCGCCAACTACAGCTGCGTCTACGTGGACCTGAAGCCGCCTTTTGGGGGCTCCGCGCCCAGCGAGCGCTTGGAGCTGCGTGTGGACGGTGAGCTGGCGGGGCACCAGCGAGGGCGGGCGAGGGTTCAGTGCCCCTCGGGGCCTCCTGCCTTTGCCCGCCTTTCCTTGGGCGTCTGACGGCGGCGCTCTGGGCCTTGGTTCAGCCCCCATCAACTACTCTGGTGGGAAGCAGGCGATCGGTGGTCCAGGGTCCTGGGGACGCCTGGAATTTTGGCTTATTTCCCGCGGGTCACAAGCCCGTAGGTCACGTGTAGCATCGTAGTCAGCAGCAGGGAGGCTGGACCCAGGTTTTCCTGGTCAGATCCGTGCAGCTCTGTGGCTGCTGTTTTTCTTACTGGCCATGTCAGTCGTCGTACTGGCCCCCCAGCCCCAGCCCCGGCCCCGGGCCAGCAGGCGCACGGCTGATGTCCCTCTCCCCAGCCCCGCCGTCCCCAGCTCTGTTTGTCCCTCTGATTTCCTCATCGACGTCTCCAGGACTCGGAGCCCAGCGGAGCCTGAGAGCACAGGTCTGACCTCCAGACCTTGAGTTGTGCTGTTTGCTGGGAGCATTGTTTTCTCTTTTCTTTTTTCTCTTTTCTTTTCATTTCCTTTCCTTTCTTTTTTCTTTCTCTTTCTCTTTCTTTTCTTTCTCTCTCTCTCTTTCCCCCACTTCCTTCTCTCCCCCCATCTCTCCCTCCCCTCCCCTTCCCTTCCCTCTTCCTTTTGCTTTTTGGATAACTTACTTTTATTCTTTCAGGCTGGAGAGCAGTGGCGCAATCTCAGCTCACTGCAACCTTCGCCTTCTGGGTTCAAGCAGTTCTCCTGCCTCAGTCTCCTGAGTAGCTGGGATTAGAGGCGCGTGCCACCACGCCCATCTAATTTTTGTATTTTTAGTAGAAATGGAGTTTCGCTATGTTGTCCAGGCTGGTCTTGAACTCCTGATCTCATGATCTGCCCGCCTCAGCCTCCCAAAGTGCTGGGATTACAGTTGTGAGTCACCATGCCTGGCCTATTCTTGCAGTTTTACAAGCCACCTTCCACAATTGATGAAAAATGTTTAATTTTGGCCAGGCAAAGTGGCTCACGCCTGTAATCACAGCACTTTGGGAGGCCGAGGTGGGTGCATCATAAGGTCAGGAGTTCAAGACCAGCCTGGCCAACATGGAGAAACCCCGTCTCTACTAAAAATACAAAATCAGCCAGCCGTGGTGGTGCATGCCTGTAATCCCAGCTACTTGGGAGGCTGAGGCAGGAGAATCACTTGAATCCAGGAGGTGGAGGTTGCAGTGAGTCCAGTTAGTGCCACTGCACTCCAGCCTGGGTAAGAAGAGCGAAACTCCATCTCAAAAAAAAAAAAAAAAAAAAAAAAGTTTAATCTTTAAATTGTACATCATTATCCTAACTCCAAATTTTATCACTCTCCTTCAAGTCTGAAGAAAATGATTAATTTACCAAGCTCCACAGACAACACAGTCCCATTGACATAACATTTAGTATAATGTCCTACTCTCCTTTTAGAATTAAGTACAGCCAGTATCAAACTGGCCTGAAATCTGATTGTGTTCCCGGCTCAGAATAACTGTAGTAAATTTGTAAATCCACACTAAGACACAAAATTAAACTAGGATGTGTTTACGTTTCACAGTAAAAATCAACATTACGATTTTATCAAGTTTCAACATTATAGTTAATCCAATCAAGCTTTCAAAATGCCTGATTAGCTGTCAATTAATTGCAAGTAACTTCATGTAGTTAGCCCAGCATTTCAAAATGGATAGGGAATATAACTTTTAAAATGCGAAAGTATATTATACATATTGTACTTTTCTGCTAGGCTGAGCTAGTATCTTCCATGGCAAGATACTCAAACTAGTGAATAAAATACATGTTTAAATCAAGTACTTATATGTACTTCATTAATTTCCCTGAAATTATCAACAGCGTTACCAAAATCTTCCATGATTTTGTAAGATTTGATTCCTTACAGTTGATCCTTTTTCTGAGATGGAGTTTCATTCTGTCACCCGGGCTGGAGTGCAGTGGCGGGATCTCGGCTCACTGCAACCTCCGCCTCCCAGGTTCAAGCAATTTTCCTGCCTCTGCCTCCCGAGTAGCTGGGATTACAGGCGCACGCTGCCACGCCCGGCTAACTATTTGTATTTTAGTAGAGATGAGGTTGCACCGTGTTGCCCAGGCTGGTCTCGACCTCCTGAGCTCAGGCAATCCGCCTGCCTCGGTCTCCCAAAGTGCTGGGATTACAGGTGTGAGCCACTGCGCCCGACACCTTAAATACACTTTTAAATTTAAGTTTAACTTACGGAGGGAAAAAACCTCATCTATTGACATAAATGGTATGTCCTTTTTTGGTTCCTCCCTGAAGGAGCACCGTTTTCTCCATCATTTCTTTTTCCCTTCACCCGTCCGAGGGACCGAGGCTGGGGACCCCAGAAACCCCAGAGCAGGCCCGAATCTGGGACTTCCACGGTCCCGGGGGAGGGGTGCGGGGAACACCAGACACCGAGGTGTCAAGCGGATGTCCAGGGTGTGAAGGCAGCGGGCGCAGCTCGGCGGGGCCGGAGGAGCCGTCTGCGCTCAGGAACGAGAGAGAGGGAAGATGAAGCCGGGGCTGAGGCGCAGGTGCGGGCGCAGCCTGGGGTGTGGCCGCGCCCGACCACCCGCCCGCTCCGCCCAGGACCCCCTCCCAGGCCTCAGCTCCGGGCAGCGTGGAGTGGGGCAGTGCTGGCGGGCCGAGACGCCGTCCTGCGCTGCGAGGGCCCCATCCCCGACGTCACCTTCGAGCTGCTGCGCGAGGGCGAGACGAAGGCCCTGGACACGGTCCACACCCCCGAGGCCGCTGCGAACTTCGAGCTGACCTTTGTGGGGCCTCAGCACGCTGGCAGCTACAGGTGCCGCTACCGCTCCTGGGGGCCCAACACCTTCGAGTCGGAGCTCAGCGACCCCGTGGAGCTCCTGGTGGCAGGTGACGTTTCCCTGGGTCCCATCCGCTGGCGTTTGCCTGGGCTGTGCCCACCTCCAGGAGGGCCTCTCCCGGCTCCTCCCTTGGGCACCGTGGTTAGCGCTGGGTCTCCCCAGGGCTCTTGGGGGAATCACGGGCGAGGAAGCGCCCAGCAAAGGCTCTGCAGCTGGAGGCACAGATGGGGGACTCGGCTGGCAGCCCATCACGCGCTTCCCGGGGGCGTCAGGGAGGTCGGCCTTGATTTCCGCAGGGAGGAGGGTATAGGATTTCCCCTCCTCCTCCACTTCTCTTTTCTCCCGTTGTCTAGAAAGCTGATGCAGCCGCGGGCCAGGGTGCTGCTGGTGTCCTCAGAAGTGCGGGGGATTCTGGACTGGCTCCCACCCGTCCTGTTGCAGCAGAAGGCTGGGCTCCCTGGGGGGCTGGAGGGCGCTCCCTCATTCCTGCTAGGAATTAATAAATGTGAAGAGAGAGTTTGTTTAAAATGTCTTGGACTCCCAGGGCTGAGTGGGCTGGAATCCTGTGTCCTGAAAGTGGATGGGTTCCTTTTCTTTTTTGAGACAGGGTCTCACTCTCACCCAGGCTGGAGCCCAGTGGTGCAGTCGGGCTTCCTGCAGCCTCGATCTCCCAGGTTCAAGCGATCCTCCTGCCTCAGCCTCCCAAGTAGCTGGGAGCCTGGGCATGCATCGCCACGTCTAGAAATTATTATTTTTTGTAGAGCTATGTTGCCCAAGCTTGTCTTGAATTCCTGGCCTTAAGTGATCCTCTTGCCTCAGCCTCCTGAGTAGCTAGGACTACAGGCATGAGCCACCTTACCTGGCCAACTCACATTTTTCTTTCTATTATTTATTTTTTGTGGAGATGAGTCTCACTATGTTGCCCAGGTGGTCTTGAACTCTTGGGATCAAGTAATCCCCCTGCCTCAGCCTCCCAAAGTGTTGGGATTACAGGTGGGAGCCACAGCACCCCGCCAACCAATGCTTCTCAGGGACTCCATCTGTGCTCTTCCAGGACGCTGCCTCTTACTCACTGGGCACCTTGGCCTGGTCCCAGCAGGTATGGGCAGGTTGCTTGAGGTTCCAGACGTACCCACCTCTACCTTGACCACATAAACCTCATCACCAAGAGGAAGTTCAGGGAAGCTGCATTTTGTGGTCTTGTCCTCCCAGTCACAGGGTGGTAGTGCTAGGCTGTTCCCAGCCTCCCACAGCAGAGCTGGATGCTGTGGAAATGGCTGGATTCCTCTGTGTTCTTTCCCATTATCCCTGCGCTCTGAGTCCCCTTTGCGCCATCTGACATCTGATGCCTTCCCAACCACTGCTGAGTTTCTGCCTGGAGCTGGGCCTCAAGGTCCTGGCACACAGAAGATGCGTATCAGTATTATCAACTAATAGTTGATAAATTGTGTTTCTCAACAAATTTGCTAGTGGTCTGGTTTACTGCCTTAGTAATATCTAGTTCCTAATATGCCTATGCATTTTAATGTCTGCACAGTCTGTGATGATGTCACTTCTCTCATGCCTGATGTGTCCTCTCTTTCTCTCTCTTGCTAGTGGTTTATCAATTTTTAAAACCTTTTCTTCTTTATTTGTTTTTGAGACAGAGTTTTGCTCTTGTTGCCCAGGCTGGAGTGCAATGGCGCGATTTTGGCTCACTGCAACCTCCACCTCCTGGGTTCAAGTGATTCTCGTGCCTCAGCCTCCTGAGTAGCTGGGCTTACAGGCACCCACGACCACACCCAGCTAATTTTTGTGTTTTTAGTAGAGATGGGGTTTCACCTTGCTGGTTTGCCAGGCTGGTCTCCAACTCCTGAGCTCAGGTGATCCACCCGCCTCAGCCTCCCAAAGTGCTGGGATACAGGTGTGAGCCACCACGCCCAGCCCCAGCTTAGTTTTTAAAAAGTTGATTTTGGGCCGGGCGCGGTGGCTCAAGCCTGTAATCCCAGCACTTTGGGACGCCGAGACGGGCGGATCACGAGGTCAGGAGATCGAAACCATCCTGGCTGACACGGTGAAACCCCGTCTCTACTTTAAAAATACAAAAAACTAGCCGGGCAAGGTGGCGGGCGCCTGTAGTCCCAGCTACTCGGGAGGCTGAGGCCGGAGAATGGCGTGAACCCGGGAGGCGGAGCTTGCAGTGAGCTGAGATCCGGCCACTGCACTCCAGCCTGGGCGGCAGAGCGAGACTCCGTCTCAAAAAAAAAAAAAAAAAAAAAAAAAAAAAGTTGATTTTAACTATTCTAATAGGTGTGTAGACATATCTAATAGTGGTTTTCCTTTCATTTCCTTAATGGCTGATGATGTTAAGCATTTTTTCCCCATGTGTTTAGTTGCCATCTATATAGCGTCTTTGATGAAATGTCTGTTTATGTATTTTGTGCACTTTACAAAATTGGGTTGTTTTCTTTTTTCTTTTCTTTTCATTTTTTTTGAGATGGAGTCTCGCTGTGTCTCCCAGGCTGGGGTGCAGTGGCGCGATCTCGGCTCACTGCAAGCTCCGCCCCCTGGGTTCACGCCATTCTCCCGACTCAGCCTCCCAAGTAGCTGGGACTACAGGCGCCCGCCACCTCGCCCGGCTAATTTTTTTGTATTTTTAGTAGAGACAGGGTTTCACCGTGTTAGCCAGGATGGTCTCTATCTCCTGACCTCGTGATCCGCCCGTCTCAGCCTCCCAAAGTGCTGGGATTACAGGCGTGAGCCACCGCGCCCAGCCTCTTTTTTCTTTTCTTTTCTTTTTTTTGAGATGGAGTCCTGCTGTGTCGCCCAGGCTGGGGTGCAGTGGCATGATCTCAGCTCACTGGAACTTCCACCGCCCAGGTCAAGCAATTCAACCCCTCAGCCTCCCAAGTAGCTGGGATTACAGGCATGTGCCACCACACCGGCTGGTTTTTGTATTTTTAGTGGAGAGGGGGTTTCACCATGTTGGCCAGACTGGTCGTCAACTCCTGACCTCAGGTGATCCACCTGCCTCGGCCTCCCAAAGTGTTGGGATTACAGGCATGAGCTACCGTGCCCGGCCTGTTTGTTTTCTTACTATTGAGTTTTGTTTGTTTGCTTTTGGTTTTGTTTTTTTTTCCTCCCAGACTCTCGCTCTGTTGCCCAGGCTGGAGTGCAGTGGCGTGATGTCGGCTCACTGCAACCTCTGCCTGACAGTTCAAGCAATTCTCCTGCCTCAGACTCTGGAGTAGCTGGCACCCACCAGCATGCCCGGATAATTTCTTTTTATTTTTAGTAGAGATGGGGTTTCATCATGCTGGCCAGTCTGGTCTCGAACTCCTGACCTTGTGATCCACCCACCTCAGCCTCCCAAAGTACTAGCATGAGCCACGGTGCCTGCTCATTTTTTGTATCTTTAGTAGAGATAGGATTTCGCCATGCTGGTCTCAGACTCCTGAGCTCAAGTGATCCGTCCACCTCAGCCTCCCAAAGTGCTAGGATTACAGGTGTGAGCCACCGCACCTGGCCTCCAGCCATATTTTTCTTTCTTTTTCTTTTTTTTTGAGTCGGAGTCTCGCTGTGTCTCCCAGGCTGGAGTGCAGTGGTGTGATCTTGGCTCACTGCAAGCTCTGCTTCCCGCGTTCATGCCATTCTCCCGCCTCAGCCCCCCAAGTAGCTGGGATTACAGGTGCCTGCCACCACGCCCGGCTAGTTTTTTTTTTGTATTTTTAGTAGAGATGGGGTTTCACTGGGTTAGCCAGGTGATCCGCGCACCTCAGCCTCCCAAAGTGCTAGGATTACAGGTGTGAGCAATCACGCCCAGCCGCCTCCATCTATATTTTAAAGATAAAATATTTGTGCAATCTCTATCATTTAATTCCCAAAGTTCCCGCTTTCCCTATGGCATCATTTCCCTTCTACCGAGAGTTTCCTTTGGCATTTCTTTTCAGGCAGGCCTGCTGGCAAGAAATATATGTCTTAGGTTTGCTTCATTTGAGGATGTTTGTATTTTGCCTTTGTTCTTTAAGTATGTTTGCACTGGATATAGAATTCTGGGTTGAGTGGTTTTTTTTGTTTGTTTGTTTTTGAAATGGAGTTTTGCTCTTATTGCCCAGACTGGAGTGCAATGGTCTGATCTCAGCTCACTGAAACCTCTGCCTCTTAGGTTCAAGTGATTCTCCTGCCTCAGCCTCCTGAGTAGCTGGGATTACAGGCATGTGCCACCACGCCCAGCTAATGTTTTGTATTTTTAGTAGACATGGGGTTTCACCATGTTGGCCAGACACTTTGGGACCAGGAACTCAGGTGATCCATCCGCCTCGGCCTCCCAAAGTGCTGGGATTACAGGTGTGAGCCACTATGCCCAGCCTTTTTTTTTTTTTTTTTTTTGAGACGGAGTCTCGTTCTGTTGCTGAGGCTAGAGTGTAGTCACGCGATCTTGGCTCACTGCAACATCTGCCTCTGGGGTTCAAGCAATTCTCCTGCCTCAGCCTCCTCAGTAGCTGGGATTACAGGTACACACCGCCACACCCAGCTAATTTTTTGTATTTTTAGTAGAGATGGGGTGTCACCACGCTGGTCAGGCTGGTCTTGAACTCCTGACCTCGTGATCCACCTGCCTTGGCCTCCCAAAGTGCTGGGATTACAGGCATGAGCCACCGTGCCCAGCCAAGTTTTTGTATTTTTAGTAGAGAAGGGGTTACACACCGTGTTAACCAGGATGATCTCAATCTCCTGACCTCGTGATCTGCCTGTCTTGGCCTTCCAAAGTGGTGGGATTACATGTGTGATCCACCGTGCCCGGCCCAGGCTGGCTAATTTTCATATTTTTTGTAGAGACGGTTTCACTATGTTGCACAGGCTTGCCTTGCACTCCAGAATGTAAGTGATCGGCCCATCTCACCCTCCCAAAGTGCTGGGATTACAGGTGTGAGCCACTGCACCTGTCTTCTTCAAATATTTTTTCTATCATCATAAAGAATGTGTTAGCCGGGCGCGGTGGCTCAAGCCTGTAATCCCAGCACTTTGGGAGGCTGAGACGGGCGGATCACGAGGTCAGGAGATCGAGACCATCCTGGCTAACATGGTGAAACCCCGTCTCTACTAAAAAATACAAAAAACTAGCCGGAAGAGGTGGCGGGCGCCTGTAGTCCCAGCTACTCGGGAGGCTGAGGCAGGAGAATGGCGTAAACCCGGGAGGCGGAGCTTGCAGTGAGCTGAGATCCGGCCACTGCACTCCAGCCTGGGCGACAGAGCGAGACTCCGTCTCAAAAAAAAAAAAAAAAAAAAAAAAAAAAAGAATGTGTTAGCACTTCCAAGTACACTTAAGATTTTGTCAGTTTCTTACTGTGATTCTGTTCTACAAGGCTCATATTATGTGCCCGGTTTTGAACTATTACATCTTCCTAATAGATAGTTTCTTTTATAAAAATATAGTGACCAGCCAGGCGTGGTGGCTCACGCCTGTAATCCTAGCACTTTGGGAGGCCAAGGCGGGCGGATCACGAGGTCAGGAGATCGAGACCATCCTGGCTAACACAGTGAAACCCCGTCTCCACTAAAAATTAGCCAGGCGTGGCGGTGGATGCCTGTAGTCGCAGCTAGTCAGGAGGCTGAGGCAGGAGAATGGCGTGAACCCGGGAGGTGGAGGTTGCAGTGAGCCAAGATTGCGTCACTGCACTCCAGCGTGGGTGACCAAGCGAGACTCCACCTCAAAAGAAAACCCAAAAAACATAGTGACCCTATGATTCTTAAAACACTTTTGTACGTTAATGTCTGTTTTGTGCGATTAATGCAGCTCCTTCAGCTTTCTTCAGTTTCATGCCTACTTTGTATATCCTTTTCTATCCCTTTGCCCTCAACTTCCCGTATCCTTGTTTTAGGTGTATCTTTTCTAAAGAACATATGGCTGGTCCAAAAAGAAATTCAATCTGTTAGAATTTGTCTTTACACTTGGTTTGTTGAGTTCAGTCATGTTTATTGAAATTGCTGACATATTTGGATGTGTTGTCAAATCCCAGTGCTTCCAGTTCCTGGCAGTGTGACTTTGGTTAATCAGTTACATTCTCTAAGCCACTTCCTCCTCTGTAAAACAGGGATGGTTGTGTGAGGATGGAGATGTATATAAATTATTTGGTAGACTGGGCAGCACACACAGGCTCTCAGTAGATTCCCTCTTTTCTCCCTCATCTCCTCCCCTTTTAGACAGACATGGACAGACACGTCTCACGACCAAATGGGTGAAGATGCTCAGAGCATCAAGGGGATAGAGATCCAGTTCTTGTGACAGAGACTGAGCAAGTAGGGGGCAAAGAGAGATGTTGATGATTGCTGCGAGTCAGAGCCGGTGTGCAGGGCCAGGCTTTGGGTCGGTCTCTATACAAGGTGGGTCCTGTTCCTGGTTTACAGATGAGGAGGTCCCAAGAGTAGCTGAAGGGACGAGTCGGCTCTGTAGCCTGAATTCAGGCCCATGCCTTTTCTGTTCCCTCCAGCCTGCTGGAAGCCTGTGCAATCATTTCACTGGGAACGTGCATCTCTGCTCTCTGAGTTTTCCCCTAAGCCTGTCACCCCTCAGTCTCTCAACCTCTGCTACAACCTCTGTGGCCATCTCTGCCTGTGTCTGGGACTCCCTCAGAGGTAATTCCCCAAGGTCTCTGTCTCCCTGAGTCTTACCTTCATGTTATGAGCCTTTCTCATCAGTCTTTGTGGCTCCATTTACTCTTGACATAGAGGGAATGGGCCCCAAATACAGGGAGATACATAGGGAGAGATGGTGACAGTGACTAGTGCACAACACGCCAGGTCAAATGGTTCCCATAAGATGAGACCATCAGAGAAACAGAGGCATGAAGAACGACACCCTAACGGTAATGAACAGAAGCTGCAACATCCAGTGATAGACATGGACCCTAAAAATGGGACAGGGATGCAGCATTGTGAGAGGAGACCAGAGAACACATGGACAGAATGCTGGCAAAGACTAAGTCCATGACACCAGGGGACCTGGGGCCCTAGAAAAAGACAATACAGTCACATTTTATTGAGGCCACTGCATGCCAGGCTTATCTGGGTGCTGGCCCCAGGAAAATCAGATTGTTCTTGCTCTCCAGGGTTCAAGCTGCTGGGGAGACATCCATGTAAACATACATAAGGACAATGTGGGGCAGAGAGAGCATGGTGACTGCCTCCTGGGGGCACCAGTCACATTCATGTAAGAGACATCAGTCAGGGCCTACTGAGTCTTGTTTGTTGTAGATACTGAGAGCAAGACATGGCCCCTGCTCTCAGGAGCTCATAGTATCATTGGAAAACACAGTACAGGCTCTGCAAGGAGCAAGTAAGTAAAACAATGTGGTAGGAGTTGTAAGGGAGGTATCTAGGAGGTGCTCTGGAAGCAGAGAGGGCAAGCTGAAGTCGGTTCCCGGAGAGCAGGGAGGCTTCTTTGGGGGACATTTGAAACGTTTTAGATGACAAAGGAGAGGAGGGTTCCAGGCACAGGTACAAAGGCACATAGGTGGGAAAATGTATGGCTCCTTCGGGAACCACAGTAGTTCCGTGTGGCTGGTGTATGGAAGGTGGAGTCATGGTATGAGATGAGGCCATTTTCACATCACTGCACGCACAGAAAAATGACAATATTCATACATGCATATGAGGATAACTGGAGAGGTTGCTCGGGGCCCAGAGCGGCCTGCATCTTGGCATACTTACACCCTGTTCAGGAAGCTGTGCTATAGAAGGAGATGGGTCGGAGAGCTTTCCACCTTGGAGTGACACAATCAGATGTGAGTAATAGCAAGAGTCCCATGGAGAGTGATACAGGGGCAGAGAATAAGGGCAGGAAGGGGTCAGGAAGGAGACCCTGGCTATAATCCAGGCAAGGGGCAATGAGGGCTCACATAAGGTAGCAGGAGTGGAAAAGGAGGTGCATTAGAGATAAGCTTCAGGTTAAACCAATAGTGCTGGTGACTGGTGGGATGTGGAAGGAAAAGGAGAGAGAGGAACATGTTGGAGAGGTGTCAAGCAGCACCACTGATTACGATAGGAAACCATGAGAGAGGCAGGGTGGAAAAGGCATCTCACAAGTCAGCCTTGGAGTTAGGCACAGAATAGGCTGGAGTGGAAATAGTAGGTGCCAAGGCACAGAGGTGGGCATGGCAGGTGTCCCTTCTGGGCTAAGCAGCAGAAAAGCAGGCAAGAAGAGCCACATGAGAACAAGCTACAGTCTGCCTGCCCAGAGCATCCCGGGATGCTGAGTTCTGAGAGACATGTACCTTCATTTGCCCTGGCCCTGAGAACCAATCCAAATCCTCAGCTCAGCTGCCTTCTCTCTGGGACAGCCCTGAGTGGGAAACAGAGGGTAGCAGTTCAGGGCCCTTCTGGAAGCTTCTCCAGCTGGCCTGAATCACCTTGGCTCATCAGGGTTCCTCAAATGCAGAGTTGTTTCTAGACAGCCCGAGTCTGCCCTCAGGCACCTATCATTTTGGCAGCTCATCAATCACCCACCCTGTTTGTGGCTCTTTAGGAACTCAGGGTTTCTCTTAGATGTTGAGCCTCCGAGAAGGCACTGTGCTGTGCCCCGAGGGTCGATTTCCGGTCACTGCAGTACCGTGATGTGGATCCGCAAGTGAACCATCAGGGCTGAGCTGCGGCTGAAGGCCTTCCCACAGTCACTGCACTTATAAGGCTTCTCTCCTGTGTGGATCCTCTGGTGCTCGATGAGGGAGGAGCTCTGTGCAAAGGCCTTCGGACACACCTTACACTGATAGGGCTTCTCTCCAGAATGGATTCTCAGATGTCGGATCAGGGCCGAGCAGTCGCTGAAGGCCCTGCCGCACGCGTCACACTTGTAGGGCTTCTCCCCGGTATGGACGCGCTGGTGCTGAGTCAGGTGCGTGCTCTGGCTGAAGGCCTTCCCACACTCGTCACACTCGTAGGGCCGCTCCCCCGTGTGCACCCGCTGGTGCTGGGTGAGGTGAGTGCTGCGGCTGAAGGTTTTACCACATTCCCCACATTCGTAGGGTTTCTCTCCAGTATGAATCCTTTGGTGCTGAGTCAGGTGGGTGACTCGGCTGAAGGCCTTCCCACATTCCTTACACTCATGGGGCTTCACCCCCGTGTGGACAACCTGGTGCTGGGCGAGGTGAGTGCTCCGGTGGAAGGCTTTCCCACACTCGCTGCAGGCGTATGCTGTCTTCCGAGCATGGGTCTTCTGGTGTGCCTCGAGCGCCGAAGCACTCTGGAACATCTTCCTACACTCGCGACACTTGAAGGACCTCTTCCCTGAGCACGTGTATGGAGGCTCTGTCCCGTAAGCATCCACCAGATCAACTTTGTCTTCTGAAGGAGCCTTCTCTTGGGAGGTGAGGTTTGGCCACGCACTAGAACTGTTCCTCGAGGCACCAGATTCACGGCCACGCTGGTCTGTGGGGGCATCCTTGTAAGGCCCTGAAGTTTTCTTGAAATGGATCTGTTGGGCGATAGACTTTGTCCAGATCTCCCCTGATAGCCCAGACCTTCTCTCTGAGCTGCCCTCAGGTTCACAGGCCTTGTTAAAGGCGGGTCCAAGGGAAACACCTCCCATGAGGGTCTCAGTGACCACATTTGATGGCTCTGACTCTCCCGGGTCACTCTGCTTGCAGCTTTGGTCTGTGGGCTCAGCTCCTGGATCCCATCCTGAAACAATCCGAACCACAGCGTCACTCCTCCTACCACACCAAGCCTCCCTGACTCTGCTGAGGGCCCCGGTCACCCTTTGTAAGGGGAGATGTGGCTCGTTCCTAACATCTGGCCCCAGTTCCAAGGGGAAGTTTCTCATTTGGTGGCTTGGATAACAGAGGGTGCAGGGCTGTCCTCCCATACCATCCAACACTACATCATGGGTTCTCATTTCTCCTCCTCCCACCAAACTCTCTGTCTTTCAAGGCTCCCAAGTTTGGCTCAAGAGTCAGAGGAGAAACCCTGATGTGGAACTGATCTGAAAGACAGAGAGAGAGAGGGTCTGTCCTTGTCAGGACCCTGAGCACATGCACCGCTGCAGGCTCTGATCTCTGTGAGGTTGCAGTTCTGTCCCTCACACTCAACACCTTGCCTGTAGGCCTGGATGTGTCCAAAGGTGCTCAGTGAACTCTGGCTGAATGAGGGAATCAATCCAGATGCCCATGATGGTGAAAATTTCTGCAAGTAGAACCCCAGGGAGAATATGGCTGCTGGGGGTGAGTAGGTGAGGTACCCACCTGGCCTCTCAAGCCCTACGTTATAAAGTACTGTGAAGGCAGAGTGTGGCGGAGGTGCTCTTGGAGATCAGAGTGTGCATGAGGTAGAGGAATGCTCACACTGACCTGCCCTGGATGGGTGCAAAGGACACATAATCTGGCACATCTACTGGATGAATTCCAGGGAGGAGACAGAGACAGGTGGAATACCCACTGCTCAAGTCCACAGTGGGGTTTCAGCAGTGCAGAAACTGGACTCAAACCCCAGCTCTACCACCTTAAGCAGTCCTGCCCTCATCTGGGACTCAGTCTCCCCATCTGTAAGCCATGGACGCTGTGCCGCTGGCCTCCCAGGGCCACTAACCATTATCAGGCTCTTGTCATGTGCTGGGCCCCAAGTCCAGTGGGTGACTTCCATTGTCTCATTTCAGCTTTGACCTGCTCTCAGAAGGAGGTACTGCTGTGATTCTGTTGCAGATGGGGAAACTGAAATCCAGCTGAGGGAAGGTGTTGAGTAACTGGTACAGGATCACAGCTAGTGGCCCAGTTGGGATTTCAGCTCCAGAATCTTCTCCAGGTCCACAGGCAGCCTCTCCTGCTCCCCCAGCCATTCGCTTAGCCCTGCCTCCCACTTTCTTCCTCTACTCCAGAAACATCACACCACCTGCTTTTACCAGAATGCATCAGTGCGAATCACACTGCCGGGCCTCTGACCCCACCATTCCCTCTGCATTTTGCCCTTTCTCTGAGCTTTGGCCAACCCTGTGGGAAGATGGGGCCACTCCCTCTTTCCTCTCCCTGTCTCTGTGACATCTGCTTGGGCATAGACCAACCTCCGTTCCAGAGAGGCCTGTTTCTCCCGGAGCTGAACAAATTATCCTAACAGTTGCAGTTACCATGTATTTAATCTGTGCCAGGCACCGTTTCAGGTCTGCATGGGTATTGCCTTGTATCTCTCAACACCACTAAGGTGGGCGTTTAATCCCCATTTACCCATGAGTAAACTGAGGCACAAGGGAGTCACATGGCGAGGAAGAGAAGCAGTGGTTGGATCTACTGAGCCTTGATGATTCAGCTGTATCCAGACCCCACATTCCTCCTGCGCACTGCACGTTTCCTCCCAGTGTGTGGTACACCCACTTCCTATCTGCTGCCAATAGGCCAGGCCAACCCCATCTCAGACGAGCCACCCCTCCCTGCTCTGGACTGTCCCAAGGCTGGGTCTTCCCTGCATCCCACTGGACTTCCCTGGGTTGGGATGTTTGTGTGGGTCTCTCTGAGTAACAGTGTCCAGCTGAGCCTGGGGCAGGTTTGACTCACCCAAATCCTGGAGGCCAGCACAGGGTGGGCACAGAGAAGGTGCACAGGGACATCTGGTATTTCCGTCTCCCCCAACAGCCACCCCAGGCACCCGGCCCCTCGTCTGGTTTCCTCTGAGAAACAGCCAGTTGCTCACTGACAGGCCCTGGGATTTGGTTGGCCAAACACAAACATAAGATCCCAACCAGGCCAGTGGGGGCTCAGACCAGGAACCTCTTACTGTTATTACCCTGGGATTTCTACATTGGTAAGATGTAAGCCTGGGGTTCCTGGCTATCTTTGTCCCCTTTGGAAAGAGAACCTAAAATAAGAAGGAAGCTAACACAGAAAAAACCAACCGAGAAACAGAACAAGAGAAGAAGAGAGTTCTGATGCTGTCAACAGATTTTCTGGATATAGCCGTATCTGCTGCCTCCTTACCCTTCTTTGCTTCAGCCCATTTCAGGTCGTTTTTGGTCACCTGCAACCAAAACACACCTGTCTACAACAGTGTATGAGAGTTAGGGTAAAGTACAAATGTGAGAATGAGTGCATGAGTAACCCCAAACCAGAGCCCTGTGCTCCCATGTTCCTGTCCAGCGTGTACCCCCAGTGTGCCATGAATCTGCCCACAGCGCCCCTTTACCTCTCTTGTCCAGCACCTGAGTCAGATCCTCCACCAGCACAGCGGCTTCCTCTCCACTCTTGGGACTCTGGGCTCCCACCCAGGCTTGGATCTCTGGGGGCAGCGCACCCAGGAACTGCTCCAGCACCAGCAGCTCCAGTATCTGCTCCTTGGAGCGCGCCTCAGGCTGCAGCCACTGACAGCACAGCTCTCGGAGGTGGGCCAGGGCCTCGTGTGGACCAGATGCCTCCTCATAGCGGAAGTGCCGGAAGCGCAGGCGTGCAGCCTCAGGGTGAGCAATGTGGTCGTGGCTGGATTCTAGGCCCTGGGAGAGGCTGGCTTCCTCTCCCTCCTCCACCTTCACTTGAAGGAAGCTGTCCTCTTCCCATGGCACTGGGCTCAGGGAGTGCTTGGGGATGGCCATTGGGTAGCAGTGCTCAGCGAGACACAGGATGCTGGAGCCTTGGAACTGGGCCTGCAGGAACGTCAGAGCTTCAGCATCACATGGAACCTGGGCCCTGCCTCATGCCTACAGATCAGGGAAAACACAGGCTTGGGGCCTGTGAGATGCGAAAGACTCTCACAAAGACATAGACAATCATAATAATTAGGGAGCTGAGCACCGTTCTAAGCTACTACGGCTTGCATGTAGATTCATTTAAAACTCACAACACGCTCAGCAGGTGAGACTTTCTAGCTATTTTATGGATGTAAAAACAGACACACAGGAGGAAAAGATTTGCCCAAAGTCCCTCAGCTAGTGAAGGGTTAACAGAGAGCTAAGCTACAAACCCAGGCAAACCTATAGCCAGCCTGTTTAAGGCGTGCTCCTCCCCCACAGAGCCAAGTCTTTCTCCCTCTGTCTCACATTCCCCAGGTAGCCACATGGTCATTCTCTCACTTTATTTGCTAATTATTTTGTAGTGTTTGAGATTGATACATAATTGACTTTCAGCCTTTCCTCTTTTCTAATGCACACATTTAAGGCTATACATTTCTCTCTAAACACAGCTTTAGCTATACACCACAAGTTTGATATGTTGTATCTTCATTACCATTTAGTTAAAAATATTTTCTAATTTCTGTTCAATTTCTACCTTACCCATTAATTATTTATTTATTTTTTGAGATGGAGTCTTGCTCTGTCGCCCAGGCTGGAGTGCAGTGGCGTGATCTTGGCTCACAGAAAGCTCTGCCTCCTGTGTTTATGCCATTCTCCTGCCTCAGCCTCCCTAGTAGCTGGGACTACAGGTGCCCGCCACCGCACCCGGTTAATTTTTTGTATTTTTAGTAGAGATGGGGTTTCACTGTGGTCTCGATCTCCTGACCTCGTGATCCGCCTGCCTTGGCCTCCCTAAGTGCTGGGATGGGATTACAGGCGTGAGCCACTGCACCTGGCCCATTAATTATTTTTTAAAATTTATTTTATTGAGATGGAGTCTCTCTCTGTCGCCCAGGCTGGAGTGCAGTGGCACTATCTCGACTCACTGCAACTCTGCCTCCCGGGTTCAAGCAATCCTCCTGCCTCAGCCTCCCAAGTAGCTGGAACTACAGGTGTGAGCCACCACATGAGGCTAATTTTTGTATTTTTAGTGGAGATAGGGTTTCGCCATGTTGGCCAGGCTGTTCTTGAACTCCTCACCTCAAGTGATCTGCCTGCCTCAGCCCCCCAGAGTGCTGGGATTACAAGCGTGAGTCACCGCGCCCGGTCCCATTGGTCATTTAAAACTCTCCTGCTTCATTGCCAAACAACTGGGGGTTTTCTAGTTGTCTTTTTATTATTGATGTCTAGATTAAGTCTGCTGTGGTCAGAAAACATGCTACGATGGTTTCAATCATTTAAAATTTGCTGAAACTTGGTTTGGGACCCAGTGTATGGTTAATTTTGGTTAATATTCCATGAATACTTGAAAATAATGCAAAACCTTCTTAGCTATGACACCAAAAGCATAAGTAACAAAAGAAAAAATAAACTGGACTTCATCAAAATTAAAAGCTTTTGTGATTTGAAGGACCACATCAAGAAAGTGAAAAAGCAGCCCACAGAGTGGGAGAAAATATTTGCAAAACATGTATCTGATAAGCGACCTGTATCTAGAACAACTCCATAGTAAAAAGATGAATAATATTGGGCTGAGCGCGGTGGCTCAAGCCTGTAATCCCAGCACTTTGGGAGGCCGAGACGGGCGGATCACGAGGTCAGGAGATCGAGACCATCCTGGCTAACACGGTGAAACCCCATCTCTACTAAAAAATACAAAAAACTAGCCGGGCGAGGTGGCGGGCGCCTGTAGTCCCAGCTACTCGGGAGGCTGAGGCAGGAGAATGGCGTGAACCTGGGAGGCGGAGCTTGCAGTGAGCTGAGATCCGGCCACTGCACTCCAGCCTGGGCGACAGAGCGAGACTCCGTCTCAAAAAAAAAAAAAAAAAAAAAAAAAAAAAAGATGAATAATACCATTTAAAAATGAGCCGAGGATGTGATAGACATTTCTCCAAGGAAGATACACAAATGGGCAATAAATACATGAAAAGATGCTTAACATCACTAACAACCAGGGAATTGCAAATGAAAACCACAATGAGATAGCACTTCACACCTGCTGGGATGCCTAGAAGCAGATAACATGTGTAGGCAAGGATATGGAGAAACTGTAATCCTCATATGCTGCTGCCGGGAATGTAAGATGGGATAACCACTGTGGGAAACACAGTCTGGGAGTTCCTCAAAAGCTTAAACAGAGTTACCCCATGACCTAGCAATTCTACTCCTACGTGTATACCCAAGAGAAATGAGAACATGTCCTCAAAAAATGTTATACGCAAATGTTCATAACAGCATTACTCATAACAGCAAAAAAGAAACAATCCAAATGTCCATCACCTGATGAATGGATAAAATGCTGCATATACATACAATGGAACATTATTCACCATAAATAGAAACGAAGTACTGATTAATGATACACCATGGACGAACCTTGAAAACATGATGCTAAGTAAAAGAAGCCAGACACGGCAGGGTGCGGTTGCTCACACCTGTGATCCCAGCACTTTGGGAGGCCGAGGTGGGTGGATCGCCTGAGGTCAGGAGTTCAAGACCAGCCTGGCCAACACAGTGAAACCCCATCTCTACGAAAAAATACAAAAATCAGCTGGGTGTGGTGGCAGGCACCTATAATCCCAACTACTTGGGAGGCTGAGGCAGGAGAATCGCTTGAACCTGGGAGGCGGAAGTTGTAGTAAGCCGAGAGTGTGCCACTGCACTCCAGCCTGGGTGACAGAGCTAGACTCCGTCTCAAAAAAAAAAAAGGAAAGCATATTAGTGTTTGCCAGAGGCTGAAAAGAGACACAGATGGGAGTGGTTGCTAATGGGTTCGGGGATTTCTTTTGGGGATGATAAAAATGTTCCAGAGGCCAGGCGCGGTGGCTCATGCCTGTAATCCCAGCACTTTGGGAGACTGAGGCGAGTGGATCATGAGGTCAGGAGTTCAAGACCATCCTGACCAGGAGAAACCCCACCTCTACTAAAAATACAAAATCAGCTGGGCGTGGTGGTGCACGCCTGTAATCCCAGCTACTTGGGAAGCTGAGGCAGAAGAATCCCTTGAACCTGGGAGGCGGGGGTTGCAGTGAGCCGAGATTGTGCCATTGCACTCCAGCCTGGGCAACAAGAGTGCAACTCCATCTCAAAAAATAAAATAAAAATAAAACTTAAAACAAAAAAATGTTGGCCAGGCACAGTGGCTCACGCCTGTAATCCCAGCACTTTGGGAGGCCAAGCCAGGCCGATCACGAGGTCAAGAGATCGAGACCATCCTGGCCAACATGGTGAAATCCCGTCTCTACTAAAAATACAAAACAATTAGCTGGGCATGGTGGCACATGCCTGTAGTCCCAGCTACTTGGGAGGCTGAGGCAGGTGGATCACAAGGTCAGAAATTCAAGACCAGCCTGGCCAGCATGACGAAACCCCATCTCTACTAAAAATACAAAAACTAGCCAGGCGTGGCGGCGGGCACCTGTAATCCCAGCTACTTAGGAGGCTGAGGCAGGACAATTGCTTGAACCCGGGAGGTGGAGGTTGTAGTGAGCAGAGATTGTGCCACTGCACTCCAGCCTGGGCAACAAGAGTGAGACTCTGTCTCAAAAAAAAAAAAAAAAGTGCATTTGATAATTGTTGGGTGTTCTCTCCCTTATTTAAGTCAGGCTTCTACACAAGAGACACCTTATCAGTAAGTCTCTGTGCTTCCACACTGCTTTATTTGCTCTTCACCACCTGATGTATGATACACTTATGTGATTACTTGTTTATTATTTACTTGCCCCTGTTGGAGTGTCAGCACATCAAGGGCAGGGGTTTTCATTTAGGTCATTGCTTTATCCCCGGTGTCTACAGAATTGCTGGGGACATACATCAATAATAAGTTTTGTTCAACACACCTCTATTAGGTGCCTACTCTGTGCCCAGCACTGTATTAGGAATGCAAATACGGGGAAGACATGGGTCCTGGGTTCAACGACCTCAATGGAAGGACAGTGACCAACACATGATACGATAATCATTATGATGGATATGGGCATAGTATGCTACAGGAATAAAAGAAAATGGGAACAGACAGACAATGGGAACCTATTGGCTATCAGGCCACACTAGCCTTTTACATCTGTTATCCTGTTCAAGCCTTAGCACTGCCCTGTACGTCAGTATTACCACTCCCACTTTCAAAGTTGGAGAAACTCAGCTGCTAGAGTCATCTGGTCAGTAGGCACAAAGCTAGGGTTTGAGCTCAGGCAACTGTGAGCATTGAATGCTGGTCAGGGCCAGCAAAAAACTACTTTCTTGTTTTTTTGTTTTTTTTTTTTGAGACGGAGTCTCGCTGTGTCGCCCAGGCTGGAGTGCAGTGGTGCGATATCTGCTCACTGCAAGCTCCACCTCCAGGGTTCACTCCATTCTCTTGCCTCAGTCTCCAGAGTAGCTGAGACTACAGGCACCCACCACCACGCCCGGCTAATTTTTGTATTTTTAGTAGAGACAGGGTTTCATCGTGTTACCCAGGATGGTCTCGATCTCCTGACCTCGTGATCTGCCCACCGTGGCCTCCCAAAGGGCTGGGAGTACAGGCGTGAGCCACTGCGCCTGGCCAAAAAACTACTTTCATGTACTATTGGTGAGGGCGATCAATTAGAATATCTTTGGCAAACAATTTGGCAGTATGTTGTAAGAGTTTTAAAATGGCCAGGCTCTCTGTCTCAATATTAATTCTACTTCTCAGAATCTAGCCCCATTTCTAGATGGGGGTGCTACCGACATTCAGAGGGGGATAATACTTTCTGTTTGAAATTTTTTAAATTTTATTATTATTATTATTATTTTTGTAGAGACAAGGCCTCACTATGTTGCCCAGGCTGGTCTCGAACTCCTGGGCTCCAGGGATCCTCAAGTGATCCTCACCTCAACCTCCCAAAGTGTTGGGATTACAGCGTGAGCCACCATGCCTTGCCAAAAAGTTCATGTTCTTAATGATATGAGAAAATGCTTATGCGATAGTGTTAAGTAAAAGAGTCAGAATGGGCCAGGCACAGTGGCTTATGCCTGTAATCCCAGCACTTTGGAAGGCTGAGGCAGGTGGATCACGAAGTCAGGAGTTCGAGACCAGCCTGGCTAACATGGAGAAACCCTGTTTCTACCAAAAATACCAAAATTGGCTGGGCATGGTGGCGGATGCCTATAATCTCAGCTACTCAGGAGGCTGAGACAGGAGAATCGCTTGAACCTGGGAGGTAGAAGTTGCAGTGAACCGAGATTGTGCCATTGTACTCCAGCCTGGGCAACAGAGCAAGACTTCATCTCAAAAAAAAAGAGTCAGAATGAAAAACTGCATAGAGAATTGAGACCTGTCTTTGCTATACCACTCCCACCTCCCCCAAAAAAGGCATTAAAAACACTGGAAAGTATTAAGTTGTCCTATATGTGGTAGGTTCCTCCCAGGTTGTGGGGCTATGAAGTCACCCTCATTTTTTTACTTTAAAAAAAAGTGTGTGTGTATGTGTGTGTATACATATATATATATATATATATAATTATATAATTCACATACCATAAAATTTCCCCTTTTAGTGGTTTTAATATATTCACAAAGTTGTGCAGCTATCACCAAAATCTAATTCCAGACAATTTTCATCATCATGAAACTTATTAGAAGTCACTCCCCATTTCCCTTCCTCCCAGCCCCTGCCAACTACTAATATACTTCTGTGGTTATTGATTTGTCTATTCTTGGCATTTCATATCAATAGGATCATAAAATATATTATATTTTGTGTCTCGCTTCTTTCACTGAGTATGTATGTATTTTAGGTTCTTTTTTTGTTTTGAGACAGAGTTTCACTCTGTTGCCCAGGCTACAGTGCAGTGGCACAGTCTCGGCTCACTTTGAGCTCTGCCTCCCGGGTTCACACCATTCTCCTGCCTCAGCCTCTGGAGTAGCTGGGACTACAGGCGCCTGCCACCATGACCAGCTGTATTTTAGGTTCATTAAAAAACATTTTAATGGGCTAGGCGCGGTGGATCACACCTATAATCTCAGCATTTTGGAAGACCAAGGGGGGCGGATTACTTGAAGCCAGGAGTTCAAGACCAGCCTGGCCAACACAGCAAAACCCCATTTCTACTAAAAATGCAAAAATAGTCGGGCATTGTGGCAGGTGCCTGTAGTCCCAGTTACTCGGGAGGCTAAGGCATGAGAATTGCTTGAACCTGGGAGGTGGAGGTTGCAGTGAGCTGAGATCATGCCACTTCACTCCAGTCTGGGTGACAGAGTAAGACTGTCTCAAAAAAAAAAAAAAAAAAAAGAAGAAGAAGAAGAAGAAAAGAAAAAGAAAGTGTTAATGAACCTGAAAATGTTCATTAAAATTACTGTCATCCCCCCTCTGCCAATGATTCCCTACATTCATGGGTAACCATGCTCCGCCTTTCCTAGTCATTCCATTTGCTTAATGCCTGTGTATGGTGCACCTGCTATAGTGCAAGTCCTGTGTACTGTGGCTCCAGGACAGCCCAGCCTCTCTGAGGAAACAGTACAGAGCTAGCGAAGAGTTACCCAGGGCACTCTGGGAAGAGGACTTAGACTAGTACCAGGTATCTGGGATGACACCTGAAGAAAGTGGCAGCTAAGATGAGGCATGTTATCAGTACTTCATTCCTTTCCATAACTAAATAATATTTCATTGTATACGTATACTACATTTTGTTAATCCATTCATCAATTGATGGACATTTGGTTGTTTCTACTTTTTGGCTATTATGAAAATTGCTGCTATCAATAGTAGCGTACAAGTTTTTGTATTGGCAAATGTTTTCAATTCTCCTAGGTATACACCTAGGAGTGGAATTCCTGGATACAATAACTCTATGCTTAACTTTTTTTTTTGGTTTTTTGTTTGAGATGGAGTCTTGCTCTGTTGCCCAGGCTGCAGTGCAATAGTGTGATCTCGGCTCACTGCAAGCTCTGCCTCCCGGGTTCACGCCATTCTCCTGCCTCAGCCTCCCGAGTAGCTGGGACTACAGGCGGCTGCCACCATGCCCAGCTATTTTTTTTTTGTATTTTTAGTAGAGATGGGGTTTCACCGTGTTAGCCAGGATGGTCTCAATCTCCTGACCTCATGTACCTCCCGCCTCAGCCTCCCAAAGTGCTGGGATTACAGGCATGAGCCACTGCGCCTGGCCGAGTCCAGCCTATGCTTAACTTTTTAAGAAACTGCCAGGCTGTTTTGCAAATTGGCTGTACCATTTTGCATTCCCACCAGCTGTGGATGAAGGTTCCAATTTCTCTACATCCTTACCAAGGTATTATATACTATGGTAGTTCCCCTTATCTGCAGGGGATGTGTTCCAAGACCCTCCAGTGGATGCCTGAAACCATGGATAGTACTCTGGCTCCAGGACAGCCCAGCCTCTCTGAGGAAACAGTACAGAGCTAGCGAAGAGTTACCCAGGGCACTCTGGGAAGAGGACTTAGACTTATATTTTTTCTTATACATATATACCCATGATAAAGTTCATAAGTTAGCCATAGTAAGAAATTAACAATGACTCATAAAATAGAACAATTATAACAATATACTGTAATAAAAGCTATATGAATGTGGTCTTTCTCTCTCAAAATATTGTACTATACTCACCAAAACTGAACACAAGGGGTGACTACTGTATTACTTTTCTCGACATTCTCTACTTCCCACAGTGAACTTGTTTTCTCTCATAGTCAGGAAGAATATCCTAAATTAAGTGTAACCTCTCCTAGGAGACCTCAACACTTTGCTTTGGCCACACACTACTCCTTACTCAAAGACTTAGCCTCTCTGTCTCCCATCCACGACTCCCACAGTTTTAAGTATTTGCAGTTCTTCTGTTTCCTTTCCTTCAATGTCAGCCAGGACACTCAGTGTGCTTGGAGTCTCTGCTTAAGGAAGTCACCCTGGACAGAGATGCAGGAGGCCTGAGAAAGAGCAAAGGCCTTGGGCACAGGAAGAAGAGAACGTTACTGTAAAACAAGACCCCAATCCTTAAACCTTTTGGTGACAGCTGGTGACCTCTGGCAACCTCTGGCAAAGCTGTGTTTAAGCCCCTTCACTGCACTGTAAAGTTCTCTTGGGTCTCTCATAGCCTTCCTAAACCCCTTGTTGCCCCTGCTGTTCTTGAGTTCTGAAATCCCTCTCTGACTGATTCCTCTGGGCTCTCTAGGCCTCATCTCAGCTGCCACTTTCTTCAGGTGTCATCCCAGATACCTGGTACTAGTCTAAGTCCTCTTCCCAGAGTGCCCTGGGTAACTCTTCGCTAGCTCTGTACTGTTTCCTCAGAGAGGCTGGACTGTCCTGGAGCCACAGTACACAGGACTTGCCCTATAGCAGGTTCACAATAAACAGGCATTAAGCAAATGGAATGACCAGGAAAGGCTAAGCATGGTCACCCACGAATGCAGGGAATCATCTGGGGAAGGGGAGGGGAAGGAGGAGCATGGGTGTCAGGGATGACAATACATGCAGCAACAGCTTCCAAATTCTCTTTTGCACCCCTGGAACACCTGTTCTGGAGAAATCCCTCATGACAGTCTCTGAAATACATGTATGTGAAACTTCCTCAGCCTCATCAGCCAACCTCAACCTCAACTATCAGGCTGAGGTTCCCCATCCACAGCTGCTTTACCAACCAAGGAGGGTGGTTCTTTTCATTTCTCACACATGGCTTATACCCAGCCTGATAATGGTACCTACCTCAGAGGGTTGCTATGAGATTATGTGAGGCGATTTATTACAAGTGTCCAGCACAGGCCTGGTGCACAGTAAACATGCAGTAGATGTATGGATTCCATAGGCCCCTGCTACACATAAGCACACACTGGGCGACATATCCGTAAGCCCAGCTGAATGACCAATAGTCGCCCAATTTCAGCTGCAGACATGGCAAAGCATAAATCCTCTCTCATATGCTTGGTAAACTGTTTGTGGATAGCCCAAGTTTTAGTCTCCCTGATAAAAATCTCAGTCAATCATATATTAACACATATTATCTCAGGTACGGTCTGTCAGCCATAGCCTTCAAAATACCCAGACACAGGAAATATCGCAATGTCACCTATAATCAGTCAAATAAACACAGGCCTGGCCAGGCATGGTGGCTCAGCCTGTAATCCCAGCGCTTTGGGAGGCCTAGGCGGGTGGATCACCTGAGGTCAGGAGTTCCGGAGCAGCCTGACCAAGATGGTGAAACCCCGTCTCTACCAAAAATACAAAAATTAGCCAAGTGTGGTGGCGGGCGCCTGTAATCCCAGCTACTCCGGAGGCTGAGGCAAGATAATCGCTTGAACCCGGGAGGCGGACGTTGCAGTGAGCCGAGATTGCACCGCTGCACTCCAGCCTGCGCGACAGAGCGAGACTCTGTCTCAAAAACAAACACAAACACAGGCCCTCGCAGCATTTCCATCACACAGTATTATTCTGATCACAGTCATTCATAATCTTAGTCCCTATCTCAAGGACACATAAAGAATATCAGTCACACTTGAAATCACACCGTCACACACTCACCCTCTCACTTACAGTATCTCACAACCCATCTACAAAGTCTCAAAGGGCAACCATCTCTGTCAGTCACACACTCCGTGGTTAGTGTTACACTCAACCTATCAGAATCACACACTCCAACCCGTCAGATACACACACAGGAGGTGTCAGACACAGAACTGCCTATCAGACACAATAACGGGTCCGTCCCACACCCTCCCAGGCCACTGGTTCTACATTTTATCTGTTGTCTGTCCGCCTGCTCCACACTTCGCCCGCCCCACACCGGTCAATCAGTCCATCCGACACTCTCTCCGTCGGTCCGACACTCTCTCCGTCGGTACGTCCGACACTCTCTCCGTCGGTACGTCCGGCACTCAGTGTGTCAGTCCGCACCACATCCAGTCCGTGAGTGCGTCTACACTGGGTCCGTCGGTCCGTGCACACCCGGTCCGTCCTCACCGGGTCCGTCAGTCCGTCACATCCTCTGCGCGTGTGTCCGGCACTCGCAGTCCGTCTATTCACGGCCCCTAGTCAGCCTCTCACTCTATCCGCTGGGAGGTACCCCGCATCTTGCTCTGGCCACCCCAGACGTTCGCGGCTTCTGGACCTGCTGTACTCCCCTTTGACCTGGACCAGGGCGGAGAACACCCCCGAAACCCACCTCACCAGCACAGCCGGCGGACCCTTCCGGAGGTGCCCGCAGAGACAAGCCAGCTTGCGCGCCCGCCACCCCGGACCACAGCTCCCAGCACGCCCCACGGGCCCACGCCCGCCAGGACTACAATTCCCGGCGTCCTCCGGAAGCTCAAGCGTACCCAGGCGCGGCGCCTGCTGGGAATTATAGTTGTCATTGGTCAGCACGCGGGCCACGGGATCCCAGCCCCGCCTTTGTGGGACTGAGGTGGCGCTGAGTGGGAGAGCAGCAGGGGATGCGCGAAAGGCGGGACGTGGAGGTGAGAGAAGTGTGAAGGCTGAGGGTGACAGTACCTGTGCGAGGCTGAGGGTGAGGGTGGCTGTGTGAGGGCTGAGGGTGAGGGTGAGGGCGGCTGTGTGAGGGCTGAGTGTGAAGGTGCCTGTGTGAGGCTGAGGGTGGCTGTCTGAGGGTGAGGATGGCTGTATGAGGTCTGAAGGTGCCTGTGTGGGGCTGAGGGTGCCTGTGTGAGGGCTGAGGCTGAGGGTGCCTGTGTGAGGCTGAGAGTGCCTGTGTGAGGGCTGAGGGTGGCTGTGTGAGGGCTGAGGGTGGCTGTGTGAGGGCTGAGGGTGAGGGTGCCTGTGTCAGGGTGAGACTGAGGGTGGCTGTGTGAGGGCTGAGGGTGGTTGTGTGAGAGCTAAGGGTGAGGGTGCCTGTGTGAGGGTGAGGGTGAGGGCAGCTGTGTGAGGGCTGAGTGTGAAGGTGCCTGTGTGAGGCTGAGGGTGGCTGTCTGAGGGTGAGGATGGCTGTATGAGGTCTGAAGGTGCCTGTGTAAGGGCTGAGGGTGCCTGTGTGAGGCTGAGAATGCCTGTGTGAGGGCTGAGGGTGGCTGTGTGAGGGCTGAGGGTGAGGGTGCCTGTGTGAGGCTGAGGGTGGCTGTGTGAGGGCTGAGGCTGAGGGTGCCTGTGTGAGGCTGAGAGTGCCTGTGTGAGGGCTGAGGGTGTCTTTGTGAGGGCTGAGGGTGGTTGTGTGAGGATGAGGGTGCCTGTGTGAGGGCTGAGGGTGGTTGTGTGAGAGTGAGGGTGCCTGTGTGAGGGCTGAGGGTGGCTGTGTGAGGTTGAGGGTGCCTGTGTGAGGGCTGAGGATGGCTGTGTGAGGGCTGAGGGTGCCTATGTGAAGGCTGAGGGTGCCTGTGTGAGGGCTGAGGGTGCGGGTGACTGTGTGAAGGTTGAGGGTGAGGATGCCTTTGTGAGGGCTGAGGGTTAGGGTGGCTGTGTGAGGACTGAGGGTGAGGGTGCCTGTGTGAGTGTGAGGGAGCCATGCCACTTGCACACCCTCCTTCTGCTCCTGACTCCCAGGAAGGGCAAGGGGGTCACTGGCCTTGGGGTTCCACAGAAAGAGGATTCCTGATTTGATGCTTAAGACCTGTGCCTCAGACGCCTGCCTCTATAACAGAAAGCCGTCCACACAGACACCCCACCTCATCTGGGTACCTCCTCTGGACCTAGACTGGGTCTTCATAGGCAGCCACAGCCACCTGTGCTGCTGCCCCCACATTGCCTCTGGCTTTGGGCTTCTCAAGGACTTGCTGTGTGATGCTGAGTTCCTTAACATGGGGACGATGTGTTGGAATGTGGCAGTGTTCAGGCCCTGGTAGCCAAATAAGGGGACCCACTTCCACCAAATGACAGCAGCAGCTCCCCTTTCCTGAGCACCTCCTGCAGGTCAGGCCAGCCAGCAAACACCTTTGGTGGTACTCTCAACCAATCAAAGGGGAGGTATTATCATTACTGTCTTTTACAGGTTGGGAAACTGGGGCACAGAGAAGTTAAACCAAAGGTTGTTTGGTAAAGTGACTGGCAGGCGGAGATGTGAAACTTTGTGCTTTCAAAATTACATATACATGTTTTACAGAAGTACAAGTGCTCAGCTTAGTGAATTTGGTAAATGCACAGCCCTGTGTAACTAGCATTCAAATTAAACTCTAGAATGTTCTGTGAGGATGGAAAAGTTCTGGAGTTGTGCTGTCTAATATGGCACCATCAGCCCCATGTAGCTCCTGAGTACTAGAAACATAGCTAGTCTGACTGGGAAATGGAACTTGTAATTTTATTTGAATTTAATCATACCTACCATATTGGACGGCGCAGGGCTAGGACATTTCAGCACCTTAGACAGCTCCCCTGTAGTAAGTAGCCCTTCCGGAAAAGGTGTCCCAGCCTAATTTTTTTTTAATTTTAATTTTTTTTTTTTTTAATTTTGAGACGGAGTTTCCCTCTGTCGTCCAGGCTGGGGTGGAATGGTTCTATCTCGGCTTATTAGAGGCTCTGTCACCCGGATTCAAGCGCTTCTCCTGCCTCAGCCTCCCGAGTAGCTTGGGATTATAGGCACCTGCCACCATGCCGGGATAATTTTTGTGTTTTTAGTAAAGACACAGTTTCGCCATGTTGGCCAGGCTGGTCTCGAATTCCTGAGCTCAGGTGATCTACTCTCTTCGGCCCCCCAAAGTGCTAGGATTACAGGCATGAGCCACCATGCCCAGCCCAGCCTCTTCTTGAAGTTCATGCAAAATTATGTGCCCTGTTATAGTCTGAGGCCTCAGCTCCATGCTATCAGGTTTCAAGGACAGCAGCCACAGGATACCTATATGAGGACTATGTGAGAACAAAGTGAGATGTCAAGTGGGTGAGTGCTCTAAAGAGAGAAAAATTGATCATTCCAGCTGCACTGAATTCAGGTCCTAACAGAGACTCCCAGGAAGGAAGGGCAGATGTGGGGTCTTTTGTTCCTTCCCACAGAGGCAAGAGTACTGAACAGACTCTTTGGGCCCTGATTTGCCCAGTACCTACACCTTCCTCCCCATCTTATTCCTAAGCTGAGAATGGCAAGTATGATGGTAGTCTGTCAGATCTAGGATCAAATCTTCACCACTCTCTGCTGTGATTCTGTGCTGCTCACATCCCTTGGGGTCTGTTTCCTATGTATAAAATGAAACCTCTTGTGAAAAGCTTTTTGCTCATTGATTAATTTAAGGAATGAATTACACTTAATGAAGTTTTGGATTTTATTAATAAAATGTATGGACATGTGTTTTTCTCTTGTTAGATAGGTACCTTTGTAACATCTTTGGTTTTCCCTCTGAGCCTACAAAGCTGACAACATTTGCTGTCAACAGGCATGCACCACCACGCCCAGCTAGTTTTGTGTTTTTAGTAGAGACAGGGTTTCACCATGTTGGCCAGGCTGGTCTCATACTCCTGACCTCAGGTGATCCACCTGCCTTGGCCTCCCAAAGTGCTGGGATTACAGGCATGAGCCACTGCACCCAGCCTGCTGCTTGTGTTTTACAGAAGAGTTTGCCAACCATACTCTGATGGCCTGGGCAGTGATGGAGGGTTTACAGTGAGGGGTGGCCTCACCAGTCAGGGGTAAAAGACCCTCTCTACCCAATGCTGAGTGGAGAGTGATGAAGGGGGCAATGGGAAGCAGGAGAACTGTGAGGAGGTAGTGGCTTAGAGCAGGCTGAGGAAGGCAGGGCAGTGGAATGAAGGAAGCAGAAGCAGGCTGTGTTTTAGAGGGATATCTGGTTTCTGAAAATATCTAGCCCTATACCTGCCCCCTATACCACTGTGACTGCCACCCCACCATCTACCTCACCTGGCACCTCAGGCTCCATCACCTCACCCACTGCTCTGTCTCCACATTGCTTGGCCTCAGCAGCTACAGGGTAGGGGGCACCTGAGGTCTCAGTCCTGGGCAGAGGTCCCAGGTTGCTAGTGACTCTTGCAGAGACAGGTTTGTTTCCAGGGCCACTGCCACCTTCTCTTTGATCCTACACACCAGTGAGGCTCTAGGCTCCTGGCTTTGACTTCAGGGGCCCAGGCCTGGGATTCTGGAAATGAAGCACGGCTAATGAGCACAGGCAGCAAGGAGAGGGTGTGGTCATGGCCATACACACAGGCGCTCCTGGGACAGAGAGATACACCCAGGCCAGGCTCTTCACAAGCCTAGGTCCCACCCATGGCATCCCCTTCCCAAATTAAAAATATACATCCACACAAACACCTGTACATGAATGTTCACAGCAGTAGCATTTATAATATCAGAAGAGTTGGCAACAACCCCAACGTCTAGAATGAGTAAACAAACTGTGGTATATCCGTACAATGGAGTATTTTTTTTTTTTTTTGAGACGGAGTCTTGCTCTGTCACCCAGGCTGGAGTGCAGTGGCACAATCTCAGCTCACTGCAACCTCTGCCTCCTGGGTTCACGCCATTCTCCTGCCTCAGCCTCCCGAGTAGCTGGGACTGTAGGCACTCGCCACTACGCCCAGCTAATTTTTTGTATTCTTTTTTTTTTTTTGAGACGGAGTCTCGCTCTGTCGCCCAGGCTGGAGTGCAGTGGCGCGATCTCGGCTCACTGCAAGCTCCGCCTCCCGGGTTCACGCCATTCTCCTGCCTCAGCCTCCCGAGTAGCTGGGACTACAGGCGCCCACAACTGCGCCCGGCTAATTTTTTTTTGTATTTTTAGTAGAGACGGGGTTTCACCGTGGTCTCGATCTCCTGACCTTGTGATCTGCCCGCCTCGGCCTCCCAAAGTGCTGGGATTACAGGCGTGAGCCACCGCGCCCGGCCTATTTTTTTGTATTCTTTAGTAGAGACAGGGTTTCACTGTGTTAGGCAGGATGGTCTCGATCTCCTGACCTCATAATCCGCCCACCTCGGCCTCCTAAAGTGCTGGGATTACAGGCGTGAGCCACCGCGCCCGGCCTACAATGGAGTATTATTCAGCCATAAAGAAGAATGAAAAACTGATACATGCTACAACATGGATGAACTCTGAAAACATGTTCAGTAGTAAAATGCCAGACACAGGAAACCACATATTGTATAACTTCATTTATATGAAGTATCCAGAAGAGGCAAATCTAGACACATAACGTGGATTAGTGGTTGCCAGAGGCTAGAGGAAGAGCAAATAGGCAGTGATGATAACAAGTATAAGGGATACTCACAAACCTGAGGTCACACCTGCACAGACAGGTGGCATCAACACATGCAGGACTGTCACGGTTGCTTCTGGACCGAACGGAGGAGGATGAATGCAGAAATGAGACAAAGACAAAAGGATCTGTTTGAAAGAAGGGGTCAGGGGGCTCCTTGATTCTAGGGAACAAGGGCCCTGAGCTTTTACAGCCCTTCATATTTATTAGGTAGAGTGAATAGGGAGGAAGGGATAACTGTCAGTCAGCTATTTAACACAGGCCCACATGATTGCTTTCTTTGTTCAACAGGTTCTAGATGTTCCTGTAGATAACCTCAAGGAGCATGGGACCTGGGACATGACTGCCCCCAGCATTCCTTCTGGTGGCAGACACAGTTTGTCAGTTTGCCAGCATCTTGCTTTCATGAGAACAGTTTGCTGTTTGCTCATAGAGCCTCCAGTAGTATATTGAGTTGGTCACGACCCTCATTCCTTCGGCCTCCAATATCTCCCCCTTTTTGTTTTTGCATTAATTGAATAAAGGTAATTTCAGGCTGTGCAGCTTTCAATTGCTGGTTGGTGGTTCACCTGATCCTATAGACTATAAGCAAAAAAACAGAGACATAACAACATTATTCTTCTAAAAGAGACATTGAGGTTATGTTTAAGTAGGTCCAGGGGTTGAGGCTATCTAAGTCCTGCTGGAATTCTGTTTAAGCTTCTAAAAGAGGGCTGTTATTTTTAAGTTTGCTTATTCAAGTTAAGAATTTTACTCTAAGTTACTGATATCAAAAGTAATATTGGATGTAAAAGCTCCCTGCAAATGAGCTTTTACAAGGTTCCATGGATATTTACTTTGGTTCTATTCCAAATTGATCACACAAATATGAATATGATTGAAATGACAGTGCAATTGCTTCTGCAATTGCAAACTTTGTACCTGCTTTCCCAGCCACAGAACAGTAGTCTTTAACACTGCTACCTTTGTTTGTAATTCGGTATTAATTTTATTTTGAAGCATCCATGCCTGGTTGGCTGTACGTGTCCAATTTTCTACATATTGGGCTGTTTGAATAGAACTATGTAGTGCTACTGAGGACACCACAACCGAGGTTATTAGTGTGACTAAGATTACAGTAAAAATTACTATGTTTAAGGCTTTATGTGCACAATGAGTGAGCTGGGTAAGGAGTTTTACAAAATGTAAAGCAGGGGTGGCAGCCCAAGGTTTGGACAAATTGACAGGGATCCATAACCCAGGGATACGACCCAGAATTATTAGAGTGGGGATGTTGTGTGTTTGTATTGTGCTATGCTTGAGGCAGTGATACAGTTGACAAGAGTCACAAGTCAATTGGGTGATGTTTACTTGGAGTTGCTCCTTCTTAGATGCTAGAAAAACATAGGAATTAAAAATACAAACCAGCCAGGCGTGGTGGCTCACGCCTGTAATCCCAGCACTTTGGGAGGCCAAGGCAGGTGGATCACCAGGTCAGGAGTTCAAGAGCAGCCTGGCCAAGATGGTGAAATTCCATTTCTACTAAAAATACAAAAAACAAAAAATAGCCTGGTGTGGTGGGCGCCTATAATCCCAGCTACTCGGGAGGCTGAGGCAGAGAACTGCTTGAACCCGGGAGGTAGAGGCTGCAGTGACCTGAGATCGCACCACTGCACTCCAGCCTGGGTGACACAGCAAGACTCCATCTCAAATAACCACAACAACAACAAAAAAACCCCACAAACCATAAATTGGTAATATTTTTTACAAAGGTGATATTAAAACTGTGTTGAGTAATATTACTATTATTGGATAATGTTCTAACCCAGATGCTGTTATTCATAAATGGGAGTGTTGCCTTCCATATTGATTCCTGAATTGGGCCTCTTTTTCCTAGATGACGCCACTAAGGTAAGGCTGGGCTAAAGCCTGTCCTGTGCCAAGCAAGTTGTGCAGTCAACTGGGGGATTGAATCCCAGTGTGATGTGGCGAAGAGGTGTTGAAGGTCCGCCACCAGTGCCAGTGAAGTTTGTGCCAAGAGATCTGATTTTCATCTTTCCCATCTAAATGGCCAAGGGAACCCCAGTCAATGTTTCCCATTCACACAGAGTTGTCTGGCCAAGGGGCCAAGACACTGGGTCCAAGGAGGGGGGTGAGAAATATCAAAGGGAGCCCATTCCGTATAATCAATACAATTTGAGTGATGGGGCCAGAAGTGATTGGTGAACACACCAGTAACATTAATGGAGCTGAGGCCTAATGAATACATAATTTTTCCGTGGTGATTTAACCATGCCTAAGATTGGACTGCAAGACAGCTGCAGTTGAGTGACATATCCGTGGTGATACATAAAGGGAGTCCTTCCAATGGGGTGGTGTAATTGATGCTATTGTTCTGTGTCAGGGGGAGTTAGGGGTCCTGGTGCCCATGCTCCCTGATCATGATATATTTCAGGAGGAGTGTCACTCCAGAGTACCAATCGCACTGCTGGTGGGTTAGGAACATATGCCCAATATGTTTTTGCCTCTACACAGGGGAAACATACCGCACAGGACACTACAGCTAGCATGGCCAAGAACATGGAGTCAGGGGTTTTTGCCTGACCCTGGCGCTCCAGCAGTTTCTCAGCTTCCTGTGTGGTTTTCTTGATCTGTCCCCATGTTATGGGGTTGGCTGTCATTGTGACTCCGGTCGGCCCTCGTTCTGTCTTCGCATTCAGATTCCGCTGGCTCATGGCTCGTACTGGAGGGAACAGGCCCATGGTTGAATACCATGGATCCCTCTGGTCTCCCATTCCATGGTCACACACACCTGGAGGGCACCCACACGGTTTGTCCATCTCCTGTAAAACACAAGCATACCCTCGTCCCCACGTCAGCAAATCCACCAGACCTTTCCATTGTCCCTCTTCCAGGGATTTCCATAACACTTTTGGATAAACTTGCCTCTTTTCCTCTAGCACTTGCCAGTGTCGTTCTGCTGGAGTCTTGCCCTCCATACCAGGAGTCAAACAATTTAAAGTAAACAAGGCAGCCGGGCGCGGTGGCTCATGCCTGTAATCCCAGCACTTTGGGAGGCCAAGGCGGGTGGATCACGAGGTCAGGAGATCAAGACAACGGTGAAACCCTGCTGCTACTAAAAATACAAAAATTAGCCGGGCGCAGTGGCGGGTACCTGTAGTCCCAGCTACTCCGGAGGCTGAGGCAGGAGAATGCCGTAAACCCGGGAGGCGGAGCTTGCAGTGAGCTGAGATCTGGCCACTGCACTCCAGCCTGGGCGACAGAGCGAGACTCCGTCTCAAAAAAAACAAAAAAAACAAAAAAAAAAACAATAGTAGTAAACAAGGCTAAATGTAATTTTGTTTGAGGTGGTAATTGGTCTCCTATTCTCCCTTTTTGTTTTTTCAGCATACGTTGTAGTGTTTGGTGTGCCCGCTCAATAATGCCTTGCCCTCAGGAATTGTATGGAATTCCTGTTTTATGATTGATTGCCCACAATTGTAAAAAATTTGGAAAGCATGACTAACATAAGCAGGTCCACTGTCAGTTTTAAATTGTTTAGGGACCTGTATATGGGCGAATGATGACAGACAATATCGTCAGACATGACCAGCTGTTTCCCCAGTTTGGCATGTGGCATGTAATATATGGGAGTAAGCGTCTATAGTTACATGAACATAGCGGAGTTTGCCAAAGGCTGCTCTCTCTATATATGTAGCATTCATCTGCCAGATTTCATTTGGAGCCAAGCCTCATGGGTTGCATCCTTCCACGGGTGCAACACCAGGGATATGCTGGCAAGTGGGGCAGGCTTGTACAACAGCTCGAACCTGGCTGCGAGGCAGATGACACATAACGAGTAAGGGCAGAGGTGTTTTGATGCAGTAAAGCATGGGAAGCTTGGGCTTACTGAAATACAGAACTGATGAATTTATCTGCTCTATCATTACCTAGAGATAGTGGCCCAGGAAATTGCGCGTGAGATCAGATACAAGAAATATGAAAAGGGGCAGTATGAGAGCAAACAGCTTTTTGGAGTCTCAGAAATAGGTTAAGCAGTTCTGGTTTTAAGGTGCTCTTGATAGTGGCAGTTTTAATGCAACTAGCTACATTTACAACATAGGCTGAATTACAGACAATAGGAAATAAAGGTTGAGCTTTAAAACTTGAATAACTGCCATTAATTCGGAGTGCTGAACTGAAACTCTAGGGGTCTTTATTATTTGAGTATGTTTAAGTCCATAAATGGCTGTGCAGGTTTTGGAAGAGCCATCGGTAAAATAGGTCTGTCCACCTGAAATGGGTTTGTGATGAGTAATCACAGGGGGAATAAAAGGGTGAATTTTATAAAATTGCAAAATTTTGTCTGATGGATAATGGTTATCTATTATTTCTACAAAATCAGGGAAAGTGATCTGCCACGCAGTCGACACCTCCAGGCCTCAGCCTGTTGTTGGGAATCCAAGGTAACAATAATTTTATCAGGATCATATCCTGTAAGCATTTTTGATCTATGCCTGCCTATTGTTATAAATTGTGTGACTAAAGAAAGATAAACTTGCAAAGATTTTACTGTTTGGATTAAAAAAACCATTCTATTACCATTATAATTTTGTCTATGAATTGACCTAAAAGTCCTGCTGGAGAATGGGGGGTAGCAAGAAAAAACAAAAGCAAAGTCTTTTGTGGTTGTAGCCGGGAGGCATGTCGTTGCTGAAACATCTGTTCTACAAGCTGTAATTCAGCTTCTGCCTCCTTAGTAAGTTGCTGAGGGGAATCTAATGAAGAATCTCCTTGGAGGGTTTGATAAAGATGAGTGAGTTGATAAGGAGCAATACCTAGCATTGGGCACAGCCAATTAATATCCCCTAATAACTGTCGAAAGGTATTCAGAGTTTGTAATTTGTTCTTACAAAGAGCTACTTTCTAAGGCTAAATACTTTTTTCAGTAACAATAGTACCTAAGTACTGGTATGGGGAGGTTGTTTGCACCTTTTCAGGAGCTATTTTGAGATTCCATTGAGTTAAAGCCCATTTTATTTCTCTGAATAACTGGTATAATACTTGATCTGTAGGAGCAACCAAAAAAAAACATTATCCATATAATGAATGACGTAGGTGGTGGGAAACATATTCTGAGGCTCCTTCAATGCTTTTCCTACAAAATGCTGACATAACATAGGACTGTTGAGCATGCCCTGGGGTAATAAAACTTTTCATTGATCATGAGAGACAGGCTCTCTCTGATTAACAGAAGGCACAGAGAAGGCGAATTGAGGCTTGTCCTTCTTGTGTAATGGTATAGTAAAAAAACAGTCTTTAAGATCTATTACTATAAGAGACTAATCTTTTGGAATGGCTGCTGGGGATGGCAGACCTTGCCGTAATGCACCCACTGGTTTAATTTGTGCATTAACTCTCAAATTATGCAGCAGTTGCCATTTTCCTGACTTTTTTGGGGTCACAAATACTGGTGAATTCCAAGCACTAACTGATTCTTTCGTACAGCCTGCATCCAACTGCTTTCTTACCAGCTGATGGAGTTGAGTCAGTTTCTCCTGTGATAGGGGCCATTGATCCACCCACACAGGTTTATCAGTCAGCCACTCTAGCGGCAAGGCAGTGGGTGGAGGAGAAGTATCAATGACCCCTATCAGAAATTCTGATGCCCTAGCCCTGTCCTATCCGTTTGCCCAGTTACCGATATTGGATTGGGGTTTCCCTGTAGGAACTTTCCCAAGCCTTTCCCACTCTGATATCACATTTCCTTCAATATTTTAAATCCTGGATTATCAAACTTTTCATTTGTGAGTCTCATATCCCATGCTGTAAGTAAATCTCAGCCCCAGAGATTTGCAACATAAGGTTGAAAAGTACATGGCTGTCCATCTGGACCTAGACAAAGTAAAATTTCAGCACTCTGTTGAACACTTTGAGCTGTTCCTACTCCCACTAAGGATGTAGAGGTTAATTGCAGGGGCCAAGATGGGGGTCAACTGTTTTTGGATATTACTGAAACATCTGCTCCCGTGTCCACACGTCCATAGCACTTCTTTCCTTTAATTTGCACTGCACAGGTGGGTCAATTAGAAGCTATGGGTTGGGATAGGTAAATTTCATGTGTAGTTGTACTCCCAAATTCTTGATTTCCTGTTTTCTCCTTTTGTGAAGAAGGGTGTAATTTGCAGAGAATAATAATAATAAGCCATAGCTGAGCAATATATTCCCCAGGTTTAAAAACCCAAAGATGGGCCGGGCACGGTGGCTCAAGCCTGTAATCCCAGCACTTTGGGAGGCTGAGATGGGCGGATCACGAGGTCAGGAGATCGAGACCATCCTGGCTAACACGGTGAAACCCCGTCTCTACTAAAAAAAAAAAACAAAAAACTAGCCAGGTGACGTGGCGGGCGCCTGTAGTCCCAGCTACTCGGGAGGCTGAGGCAGGAGAATGGCGTAAACCCGGGAGGTGGAGCTTGCAGTGAGCTGAGATCCGGCCACTGCACTCCAGCCTGGGCGACAGAGCCAGAGTCGGTCTCAAAAAAAAAAAAAAAAAACAACAAAAAACAAACAAAAAAAAACCCAAAGATGTTGTGACATTACAATTACTTGAATTTCTCTTTCATAATCAGAGTCAACAATCCCAGGGACCACAGTAATGCCCTGTAAGTTAAGATGGCTTTGGCCTAAAATTAATCCTTTATATCCTGTTGGCAAAGGTCCCCAAATGTTGGTGGGATTTTGGTGGGTTTCTCTCCTCCAACTAACGTGACCCTTTCTCTGACTGGGCCATCTAATCCTGCACTCCCGGGTGTTCCAGAGGAGAGGGAGTCAATGTTCCTCCAGGAACCCACCCCTGTAGCCGGGTTGTGGCCTGGATGGGGAATGCCCTCATTGTTTGAGGGGCTGGGCCCAGGCCCCATTTTCATTTCCTGACAGCGGGGTGCCATTCTGATGAAATTTTTAGCAATATTGATTAGCCCAATGATTTCCTTTATTATGGCAAGGGCAGAGTCCCGGTGTTTGTGTGTGTGTGTGTGTGTTTGGGGAGGGGGCAGGTACTGCATTATAAGATCCCTTCCGCCTAGAGGTCTGATGGCATTCTTTTTTGAAATGTCCAATTTTTCCACAGTTATAACATTTTCCCACTTTAGGGCTCAACCCTTGGCCCTTTTCAGATTTGTTCACTACTAAATTAGCCATTGCTTGAGCTAACATTGTTGAACGATGGAGTTCAGTTCCCACACCTCACAGGCTTTGAGAAAATTTCCCAAGCTCTTTGTACATCTCACAGGTGCTAATGCACATTTACAATCTGCATTTGCATTTTCAAAAGCTAGGGTCAAAGTAAGCATTTTCGCAGCAGCAGTATGAGGAATTTGACGCTGCACTGCCTGTTGTAACCATGCAATAAACTGTGCATAGAGCTCTTGTGATTTTTGCATGATATGCGGAAAAGATTATACTGGGGCCCCTTTCTCAGGAATGGTGGCCCAGGCATGCTTAGCAGCCAAGGCACACTGATGGTAAGCGGCATCTGGAAGTGCAATTGTTACACCAGGTCTGAATAAGAGTCACTACCCAACAGCATTTCCTCTGTAATGTTCCCATGTCCAGCGGCAAGATTCTGTCTAGCCTGGTCTGCACACATTTCTTGCCAATTTAAATTCCATGTCAGATATGCACTAGCGGACAAACAAGTGCAAGCTAAATGCTTTATATCCAAGGGTGGGAAGCACACAGCGCTGAATACAGATTCTAACAATCCTAAAGTAAATGGGCTCTGTATTCCATTAGTAACCACACTAGCTTTTAATTAGTTCAATACTTTAAATTTTACTGGAGTGTGTTCATGAATAAACTGCTATGGATTATTTGGATCAGGCCTTAAGGTGATAGGAAAAGCGCAAGGTCCTAGTGGCTCGCCAGCTATGGCTGCAGCACACAGAATTTTTTGTATTGGGATCTCTATTTCTGCTACTGGGGGCAGTACAGGCCAGTTCTCATCCTCCCTCTCCTGTTTATCATTTTCAATAGGCGCTGTTGGTGAGACAAAAGATTCTTTCCATTTTTGAGATTCAGAACATAGCTCCTGCTGTCCAGCAGAATAAGAAGGGGACAATGGCAGGAGAACAGTACAGACCAAACCCCAAGCAGAGAAAACAGAAGGATCCACTTTAAGAGCTTTCTGATAAGCTCGTTTCAATCCTCCTACTTGGTCTCAATTTTCCACAGCCAGGGTACCTGTCTGCAGAAACCATGGGTTATGTGTAATAACCTCCTGTAAAAGCTTAATGTTTGAGAACTAACCTGAGCACCAGATTAAGTAAAACTTTAAGCAGCTGCACATAATGTTGCTCCTCAAAAGACAAATTCTGCCCCATGTTACCCTGATTCAGAAACTCCTCAGGGAACTGACCTTATATTCTTATATGCAGACTCTTCCTTCCAGGGGTTCCTAGTTCCTCTAATCAGTTTCACTTTCTCTGCTCTGGCAGACCTTCCTCGTTCAGGTCCCTGGTCGGGCACTACTTGTCAGGGTTGCCTCTGGACCAAATGGAGGACGAAGGCAGAAATGAAGACAAAGACAAAAGGATCTGTTTGAAAGAAGGGGTCAGGGGGCTCCTTGATTCTAGGGAACAAGGGCCCTGAGCTTTTACAGCCCTTCATATTTATTAGGTCGAGTGAATAGGGAGGAAGGGGTAACTGTCGGTCAGCTATTTGATTTAACACAGGCCCACATAATTGCTTTCTTTGTTCAACAGGTTCCAGATGTTCCTGTAGATAACCTCAAGGAGCACGGGATGTGGGGCATGACTGCCCCCCAGCATTCTTTCTGGGGGCAGACGCATTTGTCAGTTGCCGACATCCTGCTTTCATGAGAACGGTCTGCGGTTTGCTCATAGAGCCTCCAGTGGACCCTCATTCCTTCGGCCTGCAGCACAGGACCCTCCCCTCCCAGGGGCGCATAAGCGGTGACACCTGGCCAGACACGGGAGGTAGCGCCCTCACGCACCGCGCGCGCCTCTGCCCGCACCCACCGGGGGTCGCGTTTCCCTCACGGGTCCCACCCGCCCACTCGTTCACTCCCACCGCCAGCATTCTCAGGCCAGGGCGCCTGTCCATCCCTCACAATCACCCTCGCCGCTCCTCCACACACCACTCACCACTGAGGCAGCCTCCTCAGAGAAGGCCCCGCGATAGTCCGCACGCCCGGCCTTGTCTTACACACGGCCGCCAGCACTTCCGTTACGCACTTCCGTCCAGTGGCCGGCGGCCGCCCAGGACTTCACCTCCCAGAAGGCCCTTCGCTTTCCTGCCTGGAAACGGGCATGCACGGGATACAAGGCCTTTTGGGAAATGGAGTTCCCAGCGCTGCGGGACCGGAAGGGGAGCGCGGGAGCTGCAGATGGTCAGAACCTGTCGGTTCTGCGCAGGCAGCGCACCTAAAGGGAAGTATATTGACATCCATGGTTTTATATGTTCTTTGAAATATACAGCATATGTACTTTTTTCTTGCTCTACGCGCACACATGTACACGCATAGATATAAAAGTATATCGTTTGGAGATATTTTCCCCCCCGAACCTTGTATATCCTTAAGCAGATGTCCCTTAAGAACAGGTACGTTTGGCCGGGCGAGGTGGCTCAAGCCTGTAATCCCAGCACTTTGGGAGGCCGAGACGGGCGGATCACGAGGTCAGGAGATCGAGACCATCCTGGCTAACACAGTGAAACCCCGTCTCTACTAAAAATACAAAAACTTAGCCGGGCGAGGTGGCAGGCGCCTGTAGTCCCAGCTACTCGGGAGGCTGAGGCAGGAGAATGGCGTGAACCCGGGAGGCGGAGCTTGCAGTGAGCTGAGATCCGGCCACTGCACTCCAGCCTGGGTGACAGAGCGAGACTCTGTCTCAAAAAAAAAAAAAAAAAAAAAAAAAAAAAGAACAGGTACGTTCTTCCACTCACCCAAATAATGACATTGAAGCCTGTACCCAATCCCCAGTCCGCATGCTAAATTCTCCAGTTGTCTCAATGTCTTATGTAGTTTTCATCTTTTATTCAAGCACAAACTAAACACGCATTACACTCTACTGTCTGTATCATTTCAAGTTGCTTTCAATCTAGAATGGATCCTGTTGTTTCTTTATAATGATCTTGGCAGTTTTCATGTATCCAAGCGAGTTTTCCAAAATGCCCTCCAATTTAGGCTTGTCCGTATAGAGTATAAAACAATCATCATCTAATTTTACACACTTGTTTTATTCCACTGACCCTGCACATTTCTCCACTGAACAATTTTTGAAAACTCTTTGAAACATGGGCATTACACCGTATGAATGCCATTTATTTATCCCCTACCTCCAGGCATTTAGCTAGAAATTGAGCAACAGGTGTATGCAGTCCCCGTACATTCGTATGTTCAGGAGACTCCCTAATAATAGGCAGGCCCTGCATGATGCAAATCACCTTAATCGAGGGAGGTGCCCCGGTACAGTGTGGGACATGATAATTCCATCTACACACAAAAGGCCTGTATGACCTAGTGGAGGAGGTTCCCAATGTGCAAACTGACTCGGGTTACCCCTCCCTATTCCTACCACGGTCAGATCATCACAAGGGTCTTTAAACATTCTATCAGCTATTTCCGGGCACAGTGGTTCACGCCTGTAATCCCAGCACTTTGGGAAGCCAAGGTGGGCGGATCACGAGGTCATGAGATCGAGACCATCCTGGCTAACACGGTGAAACCCCGTCTCTACTAAAAATACAAAAAATTAGCCGGGCATGGTGGTGGGCGCCTGTAGTACCAGCTACTTGGGAGGCTGAGGCAGGAGAATGGCGTGAACCCTGGAGGTGGAGCTGGCAGTGAGCCGAGATCATGCCAATGCACTCCAGCCTGGGTGACGGAGTGAGACTCCATCTCAAAAAAATAAATAAAAATAAAAACAAATAAAAATTTTTTTTTTTGCGACAGAGTGAGACTCTGTCATAAGAAAAAAAAAAAAATTCTATCAGTTATCGGCCTGGCGCGGTGGCTCACGCCTGTCATCCCAACCCTTTGGGAGGCCACAGTGGGAGAACCACTTAAGCTCAGCAATTCAAGACCAGCCTGGGCAACATAGTGAGTCCCTGTTGCTATAAATGAAATAAAAAAAATTAAATAAAATTTTAAAAAACCATATATACATCTAAATAGCTATACATGACTAGTGGCTACCATGTTGTACAGTGCATTCTGGAAGATGTCCATGTTGATTTCCTTACAAGAGACCTACGGGAGACTGCTTTTTCAGACTGGATGGAGATTTCTTTCCAGTTACCCATTGCAGAAACAACCTGAATACCTTGGAGGACATGCAAATAACACTGGAAATGGACTTGGCTGTTGCCTACAACTTGTATGTAGGGGGCTCTCATAATTGGGGCTCACTGATACAGGAAATTTTAAAAAGTAACTTGGAAATGTATGTGTGCGCTACAGCCACCTTCCAGGGACCTTTATCTTACATCTTTGGTATTGTTGAGTTAAAGCTGTTTTACACTCAACTGTTTCTGTCAACTGAACACACACACATACACGAGTATATATAGAACAAGTATGAATATGACCAAGACACACAGTCTCTGCTCATGTGAAGATTGTGTGGGGGACGCAGACAGTAAACAATGAAAGAAATTATCAAACTTACTTTAATTTGAAAGAGTTAAGATTTTTGTTTAAATTTATTTTTTGAACTGGTAATAATTTTACATGTTTCAAAAATTCCAAAAATATAGAAGGATAAAGAATGAAAATTATTCCTCATCACTCTCCTCCCAATTCTCCTGGCCAACCACTATGCTTGACAGTTTTACCCTTTCAGAGATTGTGTGTACATATAAACAAATGTTTCTTATTTATTTATTTATTTATTTATGAATGAGATGGAGTTTCGCTCTTGTTGCCCAAGCTGGAGTGCAATGGCACAATATTGGCTCACTGCAACCTCCACCTCCCAGGTTCAAGCGATTCTCCTGCCTCAGCCTACTGAGTAGCTGGGATTACAAGTGTGCACCACCACACCTGCCTTTTGTATTTTTAGTAGAGATGGGGTTTCACCATGGTGGTCAGGCTGGTCTTGAACTCCTGACCTCAGGTGATCCACCTGCCTCAGCCTCCCAAAGTGCTGGGATTACAGGCATGAGCCACCCCGCCCAGCCTGTTTCTTCTTTAAATAAATGGAAACATACTCTACAGTTTGACATCTTGCTTTTATCTACTTAACTATCTTGGAGCTCTTTCTCACATTAGCATAGTTTGAGGATCCCTAATTCAAAAATCTGAAATCTGAAACACTTCTGGTCCCGAGCAGTTTGGATAAGGGATACTCAACTTGTATATAAAGAGTTTTCATTTTTAAGGCTATGATCTCCATTCCACCGTAAATGACTTAGCCAGTTCCCCATGGTGGACACGGAGGGTTGGTTCCAAATTCTGACTTTTAAAATTAATAGCATAATGAAAACCATGTACAAACAGTCTGCACACATACAAATGCATGTGTAGGATTCATTACCAGCAGGTTTGCTTAGACAAAGGGTTTATGTATTTGTAATTTACATAGTGGCTGATAAACTGCCCTCCACAGAAGTTGTATCAATTCACATTCCCACTGGAAATGTGTAAGAACCCCTCCAATGCCCCCTCTGAGAAAACTCCAGGCTGGTAAAATACTGGGTGGAGAGCACATTATTACAATCCTCCTGAAAGTTAATTTAAAAAGCTACATGAAATTCATAGAGAAAATAATCAAAATATAGTAAGCATATGTTACAAGAGAACTAGAAGGGATTCCAAATTTCTAAACACAAGATAACTATACACATATATATTCCTCTGTGTGTATGTAAAATTTAGTGTACACTATATGTATGTGTAGACACACATGTATATTTTAAGAAAAATTGCAACGAAAATTAGTAAAATCCTAATGGTAAGGACCATCTATGGATGGCTAAAGTATAAGGAATTTTACACAAGTTTTCATATATATATATTTTTACTTTTATGCATTTTCCAAGTTTTGCTACAAAGAACTCACATTACTTTTACAAACAGAAAAAAACATGTCTTTTCCCTAGTTAACAGTAATTTCCACAGAGGAGTTTCTTCTCTGTTTCAAAATATCTACAAGGAAATCAGTAGGAATATCATGTTTAGAAAATGTGAACTTAAATGAGAAACAGAAAATATGCAAAGATCTGAAACACTTCTGGTCCCAAGCATTTCGATAAGGAATATTCAAGCTGTATATAAAGAGTCTTCATTTTTAAGAATATGATCACTATTCCACCATAAATGACTTAGCCAGTTCCCCATGGTGGACAAGGAGGTTGTTTCTAAATTTTTACTTTTAAAATCAATAGCATAATGAAAACCATGTAGCCTGCACACATATAAATATATATGTAGGATTCATTCCCAGCAGGTTTGGTGAGACAAAGGGTTTATGTATTTGTAATTTAGAGACTGATAAACTGCCCTCCACAGAAGATGTATAAGAACTCTCCCACACCCGCTTTGAGAACTCAAGGCTCGCTGAGTTCCGGTTGATTGCTTAATCCCAGCTTACCACTCAGTGAGGCTGCTATAACCTCAGCCAACCCCATGCCCTCTCAGAGAAGTATCAACTGTGACCCCTTCAGGACTGGCCGTTTTGGGGGCCAAGGTGGAGGGAATGAGGCAATCACAGGCCTGACTTCCACAGCTGTCTAGAACCATGCTGTCACTGTTGGTCCCACTGCTTCAGAGGGTAGGGGCTTTCCTGTCTGGATTCCCAAGCCTGTGCCCCAAACTGCTGGTGGAGCAGAAAGGAGGAATGATCACGAATAGGGTTTTGGTACCAGACTGTTTGGTTCACGTTCTGGCTGGGCTGCTTGGTAGCACGTTGCTTCTCCTCTTAGGGCCGTCCTGCACTGTTGGTGGTGGTGGGGATGAAATGAAGTAAGCAAATCTGAAATGTTTACATGGCAAAATCAACAGGACCTCTAACTCCACGGAGTGGGGAAGGGGAGAGGTCAAGAAGACTGATGACTGATTTTCTGGCTTCCATGAAGGGTTGGCGAGTGGAAACAGCCTCCAGGAAAGGGATCAGGGAAGCAGAGACTAGTCTGGGTGGAAAATGAGTTTTGTTTGGGGTGGGCTGGGTCTGGGGAGCTTTCGGCACACCTCGGGGAGCTGCCCAGCAGCACACAGCAGTTGTCTGGGTCCGAAGCCCAAATCTCAGAAGCACCAGACTGATTCGGGAGTGAGCAGCACAAAGCTAGGGATGTGGATGACACCTGGGGAGGGCGTTGAGCACCAGGTGGACCCTGGGACAAGACCCCAGGGACCCCAACGTTTAGGAGGGGTGACGGGAGGTTGAGAAGTCCCTGAGGAGTTGGAAGGAACCCCACAATGCAAGGAGATGGAGCTTTGCAAAGAGGTTAGCAGGCTTCACAGTCCTGGGGATGAAGAGAGACGACACCAGAGGTGGTGCCCTGGACAGTGGTTGCAGTGGGTTCTGTGAAGCAGTAGGGGCGGACAGCGGGTCTGAGGTGTGAGCTGCCACCAAGGGAATGGGGAGCACAAGCAATTCTCCCAAGAGCTTGAAGGAGAAAAGCAGCAGATACGGCTAGCTGCCTCCATCATCCACTTCCCAAGACTTCTCTCCTACCTGTCTCCACCACAGAGGTTAGCAAGGTAAATACGAGGTTTCTAAGCCCCGCTGTTATTAGGGGTGGCCCCCTGACCCATCCGTGGCCAGTGAGACTTAGGGGGCCATGTGCTGCAGGCTTCTGGGAATGTTTTTCCTTTAAACATCATCAGAGATAAGTGTTGGCCTGCCCATTCCCTTCTTTCAGTCTTCACTGTGGATGCAAGGGCTGGAGCCATAGTAGTCTCCCCGTGATCACGATGGAAAGGTTGAGAGAACTGCAGAAAACATTGGCTATTACACAGCTGAGCCACTGAAAAGACAGCCTTTGAACAAAGCCTAATCTGTTTAAGCCATGGTCAGCTGGGTGCTGACATCAAATTCTAACTCCACGACTTCCTAGCTTGGGCTGGTTACTTTTATTCTAGTTACTACTAACTTTTGTCCTGTGCCTAATTTTGACTATCTGTAAAATGGTACTAACTCACAGAACAATTATTGTGGCAGTGTCTGAGGACGCAGCATTTAGCTATGCGAATGGAAGGTTATCTAAGGAGATAGAAGTGGCGCAGGTCAAGGTAGGAGGCCAGAGTTGCTGTGAAAAGTGAGCGCTGACACGGGCAATGTTTTGAGGACAACCCCAAAAAGGTAAGTGCAGAGAAACGAACCTGGGCCATCCACAGTGTCCTGTTGAACCTCTAAAGATGAACCACAAAGCTGGCTCTGGCATCCTGGAAGCTAGCTCTGCTTTGATTGAATAGCTGAGTTGTCACACTCCCAGCATCCAAAAAGCAAGAATGGACATGGGAAGTTCTGATGCTAATGAGTTCCAATGCTCAAACATTCCAGCACGGTTATTCAAATTGCTGTTTGGCAGGGTGCAGTGGCTCACATCTGTAATCCTAGCACTCTGGATGGCCAAGGTGGGAGGATCGCTTGAGCCCAGGAGTTTGAAACTGGCCTAGGCAATGTAGGAAAACCCCATCTCTACAAACAAGAAATTTGCTGTGTGTGGTGGTGCACGCCTGTAGTACCAGCTACAGGGGCGGCTGAGGCAGGAGAATCGCTTGAACCTGGGAGGTTGCAGTGAACCGCATGACACAGCAAGTCTCTATTTAAAAAAAAAAAAGAAAAATTCCAACCAAATGCACTGTGTGGATCTTGTTTAGATTATGATTACCGTGGCCGGGCGCGGTGGCTCAAGCCTGTAATCCCAGCACTTTGGGAGGCCGAGACGGGTGGATCACGAGGTCAGGAGATCGAGACCATCCTGGCTAACACGGTGAAACCCCATCTCTACTAAAAAAAATAAAAAAAAAAAAAAACTAGCCGGGCGAGGTGGCGGGTGCCTGTAGTCCCAGCTACTCAGGAGGCTGAGGCAGGAGAATGGCGTAAACCCGGGAGGTGGAGCTTGCAGTGAGCTGAGATCCGGCCACTGCACCCCAGCCTGGGCGACAGAGCAAGACTCCGTCTCAAAAAAAAAAAAAAAAAAAGATTATGATTACCGTGAAACAAATAGAAAACAAAACAAAATTTATGAGGCAACCCAGAACATTTGAACACTAGATATTTGATATATGTTTAATGTGATAATGACAATATAGTTCTAGTTGAGATTTAACAAAATTAATTTTTCCTGTTTCATCACAGAAAGTCAGTGAAAGTAGGCCAGGCGTGGTGGCTCACGCCTGTAATCCCAGCATTTTGGGAGACTGAGGCGGGCAGATCACTTGAGGTCACAAGTTTGAGACCAGCATGGCCAACATGGTAAAACTCCATCTCTACTAAAAATACAACAATTAGCCAGGCGTGGTAGTGCGCACCTGTAATCCCAGCTACTCAGAGGGCTGAAGCAAAAGAACTGCTTGAACCCGGGAGGTGGAGGTTGCAGTGAGCCAAGATTGTGCCACTGCACTCTAGACTGGGCGACAAAGCAACACTCCATCTCAAAAAGAAAAAGAAGGCCAAGTGCGGTGGTTCACACCTGTAATCCCAGCACTTTGGGAGGCCAAAGTGGGCAGATCATGAGGTCAGGAGATCAAGACCATCCTGGCTAACACGGTGAAACCCCGCCTCTACTAAGAATACAAAAAATTAGCCAGGCATGGTAGTGGGCGCCTGTAGTCCAACTACGCAGGAGGCTGAGGCAAGAGAATGCCGTGAACCCGCGAGGTAGAGGCTGCAGTGAGCCAAGATCGCGCCACTGCACTCCAGCCTGGGCAACAGAGTGAGACTCCATCTCAAAAAAAAAAAAAAAAGAAATTAAGTGAAATTCTTTTTTATTTACTGCAATGCCCAGTGGAGAAGAATATGAACACCCTCAGGGCTACTGCCCTGCTTTGAACTCAGGCTCGGCAGTTTTACCCGCCATGGCTTTCACACTATCAGGGCACAGCAAAAATGCAAAATGACAGCTTAGTATGATTGTGAAATGGTTTTGTCCCAGTGGAGGAACATCGTTATATATATATCCAGGGCAGGAGAGTGTGGGGGAGGTAGGTGGGTGTACCAGCAAAAACATACTACTCATGTTTGAAAATGTCCACAATAAATCCTTAAAGGTTATTCAGAAAAATAAGTGGCTGGGCACAGTGGCTCATGCCTATAATCCCAACACTTTGGGACGCTAAGGTTCGAGACCAACCTCGGCAACACAGTGAGACCCTGTCTCTGCAAAAAATAAAAAAAAAAATTAGGAATGGTGGCGCATGCCTGTGGTCTCAGCTACTTGGGAGGCTGGGGTGGGAGGATCACTTGAGCCCAGGAGGTCAAGGTTGCAAGTGACCAGTGATTATACCACTGACTCCAGCCTGGGCAAAAGAGTGAGACCCTGTCTCAAAAAAAAAAATACTAATAGTAACAATAATGGATTATCTTCCTTATTTCACATCAGTTATGAATGCTGCAAAACAGTAAAGGATGTACTAAAAATACATCATGTATAAACTAGCTAATGACACCATTTGTTAAAATCAACCTTATATGATTTCTAGTCCAGCCCTGATCAATCAATTTGAAGTTTTTTGGTTTTTTTTGAGACAGAGTCTTGCTCTGTCACCCAGGCTGGAGTGCAGTGGTGCGATCTCGGCTCACTGAAACCTCTGCCTCCTGGGTTCAAGCGAGTCTTGTGCCTCAGCCTCCCCCAGGTAGCTAGAATTACAGGCACGCGCCACCACACTTGGCTAACCTTTGTATTTTTAGTAGAGATAGGGTTTCACCACGGGTCCAAGCTAGTCTCAAACTCCTGACCTCAAGTGATCTGCCCTCCTCAGCCTCCCAGAGTGCTGGGATTACAAGCGTGAGCCACTACACCCAGCTTGAAGTTTTAAAAATGTCAGCTGCATTTCTGGGCTGGGTTTATACCCAGGTGGCTTCTCTACCTTGGCACTACTGACATTTGGAGCTAGAGAATCCTTTGTTGAGGAGCCGTCCCAGGCACAATAGGATGTTGAGCAGCATCCCTGGCTTCTACCCGCTACATGACAGTGGCACCCTTCCTCCAGGCACAGCAACCAAAAATGTCTCTAGATGTCACCAAATGTGCCCTGGAGGCAAGAGCACCACCAGTTAAGAACCTCTGGCTCAGCTGGGCGTGGTAGCTCATGCCTGTAATCCCAGCACTTTGGGAGGCCGAGGTGGGCGGATCATGAGGTCAGGAGTTTGAGACCAGCCTGGCCAACATGGTGAAACCCCATCTCTACTAAAAATACAAAAATTAGCTGGCTGTGGTGGCGGGTGCCTGTAATCCCAGCTACTCAGGGGACTAAGGCGGGAGAATTGCTTTAACCTGGGAGGCGGAGGTTGTGGTGAGTCAAGATTGCGCCACTGCACTCCAGCCTGGGTGACAGAGCAAGACTCCATCTCAAAGAAAAAAACAAAAAAAAAGAACCTCTGGCTCAGAGCAACACCAGATGTTTTTCAAGAGGAGCTGTGACACTCCCCTGCAGGGAATGCTGTGAAATTTCATGGGGGCTAGTCATGTAAGTGGGTTGGGGGTGTGGCTGAAATGTGGGCAGGAGCCATGCATGCTGCAAAGATGGTGAGGAACAGAACTGCCCCCAGTGGACCACATCAACAGATGTGGAATAAGCAGTTTTCAGGGTATGAACTGAGAACCTAACTTGACTTCACACATAAGCACAAGCTAATTGCTGCATGCCTGGAATTTACCCAGAATTTCCCAGAAATGCAATAATAGCACATTGTGTTGTTAAAAACGTTTCCAGGAGTTGGTTACTACTTTGGAAGGTCACGTTCCATGTGGGAAGGCCCCTCACAGTATTGCCATGGTCAACATCATACCCTCTACCAGTCCACAAGCAACAGGCTATTGTCCTAGGTCTCCTGGCAAAATTGGGCCCACAGTGACAAGGAGAAATAGTGCACCAAGTCAGTACACGTTACTCTACAATTTACTCTACCATAAATTACTTTCATTTTAATGATCCTTTACAAAATGGGGTTGCATACTGATTTCTTGACATTACACAGGTGGGTAGGTTATATTACCTGTGAACTCACTGTGCTGTAATGGAAGGAATGTCACAAAAGATGTCGCCAAAGAGGGCACTGAGTTTGACAGATTTGGACCAACCAACCTTGGGTGCTTGGGAAGTGTCATTTCCTCAGAAAGTCAGAAGTCACCAATGACATTTCTACCCCCAGCCCCTCTTTTCATGAATACGCTATGTGGACTTACCACATTTTTGTACCTGTGGTTAAAAGTCATCAGCAAAGTTTCTCTCCTATGTGGATTCTCTGATGTCAAATAACATGGAAGCGCCCACAGCAGGCTCTTCCACTCCAATAACGTGCACGGGGTTTTTCTCTTGCATGATTTTTTGGATGTCGAACAAAGCCAGGGCTCTGCTTTCCGGCTGCCCTGCCTTTGCTCCGCCTGCAGAGCTCTTTCTGGAGTTCGAGTGTTCATGCTGAACTAGGCGTGAGTTCCTGCTCGAGGACTGTTCACGCCGCCGGTTTCGCCCATGAGGCTGCTCCTCTCTGGTGTGAGTTATCTGGTGCCGGATGAGGTGAGAGCTCTGAATGAAACACTTCCCACACTGATTACATTTGAAGGGCCTGTCGCTCTGATGAGTCCTCTCATCTTGACTCAAAGGTGGGTCACAGCCCAGGGCTTCTGTCCATTCATGCTTCGTGAGAGCTGGCGTCTGCTCAAAGATCAGCCTCTGGCGGCACTCAAAAGGCTTCTCCCCTGCGTGCTTCCGCTGGTGCTGGGCCAGGGAAGAGCTGTGCCTGAAGCCCTTCCCGCAGTGGTTACACTCGTAGGGCCTCTCCTCGGTGTGAGTTCTCAGGTGCAGGAAAAGGCAAGTGGTCCGAGAGAAGGATTTCCCGCACACGCTGCAGGTGTACGGCTTCTCCCCAGTGTGTGTTCTCTTGTGCCGACCCAGGGAGGAGTTCTGGTTGAAGGCCCGCCCACAGTCCTGACACTCATAGGGCTTCTCCCCAGTGTGAATCCTCCGGTGGACGGTAAGGTGTGTACTATGGCAGAAAGACTTCCCACATTCGGCGCACTTGTAGGGCTTGTCTCCAGTGTGGATACGCTCGTGCTGAACGAGGGAGGAGTTCTGGCTGAAGGCTTTCCCGCACTCCTTGCACATATAAGGTCTTTCTCCCGTATGAATCCTCTTGTGCACAGTGAGGTGTGCGTTATGGTTAAACGACTTCCCACAGTCGGTACATTTGTAGGGTTTGTCCTGCGCCTGGTTTTTTGTGAGCTCCGTAACTGGAATGGCCTGACTGGAAGCTCTGTGACAGTCACTGTTTTCACCGGGCTGTTTTCCTGGGGAGCCTGTCTGCTGATTGACTAAGCTGGAGTTGTGTTCTGAGTCTGTAACCTGTGAGTCGTCAGTATAGAAATACTCTCCTCTAGAGATCTCCGGGAATGGATGTGGGCTTGAACTCAGGACGCAGTTTTCCCCGAGTCTGAGAGTTTTGTAGCCTTGATCTTGAACTGGTGCTTCCTTGAGGCCAAATTCCAACTGCTTCAAGTTACTCTGCTCCTTGAGTGCCAGACCCTGGCTCTGACACTCCCCGTCTTTCCCTAACGTGGTGGGATAAGGAGCACCTGTCGGGAATCCTTCCCTTCCTGTGACACGGGATGGCTCCTCTTCAGGAAGGCCCTCTTCCTTGCGTGATGCTTGGCTTTCAGATGGAGGCTCCCAGCCTGAAAGAAAACCCAGAGATCTCTGAGCTGTTGGGAGAAAACAAAGGAAGGGGGACAGGCCTCCAACACCATAGGCCTGATATTGAACTGGGGTCCTAACCAGCTGCCCTGGCAAGTCCCCGATTCTCTTCTTACTTTAACATCAAATACGGCTTTGCTCATTCAACAAACATTTATTGGGCACCTGCTGTGGGTCATGCACTGGCAATGAAGTGAAGGTATGAGTTCCCTGTTCACTGCTGTAACTTAAAACACACTTCTTATCTCATAGTTCTGGGATGCAGAAGTCCTACAATCAAGGTGTTGGCAGGGCTGGTTTCTCCACGGGAGGTTCTGGGGAAAATCCTTGCATCTTCCCATTCCTAGAGGCCGTCTGCATTCCTGGCCCTTTCCGTCACCTCTGGAGCCGAGTACAGCATCTTCAGATCTCTCTCACTCACCTCTGCTTCTGTTGTCACATCTCCTTTTCTGATTCTGACCCTCTTGCTCACCCAGTATCCGAGATAACCAGTTCTGGGGATTAGGACAGGGACTCTGTTATAAGCCAGGCTCCCCTGCTTTCCCCAAGCCCTCTCAAGCCCTCTCATCTGCTCTCGTCCTGACCAAAATACACGTCATGTGTTCATTCATTCCGGGTCCACCTCACCACACTAGAATGTTCACAGCCAGTGCCTAGAAATGACAAGTAGTAGAAGCTCAAAAATATCTGTCTCAGTGAATGCTGAAGGAACGTTTCAAGGGAATGAATGAACGAGAGCTTGACAACAGGACAGATGCTGGAGCAGCTGAAGCTGGCCAGGTGCCAGGCTTCCTGCTCAGTCACCTCTGGCCCCCAAATATGACTCTCTGGCTAGGTCCGGTGGCTCATGCCTGTAATCCTAGCACTTTGGGGGGCCGAGGCGGGAGGATCACTTGAGGTCAGGAGTTCAAAACCAGCCTGGCCAACCCTGTCTCTACTAAAAATACAAAAATTATTTGGGCATGGTGGTGCACACCTGTAGTCCCAGCCACTCAGGAACCTAAGGCACGAGAATCGCTTGAACCCAGGAGGCGAAGTTTGCAGTGAGCCAAGACCACACCACTGCACTCCCGCCTGGGCGACCAAGCGAGACTCTGTCTCAAAAAAAAAAAAAAAAAAAAAAATTGACTCTCTACAGAGCACCCAGAGGTTTCTTCTAAAATACAAGTCACTTCACACAAAAATTTATACACTATGTTCACAGCAGCACTGTTAATTAACAGGCAAAAATGGAAACAACCCAAATGCCCCTCAACAAATGGATAAGCAAAACATGGTCTATCCACACAATGGGACATTATTCAGCCACAAAAAAGAACAAAGTAGTGACATATGCTACAACATGGATAAGCTGGAAAACATTATGCTGAGTGAAAGAAGCCAGATACAAAGGTCACGAATTAGAAGATTCCATTCATATGGAATGTCTAGAACAGGAAAATCCGCAGAGACAGAAGGTAGGTTACTGGTTGGCAGCGGATGGGAAAGACAGAGAGTGACTTCTAATGGGTGACTTTTGGGTGACTGCTATGGACTGAATGTCAATAGCAAAATTCCTGTGTTGAAACCCTAATCCCCAATGTGAGGGTATTTGGAGATGAGGCCTTTGGGGGGTGATTAGGTCATGAGGGTGGGGCCTTTAAGAATGAGATTAGTGACCTTATAAGAAGAAATACCACAGGGCTTGCTTCCTCTCTCTGCCATATGAGGGCACAGAGAGAAGGCGGCCTTCTGCAATCGAGGAAGGGGCCCTTACTAGGGCCTGAATCAGCTGGCACTGTGCTCTTAGAATTCCAGCCTACGGAACTGTGAGAAATAAATGTCTGCTGTATAGGACACCCAGGCAGTGGTATTTTGTCATGGTACCCCAAGCTAAGATGGTGATGACATGTTCTGGAATTAGATAGTATAGATGCACACAATCTGAGAATATACTCAAAACCACTGAATGGTACACTTTAATAGGTGAACTTACGGTATGTGAATTGTATCTCGATAAAGCTATTATGCAAAACCAAACAGACCCACCCTCTTCCCCACTGCAAGCCAGTCCTGGTCACTCCTCTATTCACTCTGCAGTCACTTCTGAGGGTGGATATGACCCTGTGCCCTTCTCCACCATGCCCTGGCTGGCCTTACCTCCTGACTCTTGCCCCAAGCCCACTCTGCGCCACATGGTTCCTCACATCCCTCCAATGCATCCCCCATACTCCCTCCTGGGGCCCTGGGCACCTGCTGCTCCCTCTGCCAAGAACCCTCATCCCCAGACATCTGCCCACCTTGCTCCCTGTGCCCCAGCTTGAGTCACTTTCTCAGAGCGGCCTCCCTGCCAGTCCTGGGGCATGAGTGCCCCACCTCGCCCTCCCCAGGTGCCTTTTCCTTTACAGCCTCATCACGGCCTGGCACTGGCATCCATCTCTCAGACTTCCATCTCCCAGATGCTGAGTGAGGGCTCAGCCTTTCCTGTCATTCTTTGCTGCATCCACAGCACAAACAGCAGCACATGGCAGGTCCTCAGGAACATCCACAGCACAGGCTCGTGAGCCAGGAGACTGGCTGAGAGACAACATGGACGAAACACGGAGACTGAACACAACACTGTGACCCTGGCCAAGACTAACGCTGCCTGCTGGGAGAGTGCAGAAGAGCATCCGGAGGAGGCGGACTTGAGAACACTAGTGGGGTGAACTGGCCTGGCCAGGAACAGCAAAGAGCGCTGAGATTGAGACAGGCTCCAACTCCAGCCTGACTCCCGGCTGCCCAGAACGACTCACTGAGCCTGGCACTTGGGAAGCCACGGAGTCTCTGGAGAGAGGGTGAGCAGCTGATGAAGAGAGGAAATGGGAGAAGAGCTGGGACTGCAGTCAGCCAGGAGGTGACCTGCAGCAGGGGAAGCTGAGCAACCACAAGAGGGAACCAGTAAGGAATGATGCCAGATGAGTGACAGGGGCCAAGGAGGGGCTTGAGATCGCTCAGCCATCCCTGAGCCCACAAACCCCTGTGAGTGCACTGGGAGTGGGAGCTGCCTGGACAGGGATTCTTTACCATTATTTTATTTTTGAGGCAAGGTCTTGCTCTGTTGCCCAGACTGAAGTGCAGCGGCATGATCTCAGCTCACTGCAACCTCTACCTCCTGGGCTCAGCCTCCTGAACAGCTGAGACCACAGGCATGCAACACCACACCCAGCTAATTTTTTCGCATTTTTTGTAGAGATGTGGTTTTGCCAGGTTGCCCAGGCTGGTCTTGAACTCTTGGACTCAAGCGAACCACCTGCCTTGGCCTCCCAAAATTCTGGCATTACAGGCGTAAGCCACCATGCCCGGCCTCTTTTCCTTTATTTTTTTAATGCTCTGTTGCTCAGCCTGGAGTGCAGTGGTGCCATCGTAGCTCACTGTAGCCTTGAACTCCTGGGCTTAAGTGATCCTCCCCACTCAGCCTCATAAGTAGTTACGTCTACAGGCACACACCACCATGCCAGATAACTTTAAAATTTTTTTGTAGAGACGGGGTCTTCTTCTATTGACTAGGCTTCTCTTCCTTAAAAATAATTTAAAAATTTACACTCTCTTTAATCATGTGGTATGCTGAATAATGGCCCCTCAAAGATGTCCCCATCCCAATCCCTGGAACCTTATGTGGCAAAAGGAATATTGTAGCTGTGATTAAGAATCTTGAAATGGGCCAGGCGCGGTGGCTCATGCCTGTAGTCCCAGCACTTTGGGAGGCCAAAGTAGGTGGATTGCTTGAGCCCAGGAGTTCGAGCCCAGCCTGGGCAACATGGTAAAACCCCATCTCTACTTAGAATACAAAAATTACCAGGACATGGTGGTGCACACCTGTAATCCCAGCTACTCGGGAGGGTGAGGTGGGAAGATCACTTGAACTACGGAGGTCAAGGCTGCAGTGAACCATGATTACGCCACTGCACTCCAGCCTAGGTGACAGAGGGAGACCCTGTCTTAAAAACAAAACAAAACACAAAACACAAAGAATCTGGACATGCAAGAATGAAATAGAGAAGATGAAGAGCAGGTTCACACATTAGAAACGATCCCACAGAAAGGACAAGCTGAGAAGGATGGTGAGAGAGGGAATGACCTGGAACCTAGAAAGGAAGATGAAGCTGAGAGGGAGGAAGGGGTGGGATTCTCAGCACTGGAGCAGAGGTGATGACCTCTGAGCTTAGAAGATGGGGAGCTCAGGTGAGAAGGCTATGGAGCACTGTGCAGAAAAGATTTAACAGGGCAGGCCTGAGACCAGCATTCTTAGGAGAAGCCTGTTCACAAGGTTAGCCCTTGGCTGCAACTGAGAATTTGGATTTGGGGATGGTTCCCACCACCCTAACTGATGAGAGTGCACACACTATGTGGTTTATTCTAAACACTGGCTTTCTCCTGGTAGCCTGGAACCTTGGTCTGTGCTAGGCAGAGAGTGTCTATGTGACAGCCTCAGTCAAAACTCCTAGCACTGAGTCTCTGACGAGATTCCCTGGTAGAGTTCATGTCTCATGAGGTGTCATACCCGAGTGCTGGGGAGCCTGGCACATCCTGAGTGACTCCACAGTGAGGGGACCCTGGAGGCTCATGCCTGGCTTCCTCTGACTTATCCCCATGCGCCTTTCCCCTTTGTTGGTCTCACTATACTGAGAGCTGTCAGCGTGACTTGATGCTGAGTCCTGTGTACTCCTAGTGAATGGGGTGGTCTTCAGGACCACCAACCACCACTCTTTCCATGAAGTGCGTCTCCAGTGACCTGCCGGGCTGCTCCCATTAGCTGCTCCCACAGAGGGGGTTCTCACCTGGATGGCAGCCCTGGATGGTTCCTCTCTCGGCCGCCCATAGCTCGGTCCCTTGCTCCAGCTGGGAGATGACTTCAGGCTTCGGAAGCTCAGGACCTGGAAATGGGGAAAAACACAGGAGGCGAGGGGCTGCTCGGGACAGAAACAAGCCCGGGCTCCAGACCAGACTCCCGACTGAGAGGACATGTGGGCACCTCACAACACGGCAAAGTCGGTGAAGCTCTGCATTGTGATGGAAAAGGGCAGACCTCCCTCTTCATGCACTTCCCACAGGGAGTGAGGACCCAAGGTCAGGTCCTCACACCAGAGGCCCCAGGACTTATAACCCGGGGAGAATCAGCTGTCGCACCTCGCGAAGCCGGTCTTACCTATGGAGAGCAGGTGCCCAAAGGTCTCCAGCATCACGTCACGGTAGAGGATCCTCTGGGTAGGGTCCAGCTGCCCCCATTCCTCCTGGGTAAAGTCCACAGCCACATCCCGGAAGGTCACTGGTTCCTGAAACATCACACACATTCTCAATCAGCTGGACTATCTCCATCAGTGCTTTCTGGCAGAGGAAGAATGGAAAAGGAGAAAACAGGCAGGCCCGTGTCACGAGAGACTGCACGTTATGAATGATGGGAGTCAGGTTTCACTGGGCACCTATTAGGCCACTACACATAGGTGTGGGCTGTACAGTGAGGACATGTGAGAGGACACACCAAACCAACGCCAAGCAGAGCTGACCTACATCGTCAAGACAGATGAGGGTACCAGCAGAGCGTGGCCTAAACCACCAATTTGCAGGTTTTAAGTAAAACAGATACTGTTTTAGGATAGTGTGTTACACAGCAGCTAACTAATACACTCACTAACACTTAGATACAAAGTGAAATTGGCTGGGCGTGGTGGCACATGCGTAATCCCGGCTACTTGGGAAGGTGAGGCAGGAGAATCACTTGAGTCCAGGAGGCAGAGCTTGCAGTGAGCCAAGATTGCACCACTGCACTCTAGCTGAGGCGACAGAGCGAGACTCCACCTCAAAAAAAAAACGTCCAAAGGGAGGTTCACCATCCTTCCTGAAAAGAGAAGGACATGAGGCTGGGGTCAGAAATTCACCTGCTTTCAGGGCAAAGCAGGCTCACATGACAGAAGTGGGCCAGTTTCAGAACCCACACTCACCTGTGAGTGGTGGGACTGGAGGTGAGAGGCAGCATGGACCTTGTCTGAAGGAACAGCCGGGACTCAGAACTGACTGAGTATGGGAAAATACAGGCCCCTTTGTCAGAACTGCTCATCTCTAAAGAGAAGCTGAAAATTAGGTCAGATTTTTATGTGAAAAATTATTTTTCTTTTTGAGGTAGAGTCTCGCTCTGTCACGCAGGCTGGAGTGCAGTGGTGCCACACCTCCGCTTACTGCAACCTCTGCCTCCCGGGTTCAAGTGATTCTCCTGCCCCAGCCTCCCTAATAGCTGGGACTACAGGAGCGCATCACCACGCCCAGCTAATTTTTGTGTTTTTAGTAAAGATGAGATTTTACCATGTTGGCCAGGGTGGTCTCAAACCCCTAGCCTCAAGTGATCCATCTGCCTCAGCCTCCCAAAGTGCTGGGATTACAGGCGTGAGCTGCTGCACGTGGCCTTTATGTGAAGAATTCTGACTTTTATAAGTTGATGCAACATTACCTAAAATGTGTCCCATAAACAAAGCCCTTCTGCAGCCATGCTTGAAAGCCAGATATTTCTGGATCAGAGTCTTGGCTCAGTCACTTCGTCCTCAAGAAGCATCTTTGCTTCCCAGTTTCCATATCAACAAAGCATCACCCCTTGGGGGCTGTATAATGATTAAGTGGTTTACAAACACTTCCTACGGGACATCTGGATAGCCACATGGAAAAGAGTAAAGATAGTCCCTGTCTCAGCATATTTTCTGTTGCTGTAACCAATTATCACAGACTGGATAATTTTTTTTGTTTTGTTTTTTTTCCTCGAGATGGAGTCTTACTCTGTCAATCGGGCTGGAGTGCAGTGGCACAATCTTGGCTCACTGCAACCTCTGCCTCCTGGATTCAGTTCATTCTCCTGGCTCAGCCTCCTGAGTAGCTGGGACTACAGGCACATACCACCAAATCCAGCTAATTTTTGTACTTTTTAGTAGAGACAGGGTTTCTCCGTGTTGGTTGGCCAGGCTGGTCTCGAACTCATGACCTCAAGTGATCCTCCCACCTTCTCCTCCTAAAGACGAGGTAATTTATAAAGAAAGTTTTGTTCTCTCTCTCTTTCAATAACTTAGATAAAGGAAGTTGATTTCTGGGCTGGGCGTGGTGGCTCACGCCTGTAATCCCAGCACTTTGGGAGGCCAAGGCAGGCAGATCACGAGGTCAGGAAATCAAGACCATCCTGGCTAATACGATGAAACCCTGTTTCTACTAAAAATACAAAAAATTAGCCAGGTGTGGTGGCGGGCGCCTGTAGTACCAGCTACACGGGAGGCTGAGGCAGGAGAATGGCGTGAACCCAGGAGGTAGAGCGTGCAGTGAGCCAAGATCGCATCACTGCACACCAGTCTGGGCGACAGAGTGAGACTCTGACTAAAAAAAAAAAAAAAAAAAGTTTACTTCTTACAGTTCTGAAGGCTAGGAAGTCTAATATCATGGTACTGGCATCCAGTGAGGGCCTTCTTGTTGTGTCATAAGATGGCGGAGGGCATCACATGGTGAGAGGGTAAGACTGTGCCAGCTCAGGTCTCTCTCTCCTTCTAAAGCCACTAGTCCCATCAAGGGAGTCCCATCCTGATAACCTTTTCTAATCCTAAATTTCTCCCAAAGGTCACCACCTTCAAATACTATCAACACATGAAATTTGGGGGACACATTCAAACCAACACAGACTTCTACCTTATACTATATATAAAAATTAACTCAAAACAAATCAGGCTGGCTGGGCAGAGCGGCTCATGACTATAATCCCAGCACTTTGTGAGGCTGAGCCAGGCAGATCACTTGAGTCCAGGAGATCAAGACCGGCCTGGGCAACATGGTAAAACCCTGCCTCTACAAAAAAAAAAAAAAAGAATAGAAAAAAATTAGCCAGGCTGCCTGTAGTCCCAGCTACTTGGGAGGCTGATGTAGGAGGAGTGCTTGAGTCTGGGAGGTAGAGGTTGCAGCCAGCCAAGATCATGCCACTGCACTCCAGCCTAAGCAACCAGAGTGACATCCTGTCCCAAACAAACAAACAAACAAACAAAAAGAGAAATAAAATAAAATAAAATAAAAACAAAGCCATAAATGTAAGAGGTTGGGCACGGGGGCTCACGCCTGTAATCCCAGCACTTTGGGAGGCTGAGGCGGGCGGATTGCTGGAGCTCAGGAGTTCGCGACTAGCCTGGGTAACATGGTGAAACCCCATCTCTACTAAAATATGAAAAAGTAGCTGGGCGTGGCAGCGTGCGCCTGTAGTCCCAGCTACTCAGGAGGCTGAGGCAGGAGAATTGCTTGAACCCAGGAGGCAGAGGTTGCAGTGAGCCGAGATCGTGCCATTGCACTCCAGCCTGGGCGACACAGCGAGACTCTGTCTCAAAAATAAATAAATAAATAAATAAAAATAAAATAAAATAAAAAGTAAGAGCTAAAACTATAAAACTCTTAGAGGAAAACAGAGATAAATCTTTGTTACCTTGGATTTGGCAAGGGATTCTCAGATATGAAACAAAAAGCATAAGCAACAAAATGTAATCAAAACAAAAACTTTTGTAGTTCAAAGGACATTAGCAAGAAAGTGAAAAGACAACTCACAGAATGGGAGATAATAATTGGAAATCACATTTCTGATAAGAGACTTGTATCTAGAGTATGTAATGAACACATACAACTCCGTAATAAAAAGAAAACCCAGTTAAAACAGGCAAAGAATCTGTATAGTTATTTGAAGAATATATAAAAGAAGATACACAAATGGCAAATAAGTACATGAAAAGATGGTCAACATCATTAGTCATCAGGGAAATGAAAAATCAAAACCACAAACCATCAGTGTTGCTGCTAGGTTAAAAAACAAAACAAAACAAAACCACACACACCAAATACTTCAATTTTTTTATTTTTTGAGACAGGGCCTCACTCTGTTGACCAGGCTGCAGTGCAGTAGGTGCAATCTTGGTTCACTGCGACCTCCATCTCCCAGGTTCACGTGATTCTCCCACCTCAGCTTCCCAAGTAACTGGGATTACAGGCATGTGCCACCAAACCCAGGTAATTTTTGTACTTTTAGTAGAGATGGGGTTGCACCATGTTGGCCAGGTTGGTCTTGAACTCCTAACCTGAAGTGATCCATCTGCTGCGGCCTCTCAAAGTGCTGGGATTACAGGCATGAGCCACTGCACCAGGCCCCAAATACTTCAATTTTAAAAGGACATTTCCTTTTAAGAAAAACGTGAGGCCGGGCGCGGTGGCCCAAGCCTGTAATCCCAGCACTTTGGGAGGCCGAGACGGGCGGATCGCGAGGTCAGGAGATCGAGACCATCCTGGCTAACACGGTGAAACCCCGTCTCTACTGAAAAATACGAAAAACTAGCCGGGCGAGGTGGCGGGCGCCTATAGTCCCAGCTACTCGGGAGGCTGAGGCAGGAGAATGGCGTGAACCCGGGAGGCGGAGCTTGCAGTGAGCTGAGATCCAGTCACTGCACTCCAGCCTGGGCGGCAGAGCGAGACTCCGTCTCCAAAAAAAAACAAAAACGTGAGTAGATTAAAAAACACGAAAGAAATGTTAGTACAGGTAGCAGGTGGCTCTGATAGGAAACATACAGAAAGATGCCTTTGGTTGGGAACTGAGGTCTCTGCTCCCGTCTCTGTGTCTTCACTTTCCTCCACTCAGAATGTCCACCAATTCAGGCCGGGCGCGGTGGCTCAAGCCTGTAATCCCAGCACTTTGGGAGGCCGAGGCGGGTGGATCACGAGGTCAGGAGATCGAGACCATCCTGGCTAACATGGTGAAACCCCGTCTCTACTAAAAAAAATACAAAAAACTAGCCGGGCGTGGTAGCGGGCACCTGTAGTCCCAGCTACTCGGGAGGCTGAGGCAGGAGAAAGGCGTGAACCCGGGAGGCGGAGCTTGCAGTGAGCCGAGATCGCGCCACTGCACTCCAGCCTGGGCGACAGAGTGAGACTCCGTCTCAAAAAACAAACAAACAAACAAGAATGTCCACCAATTTTGATACGTGCTTCCCATGCCTCCTGCCCCCACCTCCCATCATCACCCATTCTGCAAGAGTCACTGGTGACAGCCTAGATACCAGGTCCACTGAGTACTGGTCTGTCCAAGCCATGAGAGTTCTCCGTAGTATCATACAAGTCCTTCATGCCTCCTCTTGGCCTCCTTCTTGGAATTCTAGCAGAAGCCCACTCCTTGCTGTCTCATGATGTTCTTTCTGCCCCACATCAGATCCCTCTTGTCTTGCACTTCTGGAGCCTGAAGGGGTGGGGCTGTGCTCAGATGTTTCTCCTTTACACATTCTTCTGCTGCCCAGGCCACCCCAGTATCAGCCAACACCTGGCCACTGGGCCCTAACCACTCCTCTCTTTTCCCCACTGCCTCAGTTGAGCTGTCAGTATCTCCCTTTCCACCAGCCCCTAATGCATGAGTGGGTTTTTTTCAACCCTATGCCAGTCCTGCTTAAAACACGTGAGTGGCTCCTTCTCATCACTGGATACTGGATGGCTCCTCTCAGCCTAGTATGGTAGACTGAGATATATAATGGCCTCCAAGGATATCCAGGTCCTAGTTCCTAGAACCTGTGAATATTACTATATATAGTAAAAGGAACTGTGCAGATGTGATTAGGATTTTCAAACAGAAAAATTATCCTGGATTATCCAGGTGGGCCCTAATTGCAATCACAAGTGTCTTTTTGAGAGGTAGACAGAGGGAGCTGTGACTATAGAAGACATAAAGCAATATGATCACTGAAGCAATATGCTACACTGCTGGCTTTGAAGACGGGCAAAGGGCCATGAGGCAAGGAATAGAAGGTCTGTAGCTCTCACAGAGCCTTGGTAGGGAGGGTAACTCTGCTCATACTTTGATTCCAGCCCAGAAAACCAATTTCAGACTTCTGACCTCCAGAACCATAAGGACAAATGTTGTTCTGAGCCACAAAATTTCTAGTGAATTGTTACAGCAGATACAGATAACCAGATAAAACACTGGACCTTGGAGCTCTCCATTCTGGTCCTTGTCTCCTGTGATGGACAATCTCCAAGATGCTCCCCCACCACCTCTGCCAATGACCTCCAGCCCTGGTGTGGTCCCCTCCAACACTGAACAAGGTTGACTTTGTAACCAGTAAGACACTGTGGAAGTGACAGGAGTGTGAATTCTGAATTCAGGTCATGGAAGGTGTTACAGTTTCTACCTTGCCCTCTCCTGGATCGCTTGTTCTGTGGGAAGCCAGATGCCATGTTGAAAGGATCCCCAGCAGTTCCAAAGAGAGGCCTACATGGAGAACGACTGAGGTCTCCCATCAACAGACATGTGAGTGAGCCATCTTGGAGGTGGATCCTCCAGCCTCAATTAAGTCTCAGGTGACCACAGCTATGCTGACATCTTCACTGTAATTTCATGGGCCTGGACCAGAACCACCAGCTAGGTCATTCCAGTACTCCTAATTGTCGGAACCTGTGAGATCTTTATTGTTGTTCCAGGTCACAAAGTTTTGAGTTACACAGCAACAGGTGACTAATACACTTTCTCTCAAGCCTTTCTTACTGCTCATTCCGTGTCCCTCATCCACAGCAAGAACAAACTAAAATGTGGTAGCATTTCATGCAAATTTGAAGTAACACACATCTGAAAACCTGCAACCTAAGATTATCAAGTCTCACTTTGTGTACCAAATCTGAAATAATGCAAATCCCCATGAACAAACCAACGACAAAAAAAAAAAAAAAAAAAAAGTACATAATTTCAAAGTTGCAGAGCTTGAGGAAGTATAATTATTGTTGTTTCCTGCCAGGCGAGGCAGCACTTTATGGAGAACACAGGCAGCAGCCACTTTGTCTAGAAAGTGGAGCTCTCCTGGCCAGATGGCCCTGCAAGCACTGGCTGCCCTGCACTGCAGCTCTCCCACAGTCTCGCAGGGGACGACCCTGGTAGTCACTCTCATCAAACTCAGTGCGTGGTGACCCATCGTTGCCCCCAAGAGGTCTTGCCCAAGCCCCAGGGCAGGGGTTCCGCGGTGCTGGGGTCCCGGTGGGTGTCGGCTGACTCCACGCGTTAAAGCATCTCTATTCGATGATTCGTGCCACCTGGGCACCCGGCCAACGCTACAGTTACTGTTATCCGTCAACACGAGGACAGACCTTCCTGGAACGGGTAAGGGTGTCGAGGGGCGGAGCCGAACGCGGGAGCTGGGCCTGCCGGATTCTCTCGGGAATGACCGACCCCAGCCCTGGGGAGGACACGGCCGCGTGGAGCATGCGCATTCGGGGGCCTGGCGCCTGGTTGGAACCCCGGTCCCCCCTCTGACCCGCCAGGCTGGTCACCACGCCCCGACCCGCGCCTCAGTTTCCCCACGTGTCAAGGGCTTAACAGCGGTGCCGCCCTCATCGCGCCGCGAGGTGAAAGGGTCAGTCTCAGCGGCAGACGCTTGCCCAGAGCCCGCGGCCGTCGTTATTGTTGTTATTGTTACCTGAAGCCGGGTCGCCGGCGGCCCCACAGACATCACCCCCGCTGCCCCTTCGTCCTCAGGGTCCATGATGGATCGCCCAGTGAAGGACAGCGCCTGAGGTGATCCCCAGACCAGAGAGGCACTTCAGCCAAAGGGGACCACCCGACTCGGCGAACGCCGGACAATGGCGGCCGCACCGGCGACGCGGCGACTACAACTCCCAGTAGGTTGTGCGGCGAGCCACAGCTCTCGGCCAATGGGGGCCTCTGCCGGCCTGGCCTTCGACCAATGGAAGCATTATGGCCGATGGCCAATGGGAGCCTCCACCCGCTGGCGTCTGGCCAATGGGAGCGCTCAGTTGGGGCTGGTGGGGGCGGTGTTGCTCTGGGCTGCTATACCCGCTAGGGTGCGGGCAACCAGAGGCCTCAGTCATGGGTAGGGAGCACGGGCGGACCCCGAGGCACGGCGGATTGTGGGGCTGGGGATCGTTCGCTGGGGGCCGTGCACGTCTCCGCGGGCCGGGCCTGCTCTTCCCGGGAGCTTGCGCGGGAGGAGGCCCGTGGCTGTTCCGCTTTACCCTCTGCTCCGCGGTGCCTAAAACGCACACGCATCAGTCAGGACGACTTAGGGGTTTGTTCATAAAAAAGATTTTGGGGGTAGCGGCTGGAAGTGGGGAGTCTCGGAGCGCGGGTCCTGTTACAGGAAAGGGATCCGATTCAGACCCCAAGGGAGAGGGTTCTGGGATCTCGCGCAAGAAAGAATTCAGGGCGAGTCCGCAGTGCAAAGTAAAATCAAGTGTGTTAAAAAAGTAAAGTTGTGGCCGGGCGCGGTGGCTCAAGCCTGTAATCCCAGCACTTTGGGAGGCCGAGACGGGCGGATCACTAGGTCAGGAGATCGAGACCATCCTGGCTAACACGGTGAAACCCCGTCTCTACTAAAAAATACAAAAAACTAGCCGGGCGAGGTGGCGGGCGCCTGTAGTCCCAGCTACTCAGGAGGCTGAGACAGGAGAATGGCCCGAACCCGGGAGGCGGAGCTTGCAGTGAGCTGAGATCCGGCCACTGCACTCCAGCCTGGGCGACAGAGCGACACTCCGTCTCAAAAAAAAAAAAAAAAAAAAGTAAAGTTGTGAAAGAAGAGCTACTCCATAGACAGTAGGACGTTCCTGAAAGTAAGAGGAGGAATGCATGCACCCTAGGCACAATGCTTGCGTATATATAGGCTAAAAATAGATTCTGGGGAGATGTGCTCTGCTACAAGGGTTTGTGAAAAAGAATTAATTTCTTAATTACTGTATTTTTCAAGAATCTATATTATTTTTAAAGCAAAATTAGGAATGCCTTTATTCTCTAGATACCAAGATTTTTGGACACTCCCAAGTCTGGGTCTGTTTTAGTAAACATTATTAATTTGTTCCCTTAACCGTAAACATCTAGAGGTTAGGAGTACCTACTTTTCTGGGAATGCAGCCCAGCCTCATTTTCCTAGTCCTCACTCAAAATGGAGTCGCTCTGGGTCGAATGCCTTTGACAGTCCTATTGCTTCTCCTTGTGGATGTTCACTTTGTGATGTGTCTTTTCTTTTCTTTTCTTTTCTTTTTTTTTGAGACCGAGTCTCGCTCTGTCGCCCAGGCTGGAGTGCAGTGGTGCGATCTCGGCTCACTGCAAGCTCCGCCTCCCGGGTTCACGCCATTCTCCTGCCTCAGCCTCCCGAATAGCTGGGACTACAGGCGCCCACAACCGCGCCCGGCTAATTTTTTTTTTTTTTTGTATTTTTAGTAGAGACGGGGTTTCACCGTGGTCTCGATCTCCTGACCTTGTGATCCGTCCGCCTCGGCCTCCCAAAGTGCTGAGATTACAGGCCTGAGCCACCGCGCCCGGCGTGATATGTCTTTTCTGTGGGTCTGTTGTAGTCCATTAAAACGTTTATTAAAAGTCGGGCGCAGTGGCTAACCCCTATAATCCCAGCACTTTGGGAGGCTGAGGCGGGCGGATCACGAGGTCAGGAGTTCGAGACCAGCCTGGCCAATATGGTCAAACCCGTCTCTACTAAAAATACAAAAATTAGCTGGGCGTGGTGGCAGACACCTGTAGTCCCAGTTTCTCAGGGGGCTGAGGCAGGAGAATCGCTTGAACTTGGGAGGTGGAGGTTGCCGTTAGCCGAGGTCCGGCCACTGCACTTCAAACCGCAACAATTTTTAATTTTGTTTAATTTTTACTAAGAGCCAGACACATAGCAGGGAAGAATGTAGTTACTTGTTATTTGCTCACTCCCATGGGGCTGATGGTGTAGTCTGAGGGAATGAAGATCAACCATGACATGGCCCTTCACACAGTGTTGAAGGAGTGAAGAAGTCACCAGTGGGGATGGAGCAGCTGACTCCTGAGGGGCTCGAACTGGCCACACTCTCTCACATCCTTCTGGCCCTGTACCCTCTCTGCTCTTTGCTGGACCTCGCTCCTGAGAAGGAGCAGGTGTTAGGCAAGTTACACAAAATTATGAGAGGACATGGTTTTGGACTGAGCTCCTGCTCTAGGCCTCATGAGACCATACCAAACCAAGACAGAGTCACTTAGGCTAAATGCCACATAATCAGATTGATACTTTAAGCAGGTAGATCCCTCAACAAACCAGATTTCCAGTCTATCTGCGTCAGCATAATAAGGAAGTCCCCTCTGCTTTAATCCCTACAAGAAAAGTAACCTAGTTAGTTAACTAATTAGCCTTTTCTCTATTGTTCTGTTTCCTTGTTCCCACCTTACAAAAACCACTATTCTACCATTGCCCGGTGGGATCCATCATTCTGTTTTGCAGAGTGGAGGCTGCCCAGATTCATGAATCACAAATAAAAGCCAATTTGGTCTTTAACCAAATTTGTTAAAATTTTTTCTTTTGGCTAGGTGCAGTGGATCATGCCTGTAATCCCAGCACTTTGGAAGGCTGAGGTGGGTAGATCACCTGAGGTCAGGAATTTTGAGACTAGCCTGGCCAACATGGTGAAACCCTGTCTCTACTACAAATACAAAAATTAGCCAGGTGTGGTGGCAGGTGCCTGTAAACCCAGCTACTTGGGAGGCTGAGACAGGAGAATCGCTTGAACCCAGGAGGTGGAGGTTGCAGTGAGCCAAGATTGCGCCACTGCACTCCAGCCTGGGCGACAGAGTGAGACTCCATCTCAAAAAATAATAAAAATAAAATTCTGTCTTTTGACAGATGTCTTCACTCACCTGAGCAAGCGGCAGCTGCTGTGGGAACTCGATCAGGCAGCCTTCCAGGAGACCAAATCTGTCTTCTATTGGGAGTCCCAAAAAGCTGCCAGCAGCACCCCCTTCTCTGCAGGCAAAGAAGATACTAGGAGGATCTATTGCCTTACCCTGAACAGTGGCCACCAGTGTTGGAGAGGTAGGGGCAGGTGTGCAAGGATCTATTATCTTCTCTTTAGGGGAAGCCTGTGTGTTCTTTTTTTGTTGTTTTTTGAGACAGGGTCTCACTCTGTTGTCCAGGCTGGAATGCAGTGGTGCAATCTTCACCCACTGTAACCTCTGCTTCCCAAGCTCAAGTTATCCTCCAACCTCAGCCTCCCGAGTAGCTGGGAGCACAGGTGAGAGCCACCACACCGGGCTTTTTTTTTTTTGCTTTTTTTTTTTTTTTGAGATGGAGTCTCGCTTTGTCGCCCAGGCTGGAGTGCAGTGGTGCAATCTTAGCTCACTGCAAGCTCTGCCTTCCGGGTTCACGCCATTCTCCTGCCTCAGCCTCCGAGTAGCTGGGACTACAGGCGCCCGCCATCACGCCCGGCTAGTTTTTTGTATTTTTAGTAGAGACGAGGTTTCACCGTTAGCCAGGATGGTCTCGATCTCCTGACCTCGTGATCCGCCCGCCTCGGCCTCCCAAAGTGCTGGGATTACAGGCGTGAGCCACTGCGCCCGGCCGGGCTAATTTTTATAGAGACTGGATTTTGCCATGTTGCCCAGGCTGGTCTCGAACTCCAGAGCTCAAAGCAATCTTGTCTGCCTCAGCCTCTGAAAGTGCTGGGATTACAGGAATGAGCCACTGTGCCCAAACCTGTGTGTTCATTTTGGAGCCAGTCACTGGGCTCAGCTTTCCTCCTAGTTCTAATGGTATGGAATCTGTTATTTTGATGTCCTATTATTTCCTCTTTCCTCCTCATCTTCTTCTTTTTTTTTTTTTTAATTTTTGAGACAAGGTCTTGTCTGTTGCCCAGTCCAGAGAGCATCACGGCTCACTGCAGCTTCAACCTCTTGGGCTCAAAGGATTCTCCCACCTCAGCCTCATGCCACCATGCCCGGCTCATTTTTGTATTTTTTTTTTTTTTTGTAGAGATATGGTTTTGCAATGCTGCCTAGGATGGTCTTGAGCTTCTGATCTTAAGCAGTCCACCCATCTTGACCTCCCAAAGTGCTGGAATTACAAAAACGCACCCAGTCTATTTTTTTTTTTTTCTAGTTCTTGTTTATCTCCTTGATTATAAGGTAGGAGTTTGTCTATTGCAGTAGTTCTTAAAGTGTGGGTCAGGGAGCCCTAGATGTTCCTGAGATCCTTTCAAGGTATCAGTGGGTTCAAAACTAAGTTCATAATAATAATAAGATGTTGGCATTTTCTTTTGTTGCCAGAGGGCTCAGGAGGGTCACTGGATGCCAGTGGCAGTTGGTGTCCAGGTTCTTGAAGCCATCGCAGGAAAGAATTCAGGGATAAATCAGAATAAGCAGAAAAGCCAGAAGCTTTCATTGCAAAGTGAAAGGAAACACGGGAGACAAGTGTGAGGGAGTGGTTCCTGGCTCCTGAGTCACACCCAACGTTGTCTGCATTTCTCCTTTCATGGGTGTTTAATTATGGGTGGAATAGTCACTGGTATCTGGAAAAGGAGGGGATTTCAGGCACCGTGCTCCCCCCACCCCCACCCCAGTTACCACCCCCTTTCTCCCGTATTTGGGTTTGCCTGGAAGAGTCATGGACATGTCACCCTGACCAGTTTTGGCTGTCTTCTCTCCCTTATTTTGGGTTTTGTTATTCTGTGGTTTCTTTGCCTACTGCTTGTTTTAGTTGTCGTGTGGGTTTTTCCATTCTCCTGGACTACCCAGTGCTATTCCTCTCTCACTCTCATTTTCATGGGAATATACAATACAGTTGTCCAGAGGCTGCTGGATGAGTCATATTGTAACAGATGCAATGGGGACATGCAGCTATGGGAACTCAACTGCCTTCAGTGAAGCCAGACATTAAGGAGATTTGAAAAAATATCATACAATGCCACTCTTCTCCCTATTTCTGTTTTGGAAAATGCTGTTTTTCATAAAGTAGGTGATTTTTAAAAATATGTTGTATTAGTCATGTGGGCGCTGGTAACAACGTACCACAAATGGGGTGGCTTAAACAACATAAATTTATTGTTACAGTTGTAGAAGCCAGAAGTCTGAGATCAATGTGTTGGCACAGTTGGTTCCTTCTGAGGGCTACAAGAAAGTATATGTTCCATCCCTTTCCTTAGTTTTTGGTGGTTTGCTGCCAATCTCTGGCATTCCTTGGCTTGTAGATCTCTGACTTTGTCTTCAAATGGCATTTTCCCTGTGTATGTGACAAGCTGTCTGTCTCCAAATTTCTGTTTTTATAAGGACAATAGTCATAATGGACCAGGGCTCACTCTAATGATCTCATTTTAGCTCTTTAAAGATGCTGTCTCCAAGGCCGGGCGCGGTGGCTCAAGCCTGTAATCCCAGCACTTTGGGAGGCCGAGGCGGGCGGATCACGAGGTCAGGAGATCGAGACCATCCTGGCTAACACGGTGAAACCCCGTCTCTACTAAAAAATACAAAAAACAGGCCGGGCACGGTGGCTCAAGCCTGTAATCCCAGCACTTTGGGAGGCTGAGACGGGCGGATCACGAGGTCAGGAGATCGAGACCATCCTGGCTAACACGGTGAAACACCGTCTCTACTAAAAAATACAAAAAACTAGCCGGGCGAGGTGGCAGACGCCTGTAGTCCCAGCTACTTGGGAGGCTGAGGCAGGAGAATGGCGTGAACCCGGGAGGCAGAGCTTGCAGTGAGCTGAGATCCGGCCACTGCACTCCAGCCTGGGTGACAGAGCAAGACTCCGTCTCAAAAAAAAAACACAAAAAACAAAAAAAACAAAAAACAAAAAACTAGCCGGGAGAGGTGGTGGGCGCCTGTAGTCCCAGCTACTCGGGAGGCTGAGGCAGGAGAATGGCATGAACCTGGGAGGCGGAGCGTGCAGTGAGCCGAGATGGCGCCACTGCACTCCGGCCTGGGCAACAGAGCAAGACTCTGTCTCCAAAAAAAAAAAAAAAAAAAAAATTAACAGCCAATATAGGCTGAGTGCGATGGCTCACGCCTGTAATCCCAGCACTTTGGGAGGCTGAGGTGGGCGGATCAGTTGGAGACCAGCCTGACCAACATGGTGAAACCCCGTGTCTACTAAAAATAGAAAAATTAGCCGGGCGTGGTGGCGCCTACCTGTCATCCCAGCTACTCAGGAGGCTGAGGCAGGAGAATTGCTTGAACCCGGGAGGTGGAGGTTACAGTGAGCCGAGATCGCGCCACTGCACTCCAGCCTGGGCGACAGAGTGAGACTCCTCAAAAAAAAAAAAAAAAAAAAAAAAAAAAAAAAAAAAAAGCCAATACCTGGGGTTCATGTCACAGCTATGCAAATGCCATTCCCTGAAGGGTCAATCAACACATCTGACTGCATCTCCTCCTCCTCTATTTAAATTTCATGAGCTTTTTGCCCCTCCAGCAGGAATTACTACATCAATGTCAAGTGAACACCACTTTCTAAAGTTACCTTCACATAGGAACTATAACCCTCTAGCAGGATTTGTATAGTATGAGCACAATTTACCTTGTAGCTTTCAATTACAATTTTTTTTTTAAGTTATGGGTGAATAAACATTCATTTTCTTACCCTATTCCTCTCCTAGATTGAAAACTCTTTTCTCTAGAGAAGGTTCTGCCATGCCATCTGTTCTGTGTTTGTTTTGTGACAGGGTCTCATTCTGTCACCCAGGCTGGAGTGCAGTGGCACGATCTCGACTCACTGCAACCTCTGCCTTCTGGGTTCAAGCAATTCTGTCCTGCCTCAGCCTCCTGAGTAGCTGGGATTACAGGCGTGCACCACTGCGCCTGGCTAATTTTTGTATCCTTAGTAGAGACAGGGTTTCACCATCTTGGCCAGGCTGGTCCCAAACTCCTAACCTAGAGTGATCCACCTGCCTCGGTCTCCCAAAGTGCTGGGATTACAGGCGTGAACCACCATGCCCAGCCCTGCCATCTGTTTTTTTTTTTTTTTTTTTTGAGACAGAGTCTCGCTTTGTCGCCCACACTGGAGTGCAGTGGCACAATAGCTCAATGCAACCTCCACCTCCCGGGATCAAGCAATTCTCCTGCCACAGCCTCCTGAGTAGCTGAGATTACAGGCATGCACCACCACACCTGGCTAATTTTTGTATCTTTAGTAGAGACAGGGTTTCACCATCTTGGCCAGGCTGGGCTCAAACTCGTAACCTAGACTGATCCACCTGCCTGGGTCTCCCAAAGTGCTGGGATGACAGGCATGAGCCACCATGCCCGCCCCTGCCATCTGTTTTTTTTTTTTTTGAGACAGAGTCTCGCTTTGTCACCCACGCTGGAGTGCAGTGGCACAATCTTAGCTTACTGCAACCTCCACCTCCCAGGTTCAAGCGATTCTCCTGCCTCAGCCTCCCAAGTAGCTGGGAGTACAGGTGTGAGCCACCACGCCTGGCCCTGCCATCTGTTTTGTTTTTGTTTTGAGACAGTCTTGCTTTGTAGCCCACACTGGAGTGCAGTGGCACTATCTTAGGTCACTGCAACCTCCACCTCTTGGGATCAAATGATTCTCCTGCCTCAGCCTCCCGAGTAGCTGGGATTACAGGTGTGAGCCACCACGCCCAGCCCTGACGTGTTTTTCTTTTCTCTTTTTTTGAGACAGAGTCTTGCTTTGTTGCCCAGGCTGGAGTGCAGTGGCACAATCTTAGCTCACTGCAACCTCTTACCTCCGGGGTTCAAGCAATTCTCCTGCCTCAGTCTCCTGAGTAGCTGGGATTACAGGCACCTGCCACCATGCCTGGCTCATTTTTGTATTTTTTATTAGAGATGAGGTTTCACCATATTGGCCAGGCTGGTCTCGAACTCCTGAGTTCAGGTGATCTGCTTGCCTCAGCCTCCCAAAGAGCTGGGATTAAAGGCATGAGCCACCACGCCCAGCCTGCCATCTGTTTTTAATCGTGGTGTTCTCAATTTTCCATGATGCATGGGTCTTATTAATTCTGATAATACATGGCATGACCTGAAAATTTCCTTGCAGCCCTGGGGAAGTTTCCCTTTTTCTTTTTCTTACTTATTTGTTCAATGTGGAAAGTAAAAGTTCCTCTTCAAAGTTTCTCTTCTTGTTAAAGAATAAATCATAAATGTTGAAAAGTAAGTTTCTTTTATAAACTAACTTCCTTGAAGCCTCCTTGCTTTGTGCTGTTAAGTCTTTGTTAAGCCCTATCCTATGTAGCTGTTAAACATGCTCACAGGCACGTAGTATGTTCTATGTCCTCGTACCTTAACCAAGATATTTGTCCTGGATGTGCCCACAGGCACATTCCAGCTCACAGCCTATGCTCCTTCTGTATCTGGCATAAGCAACTTCCCCTTTTCCTTTGTCTTTCCATTACTTTTGCCTATTTTGAAAAGTTTTAAACGTTAGCCAATCTAGTGTTAGTTTAGACTGTGCAGTCTGGCTGCAGCCAATGGAGACATGACACAGGAGCAGGGACAAACTACGTAAGGAATAAAAATTGCTTCCCTACTTTGATCAGGTGTGCTCTTGCCATTGTTCCATCTGTGATGAGTACCCCTTCTGCAGAAAGTAAAAACGGCCTTGCTGAGAGAATTAAATTTATGTTCGAGTGCTATTTCTTTGCAGCACCAGGGAACGAGCCTTCTGTTTCTTTTTTTTTTTTTTTTTTTTTTTTGAGACGGAGTCTCGCTCTGCCGCCCAGGCTGGAGTACAGTGGCCGGATCTCAGCTCACTGCAAGCTCCGCCTCCCGGGTTCCCGCCATTCTCCTGCCTCAGCCTCCTGAGTAGCTAGGACCACAGGCACCGCCACCTCGCCCGGCTAATTTTTTGTGTTTTTAGTAGAGACGGGGTTTCGCCGTGTTAGCCAGGATGGTCTCGATCTCCTGACCTTGTGATCCGCCCGTCTCGGCCTCCCAAAGTGCTGGGATTACAGGCGTGAGCCACCGCGCCCGGCCGAGCCTTCTGTTTCTTAATAAACATTTTACATATAACATTGAACAATCTTACTTGTAAAGTCAAAGAGTCTGTTCTTGTTCTCATTGTTCTATTTTATCAAAATGTCTGCATTATTTTTTATTTGTAACTCTTTTTTTTTTTGTTTTTTTGTTTTTGTTTTTTTTTGAGACGGTGTCTCGCTCTGTCGCCCAGGCTGGAGTGCAGTGGTGTGATCTCGGCTCACTGCAAGCTCTGCCTCTCAGGTTCACGCCATTCTCCTGCCTCAGCCTCCCGAGTAGCGGGGACTACAGGCGCACGCTACCACACCCAGCTAATTTTTTGTATTTTTAGGAGAGACAGGGTTTCCCTGTGTTAGCCAGGATGGTCTCGATCTCCTGACCTCGTGATCTGCCCGCCTCGGCCTCCCAAAGTGCTGGGATTACAGGCGTGAGCCACTGCACCCAGCCGATCTTGGCTCACTGCAACCTCCACCTCCCGGGTTCAAGTGATTCTCCTGCCTCAGCCTCCCAAGTAGCTGGGATTACAGGCGCCCACCACCACGCCCAGCTAATTTTTGTATTTTAAGTAGAGATGGGGTTTCACCATGTTGATCAGGCTGGTCTCGAACTCCTGACCTCACGATTCACCCACCTCGGCCTCCCAAAGTGCTGGCATTCCAGGCATGAGCCACTGCAGCCAGCCTTGTAACCCTTTCTTGACTCACTTTTAGATTAACAAGATGCTTTAAATATTTGATTCTGCCTGGCGCAGTGGCTCACGCCTGTAATCCCACCACTTCGGGAGGCCGAGGTGGGCGGATTACTTGAGGTCAGGAGTTTGAGACCAGCCTGGTCAACATGGTGAAACTCTGTCTCTACTGAAAATACAAAAAATAGCTGGGCGTGGTGGTGGGCGCCTGTAATCCCAGCTACTTGGGAGGTTGAGGCAGGAGAATTGCTTGAACCTGGGAAGTGGAGGTTGCAGTGAGCCGAGATCATTCCACTGCACTACAGCCTGGGCAACAGAGCAAGACTCTTGTCTCAAAAAACAAAGAATATTTGGTTCCTCTGAATATCTATCTTTTCTGCTTTGTCTTAGATACCTTCTTTCATGATGGAGACTTTATCTTTTGCTCCTTGCCTGCCACCTATATTGAAGAGGCTATGAGAAAGCAGACAGGAAGCTCCACAGACAGGCGGGGCTGCTTTAAGAGTACGCTTTGCTTGAGGGTGAAGAGGGCGAGAACCAGCTATCAGGTAAAAAGTTCTGAAATGCCAGAATAAAGCAGCCCTTGCTACAGAGCAAAATACATCAGACTGGCCGGGCGCAGTGGCTCACGCCTGTAATCCCAGCACTTTGGGAGGCCGAGACGGGCGGATCACGAGGTCAGGAGATCGAGACCATCCTGGCGAACACGGTGAAACCCCGTCTCTATTAAAAAATACAGAAAACTAGCCGGGCGAGGTGGCGGGCACCTGTAGTCCCAGCTACTCGGGAGGCTGAGGCAGGAGAATGGCGTAAACCCGGGAGGCAGAGCTTGCAGTGAGCTGAGATCCGGCCACTGCACTCCAGCCTGGGCGACCGAGCGAGACTCCGTCTGAAAAAAAAAAAAAAAAAAACACGTCAGATTCAGTTGTCCCCTGAACTAATCTTTTAGCATGTGACTCCTTCCCTACTTAACTTTTTGCTAACCCACAGCCAGATAGTTAATGCCAGGCAGGAAAAAAAAGAAATGGGGAAAGAGTCTGAGTTTCATGGACAGACCTTTCATTAACCCACTTTCTGGTCTATTAATCTATGGCTCTGCTGGGGGCTGCCACATCTGCTGCCACAGCTTCTCCTCACCTGACCCTGTCCAGCTTTTCTCATTCTGTATGTTTGGCTATTGGCTATACTTCCATCTGCTTTTTTTTGTTTTTTTGAGACAGAGTCTCGCTCTGTCGCCCAGGCTGGAGTGCCGTGGAGTGATTTTGGCTCACTGCAAGCTCTGCCTCCTGGGTTCACACCATTCTCCTGCCTCAGCCTCCTGAGTATCTAGGACTACGGGCGCCCACCACTAATTTTTTGTATTTTTAGTAGAGACAAGGTTTCACCGTGTTAGCCAGGATGGTCTTGATCTGACCTCGTGATCCACCTGCCTCAGCCTCCCAAAGTGTTGGGATTATAGGCGTGAGCCACCGCACCCTGCACTTTCTTTTGTTGTTTTGTTTTTGAGACGGAGTCTTGCTTTTCGCTTTTTTGCCCAGGCTGGAGTTCAATGGCGCAGTCTTGGCTCACAGCAAACTCCACCTCCTGGGTTCAAGTGATTTTCCTGCCTCAGCCTCCCGAGTAGCTGGGATTACAGGCACATGTCATGACAGCTGGCTAATTTTTTGTATTTTTAGTAGAGATGGGGTTTCACCATGTTGGCCAGGCTGGTCTCAAACTCCTAACCTCAAGGGATCCGCCTGCCTCGGCCTCCCAAAGTGCTGGGATTACAGGCATGAGCCACCGTGCCCGCCCTCCCATTGGCTCTTATCCTGCTTAAATGTGCAGTAATAGCATGCACCGTGGCTCATGCCTGTAATCCCAGGACTTTGGGAGGCCGAGGCTGGGGATCACTTGAGCCCAGGAGTTCAAGACCAGCCTGGGCAACATGGTGAGACCTTGTCTCTAAAAAAAATAAATTTAGCCAGGCTTCATGGCACATGCCTGTGGTCCCAGCTACTTAGGCTAGGACAGGAGGAACATTTGAGCCAGGTTGAGGCTGCAGTGATCCCTGACTGCGCCACTGCACTCCAGCCTGGGCGACAGAGCAACAGCCTATGTCAAAAAATAAATATAAATGTGGCCAGGCATGGTGTCTCACACCTGTAATCCTAGCACTTTGGGAGGCCGACGCGGGTGGATCACGAGGTCAGGAGATCGAGACCATCCTGGCTAACATGGGGAAACCCCGTCTCTACTAAAAATACAAAAAATTAGCCGGGCGTGGTGGCGGGCGCCTGTAGTCCCAGCTACTCAGGAGGCTGAGGCAGGAGAATGGCGTGAACCCAAGAGGCAGAGCTTATAGTGAGCAGAGATTGTGCCACTGCACTCCAGCCTGGGGGACACAGTGAGATTCCGTCTCAAAAAAATGAATGAATGAATGCAGACATGGCCTCTTCCACTTTCCCCACAACTGTCAATTTATGCTTTTTTCTTTTAGGGAACATGTTGCTGAGTGACCAATTTAAATTATGTGCTTGTAACCTTCTGTGAACATACTATTTGGGCTCCTGTTTTCACACCACCTGATAAGTATTTTCCGTATTAATATGCTGCCAGTTCTGATTACAATCCAACCAACTAAGCAACAAAGTTTAAACATAACCAAATCCCTGAAATATTCAGAGTCCAATATTTTGTTGTTTTGTTTTAGAGATATGGTGTTGCTCTGGTGCCTAGGCTGGAATGCAGTGGTGTGATCTCAGCTCACTGCAGGTGCGACCCCCCACCATCCTCAGGCTCAAGTAATACTCCTGCCTCAGCCTCCAGAGTGCTGGGACTACAGGTGTGCAGCACCACGCCCAGCTAATTGTATTTCTTTTGTAGAGATGGGGTCTCAACATGCTGCCCAGATTGGTCCCAATCCACTGGGCTCAAGTGATCTGCCTGGCTTGGTCTCCCAAAGTGCTGGGATTATAGGCATGAGCCATTTCGGCCAGCTCAGAGTCCTTTTTTTTTTTTTTTTTTTTTGAGACAGTCTCGCCCTGTTGCCCAAGCAAGAGTGCAGTGGCATGATCTCAGCTAACTGCAACCTCTGCCTCCCAGGTTCAAGCGATTCTCATGCCTCAGCCTCCCGAATAGCTGGGATTACACACGTGTGCCACCACACCCGGCTAATTTTTGTATTTTTAGTAGAGATGGGGTTTTGCCATGTTGGCTAGGCTAGTCTTGAATGCCTGTCCTCAAGTTATCTGCCTACCTCAGCCTCCCAAACTGCTGGGATTACAGGCATGAACCACCATGCCTCACCAGAGTCCTTTTTTTTTTTTTCTTGAGAGGAAGTTTCGCTCTTGTTGCCCAGGCTGGAGCACAATGGCTCAATCTTGGTTGACGGCAACCTCTGCCTCCTGGGTTAAGATTCTCCTGCCTCAGCCTCCTGAGTAGCTGGGATTACAGGTGTGCACCACCATACCCTGCTAATTTTTGCATATTTAGTGGAGACGGGGTTTCTCCATGTTGGTGAGGCTAGTCTCAAACTCCTGACATCAGGTGATCCACCTGCCGTTGCCTCCCAAAATTCTGTGATTACAGGCATGAGTCATTGCGCCTGGCCTGTATTTTTTTGTTTTAAGACAGAGTTTCGCTATGTCGCCCAGGCTGGAGTGCACTAGTGTGATCTTGGCTCACTGCAAGCTCCGCCTCCTGGGTTCACGCCATTCTCCTGCCTCAGCCTCCCAAGTACCTGGGACTACAGGTGCCCACCACCATGCCCAGCTAATTTTTTTTTGTATTTTTAGTAGAGACAGGGTTTCACCATATTAGCCAGGATGGTCTGAATCTCCTGACCTCGTGATCCACCCACCTTGCCTAACTAAGTGCTGGGATTACAGGCATGAGCCACCGCACCTGGCCCCTGGCCTGTATTTTTAATAGAGACAGTTTTGCCATGTTTGCCAGACTGGTCTCAAACTCCTGACTTCAGGTGATCCACCCACCTCAGCCTCCCAAAGCACTGGGATTACAGTCATGAGCCACTGTGCCCACCCACCTGTGTGATTTTAGAAACTGCAGACTCCTGGATTCTACTACCAGAGATTTTTATTCAGTTGGCTAGAGTGAGCATCATAATACAATTTTAGTGCACACTCCAGGCAATTCTGATGCACATGGTCATGAAGCCCCACTCTGAGAGTCATGTTTTAGCCACTTGATTTCTAGTAAAGAGGGTATGGCAGGGAAATTTCCTATCTTGGTTATTATTTATTTAGAGAGTATCTCACTCTCTCATAAGGCAGCAGTGTGATGGCATGATCACAGCTCAATGCAACCTCCGCCTCCCAAGCTCAAGTGATGCTCCCACCTCAGTCTCCTGAGTAGCTGGGACTACAGGTATGCACCACCATGCTAGACTAATTTTTGTATTTTTTGTAAAGACAGGATTTTGTCATGTTACCCAGGCTGGTCTCAAACTCCTGGGCTCAAGCAATCCACCTGCCTTGGCCTCCCAAAGTGCTGGGATTACAGGTGTTGGCAACTGCATCTGGCTCCATCTTGGTTATTCAGAGAGTTTCTTGCCCATGAGCTTTCTCATGTTGAATAAGGGAAGTATCCTAACTGGAAACTTTTCCACATTAACATTCATAGGGCTTCTCTCCAGTATGAACTCTCCAATGCCTGGTAAGTTGACACCGCTGGCTAAAGGCTTGCTCGCAGTGGTCACATTCATAGGGTTTCTCTCCAGTGTGCGTCCTCTCATGTTTACTAAGGGTTGAGCGATCATTGAAGGCTTTCCCACAATCAATGCATTCATAGGGCTTTCCTCCAGGATGCATTCTCTGATGTTTAATGAGTCACTACTGCTGGCTGAAGGCCTTAATACACATCACACTGATAGCTCTTCCCACTGACAGGTGTCCTCTGGTGCATGATGAGGGGAGACCTCTGGCTGAAAGTTTTCCCACAATGACTGCACTCCTAAGGTTTCTCTCCAGTATGTGTCCGCCGATGCACTACAAGCTGAGATCGCTGCCGGAAGGATTTCCCACAGTCACTACATTCATAGGGTTTCTCTCCAGAATGAATTCTCTGATGGGAAAGAAGGTTAGAGCTCCCTGTAAAGGCTTTCCCACACTGACTGCACTCAAAAGGTTTCTCACCAGTGTGAGTTCTCTGATGCATCAAAAGGTAGGAGCTCCTCGCAAAGGCTTTATCGCACTGATTGCATTTGTACGGCTTCTCCCCAGTGTGAATTTGCAGATGCCTGATGAGCTGAGTGCTTCGATTGAAGGCTTTTCCACACTGGTTACATTCATAGGGCTTTTCTCCAGTGTGAGTTCTTTTATGTGCAACTAATTGATAGCTTTGGCTGAAGGACTTTCCACAATGAGTGCACTTGTACGGTTTCTCCCCAGTATGAATTCTCTGATGGATGACGAGGTTAGAGTTCCACCTGAAGGATTTCCCACATTCGATACACAGATACGGTTTTTCTCCAGTGTGAATTCGCTGATGCGTAATAAGTTTAGAACTCTGGGAGAAGGATTTCCCACACAGGTTGCACTCATAGGGTTTCTCTCCAGTGTGTGTCCTCTGATGTACAACAAGATCATACTTCTGGCTGAAAGATTTCCCACACTGAGTACATTTGAAGGGCTTTTCTCCAGTGTGGGTTCTTGTATGTGTAACTAACTCATAGCTTTGGCTGAAGGACTTTCCACAGTGAGTGCACTCGTACGGTTTCTCTCCAGTATGAATTCTCTGATGTACAATGAGGTTAGAGTTCCACCTGAAGGATTTTCCACATTCAACACACTGATACGGTTTTTCTCCAGTGTGAATTCGCTGATGCATAGTAAGTTTGGATCTCTGGGTGAAGGATTTCCCACATAGGTCGCACTCATAGGGCTTCTCTCCAGTGTGTGTCCTCTGATGTATGACAAGGTCATAGCTCTGACTAAAAGATTTCCCACAATGAGTACATTCGAAGGGCTTTTCTCCAGTTTGTGTTCTCTGGTATATGCACTTACAACAACAGCTGAAAGAGTTTCCACACTGATTACACACAAATGACTTCTCTGCAGTCTGAATGATGTTACAGGCAGAAAAAGATGAGGCCACAGGGAAGGCAGCACAGCCATCCTCACCTCTGAAGGGGGTCCCTCCAGGGTCACTTCTTTCTGTTTGTACAAGGCACAGATTCTCAGAACAGGCTTCTCTGCATTCATCACACTCATACTGACTTTTTCCAAAATGCGCTGGCTTCTGTTCATTCAGAGACACACTGTGACTGAAGAGATTTCCATAATCCTTACAGTCATCACTTTTCTTCACGGAAAAAGTTTTACCATGAAAACAAAGGGAGGAACCATAGTTGAGAGAGTCACGACCAACAATATGTTCATAAGGGTTTTTCTTTCCTGTTTCAATGTTTCCAAGTTTACTCAAGTAAATGCTCTGACACAAGGCTCTAGCATGCTGATGATTCTCACAGGGCTTCCCACCTGCTCCATTTTTCTCATGATTAATGAAAGTTGAATTTTGTTTAAACTCTTTAACCTGTGAGTTAGGCTTAGTGAAACCTGTACGTGCAGGTAATGTCATAGGTAGAAGGCTTAAAGTAGAAGGTACAGAATAATTTCCCCCAAGTTCAGGCTCACAGTGTTCTCTTTGAGGAAACAGTCTCTCTGAGGTGAGTACCATGAACCTCAAGGAGTTGTCCTGGTGTTCCCTTAACTGGTTGCTCTGATTGTACACTTTTCCTAATGACACCAAACAGGGTGGCTCCTCCTGTACACATTGTTTCACTTCCACGTGGTGGGACAGTTCTTCCCTAGCCCGATCTTTTTCAGAATTCAACCTATTCTCCTCAAGGGTAGTCTTCCAGTCTGAAAGAAATCCAAAATGCCTGAGTTACTGGAGAAGCATCAGAGGGGGAGGGGGATGAAGGAGACAACTGTGTAATAGAGGTGTCTCTGGTTTGTTTCCAAGCTACAAACTGTAATCTGTATGCACGCTGTGAAAAGCACAGATGGATCAGCAAACATGGTATCAGTGGTAAAGTGCAAAATACACACAAACATAATAAAGAAGTGACTAAGTAACACTGGTCCCCAAATAGAGGGCAAAAGAATAAGCAGGGAGGGGCCAGGTGCTATGGCCCATGCCTGTAATCCCATAACTTTGGGAGGCTGAGGCAGGTGGATCACTTGAGGTCTGGAGTTAGAGACCAGCTTGGTCAACATGGTAAAACTCTGTCTCTAATAAAAATAAAAAAATTAGCCAGGTCTGGTGGTGGGCACCTGTAGTCTAAGCTTCTCAGGAGGCTGAGGCAGGAGAATTGCTTGAGCCTGGGAGGTGGAGGTTGCAGTGAACCAAGATTGGACCACTGCATTCCAGTCTGGGTGAGAGAGTGAGACCCTGTCTCAAAAAAAAAAAAAAAAAAAAAAAAAAAAAGAAGAAGAAAAGAAAAGAAAAAAAGAGAATAAGCAGGGAGGTGAAGATAAAAAGAGAAATCCACAGAATAAACTGGGTCTGCAGGATATAAAGCCATTAACCATTGCAAAAAATATGTATGTTCTAAGCCCCTGGACCCTGTGAATGTGAACTTTTGGGAAAAAGAACTGTTCAGATGTGATTAGAATTTTATTATTATTATTTACTTATTTAGTTTTCTAGAGTCAGGATCTTGCTGTGTTGAACAGACCAGATAGCGGCACAATCATGGCTCAATGCAGCCTCAAACTCCTGCGCTCCTGTGATCCTCCCCCATTGGCCTCCCAAAGTGCTGGGAATACAGCCAAGCCAACGTACCCTTCTGTGATTAATATTTTTATTTTATTTTATTTTATTTATTTTTGAGACAGAGGCTGGCTCTGTTGCCCAGGCTGGAGCAAAGTGGCACAATCTTGGCTAACTGCAATCTCCACCTCCCAGGTTCAAGTGATCCTCCTGCCTCAGCCTCCTGAGTAGCTGGGATTACAGGTGCCTGCCACCACACCATGCTAAAAATTTTCAAATGGGGATTTTTTTCTGGATTATCCAGAGGGGCTCTAAATGTAATCACAAGTGTTCCCATAAGAGAAAGGCAGAGGGAGATTTGAAACACAGAGGAGAAGGTGATGAGAAGACACAGCAGAAGGTATCTGAAGACTGGAAAAGAATGCTGCAACCAACAGGAGAAGGAAAAGACAGAAATGCGTTTTCCATTTGGAGCATCCAGAGGGAGCACAGCCGTATCAACACCTTGATTTCGATCCAGTGACATTGATTTTGGACTTGTAGCCTCTGTAACTTTTAGAGAATAAATTTGCATTGTTTTAAGCCAGCAGGTTGGTGGTAATTTTTTACAGCAGCCACAGGAAACAAACACAGACTCCTAACTGGTGCTCAGTCCTAGAATATGTTTCTGCTCCACTTCTGGATCTCATAATTGCATCTCAAACATCAATACTGACTTCATATTCTTAATGCACCAATTCTACCATTTCTTCACGCTGCAAACAGAAAAAGTTATTTAAGCATTCCAGAATTGACCCAATAGACTCTCCAGAAAAGACTGCATGGTCTCCGACGCAGCATGGGCAGCATGACTGGCTGCACCTGGGCTTCACTGTTTGCCACTTCAGACAGGTCCTTAGCCTCTTAGAGGTTCACTTTCCTTGCTGTAGCCAGAAGAAAGAATGTTTATCCTACAAGATTTATTTTGAGGCATCAATGAATCACTATGTGAGCCTCACACAGTGTCTGGCACCGACATTACAAAACATGGTTGATCTTGCCATCCTTGTTATTGTGGTGGTGGGGATTCCTCACTGTTGAAGATACGGAGCCTCCAAAAATGAGTGGCAGAGGCTCCCAGCTTAGGATCCTTGTCCAGGTCCTAAAGATCCCTCCTCTGCTTGTCACTCTGTTCATTATGGTTGCATGGCACCACAGTCAACACTACTGAGGCCTACGTCAAGTTCCCATGCATCACTCTCTGAGCACATGAGGACACAAGGATCCTTTGGCAACACATTAACTATACTCTGTGGCCATCCCTTGACTTCTGAGAGGATTTTTCCCTCCTCTCAATCAAAACCTCTCTTCCCTCCTGGGCAAGACCCTTACATGCACCCAGCACCCTCACACCTGGTGCCCTCACACCCAGCACCCTCACACCTGGTGCCCTCACACCCAGCACTCTCATTCTTGCATTGTCCTCATCCCAGCTCTGTGGTTCCTCTGGGAAGTCACTGTGGAATCCCTCATGGGAGGATGTTTTGAAAAGAAACGATAGCCCAATGAAGGGTATTTGAGGATGAGAAGCAGGCAAGAAGTCATTGGGTGGCTGAGTTGTGTCCGGGTTTTGCCTGGCCATGGAAAATCAGGTGAAGGACATTAAATATCTTGCAGTGGCTTCTCCATTAGGAGCATGAAATGAGGAAAGAGGCTGTCTTCACAGGCCAGTCAAGAGGGATGTCTATGCCATACAGAAAGACTGACAGTAAACAGAATCCAGAATGACATGATTGAGGTATGGTATGCAGGGCATGGCCCAGGGAGGAGGGTAGATAAGTAAGTGTGGGCCTTCAGAGGAAGAAATAACAGAGGCTGCAGGCGAGAGAGTTACAAGGAAGGAGGAGCAGGAAGACATGAGACAAACTCAGATAAACTCAACATCTCCAGCCTGGGGGAAACGTGAGAGGGTGCTGTGAAGATACACATGATGCACGTTGCTTAGTGAAAGCAGTCAGTCAGAAAAGGTTATATAGTGAATGACCCCAACTATGACATTCTGGAAAAGGCAAAACTATGGTGACAGGATAAAGATCCATGGTTGCCAGTGAGGCAGGAGAATAGGGTCTGGGGGCAGGGAGCCTAAGGCTGATTCATGCTGACTTCATGAATTGAATCAAAAGTAAAACCCTAAATTTCCACGCCCACGTAACAAAGGGTCGGAGGCTACTCCCTTTGCAACTCCTCCCAACTTTCTGTGTTACAGATGAAAAATGGAAAGGACCTCTGATTGGTTCCCTCCAGCAACCCATCAGATGTCTGCACAGAGCGTAACTTTGTAACTTTACTTCAGCCTCTTCTTGGCCACCTTCCACAACCAATCAGACTGGTCATGGGCCACTACTTCATACGATATAAACCAAGTAACCAATGGGAAGTATCTAGAGAGCATTTAAACCCCAGAAAATTCTGTGGCTATTGCTTTTGAGCCTTGCTTGAGCCTGCAGGTGTATTTTTGTTTCAATACATCTATGCTTTTGTTGCTTCTTTTGTTGCTTTGTGTGTTTTGTCCAATTCTTTGTTAAAAATGCCAAGAACCAGCTGGGTGCGGTGGCTCACGCCTGTAATCCCAGCACTTTGGGAGGCCGAGGCGGGCGGATCATGAGGTCAGGAGATCGAGACCATCCTGGCTAATAGGGTGAAACCCTGTCTCTACTACAAATACAAAAAATTAGCCGGGCTTGGTGGCGGGCACCTGTAGTCCCAGCTACTTGGGAGGCTGAGGCAGGAGAATGGCGTGAACCTGGGAGGCAGAGCTTGCAGTGAGCTGAGATCGTGCCATTGAACTTCAGCTTGGGCAACAGAGTGAGACTCTGTCTCAAAAAAAAAAAAAAAAGTAAAAGAACAAAATGCCAAGAACCTAGACACCCTCCACTGGTAACATATTTTGGTGAGCCAGCCAGAGGGAAGCTCGAAGTTTGGGGTTTCTTTTTCTTCTCTTTTTCTTTTCCCTTTTCCATATAGGGGAACCCTTTTCTCTCTCTTTTTCTCTTTCCAACTTATGGACCCTTGGTGGACAGCACCTAAGCATGAAAGCAACTGTAAGTTTCTGGCCAGCGCCACTCTCTGGTGAAACGGAGATTTCCGTGTTGAAAAGCCTGACCAACACCACCCAGTTCGGGTGAAGGACCTTAGTCCTTTTCCTTTTTCTCTTTTTCAGTCTTTCAGCTGCCTTTTCCTAGTAGTTCCTTGGTAATTGAGGGAGGCTGGCCAGGGTCACCCTCCAGTGTTGCCTGAAGGCCAAGGCGTATATGGGGATGGCTGCCATGCCCAGAAGGGGAAAAGACTCTTTTCTATCTTTTCCGGTTATAGTCCCTGATCCCCATCTGTGATGCAAGTGGCAGTGGCAGCTCGTCCAGGGTGAACTCACGCATGTTTCCAGTGACTTAAACCCTCTTTTCTTATGTAAAATTCTCCTTAGAGTTAGCCTGAAAGGGCAAAAGATAATGTATCTCATGCATTTGACTTACCTTCTCTTACTCGATTTATTTGACTGCCTGAAGACCTTTGGGGTCCACAAGCTTCAGTAGACATTCTACATCTCAGACTTCCACTGAGGGGATCCCATAGCTTCACGGTCATTGCTTCAGCATCAATTTGCTTGCCCTGAACCCCATAGAAATTCTCAACCCTGGCCAGGTGCAGTGGCTCACCCCTGTAATCCCTGCAATTTGGGAGGCCAAGGCGGGTGGATCACCTGAGGTCAGGAGTTCGAGACCAGCCTGGCCAACATGGTGAAACCCCGTCTCTACTAAAAATACAAAAAAAATTAGCTGGGCATGAATAGCACACTCCCAGCTATTCAGGAGGCTGAGGCAGGAGAATTGCTTGAACCCGGGAGGCTGAGGTTGCAGTGACTCAAGATCATGCCACTGCACTCCAGCCAGCCTGGGCAACAAGAGCAAAACTCCATCTCAAAAAAAACAAAACAAGAAATTCTCAATCCCAGTCTTTTACATACCCCTGGATCTTTCCTTCATGGAGAATACCCCAGCAACCTTGGTACTATTAACTCTGCAATGTTTGGGAACCTCCTTAGTCCTGTGAGGAATGCAGGAAGATACATCACATTGAAATTGGTGGGATACTAAAAGTCTGGAATTACACCCAGAAACCAAAGGAAAGCTCACAGTACGCCGGGCGCGGTGGCTCAAGCCTGTAATCCCAGCACTTTGGGAGGCCGAGACGGGCGGATCACGAGGTCAGGAGATCGAGACCATCCTGGCGAACATGGTGAAACCCCGTCTCTACTAAAATATACAAAAAACTAGCCGGGCGAGGTGGCGGGCGCCTGTAGTCCCAGCTACTCGGGAGGTTGAGGCAGGAGAATGGCGTGAACCCGGGAGGCGGAGCTTGCAGTGAGCTGAGATCCGGCCACTGCACTCCAGCCTGGGCGGCAGAGCAAGACTCCGTCTCAAAAAAAAAAAAAAAAAAAAAAAAAAAAAAAAAGAAAGCTCACAGTAGACCATCGCCACTGGAGGGAAAACATATAAAGCAGCACTGGTGCCCACCTAAAGACAGAAATGTCTGACACTCTAAGATTGGACCCCAAAGAGATCCCTGGGGGATCCAACTCCAGACCTCAACCTCTCCAAAGGAGACACCCTAGGCTGAGGTTCTGAGGAATAGTACTACACCCTCCTTAGGATTTTCTCTCTTACAGACAGTAATAGGAAGCACTCCATCTATTCCATCTGACTCCCTGCTTGGCTGCATCCTTAACAACTGGAATAAATTTGACCTGGATAATCTAAGGAGGAAACACTTGATATTCTTGCAATACTGTTTGGCCCCAACATTGTTTGGAATCTGGTGTTTGCTGTTGAATGGGAAAGTGAGATGGAATTGCATGTATCCAGGCGTTTGTGCAGCTGTGTTTTTTTTTTTTTTTTTTTTTTTTGAGACGGAGTCTCACTCTGTCGCCCAGGCTGGAGTGCAGTGGCCGGATCTCAGCTCACTGCAAGCTCCGCCTCCCGGGCTTACACCATTCTCCTGCCTCAGCCTCCCGAGTAGCTGGGACTACAGGCGCCCGCCACCTCGCCCGGCTAGTTTGTTTTTGTATTTTTTAGTAGAGACGGGGTTTCACCATGTTAGCCAGGATGGTCTCGATCTCCTGACCTCGTGATCCACCCGTTTCGGCCTCCCAAAGTGCTGGGATTACAGGCTTGAGCCACCGTGCCCGGCCGGGTTCTATAGAATACGAAAATTAGCTGGGCGTGGTAGTACGTGCCTATAGTCCCAGCTACTCGGGAGGCTGAGGCAGGAAAATCGCTTGAACCCGGGGGGCAGAAGTTGCATTGAGCTGAGATCACACCACTGTACTCTAGCCTGGTGACAGAGTGAGACTCTGTCTGAAAAAAAAGAAAAAAAAAAAACATGCCTCAAGATAGGTTTGTCGATTGTAACAGACGTACAATACAAATGCAAGCTGTTAACAGCAGGACAAACTGCAGGTGTGTGTGTAGGACAGCAGACATGGGAACTCTGTACTTTCTCCTCAACTTACCTACAAACCTAAAACTGCTCTAAAAAATAAAGTCTATTAGCCTGGTCAACATGGTGAAACCCTACCTCCATTAAAAATACAAAAATTAATGGCCGGGCACAGTGGCTCACGCCTGTAATCCCAGCACTTTGGGAGGCTGAGGTGGGTAGATCACCCAAGGTTGGGAGATCAAGACCAGCCTGACCTACATGGAGAAACCCCGTCTCTAATAAAAATACAAAATTAGGGCTGGGCACGGTGGCTCACACCTGTAATCCCAGCACTTTGGGAGGTCGAGGCAGGCAGATCACGAGGTCAGGAGATCGAGATCATCCTGGCTAACATGGTGAAACCCTGTCTCTACTAAAAGTACAAAAAATTAGCCAGGCGTGGTGGCGGGCGCCTATAGTCCCAGGTACTCGGGAGGTTGAGGCAGGAAAATGCCATGAACCCGGGAGGCGGAGCTTGCAGTGAGCCAAGATTGCGCCACTGCACTCCAGCCTGGGTGACAGAGCGAGACTCCGTCTAAACAAAAAACAAGCAAAAACAACAACAACAACAACAAAAAACAAAATTAGCCAGGCGTGGTGGTGCATGCCTCTAATCCCAGCTACTTGGGAGGCTGAGGCAGGAGAATCACTTGAACCTGGGAGGTGGAGGTTGTAGTGAGCCAAGATTGTGCCATTGCACTCCAGCCTGGGCAACAAAAGCGAAACTCTGTCTTAAAAAACAAAAACAAAAAAATTAGCCAGGTGTGGCGGTGTGCACCTGTAGTCCAAGCTACTAGGGAGGCTGATACATGAGAATTGCTTGAGCCAGGGAAGTGGGGGCTATAGTGAGCCAAGATAGAGCCACTGCACTTCAGCCTGGGCAACAGAGTGAAACCCTATCTCAAAAAATAATAATAAAATACATTAATTAAAAACAAAACAAATCAAGTAAAGAGGCCTAAATGGTTGGGATGATGAACTGTTCTGGAACTGATTATGGTGAGGGTTCCACACTCAGGGAAGACACTGGAAGCCATGAACTGCACACTTCGAATGGGTGAAGTCCTTTGAATGGGGGAACTGCTGCAGAGAGCACCCAAGGAAGCTCCCTCCAAACAAGCCTCCCTCCTTGGCCCCTGGGGCCCTGCAGAGAGCTCTCTGTCCAAGTTTGTTAACTGTGAGTTGCTCACCACAAGGTCTGCTCTTACCTCGGGGGGCCACCTGCTCTGCCCTGCACAGGTCCTCTTCTTGCTCCAGCTGAGAGATCACATCAGATTTGGAAAGGAAAAGCCCTGGTCAAAGAGGGAAAAAGGACTTGCTCCTCTGCTTGGAAACCAAGAACCATGTCCTGGGTCCAAACTTCAGCCCCTAGTGCCATCCCGAGGAAACTCCCCACTGCTGGGACTACAAGTCCTGTTCCAGAGCTAGAGTGAGGGGCAACCCCTGGGACCTGCACCTGAAAGGGACCTGCTTCCAGTATCTTCCAGCCCATTCTGGAACACACTTCAGAACTTGGTACAGCTTTGAGTCCTGGGGGTAGAACCTCCTTCCATGGGCACAGCCCCTTACCCAGGGAGACAATATGCTCCCAGGTCTCCAGTGTCACCTCTCGGTACAGTGTCCTCTGGGCCAGGTCCAGCTGTTCCCACTCCTCCTGTGTGAATGCCATAGCCACGTCCTCGAAGCACACAGATGCCTGAAACAGGGCATTTGTTACTGCTCAGAGACCCCAGGTCCTCATGCCCTCATGGAGGTACCTGCTAAGGCCTAAATGTTGATGTCCCCCACTAAAATTCATACACTGGAACCTAATACCCAGTGAGATAGTGTTAAGAGGTGGGGTCTTTACAAGGCCATTAATGTCCTCATAAAAGAGGTTTGAGGGGCGCCTGTGTTCGCCTCCTACCATATGAGGACACATAAAAGGTGCCATCTATGAGACAGCAGGCCCCAACCAGACCAATTCTGTTGACACACTGATCTTGGACTTACCAGCTTCCAGAACTGTGAGCAGTAAATTCTGTTGTTTGTAAATTACTCATTCTAAGGTATCTTATTATAGCAACCCAAATGGACCGGGACAGCTCCATGTATGTGGTCTGTACCGTTCCTTTTCTGGGCATCTCACCTCTTGCCAGTCACAGCAGTGGTCCTGATTTCTGGACTGGAAATGACAGGAACTCCACTAGGAGATCCTCACCCACTGCCTCTCTACAAAATCACAGATTCGAAATGAGGTAAGAAAGACGCTCTAAATCAGGGGTGGGAAAACTACAGCCTGTAGGACAAATCAGGGCTGTGGTGTGTTTTCAACAGGCTAATGCTATAGAATGAACTGTTCCCCAAATTCACATGTTGAACCCTAACCCCCAAAGTGACTGTTTAAGAAGGTGATTGGCCAGGCACGGTAGCTCACTCCTATAATCCCAGCACTTTGGGAGGCCGAGGCGGGCAGATCACGAGGTCAGGAGTTCGAGACCAGCCTGGCCAACATGGTGAAACCCCATCTCTACAAAAAATTAGCTGGGTGTGGTGGTGGGCACCTGTAATCCCAGCTACTTGGGAGGCTGAGGCAGGAGAATTGCTTGAACCCAGAAGGTGGAGTTGCAGTGAGCCGAGACTGCGCCACTGCACTGCAGCCTGTGCAACAGAACAAGACTGTCTCAAAAAACAAACAAACAAACAAACAAACAAAAACCAAAAGAAGGTGATTAAGATTAAGTGAGGTCATAAGGGTGGGACCCTAATCCAATAGGACTGGAGTCCTTATAAGAAAAGGAAGAGGCTGGGCATGGTGGCTCATGCCTGTGATCCCAGCACTTTGGGAGGCTGAGGCTGAAGCATCTCTTGAGTCCAGGAGTTTGAGACCAGCCTGAGCAACATGGCAAAACCCTGTCCTCACTAAATATATAATAAATTCGCCAAGCATGCTAATGCATGCCTGTAGTCCCAGCTATTGGAGAGGCTGAGGTGGGAGGATCGCTTGAGCCCAGGAGTTCAAGGCTGCTGTGAGCCAACATTGCACTGCTGCCCTCCAGCCTGGGCAATAGGAGATACTACATCAAAAAATAAAATAAGAAGAGGAAAAGACGGCCGGGCGCGGTGGCTCAAGCCTGTAATCCCAGCACTTTGGGAGGCCGAGACGGGCGGATCATGAGGTCAGGAGATCGAGACCATCCTGGCTAACACGGTGAAACCCCGTCTCTACTAAAAAATACAGAAAACTAGCCGGGCGAGGTGGCGGCGCCTGTAGTCCCAACTACTCGGGAGGCTGAGGCAGGAGAATGGCGTGAACCTGGGAGGCGGAGCTTGCAGTGAGCTGAGATCCGGCCACTGCACTCCAGCCTGGGCAGCAGAGCGAGACTCCGTCTCAAAAAAATAAAATAAAATAAGAAGAGGAAAAGACACCAGAGCACATGTGTGCTCTCTTTCTCTCTCCTCACTACATAAGGACATAGTGGGACAATGGCTGTCTGCAAGCCAGGAAGAGAGGGCCCTCACCATTTACAGGGGACCCTGTAGGTAGGTAACTACAGTGCTTTAAGGGGACACTCCCCCAGCCAGGGGTGTCCATGAGGGTTGAGGGCCCAGTGTGGCTGTCGGGGTGTAGGGCTCAGCCTCATCCATCCTCAAGGGCCTGAGGAGCAACCACAAGCAAAATGTCGGAAGCACAGACCTGGCCTGGTGGAACAGGCATGGGAGACTTGTGCTGGGTCTAGTCCAGGGAGCTCTAGGCTCATCCATGCTGGTGACGGGTGCCGCACTTTACTGCAGGGAACTGGAGCGTTTCACTGGAGCACTGGCCAGCACTGGAGCACTCCTGTGTGACAGCCTGCAGGGGCGGGTGCTATTCCTGGACCCATTTTACATCTGTGGAGACCAAGGCACTGAGAGGAAAGACCCCCACTCACCTGGGGCGGAACCAGCTTAGAACGTGCTTCCATTTCCTCCCTGCACCTGAAGAGGCTGCTGTGTGGAAGGCAGAGGTCCTCAAGAGACAAGTCTGGAGTGGAAAACAAGCAGAGATTCAGCCCCTTGGCTCCCACACACCTCCAGAGCCCACACCCACCCTAGAGAACGACGGGCTGGCCAGCGACAAGCGGGGCTTCCCAGGTGCGGGAATGGGCCTCACGCCTGGGTACAGACCTGGGCTACCTCAGGCTCAGGGGACGTGCCCAGTCACATGCTGGGTGTCTCAGCTGTGAGCCCAGACACGCAGCAGCCCCCTCAACAGTCAAGGGCAAGGAGGGGCATTTTTCCTATCATTTCATGACTAAGGAAGGGAGATGGAGGCCAGGTGTCTAAGTAATTGTGCATTTAGCATATCACAATGTATCATAAGCTGTTTTCAGAAATGATGACGATGGGGGCGTGGGGACAAGGAGGATGTGACACTCCCCAGCAGGGCGGCGCAGGGAACTTCCCTCGGCTCTGGGAGGGGGTGTTGTCCAGGGATGCCCTCCCTTGGTCTCAGCTGGAAGTGCCAGGATGCTGCCTACTGCCAGGGCACACCTGTCACCCTCTCTCCTGAACTCAGTCACCAAACCCTTCCTACCTTCTGCTTGTCTAACCCCCTTGCAGCAGTCACATCACTGTCCTACTGAGAGTTTGGCAAAAAGCCTCCTGAGTGGCACCAAACCCTTCCACACCTCTGACTCCCATCACCACATCGGCACTGAAGCACACCCTCTGCAGGCTCCAACAGGTTACTTGAGACCACTGAACATTCCAGAAACGCATCCGGTATCTCTGCCTTTGCTCATATGACTACGCTCGCTCGACCTGATGGTGCCTTTCGTTTGTACAATGCTTTCTAGTTCATGAAGAACCTTGAACTCTGACCCCAAAGGCCAGCGTGGTGGCTTATGCCAGGAATCCCAACACTTTGGAAGGCTGAAGCAGGCAGACTGCTTGAGTCCAAGAGCTTAAGACCAGCCTAGGCAACAAAATGAGACCTCCTCTCTATAAAAACATTAGCCAGGCTGGGCGCGGTGGCTCACGCCTGTAATCCCAGCACTTTGGGAGGCCGAGGCAGGCGGATTACAAGGTCAGGAGATGGAGACCATCCTGGCGAACACGGTGAAACCCCGTTTCTACTAAAAATACAAAAAATTAGCCAGGCATGGTGGCGGGTGCCTGTAGTCCCAGCTACTTGGGAGGCTAAGGCAGGAGAATGGTGTGAACCCAGGAGGCGGAGGTTGCAGTGAGCCAAGATCACGCCACTGCGCTCTAGCCTGGGCGATAGAACCAGACTTTGTCTCAAAAAAAATAAAAAAACACGTTAGCCAGCCGGGCACAGTGGTTCACATCTGTAATCCCAGCACTTTGGGAGGCTGAGGTGGGCAGATACAAGGTCAGGAGTTCAAGGCCAGCCTGGCCAAGATGGTGAAACCCTATCTCTACTAAAAATACAAAAATTAGCTGGGCATGGTGGCCTATGCCTGTAATCCCATCTACTCGGAAGGCTGAGTTGTAGTGAGCCGAGACTGCGCCACTCCACTCCAGCCTGGGCGACAGAGTGAGACATTGTCTCAAAAAAAAAAACAAAACAAAAACACAAAACGTTAGCTGGGCATGGTCTGCGGTCCCAGCTACTGGTGGGGGTAGGGGCTGAGATGAGAGGATTGCAGGAGGCCTAGAGGTCAAGGTTGCAGTGAGCTGAGATCACACCACTGGACTCCAGCCTGGGCAACAGAGCAAGACCCTGGCTCAAAGAAAAAAAAAAAAAAAAAAAAAAAAAAAAGGCGAAACAACTCCCATTTGGGCTAGAAGAGCAGATAAAGGCAGCCATTGCAGATGCTGAACACTTATCATTCTTCCGGTTTGAATGCTGGCATTTTTCTTGCTCCATATTCTCAGAAAAAAAATTTCCCTGGAATATCAAGTATCCAGCCATGCATTGCGGAAATCTCGCTTTCTCTGTGCCATATTTTTTTTGGCAGTTTTCACCTTTCCTTTCAAAAGCTTGGGAAACTTCTTCCACCAGCATCATCTCCTGCAGATGTTGGGGTGCTGGTCCCTGCTCTGGCCAGGAACACAGAGCCGAAGCATGGGCCACCTCACAGGAGCCTCAACACTCGCAGTTGCTGGGACGTCACCCCAGTGATGCTCTCATTTCCCAAGCAATCTCTTCAGAGAACTCTCCTGCTTTCACACACTCCTGGTGCCTGAGGCCTCCTTTCCTACGCTGAATTCTGCAGGGATACTCTCCCCTCTAGGCATGACTTCGTGGCAAGTCCTAATCTCTCTTCCGAACAGACACATAACATTCTTCAGGCAAACCAAGCACTCAAGTCCTCCAAGAACAAGTGGAAAGAGAGAGCTAGAAGTGAACAGCAAATTCAGTGCTGAAACAGAAGACAAAGACAATGCAATGCAAAGAACTGCATGTGACCTCAGTGCCAGGGGAGGACAGACAAGGCACCAACACACACAAAAGAAATGGAATGTAGGCGGGGCGCGGTGGCTCACGCCTGTAATCCCAGCACTTTCAGAGGCTGAGGCAGGCGGATCACGAAGTCAGGAGATCAAGACCATCCTAGCTAACATGGCAAAACCCCGTCTCTAGTAAAAAATACAAAAAAATTAGCCGGCATGGTGGCGGGCGCCTGTAGTCCCAGGTACTCAGAAGGCTGAGGAAGGAGAATAGCATAAACCCGGGAGGTGGAGCTTGCAGTGAGCTGAGATTACGCCACAGCACTCCAGCCTGGGTGACAGAGCGAGACTCTGTCTCAAAACAACAAAAAGAAAAGAAAAGAAATGGAATGTGAATGATTAGAATTGCTATTAGATGACAAGTTTGGGAGGAGGCATTCACACCCTACCAAAAAAGGTTTAAAATATAACATAAGCTATGACAAAAGGTTCAACTTGCAAGACTTAGAATTGGTGTGAGTATGTACACATTTATCTGACTCCCAACATTAAACTTACTCAAAAGAACAAAGTGGGCCAGGCACAGTGGCTCACGCCTGTAATCCCAACACTTTGGGAGGCCAAGGCGGGAGCATCGTTTGAGCCCAGGAGTTCGAGAATCGCCTGGGCAACACAGGGAGACCCTATCTCTACAAATATATATACATATATATATTTTTTAATTGGCCGGGCATGGTGGTGCATGCGTGTGGTCCCAGGTTCTTGTGAGGCTGAGGCAGGATGATTGCTTGAGCCCCGGAGGTTGAGGTTGCAGTGAGTAGTGATCGTGCCACCACACTCCAGCCTCAGTTACAGAGTGAGACCCTGTCTCAAACAACAAAAAGAAAGGAAAAGAGAAAGAGGAGAAGGAGAAAGAGAAGGAGAAAAAGAAAAAGACGACCCCTACCCCAAAAAGGTAAATGCTAAACCCATCATTCCCTGATGCTGAAATGGTCACACTGCCACATCACACACACATTACAGGGAGTGTGCAGGGCTGGTTTAGCAAGCCTGGGTTGTCCACACCCTGCACTTTTCTTTTTCTTTTTTTTTTTTTTTGAGAAGGAGTTTCACTCTGTCACCCAGGCTGGAGTGCGGTGGCACGATCTCAGCTCACTTCAACCTCCACCTCCCAGGTTCATGGGATTCTCTTGCCTCAGCTTCCTGAGTAGCTGGGATTACAGGCGCACATCACAATGCCCAGCTAATGTTTGTATTTTTTAAGTAGAGGTGGGGTTTCAGGATGTTGACCAGGCTGGTCTCAAACTCCTGACCTCAAGTGATCCACCCAGCTCGGCCTCCCAAAGTGCTGGGATTACAGGCGTGAGCTACCACGCCTGGCCGACACCCTGCACATTCTTAAGAAAGGTCTGTGCTGTGCACAGTGGCTCATGCCTGTAATCCCAGCACTTTGGGAGGCCAAGGTGGGCAGATCACGAGGTCAGGAGATCGAGACCATCCTGGCTAACATGAGGAAACCCCATCTCTCCTAAAAACATAATTAGCCGGGCATGGTGGCGGGTGCCTGTAGTCTCAGCGACTCGGGAAGCTGAGGCAGGAGAATGGCATGAACCCAGGAGGCGGAGCTTGTAGTGAGCAGAGATCCAGTCACTGCACTCCAGCCTGGGCGACAGAGTGAGACTCTGTCTCAAAAAAGAAAAAGAAAGGTCTGATCCTTGACTGGCTGCTGGGGGGTAACCTCTGAGCCCTTGGGCTATCCTGCCTGATAAAATGTCTTTGCCTGCCAGGGGCACTGGGCCATGGTGTATTAGGGGGATCTCTGGAGGGCCTGCGTAGCCAAAGTAATTTATATGGGTTCCATGCCTACATAACAGATCCCTCAATGAAAAAAACCTAAGCACCAAGGCTTGGGTGAGCTTCCTGGTCCACATGGTCATTGGAGAATTAAGCACTGTCTACGCAACTTCACTGAGCGCTGAATGAGCTGAACGCTGGTCCTGGTCTCTCCCGGACTCCAGCTTATATGCCTTTGCCCACCGTAATTTTTTTTTTTTTTTTTTTTTTTTTTTTTGAGACAGAGTCTTGCTCTGTCACCCAGGCTGGAGTGCAGTGGCGTGATCTTGGGTCCCTGCAACCTCAATCTCCTGGGTTCAAGCGATTCTCCTTTCTCAGCCTCCCAAGTGCGTGCCACCACACCTGGCTAGTTTTTGTATTTTTAGTAAAGACGGGGTTTCACCATGTTGGCCAGGCTGGTCTCGAACTCCTGACCTTGGGCGATCCGCCCACCCCGGCCTCCTAAAGTGCTGGGATTATAGGCATGAGCCACCATGCCCGGCCTTGTAATTTTAATCTGTAGCCTTTCAATGTATTAAACTGTAACTGTGAATATAAGAGCTTTTCAGAGTTCTGTGAGTCCTTCTGGTCAACCTGTGAATGGTCTCAAGGACCCGTACACAGTGAACGCCAGGCTTACTTAATAAGAAACAGGCCTTCAGGAATTTCGAGAAAGGTGGGCCATTTCTTCACAGCAGTGGTCCTCAACTGGGGGCAGTTTTGCCTTCAGGGAACATTTGGCCACGTTTGAAGACAGTTTCGGGAGTTTGGTGGGAGTGGAGTGGGGAAGAGGTGCAGAAGGGGGCAGCTACTGGCTGCAGAGGGTAGGAAGGTGTAAAACATTCTACAGCTCACGGGGCAGCCCTAGAGGATGATCTGGCCCCAAATGCTGACTGTGCTGAGCTGAGAAACTGCTTTACAGGGAGGAAGAACCTTGTGGGCAAGGCTGTGTCAGGCACAGGACTCTTCAGCCAGAGGCCAACCTCACACACCAGCAGATGTGAAGAAACCCTGCAGCGTAGAGCGCCCAGCCCTGTTTAGTTTCACCACCTTCTCTTCCTGAACACGAAGAAAAACTCAGAGGCCAGTCAGTCAGGACACAGTAACAGCAAATGCTGAACACTCTGCCTCCCCTGCACAAGGAGAAGAAACTCACCCTGACACCACCAAACCTGCGTCCTGTGTCCCCTCCCTGTTCTCCCTGTCCCTTTGCATGCTGATCAGGGCTTTGCAATTTTTTTTTTTTTAACCGTGACTGTAGTGAGTTGAATGATGGCCACATCCTAATCCCTACAACCTGTGAATACGTGACCCTACATGGAAAGAAGAGACCCACATTGAAGATCTTTAGATGGGGAGACTGTTGGGGGTAAGCCTGGTGTCACCACAATGATCGCTACAGTGAGGGAGGTGGGAGGACCAGAGACAGAGGAGGAAAAGTGACAACAATGGGAGGCTCCTGAGCCAGAAACCCACACCCCCTCTGTACTGAGCACATCGCAGACCCTCAGAGTTTAATGTTTGAGTATTTACGACTTTTCCAAATTTCACCCTCACATCAGCCCTATAATGGCCACTCTTGCTTTCACACATGCCTGCCTTTCTGCATGTGTATGTTTAGGTTAAATATTCAAAAGCAGAATTGCCAGGCAGCTCCCAGAATGCTGCACACAGGTACACATGCAAAGGGAAGAACTGCTCCTTGAGCTATCCTAACGCAATAAGAGAGGAAAAGCAGCGGTGTCACCATCAACAATGATGAACTCTGGGCTCGCTCCAAGTGCCAGGCTCCAGGCCAGGGATGTAAGTGGGACCCAGACCCAGCAAGGGCACAACCCCAGCCTGTGTGGCCTTTTCCCAGGTAGCAGGGAGGCCACATGAGCAAACAGGCAAGAATAATGAAGTGCAATCAGCATTGGATTAAGGAAAGACTATAGTGCTATGGCCACAGGATGAGGTTAAGGGAGGGGAGGCACTCCAATGCACAGGCAGAGGCTGAGGCAGACTGGAAACCTCACCCCAGAGATTGGGAAGACCCTGGCACATCCCATGACCTGAGCATAGAGAAAGGCAAGGGCCGCAGCTAGAGAAAGTCCCATACAAGTTTAGAATTCTATCTCAGAGAGAGAGAAGGCATTGCTGGGCTTATGTAGATGTTGGCAGGCTGGAGAATATCCACTGCGGGGAGTAAAGGTGCAATAAGGAGAAGTGGCTATCACCAAAGGCCTGGACTCAAGGGACAGCAAAATGGAGAGAAGTGGGCAGATTCATTCTCTACATTGGAAGTATAATTAGTTATGCAACAGAATTGGGAGCGAAGGCTCAATAATGACATCTCTTTTTCTAGATTCAAGAACTTGGGAAAGTTTCCATCTTTTCCCAGAGTGAACAAGGAGGGGGAGGAATCAAGACATGTTAAGGCTGGACACAATTTCCAAGTGGGAATGTTACACAGGCAGTTACGTTTGCCAGCCTGAAGCCCAGAGAAGAAATTGGGTCACCACAATAAAGATATTTAAGTCCACGAGACTCAGCAGCACTTAAACTAAACAGGAACAATCGAGTTACAGAGAGGGAACAGGACCCAGGACCAAGGGAACTCAATGATTTACAGATCTAATAAAGGAGGGGCCTTGTGTACACAGAAGAAAATCTGGGCCTTTTAATTTTCTGTGGGCTGAATATATTACAGACAGAAGTGTGTAGATAAATCTATAAATTATCTACTTTGACACCATACTTAAAATAATTTATTATACTCTATTTTGTCTGCCTGATCAAATTCTAAGATAAGTGTTTTAGTTTCTCATATAGTCCTTCTCATATTTCCTTTAAGTACACAATTTTTGTTTTATATCTATGCTATGGTGTCTGGCCCATAAACATTCAAGATTAATGTATCTTCTTCCTATAGCCTTTTATCACTAAAGAGATGATAAGGCCAGGCCTTAATCCTGTAATCATGCCTGTAATCCCAGGACTTTTGGAGGCTGATGTGGTTTGGTTGTGTCCCCACCTAAATCTTTTTATATTGTAGCTCCCATAATTCCCATGTGTCATGTTATAGGAGGGACCCAGGTAACTGAGTCATGGGGGCAGGTCTTTTCCTTGCTGTTCTTGTGACAGTCTCACAAGATCTGATGCTTCTATAAAGAAGAGTTCCCCTGCACACACCCTCTTGCCTGCTGCCACGTAAGGTGTGACTTTGCTTCTCCTTTGCCTTCTGCCATGATTGTGAGACCTCCCCAGCTATGTGAAACTGTGAGTCAATTAAACCTCTTTCCTTTATAAATTACCCAGTCTTGGGTATGTCTTTTTTTTTTTTTTTTTTTTTTGAGATGGAGTCTCGCTCTGTTGCTCAGGCTGGAGTGCAGTGATGCGATCTCAACCCACATCAAGCCTGCAAGCTCTGCCTCCTGGGTTCACGCCATTCTCCTGCCTCAGCCTCCCAAGTAGCTGGGACTACAGGTGCCTGCCACCACGCCCGGCTAATTTTTTCTATTTTTTTTTTTTAATAGAGACAGGGTTTCACCATGTTAGCCAGGATGGTCTCAATCTCCTGACCTTGTGATCCACCCACCTCTGCCTCCCAAAGTGCTGGGATTACAGGCATGAGCCACCACGCCTGGCCCGGGTATGTCTTTATTAGCAGCATGAGAACAGACTATTACAGAGGTCAAAGCAGGAAGACTGCTTGAGCCTAGGAGTTGGAGACTAGCTTGGACAACAAAGTGAGACCGAATCTCTACAAAAAAATCAAAAACTTAGCTGGGTGTAGTGGCATACACTTGTAGTCCCAACTACTGAGAAGGTTGAGGTGGGAGGCTCACTTGAGCCGGGAGCTCAAGGCTGCAGTGAGCTGTGATAGCATCACTGCACTCAAGCCTGGGTGACAGAGTGAGACCCTGTTTCAAAAAAAAAAAAAAAAGAAAAAAAAGATAAAAGTGTCCTAATGCTGTTGAACTAAAGGTCTACCTTATCTGATATTATCTTGCCACCCATTTCCTTATTTGTTTTCACTGATGGATCTATTCTCATCCTACCACCTATTTGTCAAAGCCTGGATCATCTGACTCTTCTAAGTAGCACATATCTTTAACTTTTTATTTTCAATTCAAAGTGTCTACTAAAACAAGAGTTCTACCTATCACATTTACTGTGAAAACTAGTCGTATTTCTGCCATTACATATTATGTTTTCTATTACTTTTCAAGTTCAAGACCAGCCTGGACAACATGGTGAAACCCTGTCTATACTAAAACAATAAAAAAATTAGCTGGGTGTGGTGGCGCACATCTGTGGTCCCAGTAACTTGGGAGGCTGAGGCACAAGAATCGCTTGAACCCATGAGGCGGAGGCTGCAGCGAGCTGAGGTCATGCCACGATTCCAGCCTGGGTGACAGAGCGAGATCCTGTCTCTAAAAAAAAAACAAAAAAAAAAACCAGGACTATTTTTTCAACTTGACAAAATATTTAAGCTTCTTTAATGAAAATAACGATCTATGAGAAAAAGAGGTGACAGTCACAAACAGTTCACAATAAAATAAACTGCACGGCTAAAAAATACAAAAAGCTGCTCTGTATTAAAGACATATAATCCCAGCACTTTGTGAGGCCAAGGCAGGAGGCTCTCTTGAGGTCAGAAGTTCGAGACAAGTCTGGGCAACATGTGAGACTCCGTCTATAAAAAAAAATAATAATGAAGACATGAATCAAAACATGCTGGGGCCTGTGATCTCAGCCTCCTTCCCTAGAAAATGCCCCAGGCCTTCCTACCTTTCAGAATCCACTGACCACTCAGGCTGTACTTCCTACATGACAGGCACTGTACCCTGTTCTCTGCCTGAATTCATGCATTTGATCTTCCTTGTAACCCCACAAAGACAATTATCAGCATTTACCCTGTTTTCTGAAAGAGGAAACCAAGGCAGAAAGAACTTGAGTAAAACTTAACTGAGGCCTTGTGGCTGGGGAGTGAGAAGTGGGGAGCTCCACAGCTCATGACCCTAAGCACACTACCACTCAGGCTCCCAGCCTCCCCATCCGGTATACCCCGGCCCAGCCCAGCCCAGCCCAATGCCCCTGTTCTTTTTCTTAGCATCCTTGGCTTGAGGTCCATCTCTTGGCCTCTCTGACCTGTTTGTTCTGTGTAATCTGCCCATGCCCTTGACTGCCCTCTCTGCCCAACCCTGCTAGTTTCTGAGTCCTGGGTGGTATAGGAGTTCAGGAACACCAGTATCTGCTCAGTCACCATCCCCTTACAGCTGCAAGCTCATGCTCTCACTCCCTACTTCAGCCCCCTTCCACCACTGTCCTCTCTTTGCAGACAAATCAGCCTTTTAATTCACTCCAAGGGATGACTCTGGACTCTTTCAACTTCCTGGCACACAAACTCCTGCAAGCCTGCACTCATTAGTAGCTCCCTTCAAATTCTGAGGTCAGATGTCTTCTCTCTGGTCAAGATGAATCCATAGCCCAGTGCCCCACCCCCATGACGCTTCTCCTCTCAGCTGAGGCCTGAACAGAGTGACCAACACTTTGTTTTCCCCTCCTTATCTTGCCCATTCCTGCTCTGCTCTCTCATTCCTGAACACACACACAAACACAAATGTAGACCACACCCAAGAGGTCTGCCCAATATCCTGTGTGATACTATCCTGTCCTGATGCTCCTGGCCTTCCCTGGGGAATCTCTCACTGCCTGTGTCCATCTCTGCTCTCTAACCCTGTCCTTCCTTGTCTGGAGGCATCCAAGGGCAAGGGCTGAGAACACTCACTTTGCAACCTGCTTTCAAAGTACTGCCTCCATTACCTGCTGCTGTAGGACTCTGAACGGGCCTCTTTAACCTCTCCAGGCCTCAGTTTCCTCATCTGTAGACATCTGGAAAGACAGCAAGCCCTGCCTTGTGAGGATGCTGAAAGAACTGAGTTGCATTTACAGAGCTTAACATTGTGCTGACCTGCAAAAGGGGCACAACAGATGTATTCATAGTGATTATACTTGGACATAAAATTCTCCTTCTGTTCCTCATACTAGACCTGTGTGGGGGCTGAACTGGCAGAAGTCCCTCCGGCTGCAGGGCTAGGGAAGGAGTTGCTTTCTCTTTCCTTTTCCAGTTTTCTCCTTCCCTGCTTGTGGGGTGATGTTTCCAATCTGCTCCAGGTTACATGTCCAGCCCAAACGTCCTGGACTTCCTGCCGCTGCCATTCCCTCCTCCACATTCAGTCATGTCACCCACATGCTCCTCAACTCCCATGCAGAGACTGACCAGGAATTCCACAACTTGCCTGCACTGTGACTTCTATCCTGGCTCCACGCTGGAAACAGAAACACAGTCTTCCTCCACTCCTTCCTGTCTTTTGGCATCCCTCCTTAAACGGAGTCATTTCCACAATCAGATGTTTCCCTGCTCCCTTAGACTCTGAAATCCAACCCCATGCCTTCCTCATTAGCACTGCCTTGTATGGTCCCCATCAAATATCACCCAACACAAATGCAACCCCGATCCCTCACTTACAGGCGTTACATACACATCCCATCCTGTTCACCTCTGTAGTCTCTCACTGGGGTGCACCAGCAGCGCTTAACCACTGCAGGCCCCCAACACCCCAGTTACCCCTGCCCTGCCAGGACTGGCCTTAATCTTCTCTTCACTTGAAAAATACACACGTTCTCTTCAAGGTTCAAGCTTCACGTACCATTGGAAGAAAATGTGTCCACGTCTGGAGCTGGGATGACCTCTGGGGTCCAATAGGCGCCACCTGGTGCCGCTGTACCAGGAGGCTCTTGGCTGCCACCTGTGGATAAGCCGCAGAAGATGAGCTAAGGGAGGCAAAAGGAGCCGGGAGAGGCCCACTGGGTCGGCAGCCCCAGAGCTCCATACTCCGGCCTGAATCTCCAGCCCCTGCAGCCCTCGACCCAGGCCCCTTCTGTCGGGAGGGCCCACCCAGTCCTACCCCCTGCCCGGACCTGCGAGGGGGCCCGGCCTTATCAGTTCCCTCCCAGCTCTGTAGCAAGAGAGCCTCCCAACAAGCTCAGACCCAGCCGGGCGCTGCGGCAGGGGAAATCTGACTGGACTGGTCTTCCCTGTCCCTGAGGCCGGAGAGATCCCGATCCCATCAGGCCCCTGCCCTTGCCCGGCCTCGCCGCATGAGGGACTCCCGCAGGCCCTGCTCGTTTCTCCGGCACGCCCAGGTCACTTGGGGCGGCTCTGGCCTGGTCCTGCGCTCGGGCCGCACCCGGCTAACAGTGAAACCTCCGCGCCAACCTTGAGGGGGCCAGACTCACCTGTACGCACCGGGCAATGGCGCTGCTTCCGGTGGCCGGCGGACGTGCCTGCGCTCCGCGCAACGAACAACTCCCAGAATTCCGCGCCGCGGCCGTTGCTCCCACAGGTATATTCATTGCCGGCGGGAGCTTGCGGTCCCGCGGCGGCGAGACGAGCTTTTTCCTGTGTTCGCGACTAGCATTGTGGCTTAGGGAGTTGCTTCCCGCGGCTCTGCTCCTTGGTGCGCCTGTGCCCTCCACCTTGAACGGGCCACGCTGGTTCTCATCCAGCAACCGAAGCCGAGACTGTGGAGGCGGCGCCCGGCGTCCAGGGCGGGACTAGCGCCTGATGGGACTCGGCGCTGTCATCTCCTCAGGGGCCTTGCCGGCGCCTTGGCCTGCTGGGGTGAGAGACGAAGACTGCGCCATGAGAACGGTCCGAGGCCGTTAACCGGGAGCCCAGGGGCAAGGGCGCCCGCCACCATCTGCGCCTGTGGCAGGGACTCGGGGACAGCCTGGGCGTGGGGTCGCGTCCTAGTGACAGAAACAAGCCCCGGGTGTGCCCACTTGGAGCATTCCGTGTGGAAGCTGGAAGCACGCTAACTGGAGGCGGCGATTCGTCCTAGGTGATTGCTCAGTCGAGCCTATTTGGCTTTCTGTGGTAGCTCCTAAGTGGGACAGGGAAAAAAATAGGGAGGCTGGCAGTTAGTGACCAAGTTCTGTTTCGTACCTATTGCTGCAGAAGTTGTGGGTCAGAGTTCTGTTACTATAAATGGTCTCATGTTCAGTCTCAGTGCTGTGGGCTTCAGTGTCTGAGACCCACCACCTGCTGACCCGTCCTGGCTCTTCAATGAGGGAGACCACAGGAAACTTTCCTACGAATGCCAGATAGGCGGGAACCACTGTGGCTCAGGCATCCTCAGCTCCTGGACTGTGTTTTTGTGTTTGGGGTGCATCTGTGACTAACCTTCCTTGGCTTGACTGTCTTGTGCCTGACCTTGTCAATAGCTTTACCCAACAGTCGTCACCTTTTTACTTGCTTGTTTTCATACCTGGCTAGCACGATCCCGCAATTTTTAGATTCTTCCAGGAAATCTAGAATCTGACTCCCTAAGGGGGGATCTTGATGGATTCTAAGCTAATCGGAATGGACTCAAGCCTCTTGCTGTGTGAATTAGGCAAGGGTATTCTGGCCAAGGAGAAATAAGGCTGCTAGGGGTTTCCTGGGAAGGCTCCCTCAGTCTTTTTTTTTTTTTGTGAGACGGAGACTCCCTCTGTCCCCCAGGCTGGAGTGCAGTGGTGCGATCTCAGCTCACTGCAGGCTCTGCCTCCCGGGTTCACACCTTTCTCCTGCCTCAGCCTCCTGAGTAGCTGGGACTACAGGCGCCCGCCACCACGCCCGGTTAATTTTTTGTATTTTTAGTAGAGACGGGGTTTCATTCCGTTAGCCAGGATGATCTCGATCTCCTGACCTTGTGATCCACTGAGGCAGGAGAATTGCATGAACCTGGGAGGCGGAGCTTGCAGTGAGCTGAGATCACACCACTGCATTCCAGCCCAGGCTACAAAGCGAGACTCTGTCTCAAAAAAAAAAAAAAAGAAAGAAAGAAAATTTCAAACATACAAAAGTAGAGAGAATAGTGTAATGAAACCCCATGTTTCACCCATGCATCAATCACCCTCAACTAGTTTCATTGACTGTCAGCATTCTGCCTTTTACTCTATCCCTACCTGCTCCCAGTTCCCAGGGTTATTTTGAAGCAAATCCTAGACACATCATTTCATCCATAAATACTTAAGAATTTAAGAATGTATGTCTAGGGCCAGGCGCTGTGGCTCACGCCTGTAATCCCAACACTTTGGGAGGCCGGGGCGGGTGGATCACGAGGTCAGGAGATCAAGATCATCCTGTCTAACAGAAACCCTGTCTCCATTAAAAATACAAAAAATTAGCTGGGCGTGGTGGCGGGCATCTGTAGTCCCAGCTACTCGGGAGGCTAAGGGAGGAGAATGGTGTGAACCTGGGAGGTGGAGCTTGCAGTGAGCCAAGACACTCCAGCCTGGGTGACAGAGCGAGACTCTGTCTCAAAAAAAAAAAAAAAAAAAAAAAAAAAAAAAAAAGAATATCTCTAAAAGACAATGCTTTTTTCTAGAGTGGGCAAATCCAAAGACACAGAGTGTTGTCAGGGCCTAGGGAAGATTGAGGAGAAATTCCAGTCAATGGGAATTTGAGAAACTGGCTTCTTTCTGGGGTAATGAAAATGTTCTAAAATTTATTGTAGTGATGGTTGTAAAACTGTGAGTGTATTAAACCATGTACATTTTAAGTGGGCGAATGGTATGTGAATTACATCTCAAGCTGTTTAAAAATCAACACCAAGACCTATTAGAAAAAAAAAAGATATAATGGGAAAAAAGAATGACTTTTTTTTTTTTTTTTTTAGACAAAGTCTCACTGTGTCGCCCAGGCTGGAGTGCAGTTGCCAGTCACGATCTTGGCTCACTGCAACCTCTGCCTCCCGGGTTCAGGCAATTCTTCTGCCTCAGCCTCCTGAGTAGCTGGGATTACAGGCACGCACCACCATGCTTGGTTAATTTTTGTATTTTTAGTAGAGACGGGATTTCGCCATATTGGTCAGGCTGGTCTTGAACTCCTGACCTTGTGATCCGCCCACCTTGGCCTCCCAAAGTGCTGGGATTACAGGCATGAGCCACCACACCCGGCAAAAGAATGATTTTTTAAAATAACTACACAATCATTAATTCACCTATAATGTTAGGAATAGTTTCTTAATATTATAAAATATTCAGTGTTAAAGTTACCCCAATTGTGTCTTTTTTTATATTTTACTTACTCAAATTAGGATATGAACAAAGTTCATACCTTGCATTTGGTTAATATGTACTGACGTCTCATGTGGATGTCTTCCACATGTGATTTTTCATTTTATTTCCATTTATTTGTGTTTTGTTTTGTTTTGTTTTGTTTTGAGACGGAGTCTTGCCCTATCACCCAGGCTGGAGTGCAATGGCGCAATCTCAGCTCACTGCAACCTCCGCCTCCCTGGTCAAGCGATTCCCCTACCCCAGCCTCCCAAGTACTGGGATTACAGGCTTGGGCCACTGCACCCAGCCTCAGGAGGCTGGAGCAGGAGAATCGCTTGACCAGGGAGGCGGAGGTTGCAGTGAGCCAAGATCGCACCTGCACTCCAGTCTGGGTGATAGGGTGAGACTCCATCTCAAAACAGAAGTATGAACTTTGTTCATATCCTAATTCAAATAAGTAAAATATAAAAAAGACACAAATGGGGTAATTTAAACACTGAATATGGATTCAGCCATATGTGGATTTTTAACATATTGAATGTGTTTTAATTCATTTCAGTGAATAACTTAATTCTCCACTTGACCCAACCTTGGTCAAGAGGAGCTCCTTCAAGCTTGCTCCTATGTCCTTGTGACATGACCCCAGTACTCTTTGATAGCTTCTTTGCTTTCTGGTATGGGCATTCTGCAAATGTCCTGCTTCAGCCCTGGAATCTGTTATTTCCCTGAGGAGCCTGGTTCTTTTTAGTGGGAAATGTGTTTCAGAGACCACAATCTGTGTACTAGAATGACTCATTATTACTAGCGTAGCCATTATAGACTTCTTCAATGTAAAATTACTTTTTTTTTTTTTTTTTTTTGAGACTGACTCTGGCTCTGTCACCCAGGCTGGAGTGCAGTGGCCGGATCTCAGCTCACTGCAAGCTCCGCCTCCCGGGTTTAGGCCATTCTCCTGCCTCAGCCTCCGGAGTAGCTGGGACCACAGGCGCCCGCCACCTCACCCGGCTAGTTTTTTGTATTTTTTAGTAGAGACGGGGTTTCACCGTGTTAGCCAGGATGGTCTCGATCTCCTGACCTTGTGATCCGCCCGTCTCAGCCTCCCAAAGTGCTGGGATTACAGGCTTGAGCCACCGCGCCCGGCTTGTAAAATTACTTTTTAAGAAAATATATATTTTGGATTTATCCTGATATTTCTAATGAGATTTAGGATTATAGTGATTTAATTTTTTTTTCTTTTTTTTTGAGACGGAGTTTCACTCTTGTTGCCCAGGCTGGAGTGCAATGGTGCGATCTCGGCTCACTGCAACCTCTGCCTCCCAGGTTCAAGCGATTCCCCTGCCTCAGCCTCCCAAGTAACTAGGACTATAAGCCCGCATCACCACGCCCAGCTAATTTTTTGTATTTTAGTAGAGTTGGAGTTTCACCATTTTGGCCAGGATGGTCTCAATCTCCTGACCTCATTATCCGCCTGCCTTGGCCTCCCAAAGTGTCTGGATTACAGGTGTGAGCCACCACGCAGGGCTGCAAACATACTTTAATATGGCAAAACAATCACATACATCATGCATTTTTCACTTTGTAGCATGCTTATGTCTTACAGAATCTGCCGTGGTCTCACGTGGAAAAATGTTTAATAAGAATTTCAATATTACATTTCTGTCTACTGTTTCCATGTCTGTATCAATAATGCATTCGTTTGAGGAACAACTTTCTCCACATCAGTGTTTATATTATTATTTTTTTTTTTTTTTTTTTTTTTTGAGATGGAGTCTCGCGCTGTCGCCCAGGCTGGAGTGCAGTGGCCGGATCTCAGCTCACTGCAAGCTCCACCTCCCGGGTTTGCGCCATTCTCCTGCCTCAGCCTCCCGAGTAGCTGGGACTACAGGCGCCCACCACTTCGCCCGGCTATTTTTTGTATTTTTTAGTAGAGACGGGGTTTCACTGTGTTAGCCAGGATGGTCTCGATCTCCTGACCTCGTGATCCGCCCGTCTCGGCCTCCCAAAGTGCTGGGATTACATATATTATTCATTTTTAGGCTTGGTGCTTAAGCTTAGTGATTGCCTTTTGTAGGATTGTGTCATAAGAGCAAAGAATGACCATATATTGTTACATTAAAAATGTTACCTTTGGCCGGGGGCACGGTGGCTTATGCCTGTAATTCCAGCACGTTGAGAGGCTGAGGCAGGTGAATCACCTGAGGTCAGGAGTTCAAGACCAGCCTGGCCAACATGGCAAAACCCTGTCTCTACTAAAAATACAAAAACTAGCTGGGTGTGGTGGCAGGCACCTGTAATCCCAGCTACTCAGGAGGCTGAAACAGGAGAATGGCTTGAGCCTAGGAGGTGGAGGTTGCAGTGAGCCGAGATGGTGCCACTGCACTCCTCTAGCCTGCCTCTGTCTCAAAAAAGAAAAAAAAAAAAAAAGTTACTTTTACCTTGATGTCCAAATAAAGGGGAAGAAAATATTTTTAATGTTATGGCTGGGCACAATGCCTCACACCTGTAACCCCAGCACTTTGGGAGGCTGAGGTTGGAGAATCACTTGAGACCAAGAGGTTGAGGCTGCAGGGAGTGATGATCCTGCCACTACACTCTAGCCTGGATGACAGAGCGAAACCCTGTCTCAATTTAAAAAGTTCATTCACCAGGTGTGGTCACTCACGCCTGTAATCCCAGCACTTTGGGAGGCCGAGGCAGGCGGATCACAAGGTCAGGAGATTGAGACCATCCTGGCGAACATGGTGAAACCCCGTCTCTACTAAAAATACAAAAAATTAACCGGACGTGGTGGCGGGCACCTGTAGTCCCAGCTACTCGGGAGGCTGAGGCAGGAGAATGGCGTGAACCTGGGAAGCGGAGCTTGCAGTGAGCTGAGATCCTGCCACTGCACTCCAGCCTGGGCAACAGAGCAAGACTCCATCTCAAAACTAAAATAAAATAAAAAGTTCATTAACAGTTTGATTCAAGAATGAGTTATCTGGTGCCTGACATGACTAGAATGCTGCCTGGAAGGACTTTCTGCACTGATTATATGTATACACTTTCTCTCTATTATGAATTATCTGGTGTTCCATAGGTCAGATAGTCTCCTGAAGGCTTTTTCACATTTAGACATTCATGTTGGTTTTTGACTATATGAATTTTTTGATGCACACACAAGAAGGTAAGAATTCTGTCTGAAAGTTTTTCCACATTGACTACATTTATAGGCTTCTCTCCAGAATGAGTTCTTTGCTGTTCAGTAAGGTGAGAATTCTTGCCGCAGGATTTTCCACACTGGTGACATTCATGAGGTTTCTCTCTAGTGTGAAATCTCTGATGCCAAATAAGTAATCAGCTACAGCTGATTTGTCACACTCAGGACACTCCCAGTTTCTCTGCGGTATGATTTATCTGATGAGCAACAAGTGAGAACTGTAATTGAAGCATTTCCAACACTGATTACAGTTATGAAGCTTCTCTCCAGTATGAGTTATTTTATGTGCAACAAACCCAGAGCTGTATAGAAAGATTTGCTACCTTGACTACATTCATAAGGCTTCTCTCCATTACACTTTCCTTGATGCAAATTAAAATCAAGGATGTCACTGAAAGATTTCTCACATTGATTACCATGGAATTGTTTTTCTTCAGTGTGAGTTTTCTATTGCCCAATTAGATAAGATCTCCTGCTGAAAGCTCTCTGATGTTCCTGATGTTCCCAGAGTCTCCAGTATGAGTTATGCAATGTCTAACAAGGTGGGAGCACCAGGCTGAAAAACTTTCCACATTGATTACATTAATAAATTTTCTATCTAATAAGTTGTGATGTGCAAGTAGGTGAGAGTTCCATCAAAATGATTTACCATGTTGAATACATCCATGGGGTTTCTGTCCAGGAGCAGTCCTCCCCCTTTGAGAAAGACAAGAGCTGTAAAAGAAGTTTTTCTCACATTTATTATAATCATATGAATTATTTTATCTTTTTTTTTTTTTTTGAGGCGGCGGAGTCCCGCTGTGTCACCCAGCCTGCAGTGCAGTGGCACGATCACAGCTCACTGCAAGCTCTGCCTCCAGGGTTCATGCCACTCTCCCACCTCAGCCTCTGGAGTAGATGGGAAAACAGGCGCCTGCCACCACGCCTGGCTAATTTTGTTCTTGTATTTTTAGTAGAGACGGAGTTTCACCGTGTTAGCTAGGATGGTCTTAATCTCCTGACCTCGTGATCCGCCCACCTCGGCCTCCCAAAGTGCTGAGATTACAGGCGTGAGCCACCGCGCCTGGCCAAATTATTTTATCTTTTAAGACTCTCTGGTATACAGTTAGGGATATACTGGGGGTTGTTTTTTGTTTTTTCCTTTTGGCCAATAGATCTAGTGTTGTTAAAGTTGTCTATATTTACTATAGTTATAAAATTTTCCTCCTGTATGACTTTTCTTGTGAATATTAAAGGGTAAAACATGGCAGAAATAAAGATTATTGTTGGCATGCTTGTACAGTTTATCTTTTGTTTGCTTTCTTATTAGTTGATTAAGGTGAAACTCTGACAGAAAGTTGGTGCACACTCATTTTTGCACAATTTTTCACTTCCATACTTTTTTTTTTTTTTGAGACGGAGTCTCGTTCTGTTGCCCAGGCTGGAGTGCAGTGGCGTCATCTCAGCTCACTGCAACCTCTGCCTCCCAGGTTCAAGCGATTCTCATGCCGCAGCCTCCTGAGTAGCTGGGATTATGGGCGTGTGCTACCACGCCCAGCTAATTTTTGTACTTTTAGTAGAGACGGGGTTTCACTATGTTGATCAGGCTGGTCTCGAACCCCTGACCTCATGATCCGCCCGCCTCGGCCTCCCAAAGTGCTGGGATTACAGGCATGAGTCACCGTGCCTGGCCATAATTTTTCTAATGATTATTGAAATAAACTTTTCAAGCTTTTATTCTGTGAGCCAGGTTTATGGAAATATTATAATATGAATTATCGGCCGGGCGCGGTGGCTCAAGCCTGTAATCCCAGCACTTTGGGAGGCCGAGACGGGTGGATCACGAGGTCAGGAGATGGAGACCATCCTGGCTAATACGGTGAAACCCCGTCTCTACTAAAAAATACAAAAAACTAGCCGGGAGAGGTGGCAGGCGCCTGTAGTCCCAGCTACTCGGGAGGCTGAGGCAGGAGAATGGCGTGAACCTGGGAGGCGGAGCTTGCAGTGAGCTGAGATCCGGCCACTGCACTCCAGCCTGGGCGACAGAGCGAGACTCTGTCTCAAAAAAAAAAAAAAAAAAAAAAAAAAAAGAGAGAGAGAATCACTTGAAACCAGGAGTTCAAGACCAAACTGGCCAACACGGCAAAACCCCTCTCTACTAAAAGTACAATAATCAGCCAGGCGTGGAGGTGCATGCCTGTAATCCCAGCGACTCAGGAGGGTGAGGCACGAGAATCGCTTGAACTCAGGAGGCGGAGGTTGCAGTGAGCCGAGATTGCACCACTGCACTCCAGCCTGGGTGACAGAACAAGACTCTGTCTCGAAAAAAAAAAATTCTTTTTATGTAAATTATGTATGTCTAGTCTTCCTTTATGAATAGATATGAGTTTTTTGTCTTGCTTAAAAAAGCATTGCAAGCCATAGATTTTATGTTTATGTAGTCTTCTCAATTTTCTTTTGCACTTTTTAAAACATGCAAAGCTGGCCAGGTGCGGTGGCTCAAGCCTGTAATCCCAGCACTTGAGGAAGCTGAGGCAGGTGGATCACTTGAGGCCAGGAGTTTGAGTACAGCATGGCCAACATGGTGAGACCCTGTCTCTATTAAAAATACAAAATACAGACGGGGTCTCACCATGTTGTAAAATACAAAAATTAGGGCATTATGTAATTAGGGCAAATTGTAAAAATACAAAAATTAGGGCATTATGGCACGTGCCTATAATCCCAGCTACTAGTGGGGCTGAGTGGGGAGAATTGCTTGAACTTGGGAGGCAGAGGTTGCAGTGAGCTAAGATCACGCCACTGCATTCTAGCCTGGGTGACAGAGCAAGACTCCATCTCAAAATATAAAAAATTTGTTAAAAACACACAAATCATTAGTCTATTAGGAATTACTTTTGTTTGAGGTCTGATGCAGGCATCAGCTTACCAGGAGAGCTAGAATTCTCCCAAAATCACTTTTCAAATAAGCTATCATTTTTCTTCTACACATCCATTTATCAATACTTACAATAACACCACTCTGTAGCAGGGCGTGGTGGCAGACACCTGTAATACCAACTACTCGGGACACTGAGGCAGGAGAATCGCTTGAATCCGGGAGGCAGAGGTTGCGGTGAGCCGAGATCGTGCCATTGCACTCCAGCCTGGGAGACGGAGTGAGACTCTGTGTCAAAATAATAATAATAATAATAATAATAGGCCGGGCGCGGTGGCTCAAGCCTGTAATCCCAGCACTTTGGGAGGCTGAGACGGGCGGATCATGAGGTCAGGAGATCAAGACCATCCTGGCTAACACGGTGAAACCCCGTCTCTACTAAAAAATACAAAAAACTAGCCGGGCGAGGTGGCAGGCGCCTGTAGTCCCAGCTACTCGGGAGGCTGAGGCAGGAGAATGGCGAAAACCCGGGAGGCGGAGCTTGCAGTGAGCTGAGATCCGGCCACTGCACTCCAGCCTGGGCGACAGAGCCAGACTCTGTCTCAAAAAAAAAAAAAAAAAAAAAAATAATAATAATATCATTCGGTTGAGATTATAATGGCATTTTAATATCAAGCAAGGCCAGTTCTTTGACTATTATTTTGATTATAATTTTCTTGACTGTCATAAGCGTTTATTTTTCCTTTTGATCTTTTAAATCATTTTCTTTTTTTTTTTTTGTGTGACGGAGTCTCGCTATGTGGCCCAGGCTGGAGTGCAGTGGCGCCATCTGGGCTCACTGCATGCTCCACCTCCCGGGTTCATGCCATTCTCCTGCCTCAGCCTCCTGAGCTGATGGGACTACATGCGCCCACCACTGCGCCTGGCTAATTTTTTGTATTTTCAGTAGAGACGGGGTTTCACCGTGTTAGCCAGGATGGTCTCCATCTCCTGACCTCGTGACCCGCCCGCCTCAGCCTTCCAAAATGCTGGGATTACAGGCGTGAGCCACCGTGCCCAGCCTGAAGCATTCTTGCATTCCTGAAGCAAACTGAGTTTGAATATACTGTCATCCTTTTGATAAATTGTTGAGTTTGATTTTTTTTTTTTTTTTTTTTTTTTTTTTTGAGACAGAGTCTCATTCTTGTCGCCCAGGCTGGAGTGCAGTGGCTCCATCTGGGCTCACTGCAACCTCCACCTCCCGGGTTCAAGCAATTCTCCTGCCTCGGCTACCTGAGTAGCTGGGATTACAGGCACCCACCACCACACCCAGCTAATTTTTGTACTTTTAATAGAGATGGGGTTTCACCATGTTGGCCAGGCTGGTCTCAAACTCTTCATCTCAGGTGATCCGTCCGCCTTGCCTCCCAGAGTGCTGGGGTTACAGGCGTGAGCCACCGCGCCTGGCCCTTTTTTTTTTTTTTTTTTTTTTTTTTTTTAGACAGAGTGTTGCTCCATCACCTAGGCTGGAGTGCAGTGGCCCGATCTCAGCTCACTGCAACCTCTGCCTCCCAGGTTCAAGCAATTCTCCTGTCTCAGTCCACTGAGTAGGTGTGATTACAGGCGCCTGCCACCACACTTGGTTAATCTTCGTATTTTTAGTAGAGATGGGGTTTTGCCATGTTGGCCAGGCTTATCTCCAACTCCTGACCTCAGGTAATCCACCCGTGCCTCAGCCTACAGGCATGAGCCACTGTGCCCGACCCAATGTTTGCTCTTTCATCCCTCTGAAATTGAACTTTCTGTGTGGTATTATGGAGGTCTGACTTAATTTTCTTCCCGACAACTATATACTCTCCCAGCACATTTTGTGAACATTCCCTCTTTTCTGGATAACTTGAAAATGGCTGCTTTATCATATGCCACAAATGCCATCTCTACATAGCGTTGTTGCATTGATCTGTCTCTGCTCCAGGGTCACAGTTTTAATTACTTCAGCTTAACAATACACACTTTCATTTTGGTAAGACATGCCCTACATTGTTCTTCCTGTTCAAAATTGCCTTAACTTTTCCCATTTTCCCTTGTAGATGATGATGATGATGATGATGATGATGATGATGATTTTGAGATGGAGACTCACTCCTTGTCCAGCCTGGAGTGCAGTGGCATGATCTCAGATCAGTGCAACATCTGCCTCCTGTATTCAAGGGATTTTCCTGCCTCAGGATTCTGGGTAGCTGGGACTACAGGCGTGCCTGGCTAATGTTTGTATATTTGGTAGAGAACGGATTTCTCCAGGTTGCCCAGGTTGTTCTCGAACTCCTGACCTCAACGGATCCACCCACCTCCCATCTCGGATCACTGCAAGCTCCGCCTCCCGGGTTCATGCCATTCTCCCGCCTCAGCCTCCTGAGTAGCTGGGACTACAGGCGCCCGCCACCACGCCCCGCTAATTTTTTGTATTTTTAGTAGAGGCGTGGTTTCACCGTGTTAGCCAGGATGTTCTCGATTTCCTGATCTCATGATCCGCCCACCTCGGCCTCCCAGAGTTTTAGGATTACAGGTGTGAGCCACTGCGCTGGGCCTTTAACCAACTGTATTTAACTCACGTTTATTTTGGCAAATAAATAACCAAAAGGCCCCACCCCCACCCCTCTTTTTTTGAGACAAGGTCTCCCTCTGCTGGTCAGGCTGGAGTGCAGAGGTTCAACCATAGCTTACTGCAGCATCCAACTCCTAGGTTCAAGCGATCCTCCCAAGGAGCTGGGACTACAGGTGTGTGCCACCATGCCCAGCTTTTTTTCTTTCTTTTTTCCCAGATATGCGGTCTTGCTATGTTGCCCAGGCTGGTCTGGAACTCCTGGACTCAAGCGATTCACCCGTCTAGGCCTCCCAAAGTGCTGTGATTACAGGCCTGACCCACAGCACCCGACCCGAATGACCCCTTTTAAATCAGTTTATAAATTTTGAATTTTAACGCATAGATTTTAAAAAATTATTCAGCAGGCCGGGTGCGGTGGCTCACGCCTGTAATCCCAGCACTTTGGGAGGCCGAGGTGGGTGGATCACGAGATCAGGAGATCAAGACCATCCCGGCTAACACGGTGAAACCCCGTCTCTACTAAAAATGCAAAAAATGGCCGGGCGCGGTGGCTCAAGCCTGTAATCCCAGCACTTTGGGAGGCCGAGACGGGCGGATCACGAGGTCAGGAGATCGAGACCATCCTGGCTAACACGGTGAAACCCCGTCTCTACTAAAAAATACAAAAAACTAGCCGGGCGAGGTGGCGGGCGCCTGTAGTCCCAGCTACTCGGGAGGCTAAGGCAGGAGAATGGCGTGAACCCGGGAGGCGGAGCTTGCAGTGAGCCGAGATGGCGTCACTGCACTCCAGCCTCGGCGACAGAGCGAGACTCCTTCTCAAAAAAATAAAAAATAATAAAAATTATTAGTCAGTAAATAAGACTGAGGGTCCTGGATATGGCAAAACACAAACTGGTGTGGTAAGCATCTCGATATTACCCCTGCTGGGAGTGCCTGGAGATGCGTGGTCTCGGCGGAGCTACTCACATTTCTTTCAAGTTTCTGCTCAGGACACAGCTGGAGTCCCCCAGCACCCCTGCCATCATCACCACTACCACAGCTGAGTGATGCGCCGCCTGACCCTTCACCAAGAGTCCGTGGCCAGGCCAGGCCGGGCATCTAGGATGGGAAGGTGCTGGGCCATTCCCAAGTGGGGAACGGGATGCTTCTCACCTGTGATTGACGGGCAGGCCAGCACAGCGCTTGTGCGCCTGAGCCTGATGAGGAGACCCCGGCCGGGCCTGGCGGTTGCACAGACCAACCTCCCTAGGGCCCCAAACCCCTGGGAGCCTGCGACCACCCAGCTCCAGTCTGGGCTCTCACTGTTACTGGAAAGAGAGTCCCGATCCAGACTTCAAGAGAGGGTTTGTGGCCCTTACGCAAGAAAGAATTCAAGTCCAGTCCATAAAGTGAAAGCAAGTTTATTAGGAAAGTAAAGGAATAAAGAATGGCTACTCCATAGACAGAGCAGCCCTGAGGACTGCTGGTTGCCCATTTTTATGGCTATTTCTTGATGATATGCTAAACAACGGGTGGATAATTCACGCCTCCCCTTTTGAGATCATATAGGGTAACTTCCTGACGTTGCCATGGCATTTGTAAACTGTCATGGCGCTGGTGGAAGGGTAGCAATGAGGACGACCACAGGTCACTCTCATCGCTATATTGGTTTTGGTGGGTTTTGGGCGGCTTCTTTATTGCAAGCTGCTTTATCAGCAAGGTTTGTATGACCTGTATCTTGTACTGACCTCCTATCTCATCCTGGGACTAAGAATGCCTTAACTTACTGGGAATGTAGCCCAACCGGTCTTAGCCTTAGTTTACCAAGCCCCTGTTCAAGATGGAATTGCTCTGGTTCAAACGCACCTGACACTACCCTCCAGGCGGAAGACGGGGTCCCCAGGGGGCAGGCGGGCCTCCACAGATCCGGGGCCATTCATCTTCGCAGGGCCGCAGCCAGCCGCGGGGCGCCCTGCTCCCAGGTGTAGCCAAAATGGCCCTGAGTCTGTTTCCACCAGGCCGGGGCGGGGCGCGAAGAGGCGCAAGCCGCTGATTGGGCCAGGCACAGGCACACGCAAGAAGCGGTTTGGAGGAGGCAAGAATCTAGTTGGGCAAGACAAGGAACTAACCGGGCAGGCGAGACGCTGATTGGATGAGGCAGGTTGCTTATTTAGCAAAGCATGACTCTTACTGGGCATCGTGTGTCGCCGCTAGGTCGTAGCGGTGCGATGATTAGGTAGGTCAGTTCGGGCGGGCCGCGCGCGCGGGCTTTGGGGACTTGTCGTTTCTGGCCTCCAGCGCGAAGCGGTGCGGTGATTGGGTAGGTCAGTTCGGGCGGGCAGAGCGCGCGGGCTTTGGGGACTTGTCGTTTCTGGCCTCCAGCGTGAAGCGGTGCGGTGATTGGGTAGGTCAGTTCGGGCGGGCAGAGCGCGCGGGCTTTGGGGACTTGTCGTTTCTGGCCTCCAGCGTGAAGCGGTGCGGTGATTGGGTAGGTCAGTTCGGGCGGGCCGCGCGCGCGGGCTTTGGGGACTTGTCGTTTCTGGCCTCCAGCGTGAAGCGGTGCGGTGATTGGGTAGGTCAGTTCGGGCGGGCAGAGCGCGCGGGCTTTGGGGAGTTGTGGTTTCTGGCCTCCAGCGTGAAGCGGTGCGGTGATTGGGTAGGTCAGTTCGGGCGGGCAGAGCGCGCGGGCTTTGGGGAGTTGTGGTTTCTGGCCTCCAGCGTGAAGCGGTGCGGTGATTGGGTAGGTCAGTTCATGCGGGCAGAGCGCGCGGGCTTTGAGGACTTGTCGTTTCCGGCCTCCAGCGTGAAGCGGTGCGGTGATTGGGTAGGTCAGTTCAGGCGGGCAGAGCGCGCGGGCTTTGGGGACTTGTCGTTTCCGGCCTCCAGCGTGAAGCGGTGCGGTGATTGGGTAGGTCAGTTAGGAAGGGCCGAGCGCGCGGGCTTTGGGGACTTGTCGTTTCCGGCCTCCAGCGTGAAGCCGACTGTGGGCTCTGGAAAGTCGGCGGTTGTGTGCACTGGTGCTTGAAGCTTAGCGGGGCGACGCTTGGGGAGAGAGGCAGAACCAGCCTCCTAGAGCTGTGGGCTCGGCTGGGTCGCGACTCCGCCATTAACCACCCCCCCCCCCCCCCCAACAATCCCTCCGCCAACGTCCCCCTCGCTTGTCGTCCTCCCTCGGGCCCTGGTCAGCCTCCCCCGGGCCTGCAATCTTTGACGCACTTCGAGGCGGAGACCTGGCCTTGGAAAGCACCCGGGGAGCCCCTCTGTAGCCTGTGCAACTAGGATGGACCCTCCTCGCTCGGACCCATGCTGGCCATGCTGAATAGCCCCGCAAATTCTCACAGCAGTGACAGGGAATCGCGAGCTGTGAGGGAAAGGCAAAATCATTTCGCACAGCATCAAATACCACAACCCTGAGTGTGGTTTTACACCCTAAGAAAGAAAGATCACACTATTGGAGGATAACTTTTGTGTGGTGCAAATGTCAGTGATTTTGTTTATGTTTTTGGATGCACTGTAGTCCACTGAGGCATTTTATTTGTAAGCATTACACCCCTAGAAAAAGAATCCCAGGATTTTCCCTCTTGTGTATTTTTGTCTTGATGCTTCGTGGTCCATGATGCCAGCTGAAGTCAGTACAATGAAACCAAATTGGCGGGATGAGAGCAGATTATTCTGCCGTTTTTCTAGAACTTTGAGTACATCAAATCTGGGGCTGATCATTCCACACTTGTTTAACCTGCCTGTGAGGTTCACAACAATTTCCCCAGTTCTGTGATCATCAGTGATGTCAAATTTACCAATGTAACCATACTTGATCATCACAATTAGAAACCGGAGAATGTCTTTGGAGCACCGCCTAATAAGAATCTGTCTTTTTTTTTTTTTTTCTGAGATGGAGTCTCGCTCTGTCGCCCAGGCTGGAGTGCAGTGGCGCGATCTCGGCTCACTGCAAGCTCCGCCTCCCGGGTTCACGCCATTCTCCTGCCTCAGCCTCCCGAGTAGCTGGGATTACAGGCACCCGCCACCATGCCTGGCTAATTTTTTTTATTTAGTAGAGACGGGGGTTCACTCTATTAGCCAGGATGGTCTTGATCACCTGACCTCGTGATCCGCCCTCCTCGGCCTCCCAAAGTGCTGGTTTTACAGGCTTGAGCCAGGGCGCCCGGCCCCTTCATGTACCTTTCCACTGGTGTACTGGATATATGGAACGTGGACCCTCCAGGCATTAATCCTCTTTCTGACAATCACAGACCCAGTGAGGAGCAGAGTCAGGATTTAAACCACATCTAATACTTGTGTCTAGTGTGTCAGCTCCCACACGTGCAGTCTCTCTCCCTGCCTTCCTCTTCCTGTCTTGTAAGTACAGGTGGGGATACACAGTATTTAAAGGTAAATGCTGGCATACTTGTAGACCTTCTTATCCAGAGTTGGCCACTACACTCTCCTGCCTTTCCTAACCTTGCTACTCTCCCTTCAAGAGATGGAGTTTAACCCCCTTCCCCCTGAATCTGGCTGGCCTTAGTGACTGGCTTGTAAAGGATAGACTGTCCTAGGGTGACACCATGTGACCTAGGCTGGGTCAGAAAAAGCCATGCTGTTTCTGCCTAATTCTGTTGGAACCCTGGCTCTTTGGATGAGAGAACCCAACACAACTGAACTCAGCCTTAGAGCCACCTCAAGCCCAGGTGCCAGCCATGAGATGAGCCATTCCATACCTTGGAATGGACCCACTGGCCTTGTACCTTGTAGTCCCAATTAGCTCTCCCATACCCTAGTATGTTCTCCCCCTCTTTCCTACTCCTGGGTCCCTTATTTTCCCAGACCCAGCTCAAACCATCACCTCAGTTCCTGAAGCCATCACTAAAGCTTTGGACTCACACCTCCGTCTAGGATTTGGAATCTGGGAATTTTGAGTTTACCAGGTTCTAATCTCAAGGGTCCTATTCTTTGGTTCATTCTTGAGAGGTGATATTGTAGAGTTCTGAACAGCTGAGGAAGCTGTTTTTACCAACTAAGATCCCTGGGCAAGTTCTTCAACTGTGTATGTTCTCAAAGAAGCAACATGTGCCATATTAAAGTGCTGAAATGACTAGAAGCAACATAGCAGCCACAAGGCCCATGCCCAATGTGTGAATGGCAATAGGGTTGCTGGTGTACCACTGTCATTCTCCAGGCACATGGGCTCAAGGTCCTGTCTCCAAGGGTTTTTCATTTCTGCAGAGAAAGGAGGTACTCTCACCCTAGATGGCATGACTGTACCTCACCCTTGTCGGCAAGACCCAAGGGTTCTAAAGAAGCTATGCAGAGTAGCACTCAACCAGTGTCTTGAACCTAAGTATTTTTGGTCCAGAGTTTTATGTTTTTAAGTGTTACACAGAACTCAAGAGCAAAGGTGGAGCCTAGAACAAGGAATGGAGCGGGTCATATACTATGGGCTATGTGACCTGGAGAAAGAATGTGAACTGTGGGCAAACACATGCTCTAGTACTGCCGGTGTCTTTTTGCTTAAGTGATGGGCTCCTGGCCAGAGCAGTTGCCTTCCTTGTGATAGTCTCTCAGGAAAAACGGAAACACAAACCAAATGAAGCTACGCATGGTGGTGCATGCCTGTAGTCCCAGCTGCTTGAAAGGCTGAGCCAGGAGGATCCTTTGAGCCCAGGTGTTTGAGGCTACAGTAAGCTATGATTCTACCTCTGCACTCTAGCCTGGGTGACAGAGCGAGATTCTGTGTCAAAAAAACAAAAGAAACATGAATATTCCCGGGAAGCCCCACACTTGCCTGGGGTTTCCAGCCCTTTGGGTTTAAGTTTTCCTTACCTCCACCTAACCATGTCATGACAACCCCCTAAGGAATAGAAAGATCTAGTCATCCCAACTCACATAGTATCTTGTGCCCAAGGTGCTGCAGCCTTGCACAGAATCTTCTAGAACTATCTGATAATCTCCCTCCTTGTGTTTTAATGTTCCTTAAATATTAATCATTACTATAGAGATATTTAAGTAGGCAGGAAATACGCAGGTTCTACACAGAAATAGATCAATAGTTTATTTATCCACACTATCTTTTAATCTTTAATTCATATACATAAATACTGTGGTACTGTGGATATATCAGTGCAGATTATTAATTACCTGGCTTTTTAAAAGTTATTATATAACATTTTAGATTTTATTAATCTCACTTTTAATGACTAAATGAGTGAACAAACAATATCAAGTGAATGGGAAATCTTTTTTCCAACTAATGTTAATAACTCTTCACTCATTTTATTTATTCATTATGTGCTGGGCAGTCTCCTCAGTTGTCCTTTGGTTTTGGGAATGTCCTCACTCAATGCTTCCCTTTCACATTCAGTTCTGATTCACAAGCAGGCCTGTGCACGTTATATTGTAGGGTCAAGCTGAAAAGACAAAGTTTCTTCAACTGGATTGAGAGCTATGAGGTAGGCTGTTTCTTCTTTCGCTTTGTCCTATTGTGGGTTCTCTGGTGCCCGATAAGGTGTGAGCTCTGGGTGAAGGCCTTTCCACATTTGTTGCATGCATATGGGCGCTCCCCGGTGTGAGTCCTCTGATGTCTGATGAGGTGGGAGCTCTGGCGGAAGGCTTTTCCACAGTCCTGACACTTGTAGGGCTTAGCTCCAGTGTGAGTCCTCAGGTGCTGGGAGATGGCTGAGCGATCATTGAAGGTCCTCCCACACTCCTGACATTCAAATGGTCTCTCTCCAGAATGAACTCTCTGATGCTGTGTAAGGGAAGAGCTCTGAACAAATCCTTTCCCACAGGCTTGACACACATAGGGCCTCTCTCCTGTATGAATTTTCTTATGCACAGAAAAGTATCTTGGGTTCCGGAATATTTTACCACATTCACTACATCGGCAAACTTGGCTCCCCTTGTGAATTCTTATAAATGTAATCTGTTTAGCACTCCGACTGAAGGTTTTCCTGCAACCATTGCCTTCCTTGGCCTTTTGCCTTTCATAGCTCTTCTGATGAATTTTTACACGTGAATTATGTTTCATGCTTTTAACTTGTGAGTCACATTTGCGCAATTGTTTTCTAGGAGGAATTTTCTGGAGCAAAACTTGGTTTGTGTTAAGAGCACCATTGTTTACCTGGGACTCAACGCTGTTAATTTTCTGGAGCGAAACTTGGTTTGTGTCAAGAGTACCACTGTTTGCCTGGGACTCATGGTTGTCAAAGTGCTTCTTCTGAGGAAAGTCTTTTTCCTGAGCAGACTCCACCTGCTTCAACACTGTTTCTTGGACTTCCTGGACTCCACCCTGCAAGGTATCTTCTAATGTAGAGGACAAGGCACAATCCCTTGAGGATTCTTGCACTTTCAGGCTGGGGGCTGGTTCTTCCTGAGGAATGTCAGAATTTGGAGCTAACTCTTTATTTTCCAATGTAGTCTCCCACCCTGAAAAAAATAAACAAAAGATGTGGATACATCAGGGAGATGTGCTGGGATGGGTCTGAGAGCATGAAATGCATAATTAAATTCAAAAGTCAGGATTTTTTTTTCCAAGTAGAGTCATGCAACCTGGAGAGAGACTGAAAAGCAATGAAGCAGCAGGGAGGGGAGCACTGACCTTGGTGAACAAGGGACAGAAAGGGTAGGGAGTATCCTCTGAGCTCTTCGAGTTCCTGTTCTCTTATACTCCCTCAGGAGATAGATAGCAAATCACTCCACTGGACCTAAGGCTGCTTCTGGCCAACCAATGCCCCCACCCCTGTAAGTCTACAGTTCCACTTAACAGACCCTGGACGGAGCAAGGGCCCCTTGAGGGAATGCCCAGTGTGGAGTCCAGAGAAGGTAAACACCCCTGACTTGGGGTTCCTGTGGCCTACCAGCCCTGAGGTGGGTGAAGAGGGGGCACGGCCTTACCCACAGAGACCAGGTGCCCAAAGGTCTCCAGCATCACATCGCGGTACTCAGTCCTCTGTGTCGGGCCCAGAAGCCCCCACTCTTCCCGGCTGAAGTCCACAGCCACATCCTGGAAGGTAACTGGCTCCTGTAACATCACACGTGTGTCTATGCTCAGCAAGAGTGTCAGACGGTTCTCAATGAGGGCAGAAGAAAGGCCAGCTGGGAGGTTCTGACAGAGCTCACTGTGCTAGGGACTCTCTTGCTTTGGGGATTTGCTCAGAGACACCAACCCAGGGCCCACAACAGTTCTACTGGGTCCAAACCAGGGTCTGGGTCTCAGGCTGGGAGGCAGAGCCCTTGCTTCATAAAGAGCTCCAAGTGCAACAAGCAAACAACTCCATCCTAACGGCTCTATCCAGCTTGCCCAGTGCTGAAATCTTCCCACTGCAGAGGGTTCTCCAACTATTAATACTGTCTTCCCACTTGGTGGAAATGACAACCAAGCCCCTGCCTTTGTCGACAGGGCTGACCTGGGGGAGGGCAGCCACCTTGGCACAGCCATGACTAGTCCTTTCTTGGGAATTGACCAGGACTTTAGGAAGAAGAGGTTCCCCCAACCCTGCTTTACCAGGATCTGAGGCATTTTGCTTACATGGGGCAGAATCTGCCTAAGAAGAAAGGGGAGTGGCCAGGCACAGTGGCTGACACCTGTAATCCCAGCACTTTGGGAGGCCGAGGCAGGTGAATCACCTGAGGTCAGGAGTTCGAGACCAGCCTGGCCAACATGGTGAAACCCCATCTCTATTAAAAATACCAAAAGTTAGCCAGGTGTAGTGGTGGCTGCCTGTAATCCCAGCTACTCAGGAGGTTGAGACAGGAGAATCACTTGAATCTGGGAGGCAGAGGTTGCAGTGAGCTGAGATCGCGCCATTGCACTCCAGCCTGGGCAACAAGAGTGAAACTCCATCTCAAAAAAAAAAAAAAAAAAAAAAAAAGGAGGAGGAGGAGGAAGAAAAAGGAAGAAGAAGGAAGAAGAAGAAAGGGGAGAAAGCAGAGCCATGAAACAGGTTGGCCAGAGATTCTTCCCATCACCTGGGAGCACCTGGATGCAGTCTTCCTTGCCTGAAGCCTACTAGAGAAAACATGAGAGCCAATAAATTTACTTCTACGCTTGAGCCAGTATGAGCCACTTGCAGTGCAAACAGCTCTGACCAATGACACATACATACCACTACCCTAGTGGTCAGCACATCAGAACCAATCTTTTTCACCCACACCCCAGCTCTGGGTTATTCTGAAGCAAACCCCAGATACCAAAGATAAATACCTAAGTATGCATTTCCGAATGAGGGCTCTCTTGTTCTGACCTGCATACAGATGTGCCTGCCTGTGGTAGTTCCACCTCTCAAGTCTCTGTAAACACTTAGTTCCTTCCCTTTTGCCTCCTGCTTTCTCAACTCCTGAGTCACCATGCCTTGTCCCCAGTGACGCCATGGTGGCTGGAGGGCAGGGCTGCTCTTCATACTCAGATTGCTTCAGCACAGACCTAAGAGCTCACAATCTCAGAATGCCCCAGCCTGTGGGAGGTCTTAGGAAAGCCCAGGGCAGAGTGGATGCCTCAGGGGTGGGCCTGCCTCACAGGAGATGCTGTGACCAAAAAAGGGCGACACTCCCCCTTACCTCAGAGAGCACTGTCACTGGGCAGATGGCTGCATCCTCCTTCTGCTTCTCCTCCTGCTGGGCAGTGACCTCAAGGCAGCAGGTGGTGCCCTCGGCAGGTTGTCCTGCAGGAAGTACTGGGAGGAGACACCAACCAGAGGAGGTCAGCAGGTGTGGGGACCCTTGGGCAGGGCAAGGGTGGCCTCTTTGCAACCCATGGGGCCACCGCACACCTGCATCGTACTGTGACTCCATGACAGCCTCTGTTCCTATCCTCCCTTCTCACCAGCTAAGCTCCCCTCACAGCACGTGCCTGAGTGCCCGCACCTGGATGGGCCCAGGATGGCTCACCCTCCAGGGGTCACAGGGCACCAGTGTCCTCACTGCTGAGACCACTCCTTCCGTTTCCAAGGGCGGCTGAGGGCCCCAGCCCCTCCTGTGAGGCAGCTGACTGACACCTCCTCCTTAGAGTCAAAGCCCCTGTTTCCGGCCTCCAAGCCCTCCACCCCGCCTATTCAGGCACTTCTTCCTTCCTCCCTCTCTCCTCCCACATGGTGGAAGGTGACTGTCCCCGGACCCACGACATGCAGCCATCTTGAAGTGAACGTCACCAAGGCTCCTCCACCTAAGGAAACAACAGCTCCACCCAGCCCGAGGGCGCCTCTAACCACGGCTCCTTCATTCTAACCTTCCTCACATGACCCCACATGGTCCACAGGCTTCCACAATGCTAATCCACCCCCACCATCAAGGTGGGCAACAAGATGACTTAGGCTGGCCCACTGGGCCATCCCTTTCTCTTGGCCACAGTGATTAGATCTGGGATGAACAGAGCCTATAGCCAGATGATTGGAGCCAACAAGGCTTTAGCTGGAACATTTGGGAAAGAGAAATCCCATGCAGGCAGAAAGCCTGCCCATGAGTGAAGCCAGTGGAGAGCAGAAGAGGTAAGAATGAGACACAGAACAAGTCTGGAGGACACTACTGGAGCTCCTGGGTCCAGCCCTGCCTGATGCTCGAGCACCATGGAACTTTTTCAATAAATTTTCCTCCCGTGAGCCATTCTGTGCAAGGCTTTGCAGCAGTCACATCCAAGAGTCCCAGCTAACACACTGATCACATAATGTGAGATTCTCAGGGTTCTCTGGAAAGCCTCTTCCCATTGTCTTCTGTGGCACTAATTTATTTCATTCACCCCGAGGTTAAACAAAGGGTGAATTCACTGACTTTCACCTCATTAACCCCACAACTGTCTCCTTGGCACCTAACTAACTAGTTTCCTATTGCTGCTATACTGAATTGTCACAATGCCAGCGGCTCAGATTAATGCAAATGTATTACCTTATGGTTCTGGAGATAAGTCTGGTTTGTGCCTCACTGGGCTAAAATGAAGGTGTTAGCATGGCTGTGTTCCTTTTGGCTCCAAGGGAGAATCCATTCCTTGCCTTTTCCAGCTTCTAGAGGCCGCCCCAAACACTTGGCTTATGGCTTCTTCCTCTATCAGCTGCTTCTACCATTACATCTCCTCTGACCCTCCAGCCTCCCTCTCCTAAGGGCCCCTGTGGTTGTTAGATCCACTCAAATAATCCAGTGCATCTCTCCCTCTCAAGATCCTTAAGTTAATTGTTTCTGCAAAGTTCCCTTTGTCATGTGAGGCAACTTATTCACAGGGTCCAGGAGGCAGGACATGGACACCTTTGGGGCAATTATTCTGCCAAGTACAGCACCCCAGACTTGGTGCATCTGACACAACTCATGCAAGTGCCTGCCCTGCTGCCTCAGATACCCGCATCTCCAGGATGCCCTGGCCTCTTAGAATCCCACCATCCCCCTGCAGGATACCTTCCCCTTCCCCGCAATCACAAACATCAACCAGTCAATCATTCACTCACATCAGAAACCTCTTCTGGGCACCCGTGAATGTGGAAAATGGAGGTGAGCAATGCAGAAGCACGCACACTCTGTGAAACTCAGCCTGATGAAGAAACCGAGTCTTGGAGTCTTACTTCCAAATATACACTCCACACGTGTACTCTCTCCCCAGTCGGCCATCACCATTGTTCCTATCCGAGACACCACCCATCAAAGGGCATGGCAATAGCTGCGGGTAGCCTGTGTGTCCAGCCTCACCCCCATCCTCTGTCCACCATCCACCACACATGCAGCCTGGTGGATCTCTAAAGGTCAAATCCAGTGGTGCCACCAGTTTCTGGAACGCAGGGATCGAACCCTACTGTTTTAGAAGAACATTTTGCTTTGCTTTAGGACTAAAGTCCCCACTGGCTGTGCCAGCTCCACCCTCTGCTCCCTTCCATCACAGACATACCCGATTTTTCTGAGTTTTGCATTTACTGTGATCCCTTCCATCTTGGCCCTTACAGGCAGTGCTTCCCTCTGCATGGCACATCTTTCCTACCCCCTTTCTTTACCCTGGCCAAGTTCCACTCCACACCAGGTGTCAGCTGCAGACCTTCATGAACCTTACCATCACCTCGAGCTCCTCGCAGCCCCAGCATTTTTCTATGCATTCTCATTTGTCAAATCCCTGTCTCTCCTGCTACTGCAGGCTCCGTGAGCTCAGTAGTCCCATCTATCTTATCAAGTGCTATAGGGTTTATGGTGCAGCAGGGATGCCAGAGGGATGAAAATGAAGCACTTCATCTGTGTGCATCCATCAGAAGCCCACGAAGGGCTAAAGAATGCAGGGGTTTCAGTGGCTCCGACTCAGGAACACGTGGGGAACGTGGATGTCCTCAGTCTGTATGGAGTGGGCACAATCCTTCCCACGACCTTCCCAGGAAGCCTGGAGTTCTTATCTCCCCTACAGGGTCCTCCAAGACACCCTCATTAAGCTGTCCCTCTACCCACCCTTCCACTTACCTTCCTCCTCAGATATCCAGGTCACACCCTCTACCAGGGCCACCACCTCTTGGCAGTTCTCTGGGTGCTGCGATTCCACCCATGTCCGGAGCTTCACAGGCAGTGCACCTAGGAACTGCTCTAGCACCAGCAGCTCCAGGATCTGCTCCTTGGAGCGTGCCTCAGGCTGTAGCCACTGGTGACACAGCTGTCGGAGCTGGTCCAGGGCCTCCCGGGGACCTGTCATGTCCTTATAACGGAACTGCCGGAACCTCTGGCGAGCGGCCTCAGGGTCACCTGGATGCTTGCCCTGCTGTTGGACCTGCTCACTGGGGGCATCTGGGCTCAGGCTTCCATCTTCAGCATATAGGGCCTGGATCTGGGCATTCCGGGGACCAGCCACCTCCTGGTTCAGTGTGAGGACCTCAACAACCTCAATGTTCATCAGGGGACTCTCAGCAGGAAGAGGATCCAATTTAGGGTCCAGGTGGAGCTCAGAATACTCTGTAAGTCAAAAGCAGAGCAAGATAAATGAGAATAAGCACATGAAAAGATGCTCAACATCATTATTCACTAGGGAAATACAAGTCAAAACCACAGTGGAATATACTTCACACCCACTGGGATGGCTGTTACCAAAGATGATGGTAACAGGAGAGGATGTGGAAAAACTGGAATACTCATACACTGTTGGTGGGAATATAAAATGCTGTACCGCTCTGCGAAACAGGTTAGCAAATCCTCAGAAGTTAAACACATAGTTATCCATGACCCAGAGATTCCCCCCAAGTATATATAGCTAAGAAAATTGAAAGCATATGCCCCCAAAAACTTCTATAAGAATGTTCACTGAAGTGTTATCCATAATAGCCAAAAAGTACAAATAATCCATTGTCTATCAACTGAGGAATGTATAAACAAATTGTGATCTATTTATACAATGAAATATTGGCAATCAAAAGGAATGAAGTACTACTAATATATGCTACAACACAGGTGAACCTTGAAAACATCATGCTAAGTAAAATAAGCCAGACACAAAAGGCGACATATAATATGAAATGTCCAGAATATACAAATCCAAAGACAGACAAGTAGATTAGTAATTGTTAGGAAATGGAGAAATTGAGAGGATTGGTGGGAGACTGCTAATGGGTATGGGGTTTCTTTCTTGGGTGAAGAAAATGTTCTGGAATTAGATAGTAGTGAAAGCTGTACAACCTTGTGAATATATTTAAAAACACTGAACTGTACACTTTACAAGAATGAACTTTACAATGTGTGAGTTGTATCTCCATATAGCTGTTATAGGGAAAAGAACAAAAGGCAATGAGGGTTGAGAAGGGATCTGTGACACTGTACATGTATCCACAGTCACAGGAAAAATAACCTTCTCCAACCTCCACTGGGGACAAGAACGAGGATATCTGGGAAAGACAGGGGCTCTGGGTCCTGGCACAGAGTCCACAAGAGCACACTGCTAAACTGAACTCCAGGACGGTCCTGAAATGCTGAGGAGGCAGCACAAAACAACAGGAAACAAGAAAGCCCACTAAAACTCCCCTCCAAAATGCTAATTCTAAATAATCTGGCCAGCAGAGTGGCTCACACCTATGATCCCTGCACTTTGGGAGGCCGAGGTAGGAGATTCGCTTCACGCCAGGAGCTTGAGACCAGCCTCGGCAACATAGTAAGACCCTGTCTCTAAAAAAGTTTAAATTAGTCAGGTGTGATGGCATACACCTGTGGTCTTAGCTACTTGGGAGCCCGAGGCAGGAGGGCTGCTTGGGCCCAAGAATTTGATTTTACAGTTATCTATGATTGCACCACTGCACTCCAGCCTTGGTTACCAAGCCTGACATTGTCCCTAACAAATGAAGCCTTAAAAACAAATATAAAAGCATAAATAACTACAGATTATGACTTACTTCTGATATTTGTAGTGTTTAGTGGCAACGACAAGAACAAACCTGCAATTTCACCCTTGCTGTTGTGAGTATAAATGGTTAGTACAATTCCACCAGGAAGTAGCTCAGCATGAACTAGCAAAGCCACAGCAAGGAACCACAAATACTTTCACTGGATGAATCTACTGGAGCTATTCGGAGATGAAGATAGGTATAGAGGCACCAAGGGAATGAATAAAAACACCACAGCCAAACCAAATATAGCTAACACAGCACTGACCCACAACCTCTGGCAACAAGCACAGGTCAGGACTTAGATGACTGCCAGTATACCCTTTTATTGCTCCCCGCCAAGCCAATAGGGTTCTCCACTCAGAACCCTCCCTTATAAATGCACGTCTTCTCACTCCCTACCTGCCTTTGACCCTCTCTACAGAACACAAGGGACCATGGCTGGCTCCCTACTATACCTGGCTCTGAGTCAACCTCTGCGTGTGCTCATCTGGACGGCCTAGGTCTTTATTTCCACAACATACAATTCCTGCCCCGCGCGGTGTGTGTTAGGACAAAGCTGGAAGAACAGGTAGTGTTGTAACACAGTTTAAGAAAATTGTTAAAAACTCCCTTTTAAGCAGTAAAACCTGCACTAGTTTTAGCGGGATTACTACAACGCAGAAAAGCGGTCGCAGGGCATAAAATTACTAGTGTGCAACAGCTGCAGCTACGTTAAAAATAAAAAGCTCCAGCGGAAGCATCTTTCAGAGCCCGGCGGCCGCCTGCACAAGACCCTCCTCGGCCCTGGTCTCCGTCATCGCGCACTCAGGAATTCGAAGCCACAACCATAAGCTGACCCTTTCGCCGAGATCACCGTCCACACAAGACTCGCTCTCTCTGCCAGCGAAATGGGTCGACGCCTCTAACCCCGCCTCCCGGACCCGGAAAAGCGTCCAGAACTACGTCACCCGCGGGCACTACAGCTCCCAGCAGCCTCTGAGACACGGGCTTCCGGTACCGTTCTCCCCACTACCCGCTGACAGGGACACGTCCTGGGCCTACATGGGGCAACGGGGCAGCGCGGCAGGAGCTTCCACGCCTGCCTCACCTGCAAGTATTTCGCCGGACTTCGCGGGCTGGGGGAGACCTTCCGCTGAGGCCACAGCAGGCGGCTCCCAACCCCTTCCCTCTCCCGTTCCTCGAGTACAAGCCCTGGTCTGTCTGGGCTTCCTGTCTGCGCGCTGCACAGGTTTGACTGGAGGTGCCCACTGCTGGCACGGGCCCAGGTAGTCAGCTCCGCGCTGGGATCCGCCCAGAGCCAGCGGCCGCGCCGCCTCCTTGCAGCCCACGCCGTCCTTCCAGCGAGGTGGGGCAGTTGTAGAGCAGGACCTGAGCCACGCTTTTAATTCTTGATCATTCCTAGTCTACGCTTGAAGTGATTTTTCTTCTTGATAAGATTAATCAGACACACTGAGCACCTATTTCCGACCTCTTCCCCCAAATAAGCTTTTGAGGTATTTTCATTTTGGGGGCTTGCCCTCTCCAGCTCATTTATAACTGCTGTGATCTATATTTTTTTTTTTTTTTTTTGAGACGGAGTCTCGCTCTGTCGCCCAGGCTGGAGTGCAGTGGCGCTATCTCGGCTCACTGCAAGCTCCGCCTCCCGGGTTTACGCCATTCTCCTGCCTCAGCCTCCCGAGTAGCTGGGACTACAGGCGCCCGCCACCTCGCCCGGCTAATTTTTTTGTATTTTTAGTAGAGACGGGGTTTCATTGTGTTAGCCAAGATGGTCTCGATCTCCTGACCTCGTGATCCGCCCGTCTCGGCCTCCCAAAGTGCTGGGATTACAGGCTTGAGCCACCGCGCCCGGCCCTGCTGTGATCTATATTTAATTCCCTTTCTGTTTCTTAGGACTTCTGGGGACTTATTTCGCCCCAAATAACTTTTCTTCATTTGAGGGCATACTTCATTTATTTTCTCTCAATTACAGCGTTTGTTTTGTTTTTTGAGACGGAGCTTCGCTCCTAATCGCCTAGGCTGGAGTGCAGTGGCGCGATCTCGGCTCACTGCAACCTCCGCCTCCCTGATTCAAGCAATTCTGTCAGCCTCCCAAGCAGCTGGGATTACAGGTGCCCGCCGCCATGCCCAGCTAATTTTTGTATTTTTAGTAGAGACGGGGTTTCGCCATGTTGGCCAGACTGGTCTCGAACTCCTGACCTTAGGTGATCTGCCCATCTCGGCCTGCCAAAGTGCTGGGATTACAGGTGTGAGCCACCACACGCCCCAATTACAGCTCTTAAAGCTTGACTTTTTCCTGAGAAGCAGCTGGGGATAAGATTTACTGGCGGCCCAGCAGCACTGGACTAAATGCCTAGGACATGGGACATGCACCAACTGAATCTTTACTTCCTAGGGGGGGTCAGTGGCAGACCAGCACTGGGCCGCCAGCACTATTTTAGGTAATCATGCATGACACTTAAAAAATCTTAACATGTTACTTCATAAATTTCTAAAATTTTCTTTCTGTATTCCTTAATTGAGGGATTTTAGTGCCTTAGCCCCTAGGAAAACTGTTGGATTCTTCTACTCCACCCCCACCCCCGCTTCTAATGTACTTACTTCTGCTTTAATCTTGATCATCAACCCATGAGGCGCCACACTCTGTTCTGTACACAGTTATCATAAAGCACCTTTTGCGTGCTATGGAACCAAGGACACCACAGTGAACAAGACAGGCCACGAACCCAGAAACTGGTGGGGAAGTGATGGACTCATTCTGTGCACCTCAGTCCTCCACATCTCAACCCACAGACTATCCCAAGACCTTTAGGACAATCCTTACCACTGTCTATTCCAGGAAATTAGCTGCTCCACTTCATGGAGAAGAAAATGGAAGCTCTTAAGTTCACCAGCAGGCAGAGGTGGAACTGGATTCTCATTCCACCCATCTCATTCCACAGACATGACTGACCCAACCCACTCATGTGGAGCTGCATGATCCCTATCAGCTGGAACTCCAAATGGCTTTGAGCGTGGCAGCTGAATGAGCCCGTAGCAATGCAGTCCCCTCACCTACAACTGTCTAATGGGTTATGAAACAAATTCACTGAGGCTCAGAGCAAGGGGTTTAATCAAGAGATTAACTTCTTGAGCCTGAGTTTCTTCAGCCGAAGTGATTAGATACTGTCCAGGCACAGCATGTGGTAAGGGCTGAGGGGAGCTGCTACTTTCTCTCTCTTGACACTATTTTCTTCTCTCAGGATATTTCTACCTCTCTGCTGCTTCCCTTCCACGGTGACAAACAGGCCTTAGGCAGCTGTCTTCCTCACAGTGCTGTTTCCCAGTGAATGCTGATTAGCCAGGTATACTAGTCCAAAAGACAACAAAAAGCAATGATCTTTTCAGCAGCTTGTTGTGGGGGAAGAGTCAGAAGAGTACTTACCCTCAGCTCCCCTAATCCCTGGGCACAGTACTCCATCGCTTTTCCTCCTTGTCCGGAAAGCTCTCAGCTTTCCTGTTCTCTCTCATCATTCCCTCAGTGCCACTAAGCTCCCTGTTGGATTACCTTCTGCGTCTGTCTCCTCCAGTGGACCACTGAGGCTGCCAACTGGGACTTGTGGATCTCACACCCCAAAGTGGAGCCTAGAGGAGGATCTGCCAAAGGCTGCTGATGATCTTGACATCACTCAGTTTTCGAATCAATGACAGTACCACCATTTCACGAAGGCTGCCCACAGTCACAGGAAGCAAATGTACAACCCATACACAAAAGAAATACGCCTGGCACGGTGGCTCACGCCTGTAATCCCAGCACTTTGGGAGGCCGAGGCCGACAGACCACAAGGTAGGAGTTTGAGACCAGCCTAGCCAACATGGTGAAACCCCATCTCTACTAAAAACACAAAAATTAGCCAGGCGTGGTGGTGTGCGCCTGTAGTCCTAGCTACTCGGGAGGCTGAGGCGGGAGAATCGCTTGAACCTGGGAGGCTGAGGTTGCAGTGAGCCAAGATTGTGCCACTGCACTCCAGCCTGGGTGACAGTGCAAGACTCCATCTCAGAAAGCCAATAATAATAATAATAATAATAATAATAATAATAATAATAATAAAGAAATTCATGTTGGGATAGGCTAGGAACCCTGCCCAGGGTTGCAGAGTGGATGATATGGTTTGATTCTGTGTCCCTACCAAATCTCAGGTTGAAAAGTGATGCCGTGTTGGAGGTGGGGCCTGATGAACCATCAAGAATGGCTTAGCACCATCCTTCTGGTGATAAGTTAATTCACACGGTATCTGGTTGTTTAAAAAAGTGTGGCTGGGCAGAGTGGCTAACGCCTGTAATCTCAGCACCTTGGGAGGCTGAGGTAGGTGGATTGCTTGAGCCCAGGAATTCTAGACCAGCCTGGGCAACATGGCAAAACCCCATCTCTACAAAAAATTAGCCAGGTGTAGCAGCATGCGCCTGTAATCCTGGCTACTCAGGAGGCTGAGGTGAGAGAATCGCTTGAGCCCAGGAAGTTGAGGCTGCAGTGGGTCATGATCGTACCACTGCCTAGGTGAAAGTGAGACCCTGTCTAAAAAAAAAAAAGTGTGTGGCACCTTCTTCCTCTCTCTGGCTCCTGCTTTTGCCATGATGTGCCTGTTCCCTGCCTTCCACCATAAGTAAAAAGCTCCCTGAGACCTCCCCAGAAGCCAACCAGATGCCAGTGCCACCCTTGTACAGCCTGCAGAACTGTGGGTCAATTAAACCTCTCATCTTCATAAATAACCCAGTCTCAGGTAATTATAGCAATGTAAGAACGGCCTAACATAGTGGGCAACAAAGGAGTTGGGTTCCAAACCCTGTTATTTCATGCCCTTGACACTACAGGGGTCTCCCACAGCCAGCATCTTACTTTTCCTAGAATAAGGCCTTTCATCCAGAGATCCACATGTGCACCACCCTCCTGCCTGGTATAGTCTTCCCCAACATCTTCACCTGGTTCGCCTTTCCCACTCAGCTCTGAGCTCAAATGTCACCTCCTCAGAACCATCTTCCTGCTTAGTTCTAAACTACCGCTGTCCACCCCTATCTCGCTTGTCCCCCAGCAACATATCCCATTGTTTCCTTCTCTTTCCAACAGATTACCATCCCAAATATCTGATTAATTTATCATGTCTGTCACCCTATCTAGAGCAGTGCTGTCCGATGGAACTTTCTATAAATGAGATGTTCTGATCTGTACTGTCCAACATAGTAGCATTAGCTGCAGGGCCAATGAGCAGTTGAAAGGTGCCCAGTGCGACTGAGGTAATGAATGGGCAAGCTCATTTCTGTTGATTCAGTCAGCCATAGAATGGATGTAGGCCCAATGAAAGCAGGTGTAAGACCTGCCCCACTCGTCACTGTGATCCAGTCCTGGAACAGTACCTGGAATCCTGGCAAGTGCTCAAGTAATATTTGTTGATTCAACATAGCTTCTTTGTAACATGAGAGCACACATAGTTTGCACCCCACTTGCTTCTTTTCAGCCAAGCCCATGTCAGGGACTTGTATTTCTGGTCCCATGGTAAAATGGCTCCAGCAGCATTTCTCCAGAGGTTGATGGCTAGAATGACTTCAGGACACTAGTGCTGAAACACATCAGTACTTCTAGCCTTTTTAAGCCCTCAAAATAAGTTAATACTTCTATTTATCAAGTATTCCACACTCCAGCACTTATGACTTTCTTCATATAGGTCCTGCTCATCTTTAATAATTTATTCTTTGGTGTAACTTTTTAAAGGTTTTAATATCTTTTGTATATCCAGGTCAAATTTGATATTCCTGGTGTAAACCAAAGCTTGTTCTTTCTTTTTGAGATGGAATCTCACTCCTTAGCCCAGGCTGGAGTGCAGTGGTGCGATCTCTGCTCACTGCAACATCCGACTCCCGGGTTCACGCCATTCTCATGCCTCAGCCTCCTGAATTACAGGTGCATGCCACCACGCCCAGCTAATTTTTTGTATTTTTAGTAGAGACGGGGTTTCACCATGTTGGCCAAGCTGGTCTTGAACTGCTGGCCTCAAGTGATCCATTCACCTTGGCCTCCCAAAGTATTGGGATTGAGCCACCCCAGTACACGTGTGAGCCACCATACCTGGCCAAGCCAAGCTATTATTATAAATTTATTTTCTAATGTCATTTTGCTGAATCTTTCTTTTTTTTTTTTTTGAGACAGAGTCTTGCTCTGTCGCCCAGGCTGAAGTGTAATGGTGCAATCTCGGTTCACTGCAACCTCTGCCTCCCGGGTTCAAGCAATTCTCCTGCCTCAACTTCCCAAGTAGCTGGGATTACAGGCGCCCTCCACCACACCTGGCTATTTTTTGTAGTTTTAGTAGAGACAGGCTTTCGACATGTTTGCCAGGCTGGTCTCAAACTCCTGACCTCAGGTGATCCACCTGCCTCGGCCTCCCAAAGTGCTGAGATTACAGGCCTGAGCCATCGTGCCCGGCCAAATAGTATCATTTTAATAGTATTTCAGAGGTGTGCACCCTGGCATGCACGGCTAATTTTTAAATTTTTTGTAGAGCCCAGGAATTGCTATGCTGCCCAGGATGGTCTCCAATTCCTGGCTCCAGCAATTCTCCCACTTCAGCCTCCCAAGGTGTTGAGATTATAGGTGTGAGCCACTGCACCCAGCCCTGTCTTTAATGGGAAGTTAAAAAATCTCCACTGCTCAGGGCAGTACTCAGATGCAAGTAGTCAATTTGTTCTTAAAAAAAACAAAAAACAAAAACAAAAAAGAAAGTTAATTTTAATGTTTCTCCTAGGACTAATTTTGTCAACTTTATACTTTTGCAAAAATCTTTCCATGTTTTGTTTGTTCATTCCTACACTCAACAAATAATTACTGAGCACCTATACTGTGTCAGGAACTGGACCAGGAAGCAGTGACACAACAGGAAGGAGCTACCATTTCCATTCTCTGAGCACGGTTATGGGCAGCACCTCCAAAAATTAATATAAAATTCCAAAGAAGTCTCCACGTTTTTCCACTGATGATCAACTGACACACAACCATATTTGTGTGTTCGCACTTGACTGTGTATTTTTTTTTTTTTTTTTTGAGACGGAGTCTCGCTCTGTCGCCCGGGGTTGGAGTGCAGTGGCCAGATCTCAGCTCACTACAAGCTCCGCCTCCCAGGTTCACACCATTCTCCTGCCTCAGCCTCCCGAGTAGCTGGGACTACAGGCGCCGCCACCTCGCCCGGCTAGTTTTTTGTATTTTTTAGTAGAGACGGGGTTTCACCGTGTTAGCCAGGATGGTCTTGATCTGCTGACCTCGTGATCCGCCCGTCTCGGCCTCCCAAAGTGCTGGGATTACAGGCTTGAGCCACCGCGCCTGGCCAGTGTATTTTAATTTTAAATTTTTAAATTTAAATTTAAAATTTTTATCCTAATCCTCTCTGTACTGTTCCAATTTTAGTATAAGCCAAAGCAAGCACTTGAATGTAATTTTAATAGTTTATATATATTTATATATTAAAATGTCATATACTTTAAGTACACGCATACGGTTTCAAATCAGTCATAAAGAGGTTTCTCATTCTTTGTAACAGCTGTGCAAAGTACTGTAACTAAAAACTACATGTAAAATATCCGTACAGGTTCTTTTCCTCTATATAGGTTTACTGTTTGGTTATTTATTCTTTACTTACTCAAAGTCATTTTGGCATTTTGTCTACCCACAAAATGAGTTCTTGGAATATTATTTTCTTCTCTATTTCTGATTCATTATTATTCTTTTTTTATTCCCTTAAAGCCATTGTTCCTCTTTCTATAGGACTGTTGATGGTATTTTTCTTTCCCCCAAAAAATGTCTGCTTCAAACACTTAGTTCATTTGTTTTCCTTCTTAATTACTAGTTAAGACATTTCAGGCTTTGAAGTTATCCCTGAGTACATGCCCTGAAACACAGGGAGAGTGGTCCCCAGATAAGAGGGTCACGATTTACGTAAGTCTTAGAGATCAGATTTGTGGGAGGTGGCACAGAATGTAAAGTGTTCTTCAATAAAAGATCACAAAGCATGAGATCACTCTGCTTCACTGAATTCCAGACAAAACATGTTTGACAGCCACCCAACATTCCAGACTCAACCTAGTTGCCAAGAATGTCGGCCCTGCAAAGTTCTTTGTAGCACTCAAAGTAAAGATTTTCCTGGCTGGGTGCAGTGGCTCAGGCCTGTAACCCCAGCACTTTGGGAGGCCGAGACGGGTGGATCACGAGGTCGAGACCATCCTGGCTAACATGGTGAAACCCCGTCTCTACTAAAAATACAAAAAAAAAAATTAGCTGGGCATGGTGGCGGGCGCCTGTAGTCCCAGCTGCACGGGAGGCTGAGGCAGAAGAATGGCGTGAACCCGGGAGGCGGAGCTTGCAGTGAGCCGAGATTGCGCCACTGCACTCCAGCCTGGGCGACAAAGCGAGACTCCGTCTTAAGGGAAAAAAAAAAAAAAAAAAAAAAAAAAGATTTTCCTTTACCCTCTCTTACCTACCCTTTTGTTTCAAAGCCTTGCCTTATATTCAGTCTTCTTTGAAGACATATTCTTGTCTCCTGCAACTTCTTCAGACATCTATTTGCTCAACAGTATGTACTGAGCTCCTAGTAATTCAGTCATTGTGTTAGCAAATGGGGACATACAGAAGGAAAAGAACACCTGCTCTCATCCATATTTTAAATATTTGTTCTAAATGTTCAGGTCAGATAATAAGCAAATTAGAAGAGACAAGACTAACTACATTTACATACTTAGTGTTTTATGTAGGCTTTGCCTTCTCTACAACATGATATAAAAATAGGATGAGACATTTCATTTTTATTATTCAATGGGGTTCTTTCCAGTGTGCATTTTTTTCGTTCTGTCACATAAGTTGAGAGTTAAGGCTGGTTATTTGTCTGCACAGATTACATTCACAGGATGTTTGCCCATATGAGTCCTCTGATGCTGAAAACAATGAGGACTCCTACTGAAGGGGTTCCCAAAATGCTGTGTTCAGAGAGGGACCCTTGCCAGTGAGTTCTGGGACACCCGAAGCCTTTCCAACCCTATGTTCTTAGGTAATCTCTAGTACAACTTCTGTGATGCTGAATAAGAGAGCTATGCATGAAATCTTTCCCACAGCAATTATATTCTCATGGTTTCAGAAGCTCTTCGATGCAATACTCAATGTAAGAACTTTTCCAGTATGAATTCTCTCAAGATAAGACTGAGTTAGGCCAGAAATCTTCCCTCACATGATCATCTTTCTGAGGTTTCTTCCCTGTGTGAGTTCTCAGATGTTGAAAAGTTCGTGAAAAGGACTTACTTCATTTGGGGTGTTTGCTGGTTAATGTCCCATGAAAGATGGCAAAGACATTAAAGAGGGCAAAAACATTAAAGAGGGCAAAGACAGGCCGAAAGTGAATTTTTTCAAACTAAACACATTTATTCCATCTTGTTCTTGGATAAAATAATGGTATGCCATTGATCACTCCATGGCCTGTGTGACCTTCTCAAGCTATACAAAGGATGGAATCTCAAGAAGAATTTGGCTTTCTTCCTCCCAATAAAACACTCTCCTCATCACACTTATTTTTTCAGACTCACGTTTGGTCTATGTTTCAAAAAGCTGCCAAGTTCTTATTTGTAGGACTCATTTCCTACTTAACTTTGTTTTCTTTTCTGCAGTGGCAGGATCCCAGCTCACTGCAACCTCCACCTTCCAGGCTCAAGCCATCCTCCCACCTCAGCCTCCCAAGTAGCTGGAACTATAGACACACACCACCATGCCTGGCTAATTTTTGTATTTTATGTAGCAATAGGGTTTCACCATGTTGCCCAGGTTGGTTTCAAACTCCTGAGCTCAAATGATCTGCCCACCTTGGCCTCTCAAAGTGCTGGGATTATAGGCATGAGCCGCTGTGCCTGGCCCCTACTTAACTTCTTGAGAAGTAAAAAATGTAAAATGCCCTGCAGGGTTTCCTAAATCATGACCTTCATAATAGTCTCTTCCCTGCATTCCTTTCCTAATGACTAAACTCTTAACAGTTTACATCTCAAGTATTCCACCCAACAGCCACATATATGGCAATGGTTCTTGAAAGGAAATTAGAGAGAGCTGAAGATTTGAGTGCCGCCTAATTTATTTCCCTACATTGCTTATTGTCACAGCATCACTCCTCATTCAGTGCTTTCCTGAGGATGAATGCCATTTGTCCTAGCATTTGTTTCCCTTGTACTTAAACCAAGGGTCCCCAACTGCCAGGCCATGAACTGGTACCAAGCTGCACAGCAGGAGGTGAGCAGCAGGCAAGTGAGCATTACCACCTGAACTCCGCCTCCTGTCAGATCAGCAGTGGCACTGGACTCTCACAGGAGCATGAACCCTATTGTAAACTGTGCATGTGAGGGATCTAGGCTGCATGCTCCTTATGAGAATCTAATGCCTCATGATCTGGGGTGGAACAGTTTCATCTCAAAACCATCCCTCCCCACCCCAAGGTCCACGGAAAAACTGTCTTCCACAAAACTGGTCCCTAGTGTCAAAAAGGTTGGGAACTGCTGACTTAACTGCCGTTCTTGCTATCATGGGAAGCTGGAGAAGCACACAGGGTGAGTTGTCAAAATGGTCCAAGTCTAAACTCAATACCAATTCTGTGCATTAATCAGAGGCACAGCCATGCCATTGTTGGGAGAAACCGACCACTTTAGAAGAGTTCTCTCATCTCACACTCACAGTAAAGCATTCCATTCTAAACACCTATGACTTCCAAACGGATGTTTTTATGTGCTGTGTGGATGTCCTTCTTAGGTATAAATAGGTGTATTCGACTGACTTTGGAAACCTTTGAGTGTCTCCATGGTGCCTTCTCATTCATTTGTCATTCCAAGAATCAGTTAAGACATGGGACAGTTCAAAAACTTCAATCAATGTGAAAGCTATTGAGTTATCCATACTATTAGTGTGTGTGTGTGTATATATGTATATATATTTTGTATTTTGTTTGTTTGTTTTGAGACAGAGTCTCACTCTGTCGCCAGGCTGGAGTGCAGTGGTGCCATCTCGGCTCATTGTAACCTCCGCCTCCTGGGTTCAAGCGATTCTCCTGCCTCAGCCTCCTGAGTAGCTGGGACTACAAGTGAGCACCACTACGCCCAGCTAATTTTTGTATTTTTATTTATTTATTTATTTATTTATTATTTTTATTTATTTTTTTGAGACAGAGTCTTGCTCTGTCGCCCAGGCTGGAGTGCAGTGATGCTATCTTGGCTCACTGCAAGCTCCACCTCCCGGGTTCACGCCATTCTCCTGTCTCAGCCTCCCGAGTAGCTGGGACTACAGGTGCCCACAACCACACCCGGCTATTTTTTGTATTTTTAGTAGAGATAGAGTTTCACCGTGTTAGCCAGGATGGTCTCAATCTCCTGAACTCGTGATCTGCCTGCCTCGGCCTCCCAAAGTGCTAGGATTACAGGTGTGAGCCACCGTGCCTGGCCAAGTTTTGTATTTTTAGTAGAGACAGGTTTCACCATGTTGGCCAGGATGGTCTCAATCTCTTGACCTTGGGATCTGCCTGCCTCGGCCTCCCAAAGTGCTGGGACTACAGGCCTGAGCTACTGCACCTGACCTTTTTTTTTTTTAAGACAGAATCTCTCTTTGTTGCCTAGGCTGCGATACAGTAGCATGACCTTGGCTCACTGTACCTTCAACCTCGTGGGCTCAAGTAATCCTCTCATCTCAGTCTCCCAAGTAGCTGGGACTGCAGGCATGTGCCCCGACACTTGTTTTGTTTTGTTTTTTTGTGGTACAGAGAGAGTCTTACTTTGTTGCTGACACTTTTCTCAAGTAATCCTCCCACCTGGGGCCTCCCAAAGTGCTGGGATTACAGGCCTGAGCAACTGTGCCCAGCCTATTGTAAATTTTTGTTTAAAATTATTTCAACATAGGGGCCGGGTGTGGTGGCTCACGCCTATAATGCCAGCACTCTGGGAGGCCGAGGCAAGTGGATCACCTGAGGAGTTCGAGATCAGCCTGGCCCAACACGGTGAAACCCCGTCTCTACTAAAAATACAAAAATCAGCTGAGCATGGTGGTGCGTGCCTGTAATCCCAGCTACTAAGGAGGCTGAGGCAGGAGAATTGCTTGAACCCGGGAGGCGGAGGTTGCAGTAAGCTAAGATCACACCAGTGCACTCCAGCCTGGGTGACAGAGTAAGACTCCATCTCAAAAAAGAAAAAAAAGATTAAAAATTATTTCAACATAAAAAGTAAAAAACAGGCCACGTGTGGTGGCTCACACCTGTAATCCCAGCACTTTGGGAGGCCCAGGTGGGAGGATCACTTGAGGTCAGGGATTCAAGACCAGCCTGGCCAACATGGTGAAACCTTGTCTCTACTAAAAAATCCAAAATATCAGGTGTGGTGGCAGGTGCCTGTAGTCCCAGCTACACAGGAGGCTGAGGCAGGAGAATTGCTTGAACCTGGGAGGTGGAGGTTGCAGTGACGTGAGATGGGGCCACTGCACTTTAGCCTGCGTGACAGAGTGAGACCCTGCCTCAAAAAAAAAAAAAAAAAAAAAAAAGGTAAAAAAACACAAAAAGCACAGAAAACAGAAACCCCTTATTTCCTCTCCTCAGCAAAGTCTAGGTCTTTACCGGACATCCCCACATCCTTGGCTAATGCCAAAAACTCAGAAATTATTTTTCTCCCTTATCTCACACACTCTCTCTCTCTCTCTCTCACACACACACACACACACACAATTTTTGAAACAAAGGCTGGAGTGCAGTGGTGCTAATATAGCTTACTACAATCTCAACCTCCCAGGCTGAAGTGATCCTCCTGCCTCCACACCCGGCTAATTTTTATTTTTTTGCAGAGACTTGTATTCACCATGTTTCCCAGGCTGGTCTCAAACTTCGGGCCTCAAGCAATCCTCCTGCTTTGGCGTCCCAAAGTGTTGGGGTTACAGGCATGCGCTCACCTGGCCCTTTTATCTCGTGTTTTATATACATATATATATATTTTTTTTTTTTTTGAGATGGTATCTTGCTGTGTTGCCAGGCTGAAGTGCAGGGGAACAATCACAGATCAATGCAGCCTCAAACTCCCAAGCTCAAGCACTCCTCCTGCCTCAGCCTCCCAAGGAGCTGGGACTACAGGGATGCAGCACCACATCTGGCTTATTATTTTTATTTTTAGTAGAGAAGATGTTTTGCTGTGTTGGTCAGGTAGTCTTGAACTCCTTAGCTCAAGTGATCCTCCCACTTCAGCCTCCCTAAGTGCTGGAATTCCAGTCATAAGCCATCACACCTGGTCCCTTTATCGTATTTTTAAAAGAAGCGATGGACACATACAGGCACAGTCCTGTAGTCTCAGCTACTCAGGAGGCTGAGGCAGGAGAATCACTTGAACCTAGGAGGCAAGAGGTTGCAATGAGCCAAGATTGCACCAATGCCTGCCAGAAGCCTGGGTGACAGAGCAAGACTCTCCAAAAAAAAAAAAGAAGGCCAGGCGGCAGTGGCTCACGCCTGTAATCCCAACACTTTGGGAGGCCAACGCAGGCGGATCACGAGATCAGGAGATCGAAACCATTGTGGCTAACATGGTGAAACCCCGTCCCTACTAAAATTACAAAAAATTAGCCGGGTGTGGTGGTGGCCGCCTGTAGTCCCAGCTACTCAGGAGGCTGAGGCAGGAGAATGGCGTGAACCCGGGAGGTGGAGCTTGCAGTGAGCCGAGATCGCGCCACTGCACTCCAGCCTGGGCAACAGAGCGAGACTCTGTCTCTAAAAAAAAAACAAGAAAAAAGATATTGACAAAAAGAATGTTCAGTTGGACCTGTATCTTCTGTGGGTTCCACATCTGTGAATTCAACAAACTCTGGATTGAAAATATTTGAGAAAAAAAAAAAAAAAAGAACGATGTGCCAAGCATGGTGGCTAAAGACGGTAATCTCCGCACTTTGGGAAACTGACACGGGGAGGACTGCTTGAGGCCAGGAGCTCAATCCAGCCTGGGCAACATGGTGACAAAAAAATATAAAAATTAGCCAGGTGTAATGGCACACACATGTAACCAAGCTACTCGGGAAGCTGAGGCAGGAGGATGACTTGAGCCCAGGAGTTCAAGGCTGCAGTGAGCATGATCATGCCACTACCCGTCAGCCTGGGTGATACACAGAGTGAGACCTCAACTCGAAAATATATATAAAGGATGGTTGCAAACGTACTGAACATGTGCAAACTTTTGTTCCTTGTCACCATTCCCTAAACAGTATAACAACTACTTACGCAGCATTTACATCGTATTCGGTATTATAAGTAACCTAGAGATGACTTCAACTATATGGGAGGATGTGAGTAGGTCATATGCACACCATTTTATACTGGGGACCTGAGCATCTGTGGATTTTGTTATGTGCAGGAGGTCCAACTTTACATGCGAAATATGTTAGACACAGTCACCTATGAGAAATTCTTGGTGGCCTGTTCTTTCATGCCTCTCAATTATTCGCCTAGTCCCACTGAGTTCACCTATGAATCACACACACCTGACTCCCCCAATGTGCTGTTACTCTCAGGCCACTTATTACCACATTAGCAGGTATTACCAGGTGTAACTGCGGGCCCTGCCTGCCTCCAATCTGTGACATACCACAATTCTTGCTTCACAAGCCACCCCAAGTGAGCTGTGCTGTGAAAAGCAGCGTCACATCCCTTCATTTTACTTGCTCCTAGTCCACTAGGCTCGAAGGGCCCCTCAAAATGCCAAGTTCTTTCCCATCTGACAGTCACCTCAAATGGTGCCTCCATGCCTAGAAGCTCTCTTCACCACTAATCCTGTATGTCCACGGACTTATTTTCCTTCAGGAATTGGCTTAAATCTCACCCCTGCAGTGTCTCCTGACTAGGTCTTCCAAAGTAATTCCCCACTGCTCCCCCTCTTTATACCAGGTTCTTTTCCTTCTCAGTACATTTATCACTGTATCTGTGTAACATGTTTGTAAAAGGCCATGACTGCTTAGACCATGACATCTAAGATGGTAGGGATTATGTAAGTGCTTTGGTTTATCACCAAAGTTTTTAGTGAGTATATTGCACGGGACAGAAAAGGCCCTCCATAAGATCTGTGAGGTGAGAGAAGGAGAAGAGGAAGGACAGCATCTAGTTAAGGACTCTTTCTGTGACAGAGCAGAGATGAGTTGGACACCCATCACCTCAGGCCTAGGCTGCAACAGTACCTCCTGATGAGCCTCCCCTCATGTGGCCTCTGACTCTGGCACACCAACCTGAATCTGTCACCTGTGGAGCCAGCTCTCCCAAGATGTGTGGCACCCACAGTGCCCCAGACACCAGCCAGATTTAGGATACTACCAGATCATCCAGAAGTGTATGGCCTGGAGGTTTGCCCATTCAGAACATGGGTCCTGAGCTCCAAGAAGGATGAAATGCAGACCTATCACAGCCTGAGTAATCCAGAGACATAAAGACCAAAAAGAAGATCAGGAGGCTGGGCTGGGCGCGGTGGCTAACGCCTGTAATACCAGCACTTTGGGAGGCCGAGGTGGGCAGATCACAAGGTCAAAAGATCAAGATCATCCTGGCCAACATGGTGAAACCCTGTCTCTACTAAAAATACAAAAAATTAGCTGGATGTGGTGGTGCACACCTGTAGTCTCAGCTACTCAGGAGGCTGAGGCAGGTGAATCACTTGAACCTGGGAGGCGGAGGTAGCAGTGAGCCGAGATGGCACCGCTGCACTCCAGGCTGGTGATACAGCGAGACTCCTTCTCAAAAACCAAGGGGCACAGAAACCACTGCAGGCAGATACAAAGCACTTGCATTGCTGGAGACCTTGCAGGTGAAATAGTTTAGTGACCTCTTTTGCTAACAAAGATTTTCAGTGAAGGGAACGGAAGGAAAAACTTTGAATGTGGAAACGAAAAACAAAATATTAATGCTGAGCCGGGAAGCTGAAATACAAAGAAACCAGAAACAGGGCCCAGAGAAAGGCTGGGGGTGGGGGAGAGTCACAGACTCTAGCCCTCTATTCTGTGGCAAACAGGTCATCACCAAGGATGGGAGTTAGGTGAGGATGTCACAGCTCAGTACTGCCAGAAGTGGGTAGTTCTGATGCCGCTTGCATCACAGCACAGAAAACAAAGAGAAGGGAAAGCATCCAGTGTGCTCTGCATTCAGCACACTGATAGAAAAGCTGACCAAGCAAACACACAAAGAAAACCACCTCCCCAACGTAACTTATGAATACTGACACAAAAATCCTTTAGAAATTCAGGACTCCAGCAGCACGTTACAAAAGCACTTCTATAAATATTATACTCCTATGTTAACTGCTCAAAGGAGAATCGTGTGACCACTTTAGTAAGCTCTAGAAGGGAAATAGGAGATATTACCGATTTTCATTCATTAGAAAAGACAAGATGACTATTTGTTAATCCAGATAAAACTGATTTGAATCAAAGCAGAATCCAGCATCAAGCTCATCAAAACCTAACTTTTCCATTTAAGTCAGAGACTAGATACCAACTCTTCAGACTCTGAGCTTCACACGATTTTGGACATACTACCCACAATGAACACAACTGCATGATGTAACACAACTGTTACAGATGATAAAAACACTGGCCAGGCATGGTGGCACATGGCTGTAGTCCCAGCTACTCAGGAGGCTGAGGCACCAGAATTACTTCAACCCAGGGGGTGGAGGTTGCATGAGCCGAGATCACACTGCCCTCCAGCCTGGGTGACAGAGGGAGACTCCGTCTCAAAAAAAAAAAAAAAAAAGAGATAAAAGAATTTTTTTTCTTTTTTTGAGATGCAGTCTCGCTCTGTCGCCCAGGTTGGAGTGCAGTGGCATGATCTCAGTTCACTGCAACCTCTGCCTCCTGGGTTCAAGTGATTCTCCTGCCTCAGCCTCCCAAGCAGCTGGGACTATAGGTGCCCGCCACCACGCCCAGCTAATTTTTGTATTTTTAGTAAAGACGGGGTTTCACCATGTTGGTCAGGCTGGTCTCGAACTCCTGACCTCGTGATCTGCCCACCTCGGCCTCCCAAAGTGATGGGATTACAGGTGTGAGCCACCGTGCCCGGCCAAAAAAGATCAAAGAATTTACGAGCATGACAGGTTCATCTGGAACAACTATGCAAGACCATGAGGCAGGATTAACTTGACCAGGTAACAGTAATAATGAAAACCTAATTAAATGTAATACACATCCCAACAGGATTTTCTCAATGAACACTGACAAGCTGAAAATAAGTGTTTATCTGGAGAAATAGATGGCTAAAGCCAGCTAACACTTTTTTTTTTAATAACAAGGGGAACCATTATATATCAAAGCACAGTAACATGGCTTTTACTCAGACAGAAAAGATGAAGGGAGAGTCCATAGAGGCCAGTATATAAAGACAGCTACTTAGTCCATAACAAATATGGTATTTCCAGTAAGCAGAGGATGAACCCCATCCATATATAAAAGGACATTCCAGATAAACTGAACTAAAAAGAAAAAAATTTAAGTGATGTAATCCCAGCACTTTGGGAGTCTGAGGCAGGAGAACTGCTTGAATGCAGCAGTTTGAGGTATATAACAAATACCACAACACACTAAAGTGTTTGGATAATCTACCTATATATGATACAGAATCTAGAATAGAAATAAAGACATATTTGAAAAGAAAAAGAAATTATAAAACTTCTGTATAGAGACTACAGAAAGGTAGACAATACATGGTCTGGGATATGATATTTCAATATTCACATCCAGAACATATAGAATTCCTACAAATAAAAAAGAAAAAAATGGGAAAATACATGAACTCACAAAAGAAAAAATACAAACAGGCCATAGATTTATAAAATATGTCCAACTTGGTCCATTGTGAGGAAAATGTGAACTACATTGAACACATTGTATTTATCCCATCAGATCTGCAAACCTTCAAAAGACCATTACAAATTGCTGTTGATAAAGAAGAAAAAGAGCTGTCATTTACTTCAGCAACTCTATGTATTCTGAAGGATTTTAAATTTTTTTTTTTTTGAGACTGGGTCTCACTGTCAACCTGGTTTGAGTGCAGTGGCACGATCATAGCTTACTATAACCTCAAACTCCTAGCCTCAAGCAATCCTCCTGCCTTGGACTCCCAAATTGCTGGGATTACAGGCATGAGCCCTGTGCCTTGCCTATTTTAAAAGATTTATGTTTGGCCGGGAACGGTGGCTCAAGCCTGTAATCCCAGCACTTTGGGAGGCCGAGACGGGTGGATCACGAGGTCAGGAGATCGAGACCATCCTGGCTAACACGGTGAAACCCCGTCTCTACTAAAAATACAAAAAACTAGCCGGGCGTGGTGGCGGGCGCCTGTAGTCCCAGCTACTCGGGAGGCTGAGGCAGGAGAATGGCGTAAACCCGGGAGGCGGAGCTTGCAGGGAGCTGAGATCCGGCCACTGCACTCCAGCCTGGGTGACAGAGGGAGACTCCGCCTCAAAAAAAAGAAAAAAAAAGATTTATATTTTTATATATATATATATTTGTACTTTTTTTTGGGGGGGGGGATGGAGTCTTGCTCTGTCACGTAGTGGCATGATCTCTGCTCACTGCAACCTCCGTCTCCTGGGTTCAAGCGATTCTCCCACCTCAGCCTCCCAAAGTGCTGGGATTACAGGCGTAAGCCACTGTGCCTGGCCTTAAAGGATCTGAGATGGTAATCTGTCACTACCAGATTTTTAGTTTACAACATTGGTTGATCCTGTAGTTCCATTTTTAGAAATCCAACCTACAGAAAAACCAACTCATTCATGCAAAAAAAAAGTATGCAAGGAGGTTTTCTGTAGTAAATTTTAATGTCCATCAAAAGAAGAAAAATCAAATGTGGACCACACCAAAGCTGTTAATAAAGCAGAGGTCGGGCACAATGGCTCATGCGTGTAATCCCAGCACTTTGGGAGGCCAAGGTGCGTGAATCACTTGAGGACAGCAGTTCAAGAACAGCATGGCCAACATGGTGAAACTGTCCTTTACTAAAAATACAAAAATTAGCCTGGAGTCATGGTGCACACTGTAATCCCAGCTACTGCAGAGGCTGAGGCTGGAGAATCACTTGAACCCGGGAGGCAGAGGTTGCAGTGAGCTGAGATCATACCACTGCACTCCAGCCTGAGCAACAGAGTGAGACGCCATCTCTCAAAAAATAAATAAAATAAAGCAGACCAGACAGACGCGGCGACTCATGCCTGAAATCTCAGCACTCTGGTAGGCTGAGGTGGGTGGATCACTTGAGCTCAGGAGTTCAAGACCAGCCTGGGCAACATGGTGAAACACTGTCTCTACAAAAAAAAAATTAAATGGGCATGGTGGTACTTGCCTATAGTTCCAGCTACTTGGAAGGCTGAGGTAGGAGGACAGCTTGAGTCCAGGATGCAGAGGGTGCAGTGAGCTGAGATCACGCCACTGCACTCCAGCCTCGGTGACAGAGTGAGAGCCAGTCTCCAAATCAAAAAGAAGCTGAACTGTCTGTATTATAACACCCTCAAAATGTGTATATATATTCGCATACATTCACATAAGCCTATGTAAGAAAGTCTGGCTGGAAATACACACCAGGGTTACCAGTGGTTATGAGGGGAAGGCAGAGTAGACAATGCATGTAACAGACTACGGGAGCTACTGTCAACACAAGTATCACCTGCCACCGGCAACAGGTTCACTTTCAACCAAGCAGGACACTGCTGATTCTGGGGCCAGAGAAAAACTTAAGAGTTTGGTTCTGCAACTGCTCATCACAGCACCCCATCTGGGGTATCCCAATGCCTACTGCTTTTCCAAGATATGGGTCCCTGACTAATCAGTTGGCCCCTTCCCTGTGGGGGCTTCCCATGTCTGGTTCTCACCTGGAATGGTGTCTTGAGGAATTCCTCTCTCCACTGGCCAGAAATCTTCTGCCTCCTCTAACTGAGATACCACATCTGGTTTGGAAAGCTGATGTTCTGCTCAAAGGAAAAGAGACAGGGCTTGTGGGGGTCTGTGTTCGGGAGAAAATGCTATCCTACTGCAGCACAAGCCATCTCCAGCTTCTCCCCTGCTAAGGCATGACATACATGACTTCTGGCCTAGAGCGGTGAACACAACTCCATCCATCCCTGTTGTTGGCTTTCTAAGACTCCTTTGCCAAGCAGCTAAGGGGCCCAATTCTGGTCAGCCAGACACAAAGACAGATCGGTCAGCTGGGAAAGCTTTTGCTTTCTGGTTCAACATGACAGCTATGAAAGAGACTTGGCTGGGGCTACCCCTTCTCCTTGTTTCTGCCTTGAGCATAGATGCAATGCTTGGAGCCACAGCTGTGCAATGACTAGGGGGAACATGGAAAGGTTCACAATACCAGAGTCTGAAGGGACAGGCTTTTTTTTTTTTTTTTTTTTTTGAGACAGAGTCTTGCTTGGTTGCCCAAGCTGGAGTGCTGTGATCCAATCTCAGCTCACTGTAACCTCCTCCACCTCCCAGGTTCAAGCAATTCTCCTGACTCAGCCTCCTAAGTAGCTGGGGCACCTGGCTAATTTTTGTATTTTTAGTAAAGACAGGGTTTCATCATGTTGGTCAGGCTGGTCTAGAACTCCTGACCTCAACTGATCTGCCTGCCTCAGCCTCCCAAAGTGCCAGGATTACAGGCGTGAGCTACCGTGCCTGGCAGGGACAGGCTCTTTGGTGCTACTCCTAAACCGTTGGGACACTGGCATCACATTGTCTGGAATTTCTGTGGAGTTGTTTGTTTGTTTTGTTTTTTTAAATAGAGACAGGGTCTATGTTGCCCATACTGGTCTCAAACTCCTGGGCTCAAACAATCCTCCTGCCTTAGTCTCCTAAACTGAGCCACCATGCCTGGCTGGAGCTCTTGTTACAAAAACAATAAGCATCCACTATTGCAGCTGAAAACATCCCCCACAGACCCATCTCCCTGGTATTCAGGGAGGGATGGACTAGGCAAGGCTTCAGAAGTCATACTGAAAAGCTGCCCTTTTCCTACTGGTGCCCCTGCAGTCTGAACCCAAGCAGACACATACTTCAGAGGTGCTACACAGATCCTTATTGACCTGGAGGCCAGCCTTACCCACTGAGACCAGGTTCCTGTAGTTCTCCAGCATCACTTCCCTGTACAGGGACTTCTGTTTGAGGTCCAGCAGTCCCCACTCTTCCGGGGTAAAACCCAGTGTTACATCTTCAAAGTTCACTGGTTCCTAAAAATCCAGATTCTTGTTCAGCCATGGGCCATCCGCATCCATGACAAAAGAAAGACAGGGGAGGCTGACCAGGCCAGTGAAAGCACAGAATGGTCTACAAGATGACCCAAGGGCATTCTGACAGTCTCATCCTGAGTTCCTGTCTTTGTCTGAAACCCCAAGCAAACCCAAGCTTGACTCTATTCAGGTTATAATAAGGAGAGCAACACATGAGTCCTCTGTAGCATATGAAAACCTGTCCATTTATTTTATTTTATTTTATTTATTTATTTATTTGTTTGTTTTTGAGACAGAGTCTCACTCTGTCTCCTAGGCTGGAGTGCAGTGGTGCAATCTCAGCTCACTGCAGCCTCCGCCTCCCGAGTTCAAGCGATTCTCTCGCCTCAGCCTCCTGAGTAGCTGGGATGACAGGTGCACACCACCACGCCCGGCTAATTTTTGTATTTTTAGTAGAGATGAGGTTTCACCATGTTGGTCAGGCTGGTCTCGACCTCCTGACCTCGTGATCCGTCTGCCTCAGCCTCCCAAAGTGCTGGGATTACAGATGTGAGCCACGGCACCCGGCCCTATTTCTTATTCATTTGAAAATTCTGACTTTGAGAGTGGTGCGTATGCCTCCTAGGGAATTCTCTGAGCTGAACCATCACACCCAAGCTGTCAGCCCCTACCCAGGGCCCTGATGCTTCTTTCTATGTCCTTCACCTGTCAGGGATCCATCCTCACCTGTCTTTTCTATTTGTTATTGAATTCTGCTGCTGTCACCTCTTGCTCGATGCCAATTTATCTGCTGAAATCTAAACATAAGCCTGATCTCTGCATAGACCTGTCAATGACTCTTTGGGAGGCCGAAGTGGGCGGATCACCTTAGGTCAAGAGTTCGAGACCAGCCTGGCCAACATGGTGAAACCCCGTCTCTACTAAAAATACAAAAAGAAAGTAGCTGGGCATGGTGGCACACGCCTGTAGTCCCAGCTACTCGAGGAGGCTGAGGCAGGAGAATCACTTGAACCCAGGAGGCGGAGGTTGCAAGATGGCGCCAGTGCACTCCAGCCTGGGCGACAGAGGGAGACTCCATCTCAAAAAACAAAAAAACAAACAAAAGTCCTGTCAATTACTCTTCCCAGTATAAAGGATACAAGGAAGAGCCTTGACCTGGCCTTCAGAAGCCCCTACAATCTGGTCTCTATTCTAACTACACCCTTGGAAAACCAAACCACCTGCGGTTCCACTATTACGCAGGATCTCTCATGCCCAACCAATCTACCCCTCCCCGAGGTGCTCTGGGGGACGGGGGTATCTCAGGGAAGGTGGTATCTCACCACCATCCGCATCCCCCCAGGTGCAGCAGCGGACACAAAAGCCGAAGGAAGCCTCTACTCACACAGGACCAGGCCGTCGGAAGCCTTGAGGCCATAGTTTCCTCCTTCTCAATGTGTCTCTGGTGGAAGTGGGCAGAGTCCTGAGGAAACCGAAGTTGGGAGGGGAGGGAAAGGCGTAAGAGCTCCGCTGGGGAGCTACCCCAGCCTCCGCCCAGGAACGGCTCCCTCAGCGGGAAATGACAAGTCCAGCCAAACTGGAAAACGCCCAGAGTGAGTCATAGGACTCCCACAGTACTGGATAGCACCAGTTTTCCCCTCCCCGAGAGGACACCGAGCCTCCTCTGTCCCGCGCATCGGAGGGGATCGCCTCCCGGGCCCAGACCCCACGCTCCCGGAGGCGATCTGTTCTCTCCACCCCGGCGCCCCGAAACCACTGTCTCCCCTCGGGGTTCCGGGTCACCGACCCCATCCCACAGAGCGGCGGGAGGACTGCAGGCACGGCCAGCTCCGGGTACCCGAGCTCGGCGGGAAATGCAGAGGACGCGCTCGCCCCCAACTAACGGTTCCGGACCCGCCCAGCGCAGCCCCCGACGGCCGCATGTTTCGCGCGGCACTCACCCGGCGCGCGCCGCACAATGGCGCCCGTCGGCCGGCGGCGAAGTGCGTCAGCCCGCCGTCCCGGACTACAACTCCCAGATGCCCCCGCGGCGTGCCAGGTCGCCTCACCCAGCGGCGGCCATCTTGACCGGCCGGTTAGGGGCGGCAGGCGAAGCCAGGGAGGGCAGGAGGAGGGCAGTCGTCGATGTCCCTCGGCGGTCCAGCTAGGCAAGGGGAAGCCTCTGATGAGGGACGCTAGGCCGCAGGGCCCCACACTAATGTGGGCGGCGACCCGAGTTGGAAGAGAGTCGTGCCCTGCCACGAAGGCGACCACTCTTGGGGCAGAGCAGAAGCTGGAGATAGGAAAGGAGCTGGACAGGGGTCAGGCCGGAAGTGCGGAGTAGGTGATGCTTAGTTGGTGGCGGTGGGGGCGGGATTAATTATGACGTCCCTTGGGAAGAGGAAGGGCGGGTAGGGCCGGAAGTGCAGGGGGCGGGCCTACCTGGCCGTCCATCTCGGTGGAGGGGCGGGGACAGGGAGGGCGGGGAGAAGGAGGCGGGGCTAGGGTCCACGCAACTTTTAGGGAAGGGGGCGCGACTGGAGGACGGAAGTCGCGGGGGGGAGTGGGGAGGTACTGTAGTTCCACCAGTTTCAAAGGCGAGAAAGAAGGCGAGGACTGGGAGAGCAGGAAGTGTGCAGGAGTTGGGACTGACGGCACCTATGTTTCTGGGAGATGGGTCCTGCCTAGAAGTGAGGGTGGACAGGGCCAAGTGTCCACTCAAGGTCAGGGAGGGGAGGGAAACTCGGAGGACCGGAAGTGTGATGGGAACGTGGCCAAATGTCCACCCTAGTTCTGGGGATTAGAGGAAGGGAGTAGGAAGGTCAGGGGTGTGCAAGGGGAAGGAGGGAAGACTAGGTGGACCGTAAGTGTGATGGGAATGAGGCCAAACGTCCACCCTAGTTCTGGAGAGATGATTAGGGCTAACTGTACCCCAGGCATTGGGGAGGAGGAGCAGTATTCTCTGCCCAGTGTCCCCCTGTGGTCCAGTTTGCTCCTGGAAGCTGAGGTTCTTATGTCTAGGGAGAGGAAACTGAAGTCTCTTAACTGTCCAGGACCTGGTGTGTGCCACCCATCGTTGGGCCCAGGGTGCTCTCATCTTCCTTGGAAGCTCAGGACAAGGAGGTATTCTCTTGGCTTCCTCAAGGACCGACATCTGGTGTTTTCGTATCTTCCTTAGGTCCCAGGTGCTGGTATGGTCTTGTCTTCTTGGGATCTGAGGGCCTTGATGATCTCTCTCAGTGCTCAGGGCACTGTGCACTCTTTCTTAATATTTCCTGGCAGGTCTCAGCAGTCCTCTGCCTCCCTCTGGTGGTCCTGTACATTGCCTGCTAAACTTGTTCCACGGGTTGTTAGTTTTTTTGGTTACTGTGGAGGATCCAGCCTCAGGCTACACGTTGTTTAATTGTTGTTGCTGTTAGTGTGTTGATTTTGGCATAGGAGTATTTACTCAGAGACTGCAGATATCTTACAGTCTAATAACATTTCCTTGGATTTTTCTTGTCTATTATAGATATAACACTATCCCCAATTAATAAGTAATTTGATATCTTCCTTTTCCATACTTCAACTTTAAAAAAGTAACATTGTATAGTCCTAGCTAGTATGACAGAGCTATGTCAAGTAGTCATGTTTACTAATAGTCAGTCTTGTTTTGTTCCGGATTTGAATAGGGATACGTCTAACCCTTCATATTCAAGTTTGATGGAGGCCCTTAAATCGCAAGGAAGCAAACCCCCTTAGAAATTCTTTTTTTTTTTTTTTCTTGAGACAGGGTCTTGCTCTGTCACCCCGGCTGGAATGCATTGGTGTGATCACAACTCACTGCAGCCTCCGCCTCCTGAGCCCAAGTGATCCTCCCACCTTAGTCTCTCAAATAGCTGGGACTACAGGACAGGTGCACGCCACCATACCTGGCTGACCTTTTTTTTTTTTTTTTTTTTTTGGAGACAGAGTCTTGCTCTGTTGCCCAGGCTGGAGTGAGGTGGCACAATCTCGGCTCACTGCAACCTCCGCCTCCTGGGTTCAAGTGATTATCCTGCCTCAGCTGCCCAAGTAGCTTGGACCACAGGCGTGCACCACTATGCCTGGCTAATTTTTGTATTTTTAGTAGAGACAGGGTTTCACTGTGTTAGCCAGCCTGGTCTCGAACTCCTGACCTCAGGCAGTCCGCCCGCCTCAGCCTCCCAAAGTGCCAAGATTATAGGCATGAGCCACCCCGCCCGGCCTCTTTTGTATTTTTCTGTAGAGACAGAAACCTCACCGTGTTGCCCAGGCTGGTGGAAATTATTCTAATGATTTCTTTCTATTTATGTGGTATAGGATAAAACCTGATTTTTGATTAAAAGAATTTGTTTTTGATACAGGGTCTTGTTCTGTCACCCAGGCTGGAAAGCAGTCATGGCTTACTGCTGGCCCAACCTCCTGGGCTCAAGTGTTCTTCCCATATCAGCTTTCCAAGTAGCTAGGACTGACTACTGGTGTGCATCACCACACCTGGCTAATTTTTAACAAATATTTGTGTAGAGATGAGATCTCAGTGTGTTGCCAGGGCTGGTCTTGAATTCCTGGGCTCAAGCAATGCTCCTGCCTCGGCCTCCCAAAGTGCTGGGATTGCAGGTGTGAGCCACCATGACTGGCCAAAGATGTTTTGTTTTGAGACGGAGTCTCGCTCTTTCACTCAGGCTGGAGAGCAGTGGCGCGATTTTGGCTCAACTGCAACCTCTGCCTTCCGCGTTCAAGCGATTCTCCCTGCCTCAGCCTCCTGAGTAGCTGGGATTACAGGGCGTGCCACCATGCCTGGCTAATTTTTGTATTTTTAGTAGAGATGGGGATTTGCCATGTTGGCCAGGCTGGTCTCAAACTCTTGACCTCAGGTGATACGCCTATCTCGGCCCCCCAAAGTACTGGGATTACAGGCATGAGCCACCGCACCCAACATAAAGATGGTTTTAAATAAGTATATTATTGAAGATTGATTTATGAGAGCCATTTTAATTCAACTTTTAATAATTGCATACTCTTTTCCTGTTTAGCAAATTAAATATGCTGTTTCTTGTAATTTGTAAAAAAAAAAAAAAAGACTTCTGAAGAAATGTTAACTATTAAACATGTAAAATGTTGAAAAAATGTTATTCATCATTGTTGGATTTAGACAGTGCCTTGATTGCTTGTTCAAAACCTTCTGGGCCAGATGTATTTTGTAATTCACAATCATTTGGATTTTAGTAGGATGGTAATGTATTTACACCATACAGTATATAAATCCCTAAGAGGTTTGGGGTAGCATCTGACCATCAAACACATGAGTATATCTGTAGCAAAATACGAGAATATTTACACTAGGTAGCAGAGAGACAAAATATAAATAGCCTTGTTCATATAAATTTTGCAGACTCATAACAGGGAGAAATTTTCTGTTAGAAAATATCTGGAATTTTGAATTGCACAGAAGGCATTATGGATCATAAGTGAAAATGCGTGTTTTAGAAATAGTAGTTATTTCATTCAATTGCAAAGTTTAATTTTTACTTTTTCTCTCTTAATATAGTCCACATAGGGCCAGGTGCGGTGGCTCACACCTGTAATCCCATCACTTTGGGAGGCTGAGGTGTGTGGATCACCTGAGGTCAGGAGTTCGAGACCGACCTGGCCAACATGGTGAAACCCTGTCTGTACTACAGGGGGCTCCATCTCAAATAAATATATATATATTCCACATAGTCAGACATAGGTTTATTGAGATACTGAGTTATTTAAATATATTAATATTCTTCTATATGCTTTTTTTTTTTTTGAGATGGAGTTTCGCTCTTGTTGCCGAGGCTGGAGTGCAATGGCACTGCAACCTCCACCTCCGCCTCCCAGGTTCTAGTGATTCTCCTGCGTCATTCTCCGTAATAGCTGGGATTACAGGCAGATGCCATGACGTCCAGCTAATTTTTGTATTTTTAGTAGAGACGGGGTTTCACCATGTTGGTCAGGCTGGTTTCGAACTTCTGACCTCAGGTGATCTGCCCATTTCGGCCTCCCAAAGTGCTAGCATTACAGGAATGAGCCACTGCCCCAGCCCCATATGCTTTTTTAAATCAATGGTCTTCTATTGGTTCAAATTAAGCAACATATGACTAAGAATAAAATATGTAAAGCTATAAGTTGGCCCAAACGATTATGACAGCTGGACCATTATGGCATCTGGTGGTGTTCAACTGAGTCCTAAACCAGCTGTGCAACTGAATCCTGGACCCAGGATTTGATTTCCACTCATCATTCTCTGTCTCTCTTTCATCACACACAGCATCTCAAATCGTTCCATGTAAAGGGGGACACATTTTAAAATCGTTTTTAAAAAGAAGAAAGATGTGTCTTTCTGTCTTTGAAGTGTGAGCATTGAGGACACCTCTGTGAACTCCTGAGAGCTTGGGAACGTATTGTAAAAATTAATGTGCATTTGAACTATAAATTATTAGTATCATAGCTTTGTTCCCAGAAGAGAGGCTCTTTGGTTACCGCCGCTCATTCATTCTTTGCCTGTTTTCCCCAACATCAAAAGTAAGCTCACCATCAGGATGATCCACACTGGACATAGCACATGGGGGAAAGGCTAAGACTTTGGGCTCTGAGCAGAGGCTGATCACAAACAACCTCCAGAAAATGACCTGCCTCGAAGAGGAATGCAGGAAGTCCACAGAATGCTGGACAAACCAGTGAGGCAGGTTTGGAATAATCTAGTACACACGTTTGCACCCTGTATCTGTTAAGGCATGTTTGGTTGGAAATAAATAAAAACCCAAATAACCAACACCGTTTTCTCACAAAGAAAATCTGCAAGTATAGGTCTTTCCTGGTGCTAGTTAAGCTGCCCACTGAAGTCACAGAGGAGGAGGCTCACTCTTTCCCTCTTGCTGTCCTTAGTGTGGGGCATCTTTTCTTTAGGCCAGTAGGATGTAGACAAGGAACAAGCCAGCCACACACCTCCTGCTGGTCCTGAACACAACCCATCTCAATATTTCTCTGCCTTGGGAATAGACCTTTTTTTTCTCTGATGAGAACTGACTCCCATCTTTCTTGAGACTTTTTCTTATTTACTCCTCTGTTCAACAACCATGGAGGATACACACATCGAAAATGAAAGAAATCTGCTCTCAGCAGTATTGAACATTTTCCAGATATTCTTGTTACTACAAATAAAGTATGAGACCAGGCTCATACTTACAATCCCAGCACTTTGGGATGCCAAAGCAGGAGGATCACCTGAGCTCAGAAGTTCAAGACCAACCTGAGCAACATAGCAAAACGTCGTCTGTATTAAAAAAGCAAAAAACTTAGCTGGGTGTGTTGGCACACTCCTATAGTCTTAGCTACACAGGAGGCTGAAGTAGGAGGATCTTGAGCTAAGGAAGTTGAAGCTGCAGTGAGCCCTGATTATGCCACTGCACTCCAGCCTGGGTGACAGAGCTTGACCTTGTCTTAATAAATAAATCAATTTGATATGAAATAGACCTAAGTGCTGTAATAATTGGGAAAGGAAACCTAAAAATGCATTTATTAACATTAACATACTTTAAAAACCCAATTGAAAAATTAAAAAATCAAGATTACAATAAGCCAGGCAGAATAAAAAAGATGGACAAATCAACACCATAAAGCAATGCACAAAATCTATACCTGCAATGGGTATATTGAAACGGAGGTTCCTTTCACAATAGAATCATAAAAACATAAAATGTCTGAAATTAGTTTGCTGGGAAATGTGAAGATAAGTTTTGGAAGAATTACAAGTAAACTTACATAAATGAAAATGCTTATCAAGTTCGAGGATGGATGGCCAAAGAGTAAAGTGTCAGTTACCCAAATTCATCACTAGATACGATGAAAGAGCGCATAGGATTACAACAGAGCCTTTTGGGAGGCTTGACCCTTGAACTTTCGTTTCTGCTTCTCCCTCCTCCAGTGTGAGAGAAAGAACTGATTGCTATTCTTCACATAACCAATTGGCTTCAAACTCATCTTAAGGAGAAACACCTGCAGAAATGACTGGTTCAGGCATGTTCTTTGCTTTTGCCAAAATTTAGACTTCAGATCCATCAATAGCATACAGTTCTTATCACAGAGCTCTTTAGGGGCCATGGCGAGGGAATCATTTTGTGGTTCAGCAGGTTGACACAATTTATTTTGAATGGAAGTGTGTGATTCTGGGCACCTATTTTCACGCAGAGAGGACCCATGCCACACTCTATGAAGAACAGAGAAAGAGAGAGAGACAGCACCCGTATCTGCATGGATCTCTTTGAGTCCACCACATCCCAGAGGGTGCTTCCATGTCACATCCTTGGACCTGTGGAATATCTTCTTTCCATTGTTGCAGCCCCTTGGCTGTGCCTCTGAGGCTACCAGGCCCTTCCTTCTGACTGTAGTGGCCTCTGCTCTGCATGAGATGTCTGCCTTACAGGAAGTGTCTCTGAGTCAGGGCAGCAGGGGCCATCCTGAGCCGGCAGAACTGGTTACCTGTGATGGCTGCTTCTAGGAGACCCCAAACCGTGGCTCAGCAAGACCAAACGAGAATTGAGAGCGGAAGCTGGTGGAGAGCAAGAAAGGGCTATCATGTAAGGTGTAGTTTTGGCAGAAGTGACACTACACCACCATTCATTATCTTCAATTTCACTGACTGGACACAGTGGCTCACATCTGTAATCCCAGTACTTTGGGAGGCTGAGGTGGGTGGACTGCTTGAGGTCAAGAGTTTGAGACCAGCCTGGCTGATATGGCAAAAACCTGTCTCTACTAAAAATACAAAAATTAGCCAGGTGTGGTGATGTATGCCTGTAATCCCAGCTTCTTGGGAGGCTGAGGCATAAGAATTAATTGAACCCAGGAGGCAGAGGTTGTAGTGAGCTGAGATCATACCACTGCACTGCAGCCTGGATGACAAAGCAAGACTCTGACTCAAAAAAAAAAGTTGTTTTTTTTTTCATTAAGTCCAGGCTGGGCGCAGTGGCTCATGCCTGTAAGCCCAACACTGTGAGGCCAAGATGGGAGGATCGCTTGAGCCCAGGAGTTCAAGACCAGCCTGAGCAACATATTTGCCCAGTTGTTTGTGTGAGATTCCATCTCTACGAAAACAAACAAAAACACGAGTTGCGCATGGTGGTGTATACCTGTAATCCCAGGTACTCAGGAGGCTGAGGTGGGAGGCTCGCCTGAGCCTAGGAAGTCGAGGCTGTAATCGCACCACTGCACTCCAGCCTGGGCAACAGAGCAAGAGACCCTGTCTCAGCACAAACAAAAATAAAAGTCACAAAACAAAAAATGTAATTAAATCCAGATGTAAGGGCTTCTAGGGCTGACTCCTGGGCTCAAGTATGAGCTGTATGAGCTGTAGCCAGGCACTGTCCATCCTTTAACTCAGCCCTCCCCAGTGTATGGCCTTGGTTTTTTCGGAGGCACACATCTTTGCAGTCTTAAGATGGTGATTGCAGTTCCAAGTCTAGCATGTAGCCATGCAACATTTGGCTAAAGAAGGTGGCATCAGGAAGTGTATTTGTTTTCTATTGCCACTGTAACAAATTACCAAAACTTTGTGTCTTAAAACAACAACAAATTTGTTGGCTCACAGCTCTGGAAGTCAGAAGTCCAAAATGGGTCTTACTAGGCTAAAATGTCAGCAGGACTGTGGTCCTTCTGGGGGGTCTAGGAGAGAATCCATTTCTTGGCTTTTTCCAGCTTCTAGAGACTACCTGCACTCCTTGGCTTATGGCCCCTTCCTGCATTTTTAAAGGCAGCAGTGTAGCTTCTTCAAATCTCTCATTCCATTATCACATCATCTACTCTGATTCCTGCTTCAAGTTATACAAAGACATTTTATTAAATAGGGCCCACCCCAAGTAATCCAGAATAATCTACCCATCTCAAGAATCTGGCCAGGCATGGTGGCTCATACCTGTAATCCCAACAATTTGGGAGGCTGAGGCAGGAAGATCGCTTGGGTCAAGGAGTTCGAGACCGGTCTGGGCAACAGAGCAAGACCCCTGTCTTAACAACAGCAACAAAAATAGCTGGGTGTGGTGGCATGCACCTGTGGACCCAGCTACTCAGGAAGCTGAGGCAGGAATATCGCTTGAGCCCAGGAGTTCCAGGCTACAGTGAGCCATGATCACACCACTGCACTCCAGCCTGGATGACAGAGTGAGACCCTGTCTCTAAAACAAACAAAAACAGATCCTTAGTGGCATCTTCAGTGTCCCCTTTGCCATGCGAAGGTAACATATGTATAGGTTCCAGGGTTTGGAATGTGGACATCTCTGAAGGAAAGGGGGCATTACTCTCCCTACCAAAAAGAAGTAATACAACATTTTGGCTGGGCGCGGCAGCTCATTCCTGTAATCCCAGCACTTTGGGAGGCTGAGACAGGTGGATTACAAGGTCAGGCATTCAAGACCAGCCCGGTCAACACAGTGAAACCCCATCTCTACTAAAAATACAAAAAATTAGCTGGGCATGGTGGCGGGCAGCTGTAGTTTCTCAGCTACTCGGGAGGCTGAGGCAGGAGAATCGCTTGAACCGGGAGGTGGAGGTTTCAGTGAGCCGAGATCACACCACTGCACTCCAGCCTGGGCAACAGAGCTAGACTTATTCTCAAAAAAAAAAAAAAAAAAAAAAAAAAAAAAAAAAAAAAAAAAAGAAGTAATACAAAATTTTCAGAAGACTTCTCTGTTGTTGACTTGCTCTGACCCTGTTAGCCAGGATTAACACATGCATCCATGTCCTGGCTGTGAGAAAAGCTGGAAAAGAGTGTAGCTGGTTTTTTTGTCATCCATAGAAGGCACCAGACTATGCTGCAATGAAGGTGGGTGGCACAGCCACAGTAGCTGGCACAAAAGTCAGCTTGGGTGGAGCCCATCTACCCCAGAGACCTCTCCTCACATTAAGTTATAAGGCCACAAACCAGATCTGGGCGGAAGTTTCTGGACTTGCTGCCAGCAAAGATCTGGAACTGAGGGTCAACAGCTCATGCCTGCAATCCCAGCACTTTAGGAGGCTGAGGCAGGAGGATCACGTGAGACCAGGAGTTAAAGACCAGCCTGGGCAACGTAGTGAGACTCCATCTCTACCAAAAAAATAAAAAAATTAGCTGGGCATGGTGACATGTGCCTGTAATCCCAGCTACTCAGGAGGCTTAGGTGGGAGGATTTCTCGAACCCGGGAGATTAAGACTGCAGTGAGTTATGATCAGGCCACTGCACTCCAGCCTGGGCAACAGAGTAAGACCCTGTCTAAAAAACAAAAAACAAAACAAAACAAAAAATCTGGAACTGAGTGAAGTCCCAATATCCAGGGAGCAGCTAGCTACCAGGACATGGGGACCCTGGTGTAGGATTGAATGGGGTGCTGGAAGGGAAAGATGGCATTCCACTGAGGTAAGGGAGAAGTGTGAGCTCTCCCTTGGGTATAGGAGGGAATCCAGAATTTCAAAACACGAGAGAGAGAGAGAGAGAGAGAGAAGAGACAGAGACAGACAGAGACAGAAAGAGACTGAGAAATTAAGAGAAAAGTCTTCATGTGAGGCTGTGCGGTGGCTCACGTCTGTAATCCCAGCACTTTGGGAGGCCAAGGCAGGCGAATCACCTGAGGTCGGGAGTTTGAGATCAGCCTGACCAACATGGAGAAACCCCGTCTCTACTAAAAATACAAAATTAGCCGGGCGTGGTGGCACATGCCTGTAATCCCAGCTCCTCGGGAGGCTGAGCAGGAGAATCGCTTGAACCCAGGAAACAGAGGTTGTGGTGAGCTGAGATCGTGCCATTGCACTTTAGCCTGGGCAACAAGAGTGAAATGCCATCTCAAAAAAAGAAAAAAAAAAAAGATTCATTTATGAGACCTTTCCACTCATCCCTTTCCTCAAATACACCCCAGAGCATCCTCAGAACACCCCAGATACCCTTTTGGGCAGCTATGGGTGAAGTTGCCCGTCAATCTCAGCTCCAGGGGATGGGCCACTGACCTCATTCTGTCTCCGTTGCTGCAGTGATTAATCCACGGACATCGAAGCACTGGTCCAAGCCAGTCAGTGCAAGGCACCCTCCTGTCCATGACAAGTGTCAAAGCAATGAACATGAACGGAGAGTGAAGCCCAGGACTTTGATTAAAAGGAGAGTGTGTTAGGCTGAAAAATGGCCCCCAAAGATGTCAGGTCCAAATTCTGGGAACCTATGAATGTTGCCTTATATAGGGACAGGGGCTGCATATGTATTTAAAGATCTTGAGAGGGGAGATGATCCTGGATTGTGCATGTAATCACATGTATCTTTACAAGAGGGAGGCAGAGACAGATGAGACCGCACATACGCAGAAAAGGAGAAGGTGATGGGACTGTGGAGGCGGACACCAGAGTTGTGCAGCCACAAGTCAAAACATGCCAGCAGGCCAGGTGTGGTGACTCACGCTTGTAATCCCAGCACTTTGGGTGGCCGAGGCAGGAGGATCACCTGAAGTCAGGAGTCTGAGACCAGCCTGGCCAACATGATGAAACCCCGTCTCTACTAAAAATACAAAAGCTGGCTGGGCACAGTGGCCCACGCCTATAATCCCAGCACTTTGGGAGGCTGAGGTGGGTGAATCACAAGGTCAGGAGTTCAAGACCAGCCCGGCCAACATGGTGAAACCGCATCTCTACTAAAAACACAAAAATTAGCCAGGCATGGTGTCAGGTGCCTGTAATCCCAGCTACTCGGGAGGCTGAGGCAGAGAATTGCTTGAAGCTGGGAGACAGAGGTTGCAGTGAGCCGATATCATGCCACTGCACTCCAGCCTGGGTGACAGAGTGAGACTCCCTCTCAAAAAAATAAAATAAAAATAGGCCAGGCGTGGTACCTCACACTTGTAATCCCAGCATTTTGGGAGTCCAAGGCGGATGGATCACGAGGTCTGGAGTTCGAGACCAGCCTGGCCAATATGGTGAAACCCAGTCTCTACTAAAAATTTAAAAATTAGCTGGGCATGGTGTTGTGCGCCTGTAACCCCAGTCACTGGGGAGGCTGAGGCAGGAGAATGGCTTGAACCCAGGAGGCAGAGGTTGCAGTGAGCCGAGATTGTGCTACTGCACTCCAGCCTGGGTGATGGAGCAAGACTCTGTCTCAAAAAATAAATAAATAATAAAATTAAATTAAAAATACAAATACAAAAATTACCTGGGTTTGGTGGCATGTGCATGTCATGCCAGCTACTTGGGAGGCTGAGGCAGGAGAATTGCTTGAACCTGGGAGGTGGAGATTGCAGTGAGCCAAGATCACGCCACTGCACTCCAGCCTGGGCAACAGAGTAAGACTCTGTCTCAGAAAAAAAAAAAAAAAGGAAAAAGCCAGCAGCCACCATAAGCTGGAAGAAGCAAGGAATGAATTATCTCCTGGAGCCTCCAAGGGAAGTACAACCTGTCCAACAGCTTGATTTTGGCCCAGGTATGGATTTCATGCTTCTGGCCTTCAGAAATGAGAGAATCTATTTGTCTTATTTTAATATTTATTTTATCTCTTGTTTTAAGACACTGAGTTTGTAGTGATTTGTTACAGTGGTGATAGGAAACTAATACAGAAAACAAAGCCCAGTCTCTTGAAAGAAGCCGAGCCACATTGGCCGGGCGCAGTGGCTTACGCCTGTAATCCCAGCACTTTGGGCAGCCAAGCCGGGTGGATCACCTGAGGTCAGAAGTTCAAGACCAGCCTGGTCAACATGGTGAAACCCTGTCTCCACTAAATAGACAAAAATTAGCCAAGCGTGGTGGTGGGTGCCTGTAATCCCAGCTACTCAGGAGGCTGAGACAGGAGAATCACTTGAACCCGGGAGGCAGAAGTTGCAGTGAGCCGAGATCGTGCCATTGCGCTCCAGCCTGGGTAACAAGAGTGAAACTTCGTTCCAAAAAAAAAGAAGAAGCAGCTGAGCCATATTGCTGTCAATGGGAGCCAATTTAAGAATAATCAATATTGCAGACCGCTGATGGGAAAGGTGGAAGGAAACTAAGTATTTGAAGACATTGTTGAACTGCTGGATCATACTGATCCTGAAGCTATTCTGGCTGTCTAACTCTCCAGGCATGTGAATAAAAATTATCTGATGAGGTGGGCTAGTTGCTACCAGCCCAGCAAGCATCCTGACTCATAGCACAGCAGCGGCAGATTCATTTGCTTTATCTTTTTTTTTGAGACTGTTTAAAATGGTAGCATAAGTCCTTTGGATCCCATCATCCCATCAGCTTGATATAGGTCTCTCTCTCTCTCTGTCTCTGTCTCTGTCTCTGTCTTTCTTTCCAGACGGACTCTCGCTCTGTCACCAGGCTGGAGTGCAGTGGCGCAATATCGGTTCAGTGCAACCTCCGCCTCCTGGGTTCAGGTGATTCTCCTGCCTCAGCCTCCCAAGTACCTGGGACTTCAGGCGCTCGCCACCACGCCCAGCTCATTTTTGTATTTTTAGTAGAGACAAGGTTTCACCATGTTGGCCAGGATGATCTCCAGCTCTTGATCTCATGATCCACCCACCTCGGCCTCCCAAAGTGCTGGGATTACAGGCGTGAGCCACTGCACCCGGCCAGCTTGCATATAGTTTTAAAACTGTTATTTATTTATTTTTGAGACAGAGTCTCGCTCTGTCTCCCAGGCTGGAGTGCAGTGGCACGATCTCAGCTCACTGCAACCTTCACCTCCTGGATTAAAGCGATTCTCCTGCCTCAGCCTCTGAGTAGCTGGGACTACAGGCATGGGCCGTCTCGCCTGGTTAATTTGTGTATTTTTTAGTAGAGACGGGGTTTCACCGTGTTGGCCAGGATGGTCTTGATCTCCTGACCTTGTGATCCGCCCATCTCAGCCTCCCAAAGTGCTGAGATTACAGGCACGAGTAACCACACCCGGCTGTTTTAAAACTTTTAAAATTAAAGTTTAGTCCAGGCATGGCGACTCACACCTGTAATCCCAGCACTTTGGGAGGTCAAGGCATTAGGATCACTTGAGGTCAAGAGTTCCAGACCAGCCTGGCCAACATGGTGAAACGCTGTCTACTAAAAATACAAAAACTAGCCAGGTGTGGTGGTACTTGCCTGTAATCCCAGCTCCTCAGGTGGTTGAGGCAGGAGAATCACTTAAACCTAGGAGGCAGAGGCTAGAGTGAGCAGAGATCACACGACTGCACTCCAGCCTGGGCAACAGAGTGAGACTGTGTCTCAAAACATTAATTAAATTAAAGTTTATATGTAAACTTTATATACGTAAACTATATAAACTTTAAACATATATATACATATATATAGGCATAAAGTACAAATTGTCACAGTTTGATGAGATTTTTTATGTATGTCTAAATATATAAATATTTAATACCCATATATAAAAATCCATCACACAGGTCAACAGAAAATATCTTTCCAAAACCCTGTACCACTTCCTGGTTAATATCTCCCAGAGTTAACTACTATCCTGATTATCATCATAAGTTTTTTTCTGTCCTCAAACTTCCTATCAATGGAATCATATAGTCTATGGTTTTCTGTGTCTGGCTTCTTCCAGTCAGCACAATGTGTTTGAGAGTCATGTAAGTTGCTGCATGTATCAGTAGTTCATGTTTGGTAAACTGCTGAGTAGAATTCCACTATGGATGGACCACAGTTTGTCCATTTTATTATTGATGGACTGCTGGGCTGTATCCAGTTTTGGCCGTTTATGACTAATGCTTCTACGAACGTCCTTTTAGATGTCTTTTGGGGACATGGCTCATACTTCCATTGTGAGAAATTACTATTATGTTCTCTTGGGCAATTTTTCCAGAAAGAATACAAATGTTGAATGCTAACAGGTCTGTAGTGCTTACTCTCTCCTCATATATGTGAATGATATATTTGCTGAGCATCAAATCCTGAAATCAGAGTCTTTTTGTTTCTGGAATCTTCACTTATCTTCTGATGTCCAGGGTTTCAGAAGAGAAACCAATGCTGCTTATCTCCTGTGCCCTTTGTAAGAGATTTTCAATGAAAGTTGTGAAGTTTGCACTAGTTTTGGAGTATGGGTACTTCACCAGGCTACGATGTCTTTTTAACCCCGCCAAGACACTGGACATGCCCTTAGAAATGTGAACATACATACAACTTTTTCTTTTTTTTTGAGACGGAGTTTTGCTCTTGTCACCCAGGCTGGAGTGCAATGGCACAATCTCGGCTCACTGCAACCTTCGCCTCCTGGGATCAACGGATTCTCCTGCCTCGGCCTCCAGAGTAGCTAGGATTACAGGCATGTGCCACCACACCCACCTAATTTTTGTATTTTTAGTAGAGACAGGGTTTCACCATGTTGGCCAGGTTTGTTTCAAACTCCTGACCTCAGGTGATCCTCCTGCCTCGGCCTCCCAAAGTGCTGGGATTACAGGTGTGAGCCACTGTGCCCGGCCAACATACAACTCTTTATGATGCCTCTATTTAAGTAAGTAGCAGAATGCCATTGGCAAAGTATTGGCAAGTTAGTATAAAGCTCTCTGATTTGTTTGGAGTGATAATATTTGGATTATGCAGGAAAAAAACTGATAGCATATCCTTTAGCCCTCATCTAGGACTATCATAAAATCATACACATAATGACACCCATGACGCTAAAAGGTGTATGATTTCTGCACCACTCTTCAAGGTTGGTGGTTCTTCTATTCATATGTGATGTAGAAAAATAGAAAAGCTGTTGCCATTGATAACATTTACATGTGATTACCTATGACAACCATTTCTCTTCTTTTTTCATTTTTTAGACAGGGTCTCATTTAGTCACCCAGGCTGGAGTGCAGTGGAACCATCTCAGCTCACTGTAGCCTTGACCTCCTCAAGCAATCATCACTTCCCAAGTAGCTGGGACTACAGGAATGCACCACCACGCACAGCTAATTTTTGTATTTTTATTAGAGATGGGGTTTCTCCATGTTGCACAGGCTAGTCCTGGACTCCTGAGCTCAAGTGATCCACCTGCCTTGCCCTCCGAAAGTGCTGGGATTACAGGTGTGAGCCACCGTGCCCAGCCGTGATTATCTATGGCAACCTTTTTTTTTTTTTTTTTGAGATGGAGTCTCGCTCTGTCGCCCAGGCTGAAGTGCAGTGGTGTGATCTCGGTTCACTGCAACCTCCACATCCTGGGTTCAGCTATTCTGCCTTAGCCTCCTAAGTAGCTGGGATTACAGGCATATGGCAGACATTTCTTTTTCTTTTTCTTTTTCTTTTGAAATGGAGTCTCGCTCTGTCCCCCAGGCTGGAGTGCAGTGGCGCGATCTTGGCTCACTGCAGGCTACGCCTCCCAAGTTCACACCATTCTCCTGCCTCAGCTTCCCAAGCAGCTGGGACTACAGGCGCCCGCCACCACACCTGGCTAATTTTTTTTGTATTTTTAGTAGAGACGGGGTTTCACCTTGTTAGCCAGGATGGTCTTGATCTCCTGACCTTGTGATCCACCCGCCTCGGCCTTCCAAATGCTGGGATTACAGGCGTGAACCACTGAGCCCGGCCGTGTATATGACAGACATTTCTATGAGACATTGTTTATCAGGCCTAGGCCCTGAGTCCCCATCAAATGGGTGTTTCTATGGCAAATTAGGGACATATGTAGAGTAGAACTTATCCCTGCTGATCTGTGGCTGCAGGGAGTCACAAGTTTGCAGTCTGGTTACATTCAGGTACTTAAGAGTTAAAAAACAGATGGTGGCTTTTGCCTCCTTTATAATTTATCCCTGATGTCAAATAAAATGGAATTCCAACCAATAGCTTTTCCACATTGATTTTTTTTCAATGAGTTTTTCTAATTTGTATGAATTTCCTGGTGTCAAATAAGGTAAAAGCCACGGTTGAAAGGTTGCCAACACTGACTACATTCACAGTGTTCTCCAGTATGAGTCCTCTTATGTTCAATAATATGAGAAAAACTCCCAAATGCTCTTCACGCAAATTACATGTATGGGGTTTTCCTCAGTATGAGTCCTCTGATGTCACATCATAAGGGCTAGGCTGCATCTGAAGCCTTTCTCATGATGACTATATCCATCGCTTTGCTCTCCAGTGTGTCTTCCGTGATTTTTGAGTAGTAGAGGAGCAAAGTGTAAAACCTTTCCCTGAATGATCACCTTCATAAGGTGTCTCTATAGATTCTTACCTATAGGGTAAAACTGTTCACTTCTTTAGAAGAATTTCCTAAATTCACGGCAAATATATAATTTCCCACAAGTATAAATTGTCTCATATTGAATAAGGTATAATTTGTGTCTACAGCCTTTGCTACAGCGATTACATTTATAGTACTGTTCTCCTGTATAAGTTCTGAAACATACTGAAAGAAATACTTCTCCATAAAGACTCTCCAACACTCAACACCTTTGTAAGGTCTATTCACTGAGAGAGTTTACTCATACGCCACTGGGGTTGAGCTCTGTTTAAAGACTTATCTACACATATTACATTTATATGGTCTCTCTCCAGTATGACTTCTCTGATGTCAGAAAGTATTTACCATAAACAGGGATTTCTCACAATTCAGAACATCTGTAGGGCTTGTCACCTGTGTGAGTGCTCTCAAACCAAAGATGAGAGGAGCTCTGAATAGACTTTCCCACATTCCTTACATTCAACTGAACTCTCTCTAACCTGAATTCTCTTACATTGACTGAGGCTTGTGCTACACTTAAAAAATTTACTACGTATATTTCATATATAAGGCTTTTCTGCACTGAACTATTTGCAAGTCTAAGAAGTTGAGTGTTTTGACCAAAAGCATCCCCAAAATCATGATTTTCAGGGGTTTTTCCCTGTGCATTTATGGTTTATTAAATCTGAACTTTGTTTTACAATGAATCATGTATGTAGTGGTGTTTGCTGCTAAGAATATTGATTGGTGGGCTTGGCACGGTCGCTCACACCTGTAATCCCAACACTTTGGGAGGCCAAGGCGGGTGGATCACAAGGTCAGGAGTTCAAGACCAGCCTGGCCAAGATGGTGACACTTCCATCTCTCCTAAAAATACAAAAATTAGCCAGGCGTGGTGGCAGGTGCCTGTAATCCCAGCTACTTGAGAGGCTGAGGCAGAGAATTGCTTGAACCCAGGAGGTGGAGGTTGCAGTGAGCCAAGAACATGCCACTGCACTCCAGCTTGGGTGACAGAGTGAGACTCTGTCTCAAAAAACAACAAAGCTGGGTGCAGTGGCTCACGCCTGTAATCCCAGCACTTTGAGAGGCCGAGGCGGGCGGATCACGAGGTCAGGAGATGGAGACCATCCTGGCTAACATGGTGAAACCCTGTCTCTACTAAAAATACAAAAAATTAGTCGGGCTTGGTGGCGGGTGCCTGTAGTCCCAGCTACTCAGGAGGCTGAGGCAGGAGAATGGCGTGAACCCAGGAGGCGGAGCTTGCAGTTAGCCGAGATTGCGCCACTGCACTCCAGCCTGGGTGACAGAGTGAGACTCCATCTCAAAAACAAAACAAAACAAAATGAAACAAAACAAAACAGAATATTGTTTAGTGGAAGAAGGCTTGAATTCTACTTGACATTAGCTGCGCATTTCTTATTCTTGCAGCCTCCCTCCCGAATCAGTGTTGCTCAAGCATCATTTGTTCCACCCATCCCTCCTAGTCTTCCTTCTGCTTCTCTAAGTGGACCTTACAGTCCTGGTTTCTTCCAAATGTGAAGAAATGAAGTTCATTCTTTGTGAATCTTTCCATTTTCAGGATGGCATTTTTGTTGTTGTTGTTGTTGTTTTTGGTTTTGTTTGTTTGTTTTTGAGACGGAGTCTTGCTCTGTCACCCAGGCTGTAGTGCAGTGGCGCAATCTCGGCTCACTGCAACCTCTGCCTCCTGGGTTCAAACAATTCTCCTGCCTCAGCCTCCCAAGTAGCTGGGATTACGGCACACACCACCATGCCCAGCTAAGTTTTGTATATGTGTGTGTGTGTATATATATATATATATATTTTTTTTTTTAGTAGAGACGGGGTTTCACCATGTTGGCCAAGCTGGTCTCAAACTCCTGACCTTGTGATCCACCCACCTCACCCTCCCAAAGTGCTGGGATTACAGGCATGAGCCACCATGCCTGGCCTGGCATATGGTTTTAAGATAAATGTCTTCCTTCCTGGTTATCTCTTTACTTTTGATGATAGTTTCACAATCTGGAAAAGAATCAGATAAATTTTTACACTTCTACAATTGTTTATTGAACAAATAAATTATGGCTTGTTCAGTCTATTTAAAAACCATAATTTTAAGAGCTGGAGAGAAAATGCTGGGATTAAGCAGATCCAAAGCATGTGGATTGGTTTCCAAATCTGTCTTGCCAGGAGTGATTGAGCAAATAAGAATAAACCCAGTCTCTCCAGGTGGCTGATGAGAAAACAGATCAATATCTGCTACTAGTCACTCCTCACTCTCTTTTCTTGTCTTATCTTTTTTTTTTTTTTTTGAGATGGAGTCTTGCTCTGTCGCCCAGGCTGGAGTGCAGTGGCATGATTTTGGCTCACTGCAAGCTCCGCCTCCCGGGTTCACACCATTCTCCTGCCTCAGTCTCCTGAGTAGCTGGAACTACAGGCGCCCGCCACCACGCCTGGCTAATTTTTTGTATTTTTAGTAGAGACAGGGCTTCACTGTGTTAGTCAGAATGGTCTCAATCTCCTGACCTCGTGATCTGCCCACCTCGGCCTCCCAAAGTGCTGGGATTACAGGTGTGAGCCACCACACCCGGCCCCTGTTTTTGGTTTTGTTTTTGTGACAGGGTCTCACTCTGTTGCCCAGGCTGGAGTGCAATGACACAGTCTTGGTCACTGCAACCTCTGCTTCCAGGGTTCAAATGATTCTCCTGCCTCAGCCTCCCGAGTAGCTGGAATTACAGGAGAGCACCACCATGCTTTGCTAATTTGTTTTAGTAGAGATGGGGTTTTATCATGTTGGCCAGGCTGGTCTTGAGCCACTGCACCCGGCCTAAGCTGCTATGTTTTGGGGTAATTTCTTACAAAGCAGTGGATAATTAACACAGAACCTCTCCCTGTTCCTTGCCTTGGGACTAAAACACATGAGACTAGCTTTAACAAACAGGATGTTAGCTCATGTGGTGTGAATAGAGGTGTGAGGTATGCCCCCCAATAAACCTTTTGCAGTTCCAACTCCATCTCAGTATCTACTGATCCTTAACTGTGACGCCTGGAGAAGCCAGACAGAAAAAAACCAGAGGAAAAGGAAGCCAGGGAGCTGTTACATAAAACTTAATGTGCAGCTGTGAGACAGACTCCAGCACAGACATGGGTGAACTATATGAAGTGGCCAGTCTCCTCAACAATTGGGTAGCTAATGAACAGACTTACAGGACATGTGCCAATTTGCTGGTTATTAAGAACATGCAGGCCGGGCGCGGTGGCTCAAGCCTGTAATCCCAGCACTTTGGGAGGCCAAGACGGGCGGATCACGAGGTCAGGAGATTGAGACCACCCTGGCTAACACGGTGAAGCCCCTTCTCTACTAAAAAATACAATAAAACTAGCCGGGCGAGGTGGCAGGCGCCTGTAGTCCCAGCTACTTGGGAGGCTGAGGCAGGAGAATGGCGTAAACCCGGCAGGAGAAGCTTGCAGTGAGCTGAGATCCGGCAACTGCACTCCAGCCTGGGCGACAGAGCGAGACGCCGTCTCAAAAAAAAAAAAAAAAAAAAAAAAGAAGACGAACATGTAAGTTAGGCCAGGCGTGGTGGCTCAAGCCTGTAATTCCAGCACTTTGCAAGGCTGAGGCAGACAGATCACCTGAGGTCAGGAGTTTGAGACCAGCCTGGCCAGTATGGAGAAACTCTGTCTCTACTTAAAAAAAAAAAAAAATTAGCCGGGCATGGTGGCGTGAACCTGTAATCCCAACTACTAGGGAGGCTGAGACAGGAGAATCACTTGAACCTGGGAGGCGGAGGTTGCAGTGAGCCAAGATTGTGCCACTGCACTCCAGCCTGGGCGACACAGCAAGCCTCCATCTCAAACAAACAAACAAACCATGCAATTTAAATGAACAATACATTTCAATTTCTGGGTTGTATACTGTGACAGAAAAAATTCTATGATGGTACCTGTGGCACTTCCTATTGTGACACTATGATTAGTTTAGGTTATCTGGCAAAGCTGAGGGATTTTGCAGATGTTCCAAAACAGTTGAAAGTCTTTGAAACAGGGCTTGGCCGATGGTAGTGGCTCACACCTGTAATCCCAATACTTTGGTAGGCTGAGGCCAGTGGATCACTTAAGGCCAGAAGTTTGAGACCAGCCCGGGCAACATAGTGAGGACTGGTCTCCACTTTTTTTTTTTTTTTTTTTTTTTGAGACAGAATCTCATTCTGTCACCCAGGCTGGAGTGCAATGGTGCAATCTCGGCTCACTGCAACCTCCACCTCCTGGGTTCAAGTGATTCTCCTGCCTCAGCCTCCCGAGTAACTGGGACTATAGGTGCATACTACCATGCCCGGCTAAACAAAAAAATTTTTTTTAATTAGCCAGGCATGGTGGTGTGTATGCCTGTAATCCCAGCTATTTGAGATGCTGAGGCAGGAGGAATGCTTGAGCCCAGGAAGTTGAGGCTGTAGTAAAGTATGATTGCGCCACTGCAGTCCAGCCTGGATGACAAAGTATGGTGAGGTTCTGTCTAAATAAATAAATGAGAAGGCTTAGTTACCGACTCTTGCTGGTGGCCTGAAGAAAGGAACCTACTGTGAGCTCTACAGCTGCAAAGAAATGGATTCAGCCAACTGAATGAACGTGAAAGTAGATTCTTCTACAATCAAGTCTACAGATGTGAATGTAGCCAGCTGATAGCTAGATTGCTACTTCTGGAGATCCTAAACAGAGGGCCCAGTTAAGCTATGCCCAGACTCTTGACTCACAAGAACAGTGAGATAATAAATACATGTGGTTTTTCCCGGGAGGTGGAGCTTGCAGTGAACCGAGATGGTGCCACTGCACTCCAGCCTGGGCAACACAGCGAGACTCTGTTTCCAAAAAAGAGCAGAAAAAAATGTGGTTTTTAAGCTGTTAATTTTGTGGTAAGATGTTACACAAAGACAGAAAACAGGCCAGGCATGGTGGCTCACGCCTGTAATCCTAGCACTTTGGGAGGCTGAGGCGGGTGGATCACGAGGTCAGGAGTTCGAGACCAACCTGGCCAATATGGCGAAACTCTGTATCCACTAAAAATACAAAAAATAGCTGGGTGTGGTGGTGCATGCCTGTAGTCCCAGCTACTCAGGAGGCTGAGGCAGGAGAATCGCTTGAACCCAGGAGGTGAAGGTTTCAGTGAGCCAAGATCGTGCCACTACATTCCAGCCTGGGTGACAGAGCAAGACTCCATCTCAAAAAAACAAAACAAAAAACCAGAAAACAATAGAGACATGCAAAGCTTAGAGAACATGAGTCTCTGCTGGGTGAACGTGGGTGGCAGTGACCTTCTCACACTGATGGTAGAAGACGTATGAAAGGAAATTTCATAGTATATGACTAAAACTATTTTAAATGTTTATGCCATTCTTTCTAGCTTCTAGGAATTGTACTTGTAGCAGTTCTTCCAAAATGTGCTTCAGTAATTAAACAGTGGATTTGCATTGAAGGTTTACCATGCAGAGCACACAGGTATTAGCTAATGCAGTCCTCATACAGCAATGTATGTTATACTCTGCTCTGATGGTTAAATGACAAAGTTTTAGAGAAATGAAATCTTTTGACTCAGTTTATGCAACTAGAAAGCATATGTGCTAATAAGCAGATGCTAATTGGCTTGAATCCATTAGTCACTCTTTTTTTGTTTGTTTGTTTTCTCTTGTGAGACAGGGTCTCACTCTGTCACTCAGGCTGAAGTGTAATCACAGCTCACTGCAGCATTGATCTCCTGTGCTCCAGTGATTCTCCTGCCTCACCCTCTCAAAGTGTGGGATTACAAGCATGAGCCTCCACGGCTGGCCCATAGTCACTCAGTCCCCTGTTTAATTACTATCGAAATAAATGCAATAATGGATACTTGGCTCAAGCATATATTGTTGAATATTAATTATCTAACCCAGGGGCTGGATACGGGGTGTTCACACAATTCTTTTTTTTTTTTTCTTGTGAGACAGAGTCTCACTCTGTCATCCAGGCTAGAGTGCAGTGGTACAATCATGCCTCAACATCCCAGGGCTCAGGGGATTCTCCTGCCTCAGTCTCCTGAGTAGCTGGGACTACAGGTGCGTGCCACAAAGCCCGGTTAATTAAAAAAAATTTTTTTTTTTAGAAATGAGGTCTCACTACGTTGCCCAGACTGTTCTCGAACTCCTGAGCTCAAGCGACCCTCCCTTCCCAGCCTCCCAAAGTGCAGAAAGCACAGGTGTGAGCCACTGGGCCGGGCCCACACAATTGTTTCAAATTTTCTGCCTGTTTGAAAATGTTCTTAATACAATGTTGGAGTAAGGTAAATGCAATATTTATTTTGCAGTTCTTACCTCTTTGGCTGAGGGAATTGCTTGCTCCTCAGAGACTCTTTCTTTCTCTTTTCTTCCTTCCTTCCTTCCTCCCTCTCTTTCTCCCTTTCTCCCTTTCTTTCGCGACTGAGTTTCACTCTTGTTGCCCAGGCTGGAGCGCAATGGCACGATTTCGGCTCACCGCAACCTCCGCCTCCCGAGTTCAAGCGATTCTCTTGTCTCAGCCTTCCTGAGTAGCTGGGACTACAGGTGCCCGCCACCACGCCCGGCTAATTTTTTGTATTTTTGGTAGAGACTATTTTTTGTATTTTTAGTAGTTTCACCATGTTGGCCAGGCTACTCTTGAACTCCTGACCTCAGGCGATCCGCCCGCCTCGGCCTCCCAAAGTGCTGGGATTACAGGCGCGAGCCACCGCGCCCGGCCCTCCTCAGGGAGTTTCTAAACTGTCAGTAAGCCACTGGTTTTCCCTGTATTCATAAAAAAACTGACAGGAACGCCCAGGATCCTAAAGTGAGCTTCAGTCTCAAGATAGTCAGCGACCGCCCTCCGGGCCAGCGTCGGGGCCTTGAGGGGCCTCTGGAAAGTGAATCACAGGGAGCATCTCGGGGTTTCAGGATTTTGGCTGTCCGCTGCCCAAGCCTTGGCATCACGGGCGTTTTTCCCTCTCACGTTCAGGTCCCTTCAAGGTCGGCGCCAGGTATCCTCCCAGAACACGGGCACACAGCCACGCCCAGGACCCCCACTGCCTACCTGCTGCCGCTAGAGGGCGCCATCGTCGCGGCTAACGCAACCTGAGGAAGGAAGCGGTGGAGCACTACATCGCGGGGTTTTCTGGGAGATGGAGGCGGTGGAAGCATACGCATGCGCAGCGACTGCGCCGCAGTGGGCGCGCATGTGCAGCGGAGGGTCCGGCGTCCGCCTTGGCGGAGGGGCGTGATGACCCGGAGTCTCCAAGCCACCGCAGAGTAGTGCGGGGCCGGGGGCTCTAAGGGGTAGCCGCAACCTGGACAGCCCGGGACACAGCTGCGGGTTCCGGCCAACAGGCCCGGAGTCGCGGCCTCGGCTCCGCTGTGGGTGCACGGGCTGGGGCTGCGGCGACTCCTGTGCGCTCCGCGTCTGCGGCTGGTAGGAATGGGGATCGTCCCCAAATCCCGCCTTCCGGGCAGGGCCTCCCCTGCCAGCGATCCTGCCCACAGTCCAAGCATCCTCCTCGCTTCTCGTGGACTGCGGTGTCAGCCGCCCGAGCCGGTCCCCGGACACCTGGCCAGGTGACGGCCCCCAACCTCCGCCTGGCGGGGGGTGGTCTGCGAGTCCCCCTCATCCCCGGCAGACGTTCCCGAGCTCCGGAGGGAAAAAAGGACGAGGAAGGGGCTGCTTATGAGTCTGTCGGTGTTGATTTAGTAGTTGTGGAATGTGAGCCCTGGGGAAATAAGTGGAAGAGGCATGGACCGTGTGGCTCCACTGGGGCGTTCGCGAATGCCTCCTGGAGGAGGAGACCAACCAGAAAGAAGAGGCAGCGTCCAGCAACTGGACAAAGGCCAGAGGGCCTTTCTGGCAAGAGGACTGGGGTGAGCAGAAGCTGATCCGGCTCTTTATCCCTGGGCGCAAGTGCCGTGTGGCATAGGTCAGTGAAGGCCTGAAAGGGGTGTTGAGCCAGCAACAAAATGCCTTGAGTGCACCATTAAAGAAGCAACAACTATGGCTCACGCCTGTAATCCCAGCACTTTGGGTGGCCCAAGCGGGCGGATTGCCTGAGCTCAGGGGTCCAAGACCAGCCTGGCCAACATGGTGAAACTCCGTCTCTACTAAAAATACAAAAATTAGCCACGCTTGGTGGCACGGGCCTATAATCTCTGCTACTGGGAAGGCCGAGACAGGAGAATCGCTTGAACCGGGGATGCAGAGGTTGGAGGCTGCAGTGAGCCGAGATCACGCCACTGCACTGCAGCCTGGGCTATAGAGCTAGACTATCAAAAAAAAAAAAACAAAAAACAAAAAACGGAAAAAGATCACATATGTTGGCCAGACAAGGTGGCTCATGCCTGTAACCCCAGCACTTTGGGAGGCTGAGGATTACTTGAGCCCTGGAGTTTGAGAGCAGCCTGGGTAAAATAGTGAGACCACATCTCTACTAAAAAAATTAGAGGCATGGTGGTGTACACCTGTAGCCTCAGCAACTGGGGAGGTTGAGATGGGAGGATTGCTTGAGCCCATGAGGTTAAGGCTGCAGTGAGCTATGATCATGTCACTGGACTACATCCTAGACAACAAAGACTCCATCCCTAAGAAAAAAAAAAAAAGTCATTTTGTAAATGACTTCTGGGATGCTTATCTTGATGTAGAAAATCTCCTACCCCAAGAACAAACACATAATTCCTGAACAAGGATTGGCAAACAATGGCCTCAGTGGGCCTTCTGTTTCTGTAAAGTTTTATTGGAATGCAGTCACACTCGTTGGTTTAGTATTATCTAGGCTGCTATCTGGCAGAGTTGGGTAGTAATGGCAGAGACCTTATGGTCTGCAAAGCTGAAAATATTTATTACTGTGCTTTTTACAGAAAAAGATAGCCTACCTGTGACCTAGAAGAATATACACTTGTGGCCGGGCGCAGTGTCTCACGCCTGTCATCCCAACACTTTGGGAGGCTGAGGTGGGTGGATCACCTGAGGTCAGGAGTTCGAGACCAGCCTGGCCAACAAGGTGAAACCCCGTCTCTACTAAAAATAGCAAAATTAGCTGGGTGTGGTGGTGTGCGCCTGTAATCCCAGCTATTCTGGAGGCTGAGGCAGGAGAATCACTTGAACGTGGGAGGTGGAGGTTGCAGTGAGCTGAGATCTTGTCACTGCACTCCAGCCTGGAGGACAGAGTGAGACCCAGTCTCAAAAACTACAAAAAAGAATATACACTTGTGCCAGCACAATACTTAGCACTAAGGATTTCTTTTTTTTTTTTTTTTTTTTTTTTTGAGACGGAGTCTCGCTCTGTAGCCCAGGCTGGAGTGCAGTGGCCGGATCTCAGCTCACTGCAAGCTCCGCCTCCCGGGTTTACGCCATTCTCCGGCCTCAGCCTCCCGAGTAGCTGGGACTACAGGCGCCCGCCACCTCGCCCGGCTAGTTTTTTGTATTTCTTAGTAGAGACGGGGTTTCACCGTGTTAGCCAGGATGGTCTCGATCTCCTGACCTCGTGATCCGCCCATCTCGGCCTCCCAAAGTGCTGGGATTACAGGCTTGAGCCACCGCGCCCGGCCAGCACTAAGGATTTCTCTTTGCCACTGAACAGAAAAAACACCCTTGTTGTTATTAATGATGTTATGCTTTATTGTTAACTTTATTACTAGATGATTACTTTTACTCATCTCTTCTTTCATACTCTTCTATTCTTCTGATATTTGTGTGTTTTAGTGCCTGTTTTAGCCCATCTGCTTAATATGGTACATTTTAGTATCTAATAAAGGGTGCCTGACTTTTTTTTTTTTGGAGACAGAGTATCGCGTTGTCACCCAGGCTGGAGTGCAGTGGTGCGATCTCAGCTCACTGCAACCTCCGCCTCCCAGGTTCAGGCAATTCTCCTGCCTCAGCCTCTTGAGTAGCTAGGATTACAGGTGCCCGTCACCACACCTGGCTAATTTTTGTATTTTTAGTACAGGTGGGTTTCACCATGTTCACTAGGCTGGTCTTGAATTCCAGACCTTAAATGATCTACCCACCTCGGCCTCCCAAAGTGCTGGGATTATAGTCGTGAGCCACCGTATCCGGCCTCTGACTATTTTAACCAGATACTGTTGGACTTTTTATATGATCTTTAAGTTGTTTTGTTCTGTGAGCTGGCAGGGGCGGCGGGGGGAGTCTTTGAATTGGAACTGCTATAATTTTGTTTAGTAGTTTTGTGAAGATTTTTTTTTTTTTTTTTTTTTTTTTTTTTTTGAGACCGAGTGCTAGGAATGCAGGCGTGAGCCACCATGCCCAGCCAATTTTTACATTTTTAGAGATGGGGTTTTACCATGTTGGCCAGGCTAATCTTGAACTCCTGACCTCAGGTGATTCCCCCAGCCTGGCCTCCCAAAGTGTTAGGATTACAGGCGTGAGCCACTGTGCCCGGTCTGATATTTTAATACTTTAAAAAAATATGTAGGCCTTCATGGAGAAATTTTAAAAAAATACTTTCCATTCAGGAATAATATGTCAGTGTGTTCTGAACTTAACTTTAGGTCTGTTAATGAGGTTTTTGTATTTTCTTCATGAAAATCCTTTATTGCTTTTGCTAATTGATTTCCAAGTTGCTCCCAGCATCACTATTGTGAGTGACAATTTAATCACTATTCTGGATTACAATTTTTTTTCCAATTTTCATTTCAAAATTGTGAAGTATTTCAACCTGCGGAGAGGTTTGGAGAGTAATAGAATAATATATAAATAATAAAGATGACACCCATGTATCATCGAGATTTTACCTGTGTTAACATATAGTCAGATTTTCAGATTTTGATTTGTTTTTTCATATCAAGCATCACAGGTGTAACTTTGTCTCTTCCCCAACTCTTTCCCCTCTCTCCCCTCAGGTGCTACTTTCTTGAGGTTGGGCAATCTATCTAGTCCATGTTATTGTTACTTTACTACTTATGTATGAATCTCTGTATAACGGAGATTTTGTGTCTTTTATTTCCACGTAAATTGTATCGTGGATAAGTGCACAGTTTACTTTTTGCACTCAGTTTTTGGAGAACTGTCCATCTTGTATATATGTTAGTCTTTTTTTTTTCTTTTGAGATGAAGTCTCTCTCTTGTCCCCCAGGCTGGAGTGTGATGGTGCGATCTCCGCTCACTGCAACCTCTGCCTCCCGGGTTCAAGCGATTCTCTTACCTCAGCCTCGCGAGGAGCTGAGATTACAGGCGCCTGCCACCACGCCTGGATAATTTTTGTATTTTTGGTGGAGACGGGGTTTCCCCATGTTGGCCAGGCTGGTCTGGAACTCCTGACCTTAGGTGAGCCCAGTCCGTTTGTTTTAACCACCCCCTATTGCTCCTTTTCTCATACCACAATTTCTCTCTTCCCTGCCACTAAATATTTAGGCTTACAATTTTCCCATGCTAAAGTTTAAGAGAATCACTGAAAGAATGAAAACAATGTGTAGTTTTCATTTTCAACCGGCTGTTACTACAGAGGAAAGTTACTGGCTTTGTTTACATTTCTTAGATCTAGTCATTTTAACAAATTAGTCCTCCCAAAATGCTGGGATTACAGGCGTGAGCCACGCACCCAGTAAATAATTATATTGCCAATGAATAATGAGTGTACTTATTCTGAATTTTAACATTATCTCAAAAAAAAGGTTATAGATATAGAAATATTTTAGGAAATTATGCAGTAAGTAAAAGGAAGGCTCTATAACAAAATAATGATAGCATCGGGTTAAAAATCAGCGGAGGCCACAGGAGAAAGTAAACTCCTGCGCGTCCGCCCCCAGGCAAGTCCACGGGGCTAATAACCCAGTACCCGCGGCAGCTCCAGCGTTGGGCTGGGGAAGCTCGGGGACTCCGCGCACGCGCACATCCGTGTCCCGGCAGCCGCGCAAGCGCAATCGCCATCGTCCGAACATGGCTGCCGCCGGCCGCCAACTGTAAGTGCCGACACATCTCAGAGCCCTGCGCTGGCTTCGTTTCCCCCCGGGGGACGGCTTGGCGGGTGGAGGCCCGCCGGGTCCTTGTGGGGAGGCGAGGGGCGCGTCCGCGGGTGGGTTTCACGTGGGTAGTGGGCATGTCGGGCTCGCTAGGGCGAGGGTCTGGCCGGGGGCGTAGTTGTCCTGGCGGGTGGGGACGCTCTGTGGCGATTGGGGTCACTCCTCTGAGGGCGAGGTCGCTCCCGGGCTGGTCTGGACGCCCCCGCTCTTTCCTTAGAGTCACCCGTGAGTTCCGTGCTCGCATCTCTAGCCCGCCCTACCATAGAGACAGTTTTGCCGCGCCTGCTGGGGTCCTGGTCCGTCCCTGGGGTAACCCCCGAGTCTACCGCTTTTCTACTGGCTGGTGGGAGGGGCAGTGTAGGCTTGGGTCGGCCCCCGGCTGAATTGGTGGCCATGAGCCAGGGGGCTGAGCTGCTTCCCCTTTCAGTCTCGCAGGTGTTAGATCACCTGTGTGTTTTTCCATTTGATATTGCAAAATCATGTTTTACCGCAGTTCTCAGTGAGGGCCGCATTTTTGCACCTGTTTAGTGACCATTTCGCTGTCTTTTTCCTTGGTTTAGTGGCTTATTTCCTTTGTGCACTCTCCCAGTCTCAATATTTTATGACAGAAAATGTTGGTTTAGATAGAGAAGCTGAAAGACTCGTGCAGTGAAAGACCCCGTTAACATCTGCTGAATTTACTGTATCCCTTACCTTTCCTTCTGTCCATCCTTTCAGCCATCCATTAATCCACCTATTTTTGGAAACATGTCAAAGTAAGCCGCATATATCACAACACTTCTCCCTCAGACAGCTCACTATGCTTACCATGAATTAGAGTTCAATAGTGCTTTTTAAAATTTTTTGAGCCAAAATTGACTTTCAGTGAAATGCACAGATCTTCACTGTACCATTGATGAGTTTTGACAAATGCAACCTAAACCTTTATTAAAATTACCATCAGCCCGAAAAGGTCCCTTATTTTTTGCCAAGTAAAAAAATTTGGCTGTTGGAACTTGGGCTTGTTAAAGTACGTTTTGAATACCCAGCTTTTGTCTGTTTTTCTTTTCCCACAGCAAGTGACTTTCCTCTATTCTACTGCTTGTTTCCCTCTCCACCCAGCTTTTCATTTTGAAAAGTTCCACAGTTGCATAAAAGTTGCAGGAATAGTTTAACACTTGTAAAACCATCCAGATTCTCAAATTATTAACACTGTTTGCCAAATCAGCTTTCTCTTCTCCCTGCCTCAAACACATGCATAGGTGTTACCAGAAAGGGGGACCGGAGCTATACCCCAAGAAAGGGTTCTTATATCTTGAGAAAGAAAATTCAGGGCGAGTCCACAGAGTAAAGTGAAAGCAAGTTTATTAAGAAAGTAAAGGAATAAAAGAATGGCTACTCTATAGATAGAGCAGCCCCAAGAACTGCTGGTTGCCCATTTTTATGGTTATTTCTTGATTCTGTGCTAAACAAGGGGTGGATTATTCATGCCTACCATTTTTAGGCCATGTAGGGTAACTTCTGATGTTACTATGACATTTGTAAACTGTCATGGTGCTAGTGGGAGCAGGACTAGAGGTCACTCTCGTCGCCGTCTTGGTTTTGATGGGTTTTAGCTGCCTTCTTTACTGCAAGCTGTTTTATCAACAAGGTCATTATGACCTGTATCTTTTGCCAATCTCTTGTCTCATCCTGTGTCCTAGAATGCCTTAACTGTCTGGAAATGCAGCCCAGTAGGTCTCAGCCTTATTTTACCCAGTCCCCATTTAAGATGGAGGTTTGCTTTGGTTCAAACACCTCTGACATAGGGTTCTCTTTTTTTTTTTTTTTTTGAGATGGAGTCTGGCCCAGGCTGGAGTGTAATGGCACGATCTCCGCTCATTGCAAACCCTGTCTCTTGGGTTCACACCATTCTCCTGCCTCAGCCTCCTGAGTAGCCGGAACTACAGGCGCCCGCCATCATGCCCAGCTAATTTTTTGTATTTTTAGTAGAGATGGGATTTCACTGTGTTAGCCAGGATGATCTCGATCTCCTGACCTCGTGATCCGCCCATCTCAGCCTTCCAAAGTGCTGGGATTACAGGCGTGAACCACCACGCCCGGCCAAAGATAGAATCTTACCCCGTCATCCAGGGTAGAGTCCGGTGGTGCAATCTTGGCTCACTGCAACCTCCACCTCCCAGGCTCAAGTGATTTTCCTGCCTCAGCCTCCCGAGTAGCTGGAATTACAGGCGTTGTGCCACTATGCCCAGCTAATATTTGTCTTTTTAGTAGACATGGGGTTCTGCCACGTTGGCCAGGTTGGTCTTCAACTCCTGACCTCAAATGATCTGCCTACCTCGGCCTCCCACAGTGCTGGGATTACAGGAGTGAGCCACTGCGCCTGGCCCCAGGTACTTTATTATCGATACAGAACTCTTGTCTGATATAGTTTGTATGTAGCTGATATAGTTTGTATGATTTTTTGGGTATTTCTTTTGATCCAGGATCCTGTGTTACATTTACTTGTCATGTTATTTTAGTCTCCCTCAACCTTGAATGGCACTCCCCTTTCTTTTTTTTTTTTTTTTCATGAAATTAATATATTTTTAAAAGACCCAGCTGGTGGTTGTGTAGATTGTCACTTGATGTTCAGTTGATGTTCCCAATATTAAATTCAGACTCTCATCTTCGGCAGGGCATTGTCTGAGTGACATCATGTTCTTCTTGGTGTGTCATGTCAGGAAGCATGTGAGGCTGGTGGTGATCAGACTTCTGTCATGTGGTTAAAGTGCTCTCGCCGGGATCCTCCACTTTTTCCCTTCTGTAATTCATAAGCCATTCTAGAGATGGTACTTTGAATGTTCTTTTATGTTCATGATGTATTACTCATTTTGATATAGTAAGATGTTTCAAATCCTTTTCTTTATGTTTTGTTACTTTTATGAGTTGTTTAAGAAATTCTTTGGCTTGGCGCGGTGGCTCACGCCTATAATCCTAGCACCTTGCAAAGCTGAGGCAGGCAGATGACTTGAGGTCATGAGTTCAACACCAGCCTGGCCAACATGGTGAAACCCCGTGTCTACTAAAAATATAAAAATTAGGCGGGTGTGGTGGCAGGCACATGCAATCCAAGCTATTCGGGAGGCTGAGGCAGGAGAATCGCTTAAACCCAGGAGGCGGAGGTTGCAGTGAGCCGAGATCATGCCACTACACTCCAGCCTGGGTGACAGAGTGAGACACTGTCTCAAAAAAAAAAAAAAAAGGGAAGAAAAAAAATTTTTTTGGCTTGATGCAGTGGCTCATGCCTTAATCCCAGCACTTTGGGAGTCTGAGGCTGGAGGATCACTTGAGCTCAGGAGTTTGAAACCGGCCTGGGCAACATAGTGAGACCCAATCTCTGCAAAACATTAAAAAAAAAAATGGCTGGGCATGGTGGCTCATGCCTGTAATCCCAGCACTTTGGGAGGCCAAGGCGGGCAGATCACGAGGTTGGGAGATCGAGACCATCCTGGCTAACACGGTGAAACCCCGTCTCTACTAAAAATACAAAAAATTAGCCAGACATGGGGGAGGGCGCCTGTAGTCCCAGCTACTAGGGAGGCTGAGGCAGGAGAATGGTGTGAACCCAGGAGGCGGGGTTTGCAATGAGCCAAGATCGTGCCACAACACTCCAGCCTGGGCGACAGAGCAAGACTCAGTCTCAAAAAAATTAAAATAAAGTAAAAAGTTAAAGTAAAGTAAGGTAAGGTAAGGTAAAAGTAAAATACAGCCAGATGTGATGGCATACTCCTATGGTCATAGCTGCTGAGTCCAGGAGTTCAAGATTGCAGTGAGCCATGATCATGCTACTGCATTGAAGCCTGGGCATCAAAGCAAGACTCTGTCTCTTGTTTTTTTTTTTGTTTTTTTTTTTTTGAGACGGAGTCTCACTCTGTCGCCCAGGCTGGAGTGCAATGGCCAGATCTCAGCTCACTGCAAGCTCCGCCTCCCGGGTTTACGCCATTCTCCTGCCTCAGCCTCCCGAGTAGCTGGGACTACAGGCGCCCGCCACCTCGCTCGGCTAGTTTTTTGTATTTTTTAGTAGAAATGGGGTTTCACCGTGTTAGCCAGGATGGTCTCGATCTCCTGACCTCGTGATCCGCCCGTCTCGGCCTCCCAAAGTGCTGGGATTACAGGCTTGAGCCACCGCACCCGGTCAACTCTGTCTCTTTAAAAAAAAACAACAAAACAAATTCTTGGCTGTGCGCTATGGCTCCTGAGGTCAGGAGTTCGAGATCAGCCTGGCCAATTTGGTGAAGCCCCATCTCTATTAAAAATATAAACAATTGCCGGGCGCGGTGGCTCAAGCCTGTAATCCCAGCACTTTGGGAGGCCAAGACGGGTGGATCATAAGGTCAGGAGATCGAGACCATCCTGGCTAATACGGTGAAACCCCGTCTCTACTAAAAAATACAAAAAACTAGCCGGGCGAGGTAGTGGGTGCCTGTAGTCCCAGCTACTCGGGAGGCTGAGGCAGGAGAATGGCGTAAACCCGGGAGGCGGAGCTTGCAGTGAGCTGAGATCCGGCCACTGCACTCCAGCCTGGGTGACAGAGAGAGACTCCGTCTCAAAAAAAAAAAAATATATATATATATATAAACAATTACCTGAGTGTGGTGGCGCATGCCTGTAATCCCAACTACTTGGGAGGCTGAGGCACGAGAGTCGCTTGAAACCAGGAGGCGGAGGTCGCAGTGAGCCGAGATCGTGCCACTGCACTCCAGCCCAGCTACAGAACGAGACTCTGTCTCAAAAAAAATAGATAGGTAGATAGATATAGATATAGATATAGATATAAAATTAGCTGCATGTGGTGGCAGGTACATGTAGTCCTGGCTACTCAGGAGGCTGAGGCAAGAGAATCACTTGAACCCAGGAGGTGGAGGTTGCAGTGAGTCGTCATCACACCGCTGCACTCCAGCCTGGGCCACAGCGAGACTCCATCTGATAAAAAACAAACAAAACAACAACAACATTTTTCTACTCTGATAACTCAAAGATGTAGTTCTATATTTCTTTTTCTTTTTTTTTTTTTTTTTTTTTAGATGGAATTTCACTGTTGTTGCCCGGGCTGGAGTGCAGTGGCACAATCTCGGCTCACTGCAAGCTTCACCTCCCGGGTTCCAGCAATTCTCCTGCCTCAGCCTCCCGAGTAGCTGAGATTACAGGCACCTGCCCCCATGCCCAGCTAATTTTTGTATTTTTAGTAGAGGCAGGGTTTCACTGTGTTGGCCAGGCTGATCTCGAACTCCTGACCTCAGGTGATCTACCTGCCTCGGCATCCCAAAGTCCTGGGATTATAAGCGTGAGCCACTGCGCCTAGCCTAGTTCTATATTTCTAATCATTCAAAAACAATTTTTTCTCACATACTATGTAGGTCTCATAAGCATGTGGGCGAGTGTGAGTGAATTTGGAATTGTAATTATTTTTCCGTCCGAAAAGACAGCAAGAGATATACTTACTTGTGCTAATGTGTGAGGCCACCTTTCCCACCTTCTAAATTATTATATGCCTCCAAGTCTGTTTGGGGCTCTGTCCTTCCTGTACCTTCACTGGGTTGCTTGCTTACTGGAACTTTAAGGAGAAGCCTTGACTTTTGGCAAAACAACTACTCCCAGCTCTTCTTCTTCTCTTCCTTTTGTTTTTTAAGGAGTTGTCATGGATATTCAGGAGCTGTCGTCTTCAATGTGAATTTTGTCATGCTTCAGTAAAATTATTCCAGAGATTTGCTTGGAAGGCATTGCTTTTACGGGTCTAGTGAGAGTTGTCCTGGTTTCAGTACCTGGCCCTTTCATCTGTGTACCTAGCTCCTCACTTACTCAAATGCCCTTTGAGGTCTTGAGTAAACTTTTTCAAGTTGATACTACATAATTTTTTTTTTTTTTTTTTTTTGAGACGGAGTCTCGCTCTGTCGCCCAGGCTGGAGTGCAGTGGCACGATCTCAGCTCACTGCAAGCTCCAATGCCCAGGTTCACGCCATTCTCCTGCCTCAGCCTCCCGAGTAGCTGGGACTACAGGCGCCCACTACCGCGCCCGGCTAATTTTTTGAAGTTTTCAGTAGAGACAGGGTTTCACCATGTTAGCCAGGACGGTCTCGATCTCCCGATCTCGTGATTCACTCGCCTCGGCCTCCCAAAGTGCTGGGATTACAGGCGTGAGCCACTGTGCCCGGCCAATACTATATAATTTTTGTTAGTTTTTGTTTTCTCTTTTTTTTTTTTTTTTTTTTTTTTTTTGAGATGGAGTCTCGCTCTGCCGCCCAGGCTGGAGTGCAGTGGCCGGATCTCAGCTCACTGCAGGCTCCGCCTCCCGGGTTCACGCAATTCTCCTGCCTCAGCCTCCCCAGTAGCTGGGACTACAGGCGCCCGCCACCTCGCCCGGCTAGTTTTTTGTATTTTTTAGTAGAGACGGGGTTTCACCGTGTCAGCCAGGATGGTCTCGATCTCCTGACCTCGTGATCCGCCCGCCTCGGCCTCCCAAAGTGCTGGGATTACAGGCTTGAGCCACCGCGCCCGGCCTGTTTTCTCTTTTTTGAGACAAGGTCTTGCTGTCTCACCCAGGCTGGAGTGCAGTGGCACAATCACAGCTCACTGCAGCCTTGAGCTCCTGGACTCCCAAGTAGCTGGGACTTCAGGTATGCACCATCACGCCTGGCTAAAGGCGTTTCACTACATTGTCCAAGCTGGCCTTGAACTCCTAGGCTCAAGCGATTCTCCTGCCTTGACCTCCCAAAGTGCTGGGATTACAGGTGTAAGCCAGTGCACCCGGCCTTGGCTGGGCTTTCTTTGTGATTAGATATTGGGGTTGGGGTTGGGGCTTGCATAGTTTGAACTTCCTGCTGGCACCAAGGAGGAAACATTCATACTTTCTTGTTAGCATGCCCAGATGAGAGGGAGAAAGAGAAAGGGGTGGGGGCTTGAAAGCTGTCAGCAACCGTCCAAAATGGAATCAGACTATCGCACTTGTAATCACGTGACTGACTTTATCAGGATGGGAGTCAAGTTGGTAAATGATTTATTTTTGTTAAAAAGTTGTGAACAAGTAAAGTAAACATTATTATGGGTGTTCCACAGAGATGGCTGGAGCCGTGTGGATGGGCGTAAATGGCTAATGTCCAGCGGCCATCGATGTCAAGTATCCACACACCTGGCCTGAGTGGATCCCTCTGCCTTTCAGAGGTGAGTGCCAGGGAATGGAAGTCTACATGAACTCAGCACAGCCCTGCAAGGACTGTTATTTCCCTCATAAAGTCCTAAAATACCGGAAATATGGCAGATGGGGTCTAGACCAGGGATTCTGACCCTTACAGACTCGACACATAGTTACTCTTTTAAATAGCTTTATTGAAATATAATTCACATAGCGTACAATTTACACTTTTAAGTGTACAATTCAGTGGTTTTTTAATTATATTAACTAACTTGTATATCCATTGCCACAGTCAGTCTTTGAGTGTTTTCATCACCCCTGAAAAAGAAAACCCATACCATTAGCAGTTACTCCCCCATCTTTCCCATCCCTTCCAGCCCTAGCTAATCACTAATCTACTTTCTGTCTGATAGATTTGCCTATTATGGACATTTCATGTAAATAGCCTACAATATGTGGTCTTTTGTATGTGACTTCTTACTCTTAGGAAAATGTTTCATGTTGTAGCATGGATCTTTTCTTTTTGAGATGGAGTCTTGCTCTGTCACTCAGGCTGGAGTGCAGTAGAGCTATCTGGGCTCACTGCAAACTCTACTTCCCAGGTTCAAGCAATTCTCCTGCCTCAGCCTCCCCAGTAGCTGGGATTACAGGCGAGGGCCACCACACCTGGCTAATTTTTTTTTTTTTTTTTTGAGATGGAAGTTTGTTCTTGTTGCCCAGGCTGGAGTCCAATGGCACAATCTCGACTCATTGCAACCTCCGCCTCCTGGTTCAAGTGATTCTCCTGCCTCAGCCTCCTGAGTAGCTGGGATTATAAGCATGTGCCACCATACCCGGCTAATTTTGTATTTTTAGTAGAGATGGGGTTTCTTTTTTTTTTTTTTTTTTTTTTTTGAGACGGAGTCTCGCTCTGCCGCCCAGGCTGGAGTGCAGTGGCCGGATCTCAGCTCACTGCAAGCTCCGCCTCCCGGGTTCACGCCATTCTCCTGCCTCAGCCTCCCGAGTAGCTGGGACTACAGGCGCCCGCCACCTCGCCCGGCTAGTTTTTTGTATTTTTTAGTAGAGATGGGGTTTCACCATGTTAGCCAGGATGGTCTCGATCTCCTGACCTCGTGATCCACCCGTCTCGGCCTCCCAAAGTGCTGGGATTACAGGCTTGAGCCACCGCGCCCGGCCTGAGATGGGGTTTCTCCATGTTGGTCAGGCTGGTCTCGAACTCCCAACCTCAGGTGATCCACTCTTCTCGGCCTCCCAAAGTGTGGAATTACAGGTGTGAGCCACCTTGTCCAACCTATGCCCGGCTAATTTTTTTGTATTTTTTAGATAGAGACAGAGTTTCACCATGTTGGTCAGGCTGGTCTTGAACTCCTGACCTCAAATGATCCACCCACCTCGGCTTCCCAAACTTCTGGGATTGCAGGAGTGAGCCACCATGCCTGGCCAGCATGTGAAGAATACTCCATTGTTGCCGGGCATGGTAGCTCACGCTGCACTCCAGCCTATGTGAGAGAGTGAGACTTTGTCTCAAAAAAAAAAAAAAAAGAATATTCCATTGTGTAGACAGAACATATTTTGCTTATCCATTCATCTGTTGATGGACATTTAATTGTTTCCACTTTTTTTTTTTTTTTTGAAATGGAGTCTCACTTTGTCACACAGGCTAGAGTGCAGTGGCACGACCACAGCTCGCTGCAGCCTTTGCTTCTGGCTCAAGCGATCCTCCCACCTCAGCCTCCTGAGTAGCTGGGACTACAGGTGTGCATCACCATGCCTGGCTAATTTTTGTATTTTTTGTATGGAAGAGGGTTCGCCATGTTGCCCAGGCTAGTCTCGAACTCCTGGGCTCAAGCAATCTGCCTGCCTTGGCCTCCCGAAGTTCTGGGATTACAAGCATGAGCCACTGCCCAGCCAAGAGTACATGTTTTAATTTCTTTTGGGATAGCTACCTAGGAGTAGAACTGATTACAGCTATCTTACTGGGTGTGAAGTTGTATCTTATTGTGGTTTAGATTTATATTTTGGCCAGATGTAGTGGCTCATGCCTGTAATCCCAGCACTTTGGGAGGCCAAGGCAGGGGACTGGCTTGAGCCCAGGAGTTCAAGATCAGCCTGGGCAACATGGTAAAACCCCATCTCTATCAAAAAATACAAAAATTAGCCAAGTGTGGTGGCACATGCCTGTAGTCCTAGCTACTCAGGAGGCTGTGACAGGAGGCTCGCTTGAGCCCTGAAGGTGGAGGTTGCAGTGAGCCGAGATCGTGCCACTGCACTCCAGCCTAGGAGACAGGGCAAGGCCCTGTCTCAAAAAAAAAAAAAAAAAAGATTTTAATTTCTCTGATGGTTAATGATATTGAGCATTTTTATTTATTGAATATTGTCTATTCAGACCTTTTGTCCATTTATTAAATGAGTTTTGTGGTTTTTTTGTTTTTGTTTTTTGAGACAGAGTCTCCCTCTGTTGCCCAGGCTGGAGAGCAGTGGTGCGATCTCGGCTCACTGAAACCTCCTCCTCTCGGGTTCAAGCGATTCTCCTCCTCAGCCTCCTGAGTAGCTGGGACTACAGGCGCATGCCACCATGCCTGGCTAATTTTTTGTATTTTTAGTAGCGATGGGTTTCACCGTGTTAGCCAGGATGGTCTTGATATGACCTCGAGATCCGCCTGCCTCGGACTCCCAAAGTGCTAGGATTATAGGCAGGAGCCACCTCGCCTGGCCTGAGTTTTTTTTAATTATCGAATTGTGACACTTATATTCTGAATACTAGTCCCTTATCCTATATGTGATTTGCAAATATTTTCTCCCATTCTGTGGGTTGCCTTTAACTTTCTTGGTGATATTCTTTGAACCACAAAGTTGTTTTTTTTTTTTAATTTTAATTTTTTTTCTTTTTTCTTTTTTCTTTTTTTTGAGACAGGTATGTACTCTGTTGCCCAGGCTGGAATGCAGCAGCATGATCTCAGCTTACTGCAACCTCTGCCTTCTGGGCTCAAGTGATCTTCCTGCCTCAGCCTTCCAAGTAGCTGGGACGACAGGTGCGTGCCACCATGTCTGGCTAGTTTTTGTATTTTTAGTAGAGATGGGGTTTCACTGTGTTACCCAGGCTGGTCTCGAATTCCTGAGCTCAAGTGATCCACCTGTCTCAGCCACCCAAAGTGCTGGGATTACAGGCATGAGCCACTGCTCCCGTCCAAGAGCGTTAGGCCAGGCCAGGTACGGTGGCTCGTGCCTATAATCGCAGCACTTTGGGAGGCCAAGGCAGGCTGATCACCTTGGGTCAGGAGTTCAAGACTAGCCTCACCAACATGCAGAAACCCCATCTCTACTGAAAATACAAAAATTAGCTGGGCGTGGTGGTGCATGCCTGTAATCCCAGCTACTCGGGAGGCTGAGTCAGGAGAATCGCTTGAACCTGGGAGGAGGAGGTTGCAGTGAACTGAGATCACTCCACTGCACTTCAGTCTGGGCAACACAGCGAGACTATCTCTCAGGAAAAAAAAAAAAAAAAAAGTGTTAGGCCAGGCGTGGTGGCTCACAACTGTAATCCCAGCACTTTGGAAGGCTGAGGTGGGAGGATTGCTTGAGCCCAGGAGTTCAAGACCAGCCTGGCCCATAGAGTGAGACCTCATCTCTACCAAAAAAAAAAAATTTAGGCTTGGTGTGATGGCTCATGTCTGTAATCCCAGCACTTTGGGAGGCTGAGGCATGCAAATCACTTGAAGTTAGGAGTTTGGGACCAACCTGGCCAACATGGTGAAACCCTGTCTACTAAAAATACAAAAATTAGCTGGGCATGGTGGTGTGTGCCACTTAGGAGGCTGAGGCAAGAGAATCACTTGAGCCCAGGAGGTGGAGGTTGCAGTGAGCTGAGATCATGCCACTGTACTCCAACCTGAGACAGAGTGAGACTCTTTCTCAAAAAAAAAAAAAAAAAAAAAAAAAATTAGGTGTGATGGTGTGCACCTGTGGTCCCAGCTACTCAGGAGGCTGAGGTGGGAGGATCACTTGAGCCCATGAGATTGAGGCTGTGTTGAGCCGTGATTGCACCTTGCAGTCTAGGCTGGACAAAAGAGTGAGACCCTGTCTCTTAAGAAAGAAAAAAAGGGCCAGGCGTGGTGGCTTATGCCTGTAATCCCAGCACTTTGGGAGGCCGAGGCAGGCAGATCATGAGGTCAGGAGATCGAGACCATCCTGGCTAACACAGTGAAACCCCGTCTCTACTAAAAAAAAAAGTACAAAAAATTAGCCAGGCATGGTGGCAGGTGCCTGTAGTCCCAGCTACTCGGGAGGCTGAGGCAGGAGAATGGCGTGAACCCGGGAGGCAGAGCTTGCAGTGAGCCGAGATCGCACCACTGCACTCCAGCCTGGGCGACAGAGACTCCGTCTCGAAAAAAAACAAAAAAGAAAAGAAAAAAAGAGTTTTATAGTTTTAGCTTTTATGTTTAGGCTGATCCATTTTGAGTTAATTTTTATGTAATGTGCACTGTTTATAATCTGTTTTGCAGTGCACTCTTAATTTACTGGTATTATCAAATATCCATATAATTTTTAAAATTCTAAAGCCCTAAGTTTGTGTAAAGAATCAATAAAAAAAAGACATTTGTATTAAAAATTCATGTTTCTGTTTTTAAATGCTTGGGCATAGCTACCCCAGAAGACATAGGAAGCATTTAGTTGTTGGATACTATGTTTGGAATAAGAGAAATAGAACAGTCAGAATTCACTGTCTTCAGTGGAACTGGATGAAGTGAGTGAAGAATAAGTAGATGCGGCTAAAACAGTGAATGTTAGGGAAATGGATGCAGACCAGGTGGATTAAGTAGGAAAGGAAGAGAGAGAGTACCTTGGTGAAAACAGGTTCTAAGTACTAAGCAGGTTGCAGCAAGACAAACAGGCTGTCTTTTCAACAGGCAATGAGTCAGTCGCTCCTTGTGTTCTGACCTGCAACAGCACTGGGGCAACTTATCACACAAAACAGTTCTCTCCTGAAGTCTCTGCGTGTGCTGGGACAGTATTCGGTGTGTAGAAATTCTTGGAGATAGCCGGTCACAGTGGCTCACGCCTGTAATCCCAGCACTTTGGGAGGCCGAGGCAGGTGTCTAAGTTGAGACCAGGAGTTTGAGACCAGCCTGGACAACATGGCAAAGCCCCGTCTCTACAAAACATAACAAAACATTAGCTGGGTGTGGTAGTGCATGCCTGTAGTCCCAGCTACTTGGGAGGTTGAGGTGGAAGGATTGTCTGCGCCTGAGAGGTCGAGGCTGTAGTGAGCGGTGATCACACCACTGCAGTTGCAACAGAGTGCAACTCTGTCTCAGAAAAAAAAGGAAGGGAAGGGAAGGGCAGGGCAGGGGGACGTGGGGAGAGAATCAGTAATACTGGGGGCTTCAGAGAGTGTATGTGATGGAGAGTGTCAGAGGAAGAGGGAGAAAATAGGAAACCCCCAAAATATGTGAGCTACCATCAAGATGAATTTTTTACAACATAATTTTTGTACTGGCCAAGTGTGGTTGGTGGCTCACACCTGTAATCCCAGTACTTTGGGAGGCCTAAGCGGAAGAACTGCTTGAAGCCAGCAGTTCCAGACTAGCCTGGGCAACATAGTGAGACCCTCTTTCTACAGAAAAAAAAAAAAAAAAAAAAATTAGCTGAGCATGGTGGCACACACTTATAGTCCCAGCCTCTTGACAGGCTGAGGTGGGAGGGTCGCTTGGGCTGAGGAGGGTGAGGCCGCAGTGAGCTGTGATCTTGCCACTGCACTCCAGTCTGGGTGACAGAGCAAGACCCTGTCTCAGATAATAATATTCACAATCATAATTTTTTTTTTTGCCATTGTATGGCTAAAAATAATAGATATTTTTAAATAATCCTAATTAAATTGAGATTTTTATATTAAATGTCCTAATTTACACTATTTTCCTTAAGCCTGTCCTGATGTTCTCCTGTGTACGTGTGATCATCTGTTACTTCACGATGGCACTCAGGCCCTCATCGATTGACAATGTCTTAATCTGTTCAGGCTGCTGTAACAAAATACAATAAACTGGGTAGCTTATGAACTACAAAAATTGATTTTTTACATATCGGGAAGCTGGGAAGTCTTAAGATCAAGGCACTAGAAGATTCAGTGTCTAGTGAGTGCCCTTGCTCACTTTCTGCTTCATAGATGATGCCTTCTAACCGTCCTCATGGGATGGAAGGAGCAAGGGAGCTCTCTGGGGCCTCCTAAGTGCACTGATCCCAATAGTGAGGGCCCTACCTCCATGATATGATCACCACACAAGACCCACCTCCTAATGCCATGCGTTCGGGAGTCAGGATTTCAATATGAATTCTGGGGAGGGACACAGACATTCAGACTATAGCAAGGGATGTAGTTGGAATAGCCAAGTTTCAACAAGAAGAGAGAATTTAGAGTGGGATATGAGTCCATGAATTCAGGGCAGCATCTGGATTTGCTATATGCTTCCTTCTCCTAAAAAGGAAGGCACCTTCCCCCAATGTCTTGTATAGCCCATGTGATGTTCTGTTCTCAAGTACCCCAGGTGGCTCCCTGCAGGAACCTTGGTCCACAGGATGGTCAGGCATCATGTGGGCTGGTCCTGAGCATGGTACGCTGTCTGGTATCCTCAGCCCAGGCTCATCAGATCCTAGCAGCTCCCCCTGCCTCAGTCTTTGTGACAACCTAACACCTCTGGAGATAACCAACCATATGCCCTTCTGGGTAATACTGCCAAGGTGAGAAAGAGTTGCAAGTCAGGCTGAAGGAGACTTGCCCGCCTACAGGGCACATGTGCGTAGCATTCCTAGCACTATTCTTGAACGCTTCTATGCACTTACTACAGATTTGTGGAGATACTCATATACTATATGATTCACCCATTCAAAGTGCACAATTCCGTGGTTTTTAGTGTGTTCATGGAGTTGTGCAACCATAAGCACCATCTAATTTCAGAACATTTTAATCAGCCCAAAAAGAAACCTGTACCCATTGGCAGTTAATCCCTGTTCTCCCCACATCTCCCCCAGCCCCTGACAACAACTGGCCTACTTTCTGTCTATGTAGATTTGCCTGTTCTTGACAATTCATGTAAATGAGATCCTACAATATATGGTCTTTTGTGTCTGGCTTCTTTCATGGACCTTAATGTTTTCAAGATTCCTCTGTGTTAGAACAGGGATTAGTACTTTATTCTTTTTTTATGGCTGTTGTATTCCATTGTGTGGATATATCACATTTTGTTTATCTGTTCATCCATTCATCCGTTGTTGGGCATTTATTTGGATTGTTTCCTCTCTTTTGTTTTTTATGAATAGCACTGCCATGAACATCCATCTACAAGTTTATCTGTGGACATATTTTTGCTTTTTTCTTGAGTAGATACGTGAGAGTGTAGGTACGAAAACTTAGTCCATTTTGTGTTGCAATAAAGGAATACCTGAGGCTGGGTAATTTACGAAGAAAAGAGGTTTATTCAGCTCATAGTTCTGCTTAGTTTCTGGTGAGGGCTTTTATGTTACATCAAAATATGGCAGAAAAGGTCAGAGGGGAAGTGGGCACATACTAACGGGAGCCAAACCCAAGGGATGTCCTGGCCTTATAACAGCCTATTGTTGGGGGCACTAATTCATTCCCCCCAGAACCAATCCAGTCTCATGAGAGCAAGAACTCACTACTGTGAGAACAGCACCAAGCCATTCATGAGGGTTCCACCTCCATGACCCAAACCCTTCCCGGTAGGCTGCGTGTCCCCACACCACCACGGTAGGGATTAAATTTCAGCATGAGATTTGGTGTGGACAAACAAACCATATCGAACCCATAGCAGGCGGAATAGCTACATCATGTGATAACTCCATATTTTCCTTTTTGAGAATCATCAGACTGGTTTCCAAAGTAGCTACACTGTTTTACATTTTCACCAGCAGTGAATAAAGATTCCAGTTTTTTCATATCCTTGCCAATACTTGCTACTGTTTTTGTTTTTAAATATTGAACATACTAGTGAGTGTAAAGTGATGTCTCACTATGGTTTTGATCAGCATTTCCCTAATACCTAATGATGTTGATCATTTCATGTGCTCATTGGCCATTTGTATGTCTTCTTTGGGGAAATACCTATTCAGAACTCATATGGGGTAAATGTAGTATCCCCTCAGAATTCGTGTGTTGATGCCTTATCCCCACTGTGATGGTATTTGAAGAGGAGGCCTGTGGGAGGTAATGAGGTCACGAGGGTAGAATCTTTTTGAATGAAATCAGTGCTCTTATAAGAGGAGACAGGAGAGCTCTCAGGAGCTCCTGCTTCCTGCTCTGCCCTGTGAAGGCACACTGAGAAGGTGGCCATCTGCAAACCAGGAAGAGGACTCTCACCACAACCAATCATACTGACACGCTGATTTTGGATCTCCTAGCCTCCAGAACTGTGAGAAATAGATTTCTGTTGTTTAAGCCACCCAGTGTATTTGTTGTAGCAGCCTGAACTAAGACACGATCCTTTGCCCATTTCTAAAAGTTGGGTTTTTGTGTTTTTATTATTGAATTGTAAGAGTTTTCTATATTCTAGATACACATATATAAATCTTTTCTCCCATTTGATGGGTTGTGTTTTCACTTTCTTGGTGGTGTTTAAGTTTTGTTTCAACAAAGGAAGTATCTGTTATTGATGAAATGGACATGCCTTTTGTTCCTCAAGGTGAGTTAGCCTCCCTACCCCCAAGAGAGACATAATCGAAGTCTTGGCTGGTGTCTTACCAAGGCATTGCTGTCTTTTTATTTATAAGAGAATATTTTATGTGTCTGAAAAATTTCCATAAATGATACCACCCTGTATATGTCTGATTTATCTTATCTTTTATTTCCTTTCTTTTTTTTTAAATTTTGAGACACAGTCTTGCTCTATCTCCTGGTCTGGAATGTAGTGGCACAATCTTGGCTCACTGCGACCTCCACCTCCTGGGTTTAAGCAATTCTCGTGTCTCAGCCTCCTGAGTAGCTGGGATTGCAGATGTGTACCACCATGCCCAGCTAATTTCTGTATATTTACTGGAGATGGGGTTTCACCATGTCAGCCAGGCTGTTCTTAAACTCCTGGCCTCATGTGATCAGCCTGCCTCAGCCTCCCAAAGTGCTGGGATTACAGGCGTGAGCCACCGCGCCCGGCCTGTTTTATTTCTTTTAACTGTACATGTGCATCCTCGCTTCACAAACCTTCAGGGAGGTGCTTTCAAGTCTCTTGTTTTCACAGGATGGCCACAGACCATGCCAGACCCCAGTCTATGCAGAAGGTTCAGAACAGGAAGCATGTCATGTGGCAGGGCAGCTTCAGGAGCCCTTTCCCCAGGAGAGGTCCTTGCAGCACCCAGGGGTGACAGCTGGGAGCATGGTCCTCCTGACTGGCTGACCCCTGCACATCACTGCCAAATGCTGTGCACATAGCAAGTGTCCAAGGTCTTGGCCTGGACTTGAAAGTAAATGATTCTGATGTTTCCTGTTTTCTGATGTTTAAGGTGTGATGTTCACATTAATTCCCTGTGACCCTAATTGTGAAGAATTTTACTTAGGAGTCTGAGGTTTCCTTAAAGTACTTTTTGAATTTATTGAGTTAAAGGATCCATTACTTGAATCTGAGAGTATTTTGATCATGTGTCTTGGTGAGATTTTCTCATATTACTTTCTGAATGTATTGGGATAAGGTGTAAGGGAGCTGTCTTCTACTTTAATCTGGTAATATGGGGAATTAATAGATGTTCCAGTGTTTCCTAGTCCTTACATTCCTAGGATAAATCCAACGTTGCCATTTTGCTAACCTTCCACTGTTAGTTAAACCTCCGTCTGACAATTAATATCACTTAGTTGTTCATTTTTGCTTTTTAAAACATTTTATTTATTTATCGAGACAGGATCTTGCTCTGTCACCTAGGCTGGAGTTCACTGCAACCTCTGACCCCCAGGCTCAAGCAATCGTCCCACCTCAGCTTCCCAAGTAGCTGGGACCGCAGCACATACCAGCACGCCCAGCTTTTTTTTTTTTTTTTTTTTTTGCAGAGATGGGGTCTCGCTATGTTGCCCAGGGTGGTCTCAAACTCCTGACCTCAAGCAGTTCACCTGCCTCAGCCTCCCAAAGTGTTGGGATTACAGGTATGAGCTACCATGTCTGGCCTTTTTCTTGCTGTTTTTTAATGGCGTCTTTCATTAGTCTTTTCAAATGACAGACTTGGTTTTCTTCATGTTCTCAACTGGTTTCTTGTTTTTAGTTTCCATAATTTCTGCTGTAATTTTTTTTTTCCCCGAGACAGAGTCTTGCTCTGTCAGCCAGGCTGGAGTGCAGTGCTAGGATCTCGGCTCACTGCAACCTCCGCCTCCTGGGTTCAAGTGGTTCTCCTGTCTCAGCCTCCTGCGTAGCTGGGACTACAGGCGCCCACCACCACGCCCGGCTAATTTTTATGTTTTTTGTAGAGACGGGGTATCATCTTGTTGATCAGGCTGGTCTCGAATGCCTGACCTCAGGTGATCCACCCGCCTCGGCCTCCCAGAGTGCTGGGATTATAGGCGTGAGCTGCCGCTCCCAGCCTCTGCTGTGATTTTTGTTAATACTTTCTTTCCACCTCCCATTGGTTTAGTCCATAGTTCTGTCCCATAAGTTGTAAATTGAACAGTGAGGTCACTAGTCTTCCGTCTTCTTTTCTTTTAGTCAATTATAATCAAGTTAATGATGAGCCCTAAAAGTACAAATACATAAAAAGTCCCATTTTTTACATGTTTTAACTGTTTTTTATTATCTGTACTTAAAGGTGTTGAAGGTGGGACTTACTCCTGAATCTTCTTTCTAGTGGTGGAATAAGGTACATGTTGTTCTGGAGTGTCTCTCACTTTGACTTTATGGCTTGTCCAATGAGTTTACAAGCAGTAGATTGTTTATTGTTGGGGGATCATCAGTCATACAGTGAAGACAACAAGACCATTCTGAGGGCACTATGCGTTACCCACATCCCAGAATGTGTTATTGCCATTCATTTCAACACCATGACTGTTGACTTGCTGCCATCTGAAGCTTCAGGACCCACAGTACTTCATCTTTAGTCCTTTTTTTTTTTTTTTTTTTTTTTTTCTTCTTTTTCTTTTTTTGGAGAGAGGTCTTACTCTGTCACCCAGGCTGGAGTGCAGTGATGCGATCAGGACTCACTGCAGCCTTGAACTCCTGAACTTCTGGGCCCAAGTGATATTCCTGCCTCAGCTTCCCCACTACCTAGGACTAAAGGCCAGTGACACTACCACACCCAGCTAATTTTTTTTTTCTTTCATAGAGACACAGTCTTACTATGATAATCAGGCTGGTTTCAAACTCCTGGCCTCAAGTGATCTTCCTACCTCAGCCTCTAAAAGTTCTGGGATTACAGATGTGAGCCACCATGCCTGACCGAGCCTTCTTTTTAAAATACAGGCATTAAAGACCAGCATTTTCAGTCTAGGAACTGTTAGCTGCATTCTGCATTCTCATTTGCCACGTGTTTTGAGATGTGCTGTTTTCTTTTTTTTTTTTTTTTTTTTTTTTTTTTTTGAGAGGGAGTCTCGCTTTGTCGCCCAGGCTGGAGTGCGGTGGCGCCATCTCGGCTCACTGCAAGCTCCGCCTCCTGGGTTCACGCCATTCTCCTGCCTCAGCCTCCAAGTAGCTGGGACTACAGGCGCCCGCCACCATGCCCGGCTAATTTTTTGTATTTTTAGTGGAGATGGGGTTTCACCGTGTTAGCCAGGATGGTCTCGATCTCCTGACCTCGTGATCCACCCGCCTCGGCCTCCCAAAGTGCTGCGATTACAGGCGTGAGCCACCGCGCCCGGCGAGATGTGCTGTTTTCATCATTGTGTAGTTGTAGGTGTTTTCTTTTTCTTTTTTTTTTTTTTTGAGACGGAGTCTTGCTCTGTCACCCAGACTGGAGTCAGTGGCACAATCTCAGCTCACTACAACCTCTGCCTCCCAGGTTCAAGCGATTCTCCTGCCGCAGCCTCGCGAGTAGCTGGGACTACAGGTGCATGCCATCACGCCTGGCTAATTTTTGTATTTTTAGTAGAGATGGGGTTTTACTATATTGGCCAGGCTGATCTTGAACTCCTGACCTCGTGATCCACCTGCCTCTGCCCCGCAAAGTGCTGAGATTACAAGGCATGAGCCACTGCGCCTGCCCTGTTCTAGGTGTTTTCTAATTTCTGTCAAGTTTTTTCTTTGATCTGTCAATTACTGCGAAACAAGTTTTTATTTTTCCAAATAAATAGGGGTTTGCTTTACTTGTTGTTTTCTTGTATTTGGTTTTCTTTCTGTTACTGGCTTTTAACTTGCTGCCTTGAAGTCAAGAGGCTGTAGTCTGGGCTTTGCTGAACTTTTTCTTTGACCTGGTCAGTGTTCGCAAATGTTCCACTTGTGCTTAGAAAGCATTTTATTCTAATTGGTACGTAGATTTTCATCCAGCTGTGTGATCAGATTGGCTAACTACATTCTGGCCTGCATAACTCTTTTCTGTTCTTCTGAGTTTTCATTTCTAAAAGAGGTTCATTAAAACCTCCCACCTGCCAGGTGCAATGGCTTATGCCTATAATCCCAGCACTTTGGGGGGCCGAGGCAGGCGGATCACGTGAGGCCAGGAGTTTGAGACCAGCCTGGTCAACATGATGTTAACCCGTCTCTACTAAAAATACAAAAATTAGCCAGGCGTGGTGGTGGGCACCAGTAATCCCAGCTCCTCGGGAGGCTGAGGCAGGAGAATTGATTGAACCTGGGAGGTAAGGTAGAGGTTGCAATGAGCCGAGCTCACGCCACTGCACTCTAGCCTCGGTGACAAGAGTGAGACTCCGTCTCAAAAAAAAAAAAAAAATTAGGCCGGGCATGGTGGCTCACGCCTGTAATCCTAGCACTTTGGGAGGCCGAGACAGGCGGATCACGAGGTCAGGAGATCGAGACCATCCTGGCTAACACGGTGAAACCCCATCTCCACTAAAAATACAAAAAATTAGCCGGGCATGGTGGCGGGCGCCTGTAGTCCTAGCTACTCGGGAGGCTAAGGCAGGAGAATGGCGTGAACCCGGGAGGCAGAGGTTGCAGTGAGCCGAGATTGCGCCACTGCACTCCAGCTTGGGCAACAGAGCGAGACTCCGTCTCAAAAAAAAAAAAAAAAAATTAAATAAATAAAACCTCCCGCTATGGCTGGTTGCAGTGGCATGTGCCTGTAGTCCCAGCTACTCATGAAGCTGAGACAGGAGGATAACTTGTGCTCTGGTGTTTGAGGCTAGCCTGGGCAACATACTGAGACCCCCATTATAAAAATTAAACAGTTACATTAAAACATTTTTAAAATTTTAGATACAATCTGAAGTATTTGATCAGGAAAAAAACTCAAAAAACAGATAAATAAAATTTCCCACTATGCTTTGATTTGCTATTTTTTTCCTACAAACCTGCCTGGCTTTGCTGCATATTTTTTTGTTGTTGTTTGTTTTTGTTTGTGTTTTCAGTCGGAGTCTCGCTCTGCTGCCCAGGCTGGAGTTCAGTGGCTCGATCTTGGCTCACTGCAACCTCTGCCTCCCAGGTTCAAGCAATTCTCCTGCCTCAACATCCTGAGTAGCTGGGATCACAGGCATGTGCCACCTTGCCTGGCTAATTTTTGTGTTTTTGTAGAGACAGGGTTTCACCATGTTGGCCGGGCTGATCTTGAACTCTGACTTCAAGTGATCATCCGCCTGCCTCAGCCTACCAAAGTGCTGGGATTACAGGTGTGAGCCACCGCACCTGGCCTGCTCTGTGTTTTGAGGCACATTGTTACTGGTACATTGCCCTGTGATCGTTACTTCAAATTTTTCTTTGATTTGTAAAGAGCCATAAAACCCGTCTTCGGTTGGCATTGACCTGTCCCATCCTTTCGCTTTTGGCTTTTATGTCCTTTTGCTTTAGGGATGCCTGTTACAAACATGTTTTTTATTTTATTCATTTATTTTTTTGAGACGGAGTCTCGCTCTGTCGCCCAGGCTGGAGTGCAGTGGCCAGATCTCAGCTCACTGCAAGCTCCGCCTCCCGGGTTCACGCCATTCTCCTGCCTCAGCCTCCCGAGTAGCTGGGACTAAAGGCGCCTGCCACCTTGCCCAGCTAGTTTTTTGTATTTTTTAGTAGAGACAGGGTTTCAGACAGGGTTTCACCGTGTTAGCCAGTATGGTCTCGATCTCCTGACCTCGTGATCCACCCGTCTCGGCCTCCCAAAGTGCTGGGATTACAGGCTTGAGCCACCGTGCCCGGCCACAAACATGTTTTTTAATACAGTCTAATGCAGTCTTTATCTTACCTATCAAGGCCATTTATGTTTATTGTAATTGCTGATACCTTACTTTATACTTTCTATTTAGCCTGTCCTTTGTGTGCTGTTTTTTACCCCGTGCCAGCTTTCTGGATTGATCGTGTTTTTTATTTGTTTGTTTTTGTTTTTAATTCTGACCCCTACAATGTTTTTCAACTTCAGTACTATGGACATTTGGGGCTGGATCATTTTGTGTTGTGGAAGGCCATCCTGTGCATTATAGGATATTTAGTAGCATCCCTGGCCCCTGGGAACATCTGCCCCCTAGTCAGACTGACAACCAAAGTCATCTCCAAACATTGCCAAGTATCTTCTGGAAGTAGAATCATCCCTGGTTAAAAACCACTGCTTTGTGGGCTTAGAAGTTTTATACTACATTTATTCTTTTATTTCTGACATGAGCAGGTCTGACATGAATCATGAAAAACCTGAGGACTTCAGAACACTTGATTTTGTTGCCGCATTCCCACCTCATTGGCCGCTGTTGTCCAGTATATTAGTCTATTCCATTAATTCTAAGTCATGATTTCTGCATTTCATATGGTCATCACTGGATTTGATTTAAATATACATTCATCAATTTTTTTTTTTAAGGAGATGACATCTCACTATGTTGCCCAGACTAGTGGTAAATGCCTGGGCTCAAGTGATCCCCCACCTTGACCTCCCGAAGTGCTGGGATTACAGGTGTGTGAGTCACCACACCCAGCCCACATTCATCATATTCATCAATTCCTTTGTTTTTCCTTCCTTTGTTCTTGGGATTTTTTTGAAGACCAACATTTTCTAATTCCTCTGACTAGTATCCTTGGAAATGAACTCTGCTTTTGCTTTTCTGAATCTCTTTTTTTTTTTTTTTTTGAAACAGAGTCTCACTCTGTTGTCCAGGCTGGAGTGAATCATAGCTTACTGCAGCCTCAATCCCCAGAGCTCAAGCAGTTCTCCTGCCTCAACCTCCCAAGTAGCTGGGACTAACAGGCACATGCCACTATACCGGCTAATTTTTGTATCTTTTGTAGAGATGGGGTGTCACCATGTTGCCCAGGCTGGTCTCAGACTCTTGGGCTCAAGTGACCCATCCACTTTGGCCTACCAAAGTGTTGAGATTACAGGCATGAGCCACCACACCCAGCCTCTGAAACAGTCTTTATCTCACCCTTACTCTTGAATGATAGTGTGATTGATAGATTTTTCCTTCAGCACTTTGAAAGTAGCCTTCTATTACCTTTGGTTTTCCAGTTTTTCTGCTAAGTGATCTGTTGTAATAATTTTTGTCATTCACTGGTGGTTTGTCTTCTCCCTGCTTGCCTTTAAAACCACCTATCGGCTGGACGTGGTAGCTCACGCCTGTAATCCCAGCACTTTGGGAGGTCAAGACGGGCAGATCACAAGATCAGGAGATCCGAGACCATCCTGGCTACTAACATGGTGAAACCCTGTCTCTACTAAAAGTACAAAAAATTAGCAGCTAATTTTTGTATTTTTAGTAAAGATGGGGTTTCACCTTGTTAGCCAGGATGGTCTCAATCTCCTGACCTCGTGATACACCCGCCTCGGCCTCCCTAAGTGCTAGGATTACAGGTGTGAGCCACCACGCCTGGCCAGTGTTTTCACGACATTTCTATTTTCCCTTCATGTAGTACATCTTTGATTACTTTGCCCATTTTTTTCTTTTTTTGTACTGTTCTCTAAGAATCCTCTATAGCTCTTCGGCAGTAATTCTTTCTGCATTTAAATCTTATTTTCTCTCTATCTGCCACTTGCATTTTGTCTCTTATTGTGTCTTTTTTTTTTTTTTTTTTTTTTTTGAGACAGAGTCTTGCTCTGTCACCCAGGCTGGAGTGCAGTGGCGCAGTCTCGGCTCATTGCAAGATCCGCCTCCCGGGTTCACGCCATTCTCCTGCCTCAGCCTCCTGAGTAGCTGGGGCTACAGGCGCCCACCACCACGCCCGGCTAGTTTTTTGTATTTTTTAGTAGAGACGGGGTTCACCTTGCTAGCCAGGATGGTCTGGATCTCCTGACCTCGTGATCCACCCACCTCGGCCTCCCAGAGTGCTGGGATTACAGGCGTGAGCCACCGTGCCCAGCCTTACTGTGTCTTTTATTGGACGGAAAATTTGAATGCTGATATCAGACTTGTTATTCCTTGTCTGTTTTTTATTTTTTGGTTTTTGTTTTTTGTTTTTAAGACACGGTCTCTTTTGCCCAATCTGGAGTGCAGTGGCACAATTACAGCTCACTGCAACCTCAGCCTTCTGTGTGGGCTCAAGTGGTAACTCCCACCTCAGCCTCCCAGAGTGCTAGGATTACAGGCATGACCCCCAATGCTTGACCATATGGTTTTTTGGTTAAGCTTTGTTGATCAAAGTCTGTCACACTTATGGTGGCATACTGCATCATTTAAACTTTGACTTTCTGTTGCAGCCGGTATCATTCTGAAATTTAAATACATGCACACACATATATATACACATATACAAGTATATATATTTAAATTGCCTAGAATGTAGATATATATGTATGTGTGTATTCTGAGGCAAGGGTCTATTTTCATTTTACTTTTAGAAAGAAGGCTGGGCACAGTGGCTTATGCCTGTATTAGCAGCATTTTGGGAGGCCGAGGTGGGATAATTGCTTGAAGTTTTTGTGATTGAGGCTTCAGTGAACCAAGATTACACCACTACACTTCAGCCTGGATGACAGAGCAAGACCCCATCCCACCAAATGAATGAACGAATGAATGAATGGACAACCATTTGTCTTAATATTGTGAAGTCTGGGCCGGGCGCAGTGGCTCAAGCCTGTAATCCCAGCACTTTGGGAGGCCGAGACGGGCAGATCACGAGGTCAGGAGATGGAGACCATCCTGGCTAACACGGTGAAACCCCGTCTCTAGTAAAAAATACAAAAAACTAGCCGGGTGAGGTGGCGGCGCCTGTAGTCCCAGCTACTCGGGAGGCTGAGGCAGGAGAATGGCGTGAACCCGGGAGGCGGAGCTTGCAGTGAGCTGAGATCCGGCCACTGTACTCCAGCCCGGGCAACAGAGCGAGACTCCGTCTCAAAAAAAAAAAAAAAAAAAAAAAAAAAAGGCCAGGCGCGGTGGCTCACGCCTGTAATCCCAGCACTTTGGGAGGCCGAGGCGGGTGGATCACAAGGTCAGGAGATCGAGACCATGGTGAAACCCCGTCTCTACTAAAAATAGAAAAAATTAGCCGGGCGCGGTGGCGGGCGCTTGTGGTCCCAGCTACTCGGGAGGCTGAGGCAGGAGAATGGCGTAAACCCGGGAGGCGGAGCTTGCAGTGAGCCGAGATTGTGCCACTGCACTCCAGCCTGGGCGACAGACCGAGACTCCGTCTCAAAAAAAAAAAAAAGTATTGTGAAGTCTGAGTGGACAAGGGATGGTGACAGGAAGATTGATATGCATGAAGACACATGCAGCCATTTACAGAATGCCCTTCATCCCCTAGCCTTGGAGACTGCTTCATACATGATCCAGTTGTTTTTTGTTTGTTTTTGTTTGTTTGTTTGTTTTTGAGATGGAGTCTCACTCTGTCACCTCACCTCCCTGGTGATCCACCTCCCTCAGCCTCCCAGAGTGCTGGGATTACAGGCGTGAGTCACCGCACCTGGCTGACATGATCCATTTTTTATAACAACCTTGCAGGGCAGTCATTGACAGTTTTTGTTTTGTTTTGTTTTGTTTTGTTTTTTGAGATGGAGTCTCACTCTGTCGCCCAGGCTGGAGTGTAGTGGTGCGACCTCAGCTCACTGCAACCTCCGCCTACCAGGTTGAAGCAATTCTTCTGCCTCAGCCTGCAGAGTAGCTGGAACTACAGGCATGTGCCTCCATGCCTGGCTAATTTTTTTGTATTTTTAGTAGAGACGGTGTTTCACCATGTTGGTCAGGCTGGTCTCGAACTCCTGACCTCAAATGATCCACCTGCCTCGGCTTCCCAAAATGCTGGGATTACAGGCGTGAACCACTGTGCCCCACTAGGTCATTGACAGTTCTAAGACTTAGACCCAGAACTTTTAGGTCACCAAGCCTGTGCTTTGTCCTATCCATGAATGCAGAACTCTGATCACAGAGCTGGGGTGAGAACTGCTACTTCAGTGCTGTTGTAAGCTCATTGTGAAGTCAGAGCTTTGGAAATGTGTATTGATGGGCAGTGTATGACAGGGACAAGAATGCAGTTGCTGGGATGGAATTCTAGGGGGAGCAGGGATGCTTGGCCTCTGGTCTCCCACATCTCAAACTAATCCTTTTGGTGATGATTTATCCCCAGGACCCTTCCTCCTGCCCGCTCTCTAGGAAGATGAAAATGCTACATGGCTCTTTTGAAATGTGTTCTTGGTTCCATTCCTTGGCTATCATTTTACCTCTTCCATGTATACATTTGAATTTAAAAGAGAAAACAAGTTAAAAAAAAATCTTCACACCTAGCCCATCATCATTGTCTGTTTCTCTTACAGATAGAGCTTCATGAACCTAAGCCTGCATTTTTCTTTTTGCAGTTTGGGATATGAGATTGAAAATGACAACTCGGAATATTCCTGAGAGAGAAGTACCCTGTGATGTAGAAATGGAAGGATTCACAAGGGAAGCTCCCTGCTTGTCCATTTTAGGTGATGGTTGGGACTGTGAGAACCAGGAGGGAGACTTGAGTCAATCAGCTTTAACTCTGGAGAAACCAGGGACTCAGGAAGCAATTTGTGAATATCCTGGTTTTGGGGAGCATTTGATTGCAAGCTCAGACCTTCCACCATCTCAGAGAGTTCTGGCAACCAATGGTTTCCATGCACATGACTCAAATGTTAGTGGTCTGGATTGTGACCCTGCCTTACCCAGCTGTCCTAAAAGTTATGCAGCTAAGAGAACTGGTGACAGTGATGCCTGTGGAAAAACCTTCAACCATTCCATGGAAGTTATTCATGGAAGAAATCCAGTGAGAGAGAAGCCCTACAAATATCCTGAAAGTGTTAAGTCTTTTAATCATTTTACCTCTCTTGGTCATCAAAAAATAACGAAAAGAGGTAAGAAACTGTATGAAGGTAAGAATTTTGAGGACATCTTGACCCTGAGCTCATCGCTTAATGAAAACCAGAGAAATCTCCCTGGAGAGAAACAGTATAGATGTACTGAATGTGGCAAATGCTTCAAACGGAACTCTTCTCTTGTTTTGCATCACCGAACTCACACCGGAGAGAAGCCTTATACTTGTAATGAGTGTGGAAAGTCCTTCTCCAAGAACTACAACCTGATTGTGCATCAAAGGATCCACACAGGAGAGAAGCCCTATAAATGTAGTAAGTGTGGGAAAGCTTTCAGTGATGGGTCAGCTCTGACGCAGCACCAGAGAATTCACACAGGCGAGAAACCTTACGAATGCCTGGAATGTGGAAAAACCTTCAACCGAAATTCATCCTTAATTTTGCACCAAAGAACTCATACAGGGGAAAAACCATACAGATGTAACGAGTGCGGAAAACCCTTCACGGACATCTCCCACCTTACAGTGCATCTCAGAATCCACACCGGTGAGAAGCCCTATGAGTGTAGCAAATGTGGAAAGGCTTTCCGGGACGGCTCGTACCTCACCCAGCACGAGAGGACTCACACTGGAGAAAAGCCCTTTGAGTGTGCAGAGTGTGGGAAATCCTTCAACAGAAACTCTCACCTCATTGTGCATCAAAAGATCCATTCTGGGGAGAAACCCTATGAATGTAAAGAATGTGGCAAGACTTTCATCGAGAGTGCATACCTCATCCGGCACCAGAGGATTCATACTGGCGAGAAGCCCTATGGCTGCAACCAGTGTCAGAAACTTTTCAGGAATATCGCTGGCCTCATTAGGCACCAGAGGACTCATACTGGTGAGAAGCCCTATGAGTGTAATCAGTGTGGCAAAGCCTTCAGGGACAGCTCCTGTCTGACCAAGCACCAGAGAATTCACACTAAGGAAACCCCGTATCAGTGTCCAGAATGTGGGAAGTCCTTCAAGCAGAACTCTCACCTGGCAGTACATCAGAGACTCCATAGCAGGGAGGGTCCCAGCCAGTGTCCTCAGTGTGGAAAAACGTTCCGAAAGAGCTCATCCCTTGTTCGACATCAAAGAGCACACCCGGGAGAGCAACCCATGGAAACATAATAGTTTGGGGCCACATGAGTCTTCCAGTTAGCGCTCATGCCTGTGTTTAGGAGGCGTGTCTTACATCTGACTCCTCTCTGGTCAGTAGAAAAGAATCCTTTAAGCTAACCAGTGAATTGATGAATGTGAGACATTGCTGAGCCACACTGTTAAGTCTGCTCATTGGGGAACTCAGGAGACAACTTAGGGTGGTAGTAAATGCAGAAAAGTCTTTGGGGATGATTTAGTCTGTACCAGACAGGACAGCACACACACTGGAATGAAACGTGCAAACATGGGGGTGACACTTCCTACAGAGAGAGCCTGTGAATGCATTCAGAACATGATTGGAATGAAGAGCCCTGTAGTAGGGAGTTTCCACCTTGTACATAAGCAAACACTGAATCAACTTTTTTTTTTTTTTCCAGATGGAGTCTAGCTGTGTCACCCAGGATGAAGTGCAGTGGCATGATCTCCACTCACAGCAACCTCTGCCTCCCAGGTTCAAGCAGTTCTCCTGCCTCAGCCTCCCAAGTGGCTAGGATTACAGGTGCCTGCCACTATGCCTGGCTAATTTTTTGTATATTTAGTAGAGACAGGGTTTCACTATGTTGGCCAGGCTGGTCTTGAACTCCTGACCTCATGATCCGCCCACCTCAGCCTCCCAAAGCACTGGGATTACAGGCGTGAGACACGGTGCCCGGCCTGAATCAACCTTTTTAAGTGTAATCAGAAAGAGAGGCTTTGGCAGGGGCTCTTACTCTGTTTTCTGTATCAACAAAGGTGTACAATGAGAGAGTCCACACAGTGCTGTACCGTACACTGCCACAGAATGTGTGAGATTTTCCTGTTTAAATGTATGTCTGCATTATACTTCTGCAATAATGCTGAGGACTTGTTGCAGGAGGGTAAACTAGGTGAATAAATTACCTGTGAATGAACAATGAAGTCGTTCCTCTTAAGACTGAAACAAGCAGGCCGGGTGTGGTGGCTCATGCCTGTGATCCCAGCACTTTGGGAGGTGGAGGCGGCTGGATCACGAGGTTAGGAGTTGAAGACCAGCCTGGCCAGCGTAGTGAAACCCCATCTCTACCAAAAATACAGAAAATTAGCTGGGCATAGTGGTGTGTGCCTGTAATCCCAGCTACTTGGGAAGCTGAGGCAGGAGAATTGCTTGAACCTGGGAGGCGGAGGTTGCAGTGAGCTAAGCGCACCACTACACTCCAGCCTGGGTGACAGAGCGAGACTCCATCTCAAGAGAGAAAAAAAAAGACTGAAACAAGCTTTTGCTAAGATGGAAAGCACTGCTTCCAACAGATGTGGTTTGTTGCTTTAGTTGCTGAAGCAAAAATACTGACTTGTTATGTTTTTGTTATCACCCCACCACTACCTCCATGGTTGTTCATTTAGGATGCTTCTGATTCAGCCACTGTAAACCATTATAAAGGTTTTATTGCCATGTTGAAAATGTTTATAATATGGCAAAAAGGGGCATAACATAAAAGATTTACTATTATTACAGCCATGTAAAGATATGTGCACATATGGATGTGGGTTGAAAGTGGATGATGAGAAATAAAATGTGGTTTTCTTTGGGGAGTGGAATTTTGTATCATGTTTTTTCTCTGTTACAGATACTTGTTGGCATAATAATTTGGTAATAAATTAAAAAGTGAAGCCAAAAGGAGGTTAATTTGGGGTTTCTCTGGACCTTTAGTAGTAAGGACTGGATCAGGGCAACAGGGAAGCTGTAAGTGTGGATGGAGGGGCATTGGGCAGTAGTGTCTCTGGAATCGGCATCCCAAAGCCCAGGGCATGAGAATAACTTCCTTCTTTGGGACTTGGGTTATAAGGGGGTGTCAGTGTAGAAGAGAGAGTGAGTCTCAGAGAATGGAGAACAGGAAGCCTGTAGGAAAATTTGGGATGACTTTGGAGTGGCCCTTCTGAGGCAGTGCAGTGCTGGCCGAGTAAAAGCCAGTCAGTGTGGCTGACACAGCCTTGAAGCCCCATGAGGGGATCCCCTTGGGATTTTGCCTCTAGACAATTTCCTCTCCTGGGGGAAGGGACAGGTGTGATGATAGTGAAGATTAGTGATGAGTCAGTCCAGGACTGGTGTCTGCCAGGCCCATTGTATTAGCTGGATCAAGGTTCATGTGTGTGTGACGTGGCGTCTCCATGGTGCTGGTATTCTGAGGTCTGGGCCCTCAGACCAGTCAGTGCTTCAAGCACCCATGCCTCCTTCCATGTGTGTCTTCTCTTTTGTCCGATATCAGCTGTGGCCTCCATGGCACTTGCTCTCTCCTATGAGGCAGCCAACCTTGGTAGGCCTCTGTTAGCTGTGTCATGGGGAGGGTGGGCAGCCAGTCCTGAGAGAGGAATGAGTAGGTAGGTAATGGAGGCATAGAGTGGAGAAGGGAAGAGTGGCCCTGAAAGAGCATTTGGAGAAATAAAGGCCCCCACACACATTCGGATATGGTGATCTCATGGTGAGACGTGCGTGAGCACGGAGGACCAGCAGGGACCCTGGTTGAACCCTCTGGAGTCAGGATGGGGTGGTGCTGTGTCCCAGGGTGTGCTGATGGATGAAAGGGGACCAGGCTGACTTGTGTTCTCCAGAGAGTTGCATTTAAGTATAGCCAACCTACAGAAAAGTACACTGCAGACTCTCCTTGACCCAACTTAAATCAGGATCCCCTGAGCCCTCTGACCTTGGGCTTCTCCCTTTCCTTGTAGGATCCAGGGAAGATGTTTGAATGGGCACAGTGGCTCACACCTGTAATTTCACCACTTCGGGAGGCTGACGCAGGAGGATTGCTTGAGCCTAGGAGTTCAAGACCAGCCTGGGCAACATAGCAAGACCCTCATCTCTGCAAATAATAATGTAAAAATTAGCCAGGTGTGATGGCATGTGCCTTAAGTTACAGCTTCTCAGGAGGGAGAGTCAGGAAGAAGGCAGAAGAATCTCTTAAGCCTGGGAGTTGGAGGCTACAGTGAGCTGTGATCACACCGCGGTACTGTGGACTGGATAATGGAGTAAGACCCTGTCTCAAAACAGAATCTGATATGGTTTGGCTCTGTGTCCCCACCCAAATCTCATGTCGAATTGTAATTCCCACTGTTAGGGGAGGGACCTGGTAGGAGATGAATGGATCATGGGGGCAGATTTCCTCCTTGCTGTTCTCATGATAGTGAGTTCCCATGAGACCTGCTTGTTTAAACGTGTGTAGCACTTCCTTCTTCATTCACCCTCTTTCCTGCTCTGCCATGGTAAGACATGCTTACTTCTTCACCTTCTGCCATGATTGTAAGTTTCCTGAGGCCTCCCAGCCATGCTTCATGTACAGCCTGTGGAATTGTGAGTCAATAAAACCTATTTTCTTCATAAATTACCCAGTCTTAGGTAGTTCCTTACAGCAGTGTGAGAATGGACTAATACAGAAAGTTGGTAACAGGAGTGGGGCACTGCTATAAAGATACCTGAAGCTACTTTGGAGTTGGGTAATGGGCAGAGGTTGGAACAGTTTGAAGGAATCAGAAGAAGACAGGAAGTTGAGGGAAAGTGTGGAACCTCCTAGAGACTTAAATGGTTGTGACCAAAATGCTAATAATATGGACAGGGAAGTCTGGGCTGCAGTAGTCTCGGATGGAGATGAGGAACTTATTGGTAACTGGAGTAAAGGTCACTCTCACTGTGCTTTAGCAAAAAGACTGGCAGCATTGTGCTCCTGCTCTAGAGATCTGTAAGAGACAGAACTTGAGCTTGAGAGATAATTTAGTGTCTGGCAGAATAAATTTCTAAGCAGCACAGTGTTGGAGAGGTCACCTGGCTGCTTCTAAAAGTCTGCGCTCAATTGCATAATCAAAGAAATGACCTAAAACTATAACTTATATTAACTGGAAGCAGAGCATGAACATTTGAAAATTTGCTGCCCATTTTCCGGCAGGAATCAAAGGCTGCAGAAATGTACATAAGTAAAGAAGAGCTGAATGTTAATAGCCAAGACAATGAGGAAAATGCCTGCAGGGCATTTCAGAGACTTTCACAGCAGCCCCTCCCATCACAAGCCTAGAGACCTAGGAGAGAAAAATGGTTTTGTGGACCAGGGTCCAGGGCCCCACTGTTCTGTGCATCCTCAAGACTTGGCACCCTGCATCTCAGCTGCTTCAGTTCTAACTGTGGCTAAAAGGGGCCAATGTACAGCTTGGTTCATTGCTTCAGAGGGTGCAAGTCCCAAGCCTTGGCAGCTTCCACATGGTGTTGGATCTGTGCGTGCACAGAAGGCAAGAGTTGAAGTTTGGGAGCCTCTGCCTAGATTTCAGAGGATGTATGGAAACACCTGGACGTCCAGGCAAAAGTCTGCTGCATGGGTAGAGCCCTCGTGGAGAACCTCTACTAAGGCAGTATGATGGGGAAATGTGGGGTTGGAACCCCCACACAGAGTCCCCACTGGGGCACTACCTAGTGGAGCTGTGAGAAGAGGGTCATCATCCTTCAGACTCCAGAATGGTAGGTCCGCCGTTAGTTTGCACCGTGTGCCTGGAAAAGCCACAGGCACTCAATGCCAGCCTGTGAAAGCAGCCACAGGGGCTGTACCCTGCATTGCCACAGGAGTGGAGTGCCCAAGGCCTTGGGAGCCCACCCCTTGCATCAGTGTGACCTGGATGTGAGACATGGAGTCAAAGAAGATTATTTTGGAGCTTTAAGATTTAATGACTGCCCTGCTGGTATTCAGACTTGCATAGGACCTGTAGCCCCTTTGTTTTGACCAATTTCTCCCTTTTGGAATAGGGGAATTTACCCAATGCCTGTACTCTCCATTGTACCTCAGAAGTAACTCAGTTGCTTTTAATTTTACAGACTCATAGGTGAAAGGGACTTGCCTTGTCTCAGATGAATCTTTGGACTTGCACTTTTGAGTTAATGCTGGCATGAGTTAAAACTTTGGGGGACTCTTGGGAAGGCATGATTACATTTTGCAGTAAGAGAAGAATATGAGATTTGGGGGTGGGACAGGGATAGAATGATATGGGTTAGCTCTGTGTTTCTGCCAAAATCTCATGTCGAATTGTAATTTCCAGTGTTGGGGGACAGACCTGGTGGGAGGTGATTGGATCATGGGGGCGGATTTCCCCTTTTGCTGTTCTCATGATAGTGAGTGTGTCTTCATGAAACCTGGTTGTTTAAAAGTGTGTAGCACTCCCCACTCCACTCGCTCTGCCGCAGTAAGGCGTGCTTCCTTCCCCACCCTCTGTGATGATTGTAAGTTTCTTGAGGCCTTCCTGCCATGCTTCCTGTACAGCCTGTGGAACTGTGAGTCAATGAAACCTCTTTTCTTCATGAATTACCCAGTCTCAGGTAGTCCTTTATAGCAGTGTGAGAATGGACTAATACATAATCCTACTAAGTCATGTTAGCAAAAAATCTTCCCCTTCCTCTTGATATCTGATCAAATTCCTTGTCCCCCACCTTCAATGTCTTCTTCCCTTGGCCTGCCTTCAGGAAAACTTCTCTTGAGTTGGTCTGGCAAGAATTCAGCCCTTATCTCTGAGGGTTTGCACTTGATAATTTTTCATCCTCCAGATACCCTGCTGCTTCTCGGCTTTAAGCCTTCACTTGTTCTTGTCCAAGCTGGAGTTGAGTCTGGCCTCCCAAGCCCCTCTGTAGTAGCTTACGGAATAAAGCCTGCCTCACCATGTGTTTGTATGAATGGAATTAGATGCCTGCCTGTTGCACAACATTGTGTAGGTTAGACTCATCCATGTTGCTGCAGGCAGCTGTGGATCCTTCTCTGTGCTGTGTAATATTCCATGGTGTGGGCAGACTTGAACATATGGATCTATTCACTGTGAGCAGTGGTTCTCATCCAGGGGCAATTTTGCCCCCAGGGGACATATGGAGACATCTGAGTGGTCATAATGAAGGGTGGTGTCTGGCAGGTGGAGGCTGGGGCTGCAAGGCTCACAATGGCCCCCACAGCAGAGTTATCCAGCCCAGGTGTGAGCTGTGCCAAGGCTAAAGTGTGTATGTTTCTTGTTCATACTTTCAAAAGAATGAACCCCATTATTGGGGGGGGAAGTCTCACATTCCCAGCATATGTATAGTTATAAGTTACAGATTTGTGTGTCTGTAGAAATGTGTGTATCATAAGACACAAGTTCCTAGTGGACTGTCAGGAACACCCGGGCTGGGCACTTCACTTTGGTGTCTGCAGCTCTCAAGTAAAATATGCAGGGATTGCAGTGTTAGTGTCAGCAGCATCTCCACCTCTTGGTTCCACCTTTCAGATTCTGGGATGGACTCATCCCCTGACCAGTTGTGGTCAGAGAGTAAGCATCCTGAAGAAGTGGTGTCAACTATGATATTGGTATGAGCCTCATGGTTTTGTGTGAATTGTATTCCTCTTGATCTTTAGTGAAAAAAATTTCCTAGCCTGGGCACTGTGGCTCACACTGTGGCCCAGCACTTCAGGAGGCTGAGGTGGGAGGATCACTTGAGTCCAGGAGTTCGGGACCAGCCTGGGCAACAGACAGAGACCCTAACTCTACAAAATGAAATAATAAAAAACAAAAATTTCTTAAATTAGCAGGAATCACTGCTGTAATGAACATATAGTAGTCCTCCCCACCAAATCCAAGGGGGATACATTCCAGTACCATGGTGGATGCCTAAAACCTCATATGACACCAAACCGTATATACAGTTGTCCCTCCATATTTGTGGGGGATTGATTCCACAACTGCCCTCAGACACCAAATCAGATGATGCTCAAGTCCCTGATATAAGATGGTGCGTATTTGCATATAACCTACATACATCTTCCAGTGTACTTTAAGTAATGTCTAGGCCAGGCACAGTGGCTCATGCCTGTAATCCCAACACTTTGGGAGGCCAAGGCAGGCAGATCACCTGAGGTCAGGAGTTCGAGACTAGCCTGGCCAACATGGCAAAACCCCGTCTCTACTAAAAATACAAAAATTAGCTGGGTGTGGTAGCGTGCACCTGTAATCCCAGCTACTAGAGAGGCTGAGGCAGGAGAATCACTTGAACACGGGAGGTGGAGGTTGCAGTGAGCCAAGATCACTCCACTGCACTCCATTCTGGGAGACAGAGTAAGACTCCATCTCCAAAAAAAAAAAAAAAAAAAAAAATAGTCTAGATTACTTGTGTTCCCTAATACAATGTAAATACTTTGTAATTTTTATACTGTATTGTTTAGGAGGTGATGATGAGGGAAAAAGTCTGCACACGCTCAGTACAGATGCAGTGTTTTTTCAAATACTTTCAATCCAAAGTTGGTTGACTATACAAATGTGAAACCCATGCATATGGAGGGCTAACTGTATACTGTTTTTTCTTTTTCTTTTTTTTTTGAGATGGAGCCTCGCTCTGTCGCCCAGGCTGGAGTGCAGTGGCCGGATCTCAGCTCACTGCAAGCTCCGCCTCCCGGGTTTACGCCATTCTCCTGCCTCAGCCTCCCCAGTAGCTGGGACTACAGGCGCCCGCCACCTCGCCCGACTAGTTTTTTTGTATTTTTTAGTAGAGACGGGGTTTCACCGTGTTAGCCAGGATGGTCTCGATCTCCTGACCTCGTGATCCGCCCGTCTCGGCCTCCCAAAGTGCTGGTATTACAGGCTTGAGCCACCGCGCCCGGCCACTGTTTTTTCTTATACTTACCTATGATGAGGTTTAATTTATAAAATAATTTTTAAAGTAAGGGTTACTTGAACACAAGTACTGTGATACCATGATGGTTGATCTAATAACCAAGGTGGCTCTTAAAAGTGACTGATGGCGGGTAAACAGTGTGGACACACTGGACAAATGCCTGGTTCCCATCCTGGGCGGGATGGTGTGGTACAGCCTGGAATTTCATCATGCTCCTCAGAACAGTGTGCAATGTAAAACTTATGAATTGTTTATTTCTGGATTTTCCATTTAAAATTTTCAGACCACAGTTGACCTTGGGTAACAAAGGTGGAGAAGTGAAACTGCCAATCAGGAGAGGCTACTGTAATTCAATCACAGAGGATAGAAACTCCTGACCAAAGAGGATATGAGATATGGACTAGGTGAGTTCCAGATGGATTCTGGGGTAGCCTGGGCCATTGCAAGTGTGGCTGAAATGAGTGGGACACAGGATAGAGAAGAAGGTATCCTGGATTTATGTGGATGGTCCCAATCTAGCACACATGCCCTTAAAAGCAGAGATTACAGGCTGGAGTCAGATGCTGAGGAAGGAGCAAGTAGAGAGCTGAAGTGTGAGGACTCTACTCCCTGTTCCTGGCTTTAAAACTGGAAAGGGGCCGGGCACAGTGGCTCACAACTGTAATCCCAGCACTTTGGGAGGCCGAGGTGGATGGATCATGTGAGGTCAGGAGTTTGAGACCAGCCTGGCCAACATGGCAAAACCCATTTCTACTAAAAATATAAAAATTAACTGGGCATGATGTCATGCACCTATAATCCCAATTGCTTGGGAGGCTGAGGCAGGAGAATTGCTTGAACCTGGGAGGCAGAGGTTGCAGTGAGCCAAGATCGTACCACTACACTCCAGCCTGGGCAAACAGAGCAAGATTCTGTCTCAAAAAAAAAAAAAAAAAAAAACACACACACACACACAAAAACAAAACAAAACAAAAACTTGTGTTCATCAGAAAGCAATATTATGCAAGTGAAAGAAGGGCAAGTGACAGAGTGGGAGAAGACCGTTGTAGAGCCAACAAAGGACTGGCCTCCAAATATATAAAGAACTCAGCATCTCAATAAGAATGAAACTTAATAGAAAAGTTGGCAAATGACTTGAACCAGCCCCCTCATAAACAAGGAAAAGTCCAAATGGCCAATAAGTGCATGCAAATGTGCCCAACTTTACCACTCATCAGAGAAACCACACTAATGGCTAAAATGAAAATAACAGTACCAAGTGTTGACAAGAATGTGCAGCAACTGGGAATCTTATACACCACTGTAGGGGGCACTGTAAACTAGTGTTATCTCCTAACCTGAACATGTGCACCCATGAAGAGACAGCTGCAGTCCTAGGCATTCACCCAACAGAAATACAAACCTGCTTATCAAAAGATACACACACAATGTTCATAGCAGTTTCCTTTGTAGTAACTCCCAACTGGAAACAGCCCAAATATCCATTGACAGGAAGGAAAATGAGCAAATGGTGTATTCACAGTGGAACATTTTATATGATCACATAAAATGATTATTGTGCCCTGGAGGATTACACAACCAAGTGAAGTGGTTATTGCACCATGGAAGATTACACAACCACATGAAAGGGTTATTGTGCCATGGAGTATTACACAGCCTTGCAAAGTGGATATTGTGCCATAGAGTGTTACGCAATGGCGTAAAGTGGTTGTTCTGGCACGGAACGTTATGCATGGCAATGGGTTATTGTGCCATGGAGAGTTACACAACCGCATGAAGAGGTTATTGTGCCATGGAGTCTTACATAACCGCGTAGAGGGGCTATTGTGTCGTGGAGTCTTATACAGCGTGTAAATGGGTTTTTTCGAAGCAGCATCACACAACCGAGTAAAATGGTTATTGTGCACGGAGCGTTAAACGACCGCATGAAGGTGTCAATGTCCATTGGGTCATTCCACACCCCAGTAGAGAAGTGACTCCAGGCCCCAGTCCCCTACGCCGTGAGAGGAAGGAGACACAGCAGCCTACGAATGGGACCCGTGTGAACGAGATTCTGCTGCGACCACGCGCGACCAGGGTGGTGCAGGCTCGCAAGGGGATGTAGGGCTGGTCAATCTGAGAGACAAGGTGCTCGTCCGCGGCGGCTCAAGGCCAGTCCACAGGCGCTCCCGGCGTTTTTTCGTCTGTTAAACCTCACCTACCAGCAGAGGCGAAGGGCAAAGACCCTGAAAGGTAACAGTGCGCGCGCTCCCAGGTTCTGGCTGCCAGGCAGCTGCGGACACGGCCCTGCCCCCCCGACACACTAGGCTTCGCCCCCAGTGTCCGGTGTCGCCGGAAATGTCGCATCCGGGAACTCTGCGCGCCCATGCGCAGAGCCCGAGAGCGCGCCGAGGGGGACGCTGAGGCCGCGGGAAGTGAATTCTGTCCTCTCGCGGCCTCTCGGGTCTCAGTTTCCTCCATTCTCGCCCACCGGTCGCGGAGCCGAGACCTAGTGAAGGTGGCGTCAAGGACTCCAGAGCGGCTGGGGCTGGGCCGTGGCTGCGTGGCTGCTCTTTCTGTCTGGGAGGGTACGCGGCAGCCCTGCTCTGGGCAGGGACTTGTTAGGGGCGCCGGCTTGTGGTTCCGGGCGGGGCGGGCGTGAGGAACTGTCTCCGTCAGGCGCGGACCCTCCCGCGTGTCTTCTCCCCTTGGGGCTCGGGCGTTCTACGCGCATCTCCTCGCCGGGCGCGAACCCCGTAACGCCTCTCCCCGCAGGGCGCGAGCCCCCTACTCCCTCCTCTTCATGGGGCGTGGGCCCCCTATCCCCTTCTCCCCAGTGGGATGCAAACCCCGAATCTCCTCCCCTCTCCGCGTGGAGTGCGGACCCTCTAATTCCCTCTCCTGGTGGGCGCAGACCACCTATTCTCTCCGTTTGGGGCGGGGACTCATTTCTCTTCCTCTCCCCTCCCACTGGAGCGGATCACTTTTTTTTTCTCCCTTCCCTTAACCCCGGACTCACCAGTATTCTTTTTTTTTTTTCCCTGCAGGCACAGATGGCCTTTTCTAATCTTCCCAGGGTGTGGACCCCTCGTCTCTTCCTGCACAGGTGCGGACGCCCCTCCCTTCTCCCTCTCCTCTCCTCACAAGATTTGGACTTGAACAACCTATTCTGCTTCCCGTGTCTTACTCCCTAGGACGTTTTCCCCATTTTTCATCCTACTGTCCCTGACAACCCTGTTCTTCCTCCTTTTCCTTCCCCCAAGAGATGGCTTCCTCCTCTGCCCCTTTAGGGTTGGTGCGGATGCTTCCTTCCCCTTTCTACCCACTGTGAACATTCCCTGCCAGGCTTCCTCCCTTCCCTGCTGGGTTCTGACTCCACTGACTTGCCCTTCCTCGCTTCCCTGCGGTTGTATACTGGGCTGGCCTCTCCACAAACCTCTGATGCCCGAATGCTGATCCCCAGGGACAGGCTTCTCAGACTTTGGTATCCTCAGCTGAGCATCTGCTCTCCCTCAAACTCAGTCTTTCTAGTCTCCGTAAGGAGTGACTCCTTCCACCCACAATCCTCTTCGTCCACCTGGGTATTTCTCTTTTCCCCAATCCCCACATCGTCTCTGTCCAAAATGCCATGCCTTAACCTTTAAGATATTTCCAGAATTCAGTTAGCTGGGCATTTTACAATGACATAAATAAAAATTCAAAAGTAGTATCAGAGGATCTCACCTTTAGTAAGCATAGTTTCATCAAACTTTTGTTCCAGTTAGATATGTATGCAGGTCATCATGTACATGTGTTTCTTTCAACGCTTGTGTGAAAATTTTGAAAACCTCCAGGCTAGAGAAACCCGTACAAGGATACACATTCAACATGTCTCCTAAAGCATGCACTTATAATCCCAGCTGCTCGGGAGGCTGAGGCAGGAGGATCGCTTGAACCTGGGAGGTGGAGGTTGCAGTGAGCCAAGATCGTGCCACTGTACTCCAGCACTGACAGAGCGAGACTCTGTCTCAAAATAAATAAAATAAAATAAATAAATAACATAACATAACATAACATAACATAATTCCAGAATTCAGCCACATCACCACACCTCTTCTCCCTGGTACAGGTATCTTCTTGCTCCCCTGCCTCTGGCCTCCTCACGATTCAGTGGAAGCCTGTCAGGTCATATCTGTCCTCTAAACACTCTCCTTACTCAGTAACAGGCAGAATCCTCACATGCCCTAGGACTGGGGCTGCCGGGCTAAGGACTGTTTGCTGCTGGGTTGTAGGTGATGATAGAGCTTGCATCAGAGTGAAATTCCGTGCCCTAGCTTCTTCCTTGGGCAGTTCATTCTCTGAGGTTGCTTGGTTTTTGGGTTGTAGGCAGTGGATAGAGATTGGGACGGTCTGGGGCTCTAACTTAGAAACTGGATTGCTGGTCTGTGTGCTTCCTCAGTTTGCAGAGAGTGAGCATTTGATAGTGACAAGATTCTGCAGTTCTTTGCCTATTCCCATACTAGAATGCCTACTCTGAGGTTGAGGTCTTCATCTGTCTGATCCACTGCTGAATTATTGGTGCCTAGAACAGGGCCTGGCATACAGGACGTGTTCAGTAAATATTTGCAGAATGAAAGAAAAAGGGCCATCCCTGTGACTACAGGAAGCTGGCCCTTTTCCCACAGACTTAAGATCACAGAGGAGGTGTGTGATGCATCCACTGCACATCTATCTAGTGTGCCCAGGCCATTTTTTTGTTTTTTTTAGAGCATTTTCCTTGGTAATACCAGTGCCTCAGGCAATATGGAGTATGGGGTGTTTGTGTGTGCTTGCGTGCATATGTTTGAAATTGGCATGCTTTCCGTGCTATGAAACTTTGCAACCTGCTTCTCTCCCCAACCTTGTACTAGGTGAAGCTTTCAGCACACCGGCTTTCATTGCTCTATAGTATCCTACCTTGTGAAAATGCCACAGTTTTTTGTTTGTTTTTTTTTTTGCCTTTCCTGTTGATGAACATCTTGGAAATTTCCAGGTTTTCAGCGTTTCCACCAGTGCTTTAGGGGACATGTTGAATGTGTATCCTTGTAAGGGTTTCTCTATCCTGGAGGTTTTCAAAATTTTCACACAAGCGTTGAGAGAAACACATGTACATGATGACTTGCATACATATCTAACTGGAACAAAAGTTTGATGAAACCATGCTTACTAAATGTGAGATCCTCTGATACTACTTTTGAATTTTGATTTATGTCATTGTAAAAAGGATGCCAGTGTTGATCCACCACATCTCTTAGCATTTAGGATTTTTTATTTCAACCTAGTTCTTCTGAATTGTTGTTCAGAGAGGCTGTGGTATGTCTTACACTAATAAAGACATGTTAACGTTGTGGGAACTACCCATAATATAATGTTAACTAGGAAAAACAAAAAAGGATCCAAGTTATATATACAGGTTGACTCCACCTGTTTCAAAATGATTCTCTGTGAAGAAAAGAGGAAGTAAATGCACCCAAGGCTCAACAGTGGGATTATAGATTATTATCGTTGTACTTATTTATGTTTTCCAGATTTTCTGCAATGAACATGCATTAATTTTGCAGTGATATCTTTAATATAAAATATTTAAACAGAATTTGAAGTTTTATTTAAATAGTAAGCTCCCTGCTGGATCCAGAGTAGAATTCTATTTGCCGTATTTTCACTTAACTTTTCTTCTCAGAAACATAGTTAGCTCGCAAAGAGATTAAACAAGATTGAATTTGTATCAGCTGCCAACCACTGGGAGCAGCTAGAGGGCCAGTTAATTCCAGGGTTTGCCACAGGAACCTGTGAGTGCTTTGGACAGCTCTGCCTTGCCCTGACTCCAGTTCTTAGAGGCTGACACTTCTGGCCTTCCTTTACTGTCCTGCAACAAAACCTATTGCCTGGAAAGGGCCTTATAAGTTAGCATTTTCCCAGGTGGTAACTCCATAGTTGTTTTTTAACAGCTTCTGGCTAGCATCATATTTTCCCCCCTTGAACACTTAACAACCATCTCTTGAATGCCTTTTGAGAAACCTGTTATAAGTTCACCTCACCAAGGTGTTAATGAATGATGATCCTGGAATATCTCTCCAGGAGGCATTTCTATTTCCCTTGCCTACTTTATGTTTTGACAAGTTTCTAAAATACTCTAACAGAGAAGTTGAAAAAAAAGAGTATCGTGAATGCCCATCACCCACTCCAAGATTCACCAATTAATGTTTTGCCATATTTGTTTTATATGCCTGTAATATATAACACAATTATATATTATGTATTAATGTATATTTGTGCATATGTGTATACATATTTGTGTATGTATATATTTGTGTGGGGGCATATATATGTATATATGTATTTTTGTATGATATATGTGTATATTTTGTGTATATATGAGTATGTATATTTGTATATATATCTGTGCATATATGTATTTTTGTGTGTGCATATGTTTATGTATGTGTATGTCTACATGTATATATATTTATTACAAGTATGACACTTTGCTGATAAATATGTTGGGTCATATATTCTAATAATAAAGACATTCTTTTGCATAACCATAATACCATATCACACCTAAGAAAATGAGCAATAATTTCCTGTTATCATGTGATAACCCATCCTTTTCAAAATTTCCCAATTCCTAATTATATTATAGCGTTATTATTATCATCTTTTTTTTGAGACAGAGTCTCAGCCTGTTGCCTAGGCTGGAGTGCAATGGCACGATCTTGGCTCAGTGCAAACTCTGCCTCCCGGGTTCAAGTGATTCTTCTGCCTCAGCCTCCCGAGTAGCTGGGATTACAAGTGCATGCCACCATGCCTGGCTAATTTTGTATTTTTAGTAGCGACAGAGTGTCACTGTGTTCCCTGGGCTGGTCTCGAACTCCTGACCTCGAGTGATCCAGCCACCTCAGTCTCCCAAAATCCTGGGATTATAGTCATGAGCCACTGCACCCAGCCATTATGGTATTATTTTTGAGCCAAGTCTTGCCACGGTTGTGAAAAGAAATTAAATGTTGGGACTCCAAACTCACTTAGCCAAAGAGAAAAGTCAAGTTGGGAACTGGGTCAAACAAACCTGCCTCCCCTGTTCCTAAATAAGATGGCTACAAGATGAAATGCTACAGGCCTCCCCCATATTTTGCCCACAAGGAAATTCCAGGTGAGCTGTTGTTAAAACTTAACCATGGCAATGCACATTGATAGCTTATCTTTACAAGTGCAGTCACCCCGGCCTGCCAGACACAAATGCATATCTGATTGTTCTCTTACCCCATTTTGTCTATGTTACCGTAATGTACAATCCCCACATTTTTCCCCTGCCCTTTTTTTTTTTGGAGACAGAGTGTCACCCAGGCTGGAGTGCGGTGGCATGATTTCCGCTCATGCAAGCTCCACCTCCTGGGTTCACACCATTCTCCTGCCTCAGCCTCCTGAATAGCTGGGACTACAGGTGCCTGCCACCACGGCTAATTCTTTGCATTTTTAGTAGAGATGGGGTTTCACCGTGTTAGTAAGGATGGTCTCGATCTGAACTCATGATCCACCTGCCTCGGCCTCCCAAAGTGCTGGGACTACACGCGTGAGCCACCATACCCGGCCCCTGACCCTTTTCTTTACATGAAAATTGTGTTTCTCAATATCCAGCCCGCTCCCCTTTAAATTTTTTTTTTTTTTTTTTTTTTTTTTTGAGACGGAGCCTCACATCATCGCCCAGGCTGGAGTGCAGTGGTACGATCTCGGCTCACTGCAACACCTCTGCCTCCTGGGTTCCAGTGATTCCCCTGCCTCAGCCTCCCAAGTAGCTGGAATTACAGGTCCCCACCACCATGCCTGGCTAATTTTTGTGTTTTTAGTAGAGACGGGATTTCACCATGTTGGCCAGGCTGGTCTCAAACTCCAGACCTCAGGTGATCTGCCCCCCTTGGCCTCCTTAAGTGCTGGGATTACAGGTGTGAGCTACCGCGCCTGGCCTAAACTTTTTTTTTTTTTTGAGAAGGAGTCTCACTCTGTCACCCAGGCTAGAGTGCAGTGGCATGATCTCTGCTCACTGCAACCTCCCTCTCCTGGGTTCAAGCATTTCTACCTCAGCCTCCCCAGTAACTGGGATTACAGGCATGTGCCACCATGCCTGGCTAATTTTTTTATATTCTTAGTGGAGACGGAGTTTCACCATGTTGGCCAGGCTGATCTCAAATTCCTGACGTCAAGTTATCCACCTGCCTTGGATAACCCAGCCCCCTTTAAATTTGGAGCCCTTGGCCGGGCACAGTACCTCATGCCTATAACCCCAGCACTTCAGGAGGCCAAGGCGGGCAGATCACGAGGTCAGGAGATTGAGACCATCCTGGTCAACATGGTGAAACCCTGTCTACTAAAAATACAAAAATTAGCCGGGCGTGGTGGTGGGTGCCTGTAATCCCAGCTACTCCGGAGGCTGAGGCAGGAGAATTGCTTGAACCTGGGAGACGAAGATTGCAGTGAGCCGAGATTGCGCCATTGCCCTCCAGCCTGGCAACAGAGCGGGACTCCATGTCAAAAAATAAATAGATAAATTAATTAAATAATTTGGAGCCCTCAAAATCACTTTTGGAGAAAGCCATAGACCTGTCTACTGGACGCGTCCTTAACTTTAGCAAATAAATTTCCTAAGATGATTGAGACTTGTCTCATCATTTTCCTCTATTGACAAGGTTTTTGCACTGTTGTGGTTTTTTGCTTTTTATTTTGAAATAATTAGGATTCACAGGAGGTTACAAAGAAACATATAGAGAGGTACTGTACACCTTTCAACTAGCCTCTCCCAGTGTTAATATTTTGCATATGGGATGCAGTGATTTGTTGTATCAAAACCAGGAAATTGACATTGGAACAACCTACAGAGCTTATCAGATTTCACTAATTATATATGCACTCATTTGTGTATGTTGTCGTTGTGTGAAATTTTATGCTGTGAAGCTTTGTGTAACCACCGTAATCAAGATTCTTGACAGTAGCTTACTGCAGGACCCCTTTGTGCTCCTCTTGGGTAGCCATCCTCACACTCCCATCCCCAACCCCTAACTAAAAAGCAAAAACTTCTTTTTTGTTTTTGTTTTTGTTTTTTTGTTTTTGTGTTTGAGACAGAATCTCGCTCTGCCGCCCAGGCTGGAGTATAGTGGTGTGATCTTGGCTCACTGCAACCTCCACTTCCTGGCCTCAAACAATTCTCCTGCCTCAGCCTCCCAAATAGCTGGGATTACAGGCATGTGCCACCACAGCCAGCTAATTTTTTTGTATTTTTACTAGAGATGGGGTTTCACCCTGTTGGCCAGACTGGTCTCGAACTCCTAACCTCAAATGATCTACCCACCTTGGCCTCCCAAAGTGCTGGGATTACAGGCATAAGCGCCTGGCCCTGTCGACTGTTAGTCTGTGCTCCGTCTCTGTAATTACGTTATTTGGTAAATGTTAGGAAAGTGGAATCATGAAGTATATATATTTTCGAGATCGGCTTCTTTTTACTCAGAATTTCCTTGAGGTCCATCCAAGTTACTGTATCAGTAGTTCCTTTTTACTGACAAGTATTCTATGGTATCTTAGTTTATTTTTTACTGCTATAACAATACCTGAGACTGAGTAATTTACAAAGAACAGAAATTTGTTTTTTGTAGTTCTGGAGGCTGAAAGTGCAAGATCAAGGCACAGGTATTTGGTCTGGTGAAGGTCTGCTTGCTGTGTCCTCACATGGCAGAAGGAAGAAAGACAGCAAACTCCTCCTGCAAGCCCTTTTTGTAATTGCATTAATCCTTTCATGAGAGCAGACCTCTGAGACCCCTTATGACCTAAACGCTTCCCAGAAGGCTACGCCTCCCAACACTCTTGCATTGGGAATTTAATTTTCCAGCACATGGAGCCAGGTGTGGTGGCTCATGCCAACAATCCCAGCACTTTGGGAGGTTGAGGTAGGAGCATCACTTAAGCCCAGGAGTTGAAACCAGACTGGGCAACATAGGGAGACCTAGTCTCTAACAGTAACAACAAAACATCTACGTATCTATCTATATTTATATATACATACACACATATGTATATATTTTTCCCAACTTTGGAGGGCATGCATTCAAATCATTGCACATGGTATGAGTGTACCAAGGTTTGTTTAACCATTCATTCATTGGAAGACATCAGGATAGTTTCTAGTTACTGGCCATTGTGAATAAAGTGACCATAACTTTAGTGGACAGGTGTTTGTGTGAGCCTTTGTAAGTCTTCTATGAACGTGTGACGTCTTTTCGTTTATTTGTATCATCTTTAACTTCATTGAGCAGTGTTTTGTAGTTTCCAGTGTATAAGTTTTTTGTCTCTTTAGTTAAGATACTATTATAAATGCAATTTTTTCTTAATTTTCTTTTTGGATTGTTCATTGTTAGTGTATAGAAATGCAACAGATTTTTCTGTGTTGGTTTTCTTTTTCTTTTTCTTTTTTTTTTTTTTTTGAGACAGAGTCTTCCTCTGTCGCCCAGGCTGGAGTGCAGTGGCTGGATCTCAGCTCACTGCAAGCTCCCCTCCCGGGTTTACGCCATTCTCCTGCCTCAGCCTCCCGAGTTGTTGGGACTACAGGCACCCGCCACCTCGCCAGGCTAGTTTTTTGTATTTTTTAGTAGAGACGGGGTTTCACCGTGTTAACCAGGATGGTCTTGATCTCCTGACCTCGTGATCCACCCATGTTGGCCTCCCAAAGTGCTAGGATTACAGGCTTGAGCCACTACGCCTGGCGTCTGTGTTGGTTTTCTATTCTGCAACATTGCTGAATTTGTTAGTTTCAACAGGTTTGTGCGTGTTGTAATCGTCAGTGTTTTCCCTATGTAAAATCACGTTATCTGTGAATTGAGATAATTTTACTTCCTCTTTTCCTTTTGTAGATGTCTTTTATTTGTTTTTCTTGCCTAATTGTTCTGGCCAGAACTTCCAATACATACTACGTTGAATAGAAGTGGTGAAGGCGGCCATAATTCTCTTGTTTCCGATCTTAGAAGAAAGTTTTATTTATTTTGTGTTTTAGACAGGGTGTCACTGTGTCCAGACTGGAGTGCACGGTGCCATCATTGCTCACTATAGCCTCGAACTCAGGCTCAAGTGATCCTCCTACCTTGGCCTCCTGAACAGCTGCCACTGCAGATGCATGCCACCATGCCCAGCTAATTTTTTTACTTTTTGTAGAGACAGTGTCTCACTCTGTTGCCCACATTAGTCTCAAACTCCTGGGCTCAAGCATTCCTCTCACCTCAGCCTCTCGAAGCACTAGGGTTACAGGCATGAGTCACTGCACCCAGCCAAGTTTTATTAATGTCCTTCACCATTGAGCATGATGTAAGATGTGAATTTTTCATATGTGTCCTTTATTATTTTGAGGTAGTTTCCTTCCACACCTAGTTTATTGAGTGTTTTATTTTAATCATGCCAGGGTGTTAGGGCTGGGTGCAATGGCTCACACCTGTAATCTGGGCATTTTGGGAGGCTGAGATGGGCATATCGCTTAAGCACAGGAATTTGAGACCAGATTAAGCAAGGTGGCAAAACCCCATCTGTGCAAAAAATAAAAAATTACCGGGAGTCATGACTTATGCATGTAGTCCCAGCTATGGGGAGACTGAGGTGGGAGGGTCACCTTACCCCAGGGCAGTCAAGGCTTCAGGGAGCCATGATTGCACCACTGCACTCCAGCCTGGGTCACAGAGTAAGACTGGTCTCAAAAAAATGAAATAGAAAGTAAAGAAAGGCAGGGGTCGGGTGCTGAATTTTGTGCAATGCTTTTAATGCATCATTTGAGATGGTCATGTTGTTTTCTTTATCCTGTTACTGTGATGTATTACATTAATTAATTTTCATATGTTGAAATATCCTTGGATTCCATGAATAAGTCCTACTTGGTCATGGGGTGTAATCCTTGCAATACACTGATGAATTCGGTTTCCTAGTATTTTGATGAAGATTTTCCATGAACATTTAAGGGATATGGTTTCTAGGTTTCTTGTAGTGTGCTTGCCTGGCTTTGGTATCAAGGTAATGCTAGCCTCATAGGATGAGTTAGGAAGTGTTCCCTCTTCATGTTTTGGAAGAGTCTGAGAGGAATTGGTATTAATTATTTTTTAATTGTTTGGTACATGCTGGTCATGGTGGCTCATGCCAGTAATCCCAGGACTTCGGGAGGCCAAGGTGGGAGGATTGCTTGAGGCCAGGAGTTCAGGACCAGCCTGGACAACATAGTGAGACCATGTCTCTATTTAAAAAAACAAAACTTTATAAGTAGCTGCACATGGTGGCGCATACCTATAGTCCCAGCTACTCTGGAGACTGAGGCAGGAGGATTGATTGAGCCCAGGAGTTGGAGGCCACTGTGAGCTGTGATCACACCACTGCACCCCTGCTGGGGTAGCAGAATGAGACCCTGTCTTAAAAAAAATTTTTTTTCGGGGGGTTCAGTTTTAACCATGCAAACAACCCTGAGAGCTACTGTTGAATGCCACAGGTCCAAGACAAGAGCATGTGGATGGTGCAGTCCTGCTTACGTGGAGTTCAGGGCCAATCAAAGCAGTCTGTAGTAATGGTAGTAATGGAGGTTAGAGCAGTGATTACCTCCAGAAAATGGGAATTTTTTTTTTTTTTTTGGGACGGAGTCTCGCTCTGTCCCCCAGGCTGGAGTGCAGTGGCGCGATCTTGGCTCACTGCAAGCTCCACCTTCCAGGTTCACACCATTCTCCTGCCTCAGCCTCCCGAGTAGCCGGGACTACAGGTGCTTGCCACCACGCCCGGCTAATATTTTGTATTTTTAGTAGAGACAGGGTTTCACCATGTGGATGAGGATGGTCTCAATCTCCTAACCTTGTGATCCACTCGCCTTGGCCTCCCAAAGTGCTGGGATTGCAGGTGTGAGCCACCGCGCCTGGCCTAAAAATGGGAATGTTTTATATCATGGATTGTCCTGGTTGCCCAGCTGCGTACACATATGAAAACTCATGAAAATACATCTAAAGACTCAGTGAGTCGTCCACTTTGAATTTATTCTGTTTAAATTATGCTTCAGTTTATAATAAAAAGGTGGTTACAGCTTGGACCACAGTGGTGGAGGAAGTGTAAATTGGTAGGATACTGGGTGTATTTGAAAGTCAGAGCTGACAGCATAGGTGTGACTTTTGAGAAGAGGGAGAGTGGAGAATGGAGGATGTCCATCCCAGTGGAGCAGGTTTCTAGTCCCTTCCACTGAGAAAATGGGGTGGCTGTGTACTGGGATAGGGAAGACTCAGGGAGAAGCAGCATGGGCCATGCCACAGCCTTTGGTCTCTTCAGGGTGTAATGACGGGCAGAGTTCTAAGGGTTGGGAGGCCTAGACAGTCCAGTATGCATATCTGGATTCAGAGGAGGCAAGTGGGTGGGACAGGTGAAGTGAGAATGGTAATGGGAGTGGAGAGGAGAGTGGAAGATGATTTGTATTTGGATAGACAGAAAAGCAAAGCATCAGGAGACACTGAAGAAGCATCTTGGGGACAGTTGGAGATCAAGTTCTCTTCAGTGAAGGGACTTCAGAAATACAGCTAGAGGATGGGCATGATGGCTCACGCCTATACTCGCAGAACTCTGGAAAGCTGAAGCCAGAGGATCACTTGAGACCTGGAGTTTGAGACCAACCTGGGCAAAATAGACCTATCTCTACAGAAAATAATTGTTTAAAAATTAGCTGGGAGTGGCCGGGCGTGGTGGTTCATTCCTGTAGTCCCAGCACTTTGAGAGGCCAAGGCAGGGGGATCACGAGGTCAGGAGATTGGAACCATCCTGGCTAGCATGGTGAAACCCTGTCTCTACTAAAAATACAAAAAAATTAGCCGGGCATGGTGGCGGGTGCCTGTAGTCCCAGCTACTCGGAAGGCTGAGGCAGGAGAATGGCATGAACCCGGGAGGTGGAGCTTGCAGTGAGCTGAGACTGCGCCACTGCACTCCAGCCTGGGTGACAGAGCGAGACTGCATCTCAAAAAAAAAAAAAAATTAGCTGGGAGTGCTAACATGCACCTGTGGTCTCAGCTACTTAGGAGGCTGAGGTGGGAGGAGCCTAGGAGATTGAGTTTAGGCTGGGCAACATAGCTAGACCCTGTCCCTTTTTAAAAATCGTAATATCTAAAGTGATATTTATTTGCTATCCTTCATCCATCTTCATATTCTCTTCCTACCATGCAAGTGTATAACTCAAAATCTGTATATACCTGGTTAATTTATTTTGGTAGGATGTGTGTGTGTGCACATATGATTTTGTAAAAACTTTCTTTGGAAATACGATATACATGCTAAAAAAATACATAAACATAAAACTAAAAGTTTTCACAAAGTAAATATACTGTACACTTTCAGTAAATATACTTCCTCTTTCATATGCCTAAGAAATGTACCCATATTTTTCTGTACTCTTAGTTTATTCACTTTTGTAAATGTGTGGTATTTTACCATTCCCCAGTTGGTGACATTTGGGTAGTGTCTAGTCTCAGGCTATTATGAAGAAGGTTTCTATGAACATACATACACATTTCTCTTTGTTGTACACTTGCAAGTGGAATTGCTGTGTCACAGAATGGGCACAGCATCAGATATAGTAGATACTGGCCTGGCTGATGTTAATATTTACACACTACCATTCTAACTCTAGCAGCTTCTTCTCTAAGGATTCACAAATTTTCCCCTTTTCCTGTTCAGCCTGGGAAACAAAAGTCAAATGGAAGCATTAACTCGGGTTGTTTTTGGGAAAGAACCATCCAATTTTGTGAACATGAAAAGGTTCTTCGGGGATGATTCATGTTTATCTGCATTAGGAGAAGTCTGGGAATGTGAGGACCAGGTAGAAATGCTCCATAGAAATCCAGAGGTGCATTTGAGGCAAACGGCATCCACGCACAAGGACCCAGAGCATCTGTGAGGGGCTGTGGTCACCGTGACCATTGTGGTCATCTGCTCAGTCCTAGCTGCATGTCAAAGAGGTCCTTGAACAACAGGTTTCTGTGAACATGATTCAAAGGTTAAATATATTAGTTACATACATAATTGTCAGAAAGGCTCTAAAGGTCAAATTCTTGAGGAAAATGATGACTGTAGAGCAGCCATCAGCCAGGGTGGACAACCTAGGCACCTGGATGAAGATCTAACAAGGAGATGAGCCTTCAAAACGTAACGAAGGTGGTAACTCCTTCAGCCTTTCTGCGCACCTTAGTGAACATGTAATTGCCAGAGAAAGGAACAACACAAAGGAGAAGGACATGAGGTGGTGTTTGATAAGGACACATGTCCTTATGAACACAATGGCAGTATCTCTGAAAATGAATAAAATGACTGCAGTGAATGTAGACTATCTGTTAGAAATCTCATTTCATCAGTGACCAGAGGACTCATACTGAAGAGAGCCCTTATACCTGTAATGACTGCAGAAAATCCCTCTCTAAGAATTACAACCTGATTGTACATAAAAAAATCACAGGAGAGAAATCCCATAAATGCAATCAGTGGGAAAGCCTTCAATGCTGGTCCGCCTTTACCAAGCATGAGAAGACCCACATAGGAGAGAAGCCCTGTGAAAGGAATCCCAGCTGTGGGAAGGCCTTCAGCTGCCACTCTTCCCTTGTTTTGCATCTCAGAAGTCATACTGGGGAAAAACTATTCAAATGTAATGAATGTGAAAAATCCTTTTCTGATGTCTCCCACCTTATTGTCCATCTGAGAATTCACACGTGAGGAGATCCCTGTGTATGCACTGGTTGGAGAAAGGCCTTCACTGATCACACATAACTTATTAAACATGGGAGAATTCACATTGGAAAGAAACCCTCTATGTGTGTGGAGTGTGGAAAATTCTCCAACCACAGCGGTCACCTCTTTTGCATCCAAAAAATCATTCTGGAAATAAATCTCGTGAGTTAAACAATGTGAAAAAACTTTCATCGGGATTATGTACCTCATAAGGCACAAGAGGATTCATACTGGTGAGAAGGTCTGTGGCTGTAACCAGTGTCAAACTTTTCAGGAACATCATGGGCCTCATCTGGCACCGGAGGACTCATACTGGTGAGAAGCCCTACAAGTGTAATCAGTGTGGCAAAGCCTTCAGGGACAGCTCCTGTCTGACCAAGTACAGGAAGGTACGTGCTCAGGCAACCTTGTACCAGTGTGTCTAGTGTGGGAAAGTTCCCAAGTATCTGTGCTCTTGCTGGACACCAGAGTTGACACACTGGACTGACACCTATGGGGATTCAGTGAGCATGTGTGGCAGTGACTGATCTGATTCTCTTTACTTACGTGTTGTCAGAGACTTCATGTTGAAGAGTTTATGTTGTTTGAAAATAACGAATCTGGTTTTCCCTGTATAAATGGAAGAACAAAGCCTGGATGACAGCACGTGTTTACAGCATGGTGCACTCAATATTTTATTTTATTTATTTTTAAGATGGAGTTTCACCCTTGTCACCCAGACTGCAGTGCAATGGTGCGATCTCAGCTCCCTGCAGCCTCTGCCTCCTGGGTTCAAGTGATTCTCCTGCCTCAGACTCCTGAGCAAGTAGCTGGGATTACAGGTACCCACCATCACACTAATTTTTTTGTATATTTTTTTTTTTTTTTGTATTTTTTTGTATTTTTGTAGTAGAGACGGGGTTTCACCGTGTTAGCCAGGATGGTCTCGATCTCCTGACCTCGTGATCCGCCCGTCTCAGCCTCTCAAAGTGCTGGGATTACAGGCTTGAGCCACCGCACCCGGCCTTTTTTGTATTTTTTTAAGTAGAGACACAGTTTCACCATGTTGGTCAGGCTGGTCTTGAACTCCTGACCTGAAGTGATCTGCCCACCTTGACCTCCCAAAGTGATGGGATTACAGGTATGAGCCACTGTGCCCAGCCTGTACTGAATATTTTAAACCCGCTGTTGAGACTTCCTCAGAATAAAGATTCCTTTCTTTTTTTGTAGGGGGACGGAATCTCACTCTGTCACCCTAGCTGGAGTGCAGTGGCACAATCTTGGCTCACTGCAAGCTCCGCCTCCCAGGTTCATGCCATTCTCCTGCCTCAGCCTCCTGAGTAGCTGCAACTACAGGCGCCCGCCACCACACCCGGCTAATTTTTTTGTGTTTTTAGTAGAGACGGGGTTTCACCGTGTTAGCCAGGATGGTCGCGATCTCCTGACCTCATGATCCACTAATTTTGACTTTTCAGTCTTATTATTTAAGAACAGATGTCTTGGCCAGGCACGGTGGCTCACGACTGTAATCCCAGCACCTTGGGAGGCCAAGGTGGGCAGATCACGAGGTCAGGAGTTCAAGACCAGCCTGACCAACATGCTGAAACTCCATCTCTACTAAAAATACAAAAAAAATCAGCTGGGCATGATGGCGCCCACCTGTAATCCCAGCTACTCAGGAGGCTGAGGCAGGAGAATTGTCTGAACCCAGGAGGCAGAGGTTGCAGTGAGCAGAGATCAAGCCACTGCACTCCAGCCTGGGCGACAGAGGGAGACTCTGTCTCAAAAAAAAAAAAAAAAGTCTTTTGAGACATGATCTCTTTCTGTCGCCCAGGTTGGAGTGCAGTGCTGCAACCATGGCTTGCTGCAGCCTCGACCTCTAGGCCCCAGATGTCCTCTCACCTCAACCTCCTACATAGCTGGAGCTACCAGCATGCACCACCTCGCCTGGCTAATTTTTTTTTATGTTTTGTAGAGTCAGCGTCTCACCATGTTGCTCAAGTTGGTCTTAAACTCCTGGGCTGAAGTGATCCTCTTGCCTCATCCTCACAAAGTGCTGGTATTACAGGTGTGAGCCATTGTGCCTGGCCTAGAATGTTCTTAATGGCATCTAGCATAGTGAATCATTTCCAGAAGGTTTTTAATTTACTTTCCCTGGATCCATCCAAGGAATCACTACTATCTGTGGCAGCTATAGCCTTACAAAATACATACTTTTTTTTTTGATAAGGAGTCTCACTCTGTTGCCCCGGCTAGAGTGCAGTGGTGTGATCTCAGCTCACTGCAACCTCTGCCACCTGGGTTCAAGCGATTTTCATGCCTCAGCCTCCTGAGTAGCTGGGATTACAGGCACTCATCACCACGCCTGGCTAATTTTTTGTATTTTTAGTAGAGATGGGGTTTCGCCATGTTGACCAAGCTGTTCTCGAACTCCTGACCTCTGTCTCTCAAAGTGCTGGTATTACAGGCGTGAGCCACCACACCCGGCCCAGACTTTTTTTTTTTTTTTTGAGAGAGTCTCGCTGTGTCGCCCATGCTTGAGTGCAGTGGCACTATCTCAGCTCACAGCAACCTTCATCTCGCCTCCCAGGTTGAAGCAATTCTCCTGCCTCAGTCTCCTGAGTAGCTGGGACTACAGGCATCCGCCACCATGCCCAGCTAATTTTTGTATTTTTAGTATAGGCGGGGTTTCACCATGTTGGCTAAGCCGGTCTCGAACTCCTGACCTCAGGTGATCCACCCGCCTGCCTCCCAAAGTGTTGGGATTACAGGTATGAGCCACCGCGCCTGGCTGGCCCAGACTTTTCTTCTGCATCTTCCTCGCCTCTCTCAGCCTTCACAGAAATGAAGAGTCAGGACCTTGCTCTGGATTAGGCTTTGGCTTAAGAGAATGTTAGCTCTCTTTGGGTAGTTTGATTTCCTATCCAGACCATTAAAGCTCTCTCCCTATTGGCAACAAGGCTGTTTCAGTTTCTTGTCATTCATATATTCACTGGAGTCACGCTTTTCATTTCCCTCAAGTTTTTCTCTTGCCATCATGATTTGGCTGTTTGGCACAAGAGGGCTAAGTTTGGGCCTTTCATTTGACACACCTTCCTCACTAAGTTTAATCATTTCTAGCTTTTGATTTGAAGTTAGAGGTTTGGCTCTTCCTTTCACTTGAACACTTAGTGGCCATTGTAGGGTTATTAACTGGCCTAATTTCAATATTGTTTTGTCTCAGGGAATAGGGAGGCCTGAGGAAAGAGAAAGAGACAGAGCGTGTGTATGAGTGAGCAATAGCACGTTGGTAGAGGAGTCAGGACACACAATTATCTGCTAAGTTCATTGTCTTATATACGTGTGGTTCCTTTCACTCCAGGACAATTACAATAGTTACAACAAAAATTACCACAGATCACCATAACAGATAATAATAATGCAATAGTTTGAAGTATTTTGAGAATTACCAAAATGTGACACAGAGACACAAAGAGAGCATATGCTGTTTGATAAATGGTGACAATAGACTTAATTGACACAGGTTGCCACAAACCTTCAACTTGTAAAAAATGCAGCATCTGCATAGGATAATTAAGCAAAGTGCAAGAAAATAAGGTAAGGCCTATACCTGGAAGTTAGTCCTGACACAGAACCCTAAAGACTTACTGTATTTCCTTTATTCTGTGATGCATATCTTGCCATATTTTAACATCTGAAATCAAATCAGGTTAGTCAATGACGTGGTTTAATTGGCAGCCTTTTTTTTTTTTTTTTTTTTTTTTTAAGAGTCTCACTGTGTCATCCAGGCTGGAGTACAGTGGTGCAATCTTGGCTCACTGTAGCCTCCGCCTGCCAGGTTCAAGCAATTCTGCCGCCTCAGCCTCTCAAGTAGCTGAGATTAGAGGTGCACGCCACCACACCCAGCTAATTAAGGTATTTTATTAGAGACGGGGTTTTGCCAGGCTGGTCTTGAACTCCTGACCTCAGGCCACCTCGGTCTCCCAAAGTGCTGGGATTACAGGTGTGAGGCACCGTGCCTCAGGCAGCCTTTTATTGGCACATAAAATGTACATGTTACCATCTGTTGTCTGGGAATCAATGAAATAAGAGTAATATCAGAAAGAAGAATTGAATGATTAGTGAGATTAGTCCATTTGAGGAGAAATGGAACTCTCAAGGAAAAAATCTGTTGCTGAGATGACAATATTGACATATATGATACAGTACAAAATGGCGAGTCTGTGTGCCATTGTAGTCCCTCCTACCTTGCTGAATAATCATTGTTATCCCCCTTCTTTCTTACAGCCTGTGTCAGCCATGATTGTTATTTTCTTGCAAGATTTTTAAAGTTCATAATGTGGAGGGAAGCCAAACAGCACAGAAGAGTATATGTTGTTTTGTTTTTTTTTGAGATGGAGTCTCACTCTGTTGCCCAGGCTGGAGTGCGGTGGCGCGATCTCGGCTCACTGCAAGCTCCGCCTCCCGGGTTCAAGCCATTCTCCTGCCTCAGCCTCCCGAGTAGCTGGGACTACAGGCGCCCGCCACCAGGCCCGGCTAATATTTTTGTATTTTTTTTTTTAGTAGAGACGGGGTTTCAGCTTGTTAGCCAGGATGGTCTCGATCTCCTGACCTCGTGATCCACCCGCCTTGGCCTCCCAAATTGCTGGGATTACAGGTGTGAACCACGCCAGCTGAGTATCTTTTTTTCTTTTTTTTTTTTTTTTTTTGAGACGGAGTCTCGCTCTGTCATCCAGGCTGGAGTGCAGTGGCCAGATCTCAGCTCACTGCAAGCTCCGCCTCCCGGGTTTACGCCATTCTCCTGGCTCAGCCTCCCGAGTAGCTGGGACTACAGGCTCCCGCCACCATGCCTGGCTATTTTTTTTGTATTTTTTAGTAGAGACGGGGTTTCACCGTGTTAGCCAGGATGGTCTCGATCTCCTGACCTCATGATCCGCCCATCTCGGCCTCCCAAAGTGCTGGGATTTCAGGCTTGAGCCACCACTCTTTTTTTCTTTTTTAGATGGAGTTTTGCTCTTTTGCCCAGGCTGGAGTGCAGTGGCCAGATCTCAGCTCACTGCAAGCTCCGCCTCCCGGGTTTACGCCATTCTCCTGGCTCAGCCTCCCGAGTAGCTGGGACTACAGGCTCCCGCCACCATGCCTGGCTATTTTTTTTGTATTTTTTAGTAGAGACGGGGTTTCACCGTGTTAGCCAGGATGGTCTCGATCTCCTGACCTCATGATCCGCCCATCTCGGCCTCCCAAAGTGCTGGGATTTCAGGCTTGAGCCACCACTCTTTTTTTCTTTTTTAGATGGAGTTTTGCTCTTTTGCCCAGGCTGGAGTGCAGTGGCCGGATCTCAGCTCACTGCAAGCTCCGCCTTCCAGTTTCCAGCGATTCTCCTGCCTCAGCCTCCCAAGTAGCTGGAATTACAGGCGCCTGCCACCATGCCTGTTAAATAAGCTGCCTAAACAGGGAAAAGTCACCATCCTTATGGAGCTTCTACTGTAGCTTTTAAACTGAAATACCTTTTGGTCACTATCTATGTGTATGCATGTGTGCATTTTGAGCCTTTTATTTATAAAAGAAAACATAATATGCCTGGTAGCTAATAGGTGCTCATTTAAGTGTGTGATCTCTGGCTGCTCAGAAGGCCTATATAGGAAACTCAACCCTAATTAAAGAAAAAAAGTATGTGAAATGACATGAACACATTGGTGCAGGGCCGTGCAGCCTGGTTAGGAGTGAGACTCCCTCTCAAAAAACAAGAGAGAAAAAAAAAGGCCGGGCGCGGTGGCTCACACCTGTAGTCCTAGCACTTTGGGAGGCCGAGGTGGGCGAATCACCTGAGATCAGGAGTTTCAGACCAGCCTGGCCGACATGGTGAAACCCCGTCTCTACTAAAAATGCAAAAATTAGCTGGGTGTGGCAGCACATGCCTGTAATCCCAGCTACTAAGGAGACTGAGGCAGGAGAATTGCTTGAATTCAGGAGGCAGAATTTGCAATGAGCTGAAATTGCATCACTGCACTCCAACCTTGGCAACAGAGCAAGACTCTGTCTCAAAGAAAAAAAAAAAAAAAAGAAGAAAAAGAAAAAAAAAGTGTTTATGGGAAAGCACAAGACTCAGAATAGCTAAAATAATTTTGAAACACAAAAAAAGTGGGAGGAATAACTGCACCTGATGTTATTACTCTGTAGCCATGGTAACCCAGTGTGGTGTTGGCTGACACATAGATCAGTGGAACAGAATCGAGAACCCAGAAATAGACCAACAAAGATATTCCTGACTGATTTTTTAAGGAGCAAAAGCTATTCAATGCAGGAAAGATAGCCTTTTCCAGATGGTGCAAGAGCAGTTGGCCGTCTGTGGTGTAATAAAACCTACATTTGATCTTTTTTCTTTTTTAGATGGAGTTTTGCTCTTTTGCCCAGGCTGGAGTGCAGTGGCGTGATCTCAGCTCACTGCAACCTCTGCCTTCCAGGTTCCAGCGATTCTCCTGCCTCAGCCTCCTGAGTAGCTGGAATTACAGGCTTCCGCAACCATGCCTGACTAATTTTTGTATTTTTAGTAGAGACAGGGTTTAACCATGTTGGCCAGGCTGGTCTTGAACTCTTGACCTCGTGATCTGCCCGCCGGCCTCCCAGAGTGCTGGGATTACAGGCGTGAGCCACTGCACCTGGCCTTTACATTTGATCTGTATCCCTGGTTCCTGGCACAGAGCTGAAAGCCTTGGAATTTTGTGAGTAATAGGAATAGGGTTTGTAATTCATAAGGAGCCCCTTTCGACCACACCTGAGTTTATGCTAATGAGGTGACTCCAGTGGGACCCATAGGTATCTTCAGGATGGGGATAGTCACCTTAAGGGTGTGGACCCTCTGCCCCACGATGGAGAGAGCTGGGTTGGTGAACACATCCGAGTGCTGGGAGGCTGGCTCACCCAGAGGGCGCATGGATGCACTGCACTTTCAGTGCCCCCACCCAGACCTTACCTATGCATCTCTTCCATTTGGCAGTTCTTGAGTTATATCCATTAAAATAAACTGGGAAGACTGGCCATGGGGGCTCATGCCTGTAATCCCAGCACTTTGGAAGGCCAAGGTGGGAGGCTTGTTTGAGCCCAGGAGTCTGAGATCAGCCTTAGCAATATAGTGAGACCCCATCTCTTAAAAAAAACATTACCTGGGCATGGTAGCGCACACCTGTAGTTCCAGCTACTTAGCAGGCTGAGGTGAGGATCACTTGAGCCTGGAACGTCAAGGCTGCAGTGATTCATGATGGCACCACTGCACTCTAGCCTCAGTGACAGAGTGAGACCTTGTCTCAACAACAAAAGCTTTCAAAACTGAACAATTTTTTTTTTTTAAATTAGAAAACAGGCAAAAGATATGAACAGATACTTTAATGAAGAGGGTATACAAATGCCAAAAAAATCATGAGAGTGTGCTCAACCTTGTTAGCAATTAAAGGAAATGCAAATTGAAACCACAGTGATCCATCAGTACACACCTATCAGAATGGCCAAAATAAAAAATAGCAAAACACAAATGCTGATAAAAATGTGAAGTGGATTCGCACATTCATTGGGGGTGGGAGTGTAAAATGGTCCAGCTACTCTGGACGAGAGTATGGCAGCTTCTTACAACACTCATAAGCACGTGTTCACTTTGTGACCTAGCAATTGCACTCTTGGGCTTTTATCTCAGAAAAGTGAAAACCTACGTTCACAGAAAAATCTGTACACGAATGTTCATAACAGCATTATTTTTAATAGCAAAATACTGAAAACGATCCTAATATCTTTCAGTGGGAGAATGTTTAAACTGCCGTATACCATAGAATACTACTTATCAATAAAATGGAATGAACTGTTGATACATACTGCTTCAGTGCATCTCAGAGGAATTACGTTCAGTGAAAAAGCTAATCTGAAGAGCCCACATACTGTGTGATCCCACTTATATGACACTGTGAAGGCAAAAATGTAGCAGCGGACTACTTAGATTGGCTATTTCCTGGGGGTGTGGGTGGGGAGAGAGTGACTACCAGGAGGCAGCAGGAGGATTTTGGGGCAGTGGAGCTATTCTTTGTCCCGAGTTTGTTGGTGGATATGAGTTAAAATTCATAGAACTGAATACCAAAATGTACGGTGTATGTAAATTTAAAATAAAATATATAAACTGTTCAGATACACATTTTAAAAATCAGTTCAAAAACGACCAAAATGGCATCTTCATAAGCGCCTCTATCTGGAAAACTGAAATAGGAAGCAGCTCCTGGCCCTGTCCTGCCTTCCAGGGTGGCTACATTTATATAGGACTTTGCCAAAGCCCTCTCCCCGGCTGCCGCTCACGTTTCCCTCATTTCAGCAGCTCCTGAAATCCTGGGGTGGGTAATCTTTGAGTTCTATCCACTCCCTGAAACTGCAGAACCCATTTTAGCGCATCAGTGTCTCTGGGTCTCCACCTCTTGTCTCCCCAGTACTGGGTCTGCCAGTCCCTGTCTCTGTATCTCTGTCCAGATCTGTCTAAGCCTCGAGTGCTCCTCTTCTCTGGGTCTCTCTTTTCCTGAGCCTGAGCTGGTCTGTCCCTTTCCGTGTCCGTCTCTGTACATCTCTGTTTCTGGGACCCCAGAGCGTCTTGGTCTCCCCCGAGCGTCTGTGGGTCTTCATGCTTCTCTCCCTCCCGGTCTGCGCGTCTTTTTGTCTCTGTTTCTCTGTTTCTCACCGTCTTTGTTTCTCGGGTCTCTGGTTGTCAGGGGCCTATTATTTACCCGCTTGTTTACCTCGTTGCCATGGTGCCCAAAATGACGCAGGCGCCGGAGTGGGCGGGACGCCGGGAGACCACGCTCGCGTCTGATTGGCCGCGAGCCCTGTCACGGCTCCCTTGCTCGCCCCCCTTCGCCTCACTGTCTCGCGGCATTGTGGGAATCGTAGTCCGCGGTGAGGCCCAGTGCGCAGGCGCAGTTTGCCGGCCGCCATCGCGCACTGGGGCTCCGGGCGGCTGGGACCGGCCTGGGGTAGCTGCGCAGCAGGTGGGTCGGTCCCGGGGCCGCAGCGCGGGGGTTAGGGAACGACCCCGTCGGGGCAGACGGTGAGGACGCCTCTGGGCGCAGCGTTGGAGGAAGGGGCCAGGGTGTTCCCGGGGTTGGGGTGCGAGCCCCCGCTGTGCGTCCAGCAGGCCGAGGGTCTGGCAGCCCTCGCGTGGAGTGCGCGGCAGGGGCCGGGTCCCCTCGCGGGTGGGGCTGAGATCGGGATCGGTGAGGGGCCCTGCAGTCAGGTAGGGAGCTAGTGCAACCCCCACCCAGTGTAGGCTCTGGGAGGGGAGGGGCTTAGGGGACCCTGTGGGTGGGAGACTAGGAAGGGGCGGCTCCTGATGGGAGAGAGATGGGGGAAGGGGAGGCTCCTGATGGGGGAGAAAGAGGGGAGGGGGAAGCTGTTGAGGGGGAAGAAAGCGGGGAGGGGAAGGCTCTTGAAGGGGGAGAAAAGGGGGACTGGGAGGCTTCTGAGTGGGGAAGAGGAGGGAGGGGGAGGCTCCTGAAGGGAAGAGGAGGGGAGGAAGTGGAGGCTGAGGGTGTGAGGGTGTCCCTGGTTGGGGGAAGCTGGGCAGGCTGTGGCCCCAGGGGCTGGAGCAGGGAAGGGGTGGAGGGCGCGGGGACCAAAGGGGAACCTAGGATGGGCATTGTCTCTGTCGCCCCCACCCTTGGGATATCTTGCCTCTCCTCAGTGACCTGGGGGTGGGTTCTATTTGAGTTAGGTGTCTGCGCCCACCTCGGAGACCCCTCTCGTGGAAGAGGCAAGAGTGGGGTTACTGGCTTCAGGCCTGACGCGGGGGGTTGGGGTGGGGGCCTGACTCACCCTCCCATCACTCCTTCCCCATCTCCTTTCTCTCACCCTCCCCGGTTCCTCCTTCCTTTTCCCAGTCCCCCCACCCCCTTCCATACTGTCCGGCTTTCCCTGCTCCTGCTCCTTCCTCTCCTTTCTCCTCTCTCCCTGCTTCCTTCCCTCCCCGCTTCCCTCATTTTTGTCTGCCCTCCTTCCACTTTCGCATATATGCACCTGTGTCCTTGCTGATTCCTGGGGGAGGCTGAGTGGCACAGTCACTTGGTTCCATGTCACCTCCTCGGTTCCATGTCACCTCTTCCATCCCATCGTGTCCTGCAGATGGTTTCCTGCCCTGGAGTCACAGCAGGGCCACGTGTCGAGTCGAGTTGCTGTTTTCTCTGCATGATGCTTGAATCTGTGACTTCCTGGGTATTTCTGGCCTTGGGCTTTTGGGGATCCTGGGCCAGTTGCCAGGACCTCTCTCTGGTTCTGTGTGTCCTGGTGAGTGGATCAGGGACCACAAAAGGCAGCTGAGATGTGAACGACGACCCTCACTCCATGTTTTTTTCATTCTTTTGAAAGCACCTTTACCCCCTTTTATAATGAGTAAGTGATCTGTGGATGAAGCCAGGGCAGACCCTGGGAGTATCTGGCGACCCACTGAGAACCATGCCCCATGCATTGAGCTTCCCTGGCTGATCCTCAGGCCTGTGGCTGTGGGGTGGTTTGCTAGACCCTGCCGATGAGTGGGGTGGGATGGAGAGCTGTGACAAATATTCCTCAGGTGGCCAGGGCTGGGCCCACGGAGGGCCAGACCAGGCTTGAGCTCTGCTCAGCCTGGGATGAAGGGGATTTGCCACAGGACTCTGGAGACCCACCATGCTTGGGGCCCCTCAGCTCAGCCACCCCTCACCCACCATGGCTCCCTCTCCCTCAGCTTCTGTATTCCAGGCCTCCGGGTGCGGCAAAGCCTACAGGACTGGCTCAAGACATGTGCAGACTGGCCGGGCGCAGTGGCTTGCGCCTGTAATCCCAGCACTTTGGGAGGCTGAGGCGGGCGGATCACGAGGTCAGGAGATAGAGGCTATCCTGTCTAACGCAGTGAAACCCCGTCTCTACTAAAAATACAAAAAAATTAGCCGGCCGTGTGGTGGGCGCCTGTGGTCCCACCTACTCAGGAGGCTGAGGCAGGAGAATGGCGTGAACCCAGAGGCGGAGCTTGCAGTGAGCCGAGATTGAACCACTGCACTCCAGCCAGGGTGACAGAGCGAGACAAAAACAAACAAACAAACAAACAAAACTTGTGCAGACTGCTTCATTTGCTGAGGCTGGGGGGCTGGGCTTCAGGAAAATCCTATCTGAGGCAAATCCTGGACGGTCCCAAGATTTGGGGGATGGAGGTTTGCCCAGTGACCAAGCCAGACCCCAGAAAGGTGTGGCCTCATTCCAGCAGGCTGTGGCAGGAAAGGGTCCCAGTGGTGTCTCTTTTTTGTTTGTTTTTGAGACACGGGCTCATTCTGTCGCCCAGTCTGGAGTGCACTGGCCAATCATATCACTACAGCCTCCAACTCCTGGGCTCAAGCAATCCTCCTGCCTAAGACTCCCCAGGCTGTGGGATTATAGATGTTCGCTGCCGCACCTGCCCCGGTGAGATCTCTTAAGAGGAGAGTCCTTCTGACAGTGTGACCAGGGATGGGGCTGAAGGAGGCAAGAAGACACAAGGCCAGAGATTTCTGGAGGCTCCTCAGATGGCCTCATCCTCCTGGCTGTGAGCATCAGGGTTCCAGTAGGAAGGGAGATGAACATGGAGAGGCTGTTTTCACAGGACGCAGCAGCTTCCTTGCAGTTGGGCATTTTAGGAGACCCCTGGTTCCATGGAAGCCTCTGCTTTGCAGGTGAATGGAGGGAGGGGAGGCAGAGGTGGCTTCCCAGAGAGGCTCACGGGGGAAGGGCACAGAGGAGAGGAGCTCCTGTGCCTGTCCCCAGCGACTGATGTGTGTCCCCCACTGTCTTGGCCAGTGACCCAGCCAGAGGGTGTCCCATCCTCCCCACCTCATCCCACCCCTGCCAATGGCCAAGGACCCTTGCTCATTCTACCTAGACCCTGATGCCTCCACCATGCTCAGAGCTGGGAAGCTGGAGCAGGAGGAGAGGGGCTGGAGGGAGCTGGCTGGGACCTGCCCACTGTGGAGGCCATGAGGGCTAGAGGGGAGGGCTGGCAGGAAGCCTCTTAAAGGGTGGGCTTATGGGCCTGGAGGGGGAATGACGAGTGGCAGCATCACTTTGCAGGTGGGGTCCCAGCCTTAGTGCTTGCCTGCCTCATGCCTCTGTTTCCCCACCTGCACCTTGGGGCTGCTGCTGGTTCCTACCCCTCTGGGATTGTGAGGTCCTGATGAGGGAAGGTTCTGTGCACACACATTATGGAGCTCACAATTTGTTTTGTGGAGACAGGTTCTCTGCAAGGTGAATGTGCCTCTGGCGTCCTAAGAAAGCCAAAATCACATGCCCGCAGGACCACACCTCTGTCCATACACCAAGTAGAGCTCTGTGCCTCCATTGCCGGGGGGTAGAGCTGGCATCACGCTTCCCCTCAGGAGAGGCTCCAGAACAGGGGTTAGCATACCCACCTGCAGGCCAGCAGTGACCTGTTTTCTTTGTATTTATTAGAGACAGGGTCTTGCTGTGTTGCTCACACTGGAGTACAGTGGCACAAACTATGGCTTACTGCAGCCTCCAACTCCTGGGATTAAGGGGTCCTCCCACTTTAGCCTCCCACACAGCTGGGACCACAGGTGTGAGCCATCACGCCTGGCTAGTTTTTTGTTTTTGTTTTTGTTTTGTTTTGTTTTGTTTTGTTTGCGACAGGGTCTCACCCTGTCACCCAGGCTGCAGTGCAGTGTTGTGATCACAGCTCACTGCAGCCTTCACCTCCTGAGTTCAGGTAATCCTCCAACCTCAGTCTCCAGGGTAGCTGGGACCACAGGCATGCACCACCGTGCCCAGCTAATTTTTCTGTTTGTTGTAGAAATGAGGTGTTGGCATGTTGCCCAGGCTGTTCTCGAGCTCCTGGGCTCAAGCTATCCACCCCCCTTGGCCTCCCAAAGTACTGGAATTACAGGTGTGAGCCACCACCTCTGGCCACCTGTTTTTGTAAATGAGGGTGTGTAAGAACATGCCAAACCTGTGGGTACACACAGGGCTCTGGCTGCTTACTTGCCACAAGGGAGAGTTGAGTAGTTGAAACTGAGACTGTCTGGCCCTTTATATCTGCTACTTTCTGTTCTTGGAAGATGAATAAGAGGATGTATTTTTCTTTTTTTTTTTCTTTGGGATGGTGTCTTGCTCTGTCGCCCAGGCTGGAGTGCAGTGGTGCAGTCTCGGCTCACTGCAAGCTCCACCTCCTGGGTTCACGCCATTCTCCTGCCTCAGCCTCCCAAGTAGCTGGGACTACAGGCGCCTGCCACCATGCCTGGCTAATTTTTTTTTTCTTTTGTATTTGTAGTAGAGACAGGATTTCACTGTGTTAACCAGGATGGTCTCAATCTCCTGACCTCGTGATCTGCCTGCCTCAGCCTCCCAAAAGAGAGGATGTATTTCTAATCCCAAGGGAAAGAAACCGTTTTTAAGTGGGTTTCTGAACTCAGAAGTCCAATTTAAAAAATGGTTGAAGGCTGGGTGCAGTGGCTCATGCCTGTAATCCTGGCACTTTGGGAGGCTGAGGCGAGTGGATCACTTAAGGTCAGCAGTTAGAGACCAACCTGGCCAACATGGTGAAACCCCATCTGTACTAAAAACACAAAAATTAGCTGGGCGTGGTGGTGAGTGCCTCTAACCCCTGTGACTCAGGAGGCTGAGGGAAGAGAATTGCTTGAACCCAGGAAGTGGAGGTTGCAATGAGCTGACATTGTGCCGCAGCGCTCCAGCCTGGGCGACAGGGCGAGACGCCGTCTCCAAAAATAAAAGAAATCGCATTAGATAGTAAGAAACATTAGAGCATTACCTGTGACCAAAAGACAGCATGGAGTGAAAAGACAAGCCACAGATGGGGACAGTGGCAAGATGGAGCCAGACAGGGAACTCGTTAACTAGTTCATAGAGCTGTAAAGAAAAAGTCACGGGAAAGTGGGCAGTTTACCCACCTCAGAGATTAAATCATGAGAAAGCGCTCCGTCACAGAGCAGGCAGGTGCTCGGGTCTGAGGGTCCTCTGGCAGGGGGTGGAGTGTGTGAGGAGAGGGCACCCCGGCGGGGGCTGCCGTAAGTAGGTTGTCCCCCATGCCCTAGCTATCCTGCTTCTCCATATGTCCTTTAAATAGATCAGAAAGGACCCCACAGAGATGGACATGAGGGTCCACAACAGCCAAAAACAAATGAGGCACTGGCAGCATACCCCTCAGCAGAACTGCACTGTTTGTGCAGTCCACACACACTGAGCCAGCTCTGCCCAGGCCCAGGGACCTGCCCAGGCCCAGGGACCTGCCTGTGAAGAACCCTTGCTCTCCTGGGTACGCATTCCAGGCGGGGAGGCGGTCAGTAGGGAGGTAAAAGGCGGAGGCAGTGAGCAGTGAGCAGGTGTCGGGTGGGGGCGTGCAAGGAGTGCAGAGGAAAGGTCTCCCGAAGGGGCCAGTTGAGAGCTCAGACCTATGAAGTAACAAAAGGGTGGGGCTGGGTGCGGTGGCTCACGTCTGTAATCCCATCGCTTTGGGAGGCCCAGGCAGGCATATCCCTTGAGTCCAGAAGTTACAGACCAGCCTGAGCAACATAGTGAGATCCCTGTCTCTACAAAAAAAAAATTAAAAATCAGCCAGGTGTGGGTAATGTGCACCTTTAGTCCCAGCTACTCGGGAGGCTGCGGTGGGGGGATTGCTTGAGCTCAGGAGGTTGAGGCTGCAGTAAGCTATGATCATACCACTGCACTCCACCCTGTGTTTAAAAAAAAAAAAGGAGGGGGGGCCGGGCGTGGTAGCTCACGCCTGTAATCCCAGCACTTTGGGAGGCCAAGACGGGTGGATCATGAGGTCAGGAGATCGAGACCATCCTGGCTAACACGGTGAAACCCCGTCTCTACTAAAAAATACAAAAAAAAAAAAATTAGCTGGGCGTGGTGGTGGGCGCCTGTAGTCCTAGCTACTCGGGAGGTTGAGGCAGGAGAATGTCATGAACCCGGGAGGTGGAGCTTGCAGTGAACCGAGATCGCGCCCCTGCGCTCCAGCCTGGGCGACAGAAAAGGCAGAGGTATCGTGGTGGTGGTGGTGATGGCATGTCATGGGTCTGTTTTGCTTGAGTTAAGTGGAAGCTTGTGTAGAATGTCTTCCAACAGCACTTAGAGTTCTGCAGTTCCCTTTAAACTCTGCTAGCCACAGAGAGAGAGGTTGACAGTTGATTCTCTGCAAACTTCTGGTTTTTTCTTTTTTTTTTTTGACAGAGTCTTGCTCTGTCACCCAGGCTGGAGTGCAGTGACATGATCTCAGCTCACTATAGCCTCCACCTCCCAGGTTCAAGAGATCCTCCTGCCTCAGGCCTCCTGAGTAGCTGGAATTACAGGTGCCCACCACCACACCTGGCTAATTTTTTTTTATTTTTAGTAGAGAGGGAGTTTTACCATGTTGACCAGGCTGGTCTTGAACTCCTGACCTCAGGTGATCTGCCTGCCTTGGCCTCCCAAAGTGCCGGGATTACAGGCATGAGCCACTGTGCCCAGCCCTGTTTCTTTGTTTTGTTTAGTTTTTTAAACAGCTTATTAATTTATATACCATGAAGTTTACCTATTTAAAGTGGACAGTTCATTGGTTTTTAATATACAGTACTCACCGTTGAGCATTTTCACCCCTCAAAGAAGAAATCCTGTACCCATTAGCAGTCCCTCCTCATTTCCCCAAATCCCAGCCCCTGGCAACAGCTGGTCTATAGATTTTGTCTCTATAGATTTGCCTGTTCTAGATGTTTCATTTCTGTGGAATCACACACCCCGTCCCACCCCACAGCGGCGAGGTCTTTGCGCCCCATATCCTGTTGGAGCAGAACCTGACAACCTGAGAAGGGCTCACAGCACCTGGCCTGGTGCGATTTACTCTGGTTTTCCCTGTAAAACTGGGCTTCCTGCAGCTGTGGGAAGTCCCCTCCCAGCTGGCTCTGTGGACCTTCAGACCCAGGCGGGTCCTGGGAGAAGCTAGACAGCTGCAGTTCACACCCTTGTGTGTCCGTAGCCAGTGACATGAGAGCCTGAGGCCGACGGGAGGCCTGGGCAGCTCTGACCCGCTGGGTTCTGTTTAGTGAGCTCATTGTTGGTGCACAATTAAAATCAAGGGAGCTCATCCTGAATACTGGCCCCACTTGAATGATGGGGCCGCCCTGTATGCGGGGATTCAGCTGAGGTTGGGGCACGGGTTGGCAGGACCTAAACTCTCCCAGTCATTGTGGTCTCCCCCACCCCCCACCCCCGTTGTCACTGCTCCTGGGTACTTCCTGCCCCTCCTGCCTGGTTCTGTGGATGCTTTGGTAGAGGCCTACATTCTGCACCATTTCTAGAAACGGGGGTTCAGTGGCCTCCAGAGGGGGCCCCCCACTCCCTACGCTTTTTTCTAAATAATTTCATTTCAGATTTGTGGTGGTTTTAACTGCAGGAACAGTCTTGACACAGCTCCTTCATGTTATTAGAAATTGACATCCCCCTAATCTTTTTTTTTTTTTTTTTTTTTTTTTGAGACAGAGTCTCACGTTCGCCCAGGCTGGAGTGCAGTGGCACAATCTCTGCTCAATGCAACCTCTGCCTCAGGGTTCAAGCAGTTCTCCTGCCTCAGCCTCCCAAGTAGCTGGGAATACAGGCGCCCACCACCACGCCCAGCTCATTTTTGTATTTTTAGTAGAGATGGGGTTTCGCCAGGTTGGTCAGGCTGGTCTCAAACTCCTCACCTCAAGTGATCCACCTGCCTCGGCCTCCCAAAGTGCTGGGATTACAGGTGTGAGCCACTGCACCTGGCCTACATAATATATCTTTTAAATGTAAACAGACCTTGCATTTCTGGTATAAACACAAATCTAGAATGAAGCATAAAGCATGCATGGTTAGGATGGGTTTACTAATATTTTAAGGGTTTTTTTTTTTTTTTTGAGATGGAGCTTCACTCTTGTTGCCCAGGCTGGAGTGGAATGGCACGATCTCGGCTCACTGCAACCTCCGCCTCCCGGGTTCAAGCAATTCTCCTGCCTCAGCCTCCCAAGTACCTGGGATTAGAGGCGTGCGCCACCACGCCCAACTAATTTTGTATTGTAGTACAGATGGGGTTTTTCCATGTTGGTCAGGCTGGTCTTGAACTTCCGACCTCAGGTTGTTCACCTGTCTCGGCCTTCCAGAGTGCTGGGATTATGGGCATGAGCCACTGCGCCCGGCCTATTTCAAGGTTTTTACATGTAGGTTTACATAGAGATTGTCAAGTAATTTTTCATTTTCATCCTATTCATGACTGATTTTTAAAAAATTGTGGTAATGATGCTGGGTGCAGTGGCTCACACCTGTAATTCCAGCACTTTGGGAGGCTGAGGCGGGTGGATCATTTGAGGTCAGGAGTTTGAGACCAGCCTGGCCAACATGGTGACACCCCATCTCTACTAAAAATACAAAAAGTAGCTGGATGTGGTAGTGCATGCTTGTAATTCCAGCTACTGGGGAGACTGAGGCAGGAGAATCGCTTGAACCCAGGAGGTGGAGGTTGCATTGAGCCGAGACTGTACCACTGCACTCCAGCTTGGGTGACAGAGGGAGACTCAGTCTCAAAGAAAAAAAAAGTTCTGGTAATGCACAGAATGAGTTACCCTCCACTTAGATGCTACTTTTTATCTACACAAGTACAACACTGAGGTTCTGATGCCTAACAAGCAGGTTTCTTGGAAATCTGCATGAACTCTGGGTATGGTGTCTTTGTTCTCTGGCAGCTGGGGTGGCTGTGCCCTGGCCTTATGCAAGGCCATTGTCTTGTCCGTGTCCTCTGCAGGTCTGTGGGTTCTGGCACCATCTGAGCCCCCTGGCAATCCCTGGCACCTCTGCTTTGGAGCCACCTTGTCCCTGGTTAGACAGTGTCGCATTTTCCAGTGCCGTTTTGGAAAGATGCTGCCTTTGGAGAAGGCGTTTGCCTCCCCCAGGAGCTCCCCAACCCCCCTGGATCTGCCCACGCCAGGGTCAGCAGCCGGAGCCCAGCAGGAAGAACCCGAGACCATCCCTGAGAGGACCCCTGCTGACCTGGAGTTCTCCCGCCTGCGTTTCCGAGAATTTGTCTACCAGGAGGCTGCCGGGCCCCACCAGACCCTGGCCCGCCTGCATGAGCTGTGCCGCCAGTGGCTGATGCCTGAGGCGCGCTCCAAGGAGCAGATGCTGGAGCTGCTGGTGCTGGAGCAGTTCCTGGGCATTCTGCCTGATAAGGTCCGGCCCTGGGTGGTGGCACAGTACCCTGAGAGCTGCAAGAAGGCAGCCTCCCTGGTGGAGGGCCTCGCTGATGTCCTGGACGAGCCAGGTGGGCTGCCCCAGAGGAGAAGCATGGCTCAGAGGAGATGGGGAGGGGGTCCTGGAAGGCCCTAGTGCCAGCTATGGCTTGCCTGAGATAATTAAGTTTCCCACGCTGGTGAGGCAGCTCCTTGGTTCTCAGGGGCCAGGACAGTTGCTTGGGCTCCTGCCTTCACATCTGCCTTCTGGATGTAAGGGAGCCAGAAGAATGAGGGAAAGGGACCAGCCTCTTTTTTTTTTTTTTTTTTTTTTGAGGCAGAGTCTTGCTCTGTCACCAGGCTGGAGTGCAGTGGCGCAATCTCAGCTCACTGCAACCTCTACCTCCTGGGTTCAAAGCAATTCTCCTGCCTCAGCCTCTCAAGTAGCTGGGATTACAGGTGCCCACCACGATGCCCAGCTAATGTTTGTATTTTTAGTAAAGATGGGGTTTCACCATGTTGGCCAGGATGGTATCGATCTCCTGACCTTGTGATCTGCCCACCTCGGCCTCCCAAAGTGCTGGGATTACAGTTGTGAGCCACCGCACCCAGCCCAGCCTCTTAACAGTAAATATTCTGGGTGCTTTGCAGGCCGGAGGTCTCCTGGTCCAAGGATGAGGGTGCAGGATGGGTCGTGATGGGGCCCTGGAACCTGCAGGTCCCTGTGGTTTAACTGTGTGATTGTTGTTGGCGCGTGTCCTGACCTCTTGGGGTCACAGGTCCCTCCATTGTTGACAGGGATGCTGCTGGGCTCCCCTGCGGGCTCATCCTCAATTCTTAGTGATGGAGTGTACGAGAGGCACATGGACCCTCTGCTGCTACCAGGCGAGTTCGAGAGCCCCAGCCAGGCCCGCGGAGCTGGGGAGATCCCAGCACCTTCTGAGACACGTGAGTGCCCAGCCAGCCTGGCAGCCTCTGCTGGGCCTTAGGTGGTGGGCAGAGGCCTGTGGTTGGGAAAGGGCAGGAGAGCAGCCAGGGAGTCAGGGGCCCCATGGTCCACGCTATCATTGGGACATCCTCCTGTAGTTCCTCTGAATGTTAGACATTGTTTATTAAATTAGTCTTCAGAGATTATGCAGATAATCCATACTTGCCACAAATAGTGAAAAAGCATCAATACATAAAGAAAAGAATCTCCCAACCCCCCACCATGCACCCTCTGAAAATAAAGGGTCTCAAGTGTCCTGATGCAAGTCCCTCATGTCTCCCTGCACATCACACATGCACATTCAGGGCCTGGGGTCGGGCTCCCTGTGTATGGTGTGCTGTGTCTGAGTGCTTGCTGTTCAGATGGGGTGGGTCCTCCAGGCTGTGGTTGGGTCTGGTTCTTTAGTTGCCCAGCATCATGTGCTTAGCCCATCTCCATCCTAGAGGTGGACTCTCTGCCCCTTGGAGTGAAGCTGCCATGACACCTCCTGACTTGTGTGCCCCATATGTGAGGCTCTGGGCACTGTGGGTGGGCTCCTCAGGACCGCTGGGCAAATGGTGTGTGAGTTCGACATTTCACATAAAATAGAAACTTCCATGTGGTTTTCCAGAAGTTTTGTGGCTGTTCATTACCAGCATGGGAGGCGCCCACTGGCCTGGATACAGCCCAGCACTATGTGGTGTTGCTTTTTAGGATTTCCACGAAGGCCAGGCACGGTGCCTCATGCCTGTAATCGCAGCATTTTGGGAGGGCAAGGCAGGCAGATCACTTGAGCCCAGGCATTCGAGACCAGCCTGGGCAACATAGGGAGACCCCATCTCTACAAAAAATACAAAAATTAGCCGGGTGTGCACTTGTAGTCCCACCTACTTGGGAGGCTAAGGTGCGAGGATCGCTTGAGTCCAGGAGGTGGAGGTTGCAGTGAGCCAAGATCATGCCACTGCACTCCAGCCTGGGTGACAGAGCAAGACCCTGTCTTTAAAAAACAAACAAACCAAAAAAAAAAAAAAAAAAAAGATTTCCACGAATCTACTGGACTTGAATGGGCATCTCTGGGGCCACCCAAGCCCTGTGGCCACCGCCCTGCTTTGTAAATCAGGGACAGATGTAGTGTCCATTGAGCCTTGGGTGCTGCTGTCATATAAGCACACTGGGGCCTGTGTGGGAGGCAGTGGGGACTCCTTGACCCTTGGGGGAACCTAGCCACAGGGAGCTCGTTACCTCAGCTCTGCCTCCCCCTCTCCCCAGCCTGGCTTTCTCCAGACTCCCTGTTTCTGGAACAGAGGAGGGTCAGAGAAGCAAGGACCGAAGAGGCCAGCCCTGCCAACACTGAGCAGGTGAGTGGGCATGAGTCCCAGGGTGAGGGGCTTGGCCTCAGCTTAGAGGCATTCCCCTCCCCATCACCAGTGCTCAGCAGAGGGCTGTGGCCCCAAATGTCCACAGCGCGGAGGCCCAGAACCCAACCTGGTGGGAGCGTGAGGGTGGAATCTTTGTGGTGTGAAGGGGGCTGCTTCCTGCAGTGCACCTGGGTTGGAGCCCCTGACCGGGGCTGACTCCTAGCCGGCTCCTGTGGCTGTGGGGCTGCGGTGGGTCCTCCCTTCTCTAGGGCAGGTGGAAGGTCTCAGCCACGGCTGTACGGCTATTTCAGAAGCTGAAGTCCTTTCCAGAGGAGCCTCAGCACATGGAGGAGTGGGGCCACCTGGACCCTGCCGAGGAGAACCTGAAGAGCTACCGGAAGCTGCTCCTGTGGGGTGAGACTCACCTGCCTCGGGCTCACACCTCACTCCCCAACCCCTCCCGCAGGGGTTGGTGCAGGAAACTGTGACCCCAGGGGCTTTGGCTGGGACACTGTAATGTCTTACATGGATTTGAACTTGAACGTGTTTGAGCTTGAATTTATTTGCCAAAGCTCCCACCCTTTCTGATCTAAACATCTGAGTTCTGCCCAGGCCCTGCCTGTAGGACTGAAGTCTCGGAATTTGGAAAGGCCTCCTGGCCCCAAATTGCCACCCTCCTTGCCCAGAGACAGGGCCTCACCTGCATGGCCTGGTCAAGGGTCTCCTCTTTTGTAGACATTCTTGCCCCAGAAACCCTCCTTTTAGGGAGGTCCCCCCACTCAGACTCCTGAGCATTTTTTGTCTTAATGTCTTTAACTTTGCATTCCCTGAGTTCTGCCTCCGCCTGCCCTGTCGCCCTTCCAGCGTTTCCTTCTTCTTTGCTCCACTGTCCAGGGGCCTGACAGGGAGGTGGCCTTGGTGGGGATCCCAGTGCAGAGAAGAGGAAGTGGGCTGCAGCCTGCCGTGGCTGGTCCACAATACACGACACCCATCAGCTACTCTGTGTTGATGCCTCTTTTATTTCTTTGGTTTTTATTCCCACTCAGGGTATCAGCTTTCCCAGCCTGACGCTGCCTCCAGGCTGGACACTGAGGAACTCCAGCTGGTGGAAAGAGATTCACAAGGAAGCGGCCTCCCAGGTGAGGTTGGGTTGAATTGGTGTTAGGACCGGGTGGGGTTTGCTTTTTCTTCAGAGGCTGAGGGGTCCCCTCCCAGTGCCGTCAGCTCCAGCAAAGACCTCAGCATCGACTGCTTCACCATTTTCCCACCACCATGTCGGAGTGAGGCAGGAATCCAGTTACATCCATGGTCTCTTGCTGCATGACAGATCACTCCAAGAGTTGGTCAGCGGAAAGGCAGTGGTGTTAGTTACCAGGATCTATGTATGGGTCCCAGGGGGTGGCCGTTCTGCCGCATTGGAGGTTCTGTGCCAGCACACCAACGAGAACACCTACAGGCGGACTTGGGGTGGTGGGCCCCGGGTGCCTGTCGCTAGGGAGCTTGTCGCTGGGGGTTTGGCCGTAGCTATTGACACCGCTCTCTTCGCTGGCAGCTGGGCCCCTCCCTCCAGGAGGGTGCGCTCTGAGCAGGCTCTGCTTGCATCGTGCATCTCATGGCCAAGCTAGTGGAGGGGTGGAGACCTCCAAAGCCGCGGTTTCCAGAGCCCGGGCTCAGTGGGGCTGTCCTTCCTGTCCTGTCGGTGGCCTCCATTGTTGGAGGCCTCCAGGTCCCACATCTGCAGCAGCAGGCGTGGGGCGCGTGCTGTAGGGCAGCCTGGGAGGGACAGCGCTGCTTCCAAACAGCCGTGAGCCCCGCGGGAATCCAGAGCCGGGAGCCCTGTGTCCTGTTCCGGCAACTGAGGCTCGGCTGGGTCCTCCGCTCCCTGGTCCTGGGCGGGGCGCTCACGCTAGGGCTCTGACCTTGTTCCAGAAGGCGGGAGGCGGCAGGAGACCGCTGGGTGCGCCTGCGAGGAGGCCGCCCCCGCGCGGGTGGTGCCTGAGCTGCCTGCGGAGGCGCCCCCAGGGGACGCCCCTGCCGATCCCCCGTCGGGCACCACTGAGGAGGAGGAAGAGCAGCCTGGGAAGGCCCCGGACCCGCAGGACCCGCAGGACCCGCAGGACCCGCAGGACCCCCAGGACCCCCAGGACCCCCAGGACGCGGAGTCTGGCTCTGCCTCCGACTCGCAGAGGCGGCGCATCATCAAGCAGCCTGCCCCGGACACGGACACGGGCGCGGCGAGGCTGGGAACCAAGAGGCCGCACCCTGAGGATGGCGATGAGCAGAGCCTCGAGGGCGTCTCCGGCGACGGGCAGAGCCTCGAGGGCGCCTCCGGCGACGGGCAGAGCCTCGAGGGCGCCTCCGGCGACGGGCAGAGCCTCGAGGGCGCCTCCGGCGAAGGGCAGAGCCTCGAGGGCGCCTCCGGCGACGGGCAGAGCCTCGAGGGCGTCTCCGGTGACGGGCAGAGCCTCGAGGGTGTCTCCGGTGATGGGCAGAGCCTCGAGGGTGTCTCTGGCGCCGGCCACAGCGCAGGGCTCGCGGCCGGGCAGGGCCCCGGGGCTGACGAGCTGGGCTTGTCCCGCGGGAAGCCCTACGCCTGCGGCGAGTGCGGGGAGGCCTTCGCGTGGCTTTCGCACCTCATGGAGCACCACAGCAGCCATGGCGGCCGGAAGCGCTACGCCTGTCAAGGCTGCTGGAAGACCTTCCACTTCAGCCTGGCCCTAGCCGAGCACCAGAAGACCCACGAGAAGGAGAAAGGCTACGCGCTGGGGATCGCCCGGGGCCCCCAACCGTCCACCCGCGAAGCCCAGGCAGGGGCTGGGGCGGGCGGGCCCCCGGAGAGCGTGGAGGGCGAGGCTCTCCCCGCACCCCCAGAGGCGCAGAGGTGAGCCCCTGTGCTGTCCCGGAGGGGCCGCCCTGCCGGCCGTGAATCCCAGACGAAGCATCGGGCCCTTCCACGCCCCTGGTGGCGGCTTCCTGTGGTGTCTGTGGACGTCATCTGCCTGTGCCCCGAATCCGCCCCTGAGGCTAAGCGCTCCCAACGAGAAGGGTCCACGGGAAGCCCTCACCTCTGTAAACACACCCTGGGCCAGCGCTCACATCCGAGGGGAGCCGCCGGATGTGGAAGAAGACTCCGCTTTCCTGCAGCCATTTAGTGCCGCCCCACGCTAGGTTATTTGACATTGTGCAGTGTAGAGTTGCCTTAAAGTGCGTGATCTGCCAGTGCTTTCTTCAAGTCGCCCTTGCCCCGATTCCTCCTGTTTGCGCTCCCCAGGGTTGCTCAAGTGGAAATTTTGTCAATTGTTTAGCCTTTTCGTACTTGCGTGATGTCAACTTCACTTCTAATCTGCAAAAGCAGAAGTTGTTTCCTAGTTTACCTCACGTGTCTTTACCTGTATGGAGTAGCTCGCAGAGATCACAGAAATGCTTGCAGCATAAGGCAGGGTTTTCAGACCGTGGGTCCCAGCCCATTAGTTAAAATGGGAAATCAATTAGCAAGTGGCCACCAGCATTACACAGCAATGAATCAGAATAAAGTAGGCCAGAATGCATCATGTAGTAAAGGCAAATACTGTTTTGTGAAACTTTTCACCCATACATCTAAATGTGAGAACTGGTTGCAATGTAAGAGATGTATTTCTTGCTGGGAAGTTGTGATCAAAATAAGTTGAAAACGCCAATAAAGATCTGTCTGTCTGAGCAAAGAAGACTAAACTCCTTGGGTTACATAAGATGATCTTTTGATAGATTGCATTTATTCTCAGATTACAGCATTATTCCCATTGCCTGCGCATAAACTTAATTGCTCGCTGCTCATAAACTTAACTGCTCCCTGTAGATACAGAAACTGGTGCCTCTTTTTCTGTCACTGTGTTTGAGCAGGCAGTCTGTTGTAATGACCCCCAAATCACAGAGGCTTAACATAGTATTTATTCATGGGCTGAGCGTGGTGGCTCACACCTGTAATCCCAGCACTTTGGGAGGCCGAGGCAGGTGGATCATGAGGTCAGGAGTTTGAGACCAGCCTGGCCAACATGGTGAAACCCCGTCTCTACTAAAAATACAAAAAATTAGCCAGGCATGGTGGTGCATGCCTGTAATCCCAGCTGCTCGGGAGGCTGAGGCAGGAGAATCACTTGAACCTGGGAGGCAGAGGTTGCAGTAAGCTGAGATCGTGCCACTGCACTCTAGCCTAAGTGACAGTGTGAGACTCTCTCAGAAAAAAAAAAAAAAAATTTACTCACAGTTGATTGTCCTGTGTTGGTGTTGCTTTGCTTATGTATTGGTTTGCACTCTGCTCCATACAGTGATTGAAGGATCCAGGCCCCATCCCTGTTGTAGCTCCACTCTTCACTGTACTCTTGGAGCATGTGGGGAAGCCCACACCTGTTCACCTGGGAGATGACACACATCACTTCTACTCACATATCCTTGGAGAGAAATGATTCCAGAGAAATGGCCAGACAGAAATGGCCCCAGTCACTTGGAAGGGCCTGGGAACTGTCACCTGGAGTGTCTGTCTCTGCAACAGTTACTAAGTTTAGTTTCCTCTTAGCCTATCCATCCTAACTAAACTCCAAGCTGAGTGTGGCTCTGGTAAGAAAAAGGCTAAAATGGGCCGGGCATGGTGGCTAATACCTCTAATCCCAGCACTTTGAGAGGCAGAGGCGGGTGGATCACCTGAGGTCAGGAGTTCAAAAGCAGCCTGGCCAACATGGTGAAACTCCGTCTCTACTAAAAATACAAAAAATGAGCTGGGCATGGTGGCAGGCACCTGTAATCCCAGCTACTCAGGAGGCTGAGGCAGGAGAATCGCTTGAACCAGGGAGGCGGAGGTTGCAGTGAGCTAAGATCGCACCACTGCACTCCTGCCTGGGGGACAGAGTGAGAATCCATCTCATTTAAAAAAAAAAGAAAAAGAAAAAAAAGAAAAAGGCTAAAATGTAGCCTCTCATTTCTCAGCTGAACCTGTGAGCTAACCTTCTTGCACTGCCACAGGGAGCATCCCCTGAGATGTGTTCCACTGAGCTCTCAGGCTGTGGGTGATTGTCATTTGTTATTATAGGGCCTCACCCTCCATCTTCAGTTTCCCATCTCCTGTCTCATTTAGTGCACAGCCAGATGTCTATGCCTTTTTTTTTAAGTTTTTTATTTGGAAATAATTATATATTTTAAAAAGGCACAATAATTAAAATAGTGCACAGATCATTCACACACCCTCACCCAGACCCACCTATTAACATTCGACCCTGCTTACCTATGGCCTGCTTGTGTGCACCTTCCACCACCCCATCCAGGGTGCACAGTGTCCACATTCCTCCTGTCAGTGATGTTCTCTTTGCTCACCTGGTTAGAGTGCAGTTTTCCCACTGTATAGCTAACTGGGGCCAGATGCAGAGGCTTACACCTGTAATCTCAGCACCTGCAAGGCTGAAGCTGGGCGTAGTTGTGCACACCTGCAGTCCCAGCTACTTGGGAGGCTGAGGTGGGAGGATGGCTTGAACCTAGGAGGTCGAGGTTGCAGTGAACTGAGATCGAGCCACTGCACTCCAGCCTGGGTGACAGAGCAAGACCCTGTCTCAAAAAAAAGAATATAGTTAACTTTTTCTCCTTTCAACGAATAAGAATCGGTGGGAAGAGACTTTTAAGATCATGCAAATATTGATGATCTTCAATTGTCACAAAAAGATTAAAGATGATGCAAATATCCTGCTCCTCATCAAAACTTCCCCCTAAATTTGGCTTTCATTTCTCATTCTTGCCTGAATCCGTCATTACCAGGGTGGTGATTTTCCAACACCAGCCCTCCCTCCATGCTGACCAGCTGGCCCTCAGCATCCTACTGCCAGCCAGCACTCTTCTTCTCCCCAAGAATTTGTCTTTAGTATTGGAATGGACTCGAGAATTTCTGTTTATTCAGTGGTTTATAACTAGCTTCTGATTTTATTTTGGTGCTCAAGTTGCCCTAGATGAGGCCAGTGAGACTCCCTTCAGTTGACTCCTGTATCCTCGTGACATGCCCCTCCCCCCCCTTTTTTTAAGTGCTTATTTGCTTTTTGGTGTAGTAGGATGTTCTAAGCCCATCTCCTTTCTACCCTTCCTCAGCCCTGAAATTGGCCATGTCTTTGAAGAACTGGTTCCTTTTAGTGGGTAACGGCATTAGAGACCAAGATAGGGAGCCAGTTGAGGTGTCTCCTGCTGAGCTATGAAATATATGACTGCACATAGGTCCCACACAAAGGTGTGTCTGTGCACATGCACGTACGTATCCAGTAAGACCTCCAACTCAATCCGTGACTCCCTCCAGCCCATATCTGTATGTGTTTTCTTTAACATTGAGAACCCTGACACCCCAAAATTCGGCATTTTACTAATTCGATGAATCTTAAAATAACTCTAATATAGTTTCAGAATTTCTTTTCCCAAACCACTACCAAAAGCGAACCGACTGAGATTTTGGGGTTTGTTTGCTGTTCCCCTACCACTACCACCCTGCCCAGGATGTAAGGAGCACAAATGGATGTTTTATTAAGCTAGATATTTCCACTTGTTAACCTCAGGGGCAACTGGGCTGGTTCAGGCATTTGGGGCAGTGGGTCTCAGCTCCCATACAAAAGCGCAGCAACATGGACCAGCAAGAAAGACAGGTGGGGTGAGGCAGGAGAGGGTGGCTCAGGTCTGTCAGTGGAGTTGGCAGGGATGGGACGTGTGCAAAAGGACACAGACTCTCGGGGGCAAGGGAAAGCCCCAGGCAGGCTGGCAGTGAAGAGGGGTAGAGTTCAGGGTGGGTTTATACAGGGTGTTGGAAGGTAGCTGTGTTCTCAATAAGTAGGAAAAGTAAATGAGAGATGGAAACCTGGAAAGGTGGGAATACATTTCAATGGGAAAATGCTTAAACACCCTCTGGTACGAGCTGAATTGTGTCCCCCACTAAATGTCATATGTCGAAGCCTTAGCCCACAATCTGATATGTGGGGACAAGGCCTTTAGGGAGGTACATAGGCTAAATGAGGTCGTTCGAGTGGGGCCTGCATCCAACAGGACTAGTGTCCTTATAAGAAAAGCAAGAGGCGGCCGGGCGCGGTGGCTCAAGCCTGTAATCCCAGCACTTTGGGAGGCCGAGACGGGTGGATCACGAGGTCAGGAGATCGAGAGACGATCCCGGCTAACACGGTGAAACCCCGTCTCTACTAAAAAATACAAAAAAATAGCCGGGCGAGGTGGCGGGCGCCTGTAGTCCCAGCTACTCGGGAGGCTGAGGCAGGAGAATGGCGTAAACCCGGGAGGCGGAGCTTGCAGTGAGCTGAGATCCGGCCACTGCACTCCAGCCTGGGTGACAGAGCAAGACTCCGTCTCAAAAAAAAAAAAAGAAAAAAAAAGAAAAGCAAGAGGCTGGGCGAGGTGACTCACACTTATAACCCCAGCACTTTAGGAGGCTGAGGTGGGAGGACCCCTTGAGCCCAGGAGCCAGCCTGGGCAACACAGCTAGACCTCATCTCTACAAACTTAAAAATTAGCTGGGTGTGGTGGTATGTGCCTGTAGTCTCAGCTGTGTGGGGGGCTGAGGTGGGAGGATGGCATGAGCCCTGGAGGTCAAAGCTGCAGTGAGCTATGATACACCATGCACTCCAACCTGGGTGACAGAGCAAGACACTCTCAAAAAAAGAGAGGGAGGACCAGGCACAGTGGCTCACACTTGTACCAGAACTTTAGGAGATCCAGGCAGGTGGATTACCTGAGGTCAGGAGTTTGAGACCACTCTGGCCAATATGGCAAAACCGTGTCTCTACTAAAAATACAAAAAATTGGCTGGGTGCGGTGGCTCACGCCTGTAATCTCAGCACTTTGGGAGGCCGAGGCGGGTGGATCACAAGGTCAGAAGATCGAGACCATCCTAGTTAACACGGTGAAACCCCGTCTCTACTAAATATACAAAAAAAAAAATTAGCCGGGCCTGTAGTCCCAGCTACTCAGGAGGCTGAGCCAGGAGAATGGTGTGAACCCAGGAGGCAGAGCTTGCAGTGAGCCGAGATTGCACCACTGCGCTCCAGCCTGGGCAACAAAGCGAGACTCTGTCTCAAAAAATAAAAAATAAAATAAAATAAATAAAAATACAAAAAATTAGCCAGGTGTGGTGGCAGGCATCTGTAATTCCAGCTACTTGGGAGGCTGAGGCAAGAAATTAACTTGAACCTGGGAGGTGAAGGTTGCAGTGAACTGAGATCACACCACCGCACTCCAACCTGGGCGACAGAGTGAGACTCTGTCTCAAAGAAAAAAAAAAAGAGAGATAGCAAGAGACACCAGAGATCGCTCCCTCTCTGTGCACACACAGAAGAAAGGCCATGTGCAGGTGCAGACACAGCAGGATGGCAACCATCTACAAGCCTGGAAGAGAAGCTTCACGTGGAACCCATTCTGACTTCCAGCCTCCGGAACAGGGAGAAAATAATAAATTCTGGTTGACTCAGCCTCCCAGCCTGTGGTATTTTGTGATCACAGCCCAAGCAGGCGAATACATGTCTGCCATCACTATTTGAGTTGAGGAGAGTTTTATGAATCAGCGCCAACTAGTGCAATCATTTTGGAAAGCTAACAGTCCAACTGTATTCAGTAACAATATGGGGCCAGGCACAGTGGTTCACACCTATAATCCCAACACTTTGGGAGGCCCAGGTGGGAGGATCCCTTGAGCCCAGGAGTTCAAGATGTGCCTGGGCAACATAGTGAGACCCCATTCTCCACAAAAAGGAAAAAAAAAAAAGGACCAAAAAATATATATACACAAGGGTGCTGATTTGCATGAAGTTAGATACTATAACTTCAATATGAATGGTAGAGCCATTCAAAGCAATAGTAAAAAGGCATGAATGATCATTAAGACTAGCAAAATGGAAGAATTTTTAATTAATTAATTTTTTTTTTTTTTTGAGACGGAGTCTCACTCTCTCTCTGTTGCCCAGGTTGGAGTGCAATGGCGTGACCTCAGTTCACTGCAATCTCCGTCTCCCAGCTCCAAGCAATTCTCCTGCCTCAGCCTCCTGAGTACCTGGGATTACAGGCATGCACCACCACACCCAGCTAATTTTTGTATTTTTAGTAGAGACGGGGTTTCATCATATTGGTTAGTCTGGTCTCAAACTCCTGCCCTCATGATCCACCCGCCTCAGCCTCCCAGAGTGCTGGGATAACAGGTGTGAGCCACCGCACCTGGCCCTAGAAGAGTAATTTCTAAGTGCAGTTCAAGAAGTAGAATGCAACTGTTGATTCTGTTGCAACTGTATAAACAGTGGGCATTAGCTGTCAAATCCTAGCAAAGAAAGTATAGAAATGCAAATAGCAGTTGTGTTAGGGTCATGAAATTATGAGGACATTTATTTCAGTTTTTGGAATTCCTTTGAAAGTTACGCACTTACAGGGCTTTTTTTTTTTCTTTTAGACAGAGCCTCGTTCTATCACCCAGGCTGGAGTGCAGTGGCACAATTTTAGCTTACTGGAACCTCTGCCTCCCAGGTTCAAGCAATTCTTTCACCGTGGTGTCCTGAATAGCTGGTATTACAGGCGCCTGCCACCGTGTCCAGCTAATTTTTGTATTTTTAGTAGAGATGGGGTTTCACTATGTCAGCCAGACTGGTCTCAAACCCCTGGCCTCAAGTGATCTGCCTGCCTCGGCCTCCCAAAGTGCTAGGATTACAGGTGTGAGCCAGTGTGCCTGGCCATGGGCTTTTTTTTTTTTTTTTTTTTTTTTTTTTTTTTTTTTGAGACGGAGTCTTGCTGTGCCCCAGGCTGGAGTGCAGTGGCGCGATCTCGGCTCACTGCAAGCTCCGCCCCGCCGGTTTCACGCCATTCTCCTGCCTCAGCCTCCCAAGTAGCTGGGACTACAGGCGCCCGCCACCTCACCCGGCTAATTTTCTTGTATTTTTAGTAGAGACGGGGTTTCACCGGGTTAGCCAGGATGGTCTCGATCTCCTGACCTCGTGATCCGCCCATCTCGGCCTCCCAAAGTGCTAGGATTACAGGCTTGAGCCACCGCGCCCGGCCGGCCATGGGCTTTTATAATAAAGTTCATTTTTCACCATTTTGAAAAGAATTATCCCAATTATGTAAAAGTTAAAAACACACAGATTCAGCCGGGCGCTGTAGCTCACGCCTGTAATCCCAGCACTTTGACAGGCCCAGCTGGGAGGATCACCTGAGGTCAGGAGTTCAAGACCAGCTTGGCCAACATGGTGAAACCCTGACTCTAGTATAAATACAAAAAAATTACCCAGGCATGGTGGTGCGTGCCTATAGTCCCAGCTACTCAAGAGGCTGAGGCACAAGAATCGCTTGAACCCAGAGGTAGAGGTTGCAGTGAGCCGAGATCGTGCCACTGCATTCCAGCCTGGGCAACAGACTATTCCTTTTGACATCTCAGTGTATTTATGTCTCCCAGTCATTTTTCAGGGTATGAGATGTGAGTATAATGTGTTTGGTATATATGTAGTCTGCGTACATTCTAAGCACGTCTCTTGGGTGTCATGAAAAAATGAGTGAGGTGTTTGATGGGCCTCGGGAATACCCTGTGGACTTCCTTCAGGCAGATGCAGAACAGGACAGGGTGATGTGCTTTTGATGCAAAGAAAGGCAGATACTCCATTCTGCCTACCCTGAGCCCAGTGAAAAGTCAGTGATTTATTAATAGCTGTTCCTTCAACCTAAGAGGCTCCTGGGATGGGGCCACACTTGGGAACTATGGGCTTCGCAGAGGAACCGCTTCAGGAAGTTTGGGCACAATTCTCACTTGAGGCTTCCAGGCTTTGGGTGATTACGGCACAGAATCACCCAGTGCCTTGGCGTACAGATTACCAACCCCCCTCGGACCAACCAAAGCAAGCTCCCAGGTTTCACACCCTCCACCTTCAGGTGGTTTTCACTCACATCAAAATGGGAGATCCACCACCCTTGGCAGTGCTGGGTTCTGTCTTCCCTGTGTCCATACAGAAGTCTCCAAGACGAGGGTTGCTGGAACCAGGGGTCAATCCAGATTTGTTGGGCCTGAGGCTCACACATGTGCAGGGTCCCTCTTCAGAAGAATAATTCAAAATTACAAAGATAAAATTAGGTGCTTGGTCTTGAAGGGATCCCTGAAAGTGAAGGAACTAAAGTTTCAGCTTACTTTCATGGCAAATCCACAAAGCCAGAGCCGCAAAACATAGTGCAGGCCAGCCTTCCCTCAACCCGAAAGAACCTGAATTTGTAGAAAGGTTCCCAGACGTCTCAATGAAATGAACAGCTTTCCAAAGCCCAGCCTCCGGCTGACCAGGTAGCTCCTGAGAGACGGGCTCCTGAGGGACCAGTCACATGCGATGGGGGCAACTGCCAGGGAAATTCGCTCAGTGACAGGGTGGCTTCTGGGACATGGGAAATCTAAGCTCCCCAGCTCCTCACCAAGGCCACTGGGACTGCAGAGGTCTCTCCAGCTATGGCTATGCCTGTCTTTTCATAGAGGTTTGCCCTGATGCCATGGTTTTAATGTGACGTCTCTCACCCCATTCACCAAACACAATAATCCTCAAGTTGTTATCATCTCTGGCTAGTATTCATCTTATCCCTTTTTTTTTTTTTAATGAGACAAAGTCTTGCTCTTGTCACCCAGGCTGGAATGCAGTGGCACAATCTCAGCTCACTGCAACCTCTGCCTCCCAAGTTCAAGTGATTCTCCTGCCTCAGCTTCCCAAGTAGCTGGCATTACAGGCGCCTGCCACCATGCCTGGCTAATTTTTGTATCTTTTAGTAGACACAGGATTTCACCATGTTGTCCAGGCTGGTCTTGAACTCCTGACCTCAGGTGATCCACCCGCCTCAGCCTCCCAAAGTGTTGAAATTACGGCATGAGCCACCGTGTCTGGCCCGTCTTATCGTGTTTTCTCCACTATGACTCACCTTGTTTTTCTTTTGATGACCTGCTTTGCCTATCTTGCCCACTAGCTTGCAACCCACATAGGGCAAGGGGCATTTTCTGTGTGGTCTACACTTGTTTACTTTGGGCTCAAAGAGAAGAATAAACTAATCAATTCCTTTGACCCTGAGGACTTCCCTTAAAGCCCTCACTCTCCTAAAAGAAACATAACTTTGGGGGCGAGTGTGTTGCAGAAATGCGTGGAGCATGGTGGAGTGGTGGCTCATGCCTATAATCCAAGTGCTTTGGGAGGCCAAGGTGGGAGGACTGCTTGAGTCTGGGAGTTCAAGAGCAGCCTGGATAGCATAGTGGGCCCGTCTTTACAAAAAATAAAACATTAGCTGGGCATGGTGGTGCGTGCCTGTAGTCTCAGCTACTAAGGAGGCTAAGGCAGGATTGCTTAAGCCCAGGAGTTTGAGGCTGCAGTGAACTATGATCACACCACTGCCTTCCAGCCTGGGTGACAGAGTAAGACCCTAAGGATTTAAAAAAAAAAGAAAGAAAAAGAAATGCATGGAGTGGCCTTTGAAGGCAGGAAAATCTCCCAGCAGAAATCTAAATCACTGAGTTCGGATGTGGGCTAGAGCCAGCGACGTGTGGTTTCATGGTGTCACTCTTGGCTTCTCCTAAGGATAGCTAAAGCTTTGACTACCTCCTCTCTATATGAATGTGTACAGTATCTAAATATATACGTCTGTGCGCTGCTATATAAAGTATGTGTGTACTATAACAAAGAGACTGTCTTCAGAAACAGCCTCTTCTTTTGGGCATTGAATAGGCATGACAGTTTTACAAGTGATGCAAATGAATGGATATTTTACATACACTTTATACTTTGCCACATGCTTTGGGATTCCAGGAGCTCATTTAATCATCACTGCACATTGAGAGGCAGGTAATTTACCGGTTGTGTGTGTGTGTGTGTTTCTTTTTTTTTTTTAAGTCAGAGCCTCTCTCTGTCACCCAGGCTGGAATGTAGTGGCGCAATCCTGTTTTACTGCAACCTCTGCCTCTGGGGTTCAAGTAACTCTCCTGCCTCAGCCTCCCAAGTAGCTGGCAGTAAAGGCAACCGCCACACACGGCTAATTTTTTTTTTTTTTTTTTTTTTTTTGTATTTTTAGTAGAGACAGGATTTCACCATGTTGGCCAGGCTGGTCTCAAATTGCTGACCTCAAATGATCCATCTGCCTTGACCTCCCAAAGTGCTGCGATTACAGGCGTGAGCCAACACACCCAGCTTACCAGTGGTGTTTCTTTTTTTCTGTTTTTGAGACAGAGTCTCGCTCTGTCACCCAGGCTGGAGTGCAGTGCAGTGGTGCAATCTCGGCTCACGGCAAGCTCCACCTCCTGGGTTCACATCATTCTCTTGCCTCAGCCTCCGGAGTAGCTGGGACTACAGGCACCCGCCACCGCGCCCAGCTAATTTTTTTGTATTTTTAGTAGAGACAGGGTTTCACCATGTTAGCCAGGATGGTCTCGATCTCCAGACCTCGTGATCCGCCCGCCTTGGCCTCCCAAAGTGCTGAGATTACAGGTGTGAGCCACCGTGCCCAGTCTTTTTTTTTTTTTTTTTTTTTGAGGTAGGGTTTTGCTCTGTCACCAAGGCTATAGCTTCAACCTCATGGGCTCAAACGATCTGTCCCACCTCAGCCTCCTGAGTAGCTGGGACTACAGGCATGTGCCACCATGCCTGGTTAGCTTTTAAATTTTTTGTAGAGATGGTATCTCGCTGTGTTGTCCAGGCTGGAGCACAGTGGCTATTCACAGGCATGATCCCACTAATGATCAGCATGGGAGGTTTTTTTTTTTCTTTTTTGAGGTTGAGTTTCACTCTTGTCACCTAGGCTGGAGTACATTGGCACAATCTAGGCTCACTGCAACCTCCACCTCCCAGGTTCAAGTGATTCTCCTGCTTCAGCCTCCCAAGTAGCTGAAATTACAAGCATGCACTGCCGTGCCCAGCTAATTTTGTAATTTTAGTAGAGATGGGGTTTCACCATGTTGGTCAGGCTGGTCCCGAACTCCTGACCTCAGGTGGTCTGCCTGCCTTAGCCTCCCAAAGTGCTAGGATTACAAGTGTGAGCCCTACCAGCATGGGAGTTTTGACCTGCTCTGGTTCACCCCTACATAGGCAACCTGGAGGTCATCATATTGACGCTGAACTTAGTGTGGACACCCAATCAGCAGAGCACACTACAGCCCAGAACTTCTGGGTTCAAGTGATCCTCCTGCCTCAACCTCCCAAGCAGCTGGGACTAGAGGCAGGTGCAGCCACGTCCGGCTCTCCAGTGGCTTGTAAATGACAAAGGCATTTATCCCAAGAGGCACTCCACAATCATACTGTGAAGCAATATTGGAAGACTGTCTGCAACATGGTTTCCCCAAGAGAGAAATTTCAAGTAACTGGAAATTTATATCCCAGCATTGGGATTAGAAAAATCAAATTGATGGATGTAACCACAACTGACAGCTGATAACCAAAAGCAGCCAATGCAATTTCTTTTTTTTTTTTGAGATAGAGTTTCACCCTTGTTGCCCAGGCTCGAGTGCAATCTCAGCTCAATGCAACCTCCATCTCCCGGGTTCAAGCGATTCTCCTGCCTCAGCCTTCCAAGTAACTGGGATTACAGGCATATGCCACCATGCCCGGCTAATTTTGTATTTTTAGTAGAGATGGGGTTTCTCCGTGTTGGTCAGGCTGCTCTCGAACTCCCGACCTCATGTGATCCTCCTGCCTCAGCCTCCCAAAGTGCTAGGATTACAGGCGTGAGCCACCGTGCCCGGCTAGCCAATGCAATTTCTAATGAGGGCAGCAAGTCACCGTTTAAAGGTTATAGTTGTCAGAAAGACTGCTATTTGTGGACTTAGGCTTTAACAAAATGTTAAATTGTATGAAAACAATGAAAAAGCAGTTTGAGAGGATTAACTTGAACATTTCCCAAAAAAGATGAATCTTGCAAAACAGAAGTTTCTAACACGAATTTGCTATTGCTTATAAGATGATGGTTTAACAAAGGAAAAATCTTCCTTTTTGTAAAACAAATACCTGTGTGTTCTAACGCGAGTTCTGCAGAGAAATGTAGAGGGAGAACAGAGTAGCAAAAGCCATCTCAGAATCAGTGAGACTCTATGGAAGCAACTTTACATTTTAAGTCTTCCCATACAAAGCTTTTCAATCTCATTGCATATAAAGATTAATTGCAAAAATAATGCAGGGATAACTAAAAACCTGTTTATAGTACACTGATACTTTGTCATATGGAATTCCAATCGGTGACTGGCTGGCATGTACCCTGATCAAACAATATACACACAAACCAGACAGCTTTTTACTGAGACAGTCAGTATCCATAGTGATTCCATAAAGATGCCACTCTCATTTCTGGAACACTCTGCCATATTGTCATTTGGGAATATCAGAGTCAACCTGCACCATTCATAAGCACTTTCCCCCCACAAAACGTGATGTGCAACAATGGCAAATTCTGACTTCATTTGGTTCTTGTACATATGAAAGGCATTTGTTGGGTTTCTCACCAATCTGAACATCTCTGGTTTGGAATATGGTGAGTCCTTGGACAAAAGCTTTCCCTGAATCCACTACACTTGTTCCATTTCTTTTTTGTAGGTTCTATAACGTAGCACTAATGGGCATTCGAGGGTGAACGTCCTGAGTGCTGATTATCTTCACATTTCCCTACTATTTGGATGCAGGGATGGACGACCTAGAGCTTGGTGGTCCTATGGTCATTTCCCATCAGTGTGAACTCTCTGAGGGTGTCTGAGGGAAGTGCTGTGTGAAAAGGCTTGTGTATGAATATACATTTCTCATGTGTATGATTGGGTCAAATCTGGAAAGGGATGAGCTATGGCTTAAGGTCTTATGTCCCCAGCACATGTGGAATGGGTTTATCCAGTGTGAGTTCTCTGGTGCTTGGTAAGGGAGGAGCTGTGTGTAAAGGCCTTTCCACAGTCCCTGCACGCGTACGGCTTCTCTCCTGTGTGGATCCTCCGGTGCTGAGTGAGGTGGGTGCTCTGCCTAAAGGACTTTCCGCAATCGTGACACTCATAGGGCTTTTCCCCAGTGTGCGTCCTTTCATGCTGGCTGAGCGAGGAGCTGTGGCTAAAGGATTTCCCACACTCATTGCACCCATAGGGCTTTTCCTTGGTGTGAATCCTCTGGTGTTCGATGAGAAGGGAGCTCTGGCTGAAGGCTCTGCCACACTGGTTACATTCATAGGGTTTCTCTCCTGTGTGGATCCTCTGATGCTGAATGAGGGGAGCAAGCTGGCTGAAGGCTCTGCCACACTGGTTGCATTCATAGGGCTTCTCCCCAGTGTGGATTCGCTGATGTTTGGTGAGGGATGAGCTGTGGCTGAATGCTTTGCCACAGTCATTGCATTCATAGGGCTTCTCCCCCGTGTGGATTCGCTGGTGTTGAGTGAGGTGTGTGCTCTGCCGGAAGGCCTTCCCACACTGACTGCACTCGTAAGGCTTCTCTCCTGTGTGCGTCCGCTCATGCTGGCTGAGCGAGGAGCTGTGGCTGAAGGTCTTCCCACACTCGTTGCATCCATAGGGCTTCTCTCCTGTGTGAATCCTCCGATGCTCAGTCAGGAGTGTGCTCTGGCTGAAGGCTTTCCCACACTCACTGCACTCATAGGGCTTTTCTCCTGTGTGGGTCCTCTGGTGCTGAATCAGTGGGGTGATCTGGGTGAAGGCTTTTCCACACTCATGGCACTCGTAGGGCTTCTCCCCTGTGTGGATTCGCTGGTGTTTGGTCAAGGACGAGCTGTGGCTGAAGGCCTTGCCACACTCACCACACTGATAGGGTTTCTCCCCAGTGTGGATTCGCAGATGCTGGGTGAGGTGGATGCTTTGCCGGAAGGCTTTCCCGCACTCGCTGCACTCGTAGGGCTTCTCGCCTGTGTGAGTTCGCTCGTGCTGGCTGAAGGAGGACCTAAAACTGAAGGATTTCCCACATTCGCTGCACTCATAGGGCTTCTCGCCTGTGTGAGTTCTCTGGTGCTGGATCAGTGGGGCAATTTGGTTGAAGGTCCTCCCACACTGAGTGCATTTATAGGGTTTCTCCCCAGTGTGGATTCTCTGGTGTTTGGTAAGTGCCGAGCTGTTCCGGAAGCCTTTTCCACATTCGTGACATTTGTAAGGTCTCTCTCCTGTGTGTGTCCGGTGGTGTTCGATAAGTGCTGAGCTGTGACTAAAGGCCTTTCTGCATTCCTGACATTTGTAGGGTTTCTCTTTTACACACGTTTTCTGTAGAACATTTAGGTCTGGCTTCTCCCTTTTTCCACGTGTTCCCCACATGTGGGGGCCTTGTTTTTCAGGAGTCATTGGTTGATGTGGGAGATCAGGGTTCAGACTTACATTTTCCCCAAACCCATTCCTCTGCCACTGCTCCTGAACAGGCGTCTTCACAGGCGTGAAGGCCGCCGGCACTGCCAGGCTCTCCAGGCTTTCACAACTCCATTCCCAGTGGTCCTCAGTGTCCTCACCCCTGCAGTACCACAGACTATCCCACAGGAATCTTTCTACCAAGATGACACTGTTGGATATTTCTTCAGAGATGCCTTGTTTTAGAACTGACAGTTTGACTTTGGGTCTAGTTTCCAAGTCTGAAAGAAGCAAAAACTGGAAATGTCCCTTAATCTCTGTTCCAGGGCAAAAGTTTGTGGTGAGATGGGAAGAGGAAGGATAAAACTAGTGATTTTGAAAGGTTCAAGGTTCAAGTAGCTTTGACCATTTAAAAATATAGTTTTGCAAATCAGGAAAGGAAGAGAGGGAAACACAGAATAAGGAAAAGGAAAATAAGGAATAAGGAAAGGAAGTGGAAAGAACAGAATAAGGAAAGGAAGAGGAGAGGGAGCAAAAAAACAGTTGGCACAAGAAATATGAATGCAGTCTGTGAGGGGAGCACAGAGGTGGGTGCAAAGGGGATGCCCAGGAGAGAGCACTACAGAGGCACTGGACTTGGAAGGAAAAGTGTGGCACCCAGGCCCCAGCTACAGTGGCCTCCACGATGCCAGGTGGCAACAGAAAAAACGGTGCTGCATGGAGAAAGCTGGCTGACACCCAGCTTCTTCCTGACAGCATATGCTGTTGTACCACCTCACTCTAGATGTAAAGGAACCTATCTGCTCCCCACAAACAGGAATAGCTGCAATGTGCATCACTAAGAGGAAGATAAATGACCCGTGGTGTATTACAGTACTTTGATTTCGTCCATTTCACTAACTGGGAACCCCTTGAGGGTAGGGGTTTCTGTCCACCTTGCTTACCACTGTATCTATAGCCCACAGCAAGAGCTCAATATACATGCTTAATGAATGAACAAATGCACTCCCTCCTCCTCCTTCCTGGCAGGACTCTCTTTTTGCTCTGGTACCCAGCCCTCTCTGCACAGCAATGACCTGGCTGCCTGCTGCCCCTACCCTGACCCCACAGTGGCCGAGAGGTGTGATGTGGGCACCTTCCCCATATTGTTATGTTTCAGTGAAAAGTTCAGTTAAAAAAAAAAAAAAAAAAGTTAAGCCAGGAGTGAATGGCAGAATAGTGGCTTCCCAAAATGCCCACATCCTAACCCTAGAACCTGTATGTTTCCAATTACATGGGAGGGAGGAATTAAGGTTGCTAATCAGCTAACATTAAGATACAGAAATTACACTGGATTATCCGGGTGGACCTGTGTAATCACAAGGGTCCTTAAATGGGGAAAAGAGGCAGAAGGGTCAGAGTCAGAGTGAATATGATGTGTGACTTGACCAGGGCTTGCTGACTGTGAAGATGGACAAGGCCATAGCCAAGGAATGTGGGTGCCTCTAGAAGCTGAAAAATGCAAATAAATGGATTCTTAGCCAGGCACAAGGCTTCATGCCTGTAATCTCAACATTTTGGACAACTGAGGCGGGAGGACTCCTTGAGCCCAGGAGTTCAAGACATGCCTGGGCAAAATGATGAGACCTTGTTTCTACAAAAAATAATAAAAAAATTAGCTGGGCATGGTGACACACACCTGTAGTTTCAGCTACTGAGGAGGCTGAGGCAGGAGGATCACCTGAGCCCAGAAGGTCGAGGTTGCTGTAAGCCATGATCATACCACTGGACTTCATCCTGGGCAAGAGAGCAAGATCCCATCTCTTAAAAAACAAAAACGAGAGAAAGAAAGAAATGGATTCTTCCCTTCCCTAGAGCTTCCAGAAGGAATGATGCCCTGCTGACATCTTTATTATATCCCAGAGAGACCCATTTTGGACTTCTGATCTCCTGAACTTTAAGATAATTTGCTTTGCTTTATGCTACGAAGTTTGTAGTATTGTTGACCCTTGAACAATGAGGGGGCTAGGGGCACTGACCCCAGTACAATAGAAAAATCTGCGTATAGCTTTTGACTCCCCAAAAACTTAACTACTAATAGCTTACTGTTGACCATACTGATAAAATAAATAGTTAACACTTTGTTTTCTTTGAGACGTGGTCTTGCTCTGTCACCCAAGCTGGAGAACAGTGGCGTGATCTTGGCTCACTGCAACCTTCACCTCCTGGGTTCAAGCAGTTCTCCTGCCTCAGCCTCCTGAGTAACTGGGACTACAGGCGCGCACCACCATGCCCAGCTAATTTTTTTGTTGTTGTTGTATTTTTTTTGTAGAGATGGGGTTTCACCATGTTGGCCAGGCTGGTCTTGAACTTCCAACCTCAAATGCTGCCTGCCTCGGCCTCTCAAAGTACTGGGATTATAGGTGTGAGCCACTGCTCCCAGCCCTTAGTTAACACATATTTTGTATATGTGTTATATAATGTGTTCTTAAAGTAAGCTAAAGAAAATGCTATTTATAAAAATCATAAGGAAGAGAAAATATATTTACTATGCATTAAATGGAAGTGGACCACCATAAAGATCTTCATTCTCCTTGTCTTCACAGTGAGTAGGCTGAGGAGTAGGAGGAGGGGTTGGTCTTGCTGTCTCAGGGGTGGCTCAGGCAGAAGAAAATCCATGTATAAATGGACTCACACAGTTCAAACCCATGTTGTTTAAGGGTCAATGGTAACTTGTTGCAGGAGCAGCAATAGCAAGCTAATATATTGCGTAAGGGCTGACTCTTATTGATGTGGAGGGACCCTACCGTGACCCTCTCCCACACTGGCCATCCCTCCTGGACTCTGGTGACAGGCCAGTCTTCCCATCTGATGCCAATGGGAAATTGACTGTCATTAGACTGGAATACTTCTGCTACCTACCAATCACCCTACAGGCACATGGCAGGGCCCAGCCTGGATCCACTGACCCACAGACACATGAGTTATAAACAATTATTTGGTTTAAGCTACTGAGGTCGGAGTGCTTTTCCTATGCAAGAGCTGACTGATGCATGACTTTGGGCCTTTGCACCTGCTGTTTCCTCTGCCTGAAATACTACTATTCACTCAGACTGCCCCATGGCTCAGGCTTCAAGTCACATGTCACCCCCTTGGAGAGGCTATCCCTCATCTCTCTGCTAAAGTCTCCTCACCCCCATCCTAGTCTACCTCATTGCTCATTTTCATTTTCTCAGCATTCATCACAATCTGTAATCATCCAACTCATTTTATTATTATTATTTTACCGATTTATTGTTTGTCTCCCCGACTCCCTCACCAAGAATGTAAATTCAGTGGAGATGAGGACTTGGTGTCGTCACTCACAGCAAAATGGGTGCTCGCTAAATCTTCACTAAGGCTGAGTAGTAAATTTTCTGTGAAGAATTAGAGAACAGCTGCAGAGCGAGAAACCAGGAAGCAAGCATGGACAGGCTTCTCTCAGCCCCAGAGGGCTCCCATCTCACCTGGGTACACGCCTGGGGGAACTCCAGAGTCCACTGCCCGTGGCTCTGCCTCTTGCTCCAGCAGGGAGATGACATTCGGCTTCGGTAACCAATGTCCTACTCAGGGAGAGACCCACAGAGTGAGCATTTGTATCCCAGGACCCTTCCTGAGCCTCAGCCCATTCCACCTTTGGTCTTCCAGGTCCCAGATGGCTGGGGGCCCCTGAGTGACTTCAGCTGTCATACCCACAGCCCTGGATGTTCCCCAGGGACTCATTCCCCTACTCTCAGTCCCTGACCCTACCCCTGCTTCTGGGGTGGACATGTGACCCAGGCCTGGACAATCAGAACTCTGGTTCCTCCCCTGCCCGCTGGCAACAATGATCACTGTGAAGAAGACCTGGCAGCCAAACCAGGACAACCCTGGGACACAGACCCTGTCTTTTCTGCTGGTCTTGGTCCCAAGAAAGGCACCTTGGCAGTTGTCTTGTCACCTCCAGAGAAGCCTCTCTGGAAATGAAGCCAGAAAGAGATTACTATGGTCTGAATGTCGGTGTCCCCCTAAAATTTAGGCTATGCATACTGGCTTATGCCTGTAATTCCAGCACTCTGGGAGGCTGAGGTGGGAGCTTTAGCCTAGGAGCTTGAGGGCAGCCTGGGCAACACAGCAAGGCCCCGTTTCTACAAAATTTTAAAAATTAGCTGGGTGTGGTGGTATGCACCTGTAGTCCCAGCTACTTGGGAGACTGAAATGGGAGGTTTACTTGAGCCAGGAGGTTGAGTGTGCAGTAAGTATGACTGTGCCACAGCACTCCACCCTGGGCAAGAGAACAAGACCTTGTTTCTTAAAAATAAAAAAGGTTCAGGCCGGGCACGGTGGCTCACGCCTGTAATCTCAGCACTTTGGAAGGCTGAGGCAGGCAGATCAGGAGGTCAGGACCATCAAGACCATCACGGCTAACACGGTGAAACCCCATCTCTACTAAAAATACAAAAAAAAAAAAATTAGCCAGGTGTGGTGGTGGGTGCCTGTAGTCCCAGCTACTCGGGAGGCTGAGGCAGGAGAATGGTGTGAACCTGGGAGGTGGAGCTTGCAGTGAGCCGAGATCACACCACTACACTCTAGCCTGGGCAACACAGCAAGACTCCATCTCAAAAATAAAAAATAAAATAAATAAAAAATAAATAAATAAAAAAGGTTCAAATGTTGGAACGTAATGTGACAGTGTTGAGGTGGGGCCTTGGGGAAGTGATTAATTCATGAGGGCTCCACTCACGAATGGGATTAGGGCCCTTATAAAAAAAGCTTGAGAGAGCTCCCTTGCCCCTTATGGCATGTCAGGATACAGGAAGGAAGTGCCATCAGTGAGGAGCAGGCCCTCACCAAACACTGAATTTGCTGACACTTTGATCTTAGGCTTCCCAGCCTCTGGAACCATAAGCGACAAATATCTATTGTTTATAAATTACCCAGTCTAAGGTATTCTAGCAGCCCTAACAGACTAAGACAGAAGTGCAGAGGGAGGTGTTAAAGAAGGAGGGGCTCCTGACAGCTCTACAGAAGACCCTGTTCTACCCTGGGATTCTGTAGTCTTGAGACCCAGTATGTTTCTCTGCTTCTGTTGATTTCAGGTTGAGTCTGAGACTTGTTGATATTGGTCCTAATTGATATTTCCTACATTAAAACAGTCAGGTTCCTAAAGCCCAAGACATACAGCCCCAGGTGTTTGCTTTTAAAGCTCCATCCTATACCCATATTTAACCTAGTAGACTCAGAATTCATGTCAGGGACAGACCATCAGATAGGGCATGGGTATGGCCTTACCCACAGAGACCAGAAGCCTGAAGGTGTCCAGCATCACATCACGGTACAGGGTCCTCTGGGCAGGCTTCAGCTGCCCCCACTCCTCCTGGCTGAAGTCCACCACCACGTCCTCAAAGGTCACTTGCTCCTGAAACATCACACGTGTCCTCAGCAAGCCAACCCTGGCACTGGCTGTAGGTGGGATAGCTGGTGAATGCCAGCCAGGCTGGGTCGGATGGAGTTCTCTTTGGTCTGGGGTTTTGGGTCAGGTTTTTCTGTGGGGCCTGGATGGGGGCCCTGCTGATGAGGTGGAGGATCTTAGAATCTAAGGCATCATTCCCATTTCCAATAATTTGTCTCTTGAAATAAGAAATGGTGCAGAGGATAAACAAAGGAGTAAATAATAATAAAGGAGTGGACCAGTCCGGCATGGTGTCACATGCCCGTGGTCCCAGCTGTTCAACAGGCTGAGTGGGGAGGATCACTTGAGCACACAAGTTTGAAGCTATAGTGAGCCGTGATTGCATCACTGCACTTCAGCCTAGGGGATAAACAAGGTTATAAAGCTAGTAGCAGCAAGTCTAAAGACTGAATCTGAGGGTTTTTTTTTATTTTTATTTTTTTTCTGAGACGGAGTCTCGCTCTGTCGCTCAGGTTGGAGTGCAGTGGCGCGATCTCGGCTCACTGCAAGCTCCGCCTCCCGGGTTCACGCCATTCTCCTGCCTCAGCCTCCCGAGTAGCTGGGACTACAGACACCCGCCACCACGCCCGGCTAATTTTTTCTATTTTTAGTAGAGACGGGGTTTCACCGTGTTAGCCAGCATGGTCTTGATATCCTGACTTCGTGATCCGCCCGCCTCGGCCTCCCAAAGTGCTGGGATTACAGGCGTGAGCCACCGCGCCCGGCCTGAATCTGAGTTTTTTAATTTTTTAGAGACTGGGTCTCGCTGTCATCCAGGCTGGAGTGCAGTGCCACGATCATGGCTCACTGCAGCCTCCAATTCCTGGGCTCAAGCAATCCTCCCCCGTAGCTGGGCTTATGGATACAGCTACGAGCCACCGCACCAGTCCCCTTGTATGGGTTTTCTGACATTCCCACAGGAGGCCGGTTTCTTTCGGGGGCTTATGGGTGGGGTTAATGTCATCATAAAAAGGCGAGTTCCGCCCCCTTGGCCTCCAAGCCGTCTGAGGAAGCGGCACTCGATGCGCCATCTTGGAGCGCAGAGCATGCGAAGGCCTTCAACTTCAGACTGCAGAGTCAGGGCACCTACAGTTGTCTGACATCACCCAGCCTCAGGTATGCAATGACGGCCGCACAAACATAAAGCCCACTCAGACCGGGACCCGTGCCCGCTGACCGCCAGCGCAGCGTGGGCAGAGCAGAGGCTGTGGTTGGGGAGCCTGGCGCGGACTTCAGGAGGCCGGGCGTGCAGGCAGAGGCCGAGCACGAGCAGAGGCCGGGCACGGAGTAGGGGCCTGGCGCAAGGAGGCGGCTACGCGCGAGTAGGGACGGGGTGCAAAGAGGAGGCCGGGTGTGAGGAGGCCGCGCACGAGAAGGAAGCCGGGCACGAGGTGGAGAACACGCGCGAGGCCGAGATTCTCACCGGGTCTGTGGAGACGCGCAGCCCAGGGGTCATGCCCTGGCTTCTGGCAGGAACGGCTGGCCCTGCTCTGTGGGAAAGGGGAGGTGAGCAGCTGGGAGGCCGAGGCGGTGCTCAGGTCCCCAAGCCGCGGAACTGCGCCAGAGCCTAGCTCCGTGGAGAGCCCTCCAGGGCCCCGCGTACCCGTTTAAGCGCCTGCTGTGTGTGGGGCGGCCCCCCGCGCGGGGAAGGGCAGCCTAGGGTTTCCCCACCTGTCTGAGGGAAGCTGAGGGCCTGGCGGGTGCCGACACATGCCTGCTGCGCAGACTCTGGGCCTTAACGCTACAGTGACAAGGACCGGGTGGTTGCGGTCCCCTGGCCCTGGGCATTGTGCCTCACTTTCCCTCTTCTATCAACAAGGGTGGCGGCCCAGTGCCCGGTGTAGGGCAGCAGTGGGGCCGGGGGCGGGGCGCGCGTTCCCTCAGGGGCTGTGGGAGCAGCTCCAGTACAGCTGAGCGTTGGGCCCCGCCCTCCTCTCAGACCAGGGATGCCTCCCAAATCCTGTCCCCGCCAGCCCCGAAACGGCCTTCCCCAGGCCCCGGGCAGCAAAACGGACTCCACACAGACACGCGCTGCTGGAAACTCGCCCCGCCAGGGCCCCAGGAAGATCCCCGGACCCCTGCACCCGGCCCGGCCCAGCCTGGCCTCCCCTCCCCCACCTCGCCGGCCTAGCTCACCCGCCTGACGGCTAGACAAAGGCCGCGGCACCGGCGGCCGACACTGCGCCTGCGCGCGCCTGACTCCATTTCCCGGAAAGCCGCGCGCGCATTTCCGGCCGCGGGTCCCCACGTCGCTGTCCCCCTTGGCTTTGGCGGCCTCTCAGTGCTGCTGGAGCTGGAGTCACCGGGCCTGGTGAAACAGGGCGCGGGAGGTGCCTGGGCATCAACGCGAGATCGGGGCCACCTGGAACGCCGTGAGCTCCCGGCGCGACCACACGGGCTTTCGTGTTGGAAACTCCACCGTCAGCTTTGTTGCTGCAAACAAAGCAGTGGTTTTTCAAAACACATACTTCAAACCAAAGCATTCACCAAGATCGCACGCACGGGAGTCTTTGCATTTTCCACACTGAGGCAGCCCTGGAGACTTCCTGTTGTATTTATTACATGGTTATAAGGAACATAATGTGCAAGACACTAACAATTATGACGACTTCGGACATTGCTAGGTAGTCAAAATTGTGCATTTGAACAGCAGTATAATATTCAAAGCTGGTGTGTTCTCGCGGACATGAAATGAATTGTCATTTTTTGAACATTCACCAAAGCCTGCCAGGCGCTAGGCCCAGGTTCAGCAGCACACAGTAGCGAAGCCCCCATTCAAGCGGGCTTCGTTTCACCAGCATACATCACACGTGCATGGAGCAGCCAGGCGAGAGGAGCTTGGAAAGCCAGGGCTGAGCCTTGTGCTTTTGCCCTTTTAAGAGAGGACTGATTAATTCCAATCAGCCTGGGCTTGGGAACTGTATTTGAAGCTGCGGAAAAGTTTTAAGACAGGGGCATTTTTTTTTCTTTGAACTCTGAAAACAGCAGAGAACACAATACGAATTCTCATACCACACACAGACACTTGAAAAGATTTAGCTGGTTGACACATAAGTTAAGACTTTAAATGTCATAAGCCCTAAAACAGTGGCAATTATGAAGAGATATAATGGCTCAAAATCATAATGCACTGATGTAAACAAAGCAAAGGCAAGCTTCTTGGCTTTTAAGGGTGTCCTGTACGTTCCAAGAGCTGTAAAGCCCCACATTAGTGACCGTCACACTGAAAGCCAGCCTGCTTTTCACTCTACTGCAGTAAAGAGGCTTTCCATTGTACATAAAATGCCATTTTTCAGTTCTCTCACTCACAAACCCAAATGCCACAAAACATTTTGTGTGTCTATGTTTTTCTTTCACAAAATGTATACTCTTTTGTCCCCTGCCCCCACCCCACCTCCTCCACCCGTTTCCTTTTACTGGATCAAAAGGTATGAACACACAACTTATGGTGAAGTCTTTTTCCCAAGCGGTCTGATAGTCCTGGTGAGAAGCTGTCGGTGGTGCCACACTGAGCTTGCTCAGCCCTGATGGTGGCCAGGCGGCCCTGCCCAGCTCCCTCACACTTGCCCCTCTGTTTCCTTCCTCAGACCTTCTGATCCTCGGTTTTTCTCAGCCAGGTTTCTAAACCGTACATGCCAGCAGGGGCGGGCTCGTTCTACAGGGGCAGGTGCTGCTTGGCTCCAGCCAAGTGGGGTCTTGCAGACTGGTAAGCCCAGCGTCCCAGGTCTGGATTTCTCAAAAGAACCCAGAGAACGTGATTTCTGTGTGAAATCTCTTGATTTTTAAAAGCTGGTAGGGATTTCAAAGGCTTTAATAACACTACCAGTCAAATAAGACGAGCTGGAGGCTACTCCGGTGCCGCCCTTGCTGTGGTCTGAACCTCCTGCTCTTTCATAACCACTGGCTGGGCCCTTCTCAGCTCCTTCTTGGCTTCCTGTCCGAATCTCCAAGCAGAGCATTGCTGGTTGCCTCTCTGTGTGGCCTGGGACAGGAACCCCCACCATGAGCAGGTGGGCTGCACATCAGTGCAGCTTCCAAGCAATCCTGCAATCACAGCATGGATAGCAGAACTGTGTCATGCTTATGTTAATGTTTAAAAAGCTAATCTGTTCAACATATACATTTAAAATATACTGTGACAGTTACAGCTCCCTGGACATATTTCTCCCTTAAAAAAAAATTTTTTTTTGAGAGCTTCAAAACCTAGCAGTGTCCAGCCCTCCTCTGACCCAAGAGACCCTGGCTGCCAGGGAGAAAGGTGACCTGTGAGACTCTAGTCTTCCAGAGCATTAAGTGCCCAGGGCTGGGCTCACAGCTCCTGTGACAAGGGCTGGAGGACAGGAGACTGGGGCACATTATGATGGGGGTGTTGGGGTCTTTGGGGAGTGCTGGCAGAGGAAGGCACAGGGTGAGGGAGGCGTGCTGAGGTGCTGGGGCTTCCACAGCTGGGGTGAACCTAAAGAGAAGAGAGAGGCTAGCTTTGTGTCTCACTGCAGCTCAGGCAGGGTCTTGGGACTGGGCAAGTTGGGCGAAGAACACCACGTGGTGGCTTTCGAGAGTTGCGGCAGCTGCCACAACTGCTCCAGGGCCCTGGGCCACGTCCTTGCTTCTGTCAGCTAAGGTGGAGTGCGTGAGAGTGGCCCTCCAGGAGTGGCCCACCTCTCCTCAGAGGTTGAGGGAGGCTTCCCCGGCTGGAAACTGCAGCCCACAACAGTGTCTGTTATCTCCACAGGGACTTCCCCTCACTCATTGAGTCATCCCTTCACTCTGCAGGGCCTGTTGTATGCTGAGTGTGGTCAAGTGTGGCAGTGGAGACTGTTCTAGGCACAGGAGGAGGCCAAGGTGAGAGGCAGTGTGTGGAGTTAGGCAGAGACACAGTGAGTTAAGGACACCAGCCTCCACCATCCCAGTGCTGGGAGCTGTGGAGGCAGCAGGGCCACAAAAGACACGATGGAGCTGCCCTGCTGGGGTTTGTCTTTTCAGTGTCTGCATTTTAGAGGGACCCTGTTGGCTGCAGGATGGGGATGGGGCAGAGGGAACAGGCTGGAGGCAGAGTTTGCTTAGAGGCAGCTGCAGGCATTCAAGAAATGGGGAGAGAGCCTGGGGCTGATGGTGCAGAGGAGAAAAGAGAACTGAGAGGGGTTGGGAGGTGGGTTCCCAGGGCAATCAAAAATCCTTCTGGGGCCTTGGAAGGTGGTGGTCCCTCTGAGGAGAGTGGGAACCCCAGAGGGGAGGCAGTTTGCATGTTTTTTGTTGTTTTTGCACAAGGGAAGATGAGTTATTTGGACAAACTCAATTGGAGGACTGAGGGACACGAGATGGATGTCTGTGGGGCCAGCCCAGGTAGACTTGAGCCTGACTGATGCCCTGTGTTCAATGGCACCCACTTTCTTGTGCAATTCTGGCACCAACAAACAGCTGTGATTGTGCCTCCAGCAGGTGGAGACCGAGATGGAAACTGCATGGAATGAGCCCCTGGCTCCCAACAAGTGGGGGCACTCGGGAGAGCTATCTCTACATATCCCATTGTGCGAGATGATCGATCTGCCCCTGAGAGAAGGCTCAGGGGGGCTTCCGAGAGTAATGGGCTGACTGCAGGGCCAAGACCCCACCCTCCATCCTGAGCTCGGTAGAAGAAGCTCCTCCTTTGCAGGATGAGAGAGAAGGCCCCAGGAGGGGAGCTGGAGCCCATCAGCAATTAAGGCATAGGATAGAGCCAGGAGCCCCCAGTGGGGACTGCAGGGAAAAGCTGGGGATGCCAGAGGGAGCCGGGGAAGCAAAGTCCAGAGGCCCGGTTGGGGGCGCTCCAGAAGGCAAGCGTGAGAAGGCAAGCGCGAGAAGGCAAGCACGGCAGCGAGGATGAAGTGAAGGCAGCGGCAAGTGAAGGCAGCGGCGGGTCCGCGGGACCTGCACAGCCTGTGAGGGCCGTCGGGGACAGAGGCCGAGAGTGGGGGCAGATTGGTTGAGAATCAGCAGCAGGCGGATGTGACGTGGGTAGGTCCAAAGGCTTTTGAGTTAGAAGGCGACTTGGAAAAATGTCTGCCTGTGCAGATTCACAGTCAGCCCAACACTGTGTTTCAAAGTGAAGTTGGGAGGAGAAAAAGAAAAAGACAAAAACTTTTAAGGCTTGAAAGAGGACAAGTGTCCAGCAACAATGAGTTGGGGATGGGCAAGACGCTGAATCTGAGGCTGGCTCCCTGCTGTGACCTCACCGCCTGCCCACCTCTGCTCCAGTCTAGCAGGAGAGGCGGCCCCACTCTTTGGAGACCATCTGGTTCTTCCTGGCAGACCAGAATGCCAGATTTTTATGGTTTAAACAAATGTTGGCATCCATCTCAAAAAAAAACTCCTTCTGTAAGTCAAACAAAATATAGGCAGGTCAGTTTTGGTCAGGCCTAAAGACTGTGCCTGAAATCCTTAGAGACAGGAAGCAGATTCTGGTTGTCAGGGCAGGCGGAACGGCGAAGGCGTGCTGAGGCCTGTGGGCTCTCTTTCTGGGCGAGATGAAAATGTCTTTGGAGCTAAAGAGTGCTGGTAGTTGCACAGTGTTGTGAATGTGTTTAATGCCACTGAACTGTGCATTTTTAATGACTGAAATGGTAAATTTTATGTTTCCCAAAAAAGGAAAAAAAACAAAACCCTGTTTATCTGTTAGGTTCCAAGGGGGCTGAGCTGCAGGAGGGCAGCCGGGGTCAGCTGTACCCTTCTCTGGAGTTGGAGCTGCCCAGGCCGGCTCCCGCCCTCATGGCCTCAGGGATATCCACAGTGAAATGAAAACCCAGCGGCAGAGTCTGCCCCTGAGTCAGGTGCTCACAGGGAGACCTGGACAAGGCTTCTGAAAGACGAGACGCGAATGAAACTCCTCTTCAAGCCACTTGCAAAACACAGTGTGCAGGACTGACCAGGTTTTGCTGTGGAACTGCTGCTTCTTGGCTGAGATCCTGGGAAGCCATGCTCGGCTCTGGAGCAGGTGTCCAGGATCTTCTGAGAAGCAGCCTGTGTCCTTCAAGAGGAGTCCCATGGTGGCCAGGGGTTGGTGGGGCTGGGGGATGTCCCCCATCTTCTGGTGCCCATCGGTGCCCCCCGGGGACTCAGGGCCGGGTGGCCAAGGCCCGAGGCTGGCCATTCACATGTGGCCGTGGGCCGTGTGGAGTTTCTGATGGTCGATGAGGTGGACCATCCAGGGGAAGGCCTTCCCGCAGACGCTACACTGGAAGGGTCTCTTGGGGCTGCGAGGGGCCACTGAGCCTTGGGCTCCATCCCTGGGTGGGGCGGACTCCCGGGGGCCCTTGCTCCGGGGGACTTTCTTCCTGGGTGGCTCCAACAGGTGGATCTTGCCGTGCTCAGCAAGGACAGAGCTGTGCAGGAAGACCCTGCCACACTCGGGGCACGGAAAGGGCCCTTCCTCGCGATGGGTCTTCTGGTGCTCGATGAAGTGGGTGACCCAGGTGAAGACCATCCCGCAGTCGGCACACTGGAAGGGCCGCCCACCTCGGGGCCCACGCAGCGTTGCTGAGACTGCTGCAGCAGCCTCTTGGGTGCTACCTTTGGTGTGCTTGAGGGATGGCTGGTGGCGGACGCTCTGGTCAGTGTTCCTGTTTCTCCTTCGGGGACTGATTCTCTGAGCACTCGGACCCTTGAGGCTTGAGATCACAGCCCCTTCTGCACGCAGGTCTGAGGAGGGCCCTGCGAGAAGATCCTCAGGCTCGTCCCAGATACATGGCTTCAGAGACAGGCGGGCCCGGGACCCTGTGGAGGGCGAGGGAGACAGGTCACCTGTAGTGAGTGGATGGCTTTGGCATCTCCCTGTGCCCCCCAGGGGCGTGGAGGACCCCAATGACTGAACCAAGTCTGGGCCCTTCTTCTGCTCAATATGCCCCCTGTGCCCTCTGTTCTGTCCTTTAAGATACAAGGGCACATGTGGCTGGGCGCAGTGGCTTACGCCTATAATCCCAGCACTTTGGCAGGCCGAGGAGCGTGGATCATGAGGTGACGAGTTCAAGACCAGCCTGCCCAACATGGTGAAACCCCATCTCTACTAAAATACAAAAATTAGCCAGGTGTGGCGGTGGGCACCTGTAATCCCAGCTACTCAGGAGGCTGAGGCAGGAGAATCGCTTGAATCCGGGAGGCAGAGGTTGCAGTGAGCCGAGATTGCACTACTGCACTCCAGCCTGGGCAACAGAGCAAGACTCCATCTCCAAAAAAAAAAAAAAAAGAAGGGCATGTGTTTTGGGAGCAGATCCCACAGCACTGGCCCCTTGTTCCTACCTGGCTGGCCTTCTGGGTAACCCTGTGCTCCAACACTGTCAGACTGTCTGCCTTGGCTGCTGTTCAGGTGGGGAGGCTGAGGCCCTTCTCGTGGGCTGAACGATGTATGTGGCAGTTCTAGGGGCCCCTGATCTCAGTCCCCACAGGAGGTGTGCATGGTTTCTGGGGGAAGTGTGGAGTTTACCACCGAAGCCCCCAACTCCACCCATTAACAAAGTCTGTGACTTTGGGTTGAGGTGCCAAACTCCATTTCCAACCCTTAATCCACGCAGGAGCCAGACTCACCCAGCAAGCCAGGGGCATGGGGCGCCTCGGCCTCCGCCCTGGTGTGCAGACTCTGCAGGAGCTGGGTGGGCTCCAGCCACTCACTTTCCTCAGGGAGTGCCGGGGCTGCTGCCGCTGCATCCAGAATCAGCTCAGACGCCTGGAATGGCAAGCACAGGACTGTTCGGCAGCTGCCCCTCAGGAGCCGTCCTCCCCACCACCACGGAACAACAAAGGAACGGGCGTCATCCCCAAAGGCTGTCTCCCAGGGCGGTATGTGGTGGCGTGCCTGTTGTTCCCGTGCTTTGGGATGCTGATGCCGGAGGATTGCTTGAGTCCAGGAGTTTGGGACCAGCCTGGGCAACATAGCAAGACTCTGCTTATACAAAAAAATAAGTAACCACTCCCAAGGAGCTCTTACCAGGACCTGAGACATAATTCGAGGGGCCCCTGTACAAAATGGAAATGCAAGTCCCCTTGTTCAAAAATAGTTGATCATTTCAGGACGGTGACAACAGAGCATAAGATGGAGCCAGGGGACCCGTGCCACGGCTCAGGTCACTGTTACCCGCTGGGGCTCCTAACTCCCATCCCCCAAGGCTGCACTGTCCTTGCCCACAAGCCCAGAGAAGGTGGGCGACTGCACAGACTTCACATCCCACCTGCGACCTATGACCTCTGAGGCACTTAACCCTGTCCCGCCCAAAGCGGGGATCACCACTTCCTGGGAGGAGACTGAGCTGTAGTTGAAGAGCAAGAATTGAAAACAGAGGGGCTTGGCTTGGTGTCCAGGCTCCAGCTCTGCTCGCTCTGTGACCCTGGCTGAGGAGCTTTAGCTCTCTGGGTTTCCAATGAGGATGTAGGTTCTATGTGCCCAGAGCCTGGTACCATCAAGGGCTCGGCAAACTGCAACAGGGTCGTGTCAAAGGAAAACACAGTGACACTTATCAATGCAAATCAAGTTGTTGGAGGAGGTATGTCGAGTCAAACAAAGCATGAGAAGAGAGACCAGGAGTCAAGCACGCACTGATAAGGTCTTGAGTGGGTCTTCGTTTTCTGCTGCCCCAACCCTGACTGGATGCACAGGGATCTCAGGAAGCTGTCCAAGATTCCCAACAGCTGGGCAGAACCGGAGTGGAGGGATTGCTGGGCTAGAGACAGAGGAGGGAGGGAGAGAGGGAGCTGGTGGCAGGAAGGGAGTTAAGGCACAAGAGTCTTCCTGCTCTCACATTGGGAGTATGTGGATGGTGTGTTTGGCTGGGCTGTTGATTTTTATTTATTATCAAATGCTAGTTTTGATTGTAAAACATGTTGAATTCTGAAATCGTCACCAGAGGAGCCATCATCTGCAAGAGTAAAGGCGGGACTCCCTTTTACGCCTCTTTCCGGTACCTGGCTGCTGGGGGCCACTGTGGACAGTCAGCCTACTCCCTACTTCACCCACCTTGGTGTCTGTGACTAATCAAGGGCAGCAGAGGGGCTGCGTGGAGAGAAGAGTGGGTGGCCTGTGTGTGTGTGTGTGGAGACGGGCATGCTTAGTTCCCCTGACTCTCGGGAGGCATCTGAGGAGCTATCAGCACACTTGGGTCGGGCACAGAAACCAAGACATTCCTGGGGCCCTATCTGTACCTTCAATGCAAACACATCCCCATAGCCCCAGTGAGCCACTGGCCACAGATCTGGGCTCTTATCCTTCCAGAGATGGACCCAGGTTTATTGTCTCAGGGATGACAGGTGGGGAGATTGGACAGGGGAGGGAGACGCAGTTACACCCTGGGAAAGTCCTAATGCAAACCAAGCAACCGAGAAAAAGAAAACAAGAATGAGGGTCCAGGCATGGTGGCTCACGCCTGTAATTCCAGCACTTTGGGAAGCAGAAGCGGGCGGATCAAGAGGTCAGGATATCGAGACCATCTTGGCCAACATGGTGAAACCCATCTCTACTAAAAATACAAAAATTAGCTGAGTGTGGTGATGCGCACCTGTAGTTCCAGCTACTTGGGAGGCTGAGGCAGGAGAATCACTTGAACCCAGGAGGCAGAGGTTGGAGTGAGCTGAGATCGCACCACTGCACTCCAGCCTGGTGACAGAGCAAGACTCCGTCTCAAACAAAACAAAAACGAGAATAAAGGAGAAATGTGAATGCCTGGCAACTTACTGTTTTTGAGGAATTATCTTAATGGCTCTATTTTATTTATTTATCTAGAGACAGGGTCTCGCTCTGTCACCCAGGCTGGAGTGCAGTGGCGCGATGTCTGTCAGCTCACTGCAACCTCCACTCCCTGGGTTTAAGCGATTCTTGTGCCTCAGCCTCCCGAGTAGCGGGGACCATGGGCACGTGCCACCACACCCAGCTAATTTTTGTATTTTTTGGTAGAGATGAGGCTTCACCATGTTGGCCAGCCTGCTCTTGAACTCCTGACCTCTAGTGATCCACCCACCTCAGCCTCCCAAAGTGCTGGGATTACAGGCGTGAACCACCGCACCCGGCCAGGAATTATCTTAATGGCTTTAGTTGGGGCAATGTTGCTGGGTTATTTTGGAAAAAAAAGAAAGGAAAGAGTGGAGCAACATCACCAAGACGGTGGAGTAGGAGATACCAACCTTCATTTCCCCCTCCCACTACCCACACACAAATCAACTACAGACAGATATTCACAAGCCAGAATAGCCCAGAACGCTCAAGGACCCATTGAAGATCTGCAGCAACACAGTGGAGTAAAACGAAAAAACCCGAGAACGTCCACATGAAAAAGTTCACTGGTGAGATAATGCATACCTGAGATACCAGGAGAACACTGTGAACAAAGAAGAAAAGCAGAGGCCACGAGTGTCAGCTACACGGTGGGAACCACCAGGGACCCCAGCAGTTTGCTCCACAGAGGACACTGGCATCACTTACCACTGACAGAGGTTCCAACAGTCATTCCCGCCAGGGCCTCAGGGTGCTACACCCATGTGATCTAAGGGACCTTAGAGTGCTACCCCCAAAGGGCTTCAGGCAGCTACTCTTACAGGCTTCTGGCAGCTCCCCACATGAGGTGATGGCGTTTCAGTCAACAACAGACCACACACACCACCGTGGTCCCATAAAATTATGACGACTGTCTTCCACCACCATTTGAAGTCCAACTCCATAGCATACACTGCTTCCTTACCCTGAGTGTGCACCAGCAGCCCCCTGCCTACAACTCCTCCAGGACCAGCAAAGACCTGAATGAGTACCGCAAGCAATACAGAGGAAATCACAGAGGGATCCAAGATCTGCAGGATAATGGTACAGTGTTACAAGCAAAAAGATCTGATGGTGTGTCTTGACTTAGGCTGGTTGCAGACTGCACAGTTAAAACAGTTACTGGAAGATCAAGGGGATTTGTATTTGTGCTTTTGGAAAATGCTAGTGCTGTTAAGGCCTTGGAATGGAAAGAACAGAAGCTGGATGGCAAATTGATAGGACCACCCCCCACCCCTGCCACATAGAGCCAAAGCTTGAAAAGGGAAAGAACCCCCTGAAAGGTTTTTGTGGGTGGATTGAGCCCAGCTACTTCTGAAGAACTAACTAAAGAATATTTTGGAGGTTTTGGAGAGATTGAAATTTTAAAGGCCAGGCGCAGTGGCTCACACCTAGAATCCCACCACTTTGGGAGGCCAAGGCCGAGACTGGAGAATTGCTTGACACCAGGAGTTCAAGACCAGTGTAGGCAACATAGCTAAGTCCCATCTCTACAAAATTGGGAAATTACCAGGCACTGTGGCTCAAGCCTGTAATTCTAGCTGAGATGGGAGGATCACTTGAGCCTGGGCAGTCAAGGCTGTAGTGAGCTGTAACTGCACCACTACACCCCAGTCTGGGGAGATCCCATCTCAAAAAAAGGAAAAAAGGGCTGGCCTCAGTGGCTCATGCCATGATCCTGGCACTTTGGGAGGCCAAGGCAGGTGGATCACTTGAAGTCAGGAATTCGAGACCAGCCTGGCCAACGTAGTGAAACCCCGTCTCTACTAAAAGTACAAAAATTAGCCAGGTATGGTGGTGTTCGTCTGTGGGGCAGGAAAATTGTTTGAACCCAGGAGGTGGAGGTTGCAGTGAGCCGAGATCATGCCACTGCACTCCAGCCTGGGCGACAGAGCAAGACTCCATCTCAGAAAAAAAAAAAAGAAAAAGAAAAAGACAAAGAAAGAAAGTAACATGGTCTCACTCCATTGTCCAGCCTGGCCTCCAATTCCTGGGCTTGGGTTATCCTCTGGCCTTGGCCACCTCAAGCACTGGGATTACAGATGAAAACTCGGCTCAAACCACAGCATTTACACTTACCTACGTGCCCCAGGGCAGTTAGTATACTCATTAAGAAACACTTGCAGGGTTAAAGCTATAAAATGCCTATTCATCAATTTTTTTGAGAATTCATAAATATTAAGGATCTAAAACAAACTTCTTTCTCAAGTAATTGAAATCTGAAAGCCTTTGGAAGCCAACTATCCCTGCACAAAGGTTTACAATTGAGAAATATCTCCTGTTCCTATTTTGTCAAGTTTCTTTACTGGCTGAACAAAAAGAAGCTTTGAGTAATGGAGAAGGCATCGTCTGAGCGCAGCTGCTTTCCTGGCTGCCTGTGCTGTTCCTATGTCTTCCAAATCCTATGCTTGGAGGCCCCTGGAGGGACATTTTTGCCAGGAACCAACCTGACCTTAAAAAGATGAGTGTGAAACAGCCGGCTGGGCAGGAGGGTGGAGGTGGCCACAGGACACTGTCTGCCCATGCCCTGGCCAGCCCGACCATGCTGCCGAGTGCCGAGTGCCGAGTGCAGAGAGGCCGCCCTACCCAGAGGGCACAGGGCAAACCCTAAGCACTGCAGGTATTGTCATTGAAGCCCCAGGGGATGCCCTGTGCTGCATCTTCGTGCTTCAGTGACCAGCTTGCTTGTTAAAGGAGCCCAGGGGCCTGAGCCTGCAACACCACAGGGGTAAGAAAGGCATGCTGCTATGGGTGCACTGGACTCAAACCTCGCATTAGAAGCTACAAAGAACCCCAAATGCGCTTCAGAGCCCCACCAACCCCTGAGCCAGGCTCATCCCTGACACAGCAAATCCACTGCAGCCCCTGTGGTGCACAGCCCAAGCACCACCCAAGGGAGTCTCATGGCCAGGGCTACGTCCGAGTCACGATGGCTCTTGGGGCAGGCACACCGGCGTGGGAAAACTCTGTGCCAATCGACTGCTTAAAGAATTGGGGGAAAATAGAAAGTCAAGAAAGAGCTCTGATACACAAGGGAAACCGCATGTGAGAAGCGGCACTCCCAGCAGGGAGACATCACTCTCCAGAGGCCACAGAGATGGCAGATACCTCTGTCTCCACAGTGACCCAGATCCAACTTGAAAGCGTTCAGGAAGACAGGTCTACTGATGCTGAAATCTAGAAATCAAGGTCCACAGGTGAATGGAGGCATCTTTAGCCCTGAGGAGACCAGGCTGTGTCTCCTGACACCTCTGAGGGTGGGCACAGCAGCCAGCTCTGTGTGGGCAGAGCCCACATGGTCCTTATTCCCCTCCCTGGGGACAGGGCAGCACAGTCAGATGCTGAGACGTGAGGCTACACACAGGGGGGCGCCTTCCTGCCTTGGCCTGGCCCGGCCGCCTCTAGAGCCAGGAGGCCGTAGCAGCCATACCACAGTGGATCCAGACACGATTCTGTGGAGGGGTTCTGGGATTCCAGACAGATTCAATCTCCATGGAATGATGAAAATGAAAGTTTACTTGATTATGGAAGTCTCTGACTTATTCCAGCCAAAGTATCAGATGAGCCACTAAGAATCACCACAAAGCAATCGCTCTCATGGCCCTCGCCAGGGCGGCGGCACAGCAAGAGGACAGGTGCCCGGGCCGGTGGCTCTAGCTCTTCACCTCTGCGACTTCCTTCTCCACCTTCTCCTTGGCCTTCTCCTTCTCCACCTTCTCCACCTTCTCTTTTTCCAGTGTTGCTACAATCTCGGCTGGTGCAGACGTGAACATCTTCTTTGTCCACCAGCTCAATCACCTTGACAAGGTGGTTGAAGTTGACCTTGCCATCCTTATTTCCTTTTCTCTTCTTTCTTTTTTTTTTTCTTTTCTTTCTTTCTTTCTTTTTTTTTTTTTTGAGACGTTGTCTTGCTCTGTTACCCAGGCTGGAGTGCAGTGGTGTGATCTCAGCTCACTGAAAGCTCCACCTCCCGGGTTCACACCATTCTCCTGCCTCAGCCTCCCGAGTAGCTGGGAGTACAGGCGCCCACCAGCACGCCTGGTTAATTTTTTGTATTTTCAGTAGAGATGGGGTTTCACCGTGTTAGGATGGTCTCCATCTCCTGACCTCGTGATGCACCCGCCTCGGCCTCCCAAATTGCTGGGATTACAGGCATGAGCCACCATGCCTGGCTGCCATCCTTATTTTCATCCAGTGCTGTGGCCAGGCTGGTGAGCTTGCTTTCGGGAATGTGCTTGACTTGCTTCAAGGCATTGATGAGCTAGGCAACACTGATGACATTCTCCCCCGTGGGCATGCCCTTGGCTGGGGCCAACTTGCTGGCCTGCTGGTCCATCTCCAGCTGCGAGATCAAGCCGTTGATCTGCCCGTCATCTGCTGCACCCTTTTTGTCAGTCTCTTGCTGGCTTTAGATTCTTCCACGTATTTTTCTTCGCCAGTCTTTGAAAGTTCCTTCTTGACCTCCTTCAAGTCCTCGCTGTAGTCCTGCATGTCCTCCTTCAGCTGCTCCAGCTCCTCCTTCTCCTTGGTGAGTGACTTCTGTTCCTGCAGCTTAGAGCAGGCATCCCTGAGGATGTTGATTTCCTCCTTAGTGATCTCTTCCTCCTTCAAGCCCTCCAGCATGGGGGCAGTGTCCTTCAGGATCTCTGACTGCAGGACTGTGTCAGGCACTTACGGCTGTGGCTGGACCCCTGGCCTTTGGGGAGCGGCTTCCACATGTTTGGGCTCAACATCCTTCGCCGCTCGGAGTGCTTCTGCAGCTTCCTCTCACGGTGCTCCTGCTGGATGGCCACCTCCTCCTGCAGTGTGGCCTCCAGCTTGGCCTTGTTGTCCACCTGCTCGCCCTCCACCTCGGCCACTTTCACCTGCGCTTCCTTTGCCACAATCTCTGGGAGGGTCTGCAGTGTGGACTTGAGCTGGTCGGCTGGTGAGAGGGTGTCCGGGAGGTACATGGTCAGGGACAGGATGAGCAGCGATCTTGGGATCTCCTGATGCAGGTACAGGTCCAGCCACTGCTTCAGCTGACCCCTCAGCTGGTTTTCTGTGACGCCCAGGGCCCACATGCCTCGTGCCTGACATGCCACCTGCAGCTCCTTGACGTTCAGGCTGTCGACCCCTTCCTCAGCAATCAGCTTGTCCTCTGCCTTTATGGAGTGCAGCCGCATGGTGAGCTGGAAGCGCAGGAAGCTGTAGCTCGAGCAGCTTGCAAAGGGCCACCAGCTGCGGCTGTATCAGGTTGTCCAGGGTCAGCTCATTCTCAAATAATTTGGAAAAACGCATGATTTTCTCATTGCTGGGGCTCTCCCCTGTCTCCCGGATCTTCTGGAAAAACAAAAAACAAAAACAATTCTTTGGTGGCGCTGCCCTTGGCTGCCTTGTTCTTCAAGGCCATCTCAATGGTGTCCTGGAGGAACTTGGCCAGCTCCAGCTTGACCCAAAGCTCCTTCTTCAGCCTCTCCTCGATGAACTGAGTCTCAGATGTGGATGGCAACATATTGGGGAAGAGTTTTACAGCAACAGGCAGCAGAAACTCCACAAACAGCACCACTGCTAACACGCACCAGGTGGAAGAGATTGGCGCAGATCAGGAGCAACTGCCTGCCTGCCCGCGGGTCAGGGTGTGACCCTTGAGGATGCGCCGGAGCATGCGTGCTGCCATCTTGGTGTCGATCTTAGCAGGCGGAAGCCATGGTAGTAGTGCCTCAGCTCGCCCAGCACCTTCTGCCCCCAGGATCACCACCACCTCTGCGGGGGCGCTGTACACCAGGCCGCCTTCCCCCACCTTCTTGTTCTTGTCCTTCAAGGACTTGAGGGACTTCACTACTATTGAGTCATCGCCAACAGGGCGCGAAGAGTGCCATCCGTACACAGGAAGGCACCGAGGCCCCGGGACCACAAAACCCACAGAGGTGGGGGTCCATGGCGCTCTCCACGCCGTGCGAAGGCACTCGGGCCTCAGAGCGCAACAGCTGAGGTGATCGCCTCTGAAGGACGGATACACAGGATGGATGCGAGTACAGCAGCCAAATGGAACTTTCAGGCAGCTCCTCAACCCTAGGATGTTGGCACAGCTGAGATGAGCTGGATCCTCCGGACTACCCCGCGGGGCGGTGACCTGAGGCGGCGGCGGCGGGAGGCGGGCGGGCCCCGGCCCGGCAGCTCCTCAGTAAGATGGACGCCATGCCTGCGCTGGCTCCTCCTCCTCCTCCGCGGCGGCCGCGACTCTTCGCCCTCTCGGCGGCACCTCAGGCACGGCCGGCGCGAACGGTTGACGGCGGCGGTTGGCCTCCGACGGGAGGCGCACAGCTCCGATGTTTTTGTGTTTTTAAAAAAGGTATAATCCTTCTTCCGCTTCTTTCAAACAAAGCTTTTGTTTCTGCTGCCTCCAGAGCATAACCTTTATGTGGGATAATGATGTATCATTTCTTTTAAAATGACACAGTGTTTTTGTTTTTGAGACGGAGTTTCGCTCTTGTTACTCAGGCTGGAGTACAATGGCGCGATCTCGGCTCACTGCAGCCTCTGCCTCCTGGGTTCAAGCGATTCTCCTGCCTCAGCCTCCCGAGTAGCTGGGATTACAGGCGTGCACCACCATGACCAGCTATTTTTTGTATTTTTAGTAGAGACAAGGTTTCACCATATTGGTCAGAATGGTCTTGAATGCCTCACCTCCTGTGATCCGCCCAACTCAGCCTCCCAAAGTGATGGGATTACAAGCATGAGCCATCGCGCCTGGCTTGTTTATGTTTTAATATGTTGTTATAAGAGAAAGTTTTTCAGGCCAGGCACAGTGGCTCACACCTGTAATTCCAGCACTTTGGGTGGCTGAGGAAGGAGGCCAGGAGTTTGAAGCCAGCCTGGGCAACATAGTGAAATCCCATCTACACAAAAACTAAAAAAAAATATTAAATATATAAAAATTAGCCGGTGTGGTAATGTGTGCCTATGTTCCCAGCTACTCAGAAGACTCAGATGGGAAGATCGCTTGAGCCCAGGAGGTTGAGGTTGCAGTGAGCCCTGATCATGCCACTGCACTCCAACCTGGGTGGCAGAATGAGATTCTGTCTCAGAAAGAAAAAAAATGTAAAGCGAAAACTTACAGTTAGATAAATTATATTGAAGAAGAAAATATATTTGTCAGTTTAGTAGCCTCAGTGCGCCATGTTTATACAGTCCACAGCATAATAACTTCCCAGGCCTTCACATTCACTCACCACTCAGACTCACCCAGAGCAACTTCCAGTCTCACAAGCTCCCTTCCTGGCAAGTGCTTTATACAAGTGTACTATTTGTCTTCTATTTTGTATTTTTACTGTATCTTTTCTATGTTTAAATACACAACATTGTGTTACCGTCACCACAGTATTCAGTGCAGGTCGGTAGCCTAGGAGCCATGGGCTGTGCCGTCTAGGTATGTGAGTGCCCTCTGCGATGTATGCATGGTGACGAAACTGCCTAAGGAAGCAGTTCTCAAAAGGCGTCCTGATGCTTCGGCGGTTGTACATGCTCAGCGATCGCCAGTTGTGCCCACTCCACAGTGCCTTCTGGCGAGCCGGGCTGCCCCACGCAGAGCGGCTCCACCTCTGCCTCATCTGTACTCCCACTCTCCAATACCCGGCGGCTTCAAAAGCAGAGGTGCCTCAGGCAGTGTTAGCTTCCTGGCAGCGGGAATGCCTGGGCTGGCGCGCACCAGCACCATCAATGCCCCTTCCCAGAGCTGCTGTCGCTCCACGCAGGTGCCAGGCCTCAGCCCTAAGGCCCCTCCCTCCACAAGTGCCGCTCACTCAGGGATGCTGGGGCACCCTGCTGCGGCTGAGCCAGCCCCACAGCCAAACCCAGCGCCAACAAGGATCCTCTCAGCAGCCTTCCCCACCTACGACCACCCAAAAAGAGAGTCCTTTGAGTTGCTGTGTAGTGAGGGGATGGCCTCTGAGCGCAGCTGTGGTTTCTACGTGGAGTCTGGGATGGGAGAGGGAGTCAGATAGCACATCTGCCTGCAGAAGCTGAGGAAACCCGTGGCCGACAACTGTAGTCTACCCAGGTTAGATGCCTCCGTTAGATGCAGAAGAGAGACCACAGGCCCACGAAACTTTGTTTTGGTGCAGGAGAGGGGTTCTCATGATGATCTTTAAATTTATTTTAGGGCCAGGCCCGGTGGCTCGCGCCTGTAATACCAGCACTTTTGGAGGCCGAGGCAGGCAGATCATGAGGTCAGGAGATCCAGACCATCCTGGCTAACGTGGTGAAACCCTGTCTCTACTAAAAATACAAAAAAATTAGCTGGGCGTGGTGGTGGGCACCTGTAGTCCCAGCTACTCGGGAGGCTGAGGCAGGAGAATGACGTGAACCCGAGAGGCAGAGCTTGCAGTGTCCCAAGATCAGGCCACTACAATCCAGCGTGGGCAGCAGAGCCAGACTCCGTCTCAAAAAAAAGAAAAGAAATTGATTTTAAAGTTAAATGGAAAAAACGAACATAAAGACTACTCCAGCCTGGAATATATTGATCTTTATACCAGTGTGGTCATAAAATATATAATTAAAAAAATTTTTTTCTTGAGACAGAGCCACCCTGAAGAGCCCGTGTCCCAGCAGCGGGGTCACGCTGGCAAGTGTTGGGTGGCTTGTGCAGCTGCCCCACAGCAGGGAGGCTCTCTGGGGCCGCAGAGATCTGCCGGGAATGACAATAGAGTGACTAGTCTAAGGACACTGAGGTTACCAACACCGGGTACCCAGGGTTCCTCCCAACTGCCTGATGCCAACACATCTTCATACTTAGGGACTCAGGCTGGCTTGCCTCAGGCTGGTGTCAGACGCAGGAACACAGTAGGTGGCCCCAGCAGCAATGCTCACCTCTGACCCTGACTTCCCCCAGGTGGCGTAGGCGGTGCAGTCTCAGCCTCCCTTGGGTGCCCTCTGGAACCTCTGACACCATCCCTGTCCCCCTAAATGAGCCCTTCTCTGCTCTATACTCTTTAGAAGGTGACCATATAGTATCTGAAAAATGGGTATGCCTCACATTCACTGTAGCTTGGCCTATATTTCCCATAGTCATCATCTCCATTGCTGTATTGGGCATTTTTTTTCTTTTTTGTTTTTGAGACAGGGTCTTGCTCTGTCGCCCAGGTTGGAGTGCAACAGCGCGATCTCGGCTCACTGCAGCCTCCACCTCCCAGGTTCCAGTGATTTTCCTGCCTCAGCCTCCTGGGTAGCTGAGATCAAAGGTATGAGCCACCATGCCTGGCTAATTTTTGTATTTTTACTAGAGATGGGGTTTGGGCATGTTGCCAGGCTGGTCTCGAACTCCTGACCTCAGGTGGTCCGCCTGCCTCGGCATCCCAAAGTTCTGGGAATACAGGCGTGAGGCCCCACGCCTGGCTGGGCATAGATATTCTGACACAATAAACAATAAATTAAAATTTGGCCAGGCCTGGTGGCTAATACCTGTAATCTCAATACTTCAGGAAGCTGAGGTGGGCAAATCACTTGAGCTCAGAAGTTTGAGCTCAGTCTGGGCAACATAGAGAGACCTCGTCTCTAAAAAATATGAAAAATGTAAACAGGCATGGTGGCATGTCCCTATAGTCCCAGCTACTTGGGAGGCTGAGGTGGAAGGATCACTTGAGCCTGGGAGGTCGAGGCTGCAGTGAGCCATGATTGGGCCACTGCACTTCAGCCTGGGCGACAGAGTCAGATCGTGTCTCAAAATAATAACGATGACAAATAAAAATTAAAGTAAGTCTTTGCCACTTAAAAATTAGCCAGATATGATGGGACTTCATGAACTCCCCGGTAAAGTAGTTCATATTGTAAAAAATAAAGTAAGGCTGGGTGCGGTGGCTCACGCCTGTAATCCCAGCACTTTGGGAGGCCGAGGCAGGCGGATCACAAGGTCAGGAGTTCAAGACCACCCTGGCCAACATGGTGAAACCCTCTTCTCTACTAAAAATACAAAAATTAGCTGGGCATGGTGGCATGTGCCTGTAATCCCAGCTCTTCGGGAGGCTGAGGCAGGAGAATTGCTTGAACCAGGACCTGAGAGGCGGAGGCTGCAGTGAGCCGAGGTCGGACCACTGCACTCCAACCTGGGCCACAAAGCAAGACTCCATCTCAAAAAAAAAAAAAAAGTAAAGTAGAGGTGCAGACTTTCCTCTGCATCTAATTAGGAATAAATAGTAACTTCTCTTAGGAAGCAAAATTTATTAAAAGACCTGTGCTAACATTCTTAAATATCTGCTAGCTGTAATAAAAAAATCAATGTACTTTATGTTCTTTTTTTTAAATTTTTTAATTTTTTTGAGACGGAGTCTGGCTCTGTCGCCCAGGCTGGAGTGCGGTGGCCGGATCTCAGCTCACTGCAAGCTCCGCCTCCCGGGTTTACGCCATTCTCCTGCCTCAGCCTCCCGAGTAGCTGGGACTACAGGCGCCGCCACCTCGCCCGGCTAGTTTTTTGTATTTTTTTTTTTTTTTTTTTTTTTTTTTTTTTTTGAGACGGAGTCTCGCTATGTCGCCCATGGTGGAGTGCAGTGGCTGGATCTCAGCTCACTGCAAGCTCCGCCTCCCGGGTTTTTACGCCATTCTCCTGCCTCAGCCTCCCGAGTAGCCGGGACTACAGGCGCCCACCACCTCGCCCGGCTAGTTTTTTGTATTTTTTAGTAGAGACGGGGTTTCACCGTGTTAGCCAGGATGGCCTCGATCTCCTGACCTCGTGATCCGCCCGCCTCGGCCTCCCAAAGTGCTGGGATTACAGGCTTGAGCCACCGCGCCCGGCTGTACTTTATGTTCTTAGCTCCCACAATTTAGCCTAAATATCTGCCCTGGCATGCTTATATTGGTCTAAGCAAGCATTAGGTTATAGCTTATTTCTCTTCCTTATTTGAAGGTGTTTTTACTTTTCTCAGCATTCCACAAGTTACTTCCTCCTTCCTTTGTTCTCCTCTGACTTTGCCTCTTTTAAAAAGTTCTTTTTTTTTTTTTTTTTTTTTAAGATGGAGTCTTGCTCTGTCACCCAGGCTGAGTAGAGTGGAGCGATCTCGGCTCACTGCAACCTCTGTCTCCCAGGTTCAAGCTATTCTCCTGCCTCAGCCTCTTGAGTGGCTGGTACTACAGGCGCCCGCCACCACACCGGGCTAATTTTTTGTATTTTTAGTAGAGATGGGGTTTTGTTGTGTTAGTCAGGATGGTCTCCATCTCCTGACCTTATGATCTGCCTACCTCGGCCTCCCAAAGTGCTTGGATTACAGGCAGGAGCCACCATGCCCAGCTGCTTCTTTTAAAAAGTTCTAAGTTACTAGCCAATTAGGACAAATACAGAATGTAAGGTCCCATTCCAGCCAATGGAAACTGGACACAGCAGTAGGGTGGACACATCAGGTTATAAATGACCCTGTCTCCTTTGTTCAGTGTACTCTCGTAGCAAAACTGCTGGTGACTGTACCCTTTCTGCAGAAAGTAAAAATGGCCTTGCTAAGGAAATTAAATTTATGTTCAAGTGCTATTTCTTTATGGCACCAGGGAACAAGCATTTCAAACAATATGGTCGCATGTAAGTTAAAACAGGGCCTTCATGGATTAAAACTCATTATCTATAAAAGCTAATTAAGGCCAGGCGCAGTGGCTCACGTCTGTAATCCCAGAACTTTGGGAGGCTGAGGCGGGTGGATCACTTGAGTCGAGGAGTTCGAGACCAGCTTGGGAAACACGGCAAAACCCCATCTCCACTAAAAATACAAAAATTATCTGGTGTGGTGGGGCACGCACCTGTAGTCCTAGCTACTCAGGAGGCTGAGGTGAGAGGATCACCTTAGTCTGGGAGTTTGAGGCCACAGTCAGCCACAATTGTACCATTGCACTCCAGCCTAGGCAACAGTGAGATACCCCCTCCCCAAAAAACAGAAAACATGGAGGAAACCAAAGATGCTGCAAGGCTGTGAGTGGATGGTACAGAGGGCGTGGGGGGCTTGGAGGGGAGGCCTGCAACCTCAGTCAAGGATGAAGGAAGCTGGGTGGCCCTGAGAGAGAGGTGGGGGTGTCCTGGGGCCGCCCAGGCTGTCAACGGTGTGCTGGAGGGATTGAGGTCCCGACACAGCCGGGGATTGGCAGTTATTGTTCAAGAGGACAAAGAAGAGAGACAAGGTTATCATTCAGAGAAGGAGAGAGAGGGGCCTGCGCTCTGAAGAAGAATGAGGACATGGCCCTGTCTGTTCAGTGCCAGAGGGAAGGGGAAGTGATTCGATTTTGTTGCTGCTCTGGTCTGAATGTTTGTGTCTCTATGAAGTTCATATATTGAAGCCCTAACCCCCAAATAGAGGGGATTAGGAGGTAGGGCCTTTGATAGAGAATCAGGTCATGAGGTTGAAGCCCTCACAACTGGGATTAGTGCCCTTTTAACAGAGCCCCAGAGAATTCCCTTGCCCTTTCCACCCTGTGAGGTTACCTGTGAATGAGGCAGCCGACCCTCAGCAGACACTGGATCTGCTGGCAGCTTGACCTGGGACTTCCCAGTCTCCAGAACTGTGAGAAATAAGCTTCTGTGGTTTGTTTGTTTTGTTTTGTTTTGTTTTCCCCAGATGGAGTCTCGCTCTGTTGCCCAGGCTGGAGTGCAGTGGTGCGATCTCGGCTCACTGCAACCTCCGCCCCCCCAGTTCAAGCAATTCTCGCCTTAGCCTCCTGAGTAGCTGGGATTACAGGTGTGCGCCACGACACCATGCTAATTTTTGTATTTTTAATACAGACGGGGTTTCACCATGTTGGCCAGGCTGGTCTCAAACTCCTGACTTCATCATCCTCCTGCCTTGGCCTCCCACAGTGCTGGGATTACAGCCATTAGCCACCATGCCCAGCACTTCTGTGGTTTATAAGCCATCCAGGCTAGTTTTTTTGTTTGTTTTGAGACTGAGTCTAGCTCTGTCATCCAGGCTGGAGTATAGTGGTGCAATCTTGGCTCACTGCAACCTCCACCTCCTAGGTTCAAGCGATTCTCCGGCCTCAGCCCCGAGTAGCTGGGATTACAGGTGTCCGCCACCATGCCTGGCTAATTTTTTTGTATTTTTAGTAGAGATGGGGTTTCACTGTGCTGGCCAGGCTGGTCTTGAACTCCTGAACTTGTGATCTGCCCGCCTCAGCCTCCCGAAGTGCTGGGATTAGAAGCGTGAGCCACTGCGCCTGGCTGTTTTTGTATTTTGAGTCAGGGTCTCACTCTGTCATCCAGGCTGGAGTGTGGAGACATGATCATCCCTTACTATAGCCTTGAACTCCTGGGCTCAAGTGATCCTCCTACCTCAGCCTCCAGAGTTGCTAAGACTAGAGGTGCATGCCCCTACACCTGGCTATGGTTTTTTTTTTTTTGACATGGGGTCTTGCTATGTTGCCCAGGCTGTTCTTGAACTCCTGAGATCAAGTGGTCCTCCCACCACAGCCTCCCGTGAGGCCTCACTCAAAGTGCTGGGATTACAGGGATGAGCCACCACACCCAGCCGTGTTTTGTTATAGCACCCAGAATGGACTAAGTCAGTGGGAGAGACACATGTGCAGTCTTTCAGCCTGTTACTCAGCTGCCTGAGAGTGGGCCCTGGGCTTAGAACATCTCCTTACCAAGAGATAAGGGGTCCCCGCAGTTTGTGCTAGGCGCAGTGCCTCATGTGGGGGTCTCTGTTTCCTAATGTGTGCCCCTTTGTTCTGCTCAGGCGTGTGCTTCACGTGGCATCTAGACAGCCCCACTGTTAGGTCAGGTCCCCTCTAGGAGGGACCTGCTGGCCTGGGCCTGACAGCCACATGGGCAGATGGTGCTCTGGCCCTGTTTCTGCTCTGTGAGCAAAACCTTGCTCTATCCATTGTTCCACCGTGCTGTGTTTCCCCTGGCAGCTCCAATACCAAGATCCAGGGGCAGAAAGTGTTGAAACTCACGGTAGCCCTGATCGTAGGAACACATGCTACTCACTTAGCGGTTCTTACTTTTGTTCTTTTGTGATTTACCCATTACCCCTGTATTTCACACATCTGCGTGGCTCCACCCCTGATTTTAATCTCTCCAGCCACACCAAGATCTGCTAGGCTCCCAACCCAGCTGGGCCCCTCCTGTTGCCTTGAGGCCTGTGCACCAGCAGGTCTAGCTGCCGGGGAGCCCTCAGCGTTTCCTTCTGGCCCCGCCCAGAATCCTGGGTTCACTGAGAGAAGGTGATCAGGGGCAGCAGGACTTTCTCAACACCCAGCATCTGGTGCTGGTGACACAGGAGGCTGGGTCCTAACTGCGCGGCTTGGAAAGGACGGGAGGGGCTGGGGTGAGGCCCAGAGGCACACGGCATACACACACCTGTACTCACTGCCCTTGCCCAGCACTGAGCCCCAGGAAGCCTGGGGAATCTGTGGGGCAGGCGGGGAGTTTGGAGGTTGGGCTTTTTGGGAGCATTGGGGACAACCTCACACAGTCCTTGGATGGGGTTTCCTTGAGTCCGTCCCAGGAGCAGCACGCACACCCTGGGGTGCAGGAGCATGGAGCAGGGGGCCCTCGGGCTCACCTGGGATGGTTCTCTCTGGGACCTTGGACTCTTCCCATCTTCCTCCTCACCGAAACTCCAGTCCTGGTGTTCGACCGAGTCCAGAGATACCAGAACTGTGCGGGAGAAAGGGATCGTGAGAGGGGTCTGTTCTTCCCGGAGCCCCCAATTCTCCAGACCTTCTGGGGAGGGCAGACTTTCCCCAAACATTCCTGCAGCATCCCTGAGGCGCAGGCAAGAGCGATGGCTGTCATTCTGTCCCTCCATGTGGCTGCTGGGTAGGAACCTGTGGTGACACCGAGGGCTGCTGAGGACAAGTACCCTCTTCACTCACACTCCACACCCCTGTGTGCCTCCAGAAGCCCACGAGGACACGCACTGCAGCACTGACCAACTAGGGAGGCCCGGACACCGTGAGCCCGCTGCTCCCCAAGACCCCCGGGGCTGCTGTGCACAGACAGGACAACTGCTGAAGAAGGGTTCAGGACACCATTTACAGAAGGGTCAAGATGTGGGAACCAGGCCAGGCGAGGTGGCTCACACCTGTAATCCCAGCACTTTGGGAGGCTGAGGCAGGAGGATTGCTTGAGACCAAGAGTTTGAGAGCAGCCTGGGCAACACAGCGAGACCCCTCCCTCTATTTTTTAATTAAAAAAAAGAAAAATTCAAGACCATGGCCACCTCTGGGGTGTCAGGCAGAGTGAGGGACAACAGGACTAGGAGACGTGCACGGGGTTTCAGCCGACTCCACTGGTTGGTTCTTTTTTTTTTGAGACAGAGTCTCGCTCTGTCGCCCAGGCTGCAGTGCAGTGGCATGATCTTGGCTCACTGCAATCTCTGCCTCCTGGGTTTAAGCGATTCTCCTGCCTCAGCTTCCTGAGTAGCTGGGATATAATGTAGGTATGTGCCACCACGCTCGGCTAATTTTTGTATTTTTAGTAGAGACGGAGTTTCACCATGTCAGCCAGGCTAGTCTCAAACTCCTGCTTTGTGATCCACCCGCCTTGGCCTCCCAAAGTGCTGAGATTACAGAGGTGAGCCACCACGCCTGGCCATGGGTATTTCTTTTAAAACAACTGCAAGTCAGCCTTTCTGGAGGTTGGGCTTTGATAGGGCTGGGTGGTATGTGCAGGGCTGTTCATTATACTTTCTCTACTGTTTCGTAGGCTCAAAATATGGAATGTAAAAAGCAGACCACTGCTATGGAAGACAAATAGAGCCCTTTGCTCAAAAACGATGAAGAATTTCGAGAGTGACCATGGAACATTAAACCTAGCAAGGGTGGCTCTGGGCTGGGATGGCTGTGAGGTCCACAGAGCATCAGAAGCCAGTGGTCTTGGGCCCTCTGCCCCAGGAGCAGAAAGTTCAAAGGGCCAATTCATCTGGCTTCTGCCTTGCAGTTTACAGGGCTACCCTTGTGCCTCTGGAAAGCTCACGGGCTGCCCTGAGGCAGTAAGGGGACCCTGGAACCTGTGTTCGCAAACTGATAATCACTGTTAGCCTGTAGGAAAGCTGTAGTCCGAGGGTGCAAAGGGAGGGCCTGTTCCTCTCCCTTGCTCCAGCCCTCTTTTCTCTGAGCTCTGATCCGACCCTTGTCACTCCCAGCCTTTGCTCCTGCAGTGTGGCTGCCTGGCATACCTTCCTTGCTGGGGCCCTGCTGAGGAAGCCTTCCCGAGGCCACAGTGCTATGACTGCTCTCACCATTCGTGGCTGCCTCTTTTGGCCTCCCAGTGTCCAATCCCTGCACTTCTGTCACTAGGAAAGAAAGAGCCTCAGTCATGGGACTGGGCCCTGGGTGGATGGAATCTCCACGTGGGGTCACAGGGGCAAAGATGCGGGAGGACAAAGCCCTCTCAGGGGAGAGGGGAGCTAAGAGAGGAGACAGGGAGGAAGCCCAGTTCCAACCCCACATTTCCCAGCTCCCAGAGTCGGGATGCAGACCTAAGCGTCTCCCCACCATCAGCCAGCGATGGGGCCTGCGCCCTGTGAAGGCTTAAGGATCTCTAGGATTCCTAAGTGTTGCAGGAGGCGCTGCATGTGGCTGGGAGGAAGTGGCCGGGCAGCCTCCTTCCCAGAGAGCAGCCGGTGAGGAGCAGCGGACACAAAGCCACAGGACAGATGGACGCATGGGAAATGGAGGCATCTTTAATCACTGAGTGAGAAACCCGAGGCAGATGAGGCGTGCAGCACATTTATATGTAAAAATAATTAAAAACACAGCCGCAGGGCAGGAGAGGTTTGCTGGTCGGGAGGGACCGGGCAGGGGTGGGAGCGATGCGGGCGGGCAGGAGGGCAGTTCGGTCCTCGGAGACGTCAGGCCCCCTGCCCGTCCCAGGGCTCGGAGCCTGCGCCTCTCACCTTCCTGCTGGCACATCTGTGTCAGGTCCTCCACCAGGCTGGCGGCCTCCCTGCAGCTTCGGGGGCCCTGTGACTGCACCCAGGTCCGCATCTTGCTGGGCAGCGCGCCCAGGAACTGCTCCAGCACCAGCAGCTCCAGCATCTGCTCCTTGGAGCGCGCCTCGGGCCTCAGCCACTGGCGGCACAGCGTCCAGAGCTGACCCAGCGCGAGGTGAGGCCCGCCCGCCACGTGGTACTGGAACTGCCGGAAGCGCAGACGCTGGGCTTCGGTGTCTCTGGGGCTTGCTGGCCCAGGGTCCGCGTCCTGCTCACTCAGGGTTGGTGTCTGGGGGCGTCTGGGGGAGGCAGGGGCTTTGGGCCGTGGGAGCATTTCTCTGGCCACAGGGCCTGTCTGAGGGGTGTGTGTGGACTGGATCCCGAGTGGCTCCGGACACAGCCAGTGTGGCAGGCGGGCAGAGTCAGCAATCAGGGGCCTGCAGAGAGGGGCAGGGACAGAAGGGCCACATCAGATGGTGGCCCTCCATACTCAGGATGCCCCTCGGCTCCCTGCTTCCTTGTCCTGATCTCCAGCACCCCAAGGAACTAACCTGACCTCTTCCCACCTCCTGACCTAATCTTCCACATGCCTCTCACGGGCTACTCTGCACTGAGTTCAAGCCACTGGCTGCCCCAGGACCTTTGCACCTGCCATCCCACCCCAGCTCCTCCCCCTTCCCCCCAGCTCCTCCCCTCGCAGATGTCCCAGCCATCATCCTCATGGCGCCCTCTTCACAACCCCCATGACTTTCTGAACATATCTTTTCCCCTTACTTAGTTTAGCGTCTATCTCCCTCTCATTTAGTCACTCAACACACATCGACTGAGCTGCGGGAACAAGAATGCCTGCCCTGTGGTGTGGCCAGCACTGCCCAGCGTAGTTCCTTCAGGGATGTAAACATTCTCTACCCATGCAGCCACCTACAGGTGGCTGGGAGCACCTGAAATAGGAACTGAATTTTAAATTTAAATTCCATTTAAATGGAAGCAGCCAGGTAGGCTACATAATAATGGATGACAGCACCAGCAGCAGCAGCTCTGCCCATGGTGTTATCTTTGCTGTCTTCCTGCCTTTCCTACCTAGTCCAAGTTGGGAGAGGAGACCAGGAAGAGGGCAGGGGAGACTGGAGACTCAAAAGAGAGGGAAAGTGGGAAGGGCAATTAAAAAATAACCTTTTGTGGCCGGGTGCGGTGGCTCACACCTGTAATTCCAGCACTTTCGGAGGCCGGGGTGGGTGGATCACCTGAGGTCAGCAGTTTGAGACCAGCCTGACCAACATGGCGAAACCGCGTGTACTAAAAATACAAAAATTAGCCAGTGTGGTGGCGCACACCTCTAATCCCAGCTACCGGGGAGGCTGAGGCAGGAGAATCGCTTGAACCCAGGAGGCGGAGATTGCAGTGAGCTGAGACTGTGCCACTGCACTCCAGCCTAAGTGACAGAGTAAGACTCTGTCTCAAAAAAAAAAAGAAGTTACCTTTTGTACATTTTCCAAGCCCATTATGGTAAACATATAACTGAAGAAAACATTAAAAGTTGTGAAAATAAAAATAAGCAGGGAGGTTTTGGTTGTTTGTCTTTAACTATTGTACTCTGGACTGATCTGCTGGTGAGAATATAAATTGTCACGACCTTTCTGGAAAGCACTGTGGCCACTTATGTATCAAGAACACTTGGTAGATTGCGTGCAAGATGTGAGATTCAGGCACCAAGATTCACTACAAAAGTGCCCAACAGTTGAATGTGGTGGGATCAACTACCTTCCCCATCATGTGACGGGAGTATTCAACTGTGTCCAGTACACAACACCATGACATGACCATGGGGAGTAGACACATGATGTACAGATGACATGAGGCATAGGGAACGTGGGATGCAGGATGATGCATGAGTGTCATAGAAAGGGAGTGCTGGGAAGAGGCCCACGGGAGGGCAGCCAAGTGCTTTGTGCTCTTCATACTTCTCTGAATCTCCAAATGGTGTCAGGATCCCATGTGACCTTCATCAACATGGAAAAACAAAAACAAAACAAGAAATCTTTAGGAAGGATTTTTAACCGTATGGGAAATGCTTATGACAAATGAAAAGGAGGAGTTCCATGGGATTTTTCCCTCTTCATCTTCTGCTGCATTTTTCATACACTCTGCAGTTCTTGTGCATCTGGTTTTACAATCCAGGAGAAAGGAGAGGTGCAGGGTGGCAGAAAAGGCAACTCATGGGGACTGTGCCCGGCCAGCCATCTTCGAGTCAGCGTACCCAGCCACCCATACCCTGATTGGGAAACTACCAGCTTGGTCTTCCCTGCCAAGGCCACAGGCAAAAATGCTGTCTTATGTTGTATTTACGCTCTTATATATATAGTTTTGAGTAAGAAAAAAGGGCCCATTTGGAAGCTCCACAGGTTCAAGAAGTCCCTTTGCCCTGGGGCCTCAGACCTTACATTCTCTCAGGTGCTCATGGCAGCTCACACTGGAGACTGCAGGGAGGGGGGCTGTAGCCCCTCAGCATCCTCCAGGGTCTTGGGCTGGGGTCTGTGGGAGGAGAGGCTAAGTTTATCCCGGATGAGGGTAAAGAGGAGGTCTTAGCAGAAGGCACCAGAGGTCCATGGGTGTGTCTGGGGTCTATATGGGGGCTGACGGAAAACCTGGGCCAATGTGGGGGTGCCTGAGCTGATGAGAGTCCAGGACTGATGGGGGGGCCACTTCTGGAAGATGAAGAGGGCCTGGGATGATGTGGAGGGGCCTGAGGTCTACATGGCTGGTGAGGAGGATCTGGGCCCCCCATGGGCAATGCTGTGGTGACCCTGGGGTCCTAGAGGTGTACTTTGGTGGGAGTCTGGGATTAATGCTGGAGATGTGTGTGTGTGAGAGAGTGTCACTTGGAGGGTTCAGTGCCTGTGGAAGGGTCAGGTTCACTTGACATGAGCACTGAGATCTGCAGCCCAAGCCCCAAATTCTATTGTGGGGATGGGCGGGAGGGCTTTGCCGCTGATGGCGGATGCTTAGTGACATAGTAGACGTGTTCGCTGCGACAGTCAGTGAATGGCTCTGGCTCTGAGAAGGGGGCTTAGAGTAGGGAGGGCGTTGGGAGCTTAGGATGCCACCCGGGGGAGCTCCATAATAAATGGGCTGGGGAAGTGTGCACTGGGAACACGGGGGAGGGGCAGCGACGACGGCTGGTCGGGTGGGGGATGGGTCGTGGCGGCTCCTCAGGAGGGAGATGGGCCCGGGCGGGGGAGCTTGTAGGGAGGGAGACGGGTCGGGAGCTGCTGTTCCAGTGGGGGATGGGCCCGGGGGGCTGGTAGGGAGGGAGATGGGTCCGGGGGCAGCTGTTCAGGAGGGAGATAGGTCACGGGATGCCGATCATGTGGTGGAAGGGAGAACTTGGACGCGGCCGAGCGGTGTCTGGGCGGACAAAGGGGGTACGTAGAGGGGCTTCGGCCTCAAACTGACAGGCGGATGCCAACGGGGGTTGGGATCCCTGAGGAAGGGGCGGCCCTAGCCCCCAAGTCCCCCGCGCCGCGTGGCCTCTAGCGTTACCCTCCCCTCCCCTACGGAGACCTCAGGACTCCGGACGGGCTCTGGAACCCCGGCCCGGTCCGCCCCCGCCCGGGCCCGCCTCCCCCGACGCGCGCCCCTGGCCCGCAATCCCGAGCCAGCTCCCGCCGACACGGCGCCGCGCCCCTCCCGGGTGGGCGTCCCGATGGACGCTCTGGCGGGCGGAGGGACGGATGGGCCGCGGCGGACTCACCGCGCGCGGGCTTCGCTCGGGCCTGGGCCGCTCAGTCATGGCGACCCCTGGGCTGGCGAGCGGGCCCCACGCCGCGGGCGGACCCCATCCCGGCACCCCGCGCGCCGCGGGCGGCCGCCATTGGTCCGCTGGAGCGCGCCGAGCGTCGGCGACATGTCACGCGCCGCGGGACTCCCGGGCAGGGGCGGGGCTGTGACGCATGAGGCGGCCGGGGCCAGTCAGAAGCCGCCTGGAATGAGCGCCCCGCCCCCGCCGTGCCCTCCAGTAACCTCCGCCCGCGGTTACGGTCGTCTTGGCAACGGGTAGCGCAGCGTAGGGGGCACTGCTGGGGGATGTGGAGAAGGGGGAGGCTGCGGGGATGCCCATGTACGATGCGGCCGCTGGGCAAAACGAGGACGTTCCAGACACACAACCGTTTTTTACAGTGTCCAAGAGTAGTATGTGAAAACATTGTTTTTAATATAAATATGTTTGGTACGATTATGTCCCAGACTAGGATCGCCAGACTTAGTAAATAAAAATACAGGACGTCGGCCGGGCGCGGTGGCTCACGCCTGTAATCCCAGCACTTTGGAAGGCGGAGGCAGGCGGATCACGAGGTCAGGAATTCGAGACCAGCCTGACCAATATGGTGAAACCCCGTCTCTATTAAAAATACAAAAATTAGCTGGGCGTGGTGGCGCATGCCTATAATCCCAGCTACTCAGGAGGCTGAGGCAGGAGAATCACTTGAACCGGGGAGAAGGAGGTTGCAGTGAGCCGAGATCACTCCATTGCACTCCAGTTTTCCAGCCTGGGTGACAGAGAGAGACTCCGTCTCAAATAAAAAAAGAAAAGAAAAAGAAAGCTCAGTTATATGTAAACTGAAGAAAAACAAGTAGGCCGGGTGCGGTGGCTCACGCCTGTAATCCCAGACTTGGGAGGCCGAGGCAGGCGAATCACCTGAGGCCGGGTGTTTGAGACCGGCCTGGCCAACATGGTGAAACCCCGTCTCGATTAAAAATACAAAAATTAGCCAGGAATGGTGGCGCGTGCCTGCAATCCCAGCTACTTGGGAGGCTGAGGTTGGAGAATCGCTTGAACCGGGGAAGCAGAGGTTGCAGTGAGCCAAGACCTGCCAACACACTCCAGCCTGCCCTGGGCAACAGAGTGAGACTCTGTCTCAAAAAAAAAAAAGAAAAGAGAAAAGGAATTAGTATCAATGTGTCCTATATTTCATATACTTTAATGAAACGTTACATAAGTACATTTCATATACATAAGTTTTAATATTGTCTACAATGTAACCATGTGCCAGAATAGTAGGATTCCACATATATTCCGTTTGTATCTGAAAATCAGGTGGGGGTGAGATCATGATGCAAGGAGGGGTCCTCAACTCTGGGACTGAGCTCAGGGTAGGTGAACCTGCCCATTGCTGAAGAAGCAGGAGAGTGTGAGCTAAGGAAGGAGAGGAGGACCCACCTCCAGGGGCCTGGGCCTGACCACCATGCATCTGCTGAACAGCTGTTTATTGAGGGCCTATAGGTACCAGGCACTGTTCTGGACACTGGGGTGGGAGCACGTCAGTGAGAGGGACTGATAGGGCTTTAGTCCCTTGGAAGCCCATGTTCATGGGGCAAACGCCAGTAAACAAAGCAGATGCTTCATGGAAATATAAATACCTAGAAGAAAATAAAACAGGGCCTGGAGATTAAGAGTCCCAGGAGTGGCCGGGCGCGGTGGCTCAGGCCTGCAATCCCAGCACTTTGGGAGGTGGAGGTGGGTGGATGATGAGGTCAGGAGATGGAGACCATCCTGGCTAACACAGTGAAACCCCGTCCCTACTAAAAATACACACAAAAAAAATTAGCCGGGTGTGGTGGCAGGCACCTGTAGTCCCAACTACTTGGGAGGCTGAGGCAGAAGAATGTCCTGAACCCGGGAGGTGGAGCTTGCAGTGAGCCGAGATCGCGCCCCTGCACTCCAGCCTGAGTGACAGAGTGAGACTCCATCTCAAAAAAAAAAAAAAAAAGAACTTTCATTTCCTATATGATCCAGTCATTCAACTCCTAGGCATTTATCCAACAAAGAAATGTGTCCTTAGGAAGACTTGTACACGAATGTTCACATAAGTTTATTTTTAACAGCCCCAAATAGAAACAGCTCACATATCCAGCGTGATAAACAATTGTGGTGCATCCATGAGATGGAACACCACTCAGCAATAGAAGGAATGAGCTACTTACATAACGCAACAAAATGGATAATCTCAAAATAATTATGCTGAGTAAAATAAGCCAGATCACTCAATTGTGTCACTGCATTTATATACAACTGTTAGAAAATCCAAACTAATCTGTATATATAACAGAAAGATTGGCGGTGGTTTGAAAGCAGGGCAGAGGGGCGTGGAATGCTGAACCGAGGGGCTTCAAGAGTCCTGGGAAACCAGAGCTAGTGATGGTTTTGTGGGTTTAGAGATTTGTCAAAACGCATGCAGGCGACCGCAGTGGGAGGAAGGGAGGGCGGGCGGGTGCACAGCTGGAGGCCCCCGGGGCTGGAGGAGGCGCTTGCTGCCTGGCAGGGTTCCCCTGTCATCTGCTGGGCACCGAGCCCAAGCGGCGCGTTACCCAGGTAACCCGCGTGGACGCTGAGGCTCGGGGCTGTCGCTGTGACCGGCTTCTGGTTTTCTGGTAGTCTGGTCTTTCTGGGCGGGGCCGAACGAGGTGAGGCAGCCCAGGCCACGGAGTGTGCCACCGTCGTCTGGTATTTTGATGCCAAGGAACGAGAGGCAGCCAGACGAGCATCAGCGTCAGGGCGGAAAGGAGCCTGTGCCCTGGAGCCAGGATGCAGCGCCTGGGGAGAGTCATTGCCTCCTGCCGGCATCCCAAGCCCGCCCGCTTCTCCGGCCTAGAATGCGGAGTGAGTCTCCCACCCCTTTGGCCACGGCACTTTTGCACTGGGCCGACGCTGCTCGGGCTGGGTGAAAGGTGCGGAGAGGAGCATGGGTGTGGAAGTCCTGTCAGCTAGAAATAAAAGTTTACCTCAGGGCTCCAAGACAAAAATCTTACAACGTTACTCACTTCAAACATGTGCATTTTATCTGCAGTGTGCAATTACACCACAATTAAGTTGATTTTAAAAAAACCCAAAAACTTAGAATAGGTAGGATACTATTTTTAGGACCTAGATGTAGTTGGGATCTTGAAAGTAATACATAAAACACAAGTTATGAAAGAAAAAGTATTTCTAAAGAATCTTTTTCTTCAAAAGACACCATGGATGAGGTAAAAGGCAAGTCCAGGCTGGGCATGGCGGCTCACACCTGTAATCCCAGCACTTTCGGACACCAAGGCGGGCAGATCACTTGAGGTCAGGAGTTTAAGACCAGCGTGGCCAACATGGCCAAACCCCATCTCTACTAAAAATAGAAAAATTAGCCGGGCATAGTAGCGCACGCCTATAATCCCAGTTACTCAGGAGGCTGAGGCAGAATCGCTTGAACCTGGGAGGCGGAGGTTGCAGTGAGCCAAGATGGTACCATTGCACTCCAGTCTCCCATAATAGGTGCATCCAAGAAGACGGTGTGGCCCTGCCTCTGCCTATTCACAGAAGAGAATAGGGTGCTACCCAGAACACTGGGTAACTGGAGTGGGAGGGAGCTTGGGCCAGAGGGGAGCAGTATCTCCACACACTTGCAAGTCATTTCCTACCCATCAAGGCCTTTGGTGAATAGCTCTGTATTGAGAGGCCTCCTTTATGTCCTGACTCGTTCTGGACATTATGGACTATATTGCCCCTTATGATGCAAAACCTTGAACCTACGGTCTGTTGGCTCTACCTTTAAAGTATCAGCATGTTCACCATCCAGCCACTGATCACCAATCTCATTCAAGTGGCTATCATCTCCCACCTAACTACTACATTGGTTTCACACATCACTCCACTGCTTCCCTTGGTTAGTTTACTCTCCACAGAGGCTAGAGCCCATCAATGGTCTACTCAGAATCCTGCCAGAGCCCCCATGATGCCTTCAGCTTTCTCTACCATCTGACCCCCTTATTGCCTCTCTGTGTTGTTCCTGCAGCTGACTAGGCCGGCCTTACACCAGGGGTTTTGTTCTAGCTCTTCCCTCCGATATCTGCATCCCTTTTTTTTTTCTTTTTTTGAGACGAAGTCTTGCTCTGTCACCCAGGCTGGAGTGCAGTGGCACCATCTTGGCTCACTGCAAGCTCTGCCTCCCAAGTTCATGCCATTCTCCTGCCTCAGCCTCCCGAGTAGCTGGGACTACAGGTGCCCACCACCACACCTGGCTAATTTTTTTTTTTTTTGTACTTTTTTACTAGAGACAGGGTTTCACCATGTTAGCCAGGATGGTCTTGATTTCCTGACCTCGTGATCCGCCCGCCTTGGCCTCCCAAAGTGCTGGGATTACAGGTGTAAGCCACTGTGCCCGGCCATCTGCATTCATTTCCTTCCAGTCCTTGCTCAGATGTCACCTCAATGAGGTGACTCTGACTCATCCTCAGCACCTAATATGGCAACTTGCCCTTCCCATCTGGGCACTACATCACCTACACTGTTCTTTTTCTTTGTTCCAAAGTTGTTGCCTTCTAACTACTTTTTTTTTTTTTTTTTTTTTTTTTTTTGAGACGGAGTCTCGCTCTGCCGCCCAGGCTGGAGTACAGTGGCCGGATCTCAGCTCACTGCAAGCTCCGCCTCCCGGGTTTACGCCATTCTCCTGCCTCAGCCTCCCGAGTAGCTGGGACTACAGGCGCCCGCCACCTCGCCCGGCTAGTTTTTTGTATTTTTTAGTAGAGACGGGGTTTCACCATGTTAGCCAGGATGGTCTCGATCTCCTGACCTCGTGATCCGCCCGTCTCAGCCTCCCAAAGTGCTGGGATTACAGGCTTGAGCCACCGCGCCCGGCCTCTAACTACTCTTTAACTTACTCATGTTTATTGTTTATCTCGTGCTTCTGTAAGTGCAGTGTTTGTTTTTTTCACTTTAGGGCCTGGCGCAGAGCAGGTGCTTCATAAATGTTTGCTGATGATTGAGTGATGTATGATCCTTCTCTTGGGAAAGTCATTTCCTCAGTTGGTTTCCAGAGGATGAAGCACTTCTTGAGAGGCCTTCATCTTGCTGCTGTCTCCAAGGAAGGGGCAATTCAAAGGCAAAAACCCTCTCTCACTGGTCTCACTTGTCCCCCACCAGGGACCAACAGCTTCACAGCCTCTCACTTCTGGGCTGAGAAGTGGAAGCCTGAGACAGCAACTTCCTCTCTGTTCCTTAGTGCTTCCAAGTTCCCCAGTACCCAGTGACACCACTGTGAGACAGTGGAGCTGGGCTTTTCTTCCAACCTTCCTCTTCCTATTGCTTCTCTCCTCTTCTATCCCTCCTACCTTTTAATTCATCCAACCATTATCACGCAGGAGATACTTACAGAAGCTGGGGCTACAAATGTGGAAGCAAAAGACACCCCCTTTTTTTCTTTCACATTTTAATCGAAATACAGTATAATTACATTACAGTACACTACTAAGTATACAGCTTGATGAATTCTTAACACGCATATACCTGTGTAACCACCACCCAGATCAAGATATAGAACATTTCCAGGCCCCAGAAGACCCCCTTGTACCTCTTTAGTCAATACCGCCACCCCCAGGGGTAAGTACTGCTTTCACCATGGATTACCTGCCTGTTCTTGAACTTCATATAAATGGAATCATACAGTATCACTATACCTGTGATAATGCAATATTGTTGTGTGGATATGTGGCTAATTATTATTATTATTTGAGACGGAGTTTCGCTCCTTTTGCCCAGGCTGGAGTGCAATGGTGCGAGTTCGGCCCATCGCAATCTCTGCCTCCCGGGTTCAAGCGATTCTCCTGCCTCAGCCTCCCGAGTAGCTGGGATTACAGGCATGCACCACCACCCTGGCTAATTTTGTATTTTTAGTAGAGATGGGGTTTCCTCATGTTGGTCAGGCTGGTCTTGAACTCCCGACCTCAGGTGATCTGCCTGTCTCAGCCTCCCAAAGTGCTGGGATTACAGGCGTGAGCCACTGCACCCAGCGTGGCTAATTATTTTTATTGCTAAGTAGTAATCCATTAAACTGACGTATCAAAATTTCTTTATCCATTCTCTTGGTAACAAGACATTTGGATTATCTCCTGGTTTGGACTGTCATAAATAATGCCACTGTGAGCACTCTTGTACATATCTTTTTAGCAGACAGATATTTTCGTTTCTTTTGAACAAACAAGAGTAGAATCTCTAGATCATAGTACGGGTTTATGTATAATTTTATAAGAAATTGTCAAACTTTTTCCCAAAGTGACTGTACCACATTATACTCCCATCAGCAGGGTATGAGAATTCCAGTTGGCACCATGTCGTCCCATTTGATGCTGTCAGTATTTTTATTTTTGGTCATTCTAGTGGATGTATAGTGGCAACATCCTTTATTTTAGGATAAGAATCAGCAATAATAAAAAAAGAATCTATGTAGCGATTACCTTGCCCTTTGTTTATACAGAACAGTTCCAGCTCCTTTACTGGACTAAGATCTAAAACCCCAACTCTGATTACATTTACCTCACCCCTTCCTATCTCAGGAGTTGTCTTAGTCCATTTGTGCTGCTATAACAGAATACCTGAGACTGCGTAATTTACAAAGAAATGTACTGCCTTCCGGTCTGGAGGCTGGGAAGTCCAACATCAAGGTGCTGACATATTTGGCGATGATGATTTCAAGATGGTGCCTTGGACACTGCATCCTCACAGGACAGAAGGTAAAGGACAGGGACTGCATTCTCACATGACAGAAGTTAAAGGGCACGGTGGTGGAGGGGTAGGGGTGGGGGGAGAGAAAGAAAGAGAAAGAGAGAGAGAAAGAGAAAGAGAGAAAGAGCATGCAAGTACATGCAGAATCTCTTCATGAGCCTTTTACAATGGCATTGTTGATGAAGAGTCAAACTCTGTAAAATATTTGAAGAGATTTACTCTGAGCCAAATATGGTGACCAATGGCCCCTGACACAGCTCTCAGGAGATCCTGAGGACATGCCCAGGGTGGTTAGGGTACAGCTTGGTTTTATACATTTTAGGGAGACATGAGACATCAATCAATACATATAAGATGTACAATGGTACAGAGAGTTTCCAGGTTATAGGCAGATTTAAGATTTCTGATTGGCAATTGATTTAAAGAGTTATTGTCAATAGAAAGGAATGTCTGGGGTTGTGGAGCTCAAGGTTTTATCATGCAGATGAAACTTCCAGAGATAACAGACTGTAAATGTTTCTTATCAGACTTAAAGTCTGTTCCATCACTAATTCCAGAAGGGAGGAGGGTATAATGAAGCAAGTCCAGCTTCTGCTTCCCATCATGGCCCAAACTCATTTTTCAGGTTACCTTTGGAATGCCCTTGGCCGAGGTCTATTCATATAGTTGGGGGGGGGCTTATAATTTTATTTTTTGGTTTACAACATTAATCCATTCATGACAGCAGAGCCTCATGACCGACATAAATCCCATTAGACCCTGCCTCCCAACACGACTGCACTGGGGATTAAGTTTCAACATGAATTTTGGAGGGGATAAAAACATTCAAAACATAGCAGGGGTGTTTTTCTTCATCAGTTTCCTGACACCTTTAGGTCAAAGGTATCTCTCTCATTTGAGTGCTCTCTCAAAAGTGAACAGAGCTACCTTATCTCTCTTTAGAATATGAATTCTAGTCTTATATGAACATTGAGGTTTGTGTAGCAGGTATTAGGTGATTGCCTATCATAAAACTTAGCTTCTATACGAGATAATCAGTTATGACTTTACATATTGATATGAAGAAAATAAAAAGAGGGTAATGTGACTGAGAATTAGGGAGGATGAGTCACAGCTGGCTGTTATCAGGATGTGACATCTGTGCTGAAATCTGAATGAAGAAAAGAAAACCCTGTGGCTGTACAAGGAAGAAGATTCCAGAAGAGGAAACAATACGTATAAAGGCCCTGAAGCAGGAATGGGCTTACCCTGTTTGAGGAATGGCTGGAGTCCGCAGGAGTGACAGGAGATGAGCTTGAGGGACTGAGGTGGGGTGTGGGATAGGACAGAGGCCAGTCCTGCTGAGTTTTCTAAGCTGCGAGTTAGAGTTTGGATTTTACTCTAACTACTTGGGAAGTCAGTGCAGAATGTGAGGCAAGGACCTGATGTGACATCCTAAAAGTGCACTTGGCTGCCTGCTGGAGGATGAGCTGTAGGGGGCTGGAGTGGAAGCGGAGAGATACTTCTCTTACTTCTGTCACTCTTCCTTCTCCAGCGTCTCTTTCTCTGCTTGAGCCTGAGATGGAAATTGTGGCTATATCATCCATAGATTGCTTTCCTCTCAGTGCCCACTCTGCCTAGGTTCACCTTCCTGCCAGCTGGGGCCTGTCCCAATACCTTGCCCCTTCCATCTTATCTCTCTCTTAGTCCTCTCCCTTGAATTCAGCCTGTTCTACTTGAACTTTTCCTCTTCCTCTGAAAGGGCTACTCCCCTTTGCTCACCCACAGTGAGTGCCAACACCACCCAACAACAAAAGCTCAACCCACAGGCCTGCTTTTTAAAATGATCCTCCATTACCAGTGGAAATATCTTCAAGATCTCTCTTGCCCACTGCTCACTCAAGTTCAGCTTCCTAAATGGCCATGCTGCCTTTGGTATCACCACCTACAGTCCCTCAGTCCCTTCTTTTTGAGACAGAGGATCGCTCTGTTGCCCAGGCTGGCGTGCTGGAGTGCAATGGCTTGATCTTGGCTCACTGCCACCTCCACCTCCTGGGTTCAAGCGATTCTCCCAACTCAGCCTCCCGAGTAGCTGGGATTACAGGCATCCACCATCATGGTTGGCTAATTTTTGTATTTTTGTAGAGATGAGGTTTCACCATGTTGGCCAGGCTGGTCTTGAACTCCTGACCTCAGGTGATCTGCCGGCCTTGGCCTTCCAAAGTGCTGGGATTACAGGCATGAGCCACTGCGCCTGGCCCAGTCCCTTCTATATATTAGCTGCCTGATTTGTTAAAATTCACATGTAACCTCACTACTTCCTTGCCTAAAATCTTTCAATGGGTCTCTGTAACTTCATTATAAAAGCTGTATCTCTTGTCACTCATATTTCTCCTCCCACTTTTGTTGCTCTCTGACACTCTCCATTCCAGCAACTTTAAGCCAGTTACTTATCTCCTAACATGCTCCTAAGCCTTTGCACACACTCTTTCCTTTGTCTAGACAACCTCTTCCATTTGTTCCATATCGAGTGTAAATGTCCTGCATCAGTCAACACCTGATCTGGGGCCACCTCTCCCCTTTCTAATAGAGCTGATCCTTTGCTTCTCTGAAACCCATGCACACACACAAACACACACCCCACTCCTGAGCCACTTTTACCACATTTCTTCCCTGTCATCCTCTGAAGGTGTGGATCCTCACAGGCCACAAACAAGTCTCGTCTTGAACACCTCCACACCTATCACAGGGTAGGTGCTCAATGAACGTGCAAGGAAAAAACAAATGCTGGGTGTGGTGGCTCACTCCTGTAACTTCAGCACTTTGGGAGGCTGAGGTGGGAAGATCACTTGAGCCTAGGAGTTTGAGAGCAGCCTGGGCAATGTGGCAAAACCCTGTCTCTACAAAAAATACAAAAGTTAGCTGGGCGTGGTGGCAGGCATCTATAGTCCCTGCTACTCTGGGGGCTGAGGTGGGAGGGTCATTTCAGCCTGGGAGGTCATGGCTGTAGTGAGCCAAGATGGCCCCACTGCACTCTAGCTTGAACAACATCCTGTCTCAATAAATAGGCTGGGTACAGTGGCTCACACCACAATCCCAGCACTTTGAGTGACCGAGGCGGTGGACCACCTGAGGTCAGGAGTATGAGACCAGCCTGGCCAACATGGTGAAACCCCATCTCTACTAAAAATACAAAAAATTTGCTGGGCGTGGTGGCAGACGCCTGTAATCCCAGCTACTTGGGAGGCTGAGGCAGGAGAATCGCTTGAACCTGGGAGGCAGAGGTTGCAGTGAGCCGAGATCACGCCATTGCACTCCAGCCTGGGCAACAAAAGCAAAACTCTGACCAAAAAAAAAACCAAACCAAAATAAGAAGTAAAAATGTGCAAGCAGCAAGCAGTGGGTGCATGAAAAGTGGGTCTCTCACTGAGGTGCTGAGTGAGGGAAGACAACCAGCCCAGATCAGACCCTAGGAGCAGTGGGAATGAGGGTGGACAAAATACACGAGGAGAGTGAGGAGCACAGGGACTGGGTATGGGGAAGGGAGTGAGCAAGGAAGCTCTGGGCTAGAGTCATCCTTTTTTTTTTTTTTTTTTGAGACGAAGTCTCGCTCTGTCGCCCAGGCTGGAGTGCAGTGGCCGGATCTCAGCTCACTGCAAGCTCCGCCTCCCGGGTTTATGCCATTCTCCTACCTCAGCCTCCCAAGTAGTTGGGACTACAGGCGCTCGCCACCTCGCCCGGCTAATTTTTTTTGTATTTTTTAGTAGAGACGGGGTTTCACCGTGTTAGCCAGAATGGTCTCCATCTCCTGACCTTGTGCCCGCCCGTCTCGGCCTCCCAAAGTGCTGGGATTACAGGCTTGAGCCACCGCGCCCGACCTAGAGTCATCCTTAACAGAGGTGAGGAGGCGGCTCTGTGAGGATCCCAAAGGGGCGTCAATGGGCTTTGCCAAGGGGATCCTCCAGGATCAGGCTGGGGGTCAGCACCTCAGGCTCCTTCATTTTTAGCCTCCCTGTTTGTGTTTTTTAATGGCAGCCGCCAAGGCAGTGTCCTTAACTGTGCTCCCTGCTCTATTTCCCAGCGCCTCTCCATATATATGTGTGTGTGTATGTATACTTTTTTTTTTTTTTTTTTTTTTTTTTGAGATGTAATGTTGCTCTTGCTGCCCAGGCTGGAGTGCAATGGCACAATATCGGCTCACTGCAGCCTCCAACTCCCGGGTTCAAGCGATTCTCCTGCCTCAGCCTCCCGAGTAGCTGGGTATAGGTGCCTGCCACCACGCCCGGCTAATTTTTGGTATTCTTAGTAGAGACGAGGTTTCATCATGTTGGCCAGGCTGGTCTCGAACTCCTGACCTCAGGCGATCCACCTGCCTTGGCCTCCCAACGTGTTGGGATTACAAGCGTGAGCCATCGCGCCCGGCCTATTTTTTTTCCTTAAGGCCAGGTCTTGCTCTGTTGCCCAGGCTGAAGTGCAGTGGTGCGATCCTAGCTCACTGCAACCTTGACCTCCCGAGCTCAAGCAATCCTTCCACCGCAGCCTTCTGTAGTAGACTACAGGCGCGCGCCATCACACCGGGCTAATTTTTGTGGGTTTTTTTTGGTAGAGATGGGGTCTCACTATGTTGCCCAGGGTGGTGTCAAACTCCTGAACTCAATCGATCCTCCCGCCACAGCTTCCCAAAATGCTGAGATTACAGGAATGAGCCACCGCGCCCGAACTGCTCCATACATATTGATACAGGAAAACTCACAGGATGCGTCGCTGGTAATCCATGCTCCCATAAAGCCTGGCCTCTGGAAAGAGACCTGGGAACGAGCCCTGACGTTCTCAGCCGTGGGGCTTCACAGAGAGGGGTACCTCGAATTAGGTTCCTTATCTTAAATAAAGAGAATAAGAGCAGCCACTTTCTCACAATCTTGCGAACGCCAAATGGAAGGATCCCTCGAGAGCGCTGAGAACTCGCCGAGCTCCTCCCGGGAAACCCGGGATCACGAGGCGCCATTTTGCGGACGGGCAAACTGAGGCCCGCGGCGCCGCGACTTACCCAGGCCCTTTTGCAGTGGGAGGCGGCGGTGGAAGAGGGTGGTCTCGGGCCGGGACAACGTAGTCCACCCTGCCGCCGGCTTCGACGCAGCTGCCAGAATGGTCCCTACCCCGCCCAAGTAGGGCGGTGCGAGGCGGGGCGGCCCACGCAGCCGTCACGGCGGCACAGCTGCCCGACGCCGGAAGTGCCCGCCTGGAACTCCAGCTCCCAGAAGACCCTGCGGCGCGCCCCGGTCGAAGCCGGGGGAGTAGCCGCCATTGTCCGCGGCTGAGGCGAGGCCTTTGCTCGGGCTGTAGGGCTGCGGTAGCTGCGGGGCTCGGGGGTCGGGAGAGCCGGCGGGGAAAGGCGGTGCCAGGGCGGGTCCTGCGCCTGCCCTTTCCGCGCCGGCTTTGCGCCCTCGTTGCCTTCGGCTCTCCAGCCAGCAGCCTGCCTCCGGCCTCCCGCCTCCGGGCGCTCTTCCTTGTCTGGCCGGACGGGCCTGGGTGAACTCTGCACGTCGGCTCCGCGCGCCTTTGTCCCCGAGGCCGCGCCTGGAGCTCCCAAGCGCACTGCTGGGCCGGACGTCGGCGCGGGACAAAAGCCAAACGCCCCAGGCGAGGCACCCCGAGCCTGCTGCGCCGCTTTCAAGGGGGACCGGCGGCTGCAAGCCAGGTGAGGCCGGGACGAGCTTCTGCAGCGTCGCGGCCGCGTCGGTCTTGCGGAGGAAATTTGGGTCGGTAGCTCTGGAAGCAGGTGATAAGGATGCTTCTGAGGCCATTGATGGGACGAATAACCCCGTTCATTCCCCAGCCGGCATTTCTCTCCCTGCCAGTTCACACAAAGCACTGTGAAGGACGTCAGACCTGGGTTGGAAACAGCTCCGGGTTGCCTTAAACATGCAGTGACTGTGGCGGTCACTGTCAAGTTGCAAATAACGGTGCAAAATACGGTTTGCATTCTGCGTTTTCGCGCTGATTCCGGTGCTCCTGAGGCCCACTGTGTGTTCTAGTGCTTTATACACATACCCAGGAATCCATTCGAGAGGTTGCTGACTTGTACAAAGATCTGGAACCTGAGGAGTTAGGGGTCTAGGCGCCAGGCCCATCCCTAAGTCCTCCACACACACACAAGCTTAGGCTTAGTAAATCTTGGACGTGAATTTCTTTTGGAGGTGGGATTAAATTTGCATAACGTTCACCACTTTAACCACTTTAAAGTGTGTAATTCACTGGTTTTATTGTATATTAATAAAATTGTGCAACCGGCCGGGCGCGGTGGCTCAAGCCTGTAATCCCAGCACTTTGGGAGGCCGAGACGGGTGGATCACGAGGTCAGGAGATCGAGAGCATCCTGGCTAACACGGTGAAACCCCGTCTCTACTAAAAAATACAAAAAAAAAAACTAGCCGGGCGAGATGGCGGGCGCCTGTAGTCCCAGCTACTCGGGAGGATGAGGCAGGAGAATGGCGTAAACCCCGGAGGCGGAGCTTGCAGTGAGCTGAGATCCGGCCACTGCACTCCAGCCCGGGCGACACAGGGAGACTCCGTCTCAAAAAAAAAAAAAAAAAAAAAATTGTGCAACCATCCCCATTATCTAATTTTAGAACATTTCATCACCCCACAAAGAAACCCTTGTTCCCATTAAGCAGTCACTCCCCATTTCATTTTTCCCCCAGCTCTAGGCAACCACTAATATATGAGGATTGCAAGTTGATTTTACAATAATTGTTGTCAATCCAAAAGTTCCATTTGTGTTGTGACTGGCTGTCTCTTGGGAATGGCTGACAAATTTGTACCCTCTCTATCAGGATCATGCTTTTTTCCAGCTTATGCAAATTACCCTTCATTTCTCTCCAGGAATTGTTACTTTTTTGACATGTAAATTCTCTTTTCTGATGATGCTCCTTGCAAGTTTTTTTGTCGCTTCTGTGGATGGATTCCCTTCTTTGTTCCCACTTGGTTTTCTATGAGAAAGGACTAGTTTTGTCTTCTTTCACTTTTGTCACTAGGTTGAAATTTGCAGTGTTCCTGAGCAGGTGTCCTCAGGATGGCAGCCATCAACCCATGGGCCTCCTGGGGTGAGTCCAAATTGTGTTTCTTCTGGGCCTCCCCTAACATTAGCTGCTGCGGTCATGGGTCAGAGCTGGGACGGGCTGAGGACTTTTGAGGATGGAAGGGGGTCTATCTTGGTACAAAATTAGAACTGATTGGTGGTAAAGGAGGAAAATTGTTGGCATAAAAGACACTAACTTTTATGTGCTTTATAGTCATCTCCTGAGAGGCGTCATTAGTTTTAAGAGATTTTCTGGTGGTTTATGGGGTTTCCTAAACAACAGTAATACATATAAGAAAATATTGTCTCTACTGCTCCCATATATATTTTTACCTTTGTTGTTTTTACTTATATAGCATTGGTCGGTAACTTTAAAACAGTGTTAAGCAATAGCGACTCACCTGTGCATTGCCTGTGTGAATCCAGCTTATGTTGGATTTTTTTACACGCCTTTGGGCTCTGTTTATGGAATTTTGTAGCGCCCATTAGCAAGTCAGTCTCCTCTTGTATTTTGTCGCCTCGAATCACTAGGTTTGGTGTCACAGTCCTAACCTGATCCTTCTGTGCAGGTGCCCTTACGGACCAGTCTTGGGGGATGACGGCTGTTGACCCATGGGCCTCCTGGGGTGAGTCAAGAGCCCGGTCAGCTGTGGGCTGCCATATTGTGGCCTCTCGCTGTAGTGCTCTGCCACAGCTGGAGATTAGAATGGGGACCAGGTGGGCTGGGCACGGCGGCTCACGCCTGTAATCCCAGCACTTTGGGAGGCCAAGGCGGGCAGACCACAAGGTCAGGAGATCGAGACCATCCTGGCTAACACGCTGAAACCCCGTCTCTACTAAATATACAAAAAGTTAGCTGGGCAAGGTGGCGGGCGCCTGTAGTCCCAGCTACTCGGGAGGCTGAGACAGGAGAATGGCGTGAACCTGGGAGGCAGAGCTTGCAGTGAGCCAAGATCACGCCACTGCAGTCCAGCCTGGGTGACAGAGCCAGACTCCATCTTAAAAAAAAAAAGAATGGGGAACAGGTGGGGCTTTAGGGCAGGTGGTCCAGATCTGTCTATGTGCAGAGTTGGAGCAAGGAGGGATCAGAAAACTAGTGAGCAATAAGGTGATGGTGACATCTCAAGATGCATGAGAATTCATGTGTGGCCATTTAGGATTCAGGCCCAGGAAGGTTGTGACCAGACACTGCTTCTCAGAGATGGTACCTAATAGCACAGTGGGGGCAATGAGAGATTCATGTGTTCAAGTACTTTCCTAACCTTCTCTGAACCCTAATTCCTTCATCTATAGAATGAGGAAGTAGGTCTCTTCCCTCATTCAAGGGGGAGGGGCAGGGGCTGGTCCTCAGCCCCGCAGAAGGACAGGTGAGCTCCTGGCAGCGAGAGCTGCCTCCATGACTTTTTTCTCGTTTCTTAGCTCTGTGTCCTCAGGATCCTGCCTGGCACGTGGAGGGGAACCTCGAGGAGGGGAGGAGGGCCACTGGGCTCCCAGCAGCCCAGGTTCAGGTGAGATGGGGCTGTTCTGTTCCCAAAGGATGATGTCCAGGTTATCCTTGGTCATCCCAGTTGATGTGGCTCACCAGTTTACAACAGTTGGAGTTTGGGTAGGAAAGGAAGCAACTGGAAGTTAATGCTTCCTGAGAGGAGGCAGGCAAAATCAGGCTGATTTTAGTGCCTCGGAGCCTTGCTCGGAGGCTGGCCTTGCGGACCAGCCTGTCCGCAGTGCTGAGCTCCGACTAGCCTGGCCTTGCGGACCTGCCTGTCCACAGGGCTGAGCTCCGACTAGCCTGGCCTTGCGGACCCGCCTGTCCACAGTGCTGAGCTCCTACTAGCCTGGCTGCTTGTGGGGCATGAGGGGCAGCCCTTTTGGCTGGCAGCCCCACTTCTCTCTTGCCACCTTCACTTATGTCTTTAGCACCTGATTTGGGCTTATGCTGTGCAGTGCCTGCTGTGAGGGGAACAAGGACAGGTGTGAGCCTCCACCCTGAGGAGCTCCCAGACCCTTTTCCAGGGTTATTCACTCAGCTGAGGACATCTCACGGCCTACCTGGAGCCACACATGCAGTGTGGGATGTGAGAAACCTGAGACGGGTAGGATAGGCCCGGAGGAGCTCAGTCACCTGATGAGTTGGGAGATGGGACAGAGTCTGTGTGAGGTCAGCTTTTGCTGTGAGGGGAAGGCTGCTTGGGAGACCTGGGCCAAGAGGTGAAAAGAATGCATCAGCCAGTTGGGCACAGCCTGGTGAGTGGGAGTCTGGCCTCCTGCAGCACTACAGGGGTGGGGGGTGGCAGGCACACTACGTGACCAGTGTTTGAGTGAGACTGACTCCAGTTAGATTTTAGGCTAGAGAGGCCAGAATGAACCCAGCCAGGCCCTGAATGCCTGCTGCAGAGCCTCAGAAGTCTTGGGATCAGGGGGCACCAGGGTTCGAAATGTGGTGATGGTTGTGGAAGAGGAGGGCTGTGGGAAGCAGGCTGGTGTTTCAGGCTTCAGTCTGACCAGGACCTTGGAACTAGGGAGGAGAGGTATGAGGAAATCAAAGCAGGGGCCTTTGTGATTATGGGGACAGGGTGGCTCCTGAGAGAAATAGGACAACGGAGTCACTTAGGAAAGGTGTCATCTCTTTGCGCTCCTCCTGCCCAGCCTCCTCACCACATGCAACCACTTAAAAAAATTTTTATAATAGCTTTATTGAGATGGTACTGACATACTGTAAAGTTTATCCTTTTAAAGTTTATAATTCTGTGGTTTTTAGTATAGTCACAGAATTGTGCAACAATCACCAGTATCTAATTCTAGAACATTTTCATCACCCCAAAAATAAATCCTGTACCCATTAGTAGTCACTCCCTGTCCCCCTCCTCCCTCCCAACCACTAGTGTACTTTCTGTTTCTATGAATTTGCCTAGTCTGGACTTTCCTAAAAATGGAATCATAATATGGCACAGTCTTTTTTGTCTGGCTTTTTTCACTTAGCATAGTGTTTGCGTTTTCAAGAGTTACCCATGTTGTAGCATTGCGTCAATATTTCTTTTAATGACTGAGGCAGCCATTTTTAACTTTCTGTTTTCAGTTTTTCAGAGTTGTCTCTGTATTTCTAAATGGGAGATTTTTAAAAATTGGTTTTTTCTAATTCATCAAAGTTACATTTACCCTGTTAACTCCCTGCTATGAAAGATGAAGAAAAACAGTTTCATTACTTTTTTTTAGGTCTTTTATTTTTAAGTTAAAATAATGAATCAAGCAGATGTGACATACTTGGATATAAAACAATTTAAAAATCATGTCTCTACTTTGTGCCTCCCCCTGAAATTAAAAAATATTAATGAAACCGCCCACAGTTTCAAATCTGGTGGGTGAAATACATCATAAGTATGCTGTCCCCACTTGGCAGCGTTGCTATCCCTGGTCCGGATGAGATGGGAAGCAGACGGCCTGAACCATATGATGCAAGGTGATTGTTGCCTGGTATCAGAACTTGGGCAGCTATGAGGTTTGCTGCTGTTACAATGTACAGTCATTATTAAATCCTAAAACAGAATCATCAGTAGTGAAGCTAGGCTAGCCTGAAAGATGGCCCGTGAATCAGATTCTGAGGAGTAGAAGTTAGCTATAATAAAACACTGCAAAGAAGCCCTGTTAACCACCATACTACACTCTGCTGTTAATTTATGCTAGGCTTTCTGAGAATTATCCAAGTTAATGCCGAGAAAATAAAACAGAATTAAAAATAACAACATCCTCCAATGTCTGAAGAGTTGTGATTTCTGATAACATGCTCCTGGCTGGCCCCCCTCCCCACACTTTGGATTTTTTCCTGTGGGAAACTTGGATTTGACTGCTGTGTGTTTTTAACTAAGTGAGATCTTCAGGAATGCAAAAGAACCCGGTGTCCTTTGTTGTTCCCTCCAAGTTTAAATATTTATTGAAATAAAGCATTTATCTGGTGAAAACATCAAATGCTGTCATCCCTCATTATCTGAATAGTCCATTCATGGAAGTACGTTGAATAGTGAGGTTTTAACTACAGAAGCCCAGATCCCCTTATTTCTAGAAATAGGGGGAAATAATAATTGTAGTGATAATATCTCATTCCATCTAAAAAACCCCAACCAGCCTCTCCAAATATGGAAGCATTCAAACCCCTCTGTAACAATCCACCTAGGATATCTGCGTAACAAACATGATGTACATAAAACACCAATAATAATCTGCGCTCATCCTTGGTCGGACTTGGGGATGTGCCTAGTCTAGTTCTGTTTTCCTTCTCTGCAGTGAAATCTACCATAGAAGCCATCTGAATTGCCCCAGGTTCCTTGAAGGGGGAGCAGTTGGGCAAGATCTGTTAGCAAACATCTGAGACCCAGCTTAGCACCCTTGGTCTTCTCTCCTTCAGACTCTCACAGGGTTTAAATGTGTGGCTGGTTTGTTAGCAGATTCCATAAAGTGTTTTAGAATGCCTAGATAAGTGCTTATACGTGTGTACAAAGTGAAGAATGTTTATGAGAATTTGGGTGAAACACGTTTGCAAGTCATCCTAGGATATAATTGAAAAATGCAGATGTAGCTCATGAGGGTGACCTGTGGACCAGAAGGGTTTGCTCCTCCCTCTAGCAGGACTCTTCTCTCTTTAGCACCCTTGTGGTAACCTCAGCATCAGGCAACAGTGAAACCTGCATTTCCTCTCCTATCCTTGAAGGGTCCCTCTCATCTCCACAGCCTGTGACACTAGGTTCCTGTCTTCCACCATCTCTTCCTTCTGGCCTTTCGGTTTTGCATTTTCCTTTGCAATTCTAGGCCAAAGGTGTTTACTGTGTCCCCTTACCATTCATTTACTTATTTTTATTTTTGAGGCAGAGTCTCATTGTGTTGTACATAATGGATTGCAGTGGCACGATCTCAGCTTGATGCAGCCTCCCCTCCTGGGTTCAAGGGATTCTCATGCCTCAACCTCCTGAGTAGCTGAGATTACAGGCATGCACCACCACACCCGGCTAATTTTTGTATTTTTAGTCGAGACAGAGTTTCACCATGTTGGTCAGTCTGGCCTCAAACTTCTGACCTCAGGTGATTTGCCTGCCTTGCCCTCTCAAAACGCTGGGATTACAGGCATGAGCCATTGTGCGCGGTCCCATTACCATCCTTGAGGTGAGGCCTCCATGATTTGTGGGCCAGGACATGATTACATATTCAGCTGGGGGCAGCTCTTTTTTTCTTCCTGCTTTTTAGCCCATGGGCCTTACAGTTTGAAAATGTCCCCTTTTTCATTTCTGAATTTTTTAAAAATTTATTTTAATTTTAATTTTAACAAATTTCATAATTACAGAAGAGTATAAAAAGGAAGCAAATGGCATCACCATCAGTGAACAATTATTACTGTTTTGTCATATTTGTTACCGTTTTCTTCTTTTACATAGTACTCTGTCTTTCCACCATTTCTCAGGCAACCACTCATGGATTCAGTTTGTACACAGCTAATTCGTTTTCATATGCATACGTAGATGATAAACCATATAGACATAGTCTTTTTCTTTTTTTGAGACAGAGTCTCACTGCGTTGCCCATACTGGAGTGCAGTGGGTGATCTCGGCTCACTGCAATCTCCGCCTCCCGGGTTCAAAGGATTCTTGTGCTTTAGCCTCCCAAGTAGCTAGGATTGCAGGCATGTGCCACCATATCTGGCTAATTTTTGTATTTTTAATAGAGGTGGGGTTTTGTCATCCTGGGCAGGCTGTTCTCGAATTCCTGGCCTCAGTGATCTGCCTGCCTCGGCTTCCCAAAGTGCTGGGATTATAGGTGTGAGCCCCTGCACCTGGTCAAACACTCTATTTTTTTCCCAGTGATTTTTTTCTACATGTAGTTTTCCTATAATTTTCTTTTTTTGACTTTGAGGTCCATCCATGTTGATAGATACGGAGAAGTCAGGCTTATTCCTTTTGTGCTGCCAAGTGTATCCATTAGAGAAGTGCGCCTCTGTTCATAGTTTCTTTTATGGACAGGTTTATAAATTCCTCTTTCCCCCATTGTTTTTGCTGCTGGAGCCAAAGCTGTGTGAACATTCCTGTAGCTTCACTTTGTGCAAGTGTGTATGTAGTTTTTTATCTAGGCATACCCCTAGAAGCAGAATTGTACCTGGTTTTAGGTATTTTTTTTTTTTTTTTGAGATGGAATCTTGCTCTGTGGCCCAGGCTGCAGTGCAGTGGCGCAATCTCAGCTCACTGCAATCTCCGCCTCCCCGGTTCAAGCGATTCTCCTGCCTCAGCCTCCTGAGTAGCTGGGACTACAGGTGCATGCCACCACACCCAGCTAATTTTTATTTTTATTTTTATTTTTATTTATTTTTTTTTTGACGCGGAGTCTTGCTCTGTGCCCCAGGCTGGAGTGCAGTGGCGCGATCTCGGCTCACTGCAAGCTCCGCTCCCCCGGGTTCACGCCATTCTCCTGCCTCAGCCTCCCGAGTAGCTGGGACTACAGGCGCCCGCCACCTTGCCCGGCTAGTTTTTTGTATTTTTTAGTAGAGATGGAGTTTCACCGTGTTAGCCAGGATGGTCTTGATCTCCTGACCTCGTGATCCACCCGTCTCGGCCTCCCAAAGTGCTGGGATTACAGGCTTGAGCCACCACGCCCGGCCTTGTAGCTTGTCTTAACTGGTGGTGTCTTGTCAGTCAGATGTTTGAATGTTGGTATGTCTTTGTCAAATGTGCCTATCTTTGTTTATGGCTAGTGTTTTTGTGTGTCTTATTTTAAGAAGTCTTGTGTTATTTAAAAAGTAATACTTCCCTCTTGTCCTTTTCCTTTATGTTCTCTTTCTGGGCTCTTCTGTTAGGTGGTGGACCTCCTGAACAAATTGCCATGTCTCTGATCTCTTTATATTCCATGTCCTTTTCTTGGCAGAGTTTGGGGGTGTGATGATCATGTTCTCACCACAGCAGAACTGTCTAGGGCCTCCTGAACTAATTGCTGTGTCTTCTGGTCATTTCTTACTCTGTGAAGGCTTTCCTCTTCTCTCAGCCTCTCTTGTAGCATCCTGTCCCACTTTATACTGAAATCACTCTGATCTGAGAATCTGAGAATAGGAATTACAGTTCTCTGAAAGTTGAATGTGGCTGTTGTCTGGATTCTCTGGCCTTGTGGCTACTTAGTTCAGTCTCTTGATCTGCATCAGGGGTTTCTCATGTCCAAGAGTCGTCTGGTCTAGGGCAGGGCTGTGAGGCTGGAAGTCCTGCTCTACTGCAGCTGCGTAGGTCTGATTCCTGATTGGTGCTTTCCGCTCCCCTCTGCCCTCCTGGTGAGGCATGCCCTGGGTTTTGTGGGCCTTCATGGGCCAGGGTCAGCCGATCAGCTCTACTTCCAGTTTCATAGATAAAGAGCTGTGAGGCCACAGACTCCCTTCTCTTCCCCATCTGGTGGGACTGAAGAGGTCTCCACGCATCTGGGCAGCCTGAGAACTTAGCCGCAGTCTGAAGTCTGAGGAGGCTCCTGGGACTTTTGCCTGGGTATAAGTGCATGGCTGCTGGCAGTGCCGCCCACGAGGTGGGGCACTTGCAAAGCTATTCAAGTGCAGGCTTCTGCCTGCTGTTCTCAGCCTGACTCACTCCTGCCTCTCCTAGAGTCCTCTTGCAGGAAGCACCTGCTTCACCATGGTGCCTCCTAGTGTGGGGCTGGATTCGCCTCTAGTCTAGTTGGTCAGCCTCACCTTCATCTGTTCTGCCCCTGGGAGGAATGAGTGGAATTCAAGGTGCTGACGCCCCCATTTTTTTTCACTGGCTGGGTTATTTCTTTAACTTTCTTTAAAAAAAAAAAAAAAAAAAAACTTGGCCGGGCGCGGTGGCTCAAGCCTGTAATCCCAGCACTTTGGGAGGCCGAGATGGGCAGATCACAAGGTCAGGAGATCGAGACCATCCTGGCTAACACGGTGAAACCCCGTCTCTACTAAAAAATACAAAAAACTAGCCGGGCGGGTTGGCGGGCACCTGTAGTCCCAGCTACTCGGGTGGCTGAGGCAGGAGAATGGCGTGAACCCGGGAGGCGGAGCTTGCAGTGAGCAGAGATCCAGCCACTGCACTCCAGCCTGGGTGACAGAGCGAGACTCCGTCTCAAAAAACAAAACAAAACAAAACAAAAAAAACTTGTTAGGAGATTTTTGAACCCCAAAGTAGAAGATGAACCCTGTATTAGTTTGGTTTTATGTTGCTATTGTAATAGACTACCACAGACTTTATGGCTTAGAACAACATGAATTTATTCTACTGTTCTGCAGCTCGGAAGTCTAAAATGGGTCTGCAGGGCTGTGTTTCTTCTGGAGGCTCAAGGGAGACTGCTTCCTGGCTCATGTCCTGTCCTCTTTCATGAGCCATTTCCTGGCTCATGCCCTGTCCTCCGTCTGCAAAGTCCATCACTCCGACCTCTGCTTGTGTCATATCTTCTGTGACTCAGACTCCTGCCTCCCTCTCTCACTGATAAGGACTTTGGTGATTACATTGGGCCACCTGGGTAATCCAGGATAATCCCACTAAAGATTCTTAATTAGGCCGGGCGCGGTGGCTCAAGCCTGTAATCCCAGCACTTTGGGAGGCCGAGACGGGCGGATCACGAGGTCAGGAGATCGAAACCATCCTGGCTAACACGGTGAAACCCCGTCTCTATTAAGAAATACAAAAAACTAGCCGGGCGAGGTGGCGGGCGCCTGTAGTCCCAGCTACTCGGGAGGCTGAGGCCGGAGAATGGCGTGAACCCGGGGGAGCGGAGCTTGCAGTGAGCTGAGATCCGGCCACTGCACTCCAGCCTGGGCGACAGAGCGAGACTCCGTCTCAAAAAAAAAAAAAAAAAAAAAAAAAAAAAAAAGATTCTTAATTATATCTATAAAGTTCCTTTTATCATTAAGATAACAGTCACAGGTTCTAGGATTAGGACATGGGCATCTTTTGGGGGCTGTCATTCAGCCTGCTGCAAGCACCCATGTTGACCAGCTTCAGCAGCTGTCAGCTTTCTGCTTTCTGCATTTATTTTCATCTATTCCAACACAACCTTTTTTAAACTGGAGGATTTGAAAGCAAATCTCAGAATTGTATCGTTTCACCTGTGAGTGTTTCTGTGTATGTATCTAAGAGATATGTACCCTTAAGGAAGAAATCATAATACGTTTATCATACTCAGCAAAATTACCCATAATTCCTCAATGTTACCCGATATCCAGTTCATACTGTTTTCTCTACATGTCCCTAAGATAGCTTTTTACAGTTGTTGGTTTGTTCAAATCAGGATCCAAACAAGGCTCACACACTGCACGTGCTTCCTATGCGGAAGAAGCTAGGTCACTGGTCTCGTTGATTTGCCTGATTTTTGCCTTCATGATGTCATTGAATACGTTCCTCCATCGCCTCGTCTCCTGTGAGCAGTAGTTGGACTAGAGGCCTGAGTAGACTCATCTGGTATTTTTAGAAAGAATACTTCGTAGGTGGTGCTGGGTTCTTCGTACTGCTTGCATCCGTAAGCACATGGTGTCTGGTTGTCCCATTTTCAGGTATGGTGGGTTAGTGGGTGCAGGTACTGTCAGGCTGACCCCTCCATTATAAAGCCCCCTGTCTACCTTTCACCTGCGGCTGAGCAGTCATTGATGGTCATGCCACTGTCCACTGTTTTATTCGGGACTGCAGAACCGCTCTCACAATTTCATTCCTCTTGTGTTTATTAGACCTAATTCCTGTATTTTTAAACATATAATGATTCCACTGGGGTCTTGGGAGGGGTGGGAAGTGAATTTGTGGCTTGGTCTACCAGCTGGACAGCGTTAGGGTGTGGGTTTGCACCTTGTCAGTGTAGGTGAACATCAAAGCCATCTAAGAAGGTGCTACCCCAGGGAGGTTACGATGTGTGAGAGAAGCACCGGGTCAGAGGCACCCTGGGTCATCAGCACAGCTGCCTAGCTGCCTCCCCAGGTGCTGTTGCTCTGTGAAAGTGCATCTGGCGTAGGTGTGGTGCACTTCTCTGTCCATGTTACATTTACTTTTTGTTTTTTGTTTTTTTATTTTTTGAGACAGAGTTTCACTCTGTCGCCCAGGCTGGAGTGCAGTTATGCGATCTTGGCTCACTGCAGCTTTGCCTCCCGGGTTCAAGGGATTCTCGTTCCTCAGCCTTCTGAGTAGCTGGGATTACAGGAGTGCTCCACCATGTCCAGCTAATTTTTGTACTTTTAGTAGAGATGGGATTTCATCATCTTGGCCAGGCTGGTATTGAACTCCTGACCTCAAATGATCCACCCACCTTGGCCTCCCAAAGTGTTGGGATTACAGGCATGAGCCAGTGCTCCCAACTCCCATGTTACATTTAAATAAAAAAAAAAATTACATTACCATAAAATGTAGAAACAGTAGCCGTCAAGCATACTGAGGTCTGGGCAGTCTGTGAGAGGAAAACCAAGAAGTTGTCATTGACCATGGGGTTTGGGAGGGTATCATAGAGGGAGGTTGTGGCCAGCACTTCTAAATGCTGCATAGGCCAAGAAGGTAAAGGCAGAAATCAAACTTTGGACTTGGCAATCACAAGACATTGGTGAGATCTTGGTGAGAGCCTGGTAAAAATAAGACTCATATAATTATTGCTCCAAAATACTTCAATATAGATCAGCAAAAATGACAAATATTCAGAAAAAATTTCCATTACCAAGGAACAGGAAAACGGATAATAAAGGCAGAGAAGGAACTGCCCTGGGGCAAGGCCGGACGACAAGGAAGGAGAGAAGGTGAGAGTGCACTGTACCTTGCAGGAGGAGGTTGACTGCCAGAAGCAGTGGGACAAGGGTGCGGGAGACATCTCTACAGGGGGTGTGAGGCTGCAGGAGGGGTGATTCTGTGCCTCTGAGGACGTGAGACACAGAAGAAATGGGACAAGGGTGCAGGAGACATCTCTACAGGGGGTGTGAGGCTTCGGGAGGGATGATTCTTTGCCTCCGAGGATGTGGGACACAGAGGTGAGGTTCAGCCATGGAAAAGAGGATGGACAGTCCTTGCCGTGGGGTACAGTAAGGCTGAGCCTGGGGAGTTGTGAGCAGGAGTTGACTTTTCAGGGTGTGGTATTTATTGGAGCAGAAGCAGTTCTTTGTTTTAAGCCCATCATGTGAAGGTAGAGGGGAAGCAATTGAGACAATAAAAGTTGATACACTGAAGATTCAGCAGGGAGGGCTGGCTCAGATCAGGACTTGAGGCTGGGTGCAGTGGCTCATGCCTGTAATCCCAGCACTTTTGGAGGCCAAGGTGGGCGGATCACCTGAGATCAGGAGTTCAAGAGCAGCCTGTTGAACATGGTGAAACCCCATCTCTACTAAAAATACAAAAATTAGCCGGGCGTGGTGGTGCACGCCTATTGTCCCAGCTACTCAGCAGGCTGAGGCAGGAGGATCACTTGAACCTGGGAGGCAGAGGTTGTAGTGAGCTGAGATCGCACCATGGCATTCCAGCCTGGGCGAGAGTTAGACTCTGTCTCGAGAAAAATAATTTAAAAATAATAATAAAAAGACTTGAGGGATGTATTCATAGGAAAAGCCAGACTTAGGTTACCTTTCCTTTTTCCTTCTAGTTTTCCAGTTTTCTTGCTTTCATTAAAAAAAAAAAAAAATCAGTTTAGATTATTTGTAACTAAAGTGCTTTTGATGGCAGCTGTAACCAATTTTCCTTGGACTGGGCTGCTCTGGGGCATCCTGCACACCCTTAGCTTCAGTCCTTGGGACAGAGATGCACTGGGAATGGAAGGCTCCCCACCATGGCCAGAAAGACAACTTGTGAATGTACAGATCACCCTTTCAGGTCCTTGATCTGGGTGTTGAAGCAAAGACTCCATCCTAAAGGTCTCTGGCTTGCAACCATTGCTTATAGCCTGTTGCCGCACCGGTCCAGGCCTTATTACATGACTGCCTTTCCAGAAGAGGGGCATTGCCAAGGTGGGGGACATAGCCAGTGTGCTGGAATTTGGCAAGAGTCTTCGAAGAGACCTGCTCAGCTTTGCTGTGGTTCTTGTGGGCCCAGGTATCTAATTCCCTAAGAGTATATACCAAAGATGGGGTCTTGGGTGGTTCTCAATGAGCCCTGCCTCACATTAGTCAGACTCGTGAATAACCAGGACAGTTTCTCTATATCCTGTCTTCTCTCCCCAGGGCTGTCAGCCTCACTCCATCCCTAGAAATATTGGAGGCGGTGGTCACAGGCTGAGAAGGAACATTTGTGTTCTTTTAGGAACCAGTGACCTTCAAGGACGTGGCCGTGGACTTCACCCAAGAAGAGTGGGGGCAGCTGGACCTTGTTCAGAGGACTCTGTACCGCGATGTGATGCTGGAGACCTATGGGCACCTGCTCTCTGTGGGTAAGGCAGGTGCTGCCCAAGTAAACGAAGCTGTTCCCATGGTAATGCCTTCAGCTGCTCCATGTTTAGAAGCTCGTTGCAGGGGCGAGGGTGGTGTCTCAGAAGAGCTGAGATGATCTTGGGCCCTGAGGTTCGGGGACAAAACTCCTAATGCTTACAGAGCACGGAGTGGGAAGGACCTTGCGTATTCTGCCCAGGTTGAGAAGTCACAGGGAGGAATAAGCAAGAGAAGCTTTCTTTAGCTGTCCCAACGCCTCATGACACGAGTTCCATGCTTTTCCTCCATGCACAGGAAATCAGATTGCCAAGCCTGAGGTCATCTCCCTGTTGGAGCAAGGAGAAGAGCCATGGTCGGTGGAGCAGGCATGTCCTCAACGCACTTGTCCAGGTGAGGGCAGAGCCCAGGCTGAACAAGGAACGGAATTCCCCCCAGGCCCTCTTTGTTAAGAAATGGAGGCCGGGCGCGGTGGCTCAAGCCTGTAATCCCAGCACTTTGGGAGGCCGGGACAAGTGGATCACGAGGTCAGGAGATCGAGACCATCCTGGTGAACAGGTGAAACCTCGTCTCTACTAAAAAATACAAAAAACTAAGGCCGGGCGCGGTGGCTCAAGCCTGTAATCCCAGCACTTTGGGAGGCCGAGACGGGCGGATCACGAGGTCAGAAGATCGAGACCATCCTGGCTAACACAGTGAAACCCCATCTCTACTAAAAAATAAAAAAAACTAGCCGGGCGAGGTGGCGGGCGCCTGCAGTCCCAGCTACTCGGGAGGCTGAGGCAGGAGAATGGCATAAACCCGGGAGGCGGAGCTTGCAGTGAGCTGAGATCCGGCCACTGCACTCCAGCCTGGGTGACAGAGCCAGACTCCGTCTCAAAAAAAAAAAAAAAAAAAAATACAAAAAACTAGCCGGGCAAGGTGGCGGGCGCCTGTAGTCCCAGCTGCTTGGGAGGCTGAGGCAGGAGAATGGCGTGAACCCGGGAGGCAGAGCTTGCAGTGAACTGAGATCCGGCCACTGCACTCCAGCCTGGGTGACAGAGCGAGACTCCGTCTCAAAAAAAAAAGAAACGGAATAAGGCCATGAAGAGTTACCTTCCTCAGATATATTTAGAATTCCCTCTAAAGAGCTTTCTTCTCTTGCTGCTTTTGATTTAGAGCAAAGAAGCATCACCATCCTAATAAGATAGCCATTTTCATGTGCTGCAGTTTCCCTCCCTCACTGGCGGCTCTCTTGATGGTCCTGTTTTCTGCGGTCCCTTCTTCTAACGTTACCTCTCATCCATGTAGCTACTTAAAATGTTTTCCTTATTCCCTCTGTTGCCAAACTTGTAACCTATAACTACAGATACTTCTTTAAAAAAAATAGGTTTTTTGGGCTTTTTGGTTTGTTTGTTTTGGGACAGAGTCTCGCTCTGTCGCTCAGGCTGGAGTGAGTAGTGCGATCTCTGCTCACTGCAACCTCCGCATCCCGGGTTCAAGCGATTCTCCAGCCTCAGCCTACTGAGTAGCTGGGATTACAGGCACCCGCCACTATGCCTGGCTGTTTTTTGTATTTTTAGTAGAGACAGAGTTTCACAATGTTGGCCAGGCTGGTCTCGAACTCCTGATCTCAAGTAATCCACCCACCTCATCCTCGCAAAGTGCTGGGATTACAGTATGAGCCACGGTGCCCGGCTTGGGCTTTTGTTCTTTCTTACTGAGATCTTCTTGGATACCAAACAAAATAGATTTTTAAAATATAGGTAATGTTCAAATACCTGAAAGCTACTTAAAATGTGTAAGCTAAAAAAAAAAAAAACTCCTTTATTAAAAAAACTAGCTGGGCTTTGTGGGGCATGTCTGTGGTCCCAGCTACTCAGGGGGCTGAGGTGAAGATTGCTTGAGCCTGGGATGTTGAGGCTGTAGTGAGCTGTGATTTCACCATTGCACTCCAGCCTGAGTAACAGAGCAAGACCCTGTCTCAAAAACAACACCAAAAATAATTCATTCATACTCCTTGTTCTTAGTCACATTACTGTTATTCCCCCAAAACAGAGATACACAGAGGCATACACACAGGTAACCACTTTTCTTTTACTATAAAATCTTGAGTTATTTTGGCCGGGCACGGTGGCTCACACCTGTAATCCCAGCACTTTGGGAGGCCGAGGTGGGTGGATCACAAGGTCAGGAGATTGAGACCATCCTGGCTAACACGGTGAAACCCTGTCTCTACTAAAAATATAAACAATTAGCCGGGCGTGGTGGCAGGCGCCTGTAGTCCCAGCTACTTGGGGGGCTGAGGCAGGAGAACAGCATGAACCCGAGAGGCAGAGCTTGCAGTGAACCGAGATCACACCACTGCACTCTAGCCTGGGCGAGAATGTGAGACTCTGTCTCAAAAAAAAAAAAAAAAAGAAAACTTGAGTTATTTTCTTGATAGTTGCCCTGGGGATTACAATTAACATCTTTTGAGACAAGGTCTTGCTCTTCTGCCCAGACTGGAGTGCAGTAGCACAATCTTGACTTACTGCAACCTCTGCATTGCAAGCTTAGGCAGTCCTCCCACCGCAGCCTCCTGGGTAGCTGGGACTACAGCCATGCACCGTCATGCTCAGTTAATTAAAAAAAAAATTTTTTTTTTGTAGAGACGAGGTCTCACTGTATTGCCTAGGCTAGTCTTGAACTCCTGTGCATAAGCAATCCTCCTGCCTTGGCCTCCCAAAGTGCTGAGATTATAGGTGTGAGCCACAACGCCTGGCCTTACAATTGACATCTTGATTTATGACAATGTAGTTTGGATTAATACTAGTTTAATATTAATAGTATATCAAAACTTTGTTTCTGTATAGCTCTGTCCTCCTCCTTTTATGCTGTTTTGTCACAGATTACATCTTTATACATTGTGTATTCATGAATATAGATTTATAATTATTGCTTTATGCAGTTGTCTTCTAACAGACTAAGAAAAGGAGCTAGAAACAAGAATTGTATTTATATTGTCTTTTCATACTTATGTAGCTGCCTTTATTGATGTTTTTTATTTAGAGTTACTGTTGAATGTTCTTTCATTTCAGCATGAGGGACTCATTTTAGCATTTCCACTCTGTTGCCCAGGCTGGAGTGCAGTGACATGATCATGGCTCACTGTAGTCTCAACTTTCTAGGCTCAAGTGATCCTCCCATCTCAGCCTCCTGAGTAGCTGGGACTATAGGTGCACACGACGACGCCTCACTATGTTGCCTAGGCTGGTCTTGAACTCCTGAGCTCGAGTGATGCCCCCGCCTCAGCATCTCAAAGTGCTGGGATTACAGGCATGAGGCACTATCCCCAGCCAGCATTTCCTATAGGACAGGTTTGCTAACAGCAAACTGTGGCGTTTTGTTTATCTGGAAATCTCTTGATTTCTCCTTCATTTTTGAAGGATAATTTTACTGAGTGTAGAATTCTTTTTTTTGTTTGTTTGTTTTTGTTTTTGAGACGGAGTCCACTGTGTCCCCTAGGCTGGAGTGCAGTGACGCAGTCTTGGCTCACTGCAACCTCTGCTTCCTGGGTTCAAGCGATTCTCCTGCCTCAGCCTCCTGAGTAGCTGGGATTACAGGCACCCACCACCACGCCGGACTACTTTTTTTTTTTTTTTTTTGTATTTTTAGTAGAGACGGGGTTTCACCGTGTTAGCCAGGATGGTCTTGATCTTCTGACCTCGTGATCTGCCCACCTCGGCCTCCCAAAGTGCTGGGATGACAGGCGTGAGCTGCGCCCGGCCCTAGTTTAATTATTATGTGTATGCATGTAGCCTTCTAGGTTGGAGCTTCTCAGAGTCCCTATAGACATCTCATTCCTCAGTTCTTTCATTCTATCTTTTTGACTCCTGTATTTTGGGCCCCACCTGTTCGCCATCACCTTGGGCAATGGTGACTTTAAAACATTGCCCGTAAATGTTAGAAAAGTACGTCCTCCCTGGAGGCTTTTTAACACTATGAGAGTTCTGTGTCAGGCAAAATAAAGACCAGCTTTTCCGGTGGAGTCTTCCAGGGAGCCACTAGGCAGGTCTAGTAATGATTGTTCTTTGGGATTGAGGCTTTGAAAAAGCTCCAGCTTTGTTCTGCTCACTGAAGTACCAGCAGTGGGAGCTGTCATTTTCAAAGGCTGTTACTGAGCCAGAGATGGGACCAGGGTAAGTTAAAACACCATATAGCTTACTATTCTTATTAAAATTTACTTTTCTAGAATAAATGTTTCCTGGTTGCTGCAAGGCTTTGGTTAATTTACAGAATTTTGAAAAAATTGCCTTCTGACAGTTTTGCCAGTTTTTTAGTTGGTTTTACAGAGTGTTGAAATTTTAGATGTCTTTACTTTGCCATTTTCACTGACAGTCTGCCCCAGGTAATCACTTTTAGTAATTTCTGTTATGTGCATAACAGAGTTTCCTTATGCAACTACAAGCATGTAGGAATTTGTGTTACTTTTCACGTTTTCACCAGTAGGAATATTATACACATTGTCTTTATCTTACTGTTTTTGGCAATGTGCCACAGTCTCTTCTTGAGTCCTGAAGTTGGATTATCTTCCACCCACTCTAATGGAGGGGACTTTGGTGGAGAATCTCGCCAGTTGTTTTCTATTCAAATTGGAAACTTTCCCCTAAGAGCTCATGAATTCCAGGAGCTTTAATTCTTCTGCCTTCGGTGCTACCCATCCTTAATTACCATCCAGAGCCCTACAATTCCAGCACCTCTGTCCTTACACCTCTCCCCTTTACAAAGCATCTCAGCTGTCTCCTTGATCACAGCCGATAGAACCAGTAATCTTGTCTCCTCTTTCTAGATGTTTTCCCATCTCCCTGAGATGTATTTCTGCATGTCCCCTAAGCTGGAGATTAAGAAGTCATCTTGACTTCCTACTCTTTCCTCGCCAAGAAGTAATCTCTCTTCTAACTCCCAAGATTTTCTTCCTCTGAAATGTTAGTTATGTCATTCAGCTTCCATCATCACTCTCAGTCTGGGCCCTTTCTCATAAAATTCCGGCCCAAGTTGATGAGGAAATTCTCACTTCTTGTTAGCCACTTCAGGTGTTATTTCTGGGTTTATATCCCTGAAATCCTTCATTATGAGGTCCCTGTCAGTAAACCTAGAGTGATTCTAATTGCCTTTTAACAAAACAACTGGATTTCAAGACCTTCTATTTTTTCTATTGTTTCTCTCATTTCCTGAATAGTTCCTGGAGTTTATTCAGTAGGTATCCTTATCTTCCTCCTTACACACTGGTCAGGCCATGCATGCCTCTGCTCATGCAGAGTGACTAGTCATTCTGTACCCAGGTCGTGCTTCAAGGCTGAGCTCATGTTGTTTCTTTTGTGTGAACCATCCTCAATCACTTCAGTTAGTGCTGATCTCCTTTTTTGATCTCCTACCCACTTAGCATCTATTCTATAACCCCACTATCTCAGAGTGATGTTTCTTTTGTTTTGTTTTGTTTTGTTTTTGAGATGGAGTTTCGCCCTTGTTGCTTAGGCTGGAGTGCAGTGGCATGATCTTGGCTCACTGCAACCTCCACCTTCTGGGTTCAAGCAATTCTCCTATCTCAGCCTCCCGAGTAGCTAGGATTACAAGCGCCTGCCACCACGCCCGGCTAATTTTTTTCTATTGTTTTAGTAGAGATGGGGTTTTACCATGTTGGCCAGGCTGGTCCTGAACTCCTGACCTCAGGTAATCCACCTGCCTCAGCTTCCCAAAGTGCTGGGATTACAGGCATGAGCTACTGCGCCCAGCCTCAGAGTGATATTTCATATATATTCATCACTGTTTGGTATGACCTCTCATCACATAGATTCTGACTTCCAGGGAGACCATACTTTCTTGCCTCGTCTCTGGTACTGGAAACTCAGTAGACTACAAGTACTGAGTGAGTATAAAGTTGGATAAGAGCTGTTCATTTGGTCTTTCAGTTGGTCTTTCATTTGGTCAGGGAATTGGTCAGCTTCCATTTGTTTTTTATTTATTTTTTTTTTTTGAGATGGAGTCTCGCTCTGCCGCCCAGGCTGGAGTGCAGTGGCCGGATCTCAGCTCACTGCAAGCTCCGCCTCCCGGGTTCACGCCATTCTCCTGCCTCAGCCTCCCGAGTAGCTGGGACTACAGGCGCCCACAACCGCGCCCGGCTAATTTTTTGTATTTTTAGTAGAGACGGGGTTTCACCGTGGTCTCGATCTCCTGACCTTGTGATCCGCCCGCCTCGGCCTCCCAAAGTGCTGGGATTACAGGCGTGAGCCACCACGCCCGGCCTATCAGCTTCCATTTGTAAAAGCTTTTACTGGAAGGATTTAAAATCTGTATGAAGATAATTCAGTAACTTTTAAGAGCTGAGCTTGAAATTGATAATAAATGCCAGTTGTGCAGAGTAGACCCTCTGTTATAATGGTCGTGGGGGCCAGGATGGGGGCTCACATTTGTAATCCCAGTGCTTTGGGAGGCCAAGGTGGGAGGATTATTTCAGCCCAGGAATTTGAGACCATGCTGGGCAACATGGCAGAACCCTGTCACTACAAAAAAATTAAAAACATTTAGCCAGGCATGGTTATGTGTACAGGATGCACGCCTGTAGTCCTGTTACTCGGAAGGCTGAGGTGGGAGGATCGCCTGAGCCCAGTAATTTGAGATTACAGTGAGCTATGATGCCTGAGTGAGACCCTGTCTCAAAAAAATTGAACAAAAAATAATGGACTTGGGTGGTAAAAGGGGGAAAATTACATACAGTAAAGAAAGAAAAAGAAGCAGAGAGAGAGGACAGGGTCTAGTTCTTGTTGGGACTTGCCTGGGACTTTAGACCCTGTGGCAATCTGGATAATGACTTCCCCTACAAAGATATCTGCATCCTAATCTCCAGAATTTGTGAATAGTGCACCTTGTGTGGCAAAAGGGACCTTCAGATGAGAATAAATTAAGGATCTTGCTGTGGGGAGATTATCCTGGATTGTCTGAGTGGATTCTAACTGTACTCACAAGGGTCCTTTTACAAGATTGCGGTAGGAGGGTCAGAGACAGGGAGAGGAAGTGATGACAGAAGCAGAGGTCAGAGTGACGAGCTTTGCAGATGGAGGAAGGAGCTGTGAACCAAGGAATTTGGGCAGCTTCTAGAAGATGGAAAGGGCAAGGATATGGTGGATTCCTTAGAGCTCCTGGAGGGAGCACAACCCAGCCGATAACTCCATTGTAGTTCAGTGAAAGCCGTTTTGGACTTCTGACTTCCAGAATGGTAAGATCATAAATTTGTATTATCTTAAGTCACTAAATATGTGGTAATTTGTTACAATAGCAGAAAGAAACTAATATAGCCTCCTTTGGTTGTTAGAGAACTGATACTTCAGCAGTGACAATAGGCAGCTCCTGTGTATTAAACTTACCAGGAGTTTGGCTGGATTCTGAGTCTCGTTAGTTATCAGAAAAGTTCTCTAAGGATAGCAGCAGGGCCATTGTTCAAATATAGGTTAGCCTGTGTAACCTATATGTAATGCCTGTGTCTGTTTTTTTACACTATGCTGTCTTCCTAGTCCATCTATCATTGCTCTAAAAATATTCTGTGGTGGATAGAAGTGTAACTTTAGGGGTATCCATAAACTGTGATGATGTTTGCCCTTTGGGTTGGTGGATCTTGTGTGATTGACTGGATTCTGTGACACAGGAAACAATGTGATAGCATTTTGTCATAGGTAACAGCCTGGCTTGAAGCCTCGCTTGGTGATACTCTCTTAACACCCCTCTCCTCCTTTTTTCTGCATTTGTCAAGATATGGGAGTAGAAGGACATTATGACACAGAAGTGAATTAGAGCACTCATGATGTAAACATTACTTGCTAAAGGCCTTGTGTGCTCACCTACCTACCTTTTGTTAAGATGAAAGGCTTTATTCTCTTTTTTTCTTTTTTAACCTTAATAACATTCACTGTGTCCTTTTGTCAGGGATCTTCAAGACCACCCCAGGTTCACTGATTCACTATGAGGACTTATAGGACTCAGAAGTGATTATACTCAGGATTATGGTTTATTACATTGAATATAAAGCAACATCAGCAAAGGAAAAAGGTGCATGGGGTTAGACCAGGTGCAAGCTTCCAGTAGCATACATGGGGCACACTTAATTCCTCCAGCAAGGAGTTGTGACAACACACGTGAAATGTCTACTAGGAAACTTGCCTGAGTCTAGGAGTCCAGTGTGTTTATTGAGAGGTTGTTTGTACAGGCACACAGTGCCTGCGTGACTCACTGCAATCGCTGAAACTCCAGACCACCCAGAGGGAAAGCAGGTGATCACTATGAACGACATTGTTTGCACACATATCTGAAGAAATTGGTAAATGTGCTTCAATACCTTGAGCATGCAAAACACTCTTACTAGTTAGAACATTCCAAGATCTTAATTCCCAGGAGTTAGGAAACAGGCCACCTTTGCAAGGTTTGAGCATGTCAGGCCGGCAGAGTTAACTTTTTCTTACATGTTCTTTTTTTTTTTTTTTTTTTTTTTTTGAGATGGAGTACCGCTCTGTCACCCAGCTGGAGTGCAGTGGCGCAATCTTGGCTAACTGCAAGCTCCGCCTCCCGGGTTCACGCCATTCTCCTGCCTCAGCCTCCTGAGCAGCTGGGACTACAGGCGCCTGCCACCACACCTGACTAATTTTTTGTATTTTTAGTAGAAACAGGGTTTCACTGTGCTAGGCAGGATGGTCTCTATCTCCTGACCTCATGATCTGCCTGCCTCGGCCTTCCAAAGTGCTGAGATTACAGCACTGGGTGAGCCACCGCGCCCAGCCTCTTTCTTGCACATTCTTATCCTGGTCTTCCTTTTCATGGAAAGTACTTTTAAATGGTTTCATTAGTTTTCAGTACACACTTTATTCTGGTTAACTGTTGTTTACTTTTCACTATTCTTTTCCCTATTATGATCTTTCTCTGAGTTCTAAGTCTGGTCTTGAAAATAAACTTATACTTGTCTTTTTGATAATATGGACAGTAAATCTCACCATTCCCACTTTATTCTAATATCTTTCTCTATGCTCTCATAGCTTTTTTTCTGTCTGTTTCAGAATGGATGAGAAATCTTGAAAGCAAAGCATTGATCCCAGCACAGAGCATTTTTGAGGAAGAACAATCCCATGGCATGAAGTTGGAAAGATATATATGGGATGATCCTTGGTTCTCCAGGTTAGAAGTTTTGGGATGTAAAGACCAATTAGAAATGTATCACGTGAACCAGAGTACAGCTATGAGGCAGATGGTCTTCATGCAAAAGCAAGTACTATCCCAGAGAAGCTCTGAATTCTGTGAACTTGGGGCAGAGTTTAGCCAGAACTTAAACTTTGTTCCATCTCAGAGAGTTTCTCAGATAGAACATTTCTATCAGCCTGATACGCATGCTGAAAGTTGGAGATATGACTCAGCCATAATGTATGCAGATAAGGTTACCTGTGAAAATAATGATTATGACAAAACTGTTTATCAGTCCATTCAACCTATTTACCCTTCAAGAATACAAACTGGAGATAATCTTTTCAAATGTACTGATGCTGTTAAATCTTTCAATCATATAATACATTTTGGTGATCATAAAGGAATTCACACAGGAGAAAAACTCTATGAATATAAGGAATGCCATCAAATCTTTAACCAGAGCCCATCATTTAATGAATACCCAAGGCTTCATGTTGGAGAAAACCAGTATAATTACAAAGAATATGAGAATATCTTTTATTTCTCATCCTTTATGGAACATCAAAAAATTGGTACTGTAGAGAAAGCATATAAATACAATGAATGGGAGAAAGTCTTTGGGTATGATTCATTCCTTACTCAGCATACAAGCACTTACACTGCAGAGAAACCCTATGACTACAATGAATGTGGGACGTCTTTCATCTGGAGCTCTTACCTTATTCAGCATAAGAAAACTCATCCTGGAGAAAAACCCTATGAATGTGATAAATGTGGAAAAGTTTTTAGGAATCGTTCAGCCCTTACTAAACATGAACGGACTCACACTGGAATAAAACCCTATGAATGTAATAAATGTGGAAAAGCCTTCAGCTGGAATTCTCATCTTATTGTACATAAGAGAATTCATACAGGAGAAAAACCTTATGTTTGCAATGAGTGTGGGAAATCTTTCAACTGGAACTCTCATCTTATTGGACATCAGAGGACTCACACAGGAGAGAAACCTTTTGAATGTACTGAATGTGGGAAATCATTCAGCTGGAGCTCCCATCTTATTGCCCATATGAGAATGCATACTGGAGAGAAACCCTTTAAATGTGATGAATGTGAAAAAGCTTTTAGGGACTACTCAGCCCTTAGTAAACATGAAAGAACTCATTCTGGAGCAAAACCATATAAATGTACTGAATGTGGAAAATCCTTCAGCTGGAGCTCCCATCTTATTGCCCATCAGAGAACTCACACGGGAGAGAAACCGTATAACTGTCAGGAATGTGGCAAAGCTTTCAGAGAACGCTCAGCCCTCACTAAACATGAGATAATTCATTCTGGAATTAAGCCCTATGAATGTAATAAATGTGGAAAATCCTGTAGCCAAATGGCTCACCTTGTTAGACATCAAAGGACTCATACTGGAGAAAAACCCTATGAATGCAATAAATGTGGAAAATCCTTCAGTCAAAGCTGTCACCTTGTTGCTCATCGGAGAATTCACACTGGTGAGAAACCCTATAAATGTAATCAATGTGAAAGATCCTTTAACTGTAGTTCTCACCTCATTGCACACCGGAGAACTCATACTGGAGAGAAACCATACAGGTGTAATGAATGTGGGAAAGCATTTAATGAGAGTTCATCCCTTATTGTACACCTAAGAAACCATACTGGAGAAAAGCCCTACAAATGTAATCATTGTGAGAAAGCATTTTGTAAGAATTCTTCCCTTATTATTCATCAGAGAATGCATAGTGGAGAGAAGCGCTTTATATGCAGTGAATGTGGAAAAGCCTTTAGTGGTCACTCAGCCCTTCTTCAACACCAGAGAAATCACAGTGAAGAGAAACTGAATTGAATTTGCGAGTTTTTTGTTTATCATACATTTTGACAACACATTGAGGAAAACTCTATAAACATAATCAAGAGGGGACATTTTTCATTAAGAGTTCAGTAAGACTTCTCCTGCATTATTTACTAGAAAGTATCTATCTTAGAAGAAACCCTGTGAAGTAAAAGAATAGGGAAAAGCTTTCAGCAGTTATGTAGCCCTTATTCAAAATCAGATAATTACAATGAAGAAAACTAAACTCCCCTTACGGTCTACCAGTAATTCATACTTGAGAACCGTGACTGTGGGGAATGAGGCATCTTTTAGCAAGAGCTCTCACCTAGATTGGTGTGAATTGTTAAGGGAAAAACCTTATGCAGAGAAAAGTTTTTGACTGGAAATACACTGTTTTGCATCAAGCTGGAGTATTGGATGGAAAACTTTACAATAACATTTTGTGCATAATTGTAGAAATGCAGATTTTGTTGTTATAAGGGGAGGGTCTAGGTGCTCAGGAGTAGAATATGAAATGCTGAATCTGAATGTAAGAAAAATAATAGTATTGAATGGGGTATTTACTGTTGATTAACCTCCTTAGAGAAAATTAATGAATGAGATGACTAATGGTAGAAAAGTTATTGCCTAGGAGTATGAGACTGATGTTGCTGGACAGAAAGTGATCCTTAGCCCAGTGTGTCAGCGTCCATTGTTACTCATCACTGCATTGTTGGGCAATTAGTTTGTATTTTGTTTTAGGCAATCACTATAAATTATAATTATGGACACTGCATCAGTATACATAACAAAGGAATAAAAAGGATACAGAATTGTATATACATATTTACTGTAACAGATCTAAAAAATGTGTATGGATAAAGACCTGAAAGATCCATGGAAAAATTAACCCAGTTAATTTGAGATTTTAAAAAAGTTTTACAAATACATGTAACAATTATGTGCTGGGCTTTATTTTAAATGCTTTCCAAGTGTTAACTTGTTTAGTCCCCTTAACTCTATGAGATAGATACTGTTACCCCAGTTTTACAAATGGGTAAGCCGAAGCAGAGATGTTGAAGGATCCTACCTAAGGGGCACAACTAGTAAGGGAGTAGAGCTGAGATTGTTTGGCTCCAGAGTTCTTGTTTTCAGCCACCATTTTATGCTGCCTCGCCAGTGATTTTTTTTTTCCATTTTCTTCAGTGTTTCTATAGTAGAGATTTGATAATAAAAAGAAAATCCTAAACAATGAGGAATAAAGTTACCTGTTTCTCTGTCTTGAAGGATTTATAGTAACATGAGAACTAATATCTCTTTGGAATATGAAGTCTGTATTGGACATTCAGAATCACTGCATTTTCTGGGACCTGAGTTTCCTAGAACTTTGCTGCCTACAGCCCCAAGGATTACAGGGCAGCAGGGCCTGGAGGACTTGCTGGAGGACTGGGCAAGTCCCTTGGTGGGTTTAGAATGCCACTTACAGAGCAGAGGGCAAGGATATTTGTTCCTTTCAATAACCAGACACCACTGCACTTCAGAGCACCATTTCCCAAGGTTTACCTTGAATTCAGTGTTTATTTTTTCAAAATCTTCTGCAGATGAAAAGCTTACTTGAAGGAGCAGGATTCAGAAGGGAAGAGAGCTAGCCATTCCACCTAGAGTAATGAAGTCTCAGTGTTCACAGGGGAAAGATGGATCGAAAGACTTGGGTGGCTTCTCTCCAGTCATAAGTATTTCCTGTGCTCTCTAAAACAGGGCTCTAACTGGGGGCCAAGGATCCTTCCTGGATAGGCTTCAAGGGCATTGAGTGGAACTCTGGGGTTCATAAAGCTCATCTAATTTTTAAAGGGCCCGTGGCTCCCCGGTGGTTGAGAAATGATGGCCTAGTGATGTCATGGGGAGGCTGTTTTCACCCTCTGACTCCCAGCTGGGGCTCACTTAGGTGTGCAACATTTCATTGCAGTCCTTTTAGGGCCTGACACATTAGTGGTCACCTGATAAATGTGGCAGGGGCAAGTTAGTCATTGATGGATTTTTTTTTTTTACATGATTTATGCAAAGGCCCTTGGAGAGAATGAAGTCAGCAGTATTAGCTTAGAGAAAGCAGCATAATATACCCAGAATCATACTACCAGTAGGATGTGGATATTGTATTCTAATATCCAAAGTGAATCCAAATTCTCTGATTTAGAGATTCCAAAGGATTTCATAAGTCATATGCAATATTTCACAAGCATCCTGGTAACTTATAACCTTATTATCAAGATTATTATCTTGAAAAAATTTCTAGGCCAGGCACCGAGGCTCATGCCAGCATTTTGGGAGGCTGGGACAGGAGGATTACTTGAGCTGAGGAGTTCAAGGCCAGCCTGGGCGACATAGCAAGATCCCATCTCTGTTTAAATAGATACAGTTTTTTTAATGTCTTAAAGGGCTTCCTGGCAGGGCACAGTGGCTCACTCCTGCCATCCCAGCACTTTGGGAGGCTGTGGTGGATGGATCATGAGATCAGGGAGTTCGAGACTGGCCTGGCCAACATGGGGAAACCCCATCTCTACTAAAAATACAAAAATCAGCTGGGTGTGGTGGCAGGCGCCTGTAATCCCAGCTGCTCCAGAGGCTGAGGCAGGAGAATCATTTGAACCCAGGAGGTGGAGGTTGCAGTGAGCCAAGATTGTGCCACTGCACTCCAGTGTGGGTGACAGGGTAAGACTCCATCTCAAAAAAAAAAAAAAAAAAAAAAAGGGGGTGGCCTCCTGTGGCTCAGGTCACATCACGAGTCAAAAGAAAGTCCCAGACTTCGGCCGGGCACGGTGGCTCAAGCCTGTAATCCCAGCACTTTGGGAGGCCGAGACGGGCGGATCACGAGGTCAGGAGATCGAGACCATCCTGGCTAACACGGTGAAACCCCGTCTCTACTAAAAAAAATACAAAAAACTAGCCGGGCGAGGTGGCGGGCGCCTGTGGTCCCAGCTACTCGGGAGGCTGAGGCAGGAGAATGGCGTGAACCCAGGAGGCGGAGCTTGCAGTGAGCTGAGATCCGGCCACTGCACTCCAGCCTGGGCGACAGAGCGAGACTCCGTCTCAAAAAAAAAAAAAAAAAAAAAAAAAAGAAAGTCCCAGACTTCTGCTTCTTCTGGGAAGTATTCCCTTCCTGTCACCTATCATGCACAGCCTGGACACTAAAGAATCAAGATTGATTTTGGTGTTCCCTAATGTCCAGGACTCCCAGGTCCCCTCTGTCTCCCTCATACATGACTGAGTTCATTGCCTTTTTGAGCCCATCTTCCATTCCTGCCATCTCGGAAGCCTAGAGCCCACTTTCAGTCATCAGGAGTCCCCCTTCACCTTCCTGCTGTGGGTCTCCCTGGTGCACATTGCCTCCCTTCTAAGGGTAACTGCTTTCCTTCCACTTTCTTTTCTTTCTTTCTTTGTTTTTTGTTTGTTTGTTTGTTTGTTTGTTTGGAGACACAATCTTGCTCTGTTGCCCAGTCTGGAGGGCAGTGGCATGATTTTGGCTCACTGCTACCTCTGCCTCCTCGGCTCAAGTGATCTTCCTGCTTCAGCCTCCCAAGTAGCTGGGACTACAGGTACACGCCACCATGCATGGCTAGTTTTGTTTTTGTTTTTGCGTTTGTTGTTTTATCTTTTTGAGACAGAGTCTTGCTCTGTTGCCCAGGCTGGAGTGCAGTAGCATGATCTCAGCTCACTGCAACCTCCACCTCCTGGGTTCAAGTGATTCTCATGCCTCAGCCTCCCAAGTAGCTGGAACTACAGGTGCACACCACCACACCCAGCAAATTTTTGTCTTTTTAGTAGAGCTGGGCTTTTGCTGTGTTGGCCAGGCTGTTCTTGAACTCCTGGCTGCAAGCGATCTGCCCTTGACCTCCTAAAGTGTTGGGATTACAGGCGTGAGCTACCGTGCCCATTCCTTTTTTCCTGAACATTTTCCAAGTGAGGTTGGTGGAAATCACGGATGGGGAACTACGCATGCAGAGGGCTGACTGTAATTGATTTCTTTCTGCCTCCTCACTAATCTGCACACTGCAGGCAGGGACCTGGTCTCATCATGCCTGCACCTCCAAGCACTGCCCTTTTACCCTGTAGTCTCCCCATTGGTCAGCTTGGTTCCATGAAGGAACTCCGTTACCACAGCAAGGACTGACCTCACACTGGTGGCTCCAAGTCACTGCCCAAACATTCTGAAGGGAGTAGAGTTTGATTGCTCAGATAAATAGAGGGCAGATGCTGGACTGTAGCTGAGTATTTCCTTTCATCCATAGGATAAAATGCTGATAATTTGAGAGTGATGGACAAGGTTCAGAGTGGTTTCCTCATTTTGTTTTTGTTTGTAATGGAATGCCCACTTCATTTATGCTTGCCGTTTGCAGATGGACTCCATCCCACTAGAAACGTAACAGGCTTACCAGGTAGCTTCAACCATTGGTTTTACGTGACTCAGGGAAAACTGAAAAGCTGTTTCAGGAGAGATAAAAAGAGGGTAATTACATTTCACCGCAAAACGTTTTCTTTTCAAGGCAATAAACAATCACAACCACCCAGAAACATCACCAAAGGGCCCAAAGTGTTCTCTCGTAAAACCCAGTTACCTGGGATTCAAGGGGCTGCGTCGAGATCCGTGGGTGAGTCATTGAATTCCTCATTCAGTGAAGTGAGAATCGTAGCCTGGAGTCCTCTCTTATCTGCTATGTGAATGTGTACTGTGTGCTTGGTAGTAGAAAGGTTCATAAAATAGAGTGTAATTAGATAAACATTTGCTTGGAAATTCGATTTTATGCTCTTCACTCTGTTAAGTTGTGCTTTCTCTTTAGGGATTGCCACTTTCTTCTCTTTCTTCTTCATTTCACTTTAATTAGCACACACAAAAACCTTGATCCCATCCAGATTACACAGATGTGTCTGTCTGACTTGAATTGTAATTTGGTGCATGTTTTGGCAGTAGAGCATGCAAGTCTAGACACAGAAGGTTTACGAGTGTAGAGAATTTTTATTTGTATTTGTATTTTTATTTTTTAGACGGATCTTGCTCTGTCGCCCAGGCTGAAGTGCAGTGGTGCGATCTCGGCTCACTGCAAGCTCCGCCTCCCAGGTTCACGCCATTCTCCTGCCTCAGCCTTCTGAGTACCTGGGACTACAGGCGCCTGCCACCAGGCCTAGCTAATTTTTTGTATTTTTAGTAGAGACAGGGTTTCACCATGTTAGCCGGGATGGTCTCAATCTCCTGACCTCATGATCTTCCTGCCTCAGTCTCCCAAAGTGCTGGGATTATAGGCATGAGCTGCCACACCTGGCCGAGAATTCTTTATAAATGTTTTCTATGGTTCCTTTCTAATTTGAGTACTAGAGGATGTCTGTTTATCTTACAACAGCAAAACCAACCCCAACAATCTTTGAAGCTCAGCAACCCTCTGTGGAGATACATGATGCTTATAAACAATCTCCATTCCGTGCAAAGGAAATGCTGTGTGATACATTTGCATCTAATTTGTGTCCGAGGAAAGGACACTACTGTTGGCTCCCTGGCCTCTCTGCCTGGCTCTCTGATCTTTTTTTTTTTTTTTTTTTTTTTTTTGAGACAGAGTCTTTGTTGCCTAGCTGGAGTAAATGGCGCGATCTTGGCTCACCACAACCTCAACCTCCGGGTTCAAGCAGTTCTCCTGCCTCAGCCTCCTGAGTAGCTGGGACTACAGGCATGCACCACCATGCCTGGCTAATTTTTGTATTTTCAGTAGAGACAGGGTTTCACCCTGTTGGTCAGGCTGGTCTCGAACTCCTGACCTCGTGATCTGCCTGCCTCGCTGGGATTACAGGCACGAGCCACTGTGCCCAACCCTCTCTGACCTTCTAATGAGGTCATAGCCCCTTCAACTCAAATTCCCTCCAGGTCCTCAATTTGGGCACAGATTTCCCAACTTGTATGACTGCAAAAGGAGGCCAGAAACCAAAAGTATCCTGTTCCTAAAGGTCATTCTTCGTGATAGGGAGCACCGGATGCAAAAAGAACACCAGGCTTCTGCAAATTAACCCACACATTGCTGCCAGGCGTTGGGAGGAATGTATTAACACGTGCCATCTGAGATATTTGGAAGCTGTGTGTTAGGCAGCCTTCTCTAATGCCAAGTTATTTCCTTGTTTTCCCAAATTCATCTTAAGCCATCTTAAAATCTCCTCTTCTTGATCCCCTTTGATGCCCTTTTAGCGGCGTCACCTACGAACCCCATGAAATTCCTGAGGAATAAAGGTAAGACAAGGGATCTGGAAGGGCGGGCGGGTGGACCCGCAACATTCCTGAAGCTGTTGTGATATGTGGCTGCAGAGGGTGCCGGGTGGTCACCAAGGAGTCTGCACAAGGAGTCTGCACCTTCACGTGTGTTAGACAAGGTGCCCCCTATGGAGGGGGATGCACAGTGACACCGTCTGGGGCGGGTGAGAAGGTGGCTGAACTCCATGGGCTGGTGGTGTAGTGAGTAGAGCACAGGCTGTGTCTGAGATCTCTGTGGAACACACAGAATGCATGGGCACACACAGCGACCCCGTCAGCAGCCTTTCTAGCAACTCTCCCCACTGTGGCTTGTCCTGGAACCTCCTCAACACCACTTGCTTCAGAGTCCTCCAAAGCAGAAGGTACCTTGTGTCCTGCTGCTACTCCCGCCCCAGAGCGTCCTTCCTTCTCCTCTGCACATTCGCTAAGTGCGTGCAACTGGACGGCTACTGAGTCAGCTCCGCCCCCCACCCATCCCCACCGCTTTAGCACGTAGCCACCATTTGTTTTAATCACGTACGCTGAGTGAGACATGCAGACGCAGAAATGACTGTCGTGAAGGAAGAAGCCTGGTACTCACGGGTCCCTAGAAGTAGGAGGCCACACAAGGAAGCACCAGGGTTGGTCAGGAGGCAAAGGGAGCCAGGAAAGTGTGAGCAAAAGCCTTTATTCTGGGCCGGGCGCAGTGGTTCATGCCTGTGATCCCAGCACTTAGGAAGGCTGAGGCGGGCAAATCACTTGAGGTCAAGAGTTCAAGACCAGCCTGGGTAATATGGTGAAACCCCATCTCTACTAAAAATACAAAAATTAGCTAGGAGTGGTGGTGGGCACCTGTAGTCCCAGGTATTCGGGAGGCTGAGGGGGGAGAATCGCATGAACCTCGGAAGTGGAGGTTGCAGTGAGCTGAGATTGCGTCACTGTACTCTAGCCTGGGCAACAGAGGGAGACTGTCTTTAAAAAAACAAACGCTGGGGCTGGGCGCAGTGGCTCACGTCTGTAATCCCAGCACTTTGGGAGGCTGAGGCGGGTGGATCACAAGGTCAGGAGATCGAGACCATCCTGGCTAAAACGGTGAAACCCCGTCTCTACTAAAAATGCAAAAAATTAGCCGGGCGCGGAGGCGGGCGCCTGTGGTCCCAGCTACTCGGGAGGCTGAGGCAGGAGAATGGCGTGAACCCGGGAGGCGGAGCTTGCAGTGAGCCGAGATCGCGCCACTGCACTCCAGCCTGGGCGACAGATCGAGACTCCGTCTCAAAAAAAAAAAAAAAAAAAAAAAAAAAAAAAAAAAAAAACCAACAAACGCTGGGTGCGGTGGCTCAAGCCTGTAATCCCTGCACTTTGGGAGGCCAAGCCCATCCTGGCTAACACAGTGAAACCTCGTCTCTACTAAAAAATACAAAAAACTAGCCGGGCGAGGTGGCGGGCGCCTGTAGTCCCAGGTACTCGGGAGGCTGAGGCAGGAGAATGGCGTGAACCCGGGAGGCGGAGCTTGCAATGAGCTGAGATCCGGCCACTGCACTCCAGCCTGGGCGGCAGAGCGAGACTCCTTCTCAAAAACAAAACAAAACAAAACAAAACAAACTTTATTCTGGTTTTTATAGGAAGCAGGTAGGCAAGGCAGGCTTGGGATCAGCTTGAGTGATTTGGTGGCTGTGCAGCATGGGGTCTGTCCCTGGTTGTCCGGGACCTGGCCCTGGGGTAGCTGGGGGCAGGGGATAGTGTCCTGGAGCATGAGAGCTCCATAGAGATTGTTGGGGCGTAGGCTTCGGGTGGGTCGGCTTGCACATGAAAGGTGGACTCGCAGGCCAGAGTTTACTATCTTTAGGAATTGGCTGGACCTGGGAGGGGCAGTATCTTCAAGGGTCAGTTAAGGCCCCAAGATGTCAAAGTATCAGGAAATGCAGAAAATAAAAAACACAATGAATACATCCATCCATGCCAAACACATTATCAATCTTCCTAAAGCTCAGCTATGACTATTTCACCTGCTCATTGACACCACCGTCACCAAAGCACAGAGCTTGAGTCCCGGCTGGGGTGTCAAAGGCCTGTACACTGGTCCTTCTTTTGACACTAGCTTGTTTTGTGCGCTGGCGCTGGAAGATCACTGAGACCTCTGCCACCCCTGAGCTTCAGGTCCCAGTTGTAGGTAGAATGGAGGCGGGACAAAATTGTTTGTCTAATAAAGTTGATGGTCCGGTTGCAGTAGCTTGTGCCTGTAATCCCAGCACTTTGGGAGGCTGAGGTGGGTAGCTCACCTGAGGTCAGGAGTTTGAGACCAGCCTGACCAACATGGTGAATCCCCATCTCTACTAAAAAATACAAAAATTAGCTGGGCATGGTGGCAGGCACCTGTAATCCCAGCTACTCAGGAGGCTGAGGCAGGAGAATTACTTGAACCCGGGAGGTGGAGGTTGAAGGGAGCAGAGATCCAGCCACTGCACTCCAGCCTGGTGACAGAGTGAGACTCTATATCTATATCTATCTATCTATCTATCTATCTATCTATCTATCTATCTATGGAAAGATGTCTGCCTTACTCATAGTAAGAATTGTGCATTGAAACTGCCAAGCTTAAATAATGAAGTTCGACAAATATGATTAAGTACAGAGTTTATTTGAGCACAAAGCTTGAGGATGTCCACCCAGGAGACACTGACTCCAAACTAATGGGGACAGCATTTCTAAAGAGAAGTTAAGGTTTCACTTATTTGCACAGAGACTGACATTGTAGCAGGATTGTAACATTTTCCATGTGAGACCAGTGCATAAGTTACATCTATTTGATTGGTTCCAGACAGCAACCCCGTTCCAAGGAAGATTATTGCTGTGTGAGGAGGAGCAACCATCAGAGGGGGCTCTCACAGCTGGCACCTCTTGGTCTTCTTATTTACAGGAAAAAAAGGCAGAAGTTGCTGCTGCATCCTTGTGACTCAAGCTGCATAGCCACATTGCTCTCAAGTTTCAGAGTAGTTCAAGGTTCCAGCAGCTTTAAGTTTAAATTAGTTTAAGTTTGAATGATTTGATTTCATAAAACTACACTGTAATTCCGGTTTTCAGCTATCCTGTTGAAAGTGGGTAAAATGTCTCATAACTGTATCGGCAAAGGAGCTGGGAAACATAACCTCAGGTCTTGTTTGTAGGCTAGCAGTGAGCACAACTTCTAGAAAGGGCAATTGACAGTTCTCATAAATAGAAAAACAGGCCGGGCGCGGTGGCTCAAGCCTGTAATCCCAGCACTTTGGGAGGCCGAGACGGGCGGATCACAAGGTCAGGAGATCGAGACCATCCTGGCTAACACGGCGAAACCCCGTCTCTACTAAAAACACAAAAAATTAGCCGGGCGAGGTGGCGGCGCCTGTGGTCCCAGCTACTCGGGAGGCTGAGGCGGGAGAATGGCGGGAACCCGGGAGGCGGAGCTTGCAGTGAGCTGAGATCTGGCCACTGCACTCCAGCCTGGGCGACAGAGCGAGACTCCGTCTCAAAAAAAAAAAAAAAAAAAAAAAAAAAAAAAAAAAAAAAAAAAAAAAAAGAAAAACAATGCGATCACTTTTTTGTTGTTGTTTTTTTGAGATGGAGTTTCAGTCTTGGCCCCCAGCCTGGAGTGCAATGATAAGATCTTAGCTCACCGCAACCTCCACCTCCCGGGTTCAAGCGATTCTCCTACCTCAGCCTCCCGAGTAACTGGGATTACAGGTGCCCACTACCATGCCAAGCTCATGTTGTGTTTTTAGCAGAGATGGAGTTTCACTTTGTTAATCAGGCTGGTCTCGAAATCCTGATCTCAGGTGGTCTGTCTGGCTCGGCCTCCCAAAGGGCTGGGCTTACAGACGTGAGCCACTGCGCCCAGCCAAGGTGCCCACTACCATGCCAAGCTAATGTTGTGTTTTTAGCAGAGATGGGTTTCACTTTGTTAATCAGGCTGTTCTCGAAATCCTGATCTCAGGTGGTCCGTCCGGCTCGGCCTCCCAAAGTGCTGGGCTTACAGAGGTGAGCCACCGCGCCTGGCCAAGGCAATTACTTTTTTTTTTTTTTTTTTTTGAGACAGAGTTTTGCTCTGTCGCCCAGGCTGGAGTGCAATGGCGTGATCTCAGCTCACTGCAACCTCTGCCTCCCGGGCTCAAGAGATTCTCCTGCCTCAGCCTCCCGAGCAGCTGGGATTACAGGTGTGCACCACCACACCCAGTTAATTTTTGTATTTTTAGTAGAGATGGGGTTTCACCATGTTGGCCAGGCTGGTCTCAAAGTCCTGCCCCATGATCCACCCACCTCGGCCTCCCAAAGTGCTGAGACTACAGGTGTGAGTCACTGCGCCTGGCCAGTGGTTACTTTTTAACTTAGAGTGTTGAAATATACCTGGGGGATTTATTTTAATCAGTTATGACAAAACTCCCAGACATACAAATGATCTTCATGAAGGAAAAAGTTTATACCCACAGATTCCTGGAAACAGGAGACATGGCCCACCACAGAGGGGCACAGCAGGACCCTCAGGAAGCACAGGGAGGGAGGGTGAGCATGGCCCCCGCCTCTACTGGGGTTTCCGAGGGAAGGAATGGGTGAGGCATGGCAGGTACTCTGAGTAAATTTAGATTTGAATGGTTTAATTTTGGCAAACCATAGGGGTGGTTTCTAGTTATCCAGTATTTGACCCTGGAGTGATTTAGGGCAGGCAGGGAGAGATTGGCTTAGTGTGTGAGTTTGAAAAGGAGATGGTTGGGGTGTGGGCTCTGGATTGGTTGGTTTGTATATCAAAGGTGTGCTTGCAGGGGAGTCATCTGCTGTCTCTAAGAAATAACTAGCCCTGAGAAGGGAGGTCTCTCCAGGATTAAGGCCCCAAATGCCAGAGCATCAGGAATACAGAAAATAAGAAAATACAATAAATCCACCCAGCAATTCCATTTCTAGGAATTTCTTTCTTTCTTTTTTTAAGATAGAGTCTCACTCTGTCCCCCAGGTTGGAGTGCAGTGTCACGATCTTGGCTTACTGCAAGTTCCACCTCACGGGTTCACGCCATTCTCTTGCCTCAGCCTCCCGAGTAGCTGGGACTACAGGTGCCTGCCACCACACCCGGCTCATTTTTTTTTTGTACTTTTAGTAGAGACGGGGTTTCATCATGTTAGCCAGGATGGTCTCGATCTCCTGACCTCGTGATCCACCCACCTCGGCCTCCCAAAGTGCTAGGATCACAGGTGTGAGCCACCATGCCTGGTCTATTTCTAGGAAATTTTATTAAAAATATGCTATTCATTTTCCTAGTCTACTTCTCCCATCCTGCTTGATGACTTTCTCATATATTTATCTAGCTCTGCAAATATCTCAGTGTATTCTACCCCAGCCTTGCGCTCCCAGAATGCCCTTGTTTGCCTCCTTCACAAACAAAATTTAAGCAGTTAAAAGACAGTATCCACACCCTCCTGTCTAACAGCAATCACACCCCCTTTCTCCATCTCCTGCTGGAAATTGAACCGTCCATGCCAAGGCTGGCCTCTGTCCCAGCTTCCATCCTCTTAGGCCAACTCAAGGACTTTCCTGGCAATTCTTTCTCCCTTTCCTGCATGCTCCGGTCTGAATGCTGGTGTCCCCCAACCCCATATTCATGTGTTGAAATCCTCATCTCAAAGGTCAGGATATTAGGAGTTGCAGCCTTTGGGAGATGACGAGGTCATGAGGGTGGAACCCCCATGATTGGGAATAGTACCCTTACAATAGAAGTCACAGAGAGCTATCTCACTCCTTCCACCCTGTAAGGACACAACAAAGAAGCCACCCTCTGTTGAACCAGAAAGTGAACCCTCGCCAGCCACCAAAGCTGCTGATACCTTGATCTGGGACCTCCCAGCCTCCAGAATTGTGAGAAATCAATGTCTGTTGTTTCTTTGTTTTTTGTTTTTTGTTTTTCATACAGAGTCTTGCTCTGTCGCCCAGGCTGGAGTTCAGTGGTGTGATCTCTGCTCACTGCAACCTCCGCCTCCCGGGTTCAAGCAATTCTTCTGCCTCAGCCTCCTGAGTAGCTGGGATTACAGGCGTCAGCCACCATGCCTGGCTAATTTTATTTTGTATTTTTAGTAGAGATGGAGTTCTGCCATGTTGATCAGGCTGGTCTCGAATTCCTGACCTCCTGATCCACCTGCCTCAGCCTCCCAAAGGGTTTTTTTTTTTTTTTTGAGACAGGGTTTCATTCCCGTCACCCAGGCTGGAGTGTAATGGCGCAGTCTCACCTCACTACAACCTCCCGCTCCCTAGCTCAAGCAATTCTCCTGCCTCAGCCTCCTGAGTAGCTGTGAGTACAGGCACCTGCCACCTCATCCGACGAATTTTTGTATTTTTTGTAGAGTCAGGGTTTCACCATGTTGCCCAGGCTGGTCTTGAACTCCTGAGCTCACGCATGATCTGCCCACCTCCTGAAGTGCTGGGATTACAGGAGTGGGCCACTGCGGCTGGCTGTGTCTGTGGTTTCTAAGCCACCAAGCCTGTGGTGTTTCGTTACAGCAGCCAGAATGAACTGGTACTGTAGTATCACGATTCACTGTCTCATTCCCATTCACAAACGTGCTGCCAATGTTCACGTCTTAAAAACAAGATCCGTCTCTCGATCTCTTAGACTCCTCCAGGAGCTGTGCCCATTTCTCTTCTTTCTTTTATACAAAGTTCCCCAAAATCATTTTCAAAATCACGGTTTCCAGTTACTTTCTTCTTACTCCCTCCTGAACCTGCTTCAGTTGTGTCCCCACCACACAGCTAATATGTCCTCTGCCTAGATCTCTAATGAACTCCTGGATGCCCCATCCAATGGTCCGTTTTCAGTTGTCTTTACTTTTCTTTTCTTTTTTTTTTTTGGACAGAGTCTCACTCTGTCATCCGGGCTGGAGTGCAGTGGCACAATTTCAGCTCACTGCAACTTCTGCCTCCCAGGTTCAAGTGATTCTCCTGCCTCAGCCTCCCAAGTAGCTGGGACTACAGGTGTGAGCCACCATGCCCGGCTAATTTTTGTATTTTAAGTAGAGACGGGGTTTCACCATGTTGCCCAGAGTGGTCTTGAACTCCTGACCTCAAGTGATCTACCTGCCTTGGCCTTCCAAAGTGCTGACATTATAGGCATGAGCCAGCTCGCCTGGCCCATTTTCAGTTTTCATCACACCTAAACTATCTGCAACCTGTGTTCTTTTCCCTCCCAAAATATTTCCTCATGAAAATTTCAAAACATACAGAACAGTAGACAGAACTGTAGAGTGAACACCCCATATCCCTCACCTAAAATCTAGTTATTCATTTTACACGCTTAGCTTTTTCATAGTCCAGGCTGTTTTCAGTATGCTGTTTCCACTGACGGGTGAATCTCAGGACGCTTTTCAGCTCAGGTGGCTGAACCCCTTGCCCTGTGCCAGTGAAGAGATGGCAGTCAGGGGAAGGCCAGGCATGAGGCAAGGGGGAGCTGCCTCAACTTGTCAGATTTTTCTTTTTTTTTGAGATGGAGTCTCGCTCTGTCCCCCAGGCTGGAGTGCAATGGCACAACCTTGGTTCAGTGCAACCTCTGCCTCCTGGGTCAAGCAATTTTCCTGCTTCAGCCTCCTGAGTAGCTGGGATTACAGGCACGCGGCACCATGCCCAGCTAATTTTTGTATTTTTAGTAGAGACAGGGTTTCACCATGTTGGTCAGGCTGGTCTCGAAATCCTGACCTCAGGTAATCCACCCACCTTGGCCTCTCAAAGTGCTGGAATTACAGGTGTGAGCCACGGCACCCATTCCAACTTGTCAGATTTTACAAGTGGCTGAATAATGCACTTACTTCGCCAGCTGCTATTTTGTTCAGTTTGCACAAACAACAACTCGTTATTTTTCACATTTCAGATAATATGAAGGAGGATGACACACCTGAGCCTGCAAAGAACCGCCGTGATTTTATAGCGTGTTCCGTAGTCCTAAAATTGACACCTGGAATGCAGGTCCATGGAATTCCATCCTAAGTTGTCCTGCAGTGTCCTTTCATGAGAGCACCACACAATCTGAGACCATCAGGGCAGCACCCAAATCATAAGATGAAGGCCACTTCCCCTTCAGCTGCATACACAGCAGGTGTTGCCACACAGAGTCAGGGGCCCAGTGTCTCTACAGAGCAGAGGGGAGGGCTCCAGCCCAGGACGGAAGGTGAACTTGAGTCAGGGATTGTTGGGGGCAAAAATTATATTTGTTCACATAGGCCGTAAAATCTAACTTCAGTATTTTCTAAAATTAAGAAAGCCTGAGCAACGTGGCAAAACCCCATCTCTACAAAAACATAAAAAAATTAGGCAGGTGTGGTGGCGCATACCTGTGGTGCCAGCTACTTGGGAGGCTGAGGCAGGAGAATCGCTCGGACCCGGGAGATGGAAGTTGCAGTGAGCTGTGATCATGCACTGCACTCCAGCCTGGGTGATAGAACGGGACTCTGTGTCCAAAAAAAAAAAAAAAGCTATTTTTAAAAGTGTGTCTGGTTTTGACTTCTATTCCCCTCTGTAAGGACAAATATATTAACTGAAAGACATAGCTAAAATGAACATTTTTGAGCACTATTTTCTTTTCTTTCTTTTTAGCAATAATTCGGCATAGACCTGCTCTTGTTAAAGTAATTTTAATTTCGAGCGTAGCCTTCAGCATTGCCCTGATAAGTGGGATGGCAATCTTCTATATGATATAGTAAGTATCTGCTAAGTAACATCTGCTATCCTGGCCGGGCGCGGTGGCTCAAGCCTGTAATCCCAGCACTTTGGGAGGCCAAGACGGGCGGATCACAAGGTCAGGAGATCGAGACCATCCTGGCTAACAGGGTGAAACCCCGTCTCTACTAAAAAATACAAAAAACTAGCCGAGCGATGTGGCGGGCGCCTATAGTCCCAGCTACTCGGGAGGCTGAGGCAGGAGAATGGCGTAAACCCGGGAGGCGCTTGCAGTGAGCTGAGATCTGGCCACTGCACTCCAGCCTGGGCGACAGAGCAAGACTCCATCTCAAAAAAAAAAAAAAATCTGCTATCCTTAAATGAGAACTAACAAGTCAACTGATTATTATTTAGTGTCAAAGGATGATGATGACACATCTTACAATTGTTAAATTATTATAGTCATTATAAATTTCCAGATTAGTGTTTTTCAAAATGTGGGTTGTACTCATGTTGAGTCATGATACACATGAAAAAAAAAGAAAGAAAGGCACAGGACAGAATACAATTCAGCAGAATAGAATATATTAGGAAATATTACTTAAAATATTAATGTAAAAGGCTGATTTTTAAACTTTTCAGATGCACATGTGAGACATGTACACACAGAGACACATGGTTGTGAAATAAAATATATTTTTTACTGGGAGTCATGATAAAAAAATGTTTGAAAGACACAGTTTGAGATGCTGGCATCCTCCCAAAATTCAGTATTTTATTTATTTTTTTACTTTTTTTTTTGGGTGGGGACGGAGTTTTGCTCTTGTTGCCCAGGCTAGAGTGCAGTGGTATGGATCTCGGTTCACTGCAACCTCTGCCTCCTGGGTTCAAGCAATTCTCCTGCCTCAGCCTCCCAAGCAGCTGGGATTACTACAGGCATGCGCCACCATACCCGGCTAATTTTGTATTTTTTGTAGAGATGGGGTTTCTCCACGTTGGTCAGGCTGGTCTCGAACTCCCGACCTCAGGTGATCCACCCGCCTGGGCCTCCCAAAGTGCTGGGATTAAAGATGTGAGCCACCATTCTCAGACCCCAGCATTTGGTATTTTAAAATGAACTTGAGGCCGGGTGTGGTGGCTCATGCCGGTAATCCCAGCACTCTGGGAGACTGAGACGGGCAGATCACCTGAGGTTAGGAGTTCGAGACCAGCCTGGCCAACATAGTGAAATGCTGTCTCTACTAAAAATACAAAAATTATCTGGGCATGGTGGCGGGCGCCTGTAATCCCAGCTACTTGGGAGGCTGGGGCAGGAGAATCGCTTGAACCTGGGAGGCGGGGGTTGCAGTGGGCAGAGATAACGCCATTGCACTCCAGCCTGGGCGACAAGAGCAAAACTCTGTCTCAAATAATAAATAAATAAATAAATAAATAAATAAATAAATAAAAATGAACTTGCTACTTTGGAAGGAATCTCAATAGTGCACAGCAGAAAAGAGTGACGACTCTCCTTTTCACTAGAAATATGTCAGTGCAGTCTGGGGTGACAGCAGCTTTGGGGGAAGATACGTCACCGTCTTCGCAAATAAAGCTTGAGATCAAGCTCTTTCGAGTGATGTAATCATTTTGAAATTCACGGTAGAAAATGGTGAGACACACTGTGACCTCATGTCACAGCAAAGCAACAGACCCTGACTCCTACTCTATGATTCCATGCTAGGATTCCGTTGTTATCTCACCAGAAACAGCTTGAGAAGTACAAAATTACTTGCTTCATTAGAATTAAGTATGAAAATGGGATATATTGCCATGTGTGGGATATTTTTTGAGGCAGCTATGTTGAGACCACCTTGGAGTAGGTCACATGAAGGCAAAGTGACATTAAAGGTAAAAGAGAAAAATGTTGCTAATGAGAGTGTAACCTGCGTGCTTGGTTGTGGGTTATCTCCACTACATCCACTTAATTTATGTAACTGTATAGGCCGGGGGCAGTGGCTGACACCTGTAATTCCAGTGCTTTGGGAGGCCAAGGAGGAAAGGTAGCTTGAGCCTAGGAGTTTGAGACCATCCTGGGCAACATAGCAAGACCCCATTTCTACAAAAAAATACAAAAATAATTAGCCGAGCATGGTGCCATGAGCCTGTGGTCCCAGCTATTCAGGAGGCTGAGCAGGGAAGACTGAACCCAGGAGTTTGAGGCTGCAGTGAACCATGATTGCATCAGTTCACTTCTAGCCTGGGTGACTGAGACCCTGTTCCAAAGAAAGAAAGAGAGAGAGAGAGAAAAAAAAAAAAAAAAGGGAAAAAGGAAAGAAAAAAAAGAGAAAAAAGAAGGAAGGGAGGGAGGGAGGAAAGAAAGAGAGAGGAACAAGAAAGAAAAAAAGAAAAGAAAAAAAGAAGAAAAAGAAAAGAAAGGAAGAAAGAAAGAAAGAGAAAGAAAAAGAAAGAGAAAGAAAGATGATTTGTCTGATGATGGAGCTTTTTGTCAACACCTTAAGTTTGGAACCCGATGTGAGTGCCTTGCTCACGTCTAGTCTTGGCTTTGATCCATGCTTTGGGATAAGAGTTACTCCTTACTCCAGGAAATGACCTGACCAGGTAGACATTTGAGATCTGACCATGATTAGTCTGGTTTCAAAGTCTTACTTCTACACCCACCCCACAAGCAACTCCTTTCCAGTCAAAAAGTGGCATGATTGAGAAATGAATTATTCACCATGAAAACTGTGCTTCTAAATTTATTTATATCATTCTCCAGTCGACTGGCACAGGCTGAGGAAAGACAACAGCTCGAGTCGCTTTATAAGAATATCAGGATACCGTCATTAGGAGACAAAGAAGAGGGCTCAGAGGATGAGGATGAGTCCACGCACCTACTTCCAGAGAACGAAAAGGAGCTGGAGAAGTTCATCCACTCAGGTAACGTGACCTGTCAGAGCCACTCGCAGGAAGGCCAAGCTGGCAGCGGTGGCTTGGTTTTCTTTTCTTTGTTTCTTTCTTTTTTCTTTTTTTGAGATGGAGTCTTGCTCTGTCGCCCAGGCTGGAGTGCAGTGGCGCGATCTTGGCTCACCTTGCAAGCTCTGCCTCCTGGGTTCACACCATTCTCCTGCCTCAGCCTCCCGAGTAGCTGGGACTACAGGCGCCCACCACCATGCCCAGCTAATTTTTTGTATTTTTAGTAGAGACGGGGTTTCACCATGTTAGCCAGGATGGTCTCGATCTCATGACCTCGTGATCTGCCCACCTCAGCCTCCCAAAGTGCTGGGATTACAGGCGTGAGCCACTGCTGCCAACTTTTTTTTTTTTTTTTTTTGAGACGGAGTCTCCCTGTCGCCCAGGCTGCAGTGCAGTGGCGCAATCTCGGCTCACTGCAACCTCCACCACCTGGGTTTAACTGATCCTCCTGCCTCAGTCTCCCAAGTAATTGGGACTACAGGAGCGTGCCACCATGCCCAGCTAATTTTCTTTCTTTCTTTCTTTCTTTTTTTGTATTTTTAGTAAAGACAAGGTTTCACCGTGTTAGCCAGGATGGTCTTGATCTCCTTACCTTGTGATCTGCCTGCCTCAGTCTCTCAAAGTGCTGGGATTACAGGTGTGAGCCACTGTGCCCGGCCTGTGGCTTGGTTTTCAAAGGCAAAGATAAGTGGGAGTTAAGGGAGTTTGAAGTAAGAGAGACAAATATTCACAGCCACACTATGGAAGTGAACCTTTCTCATCAAATCTTACAGAGGGGTGAACAACTGTGGGGTTGCTCAGTTCCTTTTGCAGGGCAATTCCAAGGATCTAACAGAGTTCAGGAAACAAACTTTTCCCAGCACAAAACATGTTTCCGTTAAACATACTCATTACCATGATGTTATCCTGCATTCAGAACACCAACACGCAGGTATTTCACCTGCACCATGTCTCCATCTGATGTGGAAATGGGATCCAGACCCACAAAATAGAGGTCACTAGCCCAGGGTCAAAGTTCCCAGCATGCCATGTCCACCACAGACATGTTCTCCTGTACTTGTGAGAAGAGGGTGACACTGATCATTTAAAACTGATTTTGTACAAGTTCTTTTTTTTTTTTTTTTTGAGATGGAATCTCACTCTATTGCCCAGGCTGGAGTGCAGTGGCGCAATCTCAGCTCACTGCAAGCTCTGCCTCCTGGGTTCACACCATTCTCCTGCTTCAGCCTCCCCAGCAGTTGGGACTACAGGTGCCCGCCACCAGGCCTGGCTAATTTTTTGTATTTTTAGTAGAGACGGGGTTTCACCATGTTAGCCAGGATGGTCTTGATCTTCTGACCTCGTGATCCACCCGCCTTGGCCTCCCAAAGTGCTGGGATTACAGGAGTAAGCCAGTGCACCCCAGCTATAGAATTTTATTTATTTTTTATTTATTTATTTATTTTTATTATTATTTTTTTTTGAGACGGAGTCTCGCTCTGTCGTCCAGGCTGGAGTGCAGTGGCCGGATCTCGGCTCACTGCAAGCTCCACGTCCCGAATTTACGCCATTCTCCTGCCTCAGCCTCCCGAGTAGCTGGGACTACAGGCGCCTGCCACCTCGCCTGGCTAGTTTTTTGTATTTTTTAGTAGAGACGAGGTTTCACCGTGTTAGCCAGAATAGTCTCCATCTCCTGACCTTGTGATCCGCCCGTCTCGGCCTCCCAAAGTGCTGGGATTACAGGCTTGAGCCACCGCGCCTGGCCTTATTTACTTATTTATTTATTTATTTGAGACAGAGTCTCCCTATGTCACCCAAGCTGGAGTGCAGTGGCGAAATCTTGCCTCACTGCAACCTTTGCCTCCTGGGTTCAAGCAATTATCCTGCCTCAGCCTCCAGAGTAGCTGGGATTACAGGCGTGCACCGTGATGCCTGGCTAATTTTTGTACTTTTAGTAGAGATGGAGTTTCACCAGTTAGCCAGGCTGGTCTCGAACTCCTGACCTCAAGTCATCCACCTGCCTTGGCCTCCCAAAGTGCTAGGAGTATAGGCGTGAGCCACCACTCCTGGCTTTTTTTTTTTTTTTTTTCTTTTTTTTGAGACAGAGTCTCACTATGTCACCCACGTTGGAGTGCAGTGGTGCGATATCAGCCCACTGCAGCCTCAACTTTGTGGGCTCAGTTAATCCTCCCACCTCAGCCTCCTGAGTGGCTGGGACTGCAGGTGCAAGTCACTATGCCCAACTCATTTTTGTTTTTGTTTTTGTTTTGAGACGGAGTCTCGCTCTGCTGCCCAGGCTGGAGTGCAGTGGTACAATCTTGGTTCACTGCAACCTCTGCCTCCTGGGTTCAAGTGATTCTCGTGCCTCAGCCTCCCGAGTAGCTGGGATTACAGGCATGCACCACCATGACTGGCTCATTTTTGTATTTTTAGTAAAGACAAGGCCTCATCATGTTGGCCAGGCTGGTCTCGAACTCTTGACCTCAAGTGATCCGCCCTCCTCAGCCTCCCAAAGTCCTGGGATTACAGGCATGAGCCACTGCACTGGGCTAGTTTTTGTATTTTTAGTAGAGACAGTTTTCGTCGTGTTGCCCAGGTTGGTCACAAACTCCTGGGCTCAAGAGATCTTCCTGTCTTGGCCTCCCAAACTGTTGGGATTATAGGTTTGAGCCACTGAGCCCAGCCTAGAAGTTCTGAGATTCGTGGGTATCTGTTTAAAAATTTCTAGAGAGAAACCTATAGAGAGTGCAGTGTGTGATTCAGCCATACTAACCATTCCTCACATGGACTTACTCTCTAAAAACTCCAGACATAGCCAGAAAGAGGCAGAACGGCCAGAGCAGGAGAGATCACTGATGCTCACTGAGGCAGAAGGCTTTGTCATAACCTGTAGAAAACACTTTCCCGGGCCGGGCGCGGTGGCTCAAGCCTGTAATCCCAGCACTTTGGGAGGCCGAGGCGGGCGGATCACGAGGTCAGGAGATCAGGACCATCCTGGCTAACACGGTGAAACCCCGTCTCTACTAAAAAGATACGAAAAATTAGCCGGACGAGGTGGCGGGCGCCTGTAGTCCCAGCTACTTGGGAGGCTGAGGCAGGAGAATGGCGTGAACCCGGGAGGCGGAGCTTGCAGTGAGCCGAGATCGCGCCACTGCACTCCAGCCTGGGCGGCAGAGCGAGACTCCGTCTCAAAAAAAAAAGAAAAAAAAAACACTTTCCCAATGTCTCTTTACCACATTGGATTATAACTTTTCTACATTCTTCTTCTTCTTTTACTGGGCATTTATACAACTTGAATACAAAATATGGGAAAATAATTTTAAAATTTAATTTTCACCATCCTTGTCAGACAAATAACATTCATTATGAATCCTCTGAAAATTCCACTGTTGGTACCTCCATTTTTCCAGGCTTTTTCCCTCACCCCTGTGTCTCCAGTTTTGATCCTCACTTATTACTATATCGATAACATCGTTTCTACATTTTAGTTATTAGATCAAAAAGAAGGAAAAATATGAAGAAGAAGAAACTGAGGGAAGAGAAAAACTCAGTAACACAAAAAGAAACAAAGACTGCGTCACATAATGGAAAAATGGAAGATTTGTGAACACAGATGACAGAGGTGCCGGCTGAGGCAGAGGAGAGACTATGGGGGTGCTGGGAGACTGAGCCCGTGGGCGTGGCTTGCTCCCAGAGAACCTTGTGGAAGAGAACATCAAAGAAAGAAACGCCCAACGTGTATCCCAGAAAATAAAGGCACATGATATAGCAACTCTTGCTTATTGGCTCTCATATTTCATGAATAATTATAACTTAATTGGAAAATAGAAAAGAATCTAACTTTGTTAAGGGTGAAGAGAACTTGTCAGGATTTTCTTTTCTTGCCCCTGACCAGAAATATGGCATAAGTAGTTTTGGGGGGCCATCTCCCAGACTTTGCCAGGGAATAGCTTTCATGAAGCCAAACTTTCCTGGTGAGATTACCTGTCAGTTACATACCTTGTCTCCTTTGTACACATGAGGAAACTGAGGATGTCAAAATAAATATGACACCGGATTAAAACATAGTCGTTAATCGGGCCTGGTGGTGCGCGCCTGTAATCCCAGCTATTCAGAAGGCTGAGGCAGGAGAATCGCTTGAACCCGGGAGGCGGAGGTTGCAGTGAGCCGAGATTGCACCACTGCACTCCAGCCTGGTTGACAGAGCAAGATCGTGTCTCAAAAATAAATAAATAAATAAATTAAATTAATAAGTAAATAAAACACACTCATCCAGGCCAGTCATGATGGCTCATGCCTGCAATCCCAACACTTCGGGAGCATGAGGCAGGCAGATTGCTTGAGTCCAGGAGTTCAAGAGCAGCCTGGACAACATAGTGAGGCCCCGTCTCCACAAAAAAAGGAAATGTATGCTCATCGCTGTCAGGTTCCAGCTCTCTCAAGGGAAACAGGCCCACAGGCAAGGAGCTAAGAAACACAGCCAGAGGTAGCAAGTGGACACCAAGGGCTGTGGGAATGCAAAGAGGCAAGATTGAGTGAAATGGTGCAGCTGCTTTGGAAAACAATCTGACGGTTCCTCAGAAAGTTAAACACAGAGTTACTTACGACCCAGCAATTCCACTCCTAGGTATACATGCAAGGGAATTGAAAACACATGTACACACAAAAACCTGTACACTAATGTTCTTTTTTTTTTTTTTTTTTTAAGATGGAGTCTTGCTCTGTCGCCCTGACTGGAGTGCAGTAGTGCGATCTCGGCTCACTGCAACCTCCGCCTCCTGGGTTCAAGCCATTCTCCTGCCTCAGTCTTGTGAGTAGCTGGGATTACAGGCGCCCGCCACCACGCCTGGCTAATTTTTGTATTTTTAGTAGAGATAGGGTTTCACCATGTTGTCCAGGATGGCCTCAATCCCTTGACCTCGTGATCCTCCCACCTCGGCCTCTCAGAGTGACTTCATTCTTTTCTGTTGCTGAAAAATATTTAATTGTACAGATAGATCACATTTTGCTTATCCACTTATTGGTTAATGGAAATTTGTGTTGTTTCCACCTTCCAATTAAACCTCTTTCCTTTATAAATTACCGCAGTCTTGGGTATGTATTAGCAGAGTGAGGACGGACCAATACAGGGGAATCTGAAAGGGCTATAGTAAAATGACATTTAGCCAGTGACTTGAAAGGAGCAGGTAGCAAACACTCCACGCAGCTATTTGAGAGGAAAACAGTTGGGGCAGAGATATCTGAAGTTGTTACCGGAAAAGGGTCCTGATCCAGGCCCCAAGACGGGGTTCTTGGATCTCATTCAAGAAATAATTCAGGGCCGGGCGCGGTGGCTCAAGCCTGTAATCCCAGCACTTTGGGAGGCCGAGACGGGCGGATCACGAGGTCAGGAGATCGAAACCATCCTGGCTAACACGGTGAAACCCCGTCTCTATTAAGAAATACAAAAAACTAGCCGGGCGAGGTGGCGGGCGCCTGTAGTCCCAGCTACTCGGGAGGCTGAGGCCGGAGAATGGCGTGAACCCGGGAGGCGGAGCTTGCAGTGAGCTGAGATCCGGCCACTGCACTCCAGCCTGGGTGACAGAGTGAGACTCCGTCTCAAAAAAAAAAAAAAAAAAAAAAAAAAAAGAAATAATTCAGAGCAAGTCCACAGTGTAAAGTGAAAGTAAATTTATTGAGAAAGTAAAGGAATCAAAGGATGGCTACTTCAGACAGAGCAGGGCATTCCCAGAAGTAAGAGGAGGAACATGGCCGGGCGCGGTGGCTCAAGCCTGTAATCCCAGCACTTTGGGAGGCCGAGACGGGCGGATCACGAGGTCAGGAGATCGAGACCATCCTGGCTAACACGGTGAAACCCCGTCTCTACTAAAAAAAATACAAAAAACTAGCCGGGCGAGGTGGCGGGCACCTGTAGTCCCAACTACTCGGGAGGCTGAGGCAGGAGAATGGCGGGAACCCGGGAGGCGGAGCTTGCAGTGAGCTGAGATCCGGCCACTGCACTCCAGCCTGGGCGGCAGAGCGAGACTCCGTCTCAAAAAAAAAAAAAAAAAAAGAGGAGGAACATGCCCACCTTAGGTGCGGTGCTTGTTTATATATAAGACAACAAAGTAAAAGATCATACGGGAGGTATGCTCTACCACAAGAGTTCCTGACAAAGGATTGTTAATCGTTGTGTAACTACTGTCTTCCACAACAATCTCTATTATTAATATTAAAATGAAACTTCTTTACTTCTTTTCTTTCTTTTTTTTTTTTTTTTTTTTTTTTTTTGAGATGGAGTCTTGCTCTGTCACCAGGCTGGAGTGCAGTGGTGTGATCTCGGCTCACTGCAACCTCCATCTCCTGGGTTCAAGCGATCTTCTTGGCTCAGCCTCCCAAGTAGCTGGGACTACAGGCATGCGCCACCACGCCCAACTAATTTTTTGTATTTTTAGTAGTGAGGGGGTTTCACCATGTTGGCCAGGATGGTCTTGATGTGTTGACCTCGTGATCCACCTGCCTTGGCCTGCCAAAGTGCTGCGATTACAGGCGTGAACCACCACGTCCAGCCTAAAGTGAAACTTATTCTTAAACTAAGAATGCTGGCCGGGCGCGGTGGCTCAAGCCTGTAATCCCAGCACTTTGGGAGGCCGAGACGGGCGGATCACGAGGTCAGGAGATCGAGACCATCCTGGCTAATATGGTGAAACCCTGTCTCTACTAAAAATACAAAAAACTAGCCGGGCGAGGTGGCGGGCGCCTGTAGTCCCAGCTACTCGGGAGGCTGAGGCAGGAGAATGGCATAAACCCGGGAGGCGGAGCTTGCAGTGAGCTGAGATCCCGCCACTGCACTCCAGCCTGGGCGACAAAGCGAGACTCCATCTCAAAAAAAAAAAAAAAAATGCTTTTGTTCTTAAGATATTGAGACATCAGGACATTTCCTGGGTCCATTAATTTCTGGGTTGGTTAAGTCCTGAGTCTGTCTGGAAAACATGATTAACCTGTTCCCTTAACTAACAACTTCTGGTGACATGGAATGCCTAACCTCCTGGGAACGCAGCCCAGCAGGTCTGTCTCATTTTACCCAGCCCCTATTCAAGATATAATGGAAACATTATGGTGCCATTGTGGCCCAAGTGGTGAGATGGGTATGAAGTTCTAGGAGAACAAAAATTGAGTGTTGGGTCCAGACAAAGCCTTGTAGGGTCATGGAAGCCACTGTGAGAGCTAAGGCTTAACTCAGGGAGGAGAAGGCACTGGAGAGTTTGGAAAGGGAAGTGACCAGACTGGACTGGGGATTGAAACACGTCCTTCTGGCTTGTGCTTGGAGAATAGACAATGGTGAATGAGGAATGGAAGAGGAAGACCATTTAGAGACAATTGTAAGAAAGCAGGTGTGAGATGATGGTAGTGTGGTCCATGGCTATCACGTATGTATTGATGACAACCAATTCCATTCTGGTTGAATTTTGAGTCTAGGACAAGCTTTGCTGAAAGATTGCACATGAGGCCTCCGTGAGTCAAAAAAGACTCTAGCTGGATCAATGTTGTTAACACATGCAGTGCGGAAAAATATTAGATTCTTGTCCCTGGAAAGCAGAAGACAACTTGCTCACAGGCTCCACGTGGGCAGGAAAGGAGTGAAGCATGATTATTGGGTTGTCTACTGAGGAACCAGAAGGTCTGAGCTGCCACTGCTGAGGGGGTGACTCTGGGGCTGCAGATCCGGGAGCAGGGGTTTGGGATAACTTTTGGACAAGTCTCGTCTGAAAGGCCGATTACACAACCAGCTGGACAGGCTGACACAGCAAATGGATCCCATCTGGGGAAGTGTGAGCTATAAATATAAATAAGGGAAATGGCGAGGTGCAGTGGGTCACACCTGTAATCCCAGCACTTTGGGAGTCTGAAGCAGGCAGATCACTTGAACTCAGGAGTTCGAGACCAGCCTGGGCAACATAGTGAGACCCCCATCTCTACAAAAAAATACAAAACTTAGCCAGGTATAGTGTGCACCTGTAGTCCCAGCTACTCTGGAGGCTGAGATGGAAGGATTGCTTGAGCTCAGGTGGTTGAGGTTGTACTGAGCCGTGACTGCACCACTGCACTCCAGCCTGGGTGACAGAGTGAGACCTTGTCTCAAAAAAAAAAAAAAAAAAGAAAAAGAAAAGAAAAGAAGGTCATAGAGCTGGAATCACACTGTGTAGCCTTTTCAGAATGGCTTCTTTGCTTTTTAATACACATGGAAATGTCCTCCATGTCTCTGACAAAGATTTTTCACATCCTACTTTATGATAGTACATATATAATAGAAAACAACATTTTATTTTGTATTAGGAAAACAAACGTGTTGATTTGAGATTTGGTGCGTTTTTTCCCCCAGTTGCAGCTCAAAAATCCTGCAGATTTAGCAGATTTAGAAGGGATCCCTGTTAATTGTGCAAAAGTTGATCATATGAATTGGGTCCTTCTTGTCATACCCACCTAAAACAGAGTTGAAACAGCTGTGGGAAGAAAAGCATTCAGGGCATGTAACACTGATCCAAGAATGTAATTCTCTGGAAGCCTGGCTGCTGAAACTCCCTGCTGTAACCTGAAACAAGTTTTTTTTGTTTTTTTTTGTTTTTTTTTTTTTTTTTTTTTTTTTTTTTTTTTGAGACGGAGTCTCGCTCTGTCGCCCAGGCTGGAGTGCAGTGGCGCTATCTCGGCTCACTGCAAGCTCCGCCTCCCGGGTTTACGCCATTCTCCTGCCTCAGCCTCCCGAGTAGCTGGGACTACAGGCGCCCGCCACCTCGCCCGGCTAATTTTTTTGTATTTTTAGTAGAGACGGGGTTTCATTGTGTTAGCCAGGATGGTCTCCATCTCCTGACCTCGTGATCCGCCCGTCTCGGCCTCCCAAAGTGCTGGGATTACAGGCTTGAGCCACCGCGCCCGGCCTGAAACAAGTTTTATTTCATGGCTACTGAAAGGACACACTGCAACTCTAAAACTAGTTTTGTAACTGAACAGTCTAGCCTGAAAATGCACTTTAAAATTTTTTTTCCTTTTTCTAATTTTTCCCTAGTCTTGCGATATAACCTTGAACCTTACCACAGAATCTTTTCTTCTTGTTAATCTTAAAATACAGCCTTGAAATGTACTTTCTTTGAAACACCATGTCCACCACTTCTCACCATACACTCCCTTAGACCATGCACATTTGTCCAATTGTATGCTAGTATCTAATTATGTGCTTACTCAGAAGTTCCTGGGGATAATCTTGAGACAGACTTGGTAGGCATATGGACCTATCTGTGAAATTTCAGAGATTACTTCAAGGCAGTTAGTCAACCACCGGGCCATTATTGAAATGCAGCTAGCCCACACTCCAGGTGGACCATGGCTTGAGACATCCACCAGAACAAGACATGCAGACCTAGTACTCAGCACCCCTCCTGCACACCTCCCAGTCCAAGTTCACATCCTTGGACTCAAAAACTCTGTTTTGAGCAAAACTCCGTCTCAAAAAAAAAAAAAAGAAAAAAAAAAAGCAAAAAAACAATAACAAACCAAACCAAACCAAACCAAAAGAGTTCTGTGAGACCTTCACTTTTTTCACCAGCTGATACTTCCCAAACACGATTCTGCCACCATTTTTGAATGACCACATAGTCATTATAATGGTAGCAGTGGCTGATCTGGAGGGGCCGCTGTGATGATGCCCGCTGCAAATGGGGAGGCACAGCCAGGGCTGCATGGTCCGTGGAGCCCATGGGGGCTGGAAACAGGTGATCCCAGTGGGATCCCAGCCCCGAGCCGTACTGAGTTGTCAGGACGGGAGCCCTGTGCTTCCAGGCGCAGCTGCAGCCACCTAGTCGCGGCTCCAGACAGGGCGTCCCTGCACTCTTGGGGACCTGGGACGCACCCTTTCTTCACAGGCCCAAAAGTGCCCGCTCCCACTCCCTGGCCTCTCCCCACTCTCGCACCTGCTCCATGGCAGAGCAAAGTTGTGGACGTGTCAAGATAGCCAAGCCTGGGAGCTATCACGACCCGGCCAAATGTGTGTGCACTCGGGGCAGTGATGACATGCCAGCCCCCCACCACTTCGACCTGCTCCAGAAACTGCTTCTGAGGGCCGGGCGCGGTGGCTCAAGCCTGTAATCCCAGCACTTTGGGAGGCCGAGGCGGGCGGATCACAAGGTGAGGAGATCGAGACCACAGTGAAACCCCGTCTCTACTAAAAATACAAAAAATTAGCCGGGCGCGGTGGCGGGCGCCTGTAGTCCCAGCTACTCAGGAGGCTGAGGCAGGAGAATGGCGGGAACCCGGGAGGCGGAGCTTGCAGTGAGCCGAGATCGCGCCACTGCACTCCAGCCTGGACAGCAGCGTGAGACTCCGTCTCAAAAAAAAAAAAAAGAAAAAAAAAAAAAAAAAAAAAACTGCTTCTGAGGCTGACACTTTGGGCACCAAGGACAGGGGAAGGAGGCCGGGGGCACTGAGGGTGGCTCGGGGCGGGCCTGCAGGCGACCTTCAGCATGGACAGCCTGGGCGTCATGGACAGCATGTTGATGGCCATGAGAGGCAGACAGGTTCCTAGGTGGGAAGGGGTGGGTTTTCTGTGAAACTCCACCTTCAAGCCACGGATGGTCTGAAGCCTGGAAGCCACGCTGCCAGTTCCAGGTGGAGTCTGTGATCCACAGAGAGAAGTTCCTTGATGCCTTTCGGCCAATGGGATGGTGCTTTTCCCAGGCCTGCCCATGGCTGACTGTGGGCCAATCAGCATGCACTTCCTCCCACCCATGGACCAATCAGTACACACTGTCTCCATTCTGAGCCCATAAAAAACCCTAGACTGAGCCAGACTCAGACTCTGGAGACTCTTTCTTTGCAGGTGTAAGCCACTCACTTCAGGTTTCCTCTCCACTGAGGGCTGTTGGGTCGTCCAGTAAAGCCCTTCTCTGCCTTGCTCACCATCCAGTTGTCTGCATAACCTCATTCTTTCTGGACGTGGGATAAGAACTTGGGGGACAAGAACTTAGCACCCAACGAACAGCAGGAGAGAAAGGGGCTGTAACACATTCCTGGCTGAGTAGCCATGTTCCTGGGCTGCATGAGTGAAAAATGGCGACTCTTCTGGGGGCACAGACTTTGGGATTCCCCGAGCCAGAGCTGTAACACTGTAGCCCTTCTGCCCTCAGCCAGCACTGGGTGGCTGCCCCGGACGACGGGAAGCAGCAGCCGGCCAGAGCAGGGCGGCGGGACTAAAAGATACATCACAAACAAGCTGAAAACACACCCCTCCCAAAACACACCTCCCCGCTTGCCAGGCCGCAGGCGACGGGAAGGAGAGAAGAGCTTTGGCTCTTCCGGGAGCCCAGACTCGAGACTCCGGAGCCAGGGCTGTGACACGCTGCAACACCCTCTTTGGGGCTCTGCTGTTCATGGTGTCTCCGAGCTTTCCAGCGCCACCACTTTTCTCTCGTCTGGATGCTGGTGCCTGCAGCAGAAGCCGCCTGCAGTATGTCGGGTCCAGCCGCAGCCTTACAAGGAGCCGGCGCCTGTGCCAGCGCCTGGAGCTGCCCGCCCCACCGCAGCAGCCAGCGTGCCTGGCTGTGTGCAGTGGCCGAACCCTTCACTTGCTCCTTCACACACCCCTTGCGGCTCCGCGCCTGGCTCACCCTTGGTAGCTGTGGGATCCAGATGCAGCCTACTGGGCCGAGTGGGTGGAACGAGCCCAGCGGGTGTGAGCAAAACTCAAGCAGAGGCGCGACCACAGAGGTTTCTGGCTGGCGAATCGACACCCATTATTAGTAGCTTTCTGTAATTTGTATTTTACAATTCTTTTCCTGAGATCATATCAATTTTTTAAGCATAACAGCCCTATAATAATGGGGGCAAAGTGCCGGGCGCAGTGACTCACGCCTGTAATCCCAGCACTTTGGGAGGCCGAGGCGGGTGGATCACCTGAGGTCAGGAGTTCGAGACCAGCCTGGCCAATATGGTGAAACTCCGTCTCTACTAAAAATACAAATACAAAAAAAAAAAAAAAAAAAAAAAAAAAAAAAAAATTAGCCGGGCATGGTGGCGGGCGCCTGTAATTCCAGCTTCTTGGGAAGCTGAGGCAGGAGAATCGCTTGAACGCGGGAGACAGAGGTTACCGTGAGCCAAGATCGCACCATTGCACTCCAGTCTGGGCAACAAGAGCGAAACTAATGGGGGCAAAGATAATCATTTCAGCGATGAGAAGAGATGTTGAATTTAAGATACTCCCTACATTTGAGATTCAGAGCACCCTTTGTTCCACCTGTGAATGCTCTGGCTCGCCATCGTGCCTTTTCAAAATAGCATTCCTTTTGTTGTTCTCTTTCTGAGCTTGATGTCAAATTATTAAAAGGAAGTGAATAAAAAGACGTAGAGAAAGTGAGATTAGATGCATACAAGTGTTGCTTAGTAAATTGGACACAATGTTTAACTATACACGCATGAGAGTTATTTTCTGTGGGGCCGGGAGACAGGGATCTGCTTATGTCCTGCTGCTACAGGGTGCTTCCGTATCCCACCTTCACCCTCTTTGTCATGAACCTGTGTGAAGTGTTTTTTTTTCTTGTCCCTAATCAAACATATAGAGACTGAGAAAACTGACTCCAGGGCTTGAGTGCATGCGTTTGAATTACAACATTATTTTCTTTTTTTTTTTTTTTCTTTTTTGAGACAGAGCCTCCCTCTGTCCCCCAGGCTGGAGTGCGGTGGCGCGATCTCAGCTTACTGCAAGCTCCCCCTCCCAGGTTCACACCATTCTCCTGCCTCAGCCTCCGGAGTAGCTGGGACTACAGGCGCCCGCCACCACACCCAGCTAATTTTTTTTTTTTTTTTTTTTGGTATTTTTTGTATTTTAGAGACGGCGTTTCGCTGTGTTAGGCAGGATGGTCTCGATATCCTGACCTCGTGATCCGCCCGCCTCGGCCCCCCGAAGTGCTGGGATTACAGGCCTGAGCCACCGCGCCCGGCCGCAACATAGTCATTTTTATTTGCTTTCTCTTCCAGTGGATATATTTTGTGACTGATTGACTGTATGTAATAATATGTGCATTTGGATATGTGCCTCTGGGAACACATGAAATGACACGTCTTCAAACAAACACTTTCAGACAGCAATCGGTAGAAACCTGCATACGTCTCCTTTAAGAAAGAGCGAAGCCCCGCCTCCGCCCCATCCGGAGTGTCCATTTCCCAGCGCCCCCTACAGAGGTTTGGCCTTTACTTCCGGAAGGAGGTGGAGGCGACCCTCACTCTCCCGCAGTGCCTACAACATTACCCAGAATGGCCTGCGTTGGGCGACGGCGACCTTCAGCCAATGAGGCCTCCGAAAGGTGGTGCTTCCGTAAGCGCACGCGCGGTCGCGGCGGGACTTCCGTCGTCCTCTTCGTGGCGGTCGTTTTGGCATTTGTCCGGACTCTTTCCTTGGTAGAAAGCAGCGGAGCGATGAGTCAGCATCATCCGTGACTGACTGAGAAGGCGCAAAAGGAGTCTTCCTCGCTGCACAGAGGCGAAGCCGAGGTTCGGCGGCGCCCGGGGTACCCCGGCCCGGCCCGGAATAAGGACTTCCTCTCTTGTCCCGCTCCGCCCACAGAGTCCGATGGCGGCGGCTGAGCTGACGGCCCCGGCCCAGGTATGTGCCGCATCCTCCGGACCTTCCCCGCCCTCCCCACGCGAGTCGTAGCACCCCGAGGGCGCCTGGTCGCGGCCTTGCAGCCCAGGACAGGACATGGGGGCTCGCCGGAGGGGCGCCCGTTTCCAACACCTGGTGTGCTAGGAAAGGGAGGGCGCGACTGCAAGGGGTCCCTGATGAGAGGCGCCACCGAGCCCTGGGGCACAGAGGTGACACAGCTAGTGCGAGGGCACCCGACTCCGAGGCCAGGCATGGGGCGTCAGGGAGGCCTGAGCCCATTTAATACCGCCATGGATGCCCTTCTTTGAGGCCTGGCTCTTTCCACGTTTCCCTTGGCTGTAGAGGGGGTTATGAAACCTACGCCAGGAAGGGGAGGGTTTTCCAGTCTCTCACTAGCCTTAACTCCCATCCACAGGTTCTCTGGGTTGCGGAGTGCCATTCCCCCAACCCTTAGTTCTGAAGACATTGGGTGAACCCCAAGCCCAGGGTTCTCTGTCCATGTTAGTCTGTATATAGAGTTGTTCCAATTTCTGACAGCCAATATGAACAGGTGTGGGAGGTTTTTCCAGAAAGGTACAAGATGTGCAAATGCTTAGGTGCAGTACGGAGCTGGAAGCATTTATGAAGCCACAAGTCTCCTTGCTTTCTGGTGGGAAGCAAAGAACAGGAGGATAGGCGTCTGGACGGCAGTGGCTGCCTGAGAAGTTGAGTGTGTTTTCAGGAGGTAATAGCAAGTGTGAATCAAAAAGTAATTTACCAAGGTCTTCACAGGCTTCATCTGTGTGCACAGTGGGGCACAAACTGTGGGGTTGAGGGAGAAGGAAGAAAAATCAGGGTAGACTAGTCCAAGTGAGGGTTACTGGCCCAGGATCGTGGTTTAGGAGATGTGGTTAGATTCTGGATGCGCGGTTTCAAAAGGGACAACTAAATTACATAATGTAGGTGGTGAGGGAGTGAAACCGAGGATTCAGAGAAGACCCCCGGGTTTTTGGTATTAGTAGCTGTAGGGAAAGAAGTTTAATCAACTAAGATGAAAAAATTGGCAATAGGAGTAATATTCACTAGGGATATCAGGTTTATTTGGGTCATGCTAAGAGTCACATCTTTCAGAGCCTACTTAATGCAGGCGTTAAGTGGGCAGATGAACACGCAGGTCTTGAAATCTAGGGAGTAGTGACCAGGCGCGATGGCTCACGCCTGTAATCCCAGCACTTTGGGAGTCTGATGTAAGTGGATCAGAAGATCGAGACCATCCTGGCTAACACGGTGAAACACCGTCTCTACTAAAAATAGAAAAATTAACCGGGCCTGGTGGTGGGCGCCTGTAGTCCCACTTACTAGGGAGGCTGAGGCAGGAGAATGGCGTGAACCCGGGAGGCGGAGCTTGCAGTGAGCCGAAATCATGCCATTGCACTCCAGCCTGGGCGACAGAGTGGGACTCCGCCTCAAAAACAAAACAAAACCAAAAAAAAAACCAGTAGTTCAGGGTGCAGATATTCAAGATGTGGCTGTTGTGTGCACTGAGGTGAGTGAGCTGTGGGTCACAGGCGGGACAAGCTCTAGATTTTGGTTGTAAAGCTGTTAGTGGGCCAAGATGGGGAGGAGGATGATGGAGTAAGTGGTCATGAAGGCAGGGTATGAAAAAGACAGTGTAGTTTGGCAGGGGCCAGGGCTCCCAGGAGAAGAATGGACATGAGACAGCTGCAAATGCATAGGCCACTCAGGACAGAACTTGTGCTTATTCACCACTTTGTGGGTATCCAGGATTTTGTGATAACTTGATGGGGCCTGGGTGTTTCTTTTTTTTTTTTTTTTTTTTGAGATGGAGTCTGGCTCTGTCGCCCAGGCTGGACTGCAGTGGCCGGATCTCAGCTCACTGCAAGTTCCGCCTCCCGGGTTTACCCCATTCTCCTGCCTCAGCCTCCAGAGTAGCTGGGACTACAGGCGCCCGCCACCTCGCCCGGCTAGTTTTTTGTATTTTTTAGTAGAGACGGGGTTTCACCGTGTTAGCCAGGATGGTCTCGATCTCCTGACCTAGTGATCCGCCCGTCTCGGCTTCCCAAAGTGCTGGGATTACAGGCTTGAGCCACCGCGCCCGGCCGGGCCTGGGTGTTTCATTCAGGCTGGAAGATTAAATTAATGTCATGTGGTCATTTGTGAAAGTCATTGTGTGTGAGATGAGCGACCAGTGAGGCTGGGATTTAAAGGAGCTTTAGGTGTATAGTGACTGCTAAGGGGATGGTAAGTGCAGCACAGAAGTTGAATAGGGCCATGGCGTGAACCCGGGAGGTAGAGCTTGCAGTGAGCTGAGATCTCGCCACTGCACTCCAGCCTGGGCGACAGAGCGAGACTCCGTCTCAAAAAATAAATAAATAAATAAACTGTTGACCTCATTTGTCCAGTGTCACGTGTCTGTATTTGGCTGTTGGTTATCCACTCTCTTTTTTTTGGCGGGGGGGGGACTCAGTCTTGCTCTGTCACCCATGCTGGAGTGCAGTGGCACGATCTCGGCTCACTGCAACCTCCACCTCTCCACCTCCTGGGTTCTAGTGATTCTCCTGCCTCGCCTCCCAAGTAACTGGTACTACAGCCCCGTGCCACCACGCCTGGCTAATTTTTTGTATTTTTAGTAGAGATGGGGTTTTACCACGTTAGCCAGGATGGTCTCGATCTGCTGACTTCGTGATCTGCCCACCTCAGCCACCCAAAGTGCTGGGATTACAGGCATGAGCCACTTTGCCCGGCCCAGGTTATCCACTCTTTCACCCAGGTAGCATGTGGGGAGGCCAGGATTTGGTATGGAACGTAGTGGTGGTCACGGTCATATGGCAGTGGGATGTGGAGACCTGAGGTATATGCAGTATAATGAATGATACGCACTTGGAGAGGGAGTGTACCTGATGGCCCCAGTGCCCCCACTGAGACTTACGTGACCTTGGTGATACCAGAGGAATGCTTGTCAGGAAGGAGTGGTTGCCCTTATGCCACGCCCACAGCTTAGATACATGTATTTGTTCACCTGCCTCTTGTTACTGATGGCTGCAACCGGTGACCAAGAGCCCCATTAGGAGACGACAGCACCAGTTGACTGCTTTCTCCTCTGAGTTGGGGAGCTTGGAGAGAGGATGGGGTAAATGTGTGAGGGGAAGGATTATGGATCCTGAGAGGAGGAACCGTTTGTGGTTTCATCTGTCCCCATCCTGGCAGGGCGTTGTGACATTTGAGGACGTGGCTGTGTACTTCTCCTGGAAGGAATGGGGTCTTCTTGATGAGGCTCAGAAATGCCTGTACCATGATGTGATGCTGGAGAACTTGACACTTACAACCTCCCTGGGTAAGGTGCTCACACCCACCTCTGTGCCCCGAGCTAGTCTTTGCTCTTACCCTTTCCCCAGGGACAGATATGTCTTCACAAGAGGACCCTTGACACAGCTTCCTGTTCCTGGGTAGGTGCTGCAGTTGGTAGGGCTAAGGTTGCATGTTGCCTACTTTTCTCCGTGAGCAGGCAACACCTGCTTCCCTTTCATGTGGAAAGATTCAGAGTCAGGCTTCTTATAGTCAGCCTCATGGATCTCACCTTGTTTGCGTCTCCCTGACCAGGTGGCATTGCCCAGATCTGAGGCTCCTGGAGGCCCTGGAGACCCAGGTTCTACTTCCTTCCTCTAGGGTACACTTCCTCACGCCTGCCTCTGCCAGCAGTTATGTGGGCTATGAGTGGCTCTTGCAAAATCCTCCTCTGAATTTCTCCTTGTATTGTTTTCTTTTCCTGTGGGCTATCATATGCAGAGTCATTCTGGGCTGGTCTTGGGTACTTGCATATTCCAAGTTCCATGTTCTTGATCGTAGGGGTCAGGTGGACAGGCCCTATGGTTCCAAGGATGGCTGTGATTCCCCACAGCAAGGTGGACTCAGAGGGATCCTGGCCCTAGGGACCGCCTAAAGGAGGACATTCTGTCCGGGTTATGTCCAAATCATACCAGAAACATATCCTGTTTGACTAATATTTTGGTGCTAATGACATTTGGGGCCAAACCTCATTACTGCCTTTTCTTTCCCATTCTGGACACTTAGCCTGCTTGTCAGCTCTATACCTGGTTTCTGTGTCTCTTACTTGCAGCCCGGGGTTAATCCCCACATCTCTGGACTCCATGTCTCACCCATTTTTCTCACCGCCTTATCTGCAGTGCTCTTCAGTGTTGGCCCCTACATAGTATGTTATGAGGTGTCCAATGTCCACGTATGTCAGCTGCTATTTTGTTGTCACATTTTCTTGGACCAGGACACATACCTGTACACAATGCACGTGTTAGCAGGAGAACAGATCTCACTGAAAATTGCTGTAGAGGAATGAGTTGTGTATCCTGCTTCTTCTCCATGTTTCTCATCCCATGGCTGTGTTTTTTAACTCAGGAGCCCTCCCCAGTTCCGTGATCTTTAGAGGCCCATTTCTGCTAGGCAGCCCCATCTTAAACTTGAACCCAACACCTTGGTCCTGGAAACAACCCCGTGGACTCAGTTCCTGGGTTTGTTGGATGCACCTTTGTCTGTGGGCTACCCCTACGCCACTAAAGTCAGCATGCTCTTCACCATCATTTTCTTTCTTTCAGGTGGTTGTGGAGCAGGGGATGAGGAGGCACCTTATCAGCAGAGCACTTCTTCACAGCGGGTGTCACAGGTTAGGCTTCCTAAGGCCCTTCCTTCTCCCCAGAAGACCAACCCCTGTGAGATATGTGGCCCAGTCTTGAGAGAGATTTTGCACTTGCTTGAGCACCAGGGAACACACCATGGTCAGAAACTGTATACAGATGGGGCCTGTAGGAAACAGTTACAATTTGCTGCATACCTTCATCAGCACCAGAAGCAGCACGTTGGACAGAAGCACTTCAGAAGCAATGGGGGCAGAGACATGTTTTTGAACAGCTGCACATTTGAAGTATCTGGGAAGCCCTTTACTTGCAAGGAGGTTGGGAAGGATTTCCTGGCGAGATCAAGATTTCTTCAGCAACAGGCTACTCACACCAGAAAGAAGTCAAACAGAACCAAGAGTGCAGTGGCCTTTCACAGTGTAAAAAATCATTACAACTGGGGAGAATGTGTGAAAGCTTTCAGCTACAAACATGTACGTGTTCAGCACCAGGGAGATCTCATTAGGGAAAGATCTTACATGTGCAGTGAATGTGGGAAATCTTTTAGCACAAGCTGTAGCCTCAGTGATCATTTGAGAGTTCACACTTCAGAAAAGCCTTATACATGTGGGGAATGTGGGAAATCCTATAGGCAAAGCTCGAGCCTTATTACGCACCGAAGAGTTCACACTGGAGTAAGACCTCATCAATGTGATGAATGTGGAAAATTATTTAACAGGAAGTATGATCTTCTTATACATCAGAGAGTTCATACTGGAGAAAGGCCTTACAAGTGCAGTGAATGTGGGAAATCCTTTAGCCATAGCTCCAGCCTCATTACACACCAGAGAATTCATACTGGAATGAGGCCTTATGAGTGCAGTGAATGTGGGAAATCCTTTATCCATAGTTCTAGCCTTATTACACACCAGAGAGTTCACACTGGTACAAAGCCTTATATGTGCAGTGAATGTGGGAAATCCTTTAGCCAGAGCTGTCACCTCATTAAACACCGGAGACTTCACATTGGAGAAGGGCCTTATGAGTGTAGTGAATGTGGGAAATTGTTTACTTATAGATCTCGTTTCTTCCAACACCAGAAAGTTCATACTGGAGTAAGATCTCATGAATGTCATGAATGTGGAAAATTATTTAGCAGGAAATTTGACCTCATTGTACATGAGAGAGTTCACACAGGAGAAAGGCCATATGAGTGTAGTGAATGTGGAAAATCCTTTACCTGTAAATCCTACCTCATCGCACACTGGAAAGTTCATACTGGAGCAAGGCCTTATGAATGTGGGGAATGTGGGAAATCATTTACCCATAGCTCTACACTCCTTCAACACCAGAGAGTTCACACTGGAGAAAGGCCTTATGAGTGCAATGAATGTGGGAAATTTTTTAGCCAGAGCTCCAGTCTCATTAGACATAGGAGAAGTCACACCGGAGAAAGGCCTTATAAGTGCGGTGAGTGTTGGAAATCCTTTAGTAACCGCTCTAGCCTCGTTAAACACCAAAGAGTTCACACTGGAGAAAGGCCTTATGAATGCAGTGAATGTGGAAAATCCTTTAGCCAGAGCTCTAACCTCAGTAATCACCAGCGAGTTCACAGTGGGGAAAGGCCTTATGAGTGTAGTGACTGTGGAAAATCTTTTACCTTCAACTCCAACCTCCTAAAACATCAGCATGTTCACAAGGGATAAAGGTTAGGTAACACACATAGGGCTGTTGTGGACTGAGAATTGTCCCTGCAGAATTCATAGATGTAAATAAACAAATAAATATGTATTTTCAATAACCATGCTTTATATCTAGTATATGTTATCTGAATTTTGTTTTATACAAATAAATTTATATGTGTACATACTACTTTGTCTCTCTTATGTCCACACATAAAACCAAATGGTTTCTTTTTAAAAAAAAATCTTTATTTTTAAATGGACAAATTATAATTGTCCATGTTCCTGGAGTACATAGTGATGTTTTTTTAATACCTATAATTTAGAGTGATCAGAGTAATTAGCATATCCATCATCTCAAACATTCGTCTTTCCTTTATATTGGGAACATTCAGTCTCAATTGCCATTCTCCCAACAACCTGAAATTATATATTATTAACTTTAGTTCTCCGGTAGTGGTATAGAACACTAGAACTTATTCCTCTTGTCTAGTTGTAATTTTGTAGACTTTAACCAATCTTTGTCTATTCCTGCCTACCCACTACCCTTCCCAGCCTCTAGTATCCTCTGTTCTACTTTTTACTTCTAAGAGATCAACTTTTGTTTTGTGGGGGTGGGGGACAGTCTTCCCCTGTCTCCCAGGCTTTTTTTTTTTTTTTTTTTTTTTGAGACGGACTTTTGCCCTTTTTGCCCAGGCTGGAGTGCAATGGCACAATCTTGGCTCACCGCAATTTCTGCCACCCAGGTTCAAACGATTCTCCTGCCTCAGCCTCCCGAGTAGCTGGGATTACAGGCATGTGCCACCACCCCGGCTAATTTTATATTTTTAGTAAAGACATGGTTTCTCCATGTAGGTCAGGCTGGTCTTGAACTCCCAACCTCAGGTGATCCACCCGCCTTGACCTCCCAGAGTGCTGGGATTACAGGCGTGAGCCAGCGCACGTGACTTTTTTTTTTTTTTAAGCTTCCACATACGAGTGGGAATGTGCATGTTTATGTTCCTGGCTTATTTCTCTTAAATAGTGTCCTCCATTTCCGTCCATGTTGCCTCAGGTGACAGGATTTCATTCTGCTCTTTGAATAGTATTCCTTTGTGTGTATAAACCACATTTTCTTTATCCATTTATCTGTTGTTGGACATCTAGGTTGATTCCATATTTTGGCTGTTGTGAATAGTGCTGCAGTAAACAGGGTGTCAATGTGTCTCCAATGTGATCATTTTCTTTCCTTTGGATAAAATCCCAGTAGGGGGATTGCTGGATGATATGGTAGTTGTATTTGTAGTTTTTTTGTGTGTTCTTTTGTTTTTTGAGACGGAGTCTCACTCTATTGTCCAGGCTGGAGTGCAGTGGCGTGATCTCGGCTCACTGCAACCTCTGCCTCCCGGGTTCAAGTGATTCTCCTGCCTCACCCTCCTGAGTAACTGGGATTACAGCTGTGTGCCACCACGCCCAGCTAATTTTTGTATTTTTAGAAGAGACAGGGTTTCACCATGTTGGTCAGGCTGGTCTTGAACTCCTGACCTCAGGTGATCTGCCCACCTTGGCCTCCCAAAGTGCTGGGATTACAGGCGTGAGCCACCACGCCCAGCATATTTGTAGTTTTTAGAGGGACCTCAATACTGTTTTCCGTAGTGGCTGTACTAGTTTGCATTTGCACCACCAGTGTATGAGTTCCCTTTTCTTGTATTTTGTTGGTTTTTTTTTTTTTTTGAGACAGTTTCATTCTCGTCACCCAGGCTGGAGTGTAATGGTGCCATCTTGGCGCACCGCAACCTCCGCCTCCCAGGTTCAAGCAATTCGCTTGCCTCAGCCTCCTAAGTAGCTGGGATTACAGGCCTGTGCCACCACACCTGGCTAATTTTGTATTTTTAGTAGTGATGGGGTTTCTCCATGTTGGTCAGGCTGGTCTCGAACTCCCGACCTCAGGTGATCGCCTGCCTTAGCCTCCCAAAGTGCTGGGATTACAGGCGTGAGCCACCACGCCCAGCCTTTTTTTTTTTTTCTAGAGACGGGGTCTTGCTCTGTTGCCCACGCTGGAGTGCAGTGGCGTGATCCTGGCTCACTACAACCTCCACCTCCTGGGTTCAAGCAATTCTCCTGCCTCAGTCTCCTGAGTAGCTGGGATTATAGGCGCACACCACCTCGCCTGGCTAATTTTTGCATTTTTAGTAGAGACAGGGTTTCAGCACGTTGTTCTCGAACTCCTGACCTCGTGATCCACCCAGCTCAGCCTTCCAAAGTGCTGGGATTACAGGTGTGAGCCACCGCGCCCGACCATGAGTTCCCTTTTCTCTGCATCCTTGCCAGCATCTGTTTTTGTCTTTTTAATAATTATCCTAAACGGGGAGAGGTGATACCTCATTGCGGTTTTGATTTGCATTTCCCAGATAGTGATGAGTGTGTTTTAATATATTTGTTGGCCGGGCGCGGTGGCTCAAGCCTGTAATCCCAGCACTTTGGGAGGCCGAGGCGGGTGGATCACAAGGTCAGGAGATCGAGACTATCCTGGCTAACATGGTGAAACCCCGTCTCTACTAAAAATACAAAAAACTAGCCGGGCGTGGTGGCGGGCGCCTGTAGTCTCAGCTACTTGGGAGGCTGAGGCGGGAGAATGGCGTGAACCCGGGAGGCGGAGCTTGCAGTGAGCCGAGATCACGCCACTGCACTCCAGCCTGGGAGACACAACGAGACTCCGTCTCAAAAAAAAAAAAAAAAAAAAAAAAAAATATATATATGTATATATATTTGTTGACCATTTGTATGTGCTTTTGAAAAATGCCTATTCAAGTCGTTTGACATTTTTAAATTGGATTGTTTGAGGGTTTCTTTGCTGTTGAAATATTTCAGTTGCTTGTGTATTGTATTCTGGCTTTAATTAATTAATTAATTAATTAATTATTTTGAGACGGAGTTGCTCTGTTGTCCACACTGGAGTGCAGTGGCACGATTTCAGCTCACTGCAACTACTGCCTCCCGGGTTCAAGCAATTCTCCTGCCTCAGCCTCCTGAGTAGCTCATATTACAGGTGTGCGCCACCACACCCAGCTAATTTTTGTATTTTTAGTAGAGACGGGTTTTTGCTATGTTGGTTAGGCTGGTCTCAAACTCCTGACCTCAAGTGATGTGACCACCTTGGGCTCCCAAAGTGCTGGGATTACAGGCATGGCCACTGCATCTGGCCTCTTTCTTGATTCTTGACATTTTCCTTACACTGTCACTGAGTGGATTCTACGTCAGAAAAAGATGAACAGGCCAGGTGTAGTGGCTGAATCCTATAATGCCAGCATTTAGGGAGGCCGAGGTGGGAGGATTGCTTGAACTCAGGAGTTTGATACCAGCCTGAGCAACATGGCAAAACCGCATCTCTACAGAAAATACAAAAATTAGCCGGGTGTAGTGGTGCACGCCTATAGTCCCAATTACTCCTGAAGGCTGAGATGGGAGGATCACTTGAGCCTGAAAGGTTGAGACTGCAGTGAACCTTGATCGTCCCACTGCACTTCAGCCTCGGCAACAGAGTGAGACGCTGTCTCAAAAAAGGAAAAAAAAAAAAAAGAATGTGGAGATAAGCAGATTTCAAATGTGAAGTGAAAAGCTTTTCATTGTTCAAACCATATTGCTAAGTGAGAAAAGCAAAGTACAGATATGTATAGAATCTATGACTTTTTTTCCTATAAGATGAAAACCTATAATATAATTGACACACACCAAATAATGAGCAAAGGGAGACACAATTCTATGAGGATAATACTATACTGCAAATTTCACCTTCTGTTTTTACTTATTCATTAAATTATGTATTTAGAGACAGGGTCTTGCTCTGCTGCCCAGACTGGCCTCAAACTCCTGTGCTAAAGTGATTCTCCCTCTAAGCCTCCCAAGTAGGTGGGTGAACAGGCACACTTTTTCTCCACCTTGGTATTGTTCAATGTTTTTTTTTTTTTTTTTTTTTTTTTTTTTTTTTTTTTTTGAGACGGAGTCTTGCTCTGTCGCCCAAGCTGGAGTGCAGTGGCGCGATCCTGGCTCACTGCAAGCTCCGCCTCCTGGGTTCACGCCATTCTCCTGCCCCAGCCTCCCGAGTAGCTGGGACTACAGGCGCCCGCCACTGCGCCCGGCTCATTTTTTGTATTTTTAGTAGAGACGGGGTTTCACCGTGGTCTCGATCTCCTGACCTTGTGATCCGCCCGCCTCGGCCTCCCAAAGTGCTGGGATTACAGGCGTGAGCCACCGCGCCCGGCCTGTTCAATGTTTTTAATAAAGAAAAAGAATCTCATTTTAATGACAAAACCAACAAGGAGACCATTTTTAATCACATGCTGACCTTAATTCCATGTCTTCTTAGACATCACTGTTAAAACTTCTGGGCCAGGTGAGGTGGCTCACGCCTGTATTCCCAGCACTTGGGATGCTGCCTCTGGTGGATCACCTGAGGTGAGGAGTTTGTGACCAGCCTGGCCAAAATGGTGAAACCTCGTCTCTACTAAAAATACAAAAATTAGCCGGGTGTGGTGGCAGGCACCTGTAATCCCAGCTACTTGGGAGGCTGAGGCAGGAGAATGAATTGCTTGACCCAGGAGGAGAAGGAGGTTGCAGTGAGCTGAAACTGCACCATTGTACTCCAGCCTGGGCAACGAGAGAAACTCCATTAAAAAAAAAAAAAAAACCCTGTAAAGTCAGTTGGGAGTGGTAACTTACACCTGCAATGTCAGCACTTTGGGAGGCCGAGGCAGGGAGCTCAGAGATCAGGAATTTGAGACCAGCCTGGCCAACATGGTGAAACCTTGTCTCTACTAAAAATACAAAAATTAGCTGGGCGTGGTGGCAGGCGTCTGTTATCCCAGCTACTCGGGAGGCTGAGGCAAGATAATCGCTTGAACCCAGGAGGTGGAGGCTGCAGTGAGCCGAGATTGTGCCACTGCACTCCAGCCTGGGCAACAAGAACAAAACTCTGTCTCACAAATAAATGAATAAATAAATAAATAAATAAATAAGCTGGGCACAGTGGCGTTGTGCCTGTAATCCCAGCTACTCTGGAAGCTGAGGCAGGAGAATCGCTTGAACCCAGAAGGCAGAGGTTGCAGTGAACCAACATGGCAACATGGCGCCATTGCACTCCAGCCTGGGACAGAACGAGACTTTGTCTCAAAAAAAAAAAAAAAAAAAAGGAAAAAACTTTTGTGAAGTGTAAATTTTTGTCACCATCCACTAATATTTCAATAGGGCTATTTCTGTCATCACATTTATTAGACAGTCATTGGTAATAAGTTTCTGTAATTGGCATTTCACCTCTTTCTGGTGTCATATTAGTTCCTCATGCAGAACACTCCCCGCTGTCACAAGAGAAACAAATGATAATCACTTCCCAGGAAAGATACAAGCTCGATAATTTAACATACGCCCAATGTCTCCAGGTGGAGATCATCACCGCCATTGCCAATACCAAACTGGGATTTCTCTCATTGTTCTTTACCTGAGACTGACTTCAAGTTCCTAAAATGGGTTGAAAATATAAGTTAGAATACCAAGTAAGGGACATTACATGAATAATGTTTTGCTCAATGAATTGGACACAATAATTGACTATATAAGCGGGAGAGTTATTTTTCCGTGGGAACGACTGATTCATCTTTGTACTCTTGCTTTAGCCTCTCCTCTATCTTCCTTGGCGTGGTCCTATCTGGATTAGTTCTCTTTTGTTCCTGGCAGACTGAAAAACCAACTCTAATGCCTCAGAGTGAGGCGGGAGAATAGGGAATTAGGGGAACCAAGGATGAAGGCATAAGCGAAAGAACAGCAGGTGCAGCTAGTTCTAGGCAAGATGAGGCAGCACGCAGGCCACATCCTCACTCCTGTGATAACAAGACAGAAGTCTCCACTTCAGCCTGATTGGTTGTGCACCAATCCTTTATAGGCTTGGAAGCCTTTAAAGAGCTCTTGGGGTACTATAAAGTTCTAGCTTATTATTAATGGCAAAAACCGCAATTACTTTTGCAGCAACCTAATAAAACCCTAAAAAACATTGTAATCGGGGTTCTTGAGCCCCTTGGTCGCCCGTTCCCACACCTGCATTCCACTTCTGTGGAGTGTACTTTCACCTCACTAAATCGCTTTCATTGGTTCGTTCTTTCGTTGCTATTTTTGTGGGTTTTGTTCACTTCTTTGTTCAATGCACCAACAACCTGGACAATTCACGGTCAAAATTTTCCATCCAGTAACAAGAGTGCATTCATGTGAATTATAACACAGTAATGTTTATCAGTCTCTGCTTCCAGTGCAGGCATTTTGTGTCTAAACCATTGTATAAAGTGATACACGAATTTGGATTTGTAGCCTTTGGGAGCATTCACAATATTTTTAGCTCCTGGGAGCTTAAATTTCTAAAAATGTGAATTAATATCTTTGCAAACACTTCGGTGGTCAGTTACAAACAGGGATTCCCCAGGAATCTCAATATAGCCTCTAAGGAGGGGCGAGACCATCCTCTGCCCTAAAAGGATGCGCGCTTTAATGAGCCCCCTGAGGTGGAGCTGCGACTTCTCTGCAGAAGCGCCTTTGGGAAGCGGCAGCTTTACTACCTTGGAACCTGGGGAACTACATTACCCAGAAAGCTCTACATTGAATGACAGCGCTACAGAACCAGTAAGGGCTCAGAATAAAGGCGTTTCTGGGTGCGCACGTAACGTAGTGGCGGGATCTCAGCGTTCACTGGTAGCGGCCATTTTGGTTAATGTTGGGGGTGTGTGTGCGGTTCGTGAGGTGAGAGGCGCTGGAGCTGTGGGTCCGAACCGTGGTGTCTGAACCCAGAAGTTGGAGAAGAGTCCTTCTCGCTGCACAGAGGCGGATCGTAGGCCCCGTAACGGCGCCCGCCTCTCCCGGCCGTGCTTTCCCCACGTACTCGGATGGCGGCGGCCGCGCTGAGGCTCCCGGCTCAGGTAATTCTGCCTTCCCTGCTCTCAGGTCACCTCATCCTAACCCGAGTCCTAAAGCAGCGAGGGAGCGGCGACTGTTCACAGGTCTGCAGCCCGGACCCGGCGTCGGGATACTGAGGCGTTCGCGGGAGAGGTCCCTGTTTCTGACATCTATGGGAAGCGGTGGGGAGAGCGACAGGCACAGGGACCGGCGCGGGCAATGGCCTGGAGTTGAACGGACCCGGGAGGATGGAACCGGGGGTCCACAGGCGCCCGTAGGAAACAATATGTGAGGCGAAGCTTCTCTTGGAAGAGCGGGCTGGGGGCTGTGTATTCACTGTGAAGACGCTAGAAGCCATGGAGAGTTTCGAAGAAAGGAGGGATGCGATCCAAGTCCAGGCTTTTAGTGTTTCCCAAAGGCCAAAGGAAGAACAAAGTAGAGGGAATGAGGACCTTGGGGTTCTGGGAGGTTGACTCCTTTGTTGATAGATCACATAGGTGGTAGAGATGATATTTTGCACTGAGACACGCAGGTCAGACAACCACTCCGAGGTCACCTGGCTCCAGCGATAAGAACAGGTTCAAGGAGACCTGAGCTTATCAGATCCCCCTTGTAATGTCTGCCTTCTCCTCAGACACTCCTGGCTGCAGAAGCACTTAAAGAACCCACTGAGGGGGCCAGGTGAGGTGGCTCACACCTGTAATCCCAGCACTTTGGGAGGCCCAGGCGGGCGGATCACCTGAGGGCGGGAGTTCGAGACCAACCTGACCAACATGGAGAAACCCCGTCTCTAACAAAAATACAAAAGTAGCCGGGCGTGGTGGCGCATGTCTGTAATCCCAGCTCCTGGGAGGCAGAGGCAGAATTGCTTGAACTCGGGAGGCAGAGGTTGCGGTGAGCCATTGCACTCCAGCCTGGGCAACAAGACGAAACTCTGGCAAAAAAAAAAAAAAAAAAAACCTACAAAGGGAACTGGAGGGTGTTCCATTCCCTCACTGGCCTTATTCTCTATTCACATGTTCTCTAGCTTGTGATATCCTGGAATACGGCCATGGATATCTAAGAGCCACACCTGGTTCTGTGGGGGTGTGGAGCCATGCAAGAAGGCTTTCACAGAATGACTTGGGAACTGCATTGCTATTGGGAACCATGAGAATTCTGTGGTAATATTGAATCCTGTTTGAATTTGCCAAGCATACTGTGAATTCTGTCAGCCACATTGTGGCATAAGGCCAAAAATGAAAGCCCAATGTGATGGGCCAGCTTGATGTGTGGTGATACTGCATGACCTCAAATGGCCTGAGCGCAAACCCCCTTCCTACTCTGTTCTATTGGATAATATATCCTGGCCTAACAACCCTTTTCATTAAGGGATCAGGCAGTTTCTGATTATTATACTTTGTTCTCGGTTTCAATTCCATTTCTACTCAGAATTATTTAAGCAAGTCAGTGGAACCCTCTTGAGAAATCAGGGGCTGTCACACCCTCTTCATCCTACAAAGTGTGCATAACACAGTCCCTGGTTTCCCTCTGCTGTCCACAGTGCACCCCCATGTGGCCCTGTCTGCCAGGCTGTGAGTTATGTGATTTTGAAATTGCTGTTAATGGCATCTGTACTCTCAGGTATCAGTTGTTTCCCCAACACTATAACCCTAAGGGGTGAATCCCACTCAGAGCAGTAGAAGGAAAAGAAGGGGATTAAAATACTTTAAGTTGTTGACCAGGCTTCAAGGCTTATGCTGTAATCCCAGCACTTTGGGAGGCTGAGGTGGGAGAATTGCTTGATGCCAGGAGTTTGAGATCAGCCTGGGCAAGTTAGCAAGACCCCATCTCTTAAAAGAAAGTGGTTGATGTTGCACATGTTAAGATCCCATCTCCACAGAAGGCTGAGGCCTGGGAAAAAAGGGTTTGAAGTTTCCATGAGCCATGATCACACTACTCCCCTCCAGCTTGGGCGACCAAAGGAGAACCTAACTAAAAGAAACCAAAACTATAATTTGTGTTAAGGCTCAAAAGAGGCTGATGGTTGGGGGATGTCACATTGGGGTGGCCATGGCATGTGCCTGTGTCTAAAGAATAATGTGTAAGGCTGGGTGTGGTGGCTCATGCCTATAATACCAGCACTTTGGGAGGCCGAGGCGGGTAGATCACTTGAGATCAGGAGGGTAGATCACCTGAGATCAGCTTAGCCAACATGGTGAAACCCTATTTCTACTAAAAATACAAAAATTAGCCAGGTGTGGTGGCAGGTGCCTGTAATCCCAGTTACTTGGGAGGCTGAGGCAGGAGAATCGCTTGAACCCGGGAGGTGGAGGTTGCAGTGAGCTGAGATCCCACCACTGCACTGCAGCTTGGGCAACAAGAGTGAGACTCTGTCTCAGAAAAAAAAGAAGGATGTGTATTTAGAGAGGGAGTATGTCTAATGGACTCAGGCAACTGCATTGGGCTTTATGTGAGCTCGGATATACCAGAGGCATTGGCTGTCAGGAGGGGGTGGACCCTTTTATGTTAAGAGCACAGCATAGCCAGGTGCAGTGGCTCATGCCTGTAATCCCAACACTTTGGGAGGCCGAGGCGGTGGATCATGAGGTCAGGAATTCAAGACCAGCCTGGCCAAGATGGTGAAACCCTGTCTCTACTAAAAATACAAAAATGAGCCAGAAGTGGTGGTGGGTGCCTGTAATCCCAGCTACTCGGGAGGCTGAGGCAGAGAATTGCTTGAACCCAGGAGGCAGAGGTTGCAGTGAGCCGAGGTCATGCCACTGCACTCCAGCCTGGGTGACAGAGCAAGACTCCGTCTCAAAAAAAAAAAAAAGTGCAGCATAGATCCCTATTTTCCCCCTACTTCTTAATTGCTGATGGCTATACTGAGTGACCTGTGGGCTCACAAAGAGACAAAGGCACCAGTGGACTAGTCTCTCCTCTGTGCTGAGGATCTTGGGAGGAGGAGGGGCAAGGGGGTGGGGATATGGGAGAGGTGGATTGTGGTACCTCAGCATAGGAACTGTTTGTGGTTTCATCTGTTACCATCATAGCAGGGCACTGTGGCATTTGAAGACGTGGCTGTGAACTTTTCCCAGGAAGAATGGAGTCTCCTTAGTGAGGTTCAGAGATGCCTTTACCATGATGTGATGCTGGAGAACTGGGTACTTATATCCTCCCTGGGTAAGTTCCTCACACCCTCCCCTATTTTTTTTTTTTTGAGACGGAGTCTCGCTCTGTCGCCCAGGCTGGAGTGCAGTGGCCGGATCTCAGCTCACTGCAAGCTCCGCCTCCCGGGTTCAGGCCATTCTCTTGCCTCAGCCTCCCGAGTAGCTGGGACTACAGGCGCCCGCCACCTCTCCCGGCTAGTTTTTTGTTTTTTTTTTAGTACAGACGGGGTTTCACCGTGTTAGCCAGGATGGTCTCGATCTCCTGACCTCGTGATCCGCCCGTCTCGGCCTCCCAAAGTGCTGGGATTACAGCTCCCCTATTTCTTGAATAAGTCTCTGCCCTTCCCCTTTTTTCCCATTGGCAAGACTGTTTTCATCATATCGGGACCCTGGGCACAGCTTCCTTCTCTACTTCTCTGGGTAGGTTTTGTGGTTCATAAGTCTGAGGTTTGTGTACTACCTTCTCTCCTTGAGCAGTCCCAATACCTGCTTTGCTGTAGACTTTCAGGGAAGGAGTCAGAGTCAGGTGTCTCGTAATCAATCTAATGCATTTCACCTTGCTTGTCCCCTCGTTGCTGTTTAACTTGGTCCAGATCTGAGACTCCTGTGTGTCCAGGTTCTACTTCCTTCCTTTGGCTGACATTACTTGATGCCTGCCTGTGGCAGGAATTGCCATCACTCATATTGTCACTGCCTACATAGACCAAAGGCAAGACCCTCCTTAGAAATTCTGTTTTTAGTAATTAGTTTTCTTTCCTGTGTGTTGTCATGTTTAGAGCCACTGTTGCTGAAAACTACCCAGCACATATTGGCAAGAGGAAGAGGATAGGGAATCCAGTGATGTGGCCTTTGTGACCAGCCAGCATTTCAGTTTAATCAGGCGCAAATGGCCTTCCTGGCTTATCAGTATTTGCTGCCACAGAGGCTAGTTGCCCCAGTTCTGCCCTATCTTTGCCTTAGTACTTATGTCATCCAGGTTCCATGTACTTCATCGTCTTGGTGGTGGGATGGAGAGTCCTCAGTGCTCCAGAAGAGGCAACTGAATCCAGACTCAGCGTGATGTGCTGAGAGGGAACCTGTCGCTGAGGAGTGGCACCTGGTGGGAGGGCATGAGTTTGAGATTTTAGGCAAATCATATCAGAAACCTATTCTATTTGACTAATATTTTTGTGGCCAGTAGGCACTCACTATTTCTGTCTTTTCTTCTGCATTCTTGAGAGCCTCGAATTTGTCGGTTGTACACCTTGTCACTTGTACTCTGATATCCATCCCCCAATGATCTTCAAGTCTCTGGACTCCACATCTCAACCATTTATTTTCTCATGTTTCCTTCCGAAGTGCTGTCCAATACTGGCATACACATTGTGTATTAGCAAGTGTATACAAATTGTTAAACTGCTCTGAGCAAGAGCTGTTGTCTTGTAATCATTTTCTTAGGCCTGGACATAGCCTTCTATATAGCATTAACATGTCATCAGATAATTTCCTGCAGACAAGTGGTTTGCAAAGGAAAGAGTTGTACACCAGGCACATTGGCGTACTCCTGTAATCCTAGCACTTTAGGAGGCCGATGTGGACGGATTTCTTGAACCCAGGAGTTTGAGACCAGCCTGGGCAACAAGGCGAAACCCCACCTCAACAAAAAGTAGCTGGGCATATTGGCATGTGCCTGTGGTCCCAGCTACTGTGGAGGCTGAGGTGGGAGGATCACCTGAGCCCAGGAGACAGAGATTATCCCACTGCACTCCATGCTGGATCACAGAGTGGGACCCTGTCTCTCAAGAAGCAAAAAAAAAAAAAAAGAATTGTAGACCCTGGCTCAGTTCTCTGTGTTCATGTATGCTTATGCCCTTCATATCACGGTGCCTACATTCTGTGACCTTTATAGCCCGTTAATGATAGCCTCATCTTCCACGTGAAGCCAACATTCATTCTGTTCCTGCAAATATTTCCATGGAGTAATTCCTCGGTTTGTCAGACACGCTTGTGGGTGGGCTGTGCCTTCCCACCAGAGTTAACTTGAACTCATCAGCATTTTCTTGCTTTCAGGTTATTGGTGTGGATCGGAAGATGAGGAGGCACCTTCTAAGCGGAACATTTTGCACTTGGCAGATCATCAGGGGACACATCACAAGCAGAAACTGCACAGGTGTGAGGATTGGGGGAATAAATTGTATGATAGTTCAAACCATCAGCACCAGAATCAGTACCTTGGAGAGAAACCCTATAGAAGCAGTGTTGAAGAAGCATTGTTTGTGAAGAGGTGTAAGTTCCATGTGTCAGAGGAGTCATCTGTCTTCATTCAGAGTGGGAAGGACTTTTTGCTCAGCTCAGGATTACTGCAGCAGGAGGCCACTCACACTGGGGAGAAGTCAAACAGCAAACCTGAGTGTGAGTCTCCCTTTCAGGGGGGAAATACTCATTACAGCTCTGGAGAATGCATGAAACATTCTGGCACCAAACACATACTTGTTCAACAGCAGAGACTTCTCCCTAGAGAAGAATGTTATTGCTGCGAATGTGGGAAATCCTTTATCAAATATGATAGCTTCAGTAATCATCAGAGAGTTCATACTGGGAAAAGACCTTATGAATGTGGAGAATGTGGGAAATCTTTTAGTCATAAGGGCAGCCTTGTTCAGCATCAACGAGTTCATACTGGAGAAAGACCTTATGAGTGTGGAGAATGTGGGAAATCTTTTAGTCAAAATGGCACCCTCATTAAACATCAACGAGTTCACACTGGAGAAAGACCTTATGAGTGTGAAGAATGTGGGAAATGTTTTACTCAAAAGGGCAATCTGATTCAACATCAACGAGGTCACACTAGTGAAAGACCTTATGAGTGTGAAGAATGTGGAAAATGTTTTAGTCAAAAGGGCACCCTCACTGAACATCATCGAGTTCACACTAGAGAAAGACCTTATGAGTGTGGAGAATGTGGGAAATCTTTTAGTCGAAAGGGACACCTTAGGAACCATCAGCGAGGTCACACTGGAGAAAGACCTTATGAGTGTGGAGAATGTGGGAAATCTTTTAGTCGAAAGGGCAACCTCATTCAGCATCAGCGAAGCCACACTGGAGAAAGGCCTTACGAGTGTAGAGACTGTAGGAAATTATTTAGGGGCAAGTCCCACCTCATTGAACACCAGAGAGTTCACACTGGAGAAAGGCCATATGAATGTAATGAATGTGGGAAATCATTTCTAGACAGCTCTGGGTTTCGTGTTCATCAGAGAGTTCACACTGGAGAAAAACCGTTTGAGTGCAGTGAATGTGGGAAATCATTTCCTCAAAGCTGTTCCCTTCTTCGACATAGGAGAGTTCATACTGGAGAAAGGCCTTATGAGTGTGGAGAATGTGGAAAGTCATTTCATCAGAGCTCTTCCCTCCTTCGACATCAGAAAATTCACACTGCAGAAAGACCTTATGAGTGCAGAGAATGTGGGAAATTCTTCTCCAGTCTCCTTGAACACAGGAGAGTTCACACTGGAGAAAGGCCTTATGAATGCAGTGAATGTGGAAAAACATTTACTCGAAGATCTGCGCATTTTAAACATCAGAGACTTCATACTCGAGGAAAGCCTTATGAGTGCAGTGAATGTGGGAAATCCTTTGCTGAAACGTTCAGTCTTACTGAACACAGGAGAGTTCACACTGGAGAAAGGCCTTATGGGTGCAGTGAATGTGGAAAATCATTTCATCGAAGCTCTTCTCTCCTTCGACATCAGAGAGTTCACACAGAAAAAAGTCCTTACAAGTGAAAGAAATTTGGGAAATTCTTTAGCTAAATCTCTGTGCATCCTCTTGATCAGAGGGTTCTTACTGGATCGGGACCTTATGAGTGTGACAAACATGGGATATTCTTTATGCAGAAGTCTTGCTTTATTACATACAGAAGAGCTTCCTCTGCTGAAGTGCCTCTTGAGTGCGACGAATGTGAGAAAGCCTTCCGCCTTCTCTCATTGGATAACAGATTGTTCTCTTAAGGAAAACACTGTACACATACAGGAAATATTATTTCTTGTAAAACATAACACTGGAGGAGATGCCTTATGAGGGAGCCATCTGCCTAAATTGAATGACATCCAGCATCTGCATAAACTCGATTATGTTAGAGCTGCATGGCATTTTTCACCCTGCCGTGTTCCCTTGCCAGACTTATGTGACTGCCAGGTATCTGGCAACCATTCTATGTCGGCCACGAGGCAGGTGTTCACCGTGCATCTTTCACTCACCCCATGATGTTCCGGAAGTAAACCTTGGTTGTCTTTCATTGGCCAGAGGAATTGGTGAGTAGTCTTGGCTGTCATTCCTTTCTCATTTATTTCTGATGAGTGAGACCATGGATCTATCTCAGTACTGGACCAGAGGAGTCTTCTGTCAGCTTGAAAAGATGGACTACCTTTTTCAGGGACCTTATGAGTCTCATGTGATTCTTTAAGTGGAATTTTTCAGCCTCTTAAGTTCCAACCAAAGAACATTCTGCCTCTTATTGCTCTGATTTGTGCAATGACTAAGGCCTTATTGTTTAAGCTTCCTTCAATCTTGAGAGTTGTATTTACTCTTTGGGGTGGTTCAGAAACAACTGGGTTCTGATGTCCTAAAGGGGCAAACAACTTTTGTTGGGGACTTGGAGTGCCCCAGAGGGGACAGTATGATGACAGAATATACTGTCTCTTCACTTGTGGCATAGTTTTCATGGCTATGAAAACTTTCATGGCTGCCCAAGGCCTCCAAAGACTCCAGAACTTTGTGGTCCTTATTTGTTGACTAGAGACTCCAATAATTTCTGGGTTTATAGATCAACCTGAGAAGGGAACAGTGTTTGTGACATCCTCTGGTGCTTCTGAGATCAACTGAGATTTTTCTCTCTTTTACAAGGGATATTGCATTCTGCTCAGTCCTGCTGAGGGAAATCAGTTCCCTAGATCCTGCAATGCAGCCATGTGCCCTCATATCCAGAGTTTCATAGGGTGGTGTCCCAGGTTATGAGATTGTAACAGGAAATCATAATTTATAGAATTTCTGCATTTATAGGCAGTGGAGGACACGGCAAGAACAGAGTTGGAATGCACGTCATTCAAATGGACATCCACATTGATGCAGTTACTATGTGTGTGGTGGACCTTCAGGTACAGAAATTCTCAGAACCTCCGTAATTATGAATCTTGTGTAGCTGAGGCCATTGTCAAAGGAAATAATATAAAGGATTTGTGGATTCCTGTACCTTTTCTTGGCTGTTCACCTCAGGGCCATGCCTGCACTGGCAGGAGGAAGAGGATAGGGAGAAGGGGATCTCTTAGTCCAGTGATGTGGTCTGTGTGACCAACCAGTGTTCCAGTCTAATCAGGTGAAAATGGCCTTCCTGGCTCAATCAGTATTTGCTACCGCAGAGACTCATTGCCACACTTGGGACATGAGGAGATTTTGTATAGTTGTCAAGCATTTTTGTCAAAAATAATAGAAAATCCATGTTTTTCTTTTTTTTTTTATTTTCTAAGACAAGGTGTTGCTCTGTGACCCAGGCTGGAGTACAGTGGCGAGATCATAGTTCGCTGCAGCCTCGAACTCTTCAAGCAATCCTTTTACCTCAGCCTCCCAAAGTGTTGGGATTACAGGCCTGAGCCATCACGTCCAGCCCACATTTTTCTTTTGAACCAATTCTTTAAAGCCATAATAAGGAATAAAGGACATTCAGTAAACTATACATATTTAAACTGTACCATGTGATAAGTTTAGACTTTCGTAGAAACCCATGAAAGTGGCCAGGCGCAGTGGCTCACGCCTGTAATCCCCATACTTTGGGAGGCCGAGGCGGGTGTATCACAAGGTCAGAAGATTGAGACCATCCTGGCTAACACAGTGAAACCCCGTCTCTACTAAAAATACAAAAAAAATGGCTGGGCATGGTGGCTCACGCCTGTAATCCCAGCACTTTGGGAGGCCAAGGCGGGTGGATCACGAGGTCAGGAGATCGAGACCATCCTGGCTAACAAGGTGAAACCTCGTCTCTACTAAAAAATACAAAAAATAGCCGGGTGTGGTGGTGGGTGCCTGTAGTCCCAGCTACTCGGGATTCTGAGGCAGGAGAATGGCATGAACCCGGGAGGCGGAGCTTGCAGTGAGCTGAGATCATGCAACTGCACTCCAGCCTGGGTGACAGAGTGAGACTCCATCTCAAAAAAACAAAAAAACAAAAAAGAAAGAAACCCTTGGAAGTATAATTTATCCATTGCCTTCATATTTACCTGGAGCCTATTGTTTTTTATTTACTTTTTGGAGTCGGGGTCTCACTCTGTTACCTGACTGGAGTGCAGCGACATCATCATAGCTCACTGTAATCTGAAATTCCTGGGCTCAGGCAGTCCTCCCACCTCAGTCTTCTGAGTAGCTGGAATCATAGGCTTGAGCCACCATGCCTACTTTGTTTTGTTTTGTTTTGTTTTGTTTTTGAGACAGACTCTCATTCTGTCGCCCAGCTTGGAGTGAAGTGGCATGATCTCGGCTCACTGAAACCTCCACCTCCTGGCTTCAAGCGATTCTCCTCCCTCAGCCTCCAGAGTAGCTGGGACTTCAGGTATGCACAACCATGCCCGGCTAGTGTTTGTATTTTTAGTAGATACGGAGTTTCAACATGTTGTCCAGGCTGGTCTCGAACTCCTGACCTCAGGTGATCCACCTGTCTTGGCCTCCCAAAGTGCGGATTACAGGTGTGAGCCACTGCACCCGGCATTACTGTTACTATTTTTTAAAGCGATGAAGCCTCCTATGTTGTCCTACCTAGAGCCTTGTCACCCAGGCTGGAATGCAGTGTTGCCATCTCGGCTTACTGCAACCTCCGTCTCCTGGGTTCAACAAATTCTCCCACCTCAGCCTCCTTATTAGCTAGGATTACAAGCATGTACCATCACACCTGGCTAATTTTTTTTATTTTTATTTTTTTTTTGAGACGGAGTCTTGCTCTGTGCCCCAGGCTGGAGTGCAGTGGCGCGATCTCGGCTCACTGCAAGCTCCGCCTCCCAGGTTCACGCAATTCTCCTGCCTCAGCCTCCCGAGTAGCTGGGACTACAGGCGCCCGCCACCTCGCCCGGCTAATTTTCTTGTATTTTTAGTAGAGACGGGGTTTCACCGTGTTAGCCAGGATGGTCTCGATCTCCTGACCTCGTGATCCGCCCGTCTCGGCCTCCCAAAGTGCTGGGATTACAGGCTTGAGCCACCGCGCCCGGCCGCTAATTTTTTTTTGTATTTTTATTAGAGACAGTATTACCCTGTTGGTCAGGCTGGTCTCGAACTCCTGACCTCAAGTGATCCGCCTGTCTTGCCCTCCCAAAGTTCTGGGATTACAGGTGTGAGCCACTGTGCATGGCTTGAGCCTTTTAATAGGATGTTCCTCTCTGCTCTTCAGACAACCATTGATTTAGTATGCTTTAAAACAGATTAGTTTGTGTGTTCTGGAATTTTATATGAATGATATCTTAAACTATTTCCTCTTTTCATTTTTGGGTTCTCTACTGTGTCATTTATTTTGCTATTAGTGATGATATATGACTAATTCATTCCTTTTATATTCCTGAGAAGTATGACATGGTGTGAAACATCAGTGTGTGCATATTAATCCATCTGTTTATATTTGATTTGCTTCTCACTTTTGTCTGTTATAAATAATACTGATACAGATATTTAAATATAATTATTCATATCCATATATTTTACTCCTCTTATGTTAATATCTCCGTGTGCAGTGCCTGAGTCACATGGTAGGTAAAACTTTTTAAGAAATACCAGGCTGGGCGTGGTGGCTTAGCTGGGCGCGGTGGTTTATGCCTATAATCCCAGCACTTTGGGAGGCGGAGGCGGACAGATCACCTGAGGTTGAGAGTTCGAGACCAGCCTGACCAACATGGAGAAACCCCATCTCTACTAAAAATACAAATTAGTCGGGTGCGGTGGCACATGCCTGTAATCCCAGCTATTTGGGAGGCTGAGACAGTTGAAACTGGGAGGCAGAAGTTGCAGTGGGCTGAGTCACACCGTTGCACTCCAGCCTGGGCAACAACAGTGAAACTCCGTCTCAAAAAAAAAAAAAAAAAAAAAGGCCGGGCGTGGTGGTTCACGCCTTTAATCCCAGCACTTTGGGATGCCGAGGCAGGCAGATCATGAGGTCAGGAGATCAAGACCATCTTGGCTAACATGGTGAAAACCCATCTCTACTAAATATACAAAAAGTTAGCCGGGCGAGGTGGCCGGCGCCTGTGGTCCCAGCTATTCCAAAGGCTGAGGCAGGAGAATGGCATGAACCCGGGAGGCAGAGCTTGCAGTGATCCCAGCTCGTGCCACTGCACTCCAGCCTAGGCTACAGAGCAGGACTCCGTCTCAAAAAAAAAGAAAAGTACCACCAAACTGGGCCGGGCATGGTGGCTCATGCCTGTAATCCCAGCACTTTGGGAGGCTGAGGCGGGTGGATTACCTGAGGTCAGGAGTTCGAGACCAGCCTGGCCAACATGGTGAAACCCCATCTCTACTAAAAATAAAAAATTAGCCGAGTATGGTGGCACGCATCTGTAGTCCCAAGTACTCGGGAAGCTGAGGCAAGAGAATTTCTTAAACCCAGGAGACGGAGGTTGCAGTGAGCTGAGATCGTATCACTGCACTCCAGCCTGGGCAACAAGAGCGAAACTCTGAAAAAATAAAAAAAAAATACCAAACTGACCTAAATTAAAATGATTACTTCCTTTTGTATTCCTACCACCAGTGTCTGAGAATTCTTACAGAGTATGGTTAGCCTTTTAAATTTTCATTTTTTAGGCCAGGCACGGTGGCTTACGCCTGTAATCCCAGCACTTTGGGAGGCCAAGGGGGGTGAATCATGAGGTCAGGAGATCGAGACCATCCTCATGGTGGAACCCCGTCTCTACTAAAAATACAAAAAAAAAAAAAAAAAAAATGGCCGGGCGTGGTGGCTGGCGCCTGTAGTCCCCAGCTACTCTGAAGGCTGAGGCAGGAGAATGGCGTGAACCCAGGAGGCGGAGCTTGCAGTGAGCCAGTATTGCACCACTGCACTCGATCCCGGGCGACAGAGTGAGACTCCGTCTCAAAAAAAAAAAAAAAAAATTCATTTTTTAAATACATGGGTATTTCTTTTTAGGTAAAGTGTCTCTTCATGTCTGTTGCTTCACAAAAATGAACTTTGTGAAAAAAATTCACAAAAGTGAATTTTGTTTATTTTCCATTACATTAAGAAATAAGAAAATAGGCCAGGCGCGGTGGCTCATGCTTGTAATCCCAGCACTTTGGGAGGGCAAGGCGACAGATCACCTGAGGTCAGGAGTTTGAAACCAGCCTGACCAACATGGAGAAACCCCGTCTCTACTAAAAATACAAAATTAGCTGGGCGGGGTGGCGCATGCCTGTAATCCCAGCTACTGGGGATACTGAGGCAGGAGAATCGCTTGAACCTGGGAGGCAGGGTTGCGGTGAGCCAAGATTGTGCCATTGCACTCTAGCCTGGGCAACAAGAGTGAAACTCAAGAGAAAAAAAATGGTGGAGTGTGCTGGTGTGCTCCTGTAGTCCTAGTTACTCAGGAGGCTGCAGTTGGAAGATCACGTGAACCTGGGAAATCAAGGCTGCTCTAAGCTATGATCACACCACTGTACTCCAGCCTGGGTGACAGAACAAGACCTTGTCTGAAAAAAATAAAAAATTATGCTGGGCGCGGTGGCTCATGCCTGTAATCCCAGCACTTTGGGAAGCCAAGGCAGGCAGATCACCTGAGGTCAGGAATTCAAGACTAGCCTGGCCAACGTGGAACCCCTCTCTACTAAAAATACAAAAATTAGCAGGACATGGTTGTGGGCACCTGTAATCCCAGCTACTTGGGAGGCTGAGGCGGGAGAATCGCTTGAACCCAGGAGGTAGAAGTTGCAGTGAGCCAGGATCATCCCATTGCACTCCGTCTCAAAAAAAAAAAAAAAATATATATATATATATATATATATTTTTTTTTTGTATCCTTTGGCATAAATGGATTAAGTAAGTCTGTCACTAAATAGAAAAATACTCCCGTCTGCAATGAATTAGAAGGTTGCTTATGGTTCTTTTTTTTTTTGAGACGGAGTCTTCATCTGTCTGCCCAGGCTGAAGTGTCACGATCTCAGCTCACTGCAGCCTCCGCCTCCAGGGTTCAAGTGATTCTCTTGCCTCAGTCTCCCAAGTAGCTGGGATTACAGGCATGCACCACTATGCCTGGCTAATTTTTGTACTTTTAGTAGAGACGGGGTTTTACCATGTTGTTCAAGCTGGTCTTGAACTCCTGACCTTGTGATCCACCCACCCCAGCCTCCCAAAGTGCTGGAATTTCAGGCATGAGCCATGGTGCCTGGCTTTTTTTTTTTTTTTTTTTTTTTTTTTTTTTTTTTTTTTTTTACCGTCTCACTGTGTTGCCCAGGCTGGGTACAGTGTGACACAATCACAATTCACTTCTGCCTTGACCTGCTGGACTCAAGCTGTCCTCCCACCTCTTGCCTCCCAACTTGCTAGGATAGGCATGTGCCACCACGCTCAGCTAATTTTAAAATTTTTTCTGTAGAGATTAGGTCTCACCATGTTGCCCAGGCTGCTCTCAAAATTCCTGGGCTCAAGGGATTTTCCTACCTTGGCCTCCCAAAATGCTAAGATTACAGGTTGAGCCACCGTCTGGCATGCTTTTGGTTTTTATCTTGAAATTTAACAAAGTGCTGTCCCATGTATTTAAGTATCAAACTATAACTGAATTTTCTTTCTTTTCAAGGATCTCAAGGGCATTTCCCTTTGCCCACCTCACCTTTTCATATTTGGCAAACTATATGCATTTGCCTCCAGCCCAAGATTGTAGATATGAACTGATTATGATCTGCATGTTCTGTCATTGGATTCAAGCATATTCTTACAGAAGAGCCACCGTGGAAGTCGTGGGTAAATATGTGTTGGATTGGTAACTCCCTCTTGGAGAATTTCTTGTGAGTTACACAGCAATAGAGGAACTCATTTAACTGGAGATACAATCTGAATTTGTAAAGTGTGGCCCATTTTCTAACATTTTTATTTTACATACCCTCCCATGTCTTCTGGGTTGATGAAACTAACAGAGATTAATAAAAACTCATCATGTCATGTACAGGGACTCATGCCTTTAATTCCAGCATTTTGGGAGACTAAGACAAGAACATCCTTGAGGCCAGGAGTTCGAGACTGTATAACAGATACATCTGACAGTAATAAGCACACCTTAAGAATGACCCTGTGGTCTAAGAAGAGTGTTGGTTCAACGTTCCAAACGAAGGAATCTGGGAGTGGCCAGCCCAGAGGTTTCTGAACCCCTGGCCTGTTCCTTGCAATGAGGCCCTTTGTTTTGAGCTGGGTAGAGGGTGATAAGTGAAAATACTGTATGAACTGCATGCTTCTTACAAATGATAGTGGTTTTCTTGTCCAGCCTGCTGCTCCTGGACTGCCCTGTATCTAAGTCCTCAATAAACCCTGTGTCTCGTTTTCTTTTTTCTTTTTTTTTTTTTTTTTGAGATGGAGTTTCGCTCTTGCTGCCCAGGCTGGAGTGCAATGGCATGATCTCGGCTCACCACAGCCTCCACCTCCCGGTGCAAGCGATTCTCCTGCCTCAGCCTCCCAAAAAGCTGGGATTACAGGCATGTGCCTCTACACCTGGCTAATTTGTATTTTTAGTAGAGGTGGGGTTTCTCCATTTTGGTCAGAGTGGTCTTGAACTCCCAACCTCAGGTGATCCATGTGCCTCAGCCTCCCAAAGTGCTGGGATTACAGGCATGAGCCACCATGCCTGGCCCTATGTTTCAGTTCTAGCTCTGGCTCTCATTCACTTCTTGTACATGGTGCCATCCTTATTGGAGTCAATAGGGTAGGGATCAAGCATGATAGAGACCAGCTGGGCAACACAGCACCTGTCTCTATCAAAACAGCTGGGCATGGTGGCACATGCTGTGTGGTCCTAGCTGTGTGGGAGACTGTGGCAGGAGGATCATTTGAGCCCAGGGATTTGAGGTTACAGCGGGCTATGATTGCTCCACTGCACTCTAGCCTAGGCAGCAGAGCAAGACCCTGTCTCTCACCTGGTGAAATTAGCAGAAGCTTTTCATATTACTTTGCTGAAGGCTCTTAAATTGGTTTTGCTTAACCTATAAACAACTCCCTTCAGAAAGCAAGTATTCCCTTGTGAGAAAATTACCTATCATCCCATGAGGTTGGATGGAGGATTGTATGAACCAACTTAATTCATGACCAGGCATGGTGACTCACGCCTGTAATCTCAGCACTTTGGTAGGCCGAGGTGGGTGGATTGCCTGAGGTCAGGAGTTCCATACCAGCCTTGCCAACATGGTGAAACCTCATCTCTTCTAAAAATCCAAAAAGTAGCTGGGCATGGTGGCAGGCACCTGTAATCCCAGCTACTCTGGAGGCTGAGGCAGGAGAATCTCTTTGTTTTGTTTTGTTTTGTTTTGAGACATAGTCTGTCACCCAGGCTGGAATGCAGTGCAACCTTCACTCACTGCAACCTCTGACTCCCAGGTTCAAGTGATTCTCTTGCCTCAACCTCCCAAGTAGCTGGGATTACAGGCATGCGCCACCATGCCCAGCTAATTTTTGTATTTTTAGTAGAGACAGGGTTTCACCATGTTGGCCAGGCTGGTCTTGAACCTCTGACCTCAGGTGAGCCACTTGCCTCAACCTCCAAAAGTGCTGGAATTACAGGCATGAGCCACCGCACCTGGCAGGAGAATCACTTGAACCCGGGAGGTGGAGGTTGCAGTAAGCTGAGATCGCGCCACTGCACTCCAACGTGGGCGACAGAGACTGTCTCAAAAAAAAAAAAGGAAGAAGAAGAACCTCATTTTGAAGCCAAAACAATCAGACTGACCATTCCAGTTATGTGCTGAACATAATTTCATCTCTTGGACGTGGGTGCTAACATTTCTCTGAGGTCCTAAGTTTTTTCACCATCTACTGATGCTTCCATAGACCCACTTCTGTCAAAACTGTTTGATAATTACCTAGTCAGTGTTTTCTTGTTTTTTTTTTTTTTGAGACGGAGTCTCGCTCTGTCACCCAGGCCGGAGTGCAGTGGCTGGATCTCAGCTCACTGCAAGCTCTGCCTCCGGGGTTCACGCCATTCTCCTGCCTCAGCCTGTTTTATTGTTTTTTGCTTTTTGTATTTTTTTTGGCGGTAGGGGAGACGGAGTCTCGCTCTGTTGCCCAGGCTTTAGTGCAGTGGCGCAATCTAAGCTCACTACAACCTCTGCCTCCCGGGTTCAAGCAGTTCTTTTGTCTCAGCCTCCCAAGTAGCTGGGACGACAGGCACGTGCCATTATGCCTGGCTAATTTTTTTTTTTTTTTTTTTTTTTTGAGACGCCCAGGCTGGAGTGCAGTGGCGCCATCTCTGCTCACTGCAAGCTCCTCCTCCTGGGTATACGTGTTTCTCCTGCCTCAGCCTCCCAAGTATCTGGGACTACAGGCACCCGTCACCATGCCCGGCTAATTTTTTTGTATTTTTAGTAGAGACAGGTTTCACCATGTTAGCCAGGATGGTCTCAATCTCCTGATCTCGTGATCTGCCCACTTCGGCCTCCCAAAGTGCTGGGATTACAGGCGTGAGCCACTGCGCCCGGCCTAATTTTTGTATTTTTAGTAGAGACGGGGTGTCACCATATTGGCCAGGCTGGTCTTGAACTCCTGACCTGGTGATCCGCCTACCTTGGCCTCCCAAAGTGCTGGGATTACAGGCGTGAGCCACTTTGCCCAGTCTACCTGGTCAGTATTAATAGGCTTTTGTATCTTGCAATTTACAACTCTTCCTTTCATGTAATACTAATTTTTCATGCAGAACACTCCCTACTCTCAAGATAAATCAATGATAATCACTTCCCATCAATGACATGAACACATGGCTTTAACAAACGCCCAGTATGACCAGATGGAGAGCATCACCTTTAAGGACTGTTTGAAATGCTTGTTCCTTGGTGCCATAAAGAAATAGCACTTGAACATTAACTTCCTCAGCAAGGCCATTTTTAGTTTCTGCAGAAACAGTACACTCGCTGGCAGTTTTGCTATGAGAGTACACTGAATAAAGAAGACAGGATCATTTATAACCTGATGCGTCCACCTTATTGCTATGTCTGGTTTCCATTGACTAAATACAAATTCGCATTCTGTATTTGTCCTGATTGGCTAGCAACGTAGAACTTTTTAAAAAGAGGCAAAGGCAGAGGAAAATGAAGGAGGAATTAACTTGTGGAATGCTAAGAAAGGCAAAAACACTTTCAAATAAGGAAGAGGAACAGGATATGACTTAATGCTTCCTTGGACCAGTGTAACCATGTCAGGGCAAATACTTAGGCTAAATTGTGGGAGCTAAGAACATAAAGTACATAGATTTTTTTTTATCACAGCTAGCAGATACCTAAGAATGTTAAAACAGGTCTTTGAATAAATTTTGCTTCTAAAAGAAGTTACCATTTATTCCTAATTAGATGGGGAGGAAAGTCTTTGAAGAGGAACCTCTACTTTACTTTTTACAGACTGTAGCCATCACCACTACCAAGATACCATTTCTTTTATTGTTTTTTGTTTGTTTGAGAGAGAGAGTTTCGCTCTGTCGCCAGGCTGCAGTGCAGTGGCATGATCTCGGCTCACAGCAACCTCTGCCTCCCAAGTTCAAGTGGCCAGGCTGGTCTTGAACCTCTGACCTCAGGTGAGCCACTTGCCTCAACCTCCAAAAGTGCTGGAATTACAGGCATGAGCCACCGTACCTGGCAGGAGAATCACTTGAACCCGGGAGGTGGAGGTTGCAGTAAGCTGAGATCGCGCCACTGCACTCCAACGTGGGCGACAGAGACTGTCTCAAAAAAAAAAAAAGGAAGAAGAAGAACCTCATTTTGAAGCCAAAACCATCAGACTGACCATTCCAATTATGTCTCTGCCTCCTGAGTAGCTGGGACTACAGGCGCATGCAACCACACCTGGCTAATTTTTTTTTTTTGTATTTTTAGTAGAGACGGGGTTTCACCGTGTTAGCCAGGATGGTCTTGATCTCCTGACTTGGTGATCCACCTGCCTCGGCCTCCCAAAGTGCGGGAATTACAGGCGTGAGCCACCGTGCCCAGTGTTATTGTTCTTTATAAGACTAACGTCATGTGGTGGCTCACGCCCGTAATCCCAACACTTTGGGAGGCCGAGGTGGGCGAATCACAAGGTCAGGAGATCGAGACCATCCTGGCTAACACAGTGAAACCCCGTCTCTACTGAAAATACAAAACATTAGCCGGGCGTGGTAGTGAGCACATATAGCCTCAGCTACTCGGGAGGCTGAGGCAGGAGAATGGCGTGAACCCGGGAGGCGGAGGTTGCAGTGAGCCGAGATTGCGCCACTTCACTCCAGCCTGGGTGACAGAGCGAGACTCCCTTTCAAAAAAAAAAAAAAAGACTGATGTCAAATTACTAAAAGTAGTTGAATATAAGAATGTCAGGTAAAGGATACTAAGTGGGAAAAGGTGTTGTTCAATTAATTGCTACAATGATTTGTGAACTCCCCAAATTTGAGGCAGGTCTCAGTCAATTTTAAAAGTTTATTTTGTTGGCCAGGCGCTGTGGCTCACGCCTGTAATCCCAGCACTTTGGAGGGCAAGGCAGGCGGATCAAGAAGTCAGGAGATCGAGACCATCCTGGCCAACAAGGTGAAACCCCATCTCTACTAAAAGTACAAGAATTAGCCGGGCATGGTGCCACGTGCCTGTACTCCCAGCTACACGGGAGGCTAAGGCAGGAGAATCACTTGAACCCTGGAGGCAAAAGTTGCAGTGAGCCGAGATCACGCCACTGCACTCCTACCTGGCCAAAGAGCGAGACTGCGTCTCAAACAAAAAAGTTGGCTGGGTGCGGTGGCTCACGCCTGTAATCCCAGTACTTTGGGAGGCCGAGGCGGAGGGGATCACAAGGTCAGGAGTTTCAGACCAGCCTGACCAACATAGTGAAACCCCATCTCTACTAAAAATACAAAAACTAGCCGGGCGTGGTGGTGCGCACCTGTAATCCCAGCTACTCAGGAGGCTGAGGCAGGAGAATTTCTTGAATCCAAAAGGCAGAGGTAGCAGTGGGCCGATATTGCACCACTGCACTCCGGCCTGAGCGACAGAGCAAGACTGTCTCAAGAAAAAAAAAAAAGTTTATTTTGCCAAGGTTGAGGACGCATGCCCATGACACAGCCTCAGGAAGTCCTGACGACATGTGCCCAAGGTGGTTGGGGTACAGGTTGGTTTTATACCTTTTAGGGAGACATGAGACATCAGTGAATATATGTAAGAAGTACATTGGTTCTGACCAGAAAGGTGGGGACAATTCGAAGCAGGGAGGGGACTTCCAGGTCACAGGTAGACAGGTAGAGACACAAACAGTTGCATTCTTTTTAGTTTCTGATAAGCATTTCCAAAGGAAGCAGTCAGGATATGCATCTATCTCAGTGAGGAGAGGGATGGCTTTGAATAGAATGGAAGGCAAGGTTGCCCTGAGCATTTCCCAGCTTGACTTTTCCGTTAGTAATTCTGAGGCCACAAGATTTTCCTTTCACAGATTCTATGAGCAGGAGATTTGTTTTCTGTAGGAATCACAGAGATTCAACTTTGCACTCCTGCTTTAGGGGAGCACATCTCTCCCTTCCGTGATTTGCCTTAGGGACTCTAATGCTTCTGAGGGCCTTCAGAAACGTTATAACACAATAACTTTTATCAGCCTCTGCTTCCAGTTCAGGTATTTTGCGACTGAACGACTGTTTCAAATGGTATGGTAATTTGGATTTTTAGCCTTTGGGAGAATCCTAAATAATAGTTTTAGCTTGAGCTCCCCAAAATCTGAAATAGTTTTTTTTCCCCAAATTCTTGAGTGATTAGTTACAGACACTAGTCTCCAGGAATCTGAATACAGCTTCTAAGGCTAGCTGAGACCCGTCCACTGCCGTAGAAAGGCGTCTTTTTTTTTTTTTTTGAGACAGAGTCTCCCTCTGTCACCCAGACTGGAGTGCAGTGAAGTGATCTCAGCTCACTGCAAGCTCCGCCTGCCAGGTTCATGCCATTCTCCTTCAGCCTCAGCCTGCAGAGTAGCTGTGACTAGGTGCCCGCCACCACGTCCAGCTAACTTTTTTTTTGTATTTTTAATAGAGACGGGGTTTCACCATGTTAGAAAGGATGGTCTCGATCTCCTGACCTCGTGATCCGCCCACCTCTACGTCCCAAAGTGCTGGGGTTACAGGCGTGAGCCACTGCGCCCTGCCAGAAGGGTGCGCTTTTTTTTTTTTTTTTTTTTTTTTTTTTTTTTTTTTTTTTTTGAGACAGAGTCTCGCTCTGTCGCCCAAGCTGGAGTGCAGTGGCCGGATCTCAGCTCACTGCACGCTCCACCTCCCGGGTTCACTCCATTCTCCTGCCTCAGCCTCCCGAGTAGCTGGGAGTACAGGCGCCCGCCACCACGCCCGGCTCATTTTTTGTATTTTTAGTAGAGACGGGGTTTCACCGTGTTAGCCAGGATGGTCTCGATCTCCTGACCTCGTGATCTGCCCGTCTCGGCCTCCCAAAGTGCTGGGATTACAGGCTTGAGCCACCGCGCCTGGCCTATAGTTATCTTTTCAACACTTAGTAAGAAAGAATATATAAAGAAGAACTATAAATCTGTAAAGAACTTTCCCAGCCGGGCGCGGTGGCTTTGGTTCAACGCTTCTCAGCCTTTTGGCTAAGATCAAGTGTGAGACGGAGTTTCATTGTTATTTTCCAGGCTGGAGTGCAATGGTGAAATCTCGGCTCACTGCAACCTCCACCTCCCAGGTTCCAGCGATTCTCCTGCCTCAGCCTCGGGAATAGCTGGGATTACATGCATGCGCCACCACACCGGCTAATTTTTTCAGTTTTTAGTAGAGATGGGGTTTTACCATGTTGACCAGGCTGGTCTCGAACTTCTGGCCTCAAGTGATCTGCCCACCTTGGCCTCCCAAAGTGCTGGGATTACAGGTGTGAGCCCCTGCGCCTGGCAATGACTAATTTTTTGTATTTTTAGTAGAGATGTTGTTTCACCATGTTGGCCAGGCTGTTGTCGAACTCCTGACCTCATGTGATCCACCTGCCTCTGCCTCCCAAAGTGCTGGGATTACAGGTGTGAGCCACCACACCCAGCCAACTAACTGGTAAGAAATTATTGCTGGGCCTGGTGGCTCACACCTGTAATCCCAGTACTTTGGGAGGCCCAGGAGGGCAGATCACCTGAAGTCAAGAGTTGGAGACCAGCCTGGCCAATATGGTGAAACCTCGTCTGTACTAAAAACACAAAAATTAGCTAGGCATGGTGGTGCAAGCATGTAATCCCAGGAGGCTGAGTTAGGAGAATCATTTGACCCCAGGAGGTGGAGGTTGCAGTGAGCCGAGATCATGCCACTGCACTCCAGCCTGGCAACAGTGTGAGACTCTGTCTCAAACAAACAAACAAAAAAAGAAATTCTTACCCTTTTGCTGGCATTCCAGCATTCCAGGCTTCTGGTTTCCCTTTCCCTGAGAGGCTCTAATGACCCAGCTGGCTGCACCACAGCCCTGGGGGCCAATCCGCAACACAAAGCTAAATTATCTTTTTCCATTCTGGCCAGAGCAAAATACGTGTGACAAAACATACACATTAGCCACTCTGCTTTGACTGGAATATCCAACAGGCAAGGCTCAAACTTACCCTGGTTGGGCACCATCATCTTTAACCTCTGACCAGGAGTTTCAATTTGGTCTCTGGGCAAGATGGTCACCCTGAATAACAGAAAATATAAGAAAGGGAAAGGAGACAGAGAAAAACATTGCCTGCCGGGCACAGTGGCTCACGCCTGTAATTCCAGCACTTTGGAAGGCTGAGGCGGGCAAATCACAAGGTCAGGAGATTGAGACCATCCTGACTAACACAGTGAAACTCCGCCTCTACTAAAAATACAAAAAACTAACCGGGCGTGGTGGTGGGCACCTGTGGTCCCAGCTACTGGGGAGGCTGAGGCAGGAGAATGGCATGAACCCAGGAGGAGGAGCTTGCAGTGAGTCCAGATCGCACCACTGCACTCTGGGTGACAGAGCGAGACTCTAAAAAAACAAAAACAAAACATTGCCTGTGGCAGGGTGGGGAAGGCCCTCCCCCCCATTGCAGTGACACTGACAAGTTCAAGCGGCCACTTGTCAGTAGCAAAGGGATCTTTTCCAGCAGTCCCATCAGCTCTCAAGTTTTCCCTTTTGGGGAGGAAAAAGCTCCCCATGTCCCATGATCCTGTACATTCCTAGTCCTGTCACCCATAGCCATCAGCAAGGCAGATTATTCCAGAGAACACCAGTTAACATCCCATTGTGCCAAACCCATTCCTAGCCAAGAGGGACTTTACTGAGAGGGGCCTCTAACCCCCTAACTCTTAGGAAGTAATCTAACCTCCTAACCTTCCTAAGTTGGGCATTGAACCAAAGTTTGGTCAAGTGTCCTTGCCTTTTATTGAGAGGAGCCTTTAACCAGGAGAGACACTAACTCCCCTAAGTTGGGCCTCTAAACCAATCCCATTCTTTATCTGGGTATATGCACTCCACCCACTCAAAGTCAGCCAGTTGGTGCACGCGGATGATTTTCCTCTGGGCTGGGGGCTTCTTCAGTGTCAATGAAAAGAGTCAAATTCTGTAGACCATTTGAAGAGATTTATTCTGAGCCAAATATGAGTGACCATGGCCTGTGACACACCCCTCAAGAGGTCCTGAGAACATGTGCCCAAGGTGGTCGGGGCGCAGCTTGGTTTTATACATTTTAAGGAGGCATGAAACAGCAATCAAATACATTAAAGAAATGCATTGGTTTGGGCTGGGTGCAGTGGCTCACACCTGTAATCCCAACACTTTGGGAGGCTGAGGTGGGCGGATCACAAGGTCAGGAGTTTGAGACTGGCCTGGCCAACATGGTGAAATCCTGTTTATACTAAAAATAGAAAAATTAGCCTGGCATGGTGGTGCGCACCTGTAGTCCCAGGTACTCAGGATGCTGAGGGCAGGGGAATTGCTTGAACCTGGGAGGTGGAGTTTGCAGTGAGCTGAGATCATGCCATTGCACTCCAGCCTGGGTGACAGAGTGAAACTCCTGCTCAAAAAAAAGAAAAGAAAGCAAAGGAATAAAAGAATGGCTATTCTGTAGACAGAACAGCCCAGAGGGCTGCTGATTGCCTTTTGTTTTGTTTTGTTTTGTTTTGAGACGTAGTTTTGTTCTGTGACACCAAGCCCGGATAATTTTTTTTTGTATTTTTAGTAGAAATTGGGTTTCATCCTGTTAGCCAGGATGGTCTCTATCGCCTGACCTCATGATGCTCCCGCCTCGGCCTCCCAACGTGCTGAGATTACAGGGGTGGGGGGGGGGGGGGGGGGGGGGGGGGGGGGGGGGGGGGGGGGGGGGGGGGGGGGGGGGGGGGGGGGGGGGGGGGGGGGGGGGGGGGGGGGGGGGGGGGGGGGGGGGGGGGGGGGGGGGGGGGGGGGGGGGGGGGGGGGGGGGGGGGGGGGGGGGGGGGGGGGGGGGGGGGGGGGGGGGGGGGGGGGGGGGGGGGGGGGGGGGGGGGGGGGGGGGGGGGGGGGGGGGGGGGGGGGGGGGGGGGGGGGGGGGGGGGGGGGGGGGGGGGGGGGGGGGGGGGGGGGGGGGGGGGGGGGGGGGGGGGGGGGGGGGGGGGGGGGGGGGGGGGGGGGGGGGGGGGGGGGGGGGGGGGGGGGGGGGGGTGGGGGGGGGGGGGGGGGGGGGGGGGGGGGGGGGGGGGGGGGGGGGGGGGGGGGGGGGGGGGGGGGGGGGGGGGGGGGGGGGGGGGGGGGGGGGGGGGGGGGGGGGGGGGGGGGGGGGGGGGGGGGGGGGGGGGGGGGGGGGGGGGGGGGGGGGGGGGGGGGGGGGGGGGGGGGGGGGGGGGGGGGGGGGGGGGGGGGGGGGGGGGGGGGGGGGGGGGGGGGGGGGGGGGGGGGGGGGGGGGGGGGGGGGGGGGGGGGGGGGGGGGGGGGTGGGGGGGGGGGGGGGGGGGGGGGGGGGGGGGGGGGGGGGGGGGGGGGGGGGGGGGGGGGGGGGGGGGGGGGGGGGGGGGGGGGGGGGGGGGGGGGGGGGGGGGGGGGGGGGGGGGGGGGGGGGGGGGGGGGGGGGGGGGGGGGGGGGGGGGGGGGGGGGGGGGGGGGGGGGGGGGGGGGGGGGGGGGGGGGGTGGGGGGGGGGGGGGGGGGGGGGGGGGGGGGGGGGGGGGGGGGGGGGGGGGGGGGGGGGGGGGGGGGGGGGGGGGGGGGGGGGGGGGGGGGGGGGGGGGGGGGGGGGGGGGGGGGGGGGGGGGGGGGGGGGGGGGGGGGGGGGGGGGGGGGGGGGGGGGGGGGGGGGGGGGGGGGGGGGGGGGGGGGGGGGGGGGGGGGGGGGGGGGGGGGGGGGGGGGGGGGGGGGGGGGGGGGGGGGGGGGGGGGGGGGGGGGGGGGGGGGGGGGGGGGGGGGGGGGGGGGGGGGGGGGGGGGGGGGGGGGGGGGGGGGGGGGGGGGGGGGGGGGGGGGGGGGGGGGGGGGGGGGGGGGGGGGGGGGGGGGGGGGGGGGGGGGGGGGGGGGGGGGGGGGGGGGGGGGGGGGGGGGGGGGGGGGGGGGGGGGGGGGGGGGGGGGGGGGGGGGGGGGGGGGGGGGGGGGGGGGGGGGGGGGGGGGGGGGGGGGGGGGGGGGGGGGGGGGGGGGGGGGGGGGGGGGGGGGGGGGGGGGGGGGGGGGGGGGGGGGGGGGGGGGGGGGGGGGGGGGGGGGGGGGGGGGGGGGGGGGGGGGGGGGGGGGGGGGGGGGGGGGGGGGGGGGGGGGGGGGGGGGGGGGGGGGGGGGGGGGTTGTTTTGGGGGGGGGGGGGGGGGGGGGGGGGGGGGGGGGGGGGGGGGGGGGGGGGGGGGGGGGGGGGGGGGGGGGGGGGGGGGGGGGGGGGGGGGGGGGGGGGGGGGGGGGGGGGGGGGGGGGGGGGGGGGGGGGGGGGGGGGGGGGGGGGGGGGGGGGGGGGGGGGGGGGGGGGGGGGGGGGGGGGGGGGGGGGGGGGGGGGGGGGGGGGGGGGGGGGGGGGGGGGGGGGGGGGGGGGGGGGGGGGGGGGGGGGGGGGGGGGGGGGGGGGGGGGGGGGGGGGGGGGGGGGGGGGGGGAGCCACCACGCCTGGCCTGGTTGCCCATTTTTATGGTTATTTCTTGATTATATACTAAACAAAGGGTGGATTATTCATGCCTCCTTTTTTTAGACCATATAGGGTAACTTCCTGATATTGCCATGGCATTTGTAAACTGTCATGGCGCTGGTGGGAGTGTTGCAGTGAAGAAGACCAGAGGTCACTCTCATCGCCATCTTGGTTTTGGTGGGTTTTAGCTGGCTTCTTTACTTCAACCTGTTTTATCAGCAACATCTTTATGGCCTGTATTGTAGCAGGACGAGAGGCAGACAAAACTCCTCAGACACCGAGTTACAGAAGGAAGGGGTTTATTCGGCTGGGGGAATTGGCGAGACTTCAGTCTCAAGAGCCAAGCTCCCCCAGTGAGCAATTCCTGTCTCTTTTAAGGGCTCACAACTCGAAGGGGTTGCACGTGAGAGGGTCGTGATTGATTGAGCAAGCAGCGGGTACGTAACTGGGAGCTGCATGCACCGGTAATTAGATCTGAACAAAACAAGATAGGGATTTTCACAGTGCATTCCTATACAATGTCTGCAATCTATAGATAACAACCAGTTAGGTCAGGGGTCGATCTTTAATTACCAGGCCCAGGGTGTGGCGCCGGGCTGTCTGCCTGTGGATTTCATTTCTGCCTTTTAGTTTTTACTTCTTCTTTCTTTGGAGGCAGAAATTGGGCATAAGACAATATGAGGGGTGGTCTCCTCCGTTAGTATCTTGTGCTGACATCCTATGTCATCCTGTGACTTAGAATGCCTACAGCATCTGGGAATGCAGCCCAGTAGGTCTCAGCCTCATTTTATCCAACCCCTATTCAAGATGGAGTTGCTCTGTTAAACACTTCTGACAGCTGTGGTTTCTTCACACAAAGAGGTTGCAGCTGGGGTTAGGTTCCTGTTCTGCCAGCCTGGCTCCTTCCCAATTCCTGTTAACTTACTGACTTATTAGGGCCCCACAGATTAGAAATTATCATTTAGGAGTCATGCAGCTAGAGGCCACAAGACTAAACGTCCCCAGTTGTTCCTAGGGATAATATCACTATTGTAAAAGCTAAGATTGGTGCTGGAAATATTTTTCAGACCCTGAACTTGATGGATCTGATGGCACCACTCAGATGGATAAACTGGATCATCTCATCTTGTGCCTCCCCCTCCCCCAAAACCCACTCACCACAAGATAACAACTTTGACTCCCTATGATTTCATCTCCGACCCAACCAATCAGCACTGCAGACTTCATGGCCCCTTATCTACCAAATTATCCTTAAAAAACCCCAGTCTCAGGAGGTGGAGGTTGCAGCGAGCCGAGATTGTGACATTGCACCCCAGCCTGGGCAACAGGAGCAAAATGCCGTCTCAAAAAACAACAGCAAAAAACCTGGTCTCCCAATTTTCAGGGAGACTGATTTGAGTAATATTAATAAGTCTCCAGTCTGCTGTTCATCCAACTCTATGTGAATCAAACTCTTTTTCTTTTGCAATTCCCCTGTCCTGATAAATTGGCTCTGTTTGGGCAGTGGACAAAATGAACCTGCTGGGTGTTTACACATTCATTTTAACAATACAATAATGGTTATTAACGTTTGCATTAATCTCTGCTTCCAGTGGAATAATTTTGCATCTGAAGGACCATTTGAAATGATAGGTGAATTTGGATCTGTAGCCTTTGGGAGCATCTACACTAACTCTGAAATAATATTTTTCCATACACTGGGGTAATCAGTTACAGCCAATAATCCCAAGAAATCTCAATATGAGTTCTAAGAAAAGGCAGGATGATCCTCTGCCCAGTAGAAAGATCTGCCATCTTTTATTTATTTATATATTTTTTCCAAGATGGAGTCTTGCTCTGTCGCCCAGCTGGAGTGCAGGGGCACCATCTCGGCTTATCACAACCTCCGCCTCCCATGTTCAAGAGATTCTCCTGCCTCAGCCTCCTGAGTAGCTGCGATTACAGGCGCATGCCACCACGCCCAGTTAATTTTTGTATTTTTAGTAGAGACGGGGTTTCACCATGTTGGCCAGGCTGGTCTTGAACTCCTGACCTCAGGTGATCCACCCGCCTCGGCCTCCCAAAGTGCTGGGATTACAGGTGTGAGCCGCTGTACTCGGCCCTTATTTTTATTTTTTGGAGGAGAGGTCTGGCTCTGTTGCCCAGGCTGGAGTGCAGTGGCACGATCTCGGCTTACCGAAGCTTCGAACTCCCAGCTCAAGCGATCCTCCCTCCTCAGGCTCCCTAAACCTAACCCCAACCTTGGGTCAGTTGGGATCACAGGCCCGCCCGACCACACCCCGCTAATTTTTTTTATTTTTTATAGAGACAGGATTTTGCTTTGTTGCTCAGGCTAATCTCTAACTCCTGGCCTCAAACGATCCTTGTGACTTGGCCTCCTAAACTGGTGGAATTACAGGTGGGAGCCACCATACCAGTTAGGACGCACCTCTTAAAGGTACTCCTGACGTGGAGTTAGGCTTTCCCTGCAGAAGCGCTTCTGGGAAGCGCGCCCTTTACCCGCCTTCTTACTTAGGGAACTACATTACCCAGAAAACTCCGCGTCGAATGGCAGCGTGGAAAGGCCCTGAGGGCTAAGGATAAAGGCGTTTCCTGTGTGCACGTGACAATGGGTCCGGACTTCCGGCGCCCTCTAGTGGCGGCCATTTTGATTGGTGTTGGGTTTATTTGTGGGAGAGGCTAGTCAGCGCTAGGTCGGGACTACGGTGACTGAACCCAGAAGGCGGAGAGCAGTTGTCCTCCGCTGCACGAGGCGACTCTGGAGCTCTGTGACGGTGCCCAGCGTGTCCCACTCCTGGGACAGGATAGGGACCGCCGTGCCCATATCTCCTGGCTGGTCGCCCTCTCCTCTGGACCCGGCTTAAAACCGCGTGGTTCGATGGCGGCGGCGGCCACGCTGAGGCTCTCAGCTCAGGTAATTGTGGCGCCCTCAGGTCATCTCATTGTCCAAAAGCAGCGAGGTGGTAGCGCCTGCTCACGGCTCTGCAGCCCGGACGCCGGCGTCCGGACACTGAGGCGCTCGCGGGAGGGGCCCCATTTCCGACACCTGTGGGATGCGGTGGGGAGACCTACAGGCATAGGAACTGGCTCGGGCAAAGGCCTGCAGGTGAACTATGCCGGAAGGATGGAATCTGGGGTCGACAGGTGCCTGTTGTGAGCAAATTATGAGGCGGAGCTCCCTCTGGAAGAGCAAGCAGGCTGGGGGCTATGCACTCATCATGAGGACGCTAGAAGCCATGGAGAGTTTGGAAGAAAGGAGGGATGTCTAGAGCATTGCAAGGGTAGAGATAATCAGGTTCACCGTGTTTGTGTCTTTCCACAGTGTCAGGTGTTAACTGATGTTATTTGAGTCAACAAAAGCCATGAGCTAAATGGAGTTCGAAGGAGGCAATTCTCTTTAGTGATTCCGGTTCACTTGGTAGTCGGCCATGGGCACAGAGGCTCAAGACACTCAAGTCAGTCAATATAGCAAACCATACACAATAGTATACTTAACATATAAGTGTTATAGGTTAAACATTCCACAACGAACAAAGTAATGTTTAGCATCAAGAGGAAAAAGATATAGGAGCAAACGTTATGGAACCAGTTTAGAGGGAGCAAAGAAGACAAAAGGCATCCTGGTCTGGGCCAGTTGGTGGGCGACTGGCCTGCAGTCTTACAAGGAAGCATCTTTAAGGTGGCAGAGCCTTAGGCAGCAGATGCTGAGTTTTTATTATGAGTGACTGTCAGGACGGCCCTTTTGAGCTGCTGAAGGCCTAATCTTTTATAGTTACAGAATCCTCTGGGGAGAACTGATAGTGGAAGAGTTTGCTTGTTTGTGACCTTACCTGGTTAGATGCAGTCTTTATTTTTGATTTTATTTTATTTTATTTTATTGAGACAGAGTTTCACTCTTGTTGCCCAGGCAGGAATGCAATGGTGCGATCTCGCCTCACCGCAATCTCCGCCCCCGGGGTTCAAACGATTCTCCTGCCACAGCCTCCCGTGTGGCTGGGATTACAGGCATGACCCACCACACCCGGCTAATTTTTTGTATATTTAGTAGAGACGGGGTTTCTCCATGTTGGTCAGGCTGGTCTCAAACCCCCGACCTCAGGTGATCCGCCTGCCTGGGCCTCCAACGTGCTGGGATTACAGGCGTGAGCCACCGCGCCCAGCTTATCTTATTTATTTATTTTTTTTAATTTTTTGAGACAGAGTCTCAGTCTGTCACCCAGGCTGGAGTCCAGTGGCGTGATCTTGGCTCACTGCAACCTCCGCCTCCCGAGTTCAAAGGATTCTCCTGTTTCAGCTTCCCGAGTGTCTTATGCGTCCGTGTGAAGAGACCACCAAACGGGCTTTGTGTGAGCCATAAAGCTTTTTAATTACCTGGGTGCAGGTGGGCTGATTCCGAAAAGAGAGTCAGCAGGGAGATAAGGGTGGGGCCGTTTTATAGGTTTTGGGTAGGTAAAGGAAAATTCCAGTCAAAGGGGGGTTGTTCTCTGGCGGGCAGGAGTGGGAGTCACAGGGTGCTCAGTGGGGGAGCTTTTTGAGCCAGGATAAGGAATTTCACAAGATAATGTCATTTCTTAAGGCAAGGACCGGCCATTTTCACTTCTTTTGTGGTGGAATGTCATCAGTTAAGGCGGGGCAGGGCATTTGCACTTCTTTTGTGATTCTTCAGTTAATTCAGGCCATCTGGACGTATAGGTGCAAGTCACAGAGGATGCAATGGCTTGGCTTGGGCTCAGAGGCCTGACACCGAGTAGCTGGGATTACAGGAATCCACCACCAAGCCCGGCTAATGTTTTGTATTTTTAGTGGAGACGGGGTTTCAGCATGTTGCCTAGGCTGGTTTTGAAGCACTAGCCTTGGCCTCCGAAAGTGCTGGGATTACCGGCGTGAGCCACTGCGCCTGACCATCTTTATTTTTTTGTTTATTAAACAAAGCATCTTACCCTTGATGGCACAGTGCCCTGTGAAATACAAATTGTCTTTTTCTGAGATGGAGTTAGTTATGTCTGAAAGGACACAAAGATAGATGTGTACCCGCCCCCCACCCGCTACACCCTTGTTCTGCTCTCTAATCTTTGCACATACCAGAGATTTCGTAAGTTCTGTGAGTACCTGGTTTTCTGCACGTACCAGAGATTTTGTTTTGCACATACCAGAGATTTTGTAAGTTCTGAGGCAAGGTCACAAGACGTGTTTAAGTAAGATAAACTCTTGCTGCCATAAACCTGCTCTCCCGCCTCAAAGTTTGAACCAAAATATCAGAAATGGCAGGAACCAATCATAGTTAGCCAAATCGCCTTGTTCAAACACTAGCCAATCATATATCTGATTTGTATAATAACTCTATGCCCACTTTTCTTAGACTATATAACATTGTTCGGAGCTGAGTTGGGGAGCTCTCCTGCCCGTCTCGTTTCACGAGCGAGGGAGAGTTCCAGGTTCGAACCTGTAATAAAGATCCTTGCTGCTTAGCTTTGACTCTGGACTCTGGTGGTCTTCTTCGGGGAATAAACGGTCTGGGCATAACAGTCAAGTGTGCTCTATACGAAGGACAGGATCAAAATCCGGATTTTAAAGGTTTTCCAAAGGCCAATCAAAGGAAGAACAGAGTGGAGAGGTGATGAGCACCTTGGGGCCCTGGGAGGTTGAATCTTTGTTGTAGATCACATAGGTGGTAGAGATGACATTTTATATTGAGGCACACAGGTCATACAAGCAGTCTGAGGTCACCTGACTCCAGTGCCAAGAAGGGGTACCTGGAGGTCTGAGCTTATCACATCTTATCAGGGATACATTCCTGTAATGTCCGCCTCTCTTCGAGGCACTCGTGGGTATACGAGCATTTAAGGAACTCAGAAAAGGAAGTGGAGAGTGTTCCATTCCCTCCCTGGTCCTGACCCCGACCCATATGTTCTCTAGCTTATGGTGTCATGGGACTGTTTTTTATAATTTTAAAAATATTTTCTTAAATTTTAAATTTTTCTGGGTATATAGTAGGTGTATGTATTTATGAGTTACATGAGATATTTTGATAACAGGCATGCAGTGTGTAATAATATTACTAGGGTTAATGGTCTATCCATCATCTCGAGCATTTATCCTTTGTGTTTCAAACAATCCAATTAAACTCTTTTTGTTATTTAAAAATGTACAATTAGGTTATTTTTACCGTAGTCACCCTGTTGTGCTACCAAATACTAGATCTTATTCTCTTTATTTTTATTTTTTTTTGAGACAGTCTTACTCTGTTGCCCAGGCTGTAGTGCAGTGACATGATCTTGGCTACCTGCAACCTCTGCTGCCCAGATTCAAGCAATTCTCCTGCCTCAGCCTCCTGAGTAGCTGGGGATTACAGGCACCTGCCATCAGGCCTGGCTAATTTTTGTAGTTTATAGTAGAGATGGGGTTTCACCATCTTGGCCAGGCTGGTTTTGAACTCCTGACCTCGTGATCCACCTGCCTCAGCCTCCCAAAGGGCTGAGATTACAGGTGTGAGCCACCGCCGTGCCCTCACATTTTCTTTCTTTCTTTTTTTTTTTTTTTTTTTTTTTTTTTTTTTGAGACAGAGTCCCTCTCTGTCACCCAGGCTGGAATGCAGTGCTGGGATCTTGGCTCACTGCAACCTCCGCCTCCCAGGTTCAAGCGATTCTCATGTCTCAGCCTCCTGAGTAGCTGGAACTGAACATGTGTGCCACCACGCCTGGGTAATTTTTTGTATTTTTAGGAGAGATGGGATTTCACTGTGTTAGTCAGGATTGTCTCCATCTCCTGACCTCGTGATCCACTGGCCTCGTCCTCCCAAAGTGCTGGGATTACAGGTGTGAGCCACCACATCCGGCCCACATTTCCTTTATCCTTTCATTTGTTGATGAACACTTAGGTTGCTTCCAGGTCTTAGCTGCTGTGAACAGTGCTGCAGCAAGCACGGGAGTGCAGATATCTCTGTGATATACTGGATTCCTTTTGGGTTTATACCCAGCAGTGGGCTTGCTGGATTATATGGTAGCTTAATGTTTAGTTTTTTGAGGAACCCCCAAACTGTTCTCCATAGCTGTGGTACTAATTTCCATTCCCACAACAGTGTACGAGACTGTCCTTTTTCTTCACATCCTCACCAGCATTTGTTATTGCCTGTCTTTTGGATATAAATAAGCCATTTTAACGGGGTGAGATGATGTGCATTTTCTTATGACTAGTGATGTTGAGCACCTCTTCCTGTACCTGTTTGCCATTTGTATGTCGCTGTCTTTCGTTTGTGTTTTCAAGACAGGATCTTGCTGGGTCACCTAGGCTGGAGTGCTGTAGTGTGATGATGGCTCACTGCAGCTTTGACCGCCTGGGCTCAGGCAATCCTCCTATCTCAGCCTCCCAAGTGGCAGGGACCACAGCCATGTGCTACCTTGCCTTGGCTAGTTTTTAAACTTTTTTGTAGAGATGGGGGTCTCACTGGTTAAACAGGGTGGTTACCAACTGCTAGGCTCAAGCGATCTTCCTGCCTCAGTCTCCCAAACTGCTATGATTATAGCTGGAGCCACTGCTCCTGGCTGTATATCTTCTTTTGAGAAATGTCTATTCAGATTTTTAAATGGAATTATTAAGAGTTTTTCCTATAGAGTTGTTTGAAGTCTTTACATATTCTGGTAATTAATCCCTTTGCAGATGGGTGGTTTGCAGATATTTTCTCCCATTCTATGGGTTATCTCTTCACTTTGTTGATTGTTTTCTTTGCTGTGCAGAAGCTTTTTAGCTTGATCTGATGCCATTAGTCCATTTTTGCTTTGGTTGCCTGTGCTTGAAAGGTATTACTCAGGAAGTCTTTGTCGGCCAGGCTCAGTGACTCACTACCTGTAATCCCAGCACTTTGGGAGGCCAAGGTGGGCGGATCACCTGAGGTCAGGAGTTTGACACCAGCATGGGCAACATGGGGAAACCCTGCCTCTACTAGAAATACAAAAATTAGCTGGGTGTGATGGTACGTGCCCGTAATCGCAGCTACTCAGAGGCTGAGGCGGGAGAGTCGCTTGAACCTGGGAGGTGGAGGTTGCAGTGAGCCGAGATTGTGCCATAGCACTGCAGCCTGGGCAACAGAGTGAGACTTCATCTCACAAAAAAAAAAAAAAAAAAAAAGGAGGTCTTTGCCCACTTCAGTGTTTTTTTGTAGTAGTTTCAGAGTTTGAGGTCTTAGATTTAAGTCTCAAAAATCCATTTTGATTTTTTTTTCTTTTTTTTTTTTTGAGACAGGGTCTCCCTTTGTTGCCCAGGCTGGAGTGCAGTGGTGCGATCTCAGCTCACTGCAACCTCTGCCTCTTGGGTTCAAGCGATTCTCCTGCCTCAGCCCCCCTAGTAGCTGGGACTACAGGTGTGCACTACCACATCTGGCTAATTTTTGCATTTTTAGTAGAGACGGGGTTCCACCATGTTGGCCACGATGATATTGATCTCCTGACCTCGTGTTCTGCCCACCTTGGCCTCCCAAAGTGCTGGGATTACAGGTGTGAGCCACTGCGCCTGGCCAGTTCTATTTAATTATTTTAATTTCTTTGCCAAATTTATCTGATAGAATTCTGAATTATTTCTGTGTTTTACTTGAGAAATTCCTCAAAATAGCTATCTTGAATTATCTCTCTGAAAGGTCACATATCTCTGTTTCTCTAGGATTAGTGCTTGGTGCTTTAGTTTGTTTGGTGAGGTCACGTTTTCCTGAATGGTGTTGATGCTTGTAGATGTTCGTCATGTCTGGGCATTAAAGAGTTAGGTGTTTATTGTAGTCTTCACAGTCTGGGCTCATTTGTTCCTGTCCTTCTTAGGAAGACTTTCTAGGTATTTGAATGGGCTCGGGTGTTGTGATCTAAGCTGGATCTACTTTAGGGGGAAACCCACACTCAGTAATGCTGTGACTCTTGCAGACCCAGAGAGCTCTACCACCTTTGTGGTCTTGAATAAGATCTGAAAGAATTCCCTGGATTAACAGGTGGAGGCTCTTGTTGGGTCTTCCCTCACTTTCTCCCGGAGTCTCTCTGTCAGTGCTGAAGTGACTGAAACTGGGGGTTGGGGCAGAAGCACCCCTTTAGCTACCACCACTGGGACTGTGCTAGGTGACAGCTGAAGCCAGCACAGCACTGGGTTTCACCCAAGGCTCCTGTAACCACTACATGGCTATCGTCTGTGTTTCCTCAAGGCCCTAGCCCTGTACAGTCAGCAGGTGGCAAAACCAGACAGGCTTATGTCCTTCTTCTCAGGACGGTGAGTTCCCCAGGCCTCAGGTTGATATAGAGATGCCATCCATGAGCCAGGGATTGGAGTGAAAAACTTAGAAATCTACCTGGTGTTCCTTTGCACTGCAGCTGAGCTGGCACTCAAACTACAAGATACAGTCCTTCCCATTCTTCCCTCCCCTTTCCATAGGCAGAGCAGCCTCACTCTGTGGCCACCACCAGCACAGGCCCACAGGGAGTGCTGTCAGATGACTACTGAGGTTCCGTTAAGGGCTAAGAGCTCTTCAGTCAGCTTGTGGTGAATGTTTCCTGGTCTGAGGCTCACTCTTCAAGACTCACCCAGGGCAGGTCCAGAAATGTTATCCACGAGCCAAGGCCTGGAATCAGGCACCCCAGGAGGCTTCTTGGTGCTCTATCCCTCTGTAGTTGAGCTGGTAACTGAGGTGCCAAAAAGTCCCCTTTACTCTCTGCTCTGTTATTCTCAAGCAGGTGGGGTCTCTGACCGTAACCACCACAGCTAGCAGTGTGCTGTGTTACATCTGAAGCTGGCACGTCTCAGAGTCTCACCCAGTGCCATCGCGTACTACCTGGGCACTGCTGCTTGTTATTCAGGGGCCAAGGGTTGTTTAGTCAGAAGGTGATGGGTCCTCCCATGACTGAGTTCTTCCCTTCAAGGTAGCGGGTTCTGTTTTGGTCCAGAGTGTATCTAGAAATATTGTCTGGGTGGGCCTGGAATGGGGCCTCACAACCTGCCCAGTGCCCTATCCTGTGGCTGAGGTGATATCCAAAATGCAAGACAAAGTTCTTTTTGCTCTTCCCTCTCCTCTCCTTGAGTGGAAGGAAGGACCCATGTAGGCTGGGGTTGCGGGAGGGGTGGCACAAGCACACCCTTAGCTACTCCAGCTGGTGTCTCACTAGGTTGTGCTCCCCCAACCCAACCAGGTCCACTGACTTGGAGCGCAGCTCAGCACAGGACATTTCTAGGGGTTGCAGTCCTTGTGGCCTAGACTGCCTTTCAAGTTTATTTAGGACTTTAGAGCCCTCCAACCCACAGTGGCAAGGCTTGCCAGATCTCAAGTCCTGACCATTGAGGTGGGCAATACCCCTCTGGCTGGGCTGGTCGATATGCTCACTCCCTGGGATGGCGTCCTTTGAGTTCAGCCCAGTTTTGCTTTCTGCTATGACAGGGAAGCACTGATTTCCGTGCAATGTCTGACAGTGACTGCACTTTCCCTTCCCAGGAGCACAGATTATCCACAACAGGCAGCCACTGCTGGGGGATGGGGAGGGCTGGCATTGGCAAGTCAAGACTACAGCCCCTTTTAGTGCCATTTCCCATAATACAAAGTTAATTCCAGGTAGAAGTGCTCACCTGGAATTAACCAAAAATCAAGTGAGTGCTCACTTGATTTTTGGTTCTTATGAAGGTGATTTTTTTCTGTGTAGATAGTTTTTAAATTTGGGGGTGTGGGCCGGGCATGGTGGCTCATGCCTGTAATCCCAGCACTTTGGGAAGCTGAGGTGGGCAGATCACCTGAGGTCAGGAATTCGAGACCAGCCTGGGCAACATGGCAAAACCACGTTTCTACTAAAAGTACAAAAATTAGTCGGGTGTGGTGGCAGGTGCTTGTAATCCCAGCTACTTGGGCGGCTGAGGCAGGGAGAATTAGGGAGAATTGCTTGAACCCGGGAGGCAGAGGTTGCAGTGAGCCAAGATCATGCCACTGTACTCCAGCCACAGTGACAGAGCAAGACTCTGTCAAAAAAAAAAAAAAAAAAAAATTGGTGTTCTGTTAAGGTTATGATGGATGCTGCTTTCTATTCTGCCATCCTGCTCTGTTGTACCTCTGGAACTCAGTGCTTTCAACTGGGAACACTAGAGAAACCCTAAACCCTAGGCGCTAAGTCCATAACGCAGGTTGTATGGAGGTATTCCCATTTCAGTGAAACGGTGTGAACACTTAGAAGGTCAGGCCTGGATTTGGTAGCAGTATATGAAATACTTAGAGATAAAACTGATCAGAGTGGGGAGGTGATGTTCAGTTCCGTCAGAGAACAGAGCATGGCGTTAAGGGAGGAGGAAGGAAGACAGCATTGAGGCTCATTCTGTCATCCAGGTGAGGTTTAATGGACAATCCTTGGCCAAGGAGATGTCGCTGGAATTGTGATTTACATTTGGTAAAGGAGCAGTGTGATTTTCTCATGTGGTCGGTAAGGACATGCAAGAGGGTTTCAGGCATGACCCTGGGGTTTTTTTGTTTTTGTTTTTAGATGGGAGTCTTGCTCTGTCACCCAGGCTGGACTGCAGAGGCACGATCTCAGCTCACTGAACCTCTGCTTCCTGGGTTCGAGCCCTTCTCCCTCAGCCTCCTGAGTAGCGGGGACTACAGGCACACGCCATCACGCCTGGCTAATTTTTGTAATTTTAGTAGAGACGGGGTTTCACCATATTGGCCAGGCTGGTCTCGAACTCCTGACCTCAGGTGATCCACCTGCCTCAGCCTTCCAAAGTGCTGGGATTACAGGCTAGAGCCACCGTGCCCGGTAACCCTAGGGTTTTTGGTTTTAGAAGCAGCAGTGATAGAAGCTGTATCAGCTGAGATGAGCAAGTTGGGATTAGGCATAATATTCATTGGGGATATAAGGAGGGTTGTTTTCACCATGCTAAGAGCCTGAGATGCTTCAAAGACCAGTAAGTAGTGGCAGCAAGTAAGTAATGTCCACATAGGTTGCGATATCTGGGAAGGAATTGATATCGGAGACATCCAATATATGATAGCTAATGTGTGGACTAAGGTGAGTTAGCCACGGGTCCCGTTTTGGAGGGCACACTTCAGAATAAGGTAGTAAATGTTTCAGGGGGCCAGAAAGGAATGGTTGGAGGCTGAGGACTGGATGTTTTGCCTGGGTTCCTGGGTGACATGATTGGCATTCATAAACACAGGAGAGGGAGGTAAGTGACAATGTCGGGTGTATCAGATGGCATAGCTTGTCATGGCGCGGACTTCATGGAAATAATAGACATGAGACGCAGGCAGAAGTACAGGAGGAATTGAGGGAAAGGTCATCATTGCCGAGCGGTTGGCAAGTGAAGCACAGAAGTGGAATAGGGTCAGGAATAGCTGAAGCCACACGTGGTTCTGTGTTGCTGTGGAGCCGTGCAAGGAGGCCTTCATAGAATTACTTGAGACCACCACTCCTTTTAGGATCCAGTAGAATTGCAATTCTGTGGTAATAGTGGATCGGTTTGAATGGGCCATACACACTCTGGGTGGTGTCAGCCACGATGTGGTGTAAGGCCAAAAATGAAGGCCCAATGTGATTTGCCACGTGGATGCCTGGTGATATTGGTACAACCCCAAATGGCCTGAGTGCAAGTTTCTTTCCCATTTAACTATCTTTTTGTATATTTTAAATTTTTTTCTCGTGTGTGTGTGTGTATGTAGAAACAGGGTCTTGGCCATGTTGTCCAGGCTGGTCTTGAACTCCTGGGATCAAGCAGTCCTTCCACTTTGGCCTCCCAGAGTGCTGGGATTATAGGTGGGAGACTCCATGACTGGCTACTTCATGCTCTTAAGTAATGTATCTGAATGGGTGCAGTGGCTCACGCCTGTAATCTCAGCACTTTAGGAGGCTGAGGCGGGTGGATCATTTTCCATCAGGAGTTTGAAAACAGCCTGCCCAATATGGCGAAACACCATCTCTATTAAAAATACAGAAATTAGGCCGGGCGCGGTGGCTCAAGCCTGTAATCCCAGCACTTTGGGAGGCCGAGACGGGCAGATCACGAGGTCAGGAGATCGAGACCATCCTGGCTAACATGGTGAAACCCCGTCTCTACTAAAAAATACAAAAAACTAGCCGGGCGAGGTGGCGGGCGCCTGTAGTCCCAGCTACTCGGGAGGCTGAGGCAGGAGAACCCGGGAGGCGGAGCTTGCAGTGAGCTGAGATCCGGCCACTGCACTCCAGCCTGGGCAACAGAGCGAGACTCTGTTTCAAAAAAAAATACAGAAATTAGCTGGGCATGGTGGTACATGCCTGTAATCCCAGCTACTGAGGTGCTGAGACAGGAGAATTGCTTGAACCCAGGAGGCGGAGGTTGCAGTGAGCCAAGATTGCACCACCATACTCCAGCCTGGGTGACAGAGCGAGACTCCCGTCACAAAAAAAAAAAAAAAAGAGAAAAGAAAAAAATAGGTAATGTGTCCTAGCCTCTGAAGCCTTTCCATCGATGGGACCAGGCAGAGTTCAAGTCAATGGCATCCTCCTGAGGGAATCAGGCCATTACATTCTCTTCATCTTACAAAGCTTGCATGCCATGGCCATGGTTGCTCTCTCTTATCTACAGTGCATCCCCCATGTGGCTTTCCGTGGTGAGTGGTGTCCCTCTTATCAGGCTGTTAATATGTTTGATTTTTTTTTTTTTTTTTTTTGAGGCAGAGTTTTGTTCTTGTTGCCCAGGCTGGAGTGCAGTGGCGCGATCTCGGCTCACTGCAACCTCTGCCTCCCAGGTTCAAGCGATTCTTCTGCCTCAGCATCCCGAGTAGCTGGGATCACAGGTGCCCGACACCACGCTCTGCTAATTTTTTGTATTTTTAGTAGACCGAGGTTTCACATTGTTGGCCAGGCTGGTCTCAAACTCCTGACCTGAGGCGATCCACCCGGCTCAGCCTCCCAAAACGCTGGGATAACAAATGTGAGCCACTGCGCCTGGCTCAATACATTTGATTTATAAATTGCTCTTGATGACATCTGTAGAATATCAGATGTCATTTGTTTTACCAACATTATAACCCTAGGGGGAGATTTTAACCCACCCTAGTTGAAGAAAAAGGAGGGAATTAAGATACTTTAAGCTGGCTGGACACTGTGCTAATGCCTGTAGTCTTAGCACTTTGGGAGGCCTAGATGGGCAGATCACAAAGTCAGGAGTTCGAGACCAGCCTGGCCAACATGGTGAAATCCTATCACTACTAAAAACACAAAAAATTAACCAGGTGTGGTGGTACACACCTGTAATCCCAGCTGTTCGGGAGATTGAGGCAGGATAATTGCTTGAACCCAGGAGGTGGAGGTTGCAGTGAGCCGAGATTGTGCCACTACACTTAAGCCTGGCGACAGAGTGAGACTCTGTCTCAAACAAACAAACAAAAACATATACTTTAAGTTGTTTAAAGGCAAGAGAGAGGCCAGTGGTGTGTGACAGTGAGCTGGGGATGGACATGGATATGTACCTGGAAGTCTAAAGAATGATGTGCATTCAGAGAGGGTATGTCTGATGTGCTGAAGGTGCCACATTGAGCTCTCCATGCCCTCGGTCATACTGGGGGAAGTGCTTGTCAGGAGGGGGTGGACTCTTATGTCACAGCCACCTCACAGATACCTATTTGTTCAACTAATTATTGTTGGTGGCTGTACCCCATGACCAGTGGGCCTAGTTTCTCCAGTGGCACCTGGAGGAGGTCATGGAGTCAGGGCTTTATTGAAAGCATACCAGGAACCTCCTCCTTGAGAGGAGGATGTGCGAGAGTAGATGTGTGGGAGAGAGGGATTGTGGTACCTCAGCATAGGGGCCGTTTGTAGTTTCATCTGTCAACATCATAACAGGGCACAGTGACTTTTGAAGACGTGGCTGTGAACTTTACCCAGGAGGAATGGAATCTCCTTAGTGAGGCTCAGAGATGCCTGTACCGTGATGTGACCCTGGAGAACCTGGCACTTATATCCTCCCTGGGTAAGTTGCTCACAATTACCCTGTGACCCGAGCTAGTCTCTGCTTTCCCCCCTCTTTCCCCATTGGCAAGACTTTCTCATGTCAGGAGCATGGACACAGCTTCCTGCTTCAGTTCTATGAGTAGGTTCTTGGTTGGCAGAACTGAGGTGTCCATACTGCCCTGCTCCTTTCTTGGAGCAGCCCCAACACCTGCTTTACTGCAGGCTCCCAGGGAGGGATTCATAGTCAGAAGCCCACCTTGTTAGTCCTGTGGATGTTTGGGTGTCCTTGTCCAGATTTCAGGTTCCTGTGTACCCAGAGTCTACTTCCTTTCTCTAGCTGCTATTTTCTTTTTTTTTTTTTTTTTTTTTTTTTGAGACGGAGTCTTGCTCTGTAGCCCGGGCTGGAGTGCAGTGGCCGGATCTCAGCTCACTGCAAGCTCCGCCTCCCGGGTTTAGGCCATTCTCCTGCCTCAGCCTCCGGAGTAGCTGGGACTACAGGCGCCTGCCACCTCGCCCGGCTAGTTTTTTGTATTTTTAGTAGAGATGGGGTTTCACGGTGTTAGCCAGGATGGTCTCGATCTCCTGACCTCGTGATCCGCCCGACTCGGCCTCCCAAAGTGCTGGGATTACAGGCTTGAGCCACCGCCCCCGGCCTAGCTGCTATTTTCTTATGCCTTCCTGTGGTGGGAATTGCCTTCACAGACTACATCACTGCCTACATAGACCAGAGGCTGTTCTTGTAAGACCTTCTTTAGAAATTCTCCTTGAAATACTGTTTTTTTCTCTCGTGGGCTTTCATGGGCTGAGTTGTTCTGAGACAATGTTGGCTGTTCCCTTGTTCTGTCTTTCACTTAGTTTGTACGTTATTCATTTCCCATGTATTTGATCATCATTGTGGTGGGATGCACAGTCCTCCATGCTGCAGAAGATGCAAATGAATTCAGCCTCAGCATAATGGGCTCAGAATGAATGTGTCCCTCAAGACTGGCACCCTGGGCTGGGTGAGGTGGCTCGTGCCTGTAATCCCAGCACTTTGGGAGGCCCAGGCAGGTGGATCATGAGGTCAGGAGTTCAAGACCAGCCTGGCCAAGATGGTGAAACCCTGTCTCTACTAAAAATACAAAAATTAGTCGAGTGTAGTGGCACATGCCTGTAATCCCCGCTACTTGGGAGGCTGAGGCAGAGAATTGCTTGAACTTGGGAGGGGAGGTTGCAGTGAGCCCAGATTGCGCCACTGCACTCCAGCCTGTGCGACAGAGCAAGACTCCGTCTCAAAAAAAAAGAAAAAGTGGCACCCTGGAGGAGGTCATGGAGTCAGGGCTTTATTGAAAGCATACTAGGAACCTAATCTATTTTAGTAGTATTTCTGTGGCAAGAGAAGTAAGCACACATAATTCGTCTTTTCTTCCTCATTCTTGAGAGCATCACACTTGTCACTTGTCTACCTTATCACTTCTACTCTTTTTTTTTTTTTTAACCTTTGACCTACTTGTACCCTAATATCCATTCTCCTGTCTAATCTTCACATCTCTGGACCCCAAATCTCATCCGTCTTACATACATCGCCATCTACAGTGTTCTCCAGTGTTGGCATAGAGATTTGTGTTAGCAAATATATATGCTTTGTTAAACTGACGTCGAGCAGTAGCTGCTGTGTTGTACTCCTGTTTTCCTTGGCCTGGACAAATCCCTCTCTACAGCACTCACATGTCATGAGGATGTAAAGTTCTGCAGATGAGTGGTTTGCAGATGCAGGAATTGTAGACCCTGCCTATACTCCCTGTGTTACATACCTGGTTGTGTTCTTTATGTTATGAGGCCTCCTACATTCTGTGACCTTTAGAGTCCAGTAATAATAAATAGCACCATGTTCCACCTGAAGCCAATGTTCTGTTCCTCCAAGTATTTCCTTGGAGTAATTCCTCAATTTGTCAGATACACTTGTGGGTGGTCTGTGCCTTCCCAGCAGAGTTAACATGCACTTCACCAGCATTTTCTTGCTTTCAGGTTGTTGGTGTGGAGTGGAAGATGAGGCACCTTCTAAGCAAAGTATTTATATACAAAGAGAGACTCAGGTCAGGATTCCTATGGCAGGTGTGTCTCCCAAGAAGGCCCACCCCTGTGAGATGTGTGGCCCTATCTTAGGAGACATTCCGCACATGGGAGATCATCAGGGAACACATCCCAAGCAGAAACTGCACAGCTGTGAGGCCTGGGGGAACAAATTGTATGACAGTGGAAACTTTAATCAACACCAGAATGAGTACATTGGAGAGAAACCCTACAGAGGCAGTGTTGAGGAAGTGTTGTTTGTGAAGAGGTGTAAGTTCCATGTGTCAGAGGAGTCATCTGTCTTCAGTCAGAGTGGGAAAGACTTTTTGCCCATTTCAGGATTACTCCAGCAGGAGGCCACTCACACTGGGGAGAAGTCAAACAGCAAAACTGAGTGTGTGTCTCCCTTTCAGTGGGGGGGAGCTCACTATAGCCATGGAGAATCCATGAAACATTTTAGCACCAAACATACACTCAGTCAGCACGAGAGACTTCTCCCTAGAGAAGAGTGTTATGTGTGCTGTGAATGTGGGAAATCCTTTAGCAAACATGCTAGCTGCAGTAATCATCAGAGAGTTCACACTGGTAAAAGACTTTATGAATGTGGAGAATGTGTGAAATCCTTTAGCAAATATGCTAGCTTCAGTAATCATCAGAGAGTTCACACTGGAAAAAAACATGAATGTGGAGAATGTGGGAAATCCTTTAGTCAAAAGAGAAGCCTCATTCAACATCAGCGATTTCACACTGGAGAAAAACCTTATGAGTGTGAAGAGTGTGGGAAATCTTTTAGTTCAGAAGGACATCTTAGGAGCCATCAACGAGTTCACGCTGGAGAAAGACCTTACGAGTGTGGAGAATGTGTGAAATCTTTCAGTCATAAGCGCAGTCTTGTTCACCATCAGCGAGTTCACACTGGAGAAAGACCTTATCAGTGTGGAGAATGTGGGAAATCTTTCAGTCAAAAGGGCAACCTCGCCCTACACCAGCGAGTTCACAGTGGAGAAAGACCTTATGAGTGTGGAGAATGTGGGAAATCTTTCAGTCATAAGCGCAGTCTTGTTCACCATCAGCGAGTTCACAGTGGAGAAAGACCTTATCAGTGTGGAGAATGTGGGAAATCTTTCAGTCAAAAGGGCAACCTCGTTCTACACCAGCGAGTTCACACTGGAGCAAGACCTTATGAGTGTGGAGAATGTGGGAAATCTTTTAGTTCAAAAGGACACCTTAGGAACCATCACCACATTCACACTGGAGACAGACTTTATGAGTGTGGAGAGTGTGGGAAATCTTTTAGTCATAAGGGCACCCTCATTCTACATCAGCGAGTTCACCCTAGAGAACGACCTTATGGGTGTGGAGAATGTGGGAAATCTTTTAGTTCAAACGGGCACCTTAGGAGCCATCAGCGTGTTCATACTGGAGAAAGACCTTATGAGTGTGGAGAATGTGGGAAATCTTTTAGTCATAAGCGCAGCCTTGTTCACCATCAGCGCATTCACACTGGAGAAAGACCTTACAAGTGTGGAGAATGTGGGAAATCTTTTATTGAAAAAGGACACCTTAGGAATCATCAGCGAGTTCACACTACAGAAAGACCTTTTAAGTGTGGGGAATGTGAGAAATGTTTTAGTCACAAGGGTAACCTCGTTCTACACCAGCATGGCCATATGGGAGGAAGGCCTTATGTGTGTAGGGAATGTGGAAAATTATTTAAGAAGAAGTCTCGCCTCCTTGCACACCAGAGAATTCACAATGGAGAAAAGCCATATGCTTGTGAAGCTTGTCAGAAATTTTTTAGGCACAAATACCAACTCATTGCACATCAGAGAGTTCACACTGGAGAAAGGCCTTATGAATGCAATGATTGTGGAAAATCATTTACCCACAGCTCTACGTTCCATGTTCATAAGTGAATTCACACTGGAGAAAAGCCTTATGAATGCAGTGAATGTGGAAAATCTTTTGCTGAAAGCTCCAGTCTCACTAAACACAGGAGAGTTCACACTGGTGAAAAGCCTTATAAATGTGAGAAATGTGGGAAATTATTTAACAAGAAGTCTCACTTCCTTGTACACCAGAAAGTTCACACTGGAGAAAAGTCATATGAGTGTGAGGATTGTCAGAAAGTTTTTAGCAAGAAGGACCACCTCATTGCACATCAGAGAGTTCACACTGGAGTAAAGCCATATGAATGCAATGATTGTGGGAAATCATTTACCCACAACTCTGCATTCCATGTTCATAAGAGAGTTCACACTGGTCACACGACCTTATGAGTGCAGTGAATGTGGGAAATATTTTGCTGGAAGCTCCTGTCTCACTAAACAAAAAAGAGTTCACACTGGAGAAAAGCCATATGGGTGGAGTGAATGTGGGGAGAAATTTAGCCAAAGCTTTTCACTTTTTCATCATCAGAGAGTTCACAAGAGAAAGGCCTTAATTGTGTAGTGAATGTGGGAAATCCTTTGCCAAAACTTTCAGTCTCATTAAACGCAGGAGAGTTCACACTGGAGTAAGGTCTTGTGATTGCAGCAAATGTGGAAAAAAAGTTACCTGAAGGTCTTCTCTCTTTGAACATCAGAGTTCACACTAGACAAATGAAATACATTTGGGCGATTTTGTAGCCACACTTCTGTGCTCCTTCAACATCAGAGTTAACACTGGATCAAGGCCTTACCAGTGTGACAAATGTGACATATTTATATAGAAATCTAGCTTCATAATACACAGGAGACTTCCCACTGCAGAAACGCTTTTTGAATGTAATGAATGCAAGAAAGGCTTCAGCATGTTTTTTTTTTTTGAGATGGAGTCTCACTCTGTCACCCAGGCTGTAGTGCAGTAGTGTGGTCTAGGCTCACTGCAAGCTCTGCACCCCGGGTTCACACCCTTCTCCTGCCTCAGCCTCCCGAGTAACTGGGACTACAGATGTCCACCACCACGCCCGGCTAATATTTTGTATTTTCAGTAGAGACAGGGTTTCACCGTGTTAGCCAGGATGGTCTTGATCTCTTGACCTCGTGATCCGCCCACCTCGGCCTCCCAAAGTGCTGGGATTACAGGAATAAGCCACCACGCCCAGCCCAGCCTTCAGCCTTCTTATTAGAGCCTCAAACATTGTCATGAGAAACACACAATAGATGTATATGGAATGTTATTTCTTTTTCAATGTAACATTCGAGGAGCTCCTTTGAGGGTGCCACCTGCCTAGATTGAATGTCATTTATCGAGAATCTGTAAAATTTCCAAGCATGGGGCAGCTACAGTGCATTTTTCACTCTACCCAGGTGCCTTGCTAGATTTTTTTTTGAGATAGTGTGTCACTCTGTCGCTCAGGATGGAGTGTAGTGATGTGTTCACATTTCTTGATCTCCTGGACTTGTGATTCTCTTGCCTCAGCCTCCTGAGTAGCTGAAACCACAGGCATGCACCACCATGCTCCACTAATTCTTTAAGTTTTGGAGACACAGGGTCTCACCATGTTGCCCAGGCTGGTCTTCAACTTCTGGACTCAAGTGATCTTTCCACCTTGGCCTCCAAGCATGCTGGGATTACAGGTGTGAGTTACTGTGCCTCACTTTTTTTTTTTTTTTTAAACTTTTAATTTCTGATCTAGTCACAGAAGGATTTGTTGAGTAGCTTCAGCACTTCTTCCTTTGTCATTTTTTTCTGTCTGATAAGTCGTGCCATGGACCTTACCCATTTTTATCCCAGAGGCCTCTTATGTTGACTTGAAAAGATGAACTATGTCTTTCAGAGATCTTGTGGGTATCACATAAATCTTGACAAATTTTCTACCCTCCAAGTCATGATCCTAAGGACAGCTTGCCTCCCATTTCTCCAGTTTGTGCTATTATGGAGGCCTTATTGTTTCAGCCTTCTTCAATCTTGAGGGTTGTTGTCACTGTATGCGTGGTTCAGAAACAAGTAGGTCCTGTTACCATGAAGGGGGTCACAGCTTTTGTTGGCATAGCTAAACTCTTTGTGGCTCATGGGACAGTATGAATGCAGAACATAGCTTTCTCGACTTGTGGACTGCTTTGCATAGCTGCCAGAGGCCTCCAGAGAAGGCCTTCAGGGCTTTGTGGTCTTTATCTGTAGCATGGATACTAAAATTTGTGGACTCATAGGTCAGCTGGCTCCAGGGCATTTTTTGTGACAATTTCTGGTGTTTTTTGAACAAGACAAAATTCTCACTTTTACGAGGTATATTGCATTGTACTTGGTACTGCTGAGGGAAGTTTGTTCCCCAGCTCTTGCAATGCAGACACATGCCTTGATATCCAGAATTCTGTAGGATAACATCATAGATTGTAATGCTATTGGGTGAAATTATAATTTTATAGAATTACTGCATTTATAGGCAGTGAAGGAGACAGAATAATGTAATTGCAACACTTTTTTTTTTTTTTTTTTTTTTTTTTTTTTTTTTTGAGACGGAGTCTCGCGCTGTTGCCCAGGCTGGAGTGCAGTGGTGCAATTTTGGCTCACAGCAGTCTCTGCCTCCCAGGTTCAAATGATTCTCCAGCCTCAGCCTCCCGAGTAGCTGGGACTACAGGCACGTGCCACCACACCCAGCTAATTTTTGTATTTATAGTAGACATGTGGTTTCACCGTGTTGGCCAGGCTGGTCTCGAACTCCTGACCTCGTGATCCGCTGGCCTCAGCCTCCCAAAGTGCTGGGATTACAGGTGTGAGCCACCGTGCCTGACATAATGCATGTCTTTTAAAAGGGCATCCACGATGATCCAGTCACTATGTATGTGATGAATATGCAGATACAGGAATTTCAGTTCTTCCATAATGATGAATGTTGTATTGTTGAGGCCATTGTCAGAGGAAATACTCTAGAGGTTTTGTGAATTCCTGTACCCATTCTGGGCTGTGCACCTCAAGGTCATTCCTGCATTAGCAGGAGGAAGATGATAGGGAGAAGGGAGATCTCAGTTCAGTGATGTGGCCTTTGTGACCAGCCAGCCAGTTAATCAGATGGAAATGGCCTTATTGCCACATCAATATTTGCTACCACGGAGGCTAGTTTTCTCACTTAGGGCATGAGAAGAATTGGTGTAGTCAGTATAGAGTTGCCAAACCTATTCTCCAAAAATAATGATAAATATTTTTCTTTTGAATTGCATTTTTTTATTATTTTTAAATTTTTTTTTTATGAGATGGAGTCTCACTGTGTTGCCCAGGCTGAATGGAGTGCAGTGGCACGATCTCGTCTCACTGCAAGCCTTGCCTCCTGGGTTCACACCATTCTCCTGCCTCAGCCTTCCAAGTACCTGGGACTACAGGCACCCACCACCACACCTGGTTAATTTTTTGTATCTTTACTAGAGATGGGGTTTCACCGTGTTAACCAAGATGGTATCGATCTCCTGAATTCGTGATCTGCCCACCTGGGCCTCCCAAAATGCTGGGATTACAGGCATAAGCCACTGCGCCCAGCAATTTTTTTTTTTCTTTTTTGAGATAGAGTCTCACTGTCACCCAGGCTGGAGTACAGTGGCATGACCTAGGCTCACTGCAACCTCTACTTCCTAGGTTCAAGCAGTTCTCCTGGTTCAGCCTCCCGTGTAGCTGGGACTGGAAGCATGTGCCACCATGCCCAGCCAATTTTTGTATTTTTAGTAGAGACGGAGTTTTGCCATGTTCGCCAGGCTGATCTCGGACTCCTAACCTCAGGTGATCTGCCTGCCTCAGCCTCCAAAAGTGGTGGGATTACAGGTGTGAGCCACTGCTCCCAGTCTGAAGTATATTTTAAAGCAGTGATAAGTTATAAGTTATGAATTACATTCAGTAAAGTATGCATATTTAAACTGTAGTATGTGATAAATTTGGAGTTTCATATAATCCCATGAAACCACTGACATAGTCACAATAATGAATTTAACACCTTTATATTTACCTGGAACCTTTTTTTAAAGTCTTTCTTTCTGTTCTCCAGACGATCAATGATTTACTTTGCTGTACAGTAAAGTACTTTCCATTTTCTGGAATTTTAGATGACTGATGTAATAAAGTGTTTCCTCATATAATCCCTGGGTGCTCTCTTGTATCATTTTTTTGTTTTTTAATGACCAGTATATATATATATTTATTTTTTTGGAGATGGAGTCTTGCTCTGTGCCCAGCCTGGAGTGCAGTGGTGCGATCTTGGCTCACTGCAAGTTCCGCCTCCCGGGTTCATGCCATTCTCTTGCCTCAGCCTCCGGAGCAGGTGAGACTACAGGCGCCCGCCACCATGCCCGGCTAATTTTTTTGTATTTTTAGTAGAGACGGGGTTTCATCGTGTTAGCCAGGATGGTCTCGATCTCTTAACCTCGTGATCCACCCGCCTCGGCCTCCCAAAGTGCTGGGATTACAGGCTTGAGCCACCGCACCTGACCCAAAATGTATTTATTTAATATTAATCACAAGGCCTCCACCAAGGCTTAAATTAAAAGACAAAAGAAAAATAGTACCAAAGCTCAAGATACAGAGTTCTATACAGAAATCACGGAAAGGGCAGACAATCTAAGGAAAAATTAAAAAAACACAAGGATAGGCTGCGCAGCGTGGGTCAGAGCTCCTGGCTGGTGACCTACTTTGAGTAGCTTTCTTGCAGGTACTTCCTTATTTTTATTTTTTTTTGAGACGGAGTTTCACTCTTGTTGTCCAGGCTGGAGTGCAATAGTGAGATCTCAGCTCACCGCAACCTCCGCCTCTCGGGTTGAAGTGATTCTCCTGCCTCAGCCTCCTGAGTCGCTGGGATTACAGGCACATGCCACCACGCTTGGCCAATTTTTAATTTTTTTAAATAGAGATGAGGTTTCTCCATGTTTATCAGGCCTTGGACTCTATCTACCTCAGGTGATCCACCCACCTCGGCCTCCCAAAGTGCTGGGATTAGTCGTGAGCCACCGCGCCCGGCCCTTGCAAGTACTTCTTAAAGCTGTGGGGTTTCCCAGAGCTTGGAAGCATGTGTGTTCAAAGGGCTATTTATTAATGTTGGGTTCTAGCAGGCACTGGATAGAGAGCAGGATGGTCCTGATATCATACAGGGCAAACCACTTCTTCAGGATTTCCAGGCATATGTTACCCTGGGTGTTCATGTTAGGGTGGTAGCAGGGTGTGAGGAACTTCACCATGGGTGCATTGTAAGGGTGGGTAGTTACTGAGGAACTCTAGCAAGAGTTTATACCTCAGGTCTTCATACACTGTGCCAGCAGCTCCATGGATAGTCTCCATTTGATAAGGCTTTCAGGGAAGGCAGAAATTCTTTTTTTTTTTTTTTTGAGTCGGAGTCTAGCTCTGTCGCCCAGGCTGGAGTGCAGTGGCCAGATCTCAGCTCACTGCAAGCTCCGCCTCCCGGGTTTACGCCATTCTCCTGGCTCAGCCTCCCGAGTAGCTGGGACTACAGGCGCCTGCCACCTCGCCCGGCTAGTTTTTTGTATTTTTTAGTAGAGACGGGGTTTCACCGTGTTAACCAGGATGGTCTCGATCTGCTGACCTTGTGATCCGCCCATCTCGGCCTCCCAAAGTGCTAGGATTACAGGCTTGAGCCACCGCGCCCGGCGGCAGAAATTCTTTTGTCACCAGGCATTGTGAGGGTTACCAGCTCCTGCTGTAGCCTTTTGCCTACAGGGTCCCAGGCAATGCTCCTGCTGGGCTCAGCTCCTTTATGGGTGGTGGCAACACTGACAGCGACTGGGTCAAAGTTTTGGGAGGCTACCTGGGTGGCAAGAACTCAGAAAATGTGACTGCATCTGTGATCATCATGTTTATTTTTTAATCTTTATTTATTTAGAGACGGAGTCTTGCTCTTATCACCCAGGCTGGAGTGCAGTGGCATGATCTTGGCTCACCACAACCTCCGCCTCCCGGGTTCAAGCCATTTTCTTGCTTCAGCCTGCGGAGTAGCTGGGATTACAGGCACTTGCCACCACGCCCGGCTAAGTTTTTATATTTTTAGTAGAGACAGGGTTTTTCCATGTTGGTCAGGCTGGTCTTGAACTCCCAACCTCAGGTGATCCACCCACCTCGGCTTCCCAAAGTGCTGGGTTACAGGCATGAGCCACCACACCTGGCTTAAAAATATTACAGGCCGGGTGCGGTGGCTCTGGCCCACATAGTGAAACCCCGTCTCTACTAAAAATACAAAAATGAGCTGGGCTTTTAGTGGCACGTACCTGTAATCCCGGCTACTTGGGAGGCTGAGGCAAGAGAATCGAACCCGGGAGACGGAGGTTGTGGTGAGCCAAGATCACGCCACTGCACTCCAGCCTGGGTGACAAAGTGAGACTCCATCTAAGAAAAAAAAAAAAGAAAATATTTTTAAGTTCTCAGTCAACTTTAACTGAATAGTTAGTGGTCAGTTTTGTAATCACAGTGACATTCTTGCAAACAAATATAATGTGTGGCCTCTTTGATATACTGGATAGTTAAAAATTGTTTTAAAGTTTTGCCTAATATTTTATGATTTATCTCAATGTAATCTGTGTAGTGAAATTTATAGATGATGCCTTTTTTTTTTTTTTTTTTTAAAGACAAGAGTCTAGCTCTGTTGCCTAGGCTGGAGGGCATGATGTCAGCTTACTGCAATCTCCGCCTCCTGCATTCAAGCGATTCTCGTGCCTCAGACTCCCAAACAGCTGGGATTACAGGTGCACGACACCACGTCTGGCTAATTTTTGGATTTTTAGTAGAAATGGTGTTTCACGGTGTTGGCCTGACTAGTCTCGAACTCCTGTCAAGTGATCCACCTGTCTCAGCCTCCCAAAGTGCTGGGATTACAGGCATGAACCACTGCGCCCAGCCTAAATGACTACTTTTTATGTTACACATTTTAAGTAATTTTTGTCATTTCCATCTTAGGTTGTTGCTTTTTTGTTTTTTGAGACGAAGTCTCGCTCTGTCACCCAGGCTGGAGTGCAGTGGCATGATCTTGGCTCACTGCAAGCTCTGCCTCCTGGGTTCATGCCATTCTCCTGCCCCAGCCTCCCGACTAGCTGAGACTACAGGCTAATTTTTTTGTATTTTTAGTAGAGACGGGGTTTCACAGTGTTAGCCGGGATGGTCTCGATCTCCTGACCTCGTGATCTGGCCACCTCGGCCTCCCAAAGTGCTGGGATTATGGGTGTGAGCCACCGTGCCTGGCCGGGTTGTCGCTTTTAATGTGCTTTGGTTTTAATTTTATGTAGAAAAGTAAAATGTTTTTTTCTCTTGAAATTTAATCCTTGCTTTTAATGATTTGTGCACCCCAATTTATTAAGAAAATATTAAAAAAATAATCTTGAGTTGGGCATAGTAGTTTATTTCTGTAATCCCAGCACATTGGGAGGCAGAGGCAGGCTGTTGACTTGAGCCCAGGAGATTGAGACCACCATGGGCAACATGGGAAAATCCTGTGTCCACAAAAAATGCAAAAATTAGCCGGGCAGGGTGCCTGCCTGTAGTCCCAGCTACCCAGGAGGCTGAGGTGGCAGGATTACTTGAACCCTGGGGGTGTCTGAGGCTGCAGTGAGCCATGATCATGCCACTGCATTCCAGCCTGGGCAGAAGAGCAAGATTCTGTCTCCAAAAATAAAATAAAAAGTATATGTGTGTATATAGACATATATACACACACACGTATATATAATGCCTTTGTATGTGTAGACTTGATTTAATTTTCAATTTTCATGTGAAGCATAAATTGAGCAGTTTTTCTATCTCAATTTTTAATCTATTTTAACATTATATTACATTATCTATTTTCTCTGGAAATTGATAAGCAACATACACCCCTCAAGACATGGAATTTCAAATAGGAAAAGATGTATGAATCTTTTGTACAAAAAAATTCCGACATATATTTAAGTCACATACAAGCAGGAAGATTAACTTCATAAGAGAATTAGCAAAAGTTGTATTAATTCAAGACAAGAGCCTGCAGAGCCTAAAATTGCTTAGTACTGTTTTTGCCTATATAAACTGTAGTTTTGCCTATATAAACTGTAGTTTATGGATAAAATAAAGGATTTTTTTTTTTTTTTTGAGGCAGGTCTCGCTCTGTTGCCCAGGCTACAGTACAATGGCACCATCTCGGCTGACTGCAACCTCCATTTTCCAGGAAGGCTCTTTTTTTTTTTTTTTTTTTTTTGAGACGGAGTCTCGCTCTGTCACCCAGGCTGGAGTGCAGTGGCCGGATCTCAGCTCACTGCAAGCTCCGCCTCCCGGGTTCACGCCATTCTCCTGCCTCAGCCTCCCGAGTAGCTGGGACCACAGGCGCCCGCCACCTCGCCCGGCTAGTTTTTTGTATTTTTTAGTAGAGACGGGGTTTCACTGCGTTAGCCAGGATGGTCTCGATCTCCTGACCTCGTGATCCGCCCGTCTCAGCCTCCCAAAGTGCTGGGATTACAGCCTTGAGCCACTGCGCCCGGCTGGAAGGCTCTTTAATTCCCCCTGATTATAAAGGTTTTGTGCAAACATAATTTGGTATAATAAAATATTTACACAAGAGACAGACACATACTCGTCAGTGTGTACGGTCATAATTTGAACAAGCCCTTTTAAACTTCTAGATATTATTGAAACTCCTACGTTGATTAAAAATGATCAAAGATCTTTCCAGTGAGAAGGATGAAAAATACTAGTGAGAATGAACTATCACTATTTCATATATGTGCCTATATGTGCTTACATATGCTTACATACAGCTCATGCTGTAATACAAGGTGACATTTAGGGGTTGAGACTTAACATCTGATTATACCTTGCTATTTATAACTTACAATCTTTTATTCACATTTCTCAAGTGCTATGCCTTTAGGTGCCTATACATCATGCTATCATAGAATTTCTAGGGATAAGCCGGGGGTGGTGGCAGACGCCTGTAATCGCAGCACTTTAGAAGGCCAAGGAGGGTGGATCATGAGGTCAGGAGTTTGATACCAGCCTGGCTAACATAGTGAAATCTCATCTCTACTAAAAATACAAAAATTAGCTGGGCGTGGTGGCACGAACCAATAGGCCCAGCTACTCAGGAGGCTGAGGGAAGAGAATCACTTGAACCTGGGAGGCAGAGGTTGCAGTGGGCGGAGACCACGCCATTGCACTTCAGCCTGGGTGACAGACTGTAGCTCAAAAAAAAAGGTGTAAAGGTAAACTGAGGCTGGAGCCGAACCGGGAACGAAGACACAAGGCAAATGGCAGTGAGAATAGCCTTTTATTAGGGCTTGCGGGCGAGGTTCCTCAGTCCAAAGGCATGGGCCGAGGAAGTCGCGCTGAGGGAGGAGGGTAGGGGCTTTTTATAGCCTGAGAGGTAGGGAAGCTGGTTGTGCAAATGGGGCCTGGGGGGTCTTGAAACTACTAGGGCAGGAGTTGAGTAAGGGTCATGAGGACGGGGTCTTTGGAAACTGTTAACCAAAACTGCTGTTTACGACCTTGTGGAATGCAGGTGAGCTGCAGGTCATGGGGGAGTGTGGTTGCCCAGCTGGAACTCTGACGCATGTAAGTCTGCAGGTGTGTACAAGGGTGAAGGGAGTCTTTAACAAAAGGCCTGCTATGCCAGGTAATGCCGCCATGTTGGGTCTAGATTCCTGCCTAACATTCCGACCTCTTTCTAATAAGAAAATGGGGCAACGTGTTCATCTGGCTGCTTCCTGCTGGTATGGGTCATCGTGGGGATCTTCGGAGGTCGGAACTCGGGTATAGGGGTGGAGCAGCATCTGATTGAAAGTGACCTGGGAGACTTCTTTCATGCGGTCCTGGATGAAGCGGAGGACACAGGGAGCTATGAGTAGCAAGAAGCCAATGATTAGTAAGGGGCTTAGAAAGGGTAGGACTTAACCGGCCACAGACGACTGCCGCTAAGTGAGGGCCTTGATCCAAGGTTTTTCTGGTGGAGTCTTTCCTGAATCTTTTCTAGAGTGAGGAAATTGGTTTCTACTAGTCCTGACTCATTGATGTAGTGTTCGGCCAGGAAGGGGAAAGGAGGGGGTTAGGTTAGAGAAGTTAAAAGGGCTGGGTAAGGGTACCGCAACCAGTGGGGGCTTATTCTATCTGCTGTGAGGCTTTTTGTAGTGGGTGTGAAGAGTATGCCTAGGTAGGTGACAGAAGGGCTGCGAAGTTGAGCCTTAGCCGGGGTAACCTGATAACGCTGGTCGCCTAGAAAATTTAAAAGTGTAGCAATATCTGCAAGGGAGCACTGCTAGGAAGGACTACATAGTAGTAAGTCATCGACATACTGCAATAGTGTGCTGTGGGTCAGGGGACAGGGAACAACATCCTGTGCCAGTGCCTGTCCGAAAAAATGGGGGCTATCACGGAACCTTTGAGGCAAAACAGTCTTAAGTCAGCTGGGAAGAAATATGAGTGTCTGGATCTTCCTATGTAAAAGCAAACAAAGTGACAGTCGGATGTAAGGGAATGGTGAAGAAGGCATCTTTTAGGTCAAGGACAATAAAGTGAGTGGTATGGGGGGAATGTGCGAGAGAAGTGTATATGGGTTAGGAACAACTGGAAAGGTGGGGACTACTGCCTCACTGATGACGCGTAGGTCCTGCACGAGGCAATAGGCCCTAGAGCTTTTCCGTACAGGCGGGATAGGAGTATTACATGGTGAGTTGGCAGGAACTAGAATGTGCTGCCAGAGCAGGCGTGTAATGATAGGTTTTAATCCCTGTCGATGTTCAAGGGAGATAGGGAACTGGGGTCTAGAGGGAAACTTGGAAGGGTCTTTTAGCCGGATGCAGACGGAGTATGGTGCTGGGCGAGGATTGGGGTGGAGGTGTCCCACACCTTAGGGTTAATGGGGACTGGAAACAGGAGTGGGGGGTCAGCCTGGTGGGGCTTGTCAGGTGAGAGGAGGGGGAAGAGGAACGTGAGGTGTGGGGAGGGGTTGGGTGGGAAGTGAACTGAGGCCCCTAGCTTGGAGAGGAGATCTCGTCCTAACAAAGGGACTGGGCACAAAGGAATGATAAGAAATGAGTGCGGGAAGAGGGAGCCATCCAGTCGGCAAGACAGAGGAGCAGTCTGGCGGTAGGTGGAGGGAGTGCCATCAATTCCCATGACCATGACAGTGGAGGGGTGGCTGGGGCCACTGAAGGAAGGCAAAACAGAGTAGGTAGCCTCCGTGTCCATAAGGAAAGATATGGACTTACCCATTACCTGGAGCATAACCCTGGGCTCGGCGAGAGTGAGAGGGGTCCCCGAGTCTGGGCTTCTTCAATCTTCATCAGTGTCGAGGAGCTGGAAGGCGCCTCCAGTACCTGGAGGAGGGTCGTCACGTGGCTACGTAGCTACCGTCCTCAGGTTGGGGCAGTCCGACTTCCAGTGGCCCATCTGCCGACAGTTTGGATAGGGGCGAGTTGGCTCCTTTGGGTTAGGGCACTGCCTGGCCCAGTGGCCGTCGTTGCCGCACTTGAAGCAGGCACCAGGTGGCGCTCGGGTAGTACCTCTTTTCTGGGAGCTCCTGGAGCTGGCCGGCCTCAGGGCTGCTACCAAGGCCTGGGTTTGGAGTTGTACCTTCTGTTTTAGCCTGGCCTGTCGTTGGGCCTCAGCTGCTTCCTCTGTGGAGTTGTAGACCTTGAAGGCCAGTTTGACTAAATCCTGGATGGGAGTTTGAGGGCCTTCCTCCGCCTTCTTAAATTTTTTTTGGATATCAGGGGCCGACTGAGAAATGAAATATGAGGGCAAAATGGTTCCTCCTGTGGGGGAGGCAGTCCAACATAAGTCTTTATTTCATTATTTTTAAATATCTTAATGAAATGGGAAAGATAAAATTCATTTTAAAAAACAAGCCTAGAGGTGTGAGGCTAGGCAGGGTGCTGTAAACCAAGCACTTTTGGAGGCCGAGGCAAGTGGATTGCCTGAGCCCGGGAGTTTGAGATCAGACTGGGCAACAAGGTAAAAAAAAAAAATTTACAGAAAATACAAAAATTAGCCAGGGGTGGTGCACCCCTGTATTTCCAGCTACTCTGGAGGCTGAGGAAGAGTGCTTGAGCCCAGAAAGCAGAGGCTGCAATGAGCTGAGATTGTGCCACTGCACTCCAGCCTGGGGGACAGAGTGAGACCTTGTCTCAAAACAAAACAAAAAAGCATGTAAAACATAAATAGTTGACTCAAAATGCTATAACCACTTATTAAAATGAACAATTTCAAATACTAACCATACTCTCCCTCTTCGTAAGATAGAAGAACAGAAATTCTTGGACACTGATGGTAGATACATAAATGAGCAATAATTTTATTCTTATATAATAGTTTGGGGTTGCTTAAAAAGTTGTACATTAGGCCAAGCGTGGTAGCTCACGCCCAAGAAGCCGAGGCAGGCATATCATTTGAGGTCAGGAGTTTGTAACCAGCCTGGCCAGCATGGTGAAACCAATCTCTAATAAAAATACAAAAAATTATCCAGGCATGGTGGTGCACACCTGTAATTCCAACTACTCGGGAGGCTGAAGCAGGAAAATCACTTGAACTTGGGAGGCAGAGGTTGCAGTGAGCCAAAATAATGCCACTGAACTCCAGCCTGGGTGACACAGCCAGTCTGTCTCACAAAAGAGTTGTACTTTAATCTATCATGTGACTCAGGCACTACACACCACTGTATTAACATAGTGAAGGATACCTATATAAACAACTGCATTCAAATGTAGCAGTTGCATTTATAACAGACAAAAACAAGCAACTGAAATACACTTCAACAGATAAACGATATACAGTAAGTTTTCATAGCATGTGATTCTTTCTGCAGAGAAGGTCTGGCTATGTTGCCCGGGCTGATCTCTTAACTCCTGGCCTCGCGTGAACCACCTCATTCTCCCAAAGCATCAGGTTTACAAGCATGAGCCACCATGCCTGGTTCAGCATGTCATATTCCAAGTGATACAAAAAGAATGAAGGTCGGGTGCAGAGGCTCATGCCTGTAATCTTAGCACTTTGGGAGGCCACGGTGGGTGGATCACTTGAGGTTAGGAGTTCAAGACCAGCCTGGCCAACATGGTAAAACCCCGTCTCCACTAAAAATACAAATTAGCCAGGCGTGGTGGTGTGTACCCGTAATCCCAGCTCCTCGGGAGGCTAAAGTAGGAGAATCTCGTGAACCCAGGAGGCCCAAGTTGCAGTGAGCCAAGATTGTGCCACCACACGCCAGCCTGGGTGACAGAATGAGAGGGTCTCAACGCGAAGTCTCTTAAGACCAAGGAGAGCATATATTCTGAACTTTTCCACATTGACAGCACTCATAAGGCCTTTCTCCAGTATGAACTCTCCTGTGTTTAATGAGACTGCACGTTTCAGCGAAGGATTTCCCACATTCACTGCACTCACAAGGCCTTTCTCCTGTGTGAACTCTGATGATGAAGGAGGGTAGAGCTTCGCTGAAATCTTTTTCCACATTTGGTGCATTCATAAGGCCTTTCTCCAGTGTGAATTCTCCTGTGTTTAATGAGACTGGAACATTCAGCAAAGGATTTTCCACATTCACTGCACTTATAAGGCTTTTGTCCAGAATGAACTCTTTTATGAACATGAAGCGCAGAGCTGGAAATAAATGATTTCCCACATTCACTGCATTCATATGGCCTTTCTCCAGTGTGAGTCCTCTGATGTATAGTCACACTGTGCTTATTGCCAAATAATTTCCCACATACCTCACACTCATACGGCCTTTCTCCAGTGTGAACTCTCTCATGAACAAGAAGATGATACTTCCTGTTAAATAATTTCCCACATTCCCTACAATTGTAAGGTCTTTCCCCAGTGTGAAGTCTCTGGTGTTCAGTGAGGTGGGATCTGTACCTAAATAATTTTCCACACTCCCTGCACTCATAAGGTCTTTCTCCAGTATGACCTCGCTGATGTTGAACGAGGTTGCCCTTTTGACCAAAAGATTTCCCACATTCTCCACATTTGTAAGGTCTTTCTCCAGTGTGAACACGCTGATGGTTAATAAAGCAGAACTTCTGATGAAAAGATTTCCCACATTCCCCACAGTGATAAGCTGTCTCTCCAGTGTGACCTCGCTGATGTTGAATGAATTTACCCTTTTGACCAAAAGACTTCCCACATTCTCCACACTCATAAGGCCCTTCTCTAGTGTGAACATGCTGATGATGGTTAATAAGCCTGCCCTTCTGACTAAAAGATTTCTCACACTCCCCACAGGGAAAAGCTGTCTTTCCAGTGTGAACTCGCTGATGCTGAATGAGGCTGCTCTTTTGACTGTAAGATTTCCCACACTCTCCACACTCATAAGGTCCTTTTTCAGTGTGATCTCGCTGATGATTACTGAAGCTGACATATCTGCTAAAGGATTTTCCACAATCACTGCATACATAACATCCATCTCTAGTGAAAAGTTTCTGGTGTGGAATAACTGAGTGTTTGGTGCTGAAGGCTTTTGTGCGTTTTCCACATCCGGAATTACTTTTTCCCTCCTGAAAGGGTGGGCCATGCTTAGTTTCACTGTCTGTGTTCTCTACAGGATAAGCGGCTTCTTGTTGGCATAATCCTGAACTGGGCAGAACGTTCTCCCCAAACTCATGGAAGACAAACGGCTCCTGTGACACCCTGAGCTTACGTTTCTTTACAAACGATGCTTCTCTGACACTCTTTCTGCAGAATTTCTCTCCAATATGCTGCTTCTGGTGCTGATTCAGGTTTGCAGTGTCATCCAAGTTTTTTCCACATACCCCACTCCTGTTCAGCTTCTGCTTCTGATGAGTTTCCTGGTGTTCAACAAAGTGCAAATCTTCCCCCGAGATGAGGCCACACATTTCACAGGGGTGAGCCTTCTTAGGAGAAACAACTGCCCTAGGAGTCCTGTTCTGAGACTCTCTTTGTACAGAAATGCTCTGCGTAGACGGTGCCTCCTTATCTTTTGATCCACACCAACAATCTGAAAGCAAGAAAATGCTGGTCAAGTGCAAAGTACCTCTGACGGGAAGGCACAGCCCACCCACAAGTAAGTCTCACAAATTGAGGAATTATTCTATAGAAATATTTGCAGGAACACAATGTTGGCTTCAAGCTGAAGATGGGGCTGCTGGCCGGGTGCGGTGGCTCATGCCTGTAATCCCAGCACTTTGGGAGGCTGAGGCGGGTGGATCACCTGAGGTCAGGAGTTCGAGACCAGCCTGGCTAATATAGTGAAACCCTGTCTCTACTAAAAATACAAAAAATGAGTCAGGTGTGGTGGCGCATGCCTGTAATCCCAGCTACTCGGGAGGGTGAGGCAGAAGAATTGCTCAAACCCAGGAGGCAGAGGTTGCAGTGAGCGGAGATGGCACCATTGCACTCCAGCTTGGGTAACAACAGTGAAACTGTCTCAAAAAAAAAATATATATATATGTACACACATATATACACACACACACATATATATACACATTGTATACACATGTATACATATATACACACATACACATGTATATGTATACACATATATACATATATATACACACACATGTGTAGAAGCATATGTCAAGTCCAAGAAAACGTGAGTATAATACTGCAGGGGGTGGACATAGATGGTTTAACAATGGGCATATACTTCCTAATATGTAATCGATACACCAACATCAGAGACAACTACAGATGAAAGCACAAGAAAAATGCATCTAAAGTGGAGTCCAGAGATGTGAGTATTAGTGCTGGGGTGGATATCACAGTAGAAGTGGAAAAGTACAGAACTAACAAGTGTGAAACTCTCAACAATAGGGAGAAAAAGACAAATAGTGTGTGCCTACTCGTATTGCCACAAAAATACTTGGCAAATATAAATGGTTTCTGGTACGATTTGGATAAATCCCTGAAGTCATGCCCTCCCCCAGCATGGCACTCCTGAGGGACAGGCTCCCTTTGAGCCTATCATGATGAGCCTGAATTGAACCACATTTTATCAAACACCAAGGACTCTCCATCTCACCCCCAGTTCATGGGACCAGATGATATAAGCATGAAGGGAGAGACAGCAGAGATGAACAGCCAACACTAGCTCAGCACAACTAAGCACCTGACAGCCCACAGAAGAGTAAACTAAGTATTAAAAGAGAATTCCTAAGCAGGGTCTTGCAAGAACAGTCTATGGTCTATGTAGGTAGTGACAATGTCAATGAAGGCAATTCTCAGCACAGGGAGGTAGGAAGAATTGTCAGATAGAGGAAAGAAATGTTAATAGAACCTGGGCACACAAGAGCTACCGATTTGGACAGTCACCTGACAGCCAGAGAGCAAGCAAAGTGGATACATGAGGGTGGCTATAAGACTCCCGACTCGGACTCCTTCCCTGGGAGCCTGGAGCACAGGATGTGTTGGAGCTGCTTAAGGAGAGGAAAAGGCAATACACACACCTTACTCCTACCAACCACACAACTCACACAAAGTGTAGAAGGAACCTGTGTCCAGGCTCCTTAAGTGAGAAAGACAGTCTTGTCAATGAAAAGGGGAACGGCAACACTAGCTCAGCTCACAGCGTGAGCGTGAGCAACTTACCCAGGGAGGATATAAGTGCCAGGTTCTCTAGCATCACATCACGGTACAAGCACCTCTGAACCTCACTAAGAAGACTCCATTCCTCCTGGGAAAAGTTCACAGCCACATCTTCAAAGGTCACAGTGTCCTGCTATGATAGTGACAGATGAAACCACAAACAGCCCCTCTGCTGAGGTAACACAACCCACCTCTCCCACACAGCCACCCTTGCCCATCCTCCTCCCCAAGGTCCCCAACATAGAGCTGAAACTATGTCCACTGGTGCCTTTGTGTCTTCATGGGCCCACTGGTCAATTATCAACAAGAAGTAGGTGGACAAATAGGTATCCATGCTGAGGTCCGGACATAAAAAGGTCCACCCCCTTCTATGCCGGGTGCGGTGGCTCACACCTGTAATCCCAGCACTGTGGGAGGCCGAGGCCAGCAGATCATGAGGTCAGGAGATTGAGACCATCCTGGCTAACACGCTGAAACCCCGTCTCTACTAAAAATACAAAAAATTAGCCGGGCGTGGTGGCGGGTGCCTGTAGTCCCAGCTACTTGGGAGGCTGAGGCAGGAGAATGGCGTGAAGAGCAGAGATCGCGTCACTGTACTCCAGCCTGGCTGACAGAGCGAGACTCCATTTCAAAAAAAAAAAGAAAAAAAGGTCCACCTCCTTCTGAATAGCAATATCCAAGCTGTCGTAAAGCCCAGGACGGCTGCCTGATTCCATCAGACAAACCTGCTCTCTAAATATACATCATTCTTTATACTGCACAGACACATGCCCATGGCCACCCCCACCTGAATTTCCCACACCTGCAGTCCCTCTCTGGCATCCCCACAAGTAAAAGTTTGTTTTTGGAGGTTGTTTTTGAGACACAGTCTAGCTCTGTCACCTAGGCTAGAGTGCAGGGGCACAATCGTGGCTCACTGCAGCCTCTGCCTCCCAGGTTCAAGTGATTCTTGTACCTCACCCTCCCAGGTAGCTGGGATTACAGCCATGGAACACTATACCTGGCTTTATTTTTAATTTTTTTGAGATGCAGTCTTACTCTCTCACTCATCTGGAGTGCAGTGGTGTGATCTCGGCTCACTGCAAGCTCCGCCTCCCGGGTTCACACCATTCTCCTGCCTCAGCCTCCCAAGTAGCTGGGACTACAGGTGCCTGCTACCACGTCCGGCTAATTTTTTGTATTTTTAGTAGAGATGGGGTTTCACCGTGTTAGCCAGGATGGTCTTAATCTCCTGACCTCGTGATCTACCCGCCTTGGCCTCCCAAAGTGCTGGGATTACAGGTTTAAGCCACCGCGCCCGGCTTGTATTTTTTTTTTTAGTAGAGACAGGGTTTCACCATGTTGGTCAGGCTGGTCTTGAACTCCTGGTCTCAAGTGATCCACCCACCTTGGCCTCCAACGGGGTGAGCCACCGCACCCAGTCCCCACAAATGAAATTATTTACCCAGTCGCCACAAATAAAATTATTTCACAAAATGAAGAGGGTATAATGGCCCATGATTCCCTTGGGAATATGCAATGGTTTGTTTCTGTAACTCTGCTCGTCAGGATTGAGTTGAAACCCACTACAAAGTGTAACAACCTGGAACCCTGCTTCATCGCCTTGATAAAAAGCATTGTTAGGCTAGGAAACGTTATCCAAGAGAGCAAAGTGGGAATGAGATTTGTACTCACACCTTTTAAGGTTGTCCCACTATCACAAGGTGTCAAAGTGACACATCATATTGGGCCTTCAATTCTGGCCTTATACCAACATGTGGATAAGCATCCAGAGTATGCTTGACAAATACAAACAGGATCCAATATCAACACAGAATTTCCATGGTTTCCAAGAGTAGTGGTAATCCCAAATCATCCTGTGAATGTCTCCCTGAGTGACTCCATAGCCACACAGAACCACATGTGGCTTCAGATATCCAAGGCCCTATCCCACTTCTGTGATGCACCAACTGAGACCTCAGCTGTAGCAACCCTCCTCTGTCCACCTAATGCCGTTTAAAGCCCAGCCCCGGATTTGTGAACCAAACCAAATCTACTATCACAGATGAGCATATTTTTCACTGCACACATGCACCAGGCTGAATGAAACTCCCCAGGCACTTCCAAAGTCCTCTCAAAACGTTTGTGAGTCCAGACAGTGATAAATAGTTGCAACTTTGGCACCGACTCAGTCTTAAGTGTCATGTTCCCTGAATTACTCCTATGCTTCTGCATACATCTATCTTTTGTCTGTTCTCTCCTTGGATGTCTATGTCCCCTTCCAAATTCTACCGTCTGATACGTCCTGCCATGATGGTCACTCACACCCTCCAGGTGTTTAGGAAGCCCAATAACATCCCTCGGGGACGTAAGTAAGAGATCCACTCCTCAGCCTGTAATCACACCTTCCTGGCCCCTGAAAAGATTTACCACCATAATCGGAAGCATGTCCTCCTAAGTGGGACCCATAACTAACTTACCGTAGTTCACCCATTAGCTTTCATATATCGGACATCTCCAGTATCAACACCCTCCCAGATACCGCATCCTGTATGTCTAGTTATCCCTTTGATGCCACCACTTATTGGCCTCAAATTCTTCATATGGTCAAACAACTCTCTTGATATCCACAGTCAATATTATGTCAATACCAACCTCATCTCAGCTGAAGCAGCGTCCATGGTTACAGCTGCTAAGATCAAAAACCCTGGGCTCATGCCCGATTCCTCTTTCATGCCCTTATCATCCACATTAGAAAACCTATCTGCCAGGTACGGTGGCTCAGGCCTGCAATCCCAGCACTTTGGGAGGCCAAGGAGGGTGAATCACCTGAGGTCAGGAGTTTGAGACTAGACTGGCCAACATGGTGAAACCCGACTCTACTAAAAATACAAAAATTAGCTGTGTAATTACATGCCTGTAATCCCAGCTACTCGGGAGGGTGAGGCAGGAGAACCACTTGAACCGGGGGGGGGCGGAGGTTGCAGTGGGCCACGATTGTGCCGCTAGACTCCAGGCTGGACAACATAGTGAACCTCCATCTCAAGGAAAAAAAAAAAAAAGAAAACCTAGCTGCCTCAGCTGAGCGCATTGGTACATGCCTATAATCCCTGCACTTTGGGAGGCCGAGGCGGGAGGATCACCTGAGGTTAGGAGTTCAAAAGCAGCCTGGCCAACATGGTACAACCTCGTCTCTACTAAAAATATAAAAATTAGCTGGGTGTGGTGGCAGGTGCCTGTAATGCTAGCTACCTTAAGGGGTGAGGCAAGAGAATTGCTTGAACCTGGGAGGCGGAGGCTCCATTGAGCCGAGATGGTGCCATTGCACTCCAGCCTGGGCAACAAAACCAAAATTCCGCATTAAAAAAAAAATAACAAAAGAAAAGAAAACCTAGCTGTCTCTACAAAAAGTGAATCCTGAATCCAGACCCATGTGATTTGCCACATATCTGATCCATTAACCCTCACCTGGATTATGGCAGTAGCCTTATCTCTGACCTTTCTTCCTCTTCCCTCAACCCACAGTCTGTGCAACAAGGTCCTATCAGATGAAGCCTATAGCCAGATAGAACTGGGGTAATATCACCTCCTGACTTTGATCCGTTTTATCTCTAAGCATTTCACAACCTGGAAGCAACTCCTGGCTTAACCTTCCAAGAGTGCATACATTGGTTGACAGAAATGAGAATACCTCCATATAACCTGCCATGGCCTTAGTATCCTGGGTTTAGAGATTCTCCAGAGTCCTCGGATCAAAGGACTGAAAAAATGGCACTTCAGAGTCCCAGGACACCACAAGCTACAGTACCTATGGATGGGGTCAGGACCAATGAGGGAATGGAACACCCTCCACTTCCCTGTGTGGGTTCCCTAAGTGCTTCTGCAGCCAGGAGTGCCTGAGGGGAGAGGCAGACATTACAAACATGTCACAGGATTTGATAAGCTCAGGCCTCCCTGAACCTTTCTTCTTCTCCCTAGAGCCAGGTAACCCTAAGGCTGGTTGTCTGACCTGCTTGTTGCAATGCAAACTGTCATCTCTACCACCTATGAGATCTACAAAATGGATTCAACCTCCCAAGGCCCCAAAGTCCTCACCCTCTCGCTGTACGATGTTCTTCCTTTGATTGGCCTTTGGGAAACTTCTTAAAAGCCTGGATTTGGATCATGTCCCTCCTTTCTTCAAAACTTTCCATGGCTTCTAGCGTCCTCATGATGAATGCACAGCCCTTGGCCTCCTTGCTCTACCAGGAAGAGCTCCACCTCACACTTTGTTCCTGACAGACGCCTGTAGACCCAGGTTCCATCCTCCCCGCTCCATCCATCTCCAGGCCATTGCCTGCACCCCTCCCTGTGCCTGTCACTCTCCCCACTGCATCCCACTGGTGTCAGAAAGAGGTGAAACAGACTTTGCAAAATTGTAACTGAGGAAATTATGACAGTGAAAGAAATCAGACCTAATCGACTCCATCTTGCTTGCAACCTTTCAGCTGTCCTTGTTCATTCCTGGGCACAGGCTGAATTAACTTACGAAAAGAATTCAGTTCATTGTTTCACTCTGAAACGAAACTGGTAATAGCCCTTTCCTAAAAAGACCCCCTTCTTGCCTGGAGACCAGCCTGCCTTACAGGACTAACAAATTAGCTACAAGATCAGAAATTACGGTTTAGGGGTCATGCAGCTTCTGGCTCCAAGAGTCTGAACTTCCCCAAGTTGTTCCTGAAGATAACATCACTATTGTGGAACCTAATGTGGGAAAGAGTTTCTGGGGTGCCAGTTGAATTGGTCTCCCCTGTGTGAGACACCCATGGGAAGCCATGGGTGGCCTCTGAGGAGAAAAGTCTCATTTTTTTTTAAGGAGATGTGTCTTTATGCCCTGAAAGCATAACTGCTCAGCAGCATTCCACAGGTTGCTCAGGGAGATAACACTCCCTTGAAACAGTGGAGTATAATCAAACATCTTGGCTCCTCTGAAACCCGCTGCCACCTGTTTCAGTCCCGATAAGTTAAAGATCTTAAGTAGTTTAGACAGACGCCTTTGCTCAAGGAAATTCACAGAAACAGCCACTGGTATACATCTTATCAAATGAGTCACGAGTTCTCCTTCACTGATTAATCCTTTTCCTCATTCCTTCCTCCGCCTCCAATCTGCCATAAGAACAAAGAGCCTGTAAACCAATAAATTGGGCGGAGCCCAAGAGCTCGGGGACGCCAGGAAGCCTCCAGGAAGCCTCCGATGCTCTGGTCCCCTGGACCCACCTTTTAAACACTTATTCTGTCTCTTTCTAACTCCTTTGTCTCCGCCGGACTCGGGGTACCCGCTGGGTGGTGTGGGGCTGGTTTCCCCAACATCTAAGATCAGTGCTTGGGGAATTCTGCAGATCCTGCACTGGATGGATCAGCTGACAACACACAGACCGGTAATCTGGGTCAATCAGTTCTCCCATCCCACCCAGAACAGAAAACAGCATGAAAAACTCACTTCAACCCCCTATGAATCCATCTCCAACCTGACCCATCAGCACTCCCCACTTCCCAAGCCACTACCCGCCAAATTAATTTTGAAAACTCTGATCCCGGAATGCTCGGAAGACTGACTTGAATAATAAAACTCCTGTCACTCGAACAGCCAGACGGCTCTGCGTGAATTACTATTTCTCCATTGCAATTCCCCTGTCTTCATAAACCGGCTCTGTCTAGACAGCTGGCAAGGTGAACCAACTAGACGGTTACAGAGACCCCTCCCGCGAGCGCCTCAGTGTCCCTACGCCGGGTACTGGCTACAGACCCGTGAGCAGGAGCCGCTCCCTCCCTGGTTTAGGACCTGGGTGACGATGAGGTGACCTGAGGGCACAGAAGGCGCCACAATTACCTGAGTCAGGCGCCTCGGCGCAGTCGCTGCCATGGGACTACTTGGGGAAGGACGGCCCGGGAGCAGTGGGTGACGACACGGGGCTGTAGAGCCGACTTTGTGCACCGAGGACGATTCCTCTCCACCTTCCAGGTTCAGTCACCGCGGTCCCTCCCAGCATTTAGGAGCCATAAACTGGGCAATCCCCCCTCAACACCGATCAACATGGCCGCTATTGGAGGACCCCGGAAGTCTTGGCCTTTCCTTACGTGCACAGGTGGAAATGCCTCCTTTCCGAGTCCTCATTGGCTCTGACACGCTGTCGTTTAACGCAGAGCTTTCTGGGTAATGTAGTTCCTCAAGTTCCAAGGCGCTAAAGAGGGTGCTACGCAGAGGCGGGTCTGCAGGAAAAGCCTCCGTCAGGTCGGGGCTCTCCTTAAAAAGCGCGCCCTTTTGGCTGGGCGCGGTGGCTCACGCCTGTAATCCCAGCACTTTGGGAGGCAGTGGTGGGCGGATCACGAGGTCAGGAGATCAAGACTATCCTGTCTAACACGGTGAAACCCCCTGTCTACTAAAAATACAAAAAGAAGTCGGGCGTGCTGGCAGCCGCCTATAGTCCCAGCTACTCCGAAGGCTGAGGCAGGCAGGAGGAGAACTGGCGTGAAGCCGGGAGGTGGAGCTTGCAGTGAGCTGAGATCGCGCCACGGCACTCCAGCCTGGGCGACAGAGGGAGACTCTGTCTCAAAAAAAAAAAAAAGAAAAAGAAAAAGAAAGAAAAAAGAAAAAAAAGACCGATTTTCTAGGGCAGAGGACGGGTCTCACCTAGCTTTAGAAACTGTGTTGAGATTCGTGGAGACTAGTGTTTGTAACTAATCACTCAAGAATTTGGAAAAATACTGTTTCAGATTTTGGGGAGCTCAAAGCTAAATAATAGGGAGCTCAAGTTAAAACTATTATTTAGGATTCTCCCAAAGGCTAAAAATCCAAATTACTACACCATTTGATACAGTCGTTCAGTCACAAAATACCTGCACTGGAAGCAGAGGCTGATAAACGTTAAGTTTCTGAAGGCCCTCAGAAGCATTAGAGTCCCTAAGGCAAATCAAGAAAGTTAGAGATGTGGCTCCCCTAAAGCAGGTGTGCAAAGTTGGATCTCTGTGATTCCTACAGAAAACAAGTCTCCTGCTCATAGAATCTGTGAAAGGAAAATCTTATGGCCTCAAAATTACTAAGCTAAAGGGAAAAGTCAAGCTGGGAACTGCTCTGGGCAAACTTGCCCCATTCTATTCAAAGTCATCCCTCTCTTCACTGAGATAGAAGCATATTCTGATTGCCTCCTTTGGAAGGACTTATCAGAAACTAAAAATAATGCAACTATTTGTCTCTCTACCTGTCTACCTGTGACCTGGAAGTCCGCGTCCTCCTTCAAGTTGTCCCCGCCCTTCTGGTCGGAACCAGTGTACTTCTTACATATATTCACTGATGTCTCGTGTCTCCCTAAAAGGTATAAAACCAATCTATACCCCAACCACCTTGGCCACCTGTCGTCAGGACTTTCTGAGGCTGTGTCACAGGCATGCTTCCTCAACCTTGGCAAAATAAACTTTTTTTTTTTTTTTTTTTTTTTTTTGAGACGGAGTCCCGCTCTGTCGCCCAGGCTGGAGTGCAGTGGCGCGATCTCGGCTCACTGCAAGCTCCGCCTCCTGGGTTTACGCCATTCTCCTGCCTCAGCCTCCCTAGTAGCTGGGACTACAGGCGCCCGCCACCTCGCCCGGCTAGTTTTTTGTACTTTTTAGTAGAGACGGGGTTTCACCGTGTTAGCCAGGATGGTCTCGATCTCCTGACCTCGTGATCCGCCCGTCTCGGCCTCCCAAAGTGCTGGGATTACAGGCTTGAGCCACCGCGCCCGGCCTTTTTTTTTTTTTTTGAGACGGAGTCTTGCTCTTCGTCCAGTCTGAAGTGCAGTGACGGGTTCTCGGCTCACTGCAAGCTCCGCCCCTCGGGTTCAAGTGATTCTCCTGCGGCAGCCCTCAAGGTAGCTAGCATTACAGGCACCCGCCACCACGCCCAGCTAATTTTTGTATTTTTAGTGTAGACGAGGTTTCACCATGTTGGATAGAATTCCTCCATTTCTCCCATCTGCAGGGCACTCACCTGGTCCATCAACTCATCTGAATTATGCCGGTGTATTTCCCCCCATGCTCACTGCCTCCTCATTAACCCAGGAGTCTGTTCTCCAGTGTGCAACCAGATAGATCCAATGAAGATCTGGGTTAGACCACCTCTTTCCCCGTCCAAGCATCCCAGCACTTCCAAAACAGATGCTCAGCTTTTCAGGCAACCACATTACAGGCCTGAATCTTGACCCTTGGCTTTTTGTTCCTATGAGAAAGAATGGATGCCTGCTGTACATAGGTCCAAACTCAGCCATACCTCAAAGCATTTGCACAGACTGGTTCCTAAAATAGCTTTCTACACCTGTTTCCATTGGAAATAAGAACACTTCCATTAATCCTTGGCTGGCACTCAGGACTCTGAGCTTGGTGTATCCACAGGTTCCCCACTCCCAAGAACTGGGAAAACATCAAGTGAACATTCAAGACACCATAATCTCAGACAACACACAGGTAGTGTCAGGTTCAGGGAGAGACTGGGACACTTTCTCTTTCCCTGTGTTGGCACCATAAGCATTTTCAGTCTTCATATCCCATGAAAATAAGAAGGCAACTGTGACCAGCTCCAGCTGATCAAACCTCCGCTGATCCCTACACAACCATAAAGAGAGGGGCCCTGGGGCTAACTGATTAGCCGATTTCAATTCTCAATGCTCCTTCTTACCATCTGTGACCTTGAATGAAGACTGCACTTCTCCGTGCCTCATTCTCCTCATCATCCTCATTCCAGTCTGTTCTCTGAGAGGCTTTTGGAAACTGTTAAAGTCCTACCAAGGACATAACCCTCTTTCTGTTCACAACCCTCCATACATCCCAGGACACTCAGACTGAAGGCACAACCCCTAAGACAGGTGTGACTCTGGCTCATGTTCAGGTTTTACTAGGGCTTTTCTCTTTTTGAGAGACGGGGTCTCACTATGTTGCCCAGGCTGGTCTTAAGCTTCTGGACTTACATGATCATGACACAACATGGTTAATAGGTTCTGAGAAGTTCATGGCTCAGATGCACCTCTAAGCCTTTGCACCTGTTGGTTCCTCCACCTGTATTAGTCTACCTGGGGCGAAGTCTGTAATACACAGCATTTACCTGACCTAAGTCCCTCAGTGTGGCTGCTGCCATCAACTGTGGGTGGAGCAGGCATCACTCCACGCAGTGCCTGTGAGCCTCAGGCCTGCCACTTGGGAGCAGAGATGACTCCTCCTCTTGTGCCTTCTCAGTCCCAACCGAGTACTCCCTGGCCTGACAAGCATGCCCAGAAAGCCCTCATCCTGGGCCTTGCAACTAGTGCCTTCTGGGAAAAGTATTTCCCAGAGCTCTCAGTCAACAATGGTGGGATCCTCCAAGACCAAGCAGAATGCAGACCATGTGACACTCTGAGGGCTGCTGGAAAGCCCTATTCACACCTCAAGGGAGGAAGGCTATCGATTCTTTGTAAAAGCATCAAATAGGTATCACATCAGACTCTAGAAAGCTCATCCTGCCCCCAGAGAATAAAAATACTATTTGAGATGCGCCTAAACTTTACTTATCTAAGTGGCCATATCATTGGCATCATTCAGACTTACAATGTGTGCACCCAGAGCTGAGAATATTAAGTATTGATTGCTCTTTAAATTCATGTAGACTGAATCATTATAGTCAGTTTTGTCAGTTTCATTGTTTTGTTGGGAACAAAAGAAAATTCTCCATAAGACACAATGACAGGATGCTACAAAAAACAGTGAGAAAACATGAATAAGACCTAATATTTGCTACCATAACAGAGTGGCTATAGTCAAAATAATTTAGTCATACATTTAAAAATAAAAGAGTATAATTGGATTGTTTATAATATGAAGGATAAATGTTGAGGTGATGGAGACCCCATTTACCCTATGTGATTATAACGTATGGCATGGCTACATCAAAGTATCTCATGTAATCTTCAAATACATACACCACTATATACCCACAAAAAATAAAAATAAAGGCCAGACACTGGCTCACGCTTGTAATCCAAACACTTTGGGAGCCCAAGGCGGGCGGATCACCTGAGGTCAGGAGTTCGAGACCAGTCTGGCCAACATGGAGAAACCGCATCTCTACTGAAAGTACAAAATGATCCAGGCGTGGTGGTGCATGCCTCTAATACTAGCTACTTGGGAGGCTGAGGTAGGAGAATCACTTGAACCCTGCAGATGGAGGTCACGGTAAGCTGACATCATGCCATTGCACTCCAGTCTGGGCAACAAGAGCGAGACTCTGTCTCAAAAAATAATAAAAAATAAATAAATTGCTGTCACGGTGGCTTATGCCTGTAATCTCAGCACCTTGGGAGGTGAAGTCAGACAGATCACGAGGTCAGGAGTTGAAGATCAGCCTGACCAATATGGTGAAACCACGTCTCTACTAAATATACAAAAATTAGCCCAGTGTGGTGGCAGGCACCTGCAGTCCCAGCTACTCGAGAGGCTGAGGCAGAAGTATCACCTGAACTCGGGAGGCTGAGGTTGCAATGAGTTGAGATCGCGCCACTGCACTCCAGCCTGGGTGACAGAGCTAGAATCCTTCTCAAAAATAAATAAATAAATAAAATAATAAAGATCTAATGACAGGGAAATAGACAGATGTTGGTACACCTGAAGCAGGTAGTGAAGCTGGCAGTTGGCCACTGGTTCCCACAGATAATTGCTCTACTGATGCTAGCAAACCCCAGAATTGGGGCTCAATCCAGGAAGGTTCTTGGCTTCATAAAGGAAATAATTCAAGAGCAAGCCAACAGTGTAAAGTGAAGGCAAAGCAAGTTTATGAGAGCAACAGAGTACAGGAAAATGGCTGCTCCACAGACAGAGCAGGGCTACTCCACAGGCAAAGTAGCACCCGTGGATTGCTGCTCGTTTACAGCTACCTATATTTACAGCTACTCGTTAATTATGTGCTAAATAAGAGGTGGGTTATTCATGAATTTTCTAGAAAAAGCGGGGGGGGGGGGGGGGGGGGGGGGGGGGGCGGGGGAAGTTCCCAGAACCAGGGGTTCCTTCTTTTAAATTACATGAGGTAGCTTCTGGGCATTGCCATAGCATTTGTAAACTGTCGTGGTGCTGGTGGGATTGTCTTTTAGCATGCTAATTCATTAGAATGAGCATATAATGAGCAATGAGGGTAACTAGAGTTCATGTTCATTGCAATCTTAGTTTTACTGCTTTCAGCTGGTTTCTTTATTGCATCCTGCTTTGACCAGATCCTGTTTCATCATGAGCAGGGTCATGACCAGTGCTTAGAAAACAAGTCCTGATGATCTATGTCACTATGAGGATCACTATGTCAATATGTTTCTTAATCCACATGCTAAGGTGTACTCAATTTCCTTATCACATTGGCATCTGTCTCAAAGGAAGAGCAACTTAACCAATGCCACTGTGGTACACATCAGCGGCTACAACTTTCACAATTACTGCACAGGTAAAAAAAGGCCATCTGAATGACAACATAAACACGGCATCTGAGCTCCAAAATTTCATCTACTTACAAGAAAGTGGTTATTATTTTCCAGTGATTGCAGGAATAGTTTCACATTGGGAACTGGGATTATCTCAGAATAAATGTTTTTATTTTATTTTTATTTTTTGAAACAGGGTCTCACTGTGTTGCCCAGGCTGGAGTGCAGTGGTGTGATCTCAGTTCACTGTAACCTCTGCCTCCCAGGTTCAAGTGATTCTCCTGTCTCAGCCTCCAGAGTGAGTAGCTGGGATTAAAAGCATGTGCCATCACCCCTGGCTAAGTTTTATATTTTTAGTACAGATGGGGATTCACCATGTTGGCCAGGTTGGTCTCAAACTCCTGACCTCAAGTGAACCGCCCACCTGGGCCTCCCAAAGTGCTGGGATTACATGTGTGAGCCACCACGCCTGGCCTCAGAATCAATTACAGATGCGGTGGCTCATAGTTCAGGCCTGTAATCCCAGCACTTTGGGAGGCCAAGGCAGGCAGATCACTTGAGGCCAGGAGTTTGAGATGAACCTAACACGGCGAAACCCCATCTCTACTAAAAATTCAAAAAACAGCCGGGCATGGTGGCTCACACATGTAATCCCAGCTACGTGGGAGGCTGAGGTGGGAGAATTGCTTGAACCTGGGAGGTGGAGGTTGCAATCAGCCAACATCACACCACTGCACTCCAATCTGGTCGACAGAGTCTTTAAAAAAAAAAAAAAAAGTAAGCAGCAACTCAAATATCCATAAATGGATGAATGAATGAATGTACAATGGCATTTCATGGCAGACTATACTTCTCAGCAATATAAAACAAATGAACAACTCATATATCTACATTGACATCAAAATAAGCATGATGCAGGAGAGCACCCAGGGAGTATAAGAGGAAACACTTTATTACATCAGTCAGAAAATTCCAGAAAATGGAAAGTTCTCTATTATATAGCAAAGTAAATCAATGGTTGTTTGGAAAGCAGAGAGAAAAACTTTATAAAGGCTCCAGGTAAATACAAAGGTGATATTTTAGATAAATTCATTATTGTGACTCTGATGATAGTTTCATGGGATTATAAGAAAATTCAAGACTTATCCTACAACTCAAATATGCATATTTTATTGGATGTCATTTATATCTTTATTTTATTTTTGAGACAGGGTCTCACTCTGTTGCCCAGGCTGAACTGCAGCATTGGGATCTTGGTTCACTGTAACCTCTGCCTCCCAGGCTCAAGCAATCCTCCCATGTAGCTAGGACTAAGGTACATGACACCATGCCTGGCTATTTTTCCTAGAGACAAGGTTTTGCCATGTTCCCCATGCTGGTCTCAACTTCCTGGGCTCAAGGAATCTGTCTCCCTCAGCCTCCCATAGTGCTGGGAATACAGGCATGAGCTATGACGCTCGGCCTATACCTTATTACAGCTTTTATCATATAAGAGAAAAATACAGATTTGCCACTATTTTTGGTGACAGGTTTGGCAATTCTATATTGACGCTACCAATTCTTCTCATGCCCTAAGTGGGGAAACTAGCCTCCATAGAAGCAAATATTGATGTAACAAGAAGGTTATTTCTACCTGATTAAACTGGATCAGGCTGGTCACAAAGCTACATCACTGAACTGAGTTCTTTTTCCCTATCCTGTTCCTCCTGTTAATACAAGAGTTACTTTAAGGTGACCAGCCCAAAAGGTCTCATGAATCCACGAAACCTTTAGATTATTTCCTCTGATCAAAGCTTAGCTACCCAACATTCATCATTATGGAAGTCCTGAGAGAATTTCTGTATCTGCTTATCCATCACAGACATAGTGACTGCATAACTGTGGACACTCCTTTAAAAGCCATACATTTCAGCCGAACACAGTGGCCCACACCTGTAATCCCAGCACTTTGGAAGGCAGAGGTGAGCAGATCACCTGAGCTCAATAGTTGAATTTGAGACCAGCCTGTGTAACATGGTGAAACTCATCTCTACTAAAAATACAAAACATTAGCTGGGTGTGGTGGCACGCACCTGTCATTCTAGCTACTTGGGTGACTAAGGTGAGAGAATCGCTTGAACCCAGAAGGCACAGGTTGCAGTGAGCCAAGATGGTGGAACTGCACTCCAGTCTGGGTGACAGAGTGAGACTGTATCTCAAAAAAAAAAAAAAGGTGCATTTCAAAAACTTTGTTGCTGTCCCCTCTGCTGACTATAAATGCAGTAACTAAGTAACCATAAAATTATAATTTCACCCTGTAACCTTACAACCTGTGATGTTGCCCTATAGATTTCTGGATATCAGGGCACATGTGTGCCTTGTAAGATCTGCTGAACAGAGTTCCTTCAACAGTATTGAGCACAATGCAATATACCTCATAAGATAAAATTTTGTCGTGTTAAAAAAAAATCACCAATCTTTCAGTGTGGTATTGACATTAAAATAAAAAAACCACCAGAGGTTGTTATATAAAAACTGTCCTGTACCCAGCTGACCTATGAACCCACAATCTGTAGTATCCATGCTACAGATAAAAGACCACAAAGCCCTGAAGTCGTCCTTTGGAGGCCTTGGGCAGCTATGCAAAAAGGCCACAAGTGGAGAAAGCTACATTCTGCATTCATGCAGTCCCCTGAGCCACATAGTTTAGCTATGCTGTCCTTCAAGGTAGCAGGACCCAGGCCAGAGTGCAGTGGCGTGATCTCGGCTCGCTTCAACCTCCACCTCCCAGGGTTCAAGCAATTCTCCTGCCTCAGTCTCCTGAGTAGCTGGGACTACAGGTGTGCCACAATGCCTGGTTAATTTTTGTATTTTTCGAAGAGACAGGGTTTTCCCATATTGCCCAGGCTGGTCTCGAACTCCTGACCTTGTGATCCACCCACCTTGGCCTCCCAAAGTGCTGGGATTATGGGCATGAGCTACCGCGCTCAACCGAAATAGTCTATCTTTTCAAGTCAGTACAAGAGTCCTATGCGACAAAAATGGAGAAGGTCCATGGTGTAACTTAACAGAAAGAAATGAAAAAGCAAGAAGTGCTGAGGCTACTCAACAAATCCTTCTGTGACTAGATCAGGAATTAAAAATTAAAGAAATAAAAAAGCCCCAGCATGCTGACTCACACCATGCCTATAATACCAACACTTTGGGAAGCCAGGCAGAAGGATCACTCAAGATCAGCAGTTTGAGACCAGCCTGTGCAACACAGCAAGACCCTGTCTCTACAAAAAATATAAATTTAAAAACTTTGAAAAAAAGGCTGGGAGCAGTGACTCACACCTGTAATCCCAGCACTTTGGGAGGCCGAGGTGGACAGATCGCGAGGTTAGGAGTTCGAGACCAGCCTGGGCAATATGGGAAAACCCTGTCTCTTCGAAAAATACAAAAATTAACCAACATAGTGAAACCCCGTCTCTACTAAAAATACAAAAATTAGCTGGGCGTGGTGGTGGGTGCCTGTAATCCCAGTTACTCAGGACGCTGAGACAGGAGAATCACTTGAACCTGGGAGGCAGAGGTTGCAGTGAGCCGGGATCACACCACTGCACTCCAGCCTGGGCGACAGTGAGACTTTGTCTCAAAAACAAACAAACAAACAAAAAAACCAAAAAACGAACAAACAAACAAAAAAACTTAAAAATTCCTCGTGAATGGGATACAATACAATTCCTCGTGAATGGGTACTTCTAGAATACGAAATAGGTGAATGATGCAATGTGGGCACCTACCAAGTAGCTGAGGTGTAATGGCTTTTGCCAGAGAAGTGGCAGTCACATAAATCTAGCAAGGTAACAGGGCATACTAAAAAATATAGTACAGATGCCACATGCCTGGAGTTTTTTCAATCTGGGCACATGGCACCCTCAAAGGATCTCCTCTCATGTTACACAGAAAAGCATAATTGGCAGAGCACTGGCTCAAACCTAGAATCTCAGCACTTTGGGAAGCGAAGGTGTACAGATTGCTTGACCTCAGGAGTTCAATTCTGGCCTGGGAAACACGGTAAAACCCCATCTCTACTAATACAAGAAAATAGCCAGGCATGGTGGTGCACGCCTGTGGACCCAGCTACATGGAGACTAAGATTGGAGGATCACTTGAGCCTAGGGGGCGGAGGATGCAGTGAGCTATGATCGCAGCACTGCACTCCAGCATGGGTGATGGAGTGAGACCCTCTCCAAAAAAATGAAAAAATAACATTCCCTATACATCTACAGTGTTTTTCTCATCTCAGTGTTCTAGGATCCAATGAGAAGGCACAATGCTTTTTTGCAAACATTACACTCAAAAGGCATTTCCATAGTGACAGCTCTCCTGTGAGTTATGAAGCCAGACTTCTGGATAAATGTCCTATATTTGTCACACTAGTAAGGCCTTCATTCAGTGTTAAATATAACCCTGAAGGAATACAGAGGTGTGGCTACAAAACTGCTGAATTTATTTTACTTGTAAGGACTCTTCTCTAGTGTGAACTCTCCAATGTCCAAGGAGAGCAGACCTTCGGGTAAACATTTTCCACATTTGCTGCAATCACAAGATCTTACTCAGGTGTGTGCTCTCCTGTATTTACTGAGACCGGGCTCACTGCACTCATAAGGCCTTTCTTTCATGAACTCTCTGATGGTAACGAAGTGAAGAGCTTTTTCTAAATTTCTTTTCACATTCACTACACCCGTAAGGCTTTTCTCCAGTGTGAACTCTCCTGTGATTAGTGAGACTGGAGCTTTCAGCAAAAGATTTCCCACACTCACTGCACTCATAAGGCTTCTGACCAGTGTGAACTCTCTTATGAACATGGAACGTAGAGCTGTGGGTAAATGACTTCCCACAATCATTGCATTCATATGGCCTTTCTCCAGTGTGAACCCTCTGGTGTGCAATGAGTTGGTACTTGTGCCTAAAAAGTTTCTGACAAGCCGCACACGCATAGGGCTTTTCTCCACCGTGAATTCTCTGGTGTGCAAGGAGGTGAGACTTCCTCTTAAATAATGTTCCATATTCCCTACACACAGAAGGCCTTTTTCTAATATGACCAAGCTTGTGTTGAATGAGGTTACTCTTGTGATTAAAACACCTCCCACATTCTCCACACTTACAAGGTCTTTCGGTGAACTCGCTGATGACTCCTAAGGTGCCCTTTTTCATTGTAAGATTTCCCACATTCTCCACACTCATAAGGTCTTTCTCCAGTGTGAATGCGCTGATGGCTCCTGAGGTGTGAATACTGGAGAACACTGTAGATGGCGACTTAAGTAAAACAGATGAGATTTGGGGTCCAGAGATGTGAAGATTAGACAGGAGAATGGATATTAGGGTACGAGTTCATGTACAAGTAGGTCAAGCGTTAAAAAAAGAGTAGAAGTGATAAGGTAGACAAGTGACAAGTGTGATGCTCTCAAGAATGAGGAAGAAAAGACGAATTATGTGTGCCTACTTCTCTTGCCACAGAAATACTACTAAAATAGAATACATTGCTGGTATGCTTTCAATAAAGCCCTGACTCCATGACCTCCTCCAGGATAACACTTTTTTTTTTTTTTTTTTTGAGACGGAGTCTCGCTCTGTCACCCAGGCTGGAGTGCAGTGATGCTATCTGGGCTCACCACAACCTCTGCATCCCTGGTTCAAGCAATTCTCTGCCTCAGCCTCCCAAGTAGCTGGGATTACAGGCACGTGCCATCACGCTCGACTAATTTTTGTACTTTTAGTAGAGACAGGGTTTCACCATCTTGGCCAGGCTGGTCTTGAACTCCTGACCTCATGATCCACCTGCCTGGGCCTCCCAAAGTGCTGGGATTACAGGCGTGAACCACCGTCCCCAGCCCAGGGTGCCAGTCCTGAGGGACACATTCCTTCTGAGCCCATTATGCTGAGGCTGAATTCATTTGCATCTTCGGCAGCATGGAGGACTGTGCATCCCACCACAATGATGATCAAATACATGGGAAATGAATCACGTAAAAACTAAGGGAAAGACAGAACAAGGGAACAGCCAGCATTGTCTCAGAACAACTCAGCCCATGAAAGCCCACGAGAGAAAAAAACTGAGTATTGCAAGGAGAATTTCTAAAGAAGGTCTTACAAGAACAGCCTCTGGTCTATGTAGGCAGTGATGTAGTCTGTGAAGGCAATTCCCACCACAGGAAGGCATAAGAAAATAGCAGCTAGAGAAAGGAAGTAGACTCTGGGTACACAGGAACCTGAAATCTGGACAAGGACACCCAAACATCCACAGGACTAACAAGGTGGGCTTCTGACTATGAATCCCTCCCTGGGAGCCTGCAGTAAAGCAGGTGTTGGGGCTGCTCCAAGAAAGGAGCAGGGCAGTATGGACACCTCAGTTCTGCCAACCAAGAACCTACTCATAGAACTGAAGCAGGAAGCTGTGTCCATGCTCCTGACATGAGAAAGTCTTGCCAATGGGGAAAGAGGGGGGAAAGCAGAGACTAGCTCGGGTCACAGGGTAATTGTGAGCAACTTACCCAGGGAGGATATAAGTGCCAGGTTCTCCAGGGTCACATCACGGTACAGGAATCTCTGAGCCTCACTAAGGAGATTCCATTCCTCCCGGGTAAATTTCACAGCCACGTCTTCAAAAGTCACTGTGCCCTGTTATGATGTTGACAGATGGAACTACAAACGGCCCCTATGCTGAGGTACCACAATCCCTCTCTCCCACACATCTACTCTTGCACGTCCTCCTCAAGGTCCTCAAACATAGGAGAAACTAGGCCCACTGGTCATGGGGTACAGCCACCAACAATAATTAGTTGAACAGACAGGTATCTGTGCAGTGGCTGTGACGTAAGCGTCCACCCCCTCCTGACAGGCACTTCCCCCAGTATGGCCAAGGTCATGGAGAGCCCAAAGTGGCACCTTCAGCACATCAGACATACCCTCTCTGAATGCACATCATTCTTTAGACTTCCAGGTACACATCCATGTCCATCCCCAGCTCACTGCCACACACCACTGGCCTCTCTCTGGCCTTTAAACAACTTAAAGTATCTTTTTTTGCTTCTTTGTTTGAGACGGAGTCTCGCTCTGCCGCCAGGCTGGAGTGCAGTGGCACGATCTTGGCTCACTGCAACCTCTGCCTCCTGGGTTCCAGCGATTCTTCTGCCTCAGCCTCCTAAGTCGCTGGGACTACATAGGTGCTCGCCATCACTTCTGGTTAATTTTTGTATTTTTAGTAGAGACGAGGTTTCATCATGTTGGCCAGGATGGTCTTGATGTCTTAACCTCGTGATCCATCTGCCTTAGCCTCACAAAGTACTGGGATCACAGGCGTGAGCCACTGCGCCCGGCCACAATTTGAAGTATCTTTTTTTTTTGTTTTTTGTTTTTGTTTGTTTTTTGAGACGGAGTCTCACTCTGTCGCCCAGGCTGGAGTGCGGTGGCGTGATCTCGGCTCACTGCAAGCTCCGCCTCCCAGGTTCAGCCATTCTCCTGCCTCAGCCTCCCAAGTAGCTGGGACTATAGGCGCCCACCACGCCCAGTTAATTTTTTGTATTTTCAGTAGAGACGGGGTTTCACCGTGTTAGCCAGGATGGTCTCAATCTCCTGACCTCGTGATCCACCCGTCTCGGCCTCCCAAAGTGCTGGGATTACAGGCATGAGCCACCGCACCCGGCCTTTTTTTTTCTTTTCTTTTTTTTTTTTTTTGAGATGGAGTCTTGCTCTGTTGCCCAGGTGGGAGTGCAACGGCACGATCTAGGCTCACAGCAACCTCTGCCTCCTGGGTTCTCCTGAGGATTCTCCTGCCTCAGCCTCCTGAACAGCTGGGATTACAGGCGTGCACCACCACATGCGGCTAATTTTTGTATTTTTAGTAGAGATATGATTTCATCATGTTACCCAGGCTGGTCTCGAAATCCTGACTTTGTGATCCACCCACCTCAGCTTCCAAAAGTGCTGGGACTACAGGAGTGAGGCACAATGCCCGGCCAACTTAAAATATCTTAATTCCGCCGGGCGCGGTGGCTCAAGCCTGTAATCCCAGCACTTTGGGAGGCCGAGACGGGCGGATCACGAGGTCAGGAGATCGAGACCATCCTGGCTACTACGATGAAACCCTGTCTCTACTAAAAAATACAAAAAACTAGCCGGGCGAGGTGGCGGGCGCCTGTAGTCCCAGCTACTTGGGAGGCTGAGACAGGAGAACGGTGTGAACCCGGGAGGCGGAGCTTGCAGTGAGCTGAGATCAGGTCACTGCACTCCAGCCTGGGCGACAGAGCGAGACTCCGTCTCAAAAAAAAAAAAAAAAAAAAAAAAAAATCTTAATTCCCTCCTTTGTCTTCTACTAGTGTCGGTTGAAATCTCCCCCTAGTGTTACAATGTTGGTAAAAGAAATGACATCTGACATTCTACAGATGTCATCAAGATCAGTTTCCAAATCAAATGTATGGAGCCAGGCGCAGTGGCTCACACCTGTCATTCCAGAGCGTTGGGAGGCTGAGCCAGGTGGATCGCCTGAGGTCAGGAGTTTGAGACCAGCCTGGCCAACATACTGAAACCGTGTCTCTACTAAAAATACAAAAAACTAGGCCAGTCACAGTGGCTCTCGCCTGTAATCCCAGCGCTTTGGGAGGCTGAGGTGGGCGGATCACGAGGTCAAGAGATGGAGACCATCCTGCCTAACATGGTGAAACCCTGTCTCTACTAAAAATACAAAAAATTAGCTGGGCGTGGTGGCGGGTCCCTGTAGTCCCAGCTACTCAGGAGGCTGAGGCAGGAGAACGGTGTGGACCTGGGAGGCGGAGCTTGCTGTGAGCCGAAATCACACTACTGCACTCCAGCCTGGGCGACAGAGTGAGACTCCGTCTCAAAAAATAATACTAAAACAACAAAACAAAACAAAACAAAACTAGCTGAGGGTGGTGGTGGGCGCCTGTGATCCCAGCTACTCGGGAGGCTGAGGCAGGAGAATTGCTTGAACCTGTAAGGTGGAGGTTGCAGTGATCCAAGATCATACCATTGCACTCCAGCCTGGGCAACAAGGGCAATACACTGTCTCAAAAATAATAATAATAATAATAATAATAAAAACATCAAATATATTAACAGCCTGATAAGAGGGACACCACTCACTACAGAGAGTCACATGGGGGTTGCATTGTGGATAAGAGAGAGCAACCACAGCATGCAAGCTTTGTAAAGATGAAGAGTTTAACAGCCTGATTCCCTCAGGAGGATGCCACTGACTTATTTGAATAACTCTGGATATAGAAATGGAATTGAAACTCACTACAAAGTATAACAGGAACTTTGCCTGGTCCCATTGATGGAAAGGTTTCAGAGGCTAGGATACATTACTCTGGTTTTCTTGAGACAGAGTCTCACTCTATCACCCAGGCTGGAATGCAGTGGTGCAATCTCGGCCCACTGCAACCTCTGCCTCCTGGGTTCAAGCAATTCTCCTGCCTCAGCTCCTGAGTAGCTGGGATTACAGGTGTGTACCACCACGCCTGTTTAATTTTTGTATTTTTAGTATAGATGGCGTTTCACCATATCGGGCAGGCTAGTTTCAAGCTCCTAACGTCAAATGATCCACCCGTCTCGGCCCCCTAAAGTGCTGGGATTATAGGTATACACAGGAGCCACTGCGCCCGTTCAGATAGATTACTTAAGACAGTGAAGTGGTCAGTCATGGTGTCTCATACCTGCTATGCCAGCACTGTGGGAGGCCGAAGTGGAAGGACTGTTTGATCCCAGGAGTTCAAGAATAGCCTTGGCCGGGCGCGGTGGCTCAAACCTGTAATCCCAGCACTTTGGGAGGCCGAGATGGGCGGATCACGAGGTCAGGAGATCGAGACCATCCTGGCTAACACGGTGAAACCCCGTCTCTACTAAAAAATACAAAAAAAAACTAGCCGGGCGAGGTGGCGGGCGCCTGTAGTCCCAGCTACTCGGGAGGCTGAGGCAGGAGAATGGTCTAAACCCGGGAGGCGGAGCTTGCAGTGAGCTGAGATCCGGCCACTGCACCCCAGCCTGGGCGACAGAGCAAGACTCTGTCTCAAAAAAAAAAAAAAAAAAAAAAAAAAAAAAAAGAATAGCCTGGACAACATGGCAAGACCCTGTTTCTAATACCTACACGAGAGAAAAAATTTTAAATATATAAAAAGAGAGTTAAGTGGGAAAGAAACTTGCACTCAGGTCATTTGTGGTCGTACCAATATCACCAGGCATGCAGGTGGCAAATCACATTGGGCCTTCATTTTTGGCCTTACACCACATCATGGTTGACACTATCCAGAGTGTGTATGACCCATTCAAACCAATCCACTATTACCACAGAATTGCAATTCTATTGGATCCTAAAAGGAGTGGTGGTCTCAAGTAATTCTACGAAGGCCTCCTTGCACGGTTCCACAGCAACACAGAACCATGTGTGGCTTCAGCTATTCCTGACCCTATTCCACTTCTGTGCTTCACTTGCCAACCCCTCGGCAATGATGACCTTTCCCTCAATTCCTCCTGTACTTCTGCCTGCATCTCATGTGTATTATCTCCATGGAAGTCCGCACCATGACGAGCTATGCCGTCTGATACACCCGACATTGTCACTTACCTCCCTCTCCTGTGTGAATGCATAACACAGGTTATGAATGACAATCATGTCACCCAAGGACCCAGGCAAAACATCCAGTCCTCAGCCTCCAACCATTCCTTTCTGGCCCCCTGAAACATTTACTACCTTATTCTGAAGTGTGCCCTCCAAAACGAGACCCGTGGCTAACTCACCTTAGCCCACACATTAGCTATCATATACCGGATGTCTCCAATATCAATTCTTTCCCAGATATCCCAACCTATGTGAATAAGCATCTCAGACTCTTAGCATGGTGAAAACAACCCTCCTTATATCTGCAAAGAATATTATGCCTAATCTCAACTTGCTCATCTCAGCTGATACAGCTTCTATCACTGCTGTTGCTAAGACCAAAAACCCTAGGGTCGTCGGGCACAGTGGCTCAAGCCTGTAATCCCACCACTGTGGAAGGATGAGGCGGGTGGATCACCTGAGGTCAGGAGTTCAAGACCAGCCTGACCAATATAGTGAAACCCCATCTCTACTAAAATTACAAAAATTAGCCAGGCGTGATGGCATGTGCCTGTAGTCCTCGCTACCCAGGAGGCTGAGGCAGGAGAAGTGTTTGAACCCAGGAGGCACAGGTTACAGTAAGCAGAGATCACGCCACTGTACTCCAGCCTGGTGACAGAGGGAGACTCCATCTGAAAAAAACAAAAAACAAAAAAAACCCCAGCGTCATACCTGAAACCCTCTTGCATGTCCTTACCGACCACATTACAAAATCTAGCTACTCCTTTACCAAACGTAAATCACAATTCAACATCAGTGAGGTCACACCGGAGAAAGGCCTTATGAGTGCAGGGAGTGTGGGAAATCATTTAGATACAGATCACACCTCACTGAACATCCGGGACTTCACAATGGGGAAAGACCTTACAATTGTAAGGTCCTGACCTTGTGATCTGCCCGCTTCCGCCTCCCAAAGTTCTGGGATTACAGGTGTAAGCCACCGCAGCCAGCCAAAAAAAAAAGTCGGGGCACAGTGGCTCACACCTCCAACCCCAGCACTCTGGGCTGAGGTGAGAGGATCACGAGGTTAAGAGCTCCAGACTATCCTAGCCAACATGGTGAAACCCCGTCTCTACTAAAAATACAAAAATTAGTTGGGCATGGTGGTGCAGGCCTGTAATACCAGCTACTGGGGAGGCTGAGGCAGGAGAATCGTTTGAACCCGGAAGGCCCAAGTTGCAGTGAGCCAAGATTGCACCACTGCAATCCAGCCTGGGTGACAGAACGAGACTCCGTCTCAAAGCGAAGTCTCTTAAGACCAAGGAGAGCCAGGTGCGCTGGCTCATGCCTGTAATTCCAGCACTTTGGGAGGCCGAGGCGGGCAGATCACAAGGTCAGGAGATCGAGACCATCCTGGCTAACACGGTGAAACCCCGTCTCTACTAAAAATACAAAAAACTAGCCGGGCATGGTGGCGGGCGCCTGTAGTCCCAACCCCTCGGGAGGCTGAGGCAGGAGAATGGCATGAACCTGGAGGGCAGAGTTTGCAGTGAGCCGAGATTGCGCTACTGCGCTCCAGCCTGGGTGAGAGAGCGAGACTCCGTCTCAAAAAGTAATAATAATAATAATTATTATTATTATAATTATTATATTATATATATATAATTATTATTATTATTATTTCCCACATTCCCTACAATTGTAAGGTCTTTCCCCAGTGTGAAGTCTCTGGTGTTCAGTGAGGTGGGATCTGTATCTAAATGATTTCCCACACTCCCTGCACTCATAAGGCCTTTCTCCGGTGTGACCTCACTGATGTTGAATGAGGTTATTCTTTTGACCAAAAGATTTTCCACATTCTCCACACTCATAAGGCCTTTCTCCAGTGTGAACACGTTGATGGTTAATAAGGCTGCCCTTCTGACTGAGGTACCGCAATCCACCTCTCCCACACACCCATCCTTGCCCATCCTCCTCCCAAGGTCCCCAGCAGAGTTGAAACTGTGTCTGCTGGTGCCTTTGTCTCTTCATGGGCTCCCTGGTCAATTGCCATCAGCAATAAACAGTAAGGGGACAAATAGGTATCCATGCTGAGGTCCGGACATAAAAAGGTCCACCCCCTTCTGAAAAGCGATATCCAAGCTCAGGGAAAGCCCAGGGCAGCTGCCTGAGCCCATCGGACAAACTCGCTCTCTAAGTATATATCATTCTTTATACTGCACAGACACATGCCCATGGCCACCCCCACCTGAGTTTTCCCTACCATCAGCCCCTCTCTGGCATCCCCACAAGTAAAAGTTTGTATTTTGGGGTTTTTGAGACATAGTCTAGCTCTGTCACCCAGGCTGGAGTGCAGTGGCGCGATGTTGGCTCACTGCAGCCTCTGCCTCCCAGGTTCAAGTGATTCTCAAACCTCAGCCTCCTGAGTAGCCGGGACTACAGCCGCGCACCACTACATCTGGTTCATTTTCTTATTTTTTTACTAGAGACAAGGTTTCACCATGTTGGCCAGGCTGGTCTTTAACTCCTGGCCTCAAGTGGTCTACCCGCCTTGGCCTCCCAAAGTGCTGAGGTTACAGGTGTGGGCCACTGTGCCCAGCCCCCACAAATAAAATTATTTTGTAAGATGAAGAGGGCATAATGGTCCATGATTCCCTTGGAAATATGCAATGGTTTGTTTCCATAACTCTGCTGGTAGGGATGGAATTGAAACCCACTACAAAGAAGGGCCCCTCCACACCTGTGGGTATTTCTCACAAGGTAGAGACAAGAGACTGATAAAAGAAATAAGACACAGAGACAAAGTATAGAGGAAGAAAAGTGGGCCCAGGGGACTGGCGCTCAGGAAGTGAGGACATGCACCGGAACTGGTCTCTGAGTTCCCTCGGTATTTATTGATCACGATCACTAGCTCTACTATATCGGCGAGAGGGATGTGGCAGGACTATAGGGTAATGGTGGGGAGAGGGTCAGCAGGAAAACGTGAGCAAAGGACTGTGTGTCACAAATAAGTTTAAGGACAGGTACTGTGTCTGGATGTGTACGTAGGCCAGATTTATGCCTGACTTTACACAAACATCTCAGTGTAGTAAACAGCAGTACTGCTGCCAGCATGTCTCACCTCCAGCCATAAGGTGGCTTTCTCCTATCTCCATAAATAGAATATACGAGTGGGTTTTACACCGAGACATTCCATTCCCAGGGATGAGCAGGAGACACATGCCTTCCTCTTATCTCAACTGCAAAGAGGCCTTCCTTGTTGGGGTCCATGCCGGGAGTGGTGGAGAATGAAAGAACACACAAAAGACAAAGACACACAGAGAACATGGCGGCCGCGCTCAGAGCCTCCGCCTCACTTTATTTATACTCCATAAACCCCACGTCAGCAGAAAGAATGCAATGCAAAACAAACTTTCTTTTCCCAGATGTAACCTTCTACTCAGTTCTTTGTTTCTATGCTCTTCCTTATCTGCCCGCCTTCTTGGCGCCTACGGGAGTTCATTAAAAGTTCAATTGGAGATACTGTCCTTGAGCCCTATCTATTCTCAGCATACTGTTTTCAAAGGCCCCTGCATTCCTCTTTCACTAATCCTCCTCAGCACAAACCCTTTATGGGTGTCGGGCTGGGGGATAGTAAGATGTTTCCCTTCCCATGAAGTCATATCTCAGACTGTCTCAGTGGGGGGAAACCTTGGACAATACCTAGGCTTTGTTGGGCAGATGTCCCTGCGGCCTTCCACAGTGCATTGTGTCCCTGGGTACTTGAGACTGGAGAATGGCGATGACTTTTACCAAGCATACTGCCTGCAAACACATTTTTACCAAGGCACATCCTGCACAGCCCTAAATTCAATACAGCACATTTCTGCGAGCACAGGGTTGGGGTTAGGGTTACAGATTAACAGCATCTCAAGGCAGAAGAATTTTTCTTAGTACAGATCTAAATGGAGTTTCTTATGTCTTCCTTTTTCTACATAGACACAGTAACAGTCTGATCTCTCTCTTTCTTTCCCCCACAGGAACCCTGCCTCATCGCCTTGATAAAAAAGGGTAGTTAGGCTAGGATACATTATCCAAGAGAGCAAAGTGGGAATGAGATTTGTACTCACACCTTTTAAGGTTGTCCCACTGTCACAAGGTGTCAAAGTGACACATCATATTGGGCCTTCAATTCTGGCCTTATGCCAAAATGTGGATAAATATCTAGAGTATGCTTGACAAATACAAATAGGATCCAATATTAACACAGAATTTCCACGGTTTCCAAGAGTAGTGGTAATCCCAAATCATCCTGTGAATGTCTCCCTGAGTGACTCCATAGCCACACAGAACCACATGTGGCTTCAGATATCCACGGCCCTATCCCACTTCTGTGCTGCACAAGCTGAGACCTCAGCTGTAGCAACCCTCCTCTGTCCACCTAATGCCGTTTAAAGCCCAGCCCCTGGATTTGTGAACCAAACCAAATCTACTATCACAGATGAGCATATTTTTCACTGCCCATATGCACCAGGCTGAATGAAACTCCCCAGGCACTCCCAAAGTCCTCTAAAAACGTTTGTGAGTCCAGACAGTGATAAATAGTTACAACTTTGGCACCAATGTGTCCTAAATGTCATCTTCCCTGAATTATTACTATGCTTCTGCATACATCTATCTCTTGTCTGTTCTCTCCTTGGATGTCTATGTCCCCTTCCAAACTCTACCGTCTGACACGTCCTGCCATGATGGTCACTCACACCCTCTCAGGTGTTTAGGAAGCCCAATAACATCCCTCGGGGACGTAAGAGATCCACTCCTCAGCCTGTAATCACACCTTCCTGGCCCCTGAAAAGATTTACCACCATAATTGGAAGCATGTCCTCCTAAGTGGGACCCAAACTAACTTACCGTAGTTCACCCATTAGCTTTCATATATCGGACATCTCCAGTATCAACACCCTCCCAGACACCCCATCCTGTATGTCTAGTTATCCCTTTGATGCCACCACTTATTGGCCTCAGATTCTTCATATGGTCAAACAACCCTCTTGATATCCACAGTGAATATTATGTCAATACCAACTTCATCTTAGCTGACACAGCGTCCATGGTTACAGCTGCAAAGATCAAAAGCCTTTGGGCTCATGCCCGATTCCTCTTTCATGTCCTTACCATCAACATTAGAAAACCTATCTGTCTGCCAGGTACGGTGGCTCAGGCCTGTAATCCCAGCACTTTGGGAGGCCGAGGCGGGCGGATCACGAGGTCAGGAGATGGAGACCATCCTGGTTAACACGGTGAAACCCCGTCTCTACTAAAACTACGCAAAATTAGCCGGGTGTGGTGGCAGACGCCTGTAGTCCCAGCTACTGGGGAGGCTGAGGCAGGAGAATGAAGTGAACCTGGGAGGCGGAGCTTGCAGTGAGCCGAGATCGCGACACTGCACTCCAGCCTGGGCGACAGAGGGAGGCTCCCTCTCAAAAAAAAAAAAAAAAAAAAAAAAAAAAAAAAAAAAAAAAAAAAAAAAAAAAAAAAAAAAAAAAGCATGACCCCATTTAGGGGTCATGCAGCTTCTGGCTCCAAGAGTGTGAACCTTCCCAAGTTGCTCCTGAAGATAACATCCTACTGTAAAAGCTAAGATCAGTGCTTGAGGTATTTTGCAGATTCTGCACTGGATGGATCAGTTGACAAGACACAGACCGGTAATCTGGGTCAATCAGTTCTCCCAACCCACCCAGAACAGAAAACAGCATGAAAAACTCACTTCAACCCCCTAAGAATCCATCTCCAACCTGACCGATCAGCACTCCCCACTTTCCAAGCCACTACCCGCCAAATTAATTTTGAAAACTCTGATCCCGGAATGCTTGGGGAGACTGATTTGAATAATAATAAAACTCCTGTCTCCCGAACAGCCAGACGGCTCTGCGTGAATTACTATTTCTCCACTGCCATTCCCCAGTCTTCATAAACCGGCTCTGTGTAGGCAGCTGGCAAGGTGAACCCACTGGACGGTTACACCGGGACCCCTCCTGCGAGCGCCTCAGTGTCCCTACGCCAGGTACCGGCTACAGACCCGTGAGCAGGAGCCGCTCCCTCGCTGGTTTAGGACCTGGGTGACGATGAGGTGACCTGAGGGCACAGAAGGCGCCACAATTACCTGAGTTTGGCGCCTCGGCACAGCCGCTGCCATCGGACTACTTGGGGAAGCACGGCCTAGGAGCAGTGGGAGCCGCCACAGGACTGCAGAGCGGCCTCTGGGCACCGAGGACGATTCCTCTCCACCTTCGGGGTTCAGTCACCGCGGCCCCACCTAGCAGACCCGGGCCACTCACTGGACAAACACGCGCATTGCGGATCAACTTGGCCCCTACTGAAGGACCCCGGAAGTACCGGCCCTACGTTAGGTGCACACACGGAAATGCCTCCCTTCTGAGCCCTCATTGGCTCTGACGCACTGTCCTTCAACGCAGAGCTTTCTGGGTATTGTAGTTCAGCAAGTTCCAAGGCAGTAAAGAGAGCCCTACCCAGAGGCGCATTTGCGGGAAAAGCCCGCCGTCAGGTCAGGGGCTTTCCTTAAAAGCGCGCCCTTCCGGGGCAGAGGACGGGCCTCACCTAGCCTTAGAAACCGTAACTGAGATTCCTGGATACTAGTGTCTGTAACTAATCACTCAAGAATTGGAAAAATACTATTTCAGATTTCGGGGAGCTCAAGCTAAATAATAGGAAGCTCAAGCTAAAACTATTATTTAGAATTCTCCCAAAGGCAAAAAATCCAAATTACCTCACCGTTTGAAACAGTCATTCAGTCGTAAAATACCTACACTGGAAGCAGAGGCTGATAAACGTTATTGTGTTATAACGTTTCTGAAGGCCCTCAGAAGCATTAGAGTCCCTAAGGCAAATCACAGAAGGGAGAGATGTGCTCCCCTAAAGCAGGAGTGCAAAGTTGAATCTCTGTGATTCCTACAAAAAACAACTCTCCTGCTCATAGAATCTGTGAAAGGAAAATCTTGTAGCCTCAAAAATTACTAAACTAAAGGGAAAAGTCAATCTGGGAACTGCTCAGGGCAAACTTGCCTCCCATTCTATTCAAAGTCATCCCTCTCCTCACTGAGATAGATGCATATTCTCATTGCCTCCTTTGGAAAGGCTTATCAGAAACTAAAAAGAATGCAACTATTGGTGGGAGGCAGTAGCTCACGCCTGTAATCCCAGCACTTTGGGAGGCCGAGGCAGGCGGATCACGAGGTCAGGAAATCGAGACCATCCTGGCTAACATGGTGAAACCCCGTCTCTAACAAAAACACAAAAAATCAGCCGGGCGTAGTGGCAGACGCCTGTAGTCCCAGCTACTTGGCAGGAGAATGGAGTCAACCTGGGAGGGGGAGGTTGCAGGGAGTCCAGATCCCACTACTGCACTCTAGCCTGGGCGACAGATCGAGACTCCCGTCTCAAAAAAAAAAAAAAAAAAAAAAAGAATGCAACTATTTGTCTCTCACCTACTTGTCCCCGCCTTTCTGGTCAGAACCAATGTACTTCTTACATATATTCACTGATGTCTCATATCTCCCTAAAATGTATAAAACCGGCCGGGCGCCGTGGCTCAGGCCTGTAATCTCAGCACTTTGGGAGGCCGAGGTGGGCGGATCACGAGGTCAGGAGATCGAGACCATCCTGGCTAACACGGTGAAACCCCGTCTCTAGTAAAAATACAAAAAAAAAAAAAAAATTAGCCATCATGGTGGCAGGCGCCTGTAGTCCCAGCTACTCAGGAGGCTGAGGCAGGAGAATGGCGTGAGCCTTGGAGGCGGAGCTTTCAGTGAGCAGAGATGGCGCCACTGCACTCCATTGCAGGCGACAAAGGGAGAATGGATTCATTTACGACTGTAATTAAGACTATTTGAAATGTTAATTGCTCATCTGGGCATTTATTTTCTATTGGGCATACAGCTTGGGGAGGTTTGAATTCCAACTACCTAAATTTGATTGTCTATGTACTTATTACCATAAACGTTATTACTATTTTTTTTTTTGCGATGGAGTCTTGCTCTGTCGCCCAGGCTAGAGTGCAATGGTGCGATCTCGGCTCACTGCAACTTTTGCCTTCCATGTTCAAGCTATTCTCCTGCCTCAGGTTCCTAAGTAGCTGGGGCTACAGGTGCCCACTACCACGTCGAGATAATTTTATTGTATCTTTAGAAGAGAGGTGGTTTCACCATGTTGGCCCGGCTGGTCTTGAACCCCTGACTTTGTGATCTGCCTGCCTCAGCCTTATAAGTGTTATTTCATCCTGAAAGTTTATTTCCTTGTGAATCAGGATTGCCCCAAATTGCAGCATAATTTAAATAAAGTATTGTCTGCTCACAAGTAAGATGTAGAACAGATATCCTCATTTGTCCAGTCCAGGATGCAGGAGGGAGCTTTGTGGTGACAGCTGACTGTGGCTATCCTAACAGAAACACACAGCTATATAAGGCCCAAAGTTGCCACGGACCTTGCTGGACTTAACAAAGGGGGATGAATGCAGGAATAAAAAAAAGACAAAAGTGTATATTTGGAAAAAGGGGTCGGGGGCTCCTTGCTTCTAGTGAACAAGGGCCCTGAGCTTTTAGCACCCTTCATATTTATTGAGTAAAAGAGATAGAGAGAAGGGGGGTGGGTGTTGGTCAGCAGCTTCTCTCGCTTTACAATGTCTTATTTTTCCTCCCTCTGGTTGATGAAATGCCAGGGTGGAAGGGATAGCCAATTGGACCAAGTACAAGTGCCACTCCAGTTATTCAGCAGAGTGTCCAGTAAAGGTCCACCACAATACCACCACACATCCGTTTGGGGATGAACAAGGGCTGACTGATTGATGAGCTCTTGAAAATTCTTTTTTTTTTTTTTTTTAGAGACAGAGTCTCGCTCTGTTGCCCAGGCTGGAGTGCAGTGGTCGAATCTCAGCTCACTGCAGCTCTGCCTCCCGGGTTTATGCCATTCTCCTGCCTCAGCCTCCCAAGTAGCTGGGACGACAGGTGCCCACCACCTCGCCCCGCTAGTTTTTTTGTATTTTTTAGTAGAGACGGGGTTTCACCCTGTTAGCCAGGATGGTCTCAATCTCCTGACATTGTGATCCGCCCGTCTCGGCCTCCCAAAGTGCTGGGATTACAGGCCTGAGCCACCGCGCTCGGCCTTGAAAATTCTTATGTTCACTGCATCCCTTCAGGTCTCCAAGGAACGCTAAGTTTCCTCCCTGTCGTGAGAGACACGAAGTGAACTTAGCATTGGGCGATGGAAGCTGGATGGCCCTTGGGGGCTGACCCGTAGGGTGCCAGACTTTGGGATATAGCAGAGAGAACATGGCACGACTTATTACTCCAGGCTGTAGAATCCTGGAAAAAAGCTACCATGCAGCCCACACCTGGTTGACTGGAGGACCACCTTAGTGGAAAGGGGACAATCTGGGCCTCTGGCCTACCATGTGCACAAGCATAACAATTGCTTTTGTTTAACATGTGGATGGAATATTTGATCCATTCCAACCAGGCATTTGCATCTTGGTATCCTGTTTTAATTGCCAAAGTTTGTTTTAAGTCTTTAACTTTTATGATCCTCTAGTAAAATGAATGTATGATTTTAGGAAATTACAAAAACCAGTTGAGGCCATCCATCCTTGCTCTTTAGTGGTCCACAGAACGTTTGACCAACTATGGCATAAAAGCTCTCCACTGGGGGCAAGACTCCTGGTTGACACTGGGGTCTTTATTGAAATCTACCTGGATTAAATGGTCCTAGTTTACTAATGCCCAGTCTGAGGAGAGTCAGGAGGGACAGAAGTACTTTTCTGAAGTAGAGAGCTGTCTTTGACTTGGCAAGTCCCCAAGGGTATAACAAGGCAAGCATTAAATGCAATAGTTTGAGGTGAAATTGATTTGGTTATGTTAATAACTAGATGGTCAGCAATAGAGCGAGGAAAGAAGAAAGAGTAATAGAATAGATGAAAGCGTTAAATTTTTCTTAGCTTTAGTTTGGTAAGGTTTTCCCCTGGGACTGTGGCCCACGAGTCCGGAGGGCATGGAGCTTTGACTTGGGTATGATGAGTCCATTCCTTTTCCACTCTACAAACAGCAGTCTTGGTGGTTAACAGCACAAGGTAGGGTCCTTCCTAGTCTGGCTCGAGTTTTTCTTCTTTCCACCTTTTGATGAGAAACCTTTCCACCTTCTTCCCACCTTTGATCTTCAGGCTGGTGCTGGTTTACTGGAAATTCTAGGGGGTGGTACCTGCGCTAAAAGACTTTTAGTTTTGAGGGAAAGTAAAGTGGAAGATAAACCAAGTATATAATTTCTAAGAAATTGACCTTTTGTTTTAAATGTGGGGACGGACATCAGCAGTGGACTTTATAGTTCTTGGTGACTTTCTACTGAGGAATTTCCTTAAGACCTATTTTTATTAGTTTTTAGACTAAAGAAGTCAAACACTATTTTATATCTGACAATGCTTCCTGTATGATTGATTGATTGAGACGGAGTTTCAGATGTCCAGACTCCAAGTGCCAGTTCCTTCCCAATGTTCAGCCACTGCGTTGATCCTCCATGGGGGCCTGCCATGCACTGCTCTGGCAAGGTGTTCCACCCGGGCAACTACCTACCTGGGATCGCTCCCAGGATCCGCGTCCCTCAAGCTTGGCCAGAGTCCCCTGTAGGGATGCTCCAAAGGGCAGGACTCAGCTTCCTAAGGGGCTGCCTCGACCATCCGTTAATCACCTTGCTTCCTGGTCAAGCAACCAAGAAATGTAGCAGGACAAGCCGCAGACAAAACCCGTCAGACGCTGAGTTAAAGAGGGAAGGGTTTTATTCAGCCGGGAGCTATGGCAAGACTCACGTCTCCAACAACCAAGCTCCCCAAGTGAGCAATCCCTGTCCCTTTTAAGGGCTTACAACTCTAAAGGGGTCCGCGTGAGAGGGTCGTGATCGATTGAGCAAGCAGGGGGTATGTGACTGGGGACTGCACACACTGGTAATCAGAACTGAACAGAACAGGACAGGGATTTTCACAACGCTTTTCCATACAGTGTCTGGAATCTATAGATAACATAACCGGTTAGTTCAGGGGTTGATCTTTAACCAGACCCAGGGTGTGGCGCCAGGCTGTCTGCCTGTGGATTTCATTTCTGCCTTTTAGTTTTTACTTCTTTCTTTGGAGGCAGAAATTGGGCATAAAACAGTATGGGGGTGGTCTTCTCCTTTAACAGCACAAATGCTTAATTAACTTTTCTTTTGAGACAGGGTCTGTTGCCCAGGCTGGAGTGCAGAGGTGCAGGTATAGCTCAGTGCAGCCTGGACCACCTGGGCTCAATCATTCCTGCCACCTCAGCCTCCCAAAATTTGGGATTATAAGCGCGCGCCACTGTGCGGGGTCAGGACTCCTCCCTGAGAGCCCAGGAGATGGAGCTGGGCTTTCCCTTCCGAAGAGCCGCAGGGGATCGCTCTTTTTACCATGTTGGAACCTGGGAAACTACAGTACCCAGAAAGCTCTGCGTCAAATGACAGCACGGCAGAGCCAGTGAGAGCTCAGATTGAAGGCGCTTCCGTATGCGCACGTACGGTAGAGGCGGGACTCCCGGCGCCCTTTAGTAGCGGCCATTTCGATTGGCTTTAGGTGTGTTTGTGGAATGAGAGGCCTGGGATCGCTGTGGAGGGACCGTTGTGGTGAATGGATCCAGAAGGTCCAGAGTCGTTCTTCTCTCTGCACAGACTTAACTCTGCAGCTCTTTAAGGGCGCCCGCGGCTCTCAACCCAGCTTACCCCACGTGGTCCCATGGCGGCCCCCGCTCTGAGGTTCCCGGTTCAGGTAATTGTGACGCCTTCCGTGCTCTCCGGTCACCTCGTAGTCACACAAGTCCTAAAGCAGCGAGGGAGCGGCATCTGCTCACGGCTCTGCAACCCGGACCTGGCGTCGGGACACTGAGACGCTCTCGGAAGGGATCCCTGTTTCAGACACCGGTGGGATGCGGTGGGGAGAACGACAGGTACAGGGAGGGGCGAGGGCAATGGCCTGGAGATGGACGGATCCGGGAGGATGGAACCTGGGGTCCACAGGCGCCTGTAGGGAACAACCTGTGAGGCGGAACTCCTCCTGGAAAAGCAAAGAGGCTGGGGGCTGTGAAATCATTGCGAGGACACTAGAAATATGGAGAATTTCCAAGAAAGAAGGGACTGGATCAAAGTCCGGGCTTTTAAAGTTCCCCAAGGCCAAATAAAGAACAGAGTAGAGAGAGGATGACGTTGGGGCCCTTTGAGACCGAATCCTTGTAGATAACATTTTGTGCTGAGACACGCAGGTCAGACAACAGTCCAAGGTCACCTGGCTCCATGCACACAAAAGCGTTCAGGGAGGCCTGAGCTTACCAGATCCTATCAGGGACACAGTCCTGTAAAGTCAGCCTCTCCCCTCAGGTCCTTATGGCTGTAGAAGCGTTTAAGGAACGCATACAAGAAAGTGGAGGGTGTGGCCGGGTGCGGTGGCTCACTCCTGTAATCTCAGCACTTTGGGTAGCCTAGGCGGGCGGATCACCTGAGGTTGGGAGTTAGAGACTAGCCTGACCAACCATGAAGAAACTCCGTCTCTACTAAAAATACAAAATTAGCCAGGCGTGGTGGCGCATGCCTGTAATCCCAGCTACTTGGGACGCTGAGGCAGGAGACTCGCTTGAACCTGGGAGACGTAGGTTTCCGTGAGCCAAGATCGCGCCATTGCACTCCAGCCTGGGCAACCAGAGCGAAACTCCGTCTCAAAAAAACTAAAGAAAGAAAGAAAGTGGAGGGTGTTCTACTCCCTCACTGGTCCTGACTTCTATCCACATGTTCTCTAGCTTGTGGTGGCCTGGGTCTTTTTAAAATTTACTTTAATATGGCCGGGTGCGGTGGCTCACGCCTGTAATCCCAGCACTTTGGGAGGCCGAGGCGGGCAGATCACGAGGTCAGGAGATCGAGACTATCCTGGCTAACACGGTGAAACCCCGTCTCTACTAAAAATACAAAAAATTAGCCGGGCGTGGTGGTGCGCACCTGTAGTCCCAGCTACTGGGGAGGCTGAGGCAGGAGAATTGCGTGAACCCGGGAGGCGGAGCTTGCAGTGAGCCGAGATCACGCCACAGCACTCCAGCCTAGGCGACAGTGGGACACTCTGTCTCAAAAAATAAATAAGTAAATAAATTAATTTTTAAAACTTTTTTGAGACAGGTTCTCACTCTGTCGCCCAGGCTGGAGTGCAGTGGCGCGATCTCTGCCCACTGCAGCCTCGACTTCCCTGGTTCAGCCTCCTGAGTAGCTGGGGCTGCAGACGTGCAGTACCATGCCCGGCTAAATTTTTATTTTTATATTTTATTTATTTTTAAGTAGAGGCGGTGTTTCTCTGTGTTGTCCAGGCTGGCCTCAAACTTATGGGATCAAGCGATCCACCCACCTTGGCCACCCAAAGTGCTGAGCTTACAGGCCTGAGCCAGCACACCTGGCCCTGGGACTCTTAAGTGGTGTTTTTTCAGACATTTGATCTGGGAACCTCGTAGAAACCCGAAGGCCAAGGTCCTAACTCCATGACACGTTGTATGGAGGTATTCCCATTCCAGTGAACCTGTGTAAATACACTTAGAAGGTTAACCCTGTATTTTGTGCCAGGAAGCAAAATCCTTAGAGGTAAGACTGATGAGAGCGGGGAGTTAATGTTACTAAAGTTCTGTTTGGCTCCACACTGGAGAACAGAATGTGGAGTTGAGGGAGGAGGAAGGAAGATCAACGTTGAGGCTAATTCCATAATCCAGGTGAGGGTTAATGAACAATTCATGGCTAAGAAGATGTGGCTGGATTCACTATTCACATTTTGCAAAGGGGAAGCTAGATTTTAATATGATGGTAAATGTGTGAAAGAGAGGTTTCAGGTATGACCCCATAGTTTTTGGTCTTAGCAGCTGTACTGATAGAGGCTGTATCAGCTGAGATGAGCAAATTGACAGTAGGCATAACATTCACTGGGGTTATAAGGAGGGTTGTTAAGAATCTGAGATGATTCAGAGACCAGTAAGTAGAGGCAACAAGTCAGTAATGTCCACATAGGTTGGGATATCTGGAAACGAACTGATATTGGGGCCATGCAATATATAGAAATGAACGTGTGGACTAAGGTGAGTTATCCAAGGGTCACGTTTAGGAGGGCACACTTCAGATTAATGTGGTAAATCTTTTAGCGGGCCAGGAAGCAGTGATTAGAGACTGAGGACTGGATTCCTTGCTTGGATCCCTAGCTGACATTATTGTCATTCATAAACACAGAACAGGGAGATAAGTGACAAAGAAGGTAAGCTGTATCTGACAGCATACTTTGTCAGGGGACATGGACTTCCATGGAGATAATAGACATGATATGCATTCAGAAGTATAGGAGTAATTGAGGGAAGGTGACACTTAGACTGCAGTTGGTGCTTATTTCCCATTGTATGCACTTGCCAAGATTGTGACATAACTATGTTGGTGCCTGGGGAGTTTCATTCACCATGGAGTATATGGTGAGGAGGAAATATGCTCATCTGTGACAGTCACTCGGCCTGGTATGGACGACCAGTGGGGCTTGGCTTTAAATGGTGTTAGGTGAAAACAGGAAGGTCATAATTGCTGAGGGGTCAGCAAGTGTGGCACAGAAGTGGAATAGCGCCACCGATATCTGAAGTCATGCATAGTTCTGCGTCGCTATGGAGCCGTGCAAGGAGGCCTTCATAGAATCATTTGAGACTACCACTTCTTTTAGGATCCAATAGAAATGGAATTCTGTGGTGATACTGGATCCTGTTTGAGTTGGCCAAGCATAGTCTGGATGGTGTCAGCCATGATGTCATGTGAGCCCAAAAATGAAGGCCCAGTGTGATTTGACACTTGGATATCTGACGATATTGGTATGTCCTCAAATGACCTGAGTGCAAATTTCTTTCCCACTCTACTCTACTGTCTTTTTTTTTTTTTGAGACGGAGTCTTGCTGTGTCACCCAGGCTGGAGTGCAGTGGCACAATCTCGGTTCACTGCAACCTCTGCCTCCCAGGTTCAAGCAATTCTGGTTCAGCTTCCCAAGTAGCTGGAATTACAGGCACCTGCCACCATGCCCAGCTAATTTTTTTGTATTTTTAGTAGAGATGGGATTTTGCCATGTTGGTCAGGCTGGTCTCAAACTCCTGACCTCATGATCAGCCCGCCTCGGCCTCCCAAAGTGGTGGGATTACAGATGTAAGCCACCACGCCCAGTCCTCTATTATCTTAAGTAATGTAGCCTAAGAAATCTTTCCATCAGTGTGACCAGGTAGAGTTCCTGATTATTATACTTTGTAGTGTGTTTCAATTCCATTTCTATAACCAGAGTTATTTTAAGAAGCCAGTGGCATCCTTCTGAGGGAATTAGGTTTACACCCTTTTCATCTTAGAAAGCTTGCATTATACAATTCCTGGTTACTCTCTCTTATCCACAGTGAAACCCCTCTGTGGTGAGTGGTGTCCCTCTTACCAGTTTGTGAATATATTTTATTTTTAAACTGCTGTTAATGGCATCCATCGAGTATCAGTTGTCATTTATTTTGCCCCTTTACAATATAACTCTAGTGGGAGATTTCCACCCACACTAGTAGAAGAAAAAGGAGGGCATTAATACTTCAAGTTGTTTAAAGGCTAGAGAGGCCAGTGGTGTGTGGCAGTCAGCTGGGGATGGACATGGATATGTACCTGGGAAGTCTAAAGAATGTGCTTTCAGAGAGGGTATCTCTGCTGTGCTGAAGGTGCCACATTGGGCTCTCCATGACCTCGGCCATTCTAGGGGAAGTGCCTGTCAGGAGGGGGTGAACTTTATGTCACAGCCAACACATAAATACCTATTTGTTCACCTAATTATTGGTGGTGGTGGCTGTACCCCATGACCAGTGGGACTAGTTTCTCCTATGATTTAAGGACCTTGAGAAGATGTGTGAGAGTAGATGTGTGGGAGAGAGGGATTGTGATACCTCAGCATAGGGGCCGTTTGTAGTTTCATCTGTCAACGTCATAACAGGGCACAGTGACTTTTGAAGACGTGGCTGTGAACTTTACCCAGGAGGAATGGAATCTCCTTAGTGAGGCTCAGAGATGCCTGTACCGTGATGTGATGCTGGAGAACCTGGCACTTATATCCTCCCTGGGTAAGTTGCCCACACTCACCCCTGTGACCTGAGCTAGTCTCCGTCTTTCCCCCTCTTTTTCTATTGGCAAGACTTTCTCATGTCAGGAGCATGGACACAGCTTCCTACTTCAGTTCTGTGGGTAATGTCTTGGTTGGTAGGACTGAGGTATGCATACTGCCCTCTCCATTCTTGGAGCAGCCCCAATACCTGCTAGTGAGCTCCCAGGGAGCTGTAGGCTCCCAGGGAAGAATTCAGAGTCAAAAGTCTTACAGGCATCTTAATGCAGGCTATCTTGTTTGTCCTGTGGATGTTTGTATGATTTCATCCAGATTTCAGGTTCAGGATCTCATTCATTCCTCTACCTGCTATTTCTTCATGCCTCCCTGTGCCAGGAATTGTCTTCATTGACATTGTCACTGCCTACATAGACTATAGAGTGTTCTTGAAATACCCTCCTTAGAAATTCTCTTCGTAGGTCTGGTGCGGTGGCTCATGCCTATAATTTCCGCACTCGGGGAAGCCAAGACAGGTGGATTACTTGAGGCCAGGAGTTTGAGAACAGCCTGGCCGACATGGTGAAACCCTGTCTCTACTGAAAATATAAAAATTAGCCAGGCATGGTGGTGCACGCTTGTAATCCTGGCTATTTGGGAGGCTAAGGTGGGAGGATTGCTTGAACCTGGGAGGCAGAGGTTGCAGTGAGCCAAGATTGTGCCACTGTGCTCCAGCCTGAGCAACAGAGCAAGACTCTGTCTCAAAAAAACAGAAATTTTGTAATATTTAGTTTCTTGTCTGCTGTCATGTGCTGAGCTGTTCTAAGCCAGTGTTGGCTGTTTCTGTGTTCTCTCTTTCCCTTTGTTCTTACATCATGTATTTCTCTTGTACTTGGTTATCTTGGTGGTGGGATCATCTTCTGTGGTCAGAAGATGCAAATGAATCCCACCTCAGCATTACGGGTTGTGAGTCCCTGCAGAATAGCATCCTAGAACAGTGGGGCATGATGTCAGAGTTTTATTCAAATCATGCCAGAAACCTATTCTAGTTCAGTAGTATTTTTGGGTCCAGACAAGTAGGCACATATGATTTCTGTATCGTCTTTTCTCCTTCATTCTTGTTTTTGGTTTTGTTTTTTGAGACAGGATCTTGGTCTGTTGCCCAGGCTGGAGTGAAATAGCTTGATCTCGGCTCACTGCAACCTCTGCCCCCCGGGCTGAAGCAATTCTCCTGCCTCAGCCTCCTGAGAAGCTGGGAATACAGGTGCATGCCACTATGCCCAGCTAATTATTTTTTTTTTGAGACAGAGTCTCACTTTGTTGCCCAGGGTGGAGTGCAGTGGTGTGATCTTGGCTCACTGCAACCTCCGCCTCCTGGGTTCAAGCAATTCTTCTGCCTCAGCCTCCCGGGTAGCTGGGACTGCAGGCGCGTGCCACCATGCCTGGCTAATTTTTGTATTTTTAGTAGATACGGAGTTTCACCATATTGGCCAGGCTGGTCTCAAACTCCTGACCTCATGATCCGCCCGCCTCAGCCTCCCACAGTGCTGGGATTACAGGCATGATCCATTGCGCCAATGGATCCATGATCCATTACTGGCCTTCTCCATTCTTTTTTTTTTTTTGAGACAGAGTTTCACTCTTTTTTTTTTTTTTTTTTTTTGAGACGGAGTCTTGCTGTGTCACCCAGGCTGGAGTGCAATGGCCAGATCTCGGCTCACTGCAAGCTCCGCCTCCCGGGTTCACGCCATTCTCCTGCCTCAGCCTCCCGAGTAGCTGGGACTATAGGCACCCGCCACCTCGCCTGGCTAGTTTTTTTTTTGTATTTTTTAGTAGAGACGGGGTTTCACCGTGTTAGCCAGGATGGTCTCGATCTCCTGACCTCGTGATCCGCCCGTCTCGGCCTCCCAAAGTGCTGGGATTACAGGCTTGAGCCACCGTGCCCGGCTGAGACAGAGTTTCACTCTTGTGGTCCAGACTGGAGTGCAATGGTGCCATCTCGGCTCACTGCAACCTCTGTCTCCCAGGCTCAAGCGATTCTCCTGCTTGAGTACCTGGTACTCAAGCCTCCTGAGTACCTGGGATTATAGTCATGTGCCACCATGCCCAGGTAATATTTTGTATTTTTAGTAGAGACAGGGTTTCTACATGTTGGTCAGGCTGGTCTTGAACTCCTGACCTCAGGTGATCTGCCCACCTTGGCCTCCCAAAGTGCTGGGATTACAGGTGTGATCCACGGTGCCCGGCCCTTTTCTTCCCTCTTCCCTCTCCTCTCCTCTCTTTTCTTTTTTGAGACAGGTTCTCACACTGTCACTTGCTGTTACCTGGAGTGCAGTGGTGTGAATATAGCTCACTGCAGCCTCAACCTCCTGGGCTCAAGTGATCCTCCAGCCTCAGTCTCCTGAGTAGGTGGGACTACAGGTGCACGCCATCACACCTGGCTATGTTTGCAGAGAGGAGGTTTTGCTGTGTTGCCCGGGATGGTCTCAATCTCCTGAACTTGAGCAATCCCTTTGCCTTAGACTCCCAAAGTGCTGGGATTACAGGCATGAGTCACCACACTTGACCATTTTAAAAATAATTTCTGTAGTGATGGGGTCTCACCATATTTCCCAGGCTGGTCTTGGATTTCTAGGCTCAGGTGATCTTCCTACGTTGGGATTACAGCTGTGAGCCACTGCTCCTGGTCTCTTCCCCATTGTTAAGAGCGTCAGAATTGTCAGTTGTACCCTTTTTTTTTTTTTTAATGCTTTGTACATGAGCTTGTAGTCTGATATTTAGTCCCCCAAATAATCTTCATGTCTCTGGACCCCACATCTTAATTTTACTCACATCTTCATCTGCAGTGGTTTCCAGTATTAGCATACAGGTTTTGTGTTAGCAAATGGTACACTTTGTTAAACTGTCCTCAAGCAGTAGCTGCTGTGTTGTGCTCCTGTTTTCCTTGGCCTGGACAAATCCGTCTCTATAGCACTCACATGTCATGAGGATGTAAAGTTCTGCAGATGAGTGGTTTGCAGATGCAGGAATTGTGGACCCTGCCTTTACTCCCTGTGTTACATACATGGTTGTGTCCTTTACGTCATGAGGCCTCCTACATTCTGTGACCTTTAGAGTCCAGTAATAATAAATAGCACCATCTTCCACCTGAAGCCAACGTTCTGTTCCTCCAAGTATTTCCTTGGAGTAATTCCTCAGTTTGTCAGATACACTTGTGGGTGGTCTGTGCCTTCCCAGCAGAGTTAACATGCACTTCACCAGCATTTTCTTGCTTTCAGGTTGTTGGTGTGGAGTGGAAGATGAGGAGGGACCTTCTAAGCAGAGTATATATATACAAAGAGAGACTCAGATCAGGATTCCTATGGCAGGTGTGTCTCTCAAGAAGGTCCACCCCTGTGAGATGTGCGGCCCTATCTTAGGAGACATTCTGCACATGGGAGATCATCAGGGAACACATCCCAAGCAGAAACTGCACAGCTGTGAGACCTGGGGGAACAAATTGTATGACAGTGGAAACTTTCATCAACAACACAATGAGTACATTGGAGAGAAACCCTACAGAGGCAGTGTTAAGGAAGCATCGTTTGTGAAGAGGTGTAAGTTCCATGTGTCAGAGGAGTCATCTGTCTTCAGTCAGAGTGGGAAAGACTTTTTGCCCAGGTCAGGATTACTCCAGAAAGAGGCCACTCACACTGGGGAGAAGTCAAACAGAAAAACTGAGTGTGTGTCTCCCTTTCATGGGGGAAAGACTCATTACAGCTGTGGAGGATGCATGAAACATTTTAGCACCAAACATATACTCAGTCAGCACCAGAGACTGCTCCCTAGAGAAGAATGTTATGTGTGGTGTGAATATGGGAAATCCTTTAGCAAATACAATAGCTTCAGTAATCATCAAGGAGTTCATGCTAGAGAAAAACCTTATACATGTGGGATATGTGGGAAATTATTTAACAGTAAGTCCCACCTCCTTGTTCACCAGAGAATTCACACTGGAGAGAAGCCGTATGAATGTGAGGTTTGTCGGAAATTTTTTAGGCACAAGTACCACCTCATTGCACACCAGAGAGTTCACACTGGAGAAAGGCCATATGAATGCAGTGATTGTGGGAAGTCATTTACCCACAGCTCTACATTTCGTGTTCATAAGAGAGTTCACACTGGTCAGAAGCCTTATGAGTGCAGTGAATGTGGGAAATCTTTTGCTGAAAGCTCCAGTCTCACTAAACACAGGAGAGTTCACACTGGAGAAAAGCCTTACGGGTGTAGTGAATGTGAAAAAAAATTTAGGCAAATCTCTTCACTTCGTCATCATCAAAGAGTTCACAAAAGAAAGGCCTTATGAGTGCAGTAAGTCCAGTCTCAGTAAATACAGGAGAGCACACATCTGAGTAAGATCCTGTGATTGTAGCAAATGTGGAAAATGTTTACCCGAAGGTCTGCTCTCCTTGGACATTGGAGAGTTCACACTAGAGAAGAGTCCTTATAAGTAAAATAAATTCGGGCAGTTTTATAGCCACACCTCTGTATTCCTTCAGGATTATAGTTAACACTGAATGCCTTACTAGTGTGACAAATATAGGATATTTCCAGAAGTCTGGCTTCATAACTCACAGGATAACTGTCGTAGGAAGATTGCTTGAACCTGGGAGGCAGAGGTTGCAGTGAGCCGAGATCACAACACTGCAGTCTAGCCTGGGTGACAGAGACCCTGTCTCTGTCTAAAATAAAGATATAAATGATGTCCAATAAAGTATGCATATTTGAGCTGTAGGGTAAGTCTTGAATTTTCTTTTTTTTTTTTTTTTTTGGAGACAGAGTCTCACTCCATCGCCCAGGCTGGAGTACAGTGGCGTGATCGCAGCTCACTGGAAGCTCCGCCTCCTGGGTTCATGCCATTCTGCGTCAGCCTCCCAAGTAGGTGGGACTACAGGCACCTGCCACCACGCCCGGCTAATTTTTTGTATTTTTAGTAGAGACGGGGTTTCACCTTGTTAGCCAGGATGTTCTCGATCTCCTGACCTTGTGATCTGCCCGCCTCGGCCTCCCAAAGTTCTGCAATTACAGGCGTGAGCCACTGCTCCTGGCTTGAATTTTCTTATAATCCCATGAAATCATCATCAGAGTCACAATAATGAATTTAATCTATCGCCTTTGTATTTACATGGAGGCTTTATAAAGTTTTTCTCTCTGCTCTCCAGACAACCATTGATTTACTCTGCTTTATAATAGAGTACTTTCCATTTTCTGGAATTTTCTGACTGATGTAATAAAGTGTTTCCTCTTATAATTCCTGGGTGGCGTCCTGCATCATGCTTATTTTGATATCAATGTAGACATATGAGTTCATTTGTTTTATATTGCTGAGAAGTATAGTCTGCTATGATATGTCATTGTATATTCATTCATTCATTCATTCATCCATTTATGGATATTTGAGTTGCTGCTTGCTTTGTTTGTTTGTTTGTTTGAAGACTCTGTCGACCAAGTTGGAGTACAGTGGCATGATGTTGGCTGATTGCAACCTCCACCTCCCAGGTTCAAGCGATTCTCCCACCTCAACCTCCCACGTAGCTGGGATTACATGCGTGAGCCACCATGCCCGGCTGTTTTTTTGTATTTTTGGAAAAGATGGGGTTTCGCCATGTTACCAGGTTTGTCTCAAACTCCTGGCCTCAAGTGATCTGCCTGCCTTGGCCTCCCAAAATGCTGGGATTACAGGCCTGAGCTGTGAGCCACCACACCTGTAATTGATTCTGAGGCTGGGCGTGGTGGCTCACACCTGTAATCCCAGCACTTTGGGAGGCCAAGGTGGGCGGATGACTTGAGGTCAGGAGTTTGAGACCAGGTGGGCCAACATGGTGAAACCCCATCTCTACTAAAAATACAAAAATTAGCCAGGTGTGATGGCACATGCCTATAATCCCAGCTACTCACTCATGAAGCTGAGGCAGGAGAATTACTTGAACCCAGGCAGCAGAGGTTGCAGTGAGCTGAGATCACACCACTGCACTCCAGTCTGGGCGACAGACTCTGTCTCAAAAAAAATTAAATAAATAAAAACATTTATTCTGAGATAATCCCAGTTCCCAGTGTGAAACTATTCCTGCAGTCACTGGAAAATAATAACTACTTGCTTGTAAGTAGATGACATTTTGGAGCTCAGATGCCATGTTTATGCTATCATTCAGATGGCCTTTTTTACCTGTGCAGTAATTGTGAAAGTTGTGGCCGCTGATGTGTACCACAGTGGCATTGGTTAAGTTGCCCTTCCTTTGAGACAGATGTCAATGTGATAAAAGAAATTGAGGGCAGGGTGCGGTGGCTCAGGCCTGTAATCCCAGCACTTTGGGAGGCCCAGGCAGGCGGATCACGAGGTCAGGAGATCGAGACCATCCTAGCTAACAAGGTGAAACCCCGTCTCTATGAAAAATACAAAAAATTAACCAGGGTAGTGGGGGGAGCCTGCAATCCCAGCTACTTGGGAGGCTGAGGCAGGAGAATGGCATGAACCCGGGAGGCGGAGCTTGCAGTGAGCCCAGATCCTGCCACTGCACTCAAACCTGGAGGACTCAGTGAAACTCAGTCAAAAAAAAAAGTTTTAAGTTGCTAGCGAATCGGGACAAATACAGAATGTGAGGTCCCGTTTCAGCCAATGGAAACCGACACAGCGGTAGCGTGGAGGCCTCAGGTTATAAATGACCCTGTCTCCTTAGTTCCGCGTACTCTAGTGGCAAAACTAGTACACTAGTACACTAGTGTACCCTTTCTGCAGGAAGTAAAAATGGCCTTACTAAATAAATTTATGTTCAAGTGCTATTTCTTTACCGCACTGGAGAACAAGCATTTCAAGCAATTTGGTGGCAATCCGTACAGGCACACGTTCTCCTCTGGGGCGGTGTCCAGTCCTCTCTCATGGGGTAGCGCGCTCCCCTACCTCATTGCAAGGTCGTCTAAGGGTAAGAAATTGAGACCCACCCGGTGTGACGAATAAATCCGTACTCTCAGCAATGGAAAAAACAAAAACAAAAACAAAACTGGCCAGGAACCTAGCTTAAAGATCCTCACATAATACAGAGACAACTGTGCACAGACCACGGAAGGAGAAGCTGCAGGAGCTGGTAAAGTATTTCCTTGGTGGGTGGTCAGGGACTAAGGAAGAAGCCGGGATGGTAAAGTATTGGTTAGGACATACCAAGGAGAGAAAAACCGCAGGGGTAGTAAAATATTCCTTAGGATGTCTTCGGAGGTCAGAAAGAGGTGAGAAATCCCCAGTCGGGGGTTGAACCTCACACAAACCTCTGGTAGTAAGAAAAATATTCAGAACTCCCCTTTCCTTTTCAGAGGAAGAAACAATAGCTCCGCTCCTGCCGGTCCCTCCCCTAGGGGAGGGGAAAGCAGAGGAGAAAACAGCAGCATAGGTGGCTGGCAGAGACAAAGGAAAGACCAGCAGAAAAGAAAAAGAAACTAGGAGAGGAAGTCAGAGAGAAAGAAAACAAAAACAGCAAGCGCAGAGCCAAACAGCTAGGCAGGCACGCCAAAGATTAAGTCCCTCTTCCCGAAAAGAGGTTGGGGACCGGCTCCGGGTGGAGGGCATAGGATGTGAAAAGACATAATTCTTGCAATTTGCGGCCGGCATATCTGTCAAGCCGCTAGGCCAATGACTGCCCGGCGCCCAGACTGCAGTCGCGAAAATCCCATTCAATCCAAGAAACTAAGTGTAAAAAGAAGAGGGGGTGGGGGAGTAAAAAGGGGAATCTGGAAAAAAAAAAAAAAAAACAGGAAAAATAGCGCAGGGGCGGGGCCTGTGCGGTGGCCCAGCCCTGCTTGCCGCAGGAGCTGGAGAACTCAGGAGAAGAAAGGGAAACGGGATGAGAGCGCGCGGAAAATAGAGTGCAAATGAGAGAGATAAATAGAAGGAAGGAGTGAGAGAAAGTGGAAGAGACAGAAATCAAAAAAAGGCAAAGAAGGTGAAACTAGGAAAAAAAATAGTGTAAAAGGCAGAAAGTTAAGACATGTTGAAGATTGTGAAAGTTGTAAGAAAAGCTATAAAAGGGAATTTATGCAATAAATATTGTATAATTTAAAAGTAATTAGGCCTCCTGGATGTAAAATTATTATTAAACAGTTTATGTACAAGGTATGTAAGAAAAATAAAATCTACTTTTAATAAGATTACAAGGAGGCATAAGAATATGGATGTTTACCTACATTAAAGGTTAAAAAAAAATTTTGTTTTAAAGGTTTAAGCAAGTTTTACAATGTTAATTGTAAAGGAAATTCTGTGTGTAAAAAAAAAAAAAAAAAAAAAACATACTGGCTAAACTTAAAAGGGTATCATCCAGTTTTTCTGTGAACTGGACATTAAAATTAAAGCATGATAGATTTTTCTTAAAGCACCAACCTGCTCTTTAACAAAAATTATAAAAAGAGTCTGTAAAAGTCTTACCTTATAGTCAGACATTAAAATTAGATAGTGTCTATAAGATTTTATTAAAATTAAGTTTAACATTAATAGCACATTAATATAAAGATAAAATTTAACTTACCTGATATAAAATCATACCAAAAAAACATTGTCGGCCGGGCGCGGTGGCTCAAGCCTGTAATCCCAGCACTTTGGGAGGCCGAGACGGGCGGATCACAAGGTCAGGAGATCGAGACCATCCTGGCTAACACGGCGAAACCCCGTCTCTACTAAAAACACAAAAAATTCGCCGGGCGAGGTGGCGGCGCCTGTGGTCCCAGCTACTCGGGAGGCTGAGGTCACTGCACTCCAGCCTGGGCGACAGAGCGAGACTCCGTCTCAAAAAAAAAAAAAACACACAAAAAACAAAAAAAACAAAAAAAATTGTCAAATATACAATGGTATTTAGCTTTCTTAAGGCCCTAAGGTGGCCAGGTAAGTCACAAGGCCCCTCATCCCCAAGGCCACAGGGAGCAAGGGCGGTGAAGGCCACAAGAAGGCCCAAGACATTAAGGGGCAGGGCCGCAGCATCCCCTGGCCGGCGCTGAACAACAGTGGAGCAGAAGGCGTCACCATGTGGCCTAAAGCCCCAGAATATGCGGCAAAAATTATATACTTAATTTATCTTCCACTTTCCTTTCCCTCGGAACTAAAAGTCTTTTAGCACAGGTACCACCCCTAGAACTTCCAGTACACCAGCACCAGCCTGAAAAGCACATCCTCATCAAAAGATAGAAAAAGCTCAAGCCAGCCTGGGAAGAACTCTATTTTACACCGTTAACCACTGAGACTGCCGTCCGCACAGCTGAGAAAGAAAAAATGGACCCTCCATACTCAAGTCAAGAAAACATCTTCCTCTGAGAATTATGGGTTACTGTACTAGGATCAAGCCCTACTAAGTTAAAGAAAGATTAATTTTCATACACCTTTTATATTGCTTTCTTTATTCTGTTACTAGCTCCTTTTTTATTAATGTAACTAAGTCTGACTCACCTCAGACTATTGCTTTTAATGCTTGCTCTGTCATACCTTGTAGAAATGTAAAAGATCAACAGCTAGCCTTTTCACACAAATATTTATGTCGCAGCCCTCTAATTGACACAGTTATCCCGAGCACTCATTGTTGTAATGACCTGCAGCCAGGACCGATTTTCTGCTCCTATTGCCTGGCAACCTTGTAGTAAATAAGACTACATCCCATAAACTACCCAAGAGCAAAGTTAGACTTCCACAAAAAGGTTTGTGCAGATCTAAAACCCCTCATCTATTTCACTAAAAGGACTACCCCTTCTGTCAGCCTTGTCAATATAACCCTGTCCTTCTCTTTATCACCACCTCCACCTTAACTAACTCTAGACCTGCCCTTAGTCGCTTCTATGGTATAAAAATTAACATAAATAGGCTGGGCGTGGTGGCTCACGCCTGTAATCCCAGCACTTTGGGAGGCCAAGGCAGGTGGATCACCTAAGGTCAGGAGTTCGAGACCAGCCTGGCCAAGATGGTGAAACCCCATCTTTACTAAAAATACAAAAATTAGCCAGGTGTGGTGGTGGGCGCCTGTAATCCCAGCTACTCTGGAGGCTGAGACAGGAGAATCACTTGAACCTGGGAGGTGGAAGTTGCAGTGAGCAAAGATCACACCATTGCACTCCAGCCTGGGTAAAAGAGTGAAACTCTGTCTCAAAAAAAAAAAAAAAAAAAAAAACAGAAAAAAGAAAAGAAAATTTCACTCTCCACAGAAGTTACAGGAAGATATGTATCAGCGAGTGTGAGTGGTCATAACATGGTTAATTTGAATAAGTCATTTTATGACTTCTAGATGACACCCCACACACCTGTATTGATTCAGAATCACTGGACATCTTTCCAGCGAGAAGGGAATAAAATACTATTAACTGTGAAAATAAAATGTACCTACAAAACATGTTGTCATTAAGCAACATTTAGGAATTGAGATGTTTTACGTCCCTGATTATCTTGCTGTTGGTAATTTACGATCTTTTTATTCATGTAACTTAAGTATTTTTCCATTCACTAAATGGGACAGGAAGTTTTAACTCTTGCATTCAACACATTAATGAAATAGTCCTGCAGCTCGCATTTGTAAATCATGTTCCCAAAAGGATAAAAATGCATATCCAAAAAATGTTATAAGGATACTAAATGTCAACTCAAAAACTATGGGTAAGTCTTCTTGTTCTTCACTTTATGTGAGTAAAGGTTTTTTTATCTTATTTTATTTTTTTTGAGATAGAGTCTCACTCTGTCGCCCAGGCTATTGTGCAGTGGTGCGATCTCGGCTCACAGCGAGCTCTGCCTCCTGGGTTCAAGCCATTCTCCTGCCTTAGCCTCCCGAGTAGCTGGCACTACAGGCGCCCGCCACCACGCCCAGCTAATTTTTTTTTTTTTTGTATTTTTAGTAGAGATGGGGTTTCACCATGTTAGCCAGGATGGTCTCGATCTCCTGATCTTGTGATCCACCCGTCTTGGCCTCCCAAAGTGCTTGGATTACAGGCGTGAGCTATTGCACTTGCCCAAGTAAAGCTTATAATGAATGTTGTGAGAATGTTTTGGTTATCAATGAGAATACTTTAAAGAGAGTATGAGAGACAATATGGAGAAGAGATCCTAGGCAGCCCTAAGGGAATTACACAAGATGGTACCATGCCTCTGAGTCCCTCCGACTATGTTCTATATCTTCTTCTGTATTGTGTTCCAATCCCACAAAGCAGCAGCATTTTTCTATTTAACACTTCTTTTTTTTTTTTTTTTTAAATAATTTAATGTGGTATAAGTGTGATTTGGTTACATGTACAGATTGTGTAGAAGCTAAATCAGGGCTTTAGGGTATCCATCACTCAAATAGTATCCATTGTACCCATTAAGTAATTTCTCATCATCCACCCTCCATCACGTCTAAATTGTCTAAGATATTACAATTTCTTCTAAGATTCTGACACTTATCTGGGAATAGTAGTTGCTTATTAAATCAATATTTGCCATGGTGGTTGCGATGTTGACATTCCTGCAGGTGTGGAACAAGACTATCTGATTCTTGATAAATTATCTTGTATTCCATGATCCAACTTCCTTGCTAGGAAGTGATTATCATTTCACCTGTAGGTGCAGTGATAGCGTCTGCATGAAGACTGGAGATTATCTCTGAAACACAGTTGAGGACCAAGATAATTACAAAGTAATTAATGTGGATTCAGAGAGTTATCCATTGACAATGACATAAGTAGCTAGTAAAGTTTCTGTGATGGCCAAGAACACATTAAGTCTCAATGGATAGTAAGTAGAGAACAGTAAGCTCTAAGTTCTGAGATAATTAAGTGAAACTCACGGCTATCATGAAAACTTGGTTAACATGAAATTCTTATTTCAACAAAGTGCATATCCTTTCCATTTATGAGAACTCTGAGGAATAACAAACTTGGAGAGAAAGAAATAGTATGGCAGGAGTAGAAAGATGTGGAATAGAAGGGAAGCCATAGCATATTTGTCAAAAAAAATAAACTTTTCCTCTGTTGTCTGTCACACAACAATAATCAATATGGAATAATTCTGTGACCAGATATGCGGGGTGTTTTCTACCCACACCAAGCAATCCTCCAGTGGATACAAGCTGGGGGTCCTCCAGTTCAACTCAGTCATTATCTACCCGCAGATAGCATCACATCCCCCAGTTTGAGGACTCAGTCACCAAAACTGATGCTCCCATTTCTGATGCCAATCAAAGCCCCAGAGCCTCTGCTTTTGACTGATGAACTATAAACCAGGAATCCCATGGACCCCCCATGACCAGATTTGATTAATTTGATAGAGCGGCACATAAAACTCAGGGAAAATAATTTACTGGTTAATTATAAATAGTACAAAAGATGCAGATAGAGATGCATAGGGTAAAGTATGAGAAAAGCGCTTGGAGCTTCCATGCCCTCTTGCAAAGACTGAAGGTGTCTTAAACAACAGGGCCTTTATTATAACACAAATCAGGGCAATAGGCGGCAGGCTGTCTGAGATTCATGACTGGCAGGCTGGAAAATTCCATCTTAAGAATTCTGTGAGATCCAAAAGATCCCTGAAAAAGGCAGTCCATCTTTTCAGGTTATCAGAAGAGTCCTCTGTGCCAAAAATGTGTCAGTTTCATGGCCTAACTCATCAGAGAGAAAGAAATGAGAATAGAGTGAGTACTGAGGATACTAAAAAATCCCTCTGTTGAATGAAACAAAATCAAAGTTACTTCTGGATCACGATGAGTTAGGCGAATGATGTACTGTGGGCACCTGCCAAGTGGTAAAGGTGAAATGCTTTTTAGAAGAGAACTGTCAGTCACAGAAGTCTAGCAAGAGACCTGGGCAGGTTGAAAAATACTATGTGGTTCCCACATACCTGGAATGTATGCAGCTATTTGATGTATGGCACATTCAATTTAGGCAGATGGCATCCTCATAAGGGGTCTCCTCCAGTGTTAAACTGAAGAAGAAATAATATTGCCTCCACATCTGTGGTATTTTCCTCATGTAAATATTCTGGTAACCAATGAGAGATGATGAAGGCTTTCTCACATTCATTGCACTCAAAAGGCACTTCTTCAGTGGTAGCACTCTTTTATGTAAAGAAGCTAGCATTCCAGCTAAAGAACATTCCCCATTTGCCACACTCATAACACCTTGATCCAGTGTGAACTCTCTCGCCTTGAAGGAGCAAAAAGCCTGCGCAAGAGAATTCCCAAAATTTGCTTCACTTACAAAACCTCATTCCAGTATGAACTCTCTGATGGCGACGGAACGAAGAACTGTGGCGAAATGATTTTCCACAATCAATGCATTCATATGGCCTTTCTCCAGTGTGAACTCTCAAGTGTTTAATAAGGCTGGAGTTTTCAGCAAAGGATTTCTTACATTCACTGCACTCATAAGGCCTTTCTCCAGTGTGAACTCTCAGATGTATAATAAGGCTAGATCTTCGGCTAAAGGATTTCCCACACTGCCCACACTCATGCCTTTCTCCAGTATGAACTCGCTGATGGTGAATGAGGTTGGACCTTAAGCTAAAGGATTTTCCACATTCACTACATTCATAAGGCCTTTCTCTAGTGTGAACTCTCTGATGCTGCAAGAGTGAAGAGCTTCGGCGAAATGATTTTCCACACTCACCACATTCATAAGGCCTTTCTCCTGTGTGAACTCTCAAGTGTTTAATAAGACTGGAGTTTTCAGCAAAGGATCTCCCACATTCACTGCACTCATAAGGCCTCTCTCCAGTGTGAATCCTCCTGTGTTTAATGAGACTAGATGTATAAGCAAAGGACTTCCCACATTCATTGCATTCATAACGCTTTGCTCCAGAGTGAACTTTCCTGTGGTTAATGAGACCGGACTTTTCAGCAAAGCCTTTCCCACATTCAATACACTCATAAGGCTTTTCTCTAGTGTGAAGCGTCTGATGCTGCAAGAGTGAAGAGCTTTGGTGAAATGATTTTCCACACTCACTGCATTCATAGGTCTTTTGCCCAGTATGCAATCTCTCACGAATATGGAGTGTAGGGTTTTGGTGAAATAAATTCCCATATTTGCTGCACTCATAAGGTCTTTCTCCAGTGCGAACATTCCTGTGTTTGTGATCTCTTCTGGGTTCAGTGAGGCAGGACTTGTTCTTTAATAATTTCCTATATTCCCCACACTCATAAGGCCTTTCTCCACTATGACCTCCCTGGTCTTTGTATATATGTATACAAGTGCTCTGCTTAGAAGGTGCTGCCTCATCTTCCCCTCCATGCCAACAACCTAAAAGCAAAGAAACGCTGGTGAGGTACATGTTGACTTTGTTGAGTATGCAGTCTACCTACAACAGTAACTGACAAACAAAAAAACTAGTCTATGGAGTTATCTGCACGCATAGGGAGTTGGGTTCAGGTTGAGGTTGGGGCTGCTTAGCATTATCACAGATATAGGAGGCCTCATGTTGTCAAGGGCATGACTAAATGAGGCAACAGACAGAATAACGGCAGGGTCTATAACTCCTTCATTTGCAAACAACTTGCCTGTGGGACCTTATTTGCTGATGACATGTGAGTACTATAAAAAGAATATGTCCAGGCCACCACAACATGACTAGAGCACGACATCCTTTAGTCAGGGACTGTTAAGAATGAGTATATACATGGCCAAGAAACGTGGCTCATGCCTCTAATCCCAGCACTTTGGGAGGCCGACGCGGGTGGATCACAAGGTCAGGAGTTTGAGACCAGCCTGGTCAACACGGCAAAACCCCTTCTCTACTAAAAACAAAAAAGTTAGCCAGGCATGGTGGCGTGCGCCTGTAATCCCAGCTACTCAGGAGGCTGAAGCAGGAGAATCACTCGAACCTGGGAGGCGGAGGTTGCAGTGAGCCTAGTCCAGCGTGGGCAACAGAGCAAGAATCTGTCTCAAGAAAAAAAAAAAAAAAAAAAAAAAAAAAGGATATATACTTCATAGAGGCAGGGCGTGGTGGCTCACACCTGTAATCCCAGCACTTTGGGAGGCCAAGTGGGGTGGATCACCTGAGGTCAGGAGTTCAAGACCAGTCTTGCCAACATGGCAAAACCCTATCTTTACTAAAAATACCCAAAAAATTAGCTGGATGTGGTGGTGGGCCCCTGTAATCCTAGCTACTTGGGAAGCTGAGGTAGAATTGTTTGAACCTGGGAGGCGGAGGTTGTAGTGAGCTGAGATCACATTATTGCACTCCAGCCTGGGAAACAAGAGTGAAACTCCATCTCAAAAGAAAAAAAAGAATGGGTATATACTTCATAATACAAAATACATGAGTCAATATTGAAGACCACTGCAGACAGAGCAGTGAGAAAAATAGGTGAGATGTGGAGTCCGGATATATGAAAATTAGTCCTGGGTTGAATGTAACAGCAGAAGCGACAAGGTGTAGGACTAATAAATTGGCACTCTCAATAATGGGGAAGGAAAGACATAAAGTGGGGCTACTTCTATTGGCACGGAAATATTGTCAAATAGAAGAGGTATATGGCATAATTTGAATAGAGCCCTGATGTCATGACCTCACTCACATGCTATTCTTCAGAAGAAAGCTGCCCCAAGTCCTTGCTAAGGCTGGACTCATTTACATCTTAGGGACAACCATGGGCTCTTCATTTCACCACCAAGATGAGCAACTACATGGAAACTCGATCATGTTAAGTACTAAGAGAAACATAGGACAGATGAACAGCCAATACTGGCTCAGAACAACTCTGCATTTGATATTCCACAGGAAAGGAAACTAAATATTATAAAAAGAATTCCTTCCTATAAATTTTTAGAGATAAGGACCTGCTGTGTTGGCCAGGGTGGCCTCAAACTCCTGGGATCTGAGTAGCCTCTGAAGAGCTGGGATGACAGGTATTATTGTGCCTGATGAAATACTACAAAAAGAATTTTGAAGTAGGGTATTGCAAGAACAGGCTGTGGTTCATGTACATAATGACCATGTCAGTGCCGGCAATTTGTGACATGAACAAATGTGAGCTAGAGGAAGGAAATGGAACTTGAGAAAAACAGAAGCCTTGGATCTGCACAGTCACCCAGACAGGCAGAGGACAACCAAGGTGGGATACATTAGGGTGACTTTAAGACTCCTGACCCTGACTCCTTCTCTGGAAGCCTGCAACAAAGCAGGCTGGAGCTGCTTAAGGAAAGGAGAGTAAGTACACCTCAGTCCAACCAACAACAGAACCTCTCCAGAGAACTGGAGAATGAAGCTGTATCCATGGTCCTGATGTGAGAAAGCGATAAGGCATAAAGGAGAGGGGCAGAGACTAACTCAGGTCACAGGTGAATATGAGTACCTTACCCAGGGAGGATATAAGTGTCAAGGTCTCCAGCATCACGTCATGGTACAGGCATCTCTGAGCCTCATTAAGAAGACTCCATTCCTCCAGGGAAAAGTTTACAGCCACGTCTTCAAAGGTCACACTGCTCTGTCATGATGGGGATAGATGAAACCACAAATGGCCCCTATGCTGAAGACCCACAATCCACTTCCCCAACATATCTACCCTTGCCCATCCTCCTCCCAGGATCCCCAACTCAGAAGAGAAACTTTGCCCACTAGTGCCACTATGTCCTCATGGGACCATTAATCATGACACATAGCCATCAGCAACAAGACGCAGATAAGCAAACAGGTATCTCTGCTGTGGTCCTGAAATAAAGGGTTTCATCCTCTCCTTTCTAGCAATTCCCCTGGTAGAGCAAAGGTCACGTGAATCCCAATGCAGTGCCTGAGGCCTTTCAAACATAATCTTTATGTACATACACATCCTTCACATCTTTGGACACCACAGACACATGCCAATTGCCGCCACTACCTAACTGCCCACACCATAGGCCTCTCTCTGGTCTTGCCAGAAGTTAAAGTATTTTAATCACCCTTTCTTCTACTGGTAAGAGTAGGAGTCTCACCCTAGGGTTATGGTGATGGCCAAACACACAACACCTGACGCTGAACACAAGTCATCAAGAAAGTTCATTAATCAAATATGCTCACAGCTTGAAAGAAGAGGACACCACTCACCACAGACAGCCACATGGGGGTTGAACTATGCATAAGAGAGAGCGGCCAGGTGCGGTGGTGCACACCTGTAATCCCAGCACTTTGGGAGGCCGAGGCAGGTGGATCACCTGAGGTCAGGAGTTCGAGACCAGCCTGAACAACAAGGTGTAACCCCGTCTCTACTAAAATACAAAAATTAGCCGGATGTGGTGGCATGCACCTGTAGTCCCAGCTACTCAGGAGGCTGAGACAGGAGAATCTCTCGAACCCGGGAGATGGAGGTTGCAGTAAGCCCAGATGGCGCCACTGCCTCCAGCCTGGGCAATGGAGCGAGACTCTGTCTCAAAAAAGAAAAGACAGAGAGTGCAACCAGGGACTGTGGTATGTAAGCTTTGCTCAATCAAGAGGGTGTGATAGTCCCTGATTCCCTTAAAAGAATGCAACTGGCTTGTTTTTATTTTTAATTTTTGAGACAGGGTCTTGCTCTGTCACTCCTGCTGGAGTGTAGTGGCACAATCACAGCCCACTGCAGCCTGAACTCACTGGGTTCCAGCAATCCTCCCACCTCAGCCTCCTAAGTAGCTGGGACCACAGGTGTGTGACACCACACCCAGCTGCAATTGGCTTGTTTGAATCTCTGCGGGTAGAAATCAAATTGAAACCTGCTACAAATAAATAATAACCAGGAACTCTGCCTAGTCCTCTTGATTAGAAGGGTAGTTAGGCTAGGACACATTATCCAAAAGAGCAGAGTGGGGAGGGGGATTTGCACTCAGACCATTTGAGGTATCACCAGACATAAAGGTAGCACATGATACTGGCCTTAACTTTAGGGCTTATACCATAATGTGGCTGACATCATCCACAGTAGTCTTGGTAAATTAAAAAGGAATCCAAAATTACCACAGAATTCTAATGTTTCTCAATAGCAGTGGTAGCCCCAAATCATTCTTTGAACCCCTCCATGCATAAATCCACAGACAAAAAGAACCACTAGCATTTTCAGATATTTATGGTGCTATTCCACTTCCGTGCTGCATTTGCTATCCTCAGAAACTATGACTTTTTATTTATTATTTTTTGAGACGGAGTTTCACTCTTGTTGCTCAGGCTGGAGAGCAATGGCGCGATCTCGGCTCACCGCAACCTCCACCTCCCAGGTTTAAGTGATTCTCCTACCTCAGCCTCCCGAGTAGCTGGGATTAGAGGCATGTGCCACCACGCCTGGCTAATTTTATACTTTTTAGTAGAGTCAGGGTTTCTCCATGTTGGTCAGGCTGGTCTTGAACTCCTGGCCTCAAGTGATCCACCCGCCTCAGCCTCCCAAAGTGCTGGGATTACAGGTGTGAGCCACCATGCCCAGCTGACTTTTTTTTGAGACAGAGTCTGGCTCTGCCACCCAGGCTGGAGTGCAGTGGCCGGCTCTCAGCTCACTGCAAGCTCCGCCTCCCGGGTTCACGCCATTCTCCTGCCTCAGCCTCCCGAGTAGTTGGGACTACAGGCGCCCGCCACCGCGCCCGGCTAGTTTTTTGTATTTTTTAGCAGAGACGGGGTTTCACCGTGTTAGCCAGGATGGTCTCGATCTCCTGACCTCGTGATCCGCCCGTCTCGGCCTCCCAAAGTGCTGGGATTACAGGCTTGAGCCACCGCGCCCGGCCTGACTTTTTTTTTTGAGACAGAGTTTCACTTTTGTCGCCCAGGCTGGCGTGCAATGACGCAATCTCGGTTCACTGCAACCTCTGCCTCCCAGGTTCAAGTGATTCTCCTGTCTCAGCCCCCGAATAGCTGGGATTACAGGTGCCTGCCACCATGTCAGCTACTTTTTGTGTATTTTTAGTAGAGATGGGGTTTCACCACGTTGTCGATGCTGATCTCGAACCCCCGACCTCACGTTATCTGCCCACCTTGGCCTCCCAAAGTGCGGGGATTACAGGTGTGAGCCACTATCCCGGCACCTATGACTTTCTTCTGTCCACCTAACCCCATTCAAAGCCCAGAACCATTGGTCATCAATCTCGGGCATAGTGACTCTCAGAAGGTGACCATATTTGCCTCCATATCTGGTACCAGGCTAAATGAAACACCCCAGGCCACACCAAAGTCATCTCAAAATCTTGGTGAGGCCACAAAGTAGCCAATAAACACAAGCTCCGGCCTGAGTGTCATCTTCCCTCAGCTACTCCTATGCGTCGGCAAGCATCTCAAGTCTATTCATTCCTTGGAAGCATTATGTCACTTGCCAAACTAGGCTGTCAGATATATCCTCCCTTTCCAGTCTGGCCAAGATGGTGAAACCCCGTCTCTACTAAAAATGCAAAAATTAGCCGGATGTGGTGGCAGGCGCCTATAATCCCAGCTACTTAGGAGGCTGAGGCAGGAGAATCATTTGAACCCAGGAGGCAGAGGTTGCAGTGAGCCGAGATCGCACCACTGCACTCTAGTCTGGGTGACAGAGCAAAACTCTGTCCCAAGAAAAAAAAAAAAAAAAAAGAAGAAACAGATATACCCTCCCTTCATGGCCATTTACCTCCCTCACCTGTGTTTCTGAAATCCAATACCATCGCCAGGTACACAAGCAGGAAACCCAATCCCCACTTCCTGTCCAACAGTGTCATCAACATAATCTGAAGGTTGTACCTTCCAAATGTGAGCCATGACTCAATCATCTCGGTCCACACAGTAGTCACCATATATTAGATACCTCCAATATCAACCCTTCCCCAGATATTTGCATCTATGTGTCCAGCTGCCCATTTGATAGCTCCATTAAGTAGTATCTAATACATTTTAGAATCTTAACATGGCTGTGATATTGAGAAATATATATTTGGTCATCTCCTTTTCTGGCATGCAACTCCTAAAATTCACGAAATTCTCAAATTTAAGTGAGTTTCAATGGTAATGAGTTGAATGATGGTTGGTAACCCCTAGATAACTTCAGGATGGAGACTGGTCAGGGAAAAGACTATGTTGGGATTCGAGTTTTGGAAAGTTCAGCCCCCACCGCAATCTCCAGAAAAGGGAGAGGGGGCCAAGGGTTAAGCTGATCAGCATTGGCCAATGATTTAATTAATCGTGCCTATGTAACAAAGCCTTGATAAAACCCCATAAAGACAGGGTTTGGGGAGCTTCCAAATAGCCAAACACATGGAAGTTCCTGGATGGTGGTGTGCCTGAAGATCATAAAAGCTCCGGGTCCCTTCCCCTTATGCACCTCTTCATCTGTAAACTTTGTAATAAACATTCTTTAAAATAAACTGGCAAATTAAAGCGTCTCCTGAGGTTTTGTGACTGGCTCTAGCAATTTAATGGAAGTCGAGGAACCTGATTTATAGCAAGTCAGTCAAAAGACAGGTTAAAAAAAAAAAAAAAGAAAAACACATCCCGGGGCTTGTGATTGGCATCGAAAGGGGTTGGTGGACAGTCCCATGGGTCTGAGACTTCACCTGTGGGATCTGATGTCCACTGGAGAACTACTTGGTGTATGAGGAAAACCATCCACACATATCTAGTCACAGAAGTACTCTGTGTTGATTGTTGTGGGGGAGAGCAAAGCAAAAGCAATTTGTGTTTTGTTCCACTCAGAATGGCCACAACAAACCTCCTGATAGCCTCAGTGAATATTACACCTGCTATCAACTTGCTCATCTCAGTTGATGGAGCTCCCATTGCCACAGCTGCTAAGACTAAAAACTCAGGGGTGTTTCCTGAATCCTCTCAAACTCTCACTGTTCCCATTTAAAAATTGAATTGCCGGGCTGGGCATGATGGCTCAAGCCTGTAATCTGTAATCCCAGCACTTTGGGAGGCCGAGGCAGGTGGATCACCAGGTCAGGAGTTCGAGGCCAGCCTGGCTAAAACGGTGACACCCCATCTCTACTAAAGATACAAAAATTAGCCAGGCGTGGAGGCGCGCGCCTGTAATCCCAGCTATGGGAGGCTGAGGCAGGAGAATTGCTTGAACCCGAGAGGCAGAGGTTGTAGTGAACCAAGATTCCACCACTGCACTCCAGCCTGGGCGACAGGTCCAGACTCTGTCTTGGAAAAAAAAAAAATTGACTTGCCCCTCTAAAAAACACAAATCCAGATCTAGCTACATTGCCTAAGCCACAACTCTAGTCCATTAATCCTTACCTCGACTAGGGCAGTAGCTTCCAGTTTGATCTTCCTCCTCCCTCAACCCCACAGTCTGTTGTCCACTCTGTAACCAGACAGAGCCTATTAAGAAATTGGTAACATCACCTCACCCCTCCAGTTTCCCTTCTAAGTAAGTAAGTGCACATCCCAGTATCAGCTCCTGGGTGAACCTTCCACACGTGTTACATTAGTTGATAGACATGGCAATAACTCCCCATAACCTATATCACTGATGTAGAGTTGGGGTTTGAGGTTTTTCCAAGATCCCCAGATCGAAGGACTGGAGAAAGGCACTTAAGTGTCCTAGAATGTGCGGTGGTTCCTGCCTGTCATCCCAGCACTTTGGGAAGCTGAAGCAGGATGACTGCTTGAGCCCAAGGGTTTGAGACTAGCCTGGTCAACATGGCGAAATTCCATCTCTACTAAAAATACAAAAAGCCAGTTACTTGGGAGACTGAGATGAGAGGCTCTCCTAAGCCCAGGGAGGAAGAGGCTATGCTGCGCCCTGATCGCGTCACCGCAATCCAGCCTGGGTGTCAGAGTGAGAATCTGTCGCCCCCAAAAAAAATTTTAAAAAGACGCCAAGATCTAGACATGGGGGTGAGGATGAGGGACTAGAGCATCCCCTACTTCCTTCTGTGGGTTCCCTAAGTGATTCCATAGCCATGAGGTGTGCCAAAAGGCAGGGCTTTCACAAATGTGTCCGTGCTCAGATTTGATATACTCAGGCTTCTCTGTAAGCTTTTTTTGGCCCTGCCGCCAGATGATCTTGTGGCCCAGTGCTCAATGTCACCTCTTAATGATTCAACCTCTCAGAGCCTCAATATCCTCATCACCGCCTTCAACTCTGTACTTCCTTTGAACATCTTTTGGGAATCCTAACTCTAACACAGATTTCCTTTGTTCAAAACTGTCCATGGCTTCTAGCGACCTCAAAATCAAAGGTCAACCCTCAGCCTGGTACTGAAGAAACAACTCTGCCTCGGCCAGGCGCGGTGGCTCACGCCTGTACTCCCAGCACTTTGGAAGGCCAAGGCGGGCGGATCACCTGAGGTCAGCAGTTCGAGACCAGCCCAGCCAACATGATGAAACCCCGTGGTGGCACACGCCTGTAATCCCAGCTACTCGGGAGGCTGAGGCAGGAGAATCGCTTGAACCCGGGAGACGGAAGTTGCAGTGAGCCAAGATCGCGCCACTGCACTCCAGCCTGGGCGACAGGGTGAGACTCCGTCTCAAAAAAGAAAAAAAAAAAAGAAATAACTGCGGCTCACTCTTCGTTCCCGGTAGACACAAGATGTCCCCGTGTTCCGCATTCTCCTGCCTCTGTCGCGCCTGCAGGCCTTTGCCCGTGCCGGACCCTCGGCCAGTCTCGCTCTGACGACCGCATCAATTGGGTGTCGGAAACGGGGATCCCACCCGCCGGCGCCTCTCTGTCCCTGACAGAGGCCTGGGCTGCAGGGACGCGAGGAGGCGCCCCTAACGATCAGGGGCCTCAGGGTCCGGGTGGGTGAGGCCCGGAGGTCGCAGCGCTCACCTGAGCGGGGTCCCTCAGAGCAGCCGCTGCAGCCATGACTCTGTTGGCGGGCGGGGGGACGTGGGCTCGGCGGTGTTCCTGTGGTTGTCCTGTCCCGGGCTGCGACCAGTGGCGTCGCCGAGCCTCAGATCCGCCTGTGCGCTATGGCCACAACCACTCCTCCCGAGCTCGTCCAGACCCAGAACCTCCACTGGCCTCACAGGCCAAAATGGCTGCCACGGCTAGGACGCCGGAAGTCTCGGCTTGACTTTACGTGCCCCCGCAATGGCGTGTCTTCTCTGAAGCTTCATTGGCTCAGTCACACTTCCATTCCACAGGGCGGATTCTGGGTAATGTAGTTCCCAGAGATGGGCAGCGCTGAAGGTGACTTTCTTCCGACTTTCGGAAGGGCCAAGCTCCACTGCGAGGGGCGCTAGAAAATGGCGACTCCAGGTCCAGATGCCGAGGAGGGTCTCCCATCTTAGAAGAGGCCATACACACATTTCTGGGGGTATTCTGTGCAACTGATTGCCCGCGTGTTTGGAGGCTTCTTATTTCAGAATTTGTGATGCTCGGCTTCTTTTTTTTTTTTTTTTTTAAAGACAGTTCTCTCTGTCACTCAGGCTGGAGTGCAGTGGTGTGATCTTGGCTCACTGCAGCCTATGCCTCCCGGCTTCAAGCGATTCTCGTGCCTCAACCACCCGAGTACCTGGGATTACAGGCGTGCGCCACCACACCCGGCTAATTTTTGTATTTTTAGTAGAGACAGGGTTTCCTCATGTTGGCCAGGCTGGTCTCGAACTTCCGTCCTCAAATGATCCGCCTGCTACGGTCTACCGAAATGCTAGGATTATAGGCGTGAACCACCGTGCTCAGCCCATTAGCAACACTTTTATTTATGCTATATCTTTAACCTATAGATTCCTCTAGAAATCTGATATCAACGTCAAAGAGAGAATAAGACAAATGCTATTATCTATTATGTTACAGGACAATGGCTGCGGTGTTCAAACATGGAGTTTGTATGCACAGGGTGCTTTTACACTGAGATATTTCAAGTGCCTTAAATCCATGAGTTCACCTCTTTGCTGGCAAGTGCTCATCATTGTCAGTGGCATTGGAATCAGAGCAACTCCATCTTGAAAATGGCTGGATAAAATAAGGCTGAGAACTGTTCGGCTGCATTCCCAGGTTAGGCATTCTTAGTCACAGGATGAGACAGGAGGTTGGCACAAGATGTGGGTCACAAAGACCCTGCTGATAAAACAGGATGCAGTAAAGAAGCTGGCTAAGGCCGGGCGCGGTGGCTCAAGCCTGTAATCCCAGCACTTTGGGAGGCCGAGGCGGGTGGATCACGAGGTCAGGAGATTGAGACTATCCTGGCTAACATGGTGAAACCCCGTCTCTACTAAAAATACAAAAAACTAGCCGGGCGTGATGGCGGGCGCCTGTAGTCTCAGCTACTTGGGAGGCTGAGGCGGGAGAATGGCGTGAACCCGGGAGGCGGAGCTTGCAGTGAGCCGAGATCACGCCACTGCACTCCAGCCTGGGAGACACAGCGAGACTCCGTCTCAAAAAAAAAAAAAAAAAAAAAAAAAGAAGCTGGCTAAAACGCACCAAAACTAAGATGGTGATGAAAGTGACCTCTGGTCATCTTCACTGCTCATTATATGCTAATTATAATGTATTAGCATGCTAACTCCCGCCAGCGCCATGACAGTATGCCAATGCTCTGGCAATGTTTGGAAGTTACCCTATATAGTCTAAAAAGGGGGAGGGAACCTCTGTTCTGGGAAATCTCCACCTCTTTTTTTTTTTTTTTTTTTTTTTTGAGATGGAGTCTTCCTTTGTCACCCAGGCTGGAGTGCATTGGTGCGATCTTGGCTCACTGCAACCTCCGACTCTTGGGTTCAAGCGATTTTCCTGTCTCAGCCCCCTGAGTAGCTGGGATTACAGGCGCCTGGCACAGCGCCCGACCTGTAAAATTTTCTATACTTAAAAAGTTGGCTGGGTGCGGTGGCTCTTGCCTGTAATCCCAGCACTTTGGGAGGCCGAGGGGCGCGGATCACGAGGTCAGGAGCTCTAGACCAGCCTCACCAACATGGTGAAACCCCGTCTCTAGTAAAAATAGAAAAATTAGCTGGGCGTGGTGGCGCATGCCTGTAATCCCAGGTACTCGGGAGGCTGAGGCAGGAGAATCACTTGAACCCATAAGGCGGAGGTTGCAGTGAGCCAAGATCGTGCCACTGCACTCCAGCTGGGGCGACAGAGGAGAGAGTGAGGCTCCGTTTCAAAAACAAAAAACAAAAAAAACCTTTCTTGGATTATGTTTAGTATAAGTTGGGTATTTAGTGGAAACCTTATTCGGTATTGGAGGTGAGGGTTTCCAGTAATATTTCTTTCCCCAAGCAATCATTTTCTCAGATTTTCAGTGAGTTGGCTCACAAACATGTTGGACCCTAAGAAATTGAAATCTCAAAGGCAAGATGGGTCTCCTGTTGGGTCCACACCAAAATTTGTAAGTGGGGGAAAAGCATTACCCCTCTGTTAGCCATATCTACTTTTTCTTATCTGAAGCCTCTTTTTGAATCCCTTGGAGTTCCTGTTCAATGGCACTTATTTGGAATGTAGTGACCTTTATAGTTTCATATGATATTGGTGTCAAGACAGTCTTTTGCTGCTGCATCTGCGAAATAACTTTTTTTTATTCTTTGGAGAGGTGAGTTTGAATGCTCAGGAATGTTAATAAAACACATTCTTTAAATCGACGGCTTCTAAAATATCAGAAACTTGAGAGCTATGTTTAATTAGATATCTGGGGGAGGTTAAGTAACCTCACTGGCCAGGCGTGGTGGCTCACGCTTGTAATCCCAGCACTTTGGGAGGCAGAGGCGGGTGGATCATGAGGTCAGGAGTTTGAGACCAGCCTGACCAACATGGTGAAACCCATCTCTACTAAAAATACAAAAATTGGCCGGGCGCAGTGGCTCACGCCTGTAATCCCAGCACTTTGGGAGGCCAAAGTGGGCGGATCATGAGGTCAGGAGATCGAGACCACGGTGAAACCCCATCTCTACTAAAAATACAAAAAATTAGCCGGGCGTGGTGGCGGGCGCCTCTAGTCCCAGCTACTCCGGGGGCTGAGGCAGGAGAATGGCATGAGCCTTGGAGGCGGAGCTTGCAGTGAGCCGAGAGCGCGCCACTGCACTCCAGCCTGGGCAACAGAACAAGCCTCTGTATCAAAAAAAACAAAAAAAAAAAACAAAAAAAAAACAAAAAAAAAAAACAAAGCCTCACTGATTCCATAACATCCCAACGTCATGAGCCACACCAACAGATAATACCTTTAAGTATAAATATTATCCATTTGGTTTTTGGCCAGTTGACAAACTGGTGAGTGCTGTTAATTCAGCTAGCTGTGCTGATTTTAGTTGAGGCAAGGGATTGCTCTTTTTTTCCTTTTATCTTTTTTTTGGAGACAGAGTCTTGCTCTGTTTCCCAGGCTGGAGTGCACTGGTGCAATCTAGGCTCACTGCAACCTCCGTCTCCCAGGTTGAAGTGATTTTCCTGCCTCAGCTTCCCGAGTAGCTGGGACTACAGGCGCCCACCACCATGCCCGGCTAATTTTCGTATTTTTAGTAGAGACGGGATTTCACCATATTGGCCAGGCTGGTCTCGAACTCCTGAACTTGTGATCTGCCCGCCTCAGCCTCCCAAAGTGCTGGGATTACAGGCGTGAGCCACCACACCTGGTGGGATTGCTCTTTCTGATGTCCACAAGAGACACAAGGCTGTAGCCTGCTTAGTATTTTCAAAATTTATCCTTCAGATTTGATCCATCTGTGAACCAGAGAATATCAACATTTTTACATGATGTCTCCTATAAATCCTGTCTGGACACCAACAGCTCTTCTGTGAGTAGAATACAGTGATGAAATATTTCATCTGTTGTTTCAGGAAGTTGCACTGCAGGATTAAGAGGATTACAGATAGAGAGGGCAGTATATGTAGCAAACAGTACAAGTATGTCATAAGAAACCAATCTATTAACGGAAAATTGCTGTGTATTATGTGAATTCAAAAGAGCTTCCACAGAATGAGGAGCCTCCATTACAATTTTCTGAGTAATTGTAAGGAGCATGGCAGTGGCGAAAATAGCCCTCAGACAAAGAGGTCACCCATGTGCTACAAAGTCTAATTGCTGACTGTAATAACCAATAGCCCTACATTGTCCTCCAGTTTTTTGGGTTAGAACACCAAGGGAACTGCCATAGCTTGCACGAACAAAAAACTGCAAAAAACAAACAAAGGAAAAACAGCAGCTAATAATTTGCATGGGCCAAAACGGGGGCTTGTAAGATTTTTCTTTATTTATTATTTGTCCTTCTGATGTCCAATGTATGAGGTTAGGTTGATCTTTCTACAATGCATATAAAGTCTGTGGCATTAGAGAAAAATTGGACATCCAGCTATGGCAGTAGCCACCCAAGCCTAAAATCCCCTTGAATTGTCTTTTTTTTTTTTTTTTTTTTTTTTTAATTAGAGTTTTGCTCTTGTTGCACAGGCTGGAGTGCAATGCTGAGACCTCGGCTCACTGCAACCTCTGCCTCCCAGGTTCAAACAATTCTCCTGCCTCAGCCTCCTGAGTAGATGGGATTACAGGCATGCACCACCACGCCTGGCTAATTTTGCATTTTTTGTAGAGACGGAGTTTCTCCATGTTGGTCAGGCTGGTCTCGAACTCCTGACCTCAGGTGACCCATCCGCCTCGGCCTCCCAAAGTACTAGGATTACAGGTGTGGGCCACTGCGCCCAGCTGGAGATGTCTTTTACTTTTTGGAGTAGGGTATCAAAGAAGTCCAGTTACTCAATCCAGATGTATATGTGGTTTCTCCTTAGAAATTAAATGTTCCAAATCTTTTAGTTCTGTAAGGCAAAACTGGAGTTTTTCTGTAGTTTGTAAAGCAAAACTGGAGTTTTTCTGTAGATAATGATCTCTTTTTGCTTTTTGTTCCAGGAAGTACAAGGAGTCCTTTTTACAATTATGCAGATTGGAGAAGCATAACAAGAGAAATTTAGCTAAGCTAGGTCAGTCTTTAATATGTGTGAAAAATAAGTTGGGCCTTTGGTATAACCTTGAGGCACAACAGTACAGATATATTGATATCCAATCTAGGTAAAGACAAACAAATACTGTTAGGGTGTATTGGTATGCCTAAAAAGCACTGCATAAATCATTAACAGTTAAGATATTCACAGTTTACACGTACGCTGGATAAAAGAGTGTGGGGGTTTAGAACTACTGGTTGATGAGGAATCACAGTAGTATTAATAATAGCTCTCAAATCTTGTACAAATCTTCATCCTTCCCTGTGAGGTTTTGTGTCAGGAAGATGGGAGTATTAGGACTGGTGGAAGGGATAATCAATCCCTTTTCAAGGAAATCTTTGATTATTTGTTTTATTCCTATTATAGCTTCTTGTTTTGAGATGATGTCTCCCTATGTTGCCCAGGGTGGCTTCAAATTCCTGGGCTCAAGGGATCCTCCTGCCTCAGCATCCTGAATAGTATTACCTGAAAAATACCAGGTTCATTCACCTGGTGCGTAACAAATGACTTTCCATGAGAACACAGGTTTTTTGTTTGTTTTTTTCAGACGGAGTTTCACTCTTGTTGCCCAGGCTGGAGTGCAATGGTGGAATCTCCATTTGCTACAACCTCCACCTCCCCAATTCAAGTGAATCTCCTGCCTCAGCTTTTCGAGGCTGGGATTACAGGCACCCACCACCATGCCCAGGTAATTTTTGTATTTTTTTTTTTTTTTTTTTAGACGGAGTCTTGCTCTGTCACCCAGGCTGGAGTGCTGTGGCCGGATCTCAGCTCACTGCAAGCTCTGCCTCCCGGGTTCCCGCCATTCTCCTGCCTCAGCCTCCCGAGTAGCCGGGACTACAGGCGCCCGCCACCTCGCCCGGCTAGTTTTTTTTTTTTGTATTTTTTAGTAGAGACGGGGTTTCACTGTGTTAGCCAGGATGGTCTCGATCTCCTGACCTCGTGATCCGCCCGTCTCAGCCTCCCAAAGTGCTGGGATTACAGGCTTGAGCCACCGCGCCCGGCCTAATTTTTGTATTTTTAGTAGAGGCGAGGTTTGTTGTTGTTGGCGAGGCTGGTATTGAACTCCTTACCTCAGGTGATCTGTCCACCTCAGCCTCCCAAAGTGCTGGGATTACAGGCATGAGCCACCTCACGCAGCCAGAGAACACAGGTTTTGATCAATACTTTTGTTACTTGGCTCAAGTAAAGAGGACACTGGGAGTATTCTCCAAAGCAGTGTCTCCCTGAGGACAAGTAACAGGAGAGTTTTATGGTATAATGGTGATGGGAGAAGGTGCATCATTGCATGTAGAATTGGGGTCCCAGTTGCACAGATGCAGTGAGTCATCATACCAGCACATAGAAAGCATGTTATGGTAATGAAGCTATAGCTCCTTCCAGAGTAAAGACATCAGCATGTTAATAAGGAAAGTTTATTTGGGTTCATCTATACATTACTTGGGGTCTGTCAGGAGCTGTTTTAACCCAACAAGGTGATTGGATTCAAACCAGGGTTTGGAGAGGTACAGGCAGCAGGGGAGGAGGCTATAAAGCAGGTTAATTGCTCAAGTTGATTATATTCCTATAATCCATGGATCTTGTCCCTGTCTGCTTACAGAGGCTGAAACTACAGGTGTGCAAGACCATGCCCAGCTTATAGCTTCCTGCTTCAATGAATACTGTTTAATATTGGGAAGTGGTTTATCTGGAGCCACCTTTATCTGTACTGGTGTGGCCATTAAAATTTTACCTAAGTCTGTAGACAATTGAGACTGTTACCAGAAAAGGGGTCTTGATCCAGACCTCATGACTGAGACTTTTTCCCCCCTCAAAAAAAAGAATTAACAGAATTGACCAAGTTGAGGAAAGAATCTCAGAGCATGAAGGCTGGCTCTCTGAAATAACTCAGGGAAAATAAAAAACAGGCCAGGCGCGGTGGCTGACACCTGTAATTCCAGCACTTTGGGAGGCCGAGGTGGACAGATCAAGAGGTCAGGAGTTTGAGACCAGCCTGACCAACATGACGAAATCCTGCCTCTGCTAAAAATACAAAAATTAGCTGGGCATGGTGGCAGGCGCCTGTAATCCTAACTACTTGGGAGGCTGAGGCAGGAGAATTGCTTGAACCAGGGAGGCAGAGGTTGTAGTGAGCCGAGATCACGCCATTACACTCCAGCTTGGGCGACAAGAGCAAGACTCTGTCTTAAAAAAAAAAAAAGAAAAGAAAAAGAAAAAGAGAAAACAATATAGAAGAATGAACAAAATCTTCAAGAAATATGGGATTATATAAAGTGGACTATGACTCTTTGGCATGCCTGAGAGACAGAGAGAGAAACCAAGCAACTTGGAAAACATATTTCAGGATATCATTCATGAAAATTTCCCCAACCTCGCTAGGGAGGCCAACATTAATATTCAGGAAATGCAGAGAACCCCTGCAAAATACTACAAAGAAGACCATCCCCAAGACACATAGTCATCAGATCCTTCTAGGTCGAAATGAAACAGAAAATATTAAAGGCAGCTAGATACAAGGGACAGGTCACCTATGAAGGGAGCCCCGTCAGGCTAACAGCAGACCTGTCAGCAGAAATCCTACAAGACAAAAGAGACTGGGATCCCATATTCAGCGTTCTCTTTTTTTTAATTTTTATTTTTGAGACGGAATCTCACTCTGTCACCCAGGCTGGAGTTCAGTGGTGCAATCTCGGTTCACTGCAACCTCTGCCTCCTGGGTTCAAGCGATTCTCATGCCTCAGCTTCCCAAACAGCTGGGACTACAGGCACATACCACCACACCTGGCTGATTTTTTTCTATTATTTTCTTTTAGTAGAGACAGGGTTTTGCTATGTCAGGCTGGTCTCAACCTCCTGGCCTCAAGCGATTTGTTCACCTTGGCCTCCCAAAGTGCGGTTAATTCTTGTGATTGCATTATGAAATTCTTGTAGAGCATTTTTCAGCTCTATTAAGTCAGTCTGGTTCTTTCTGATAAAGGCCATTTTGTCTATCAGCTCCTGTATTATTTTATTGCAATCAATAGATTCCTTGGATTAGTTTTTGATTTTCTCCTGTATGTCAGTGATCTTGATTCCTATACATATTTCGAATTTTATTTATTTCAGCCATCTCAGTCTGGTTAGGAACTACTGCTGGGGAACTAGTGTGGTTGTTTTGAAATAAGAAGACACTCTGGCTTTTTCAGTTGCCAAAGTTCTTGTCCTGGTTCTTTCTCATCTTTATTGGCTGATGTTTCTTCAATCTTTGAAGTTGCTGATCTTTGGATGGACTTTTTTTTTGTTTTATCCTATTTGGTGCCCTTGAGAGTTTATGGTATAGTGTGGCTCTAGTCAACTGCCTTAATTTCTGAAGCATTTTAGGGGTCCAACGCTCAGCTCAGGACTGCTAGACTATATGTTCTAATACACAGGGCCTGGTATCAGGCATCCAACTTTGTTCTATGGCCCCTGGAGATCAGAAACCTGCCATGCTGGAGGGTCTAAGTTGTTCCCAGACTACTGGTAACAACACTCTGAAGGGCAGTGCCAGCCCCAGTGCTTAGGGTGGTGGCAGCAGGAGCCATCCTTGTTCCCACATGCCAGCAGCAATGGCAGTGGTGGGGTGTACGTTTATTGGCTGCGATGGAGTGCTGGTGGGTGTAGGGGTGCCAGCCTCCACGTGAGTGTTCACAGTGCTGGTGGTGGCAGCACAACATGGGGGGGTAGGGAAGGGGGTTCCATTGATGTCCCAGTACACATTCACACCAGCAGTGGTGTTAATATGGAGGCAGGGTGCTGGCAGGTACAGAACTGTTTGTACCCTCTGTGCATGCATTCACATGGGTAGCAGCTGCTGCTGCTGTGTGGGGTGTGTCTGCTGGTCTCCCTGTGTAGTTTTGTGCTGGTCCAGGGGTGGGGTGCTGGCAGGTGCGGGCTGGCAGTCTCTGGGATCGCAAATGTTCTGACAGCAATGGTGGTGCGCGAGAAGTCGGGGGGATGAGGTATGCTCACACTGGCAGCTGTAGCGTGACAGGGTGCACATGCACACACATGCTAGTGGAAAAGAGAAGACAAGGTCTACTCGCGTGCACATATGCTGGCAAAGCAATGTTGGGGGTGGCCATAGGTGAATGCGTGCAGGCAAAGTGTCTCAGGGAGGTCGCAGTTTTGGGAAGGTGCAGGTGAGCTGCTGCATGACTATGGGATTTCTCTGCTGCAGTTCACCAGCACAGGAGCTATGATGTATACCCCCACAAGGGACCCCACCTGGGCATCCGAGGTCACACTGCAAGCAGGTGTAGGTAAGCTAGAGCCCTGGGAAAGGCCAGCTGACCAAGGGGTGCTCAGGGGCAACCATCTCCAACTCATTGGCAAGAATGCCCTGCACTGATCAGGTCTGACTTCCCTAGGGCTAAAGTCTATTAGGGAATCAAGGTGAGCCTCGAAATATGGGCGTGTCTGGCTGTGCTCCACTAGAGATACTCCTACCCCAAACTCTCTGGGCTCTGCACTGGCTGGAGTTCTGTCCCTACCGCTTCTCTAAGCAGCTCTCCCTGCCCAGTCAAGTGTTCATGGGGTCATGGAGTCTCCTGCTGGCAGGTTTCCAAAGTTTCTTTGTGCTGAGCTGCCTTTAGCTGGGGGAGGAGTAACACAAGTACCCCTGTGCCACCACCACTGGGACTATATGGGGTCAGACCTGTAGCCAGCAGAAAACTGGATGCTGCCCAAGACTCATACTGACCACTTCCCTGGCTACTCCCTGTGTTTGTTCAAGGCCCTAGGACTCTACAATCAGCAGGGGGCAAAATCAGCTAGGTTTATCTCCTTCCCTTCAGAGTGGCAAGCCCCTCCCAATCCTAGGCACATTCAGAAGCCATCTGTGAGCCAGAGCCTATAGTGGGAAACCTTAGGAATCTAGCTGGTGTTCTACTGCAGGTGAACTGGCACCCAAGCCATAAGACAAAGTCCTTCTCACTCTTCCCTCCTGTTTTCACAAGCAGAGGTGTCTCTCCCCATGGTCCTCACCAGTCCAGGACTGTGGGACTCATGAGGATCATGAAGAGAGACACTGCCTGGCTACCACTGATGTTCATTCAAGGCCCAAGGGCTTGTCAGTAAGCTTGTGGTGAGTGCTGCCAGGACTGGGACACTGTTCAGGGCAGTGGGCTTTCCTCTGGCCATCCAAGAGCCAAGACCTGAAATAGGGACCCTAAGAGCCTACTCGGTGCTCTACCCTACTGTGGTCAAACTGGTATCTAAGCTGTAAGACAAAGTCTTCTTTACCCTTCCCCTTTCTCAAGCAGGAGTCATTCCTGAAAGCCATCACAGCTGGGAATGTGCTGGGTCACACCCGAAGCCAGCATGTCTGAGTCTCACCAGGGGCACATGGTGAGTACTGCCTGTGTACTACTGCTGATTATTCAGGGCCCAATGACTCTTCAGTCAGCAGGTGATGGATCCTGCCAGGACTGGATCCTCCTTTTCAAAGAAGTGGGTTCTCTTCTAGCCCAGGGTATATCTAGAAATGTCATTCAGAGCTAGGGCCTAGAATAGGGGCCTCAGCCTGGTGCCCTATTCTACTGTAGCTGAGCTGGTATCCAAGTTCCAAGACAAAGTCTTCTTTATTCTTCCCTCTCCTCTCCTCAAGTAGAGGGAAGGAGTCTCTCTTGGAGCTGTGAGCTGTGCTGCCTGGGGTTGGAAGAGGGGTATACATTCACCTACCATGTGAGTTGGGCACAGCACACCAAGGCATTCACACAAGAGAAGTGAAGCATTATCTATATGAAGAATTGCATTCAAAGGTGTGTAACAAGCAGTTTTATTCCTAACAGACAAAAACGAGAAGCAATAACATATCCATAAGCAGATGAATTCTTATAGTGATTTCCATAGCATGTCAAATTCTAAGATAAAAAGAATGAACTACTCATATATCATGATTGATGAATGTCAAAATATGCATCCCTGCTATGTGAAATAAAAATAATAATAAAGAAAAAATAAGAACATCAAAATAAACAGGACTCAGGAGAGCACTCAGGTATGAAAAGAGGAAACATGTTATATCAGTCATATAACATTTCAGAAAATTGACACTAATCTACTGTTAAGCAAATATTGTAATTCAGTGATTGTCTGGAGGATGGAGAGGCCAGAGAGGAAGACAGTTATTTATTTTTTAAGAGACAGGGTCTTATTATGGGACCCAGGATAGTCTCAAACTCCTTACCTCAAGCAATACTCCCACCTTGGACTCCCAAGGTGTTGGGGTAACAGGCATAAGTCACCATGCCCAGTCTTATAACAGCTTTAAAAATATAATTTGAAAGAACTATCTGTTTTTAACATTATTTTTGATAAACAGGTTATGTGATTCTACATTGACTCTACTAACTCTCATCATGCCCTAAGGGGGGCAACTAGCCTGTGTGATACCAAATACTTATGAGCCAGGAAGATAATTTCCACCTAATTGGAATGCTGGCTGGTTGCAAAGGCCACATCACTGGACTCCCTATCCTCTTCCTCCTACTAATTCAGGGATGGCTTTTTGATAAGCAGCCCAGATAGGCTACAGAAATCCACAAAACCTTTAGATTTACTCTGACAATGACCTAAGCTACACTAGATTCATAATTATGGAGGTCCTGAAAATTTCTATTCCTGCTTATCCATCACAGACATAGTGACTGAATCATTGTGGATGCCTTTTTTAAAAAAGTGTATCCCAACTATTCTGTTGCAGTCTGCTTTATTACCTAGAAATGCTAATTCTATAAAAATTATTTGTGGACTGGGCATGGTGGCTCACACCTGTAATCCTAGTGCTTTCAAGGGCGTATGCTAGAGGATTAGTTGAGGCCAGGAGTTGAACATCAGTCAGGGTAAAATAGCAAAACCCTATCTCTATAAAAAATTCTTAAATTACCTGGGCTAATCTCAGGTACTCGGGAGGCTGAGGCAGGAGGATCACTTGAGCCCAGCAGTTTGAGGCCGCAGTGAGGTATGACCATGCCAGTGTATTCCAGCCTGAGTTTCAGAGTGACATCATGTCCCTAAAAAAGTAAAAATTAAAGAATTATGATTTCTTCCTCCAGGCTTATAATGTAGGACACTATCCTACAGAATTCTGGACTTCAGGACACATGAATGCACTATAGGACTTGAGAAGAGATTTCCCTCACCAGTACTAAGCAGAATGCAATATCCCTTATAAACAAGAGAATAATTTTGTGCTGTTCTCAGAAGCACCAAAGTGTGTCACAAAAACTGTCCCTTACTCAGGTTAATTTATGAAAACACATATTGCAATATTTGGTCTAAAAATAAAGATCACAAAGCCCTGAAGTCTTTCTTTGGAGGACTCAGGCAGCCATCCAAACTAGGCCACAAATGTAGAGCTATATTCTGCCTTCATACTGTCCCCTAAGAGTCACACAGTTTAGTAATCCCAACAAACCTTCATGGTACCAGAACCATGTTGTATCTAAGCCACACAATGCAGTAAATATACAATTCACACAATACAGTCAACACAATTCCCAAGATTGAAGGAAGCTTAAATAAGGACTTCATCATAGCAGAAACTAGAACAATGAGAGGGAGCTTGTACTTGGGTTGGTGAGTTAGAGGCTAGAAAATTCCATCTTAAGAATCGTGAGAATCATGAGATTCCTAGGAAAGACGGCCCATCTTGTCAGGTAATCAGAAAAATTCTCTAGGCCAAGCTTGTCCAAGCCACAGCTTGTGGGCCGCATGTATCTCAGGGCAGCTTTGAATGCAGCCCAACACAAATTTGTAAACTTTCTTAAAACATTATGAGGGGTTTTGTGTGATTTTTTTTTTTTTTAAATTCATCAGCTATCATTAGTGTCAATGTATTTTATATGTGGCACAAGACAATTCTTCCAATGTGGACCAAAAAAGCCAAAAGATTGGACACTTCTGCTCTAGGCCAAAACTGAGTCAGGTCCATGACCCAACTCCTCATAGAGAAATGAGAAAGGAATGAGTACAGAGGCTACTCAAAAATCCCACTGCTGAATGGGAGACAACTTGAACTTTTTTTCTGGAATATGATGGAGTGCATGAGTGATGCACTATAGGTATCTGCCAAGTGGTAGAGGTGAAATGGCTTTTGCCAGAGACCTAAGAATGCAATAAATCTGGCAAGGACATACGCAAGATGAGAAATGCAATACAGCTTCAGTATACCTGGAATTTATGCAGCTATTGGACATATGACATTCAATATAGGTTGATGGCGTCCTCATAAGGGCTCTCCCCCACAGTTACACTGGACAAGAAGTAATATTCCCACACACCTATGTTATTTTTCTCCTGTCAACATTCTGGTATCCAATGAAAGAAAAGTGACGCCTTCATCAAATTCTCTGCACTCAAAAGGCACTTCCACAGCAGGAGCTTGTCTGTGCATAATAAAGTTAGACATTTAGACAAAGAATGTGCCACATTTGTCACACCATAGAGCCTTGATCCAGTGTGAACTCTGATCTTGAAGGAGCATAGAGGTTTGACTAATCAATTTTCCAAATTTACTTCACTGAGAAGGGCTTTCTCTAGTGTGAACTTGCAGGGCAGAGCTTCTGGTAAATGTCTTTCCACATCTGCTACACTGTTGAGGCCTTTCTCTAGTATGAACTCTCCTGTGCTTAATGAGACCAGAGTTTTCCCACAAAGGATTTTCTACTCGCTGCTCTCATAAGGCTTTGTCCAGTGTGAATTCTTATGAACATGAAGCACAGAGCTGTACGGAAATGATTTCTCACATTTATTATACATTTATATGGCCTTTCTCCATTGTAAATTCTCTGATGAATAGTAATGCAGCTTTTCTGGTTAATTTCACAAATTCCTTACAGTCATATGGCCTTTCTCAACTGTGAACTCAGTAGTGTTCAGTGAGGTGGGACTTCTTGTTAAGTAATTTCCCAAATTCCCCATAACTATAGGGTCTTTCTCCAGTGTGATCCTTCTGGTATTTAGTGAGGCAAAACTTCTATGTACAGGATTTCATACCTTCTCTACACTCACAAAGCCTTTCCCGAGTGTGATCTTGCTATTGTTGAATGAGGCCAACTTTTTGGTTAGATGATTTTGCACATTCTCCACACTCATAAGCACTTTCCGGTGTGATCTCACGAATGGTGAATGAGGGTGCCCTTTTAACCAACAGATTTGCCAAATTTTCAACATTCATGATGTCTTTCTCCTGTGTGAACTCGTTGATGTTTAATGAGGTTTCCCTTCTGACGAAAACACTTTCCACATTCTCCACACTCATGTGGCCTTTCTCCAGAGTGAATTTGCTGATGTCGAATGAGACTGCCCTTTTGATGAAAACATTTCCCACATTCTCCACACTCATGTGGCCTTTCTCCAGAGTGGATCTGCTGATGTTGAATGAGACTGCCCTTTTGATGAAAACATTTCCCACATTCTCTACACTCGTATGGCCTTTCTCCGGTGTGAACTCTCTGGTGTTCAGTGAGGTGTGACTTGTACCTAAATGACTTCCTACATTCTTTACACTCATAGGGTCTTTCTCCAGTGTGAACTCTCTGGTGTTCCTTTAGGTGGGAGTTGCTCCTAAATAACTTCCCACATGCCGTACACTCAAAAGGCCTTTCTCCAGTGTGAACTCGCTGATGCTGAATGAGGTTGCACTTGTGATTAAATGATTTCCCACATTCTCCACACTGATAAGGTCTTTCTCCAGTGTGAACTCGCTGGTGGTGAACAAGGCTGCGCTTATGGCTAAAAGATTTCCCACATTCATTACATTCATAAGGTCTTTCTCCAGTGTGAACTCGCTGATGGTCAACAAGACTGTGCTTATGACTAAAAGATTTATCACATTCTCCACACTCATAAGGTCTTTCTCCAGTGTGAACTCTCTGGTGTTCAGTGAGGTGGGCCTTATACCAAAATGATTCATCACACTGTCCACACTGATAAGGTCTTTTTCCAGTGTGAACTTTCTGGTGATTATTGAAACTATTACTTTTGCTAGTGAATTTCCCAGAATCACTGCATACATAAGGTCCTTCTCCAGGGAGAAGTCTCTGGTGAAGGACAAGTGAGTGTTTGTTGCTGAAGGGTACTGTGGACTCTCCACAGATGTAATGAGTTTTTCCACCCTGAAGGGGTATCCCATGCTTAGTTTCAAAGTTTGACTTCCCTGAAGCGTGAATGTCCTCTTGTTGGAGTAATCTCAAGCTGGACAAAAAGTCTTTCCCAACCTCATGAAAGATAAATGGCTCATGTGACACATGGAATTTATAGTTCTTTACAAATGATGTTCCCTTGGCATTGCTTCTGTACGATTTCTCTCCTATGTGCCGCTTCTGTTCTTGATGATGCTTTGCATCGTCATCCAATGTTTTTTCACGTGCCCGAAACCCATTCAATTTCTGATTGTGTTGTGTTCCCTGGTGTAAGATATCTCCCAGGAGAGGGCCACACATTCCCCAGAGGTGGACCTTCTTGGTACATACACCTGTCCAATGTGTCCTGAGTGGGGACTCTTGTTGTATAGAAAGGGTCTGCTTAGAAGGTGGCTCATCTTTTGCTCCATACCAACAACCTAAAAGAAATAAAATGCTGGTAAAATGCAAGGTACTTCTGAAGGAAAGTATTACTAAGCCATACCTGATCAATGGCTGCTTTGTTGTACTTATATTTACTTGGGCCTATACACATCCTTTTATATAGCATCCACATGCTTTATGAAGGTCCTTTAGATGTTTTCACAGGAAGGAATTGTAGACCTTGCCTCTACTTCCTGTAGTGTATGTATTGTTGGTTCCTTCACATCATGTGGCCCCCTCCATTCTATAATGATTCTAACCCAGTAATTGGAAGAAGACTTGTCTTCAACTTAAAGGCAACATTCTGTTTCTGCAATTATTTCCATGGAGTAATACCTCTGTTAGATATACCTGTTTGTGTGTCACATGAAAATATGAGTACAACAAAGCAGCTGTTGGTCAGGTATAGCTTAGCAATGTGTACACACTTCCTAATACAAAACTGATATGCCAGTATTGGAGTCCGCTGCAGATGGAAATGTGAGAAAAATGGGTGACAGGTGGGATCCAGAGATGTGAAGATTAGTCCTGGGCTGGCATCAGAGTAGAAGTGACAGGGTATAGAACGGTGAAGTCTGAAACCCTCAAGAATGGGGAAGACAGAAACAGCATATGGCTAGTCATGTTGCTAGGTAAATACTTGTGAAATCGGAGAGCTTCTAGTATGACTTTCCTAAATCCCTAATGTTATATCTTACTCCAGGGTGTTACTCCTCAGAGGTGGCCTCCCTCTGGGCCCATCATGAACCCGGGTTTAGCTGCAACTTCTGCATCACTGAGAACTCTCAGTCCCACTGCAAAGATACACATGGAATTTACATGGGAAATGGATGACATAAAGAATAAGAGAAAGACAAGAGAAAAGAACAGCCAATAGTTCAGAAAAAATCAGCACATCATAGCCCATAGGAAAGAAAACTAAATATTACAAAGAGAATTTTTGGCCAGGTGCAGTGGCTCACACCTATAATCCCAGCACTCGGGGAGGCCAAACTGGGAGGACTGCTTGACCCTAGGAGTTCAAGACCAACCTGGGTAACATAATGAGACACCATCTCTACAAAACAAACAAACAAGGCCGGGTGCGGTGGCTCACACCTGTAATCCCAGCACTTTGGGAGCCCAAGGCAGGCAGATCACGAGGTCAGGAGATCGAGACCATCCTGGCTAACATGGTGAAACCCCATCTCTACTAAAAATACAAAAAACTTAGCTAGACATGGCAGCGTACGCCTGTAGTCCCAGCTGCTGGGGAGGCTGAGGCAGGAGAATGGCATGAACCCAGGAAGCAGAGGTTGCAGTGAGCCGAGATCGCACCACTGCACTCCAGCCTGGGTGACAGAGCAAGACTCCATCTCAAAAACAAAACAAAACAAAACAAAAAATGAACAAAAATTACTTAGGCAGGGTGGCATGCTCCTGTAGTCCCAGCTACTTAGGAGTCAGGTGGAAGGATTACTTGAGCCCAGAAGGTTGAGAATGAAGTGAGCCATGATTGCATCAGTAGACTGCAGCCTGGATGACAATGAAACCCTGTCTGGAAAAAAAAAAAAAAAAAAACGGTCAGGGCACACTGGCTCATGCTTGTAATCTCGGCACTTTGGGAGGATGAGGTGGGAGGATCACATGGGGTCAGCAGTCAGAGAGCAGTCTAGGCAATACAGCCAGACCTCATCTCTATTAAAAATAAAAATAAAAATTAGTGGATGTGGTGGCAGAAGCCTCTAGTCCCAGTTACTCCAGAGGCTGAGGAAGGAGGATTGCTTGAGCCTGGGAGATTGAGGCTACAGTGAGCTATGATCGCACTACTGCACTCCAGCCTGGGTGACAGAGTAAGACTGTCTCTGAAAACAAAACAGAACAAAACAAAACAAACAAGATAATTTATAAGGAGGGTCTTGCAAGAACAGCCTATGGTGCAAGTAAGTATTGAGAACATCAATGATGGGAGGAATTCCTAGCACAGGTAGTCATGAATAAATGTCACCTAGAGCAAGGAAGCAGAACCTGAGCATACCAGTCTCCGATCCGGAAAAATTACTCAACAGCCAGAAGGCAAGCAAGGTGGGATGCATTATGGTGCATGTAAAGCTCCTTCTCTGGGAGCTTGCAGCAAAGCAGGTGTTGGGGCTGCTCAAGGAGAAGAGAGGGCAGTGCACACACCTCAGTCCTACCTACCACAGAACCTACCCAGGGAACTAAGAGAGGAACCTGTGCCCAGGCTCCTGAAGTGAGGAAAACAGTCTTGCCATGGGGAAAAAGATGGGGACGGGCAGACACTAGCTGAGGTCACAGAGAAGAGTGTGAGTGCCTTACCTAGAGAAGATATAAGTGCCAGGTTCTCCAGCATCACGTCATGATAAAGGCATCTCTGAGCCTCACTAAGGAGACTCCATTCCTCCTGGGAAAAGTTCACAGCCACATCTTCAAAGGTCACAGTGCCCTGCCATGATGACGATAGATGAAACCACAAACACTCCATATGCTCATCCACTTATCCACCTTTGCCCTTCCTCCTCCCAAGGTCCTAAACTACAAGGAGAAACTAGGCCCACTGGTGTCACTATCTTCTCATGGGCTCACATGGCGATGGTGTACAGCCATCAGCAACAAGAAGTGGGGGAACCAATAGGTTTCTATGTTTTGGTGCTGACATAAAGCAGTCCATGCCTTCTGAGAGCCAATGCCCCTGCTAGAGATGAAGTCATGTAAATCCCAATGAAGACATACTCCTTCTCTAAATACACATCATTCCTTTTTTTTTCCTTTTTTTTTTTTTTTTTGAGATAGTGTTTCACTCCCGTTGCTGGAGTGCAATGATGTGATCTCAGCTCAATGCAACCTCTGTCTCCTGGGCTCGAGTAATTCTCTGGCCTTAGCCTCCCCAGTAGACGAGACTACAGATGCACGTCACCGTGCCCGGATAATTTTTTCTTTTTTTGGTAGAGAGAAGGTTTCACTATGTTGCCCAGGTTGGTCTCAAAATCCTAAGCTCAAGTGATTCACCCACCTCAGCCTCCCAATGTGCCGGGATTACAGGCATGAGCCACTGTGCTAGGCCAAAATACATATCATTCTTTAGATTGCACAGACACATGCCCATGGCCACCCCCATCAAACTGCCTCCCACATTGGCCTCTGCCTCCCCACAAGTTAAAGTATGTTTATATCCTCTTCTTCCTTCTACCAATAAGGGTGGGATTTTCACCTTACAGTTATATTAATGATCAAACACATGACATCAAACACTAGACAGGTGCTATAAATATGTTTACAAATCAAATACACTCAAAGTCTAGAAGAGGACATCCCTCACCATGGAGGACCACATAGGGGTTGCACTATGGATAAGAGTGCATAACCAGAAACTATGGTATGCAAGCTTTTAAAATGAAGAGGGTGTGATGACCCCTGAATCTCTTGGGAGGATGCAACTGGCTTGTTTGAATAACACTGTGGGTAAGGATAAAATTGAAACTCACTACAAAGTATAAGAACCAGGAATTCTGCCTGGTCTCCCTAATAAAAGGATTATTAGGCCATGTTGATTATTATCTGAAAGAGCCTAGTGGGAAGTGAACTGGCTCTCAGGTCATTTCAGGTCATACCAATATCACTAGATGTCAAGGTGGCACATCACACTGGGCCTCCATTTTTGGCTTTATACCACAATATGGCTGACAGCATCAAGTATGCTTCACATATTCAAACAGGATCCAATAATAACACAAAATGACTATTGTTCCCATTAGCAATGGTAGTGCCTAATAATTCTATGAATGCCTCTTTGCATTACTCCACAGCCACGCAAAACCACATGTAACTTCAGATATCCATGGTCTTATTCCACTTCTGTGCTGCAATGGCTTACCCTTCAGCAACACAGACCAACTTCCATTCACCTAATACCATTGCCATTTAAAGACCAGTCCTGGCCAGGCGCGCTGGCTCATGCCTGTAATCCTAGCACTTTGGGAGGCTGAGGTGGGTGGATCACCTGAGGTCAGGAATTCGAGACCAGCCTGGCCAACATGGTGAAACCCCATCTCCACTTAAAACACAAAAAATTAGCTGGGTGTGGTGGTACGCACCTGTAATCCCAGCTACTTGGGAGGCAGGAGAATCACTTGAGCCCAGGAGGCGGATGTTCAGTGAGCCGAGATCGTGCCACTGCACTCCAGCCTGGGGAACAAGAGTGAGACTTCATCTCAAAAAAACAAAGAACAAAAAACAACAACAACAAAAAAAACAGTCCTGGACAGGCACGGTGGCTCACTCCTGTAATCCTAGCACTTTGGGAGGCCGAGGCGGGTGGATCATGAGGTCAGGAGTTTGAGACCAGCCTGGCCAATATGGTGAAATCCCGTCTCTACTAAAAATACAAAAAAAAATTAGCGGGACGTGGTGGCACGCGCCTGTATTCTCAGCTACCGGGAGGCTGAGGCAGGAGAATCACTTGAACCTGGGAGGTAGAAGTCGTAGTGAGCCAAGATTGCGCCACTATACACCAGCCCGGGTGACAGAGCAAGACTTCCTCTCAAAAAAAAAAAAAAAAAAAAAAAAAGTCCTGTTTTTAATCCATTTAAGGCCCAGGACCTACTGTCACAGATGACCACATTTCTCCCTAAGCATATTCAGCACACGTAATGAAACCCCCTACACACTACCAAAATCATCTCAAATCTTTTTTTTTTTTTTTTTTTTTTTTTTTTTTTGAGACGGAGTCTCGCTGTGTCTCCCAGGCTGGAGTGCAGTGGCGCGATCTCGGCTCACTGCAAGCTCCGCCCCTGGGTTCACGCCATTCTCCCGCCTCAGCCTCCCAAGTAGCTGGGACTACAGGCGCCCGCTACCACGCCCGGCTTTTTTTTTTTTTTTGAGACGGAGTCTCGCTCTGCCGCCCGGGCTGGAGTGCAGTGGCCGGATCTCAGCTCACTGCAAGCTCCGCCTCCCGGGTTCACGCCATTCTCCTGCCTCAGCCTCCCAAGTAGTTGGGACTACAGGCGCCCGCCACCTCGCCCGGCTAGTTTTTTGTATTTTTTAGTAGAGACGGGGTTTCACCGTGTTAGCCAGGATGGTCTCGATCTCCTGACCTCGTGATCCGCCCGTCTCGGCCTCCCAAAGTGCTGGGATTACAGGCTTGAGCCACCGCGCCCGGCCCGGCTAATTTTTTTTTGTATTTTTAGTAGAGACGGGGTTTCACCGTGTTAGCCAGGATAGGATCATCTCAAATCTTGATTGCAGAGTGGTGAATAAGCACCACTGTGGCCTAAGTGTCATCTTCCCTCAATTTGACTATACTTCTGCATGTATCTATTTCATGTCTATTCTCTCCTTGAAAGTCTATGTCCCCTGTCAAATCATGCTGACAGGTATACCCTACCATCACGGTCACTCACCTACCTCTCCAGTTTAGGAAGCCCAATAACATTACCCAGGGACCCAAACAACAGATGCAGTCCTCATCTTTCAACCACTGCTTTCTGGTCCCCTAAAATATTTACCACCAGAATCTGAAGTGTGCTCTCCTTATTGTGACCCATGGCTCACTCACCATAGCATACACATTAGCTACCATATATTAGATGTCTCCAGTGTCAATCCTTTCCCAGATACCCCAACCTGCATGTCCATACCCAATTGATGCCTACACTTATTCGTCTCTGACTTTTCACATGGCCAAAACAGTCATCTTGATATCTGCATAATATTCTAATTATGTTTACTACCAACATGCTCATCTCAGCTGATGCAGCTTCCACAGCTACAGCGGCTAAGACCAAAAACCTTGGGCTCCTGATTGCTCTCTTCATGCCCTTTCTTTGTGTATTAGGAAACCTAGATGCTTGTTACAAAATATCAACTTTGAATCCAGCCACATCTCCTTAGCCATGAATCTTAGTCTGTTAATCCTCACTTGGATTATGGCAAAAGCCTCAACTCTCATCTTACTTCCTCCTCTCTCAACCCCACTGTCTGTTCATTGTAGAGCCAGAGGAGACTACAGCCAGATGAAATTGTGGCAACATCACCTCTTCCCTCTGTTCAGTTTCACCTCTAAGTATTTCACATCCTGGTACTAACTCCTGGGTTAACCTTCCAAGTATGTTTATACTGGTTGACAGAAATGGGAATACCACCATATATCCTGTGTCACAGACTTAGGATCCTGGGTTTAAGGTTCCTCCAGGGGTCCCAGATCGAAAAACTTAAGGAAAAAAAAAACAAAAATACAAAAAAACAAAAAAAAAAAAACAGGTACCCAACAGTCCCAGGACATCCCAATCTAAAGAGCATGTGGATAGGAGTTAGGGCCAGTGAGGGAATAACATCCTCCGCTTCCCAGTGGAGGTTCTGCAAGTGCTTCTGCAGCCAGGAGTTCCTGTGAGGAGAGGTACAAGCTACAAGAATGTGTCCCTGATGAGATTTGATAAGCTCTGGCCTCCCTGAACCCTTTCTTGGCCCTGTAACCAGGTAAACGCGGGTTGATTGGCTGAACTGAGCGCCTCAGTACAAAATGTCATCTCTTAGCACCTATGTGATCTATAGAGGTTGAACAAGAATTCAACCTCCCAGGGCGCGAAAGTCATGCCCTGTTTTTTTTTTTGTTTTGTTTTGTTTTGAGACGGAGTCTCGCTCTGTCGCTCTGTCGCCCAGGCTGGAGTGCAGTGGCGCGATCTCGGCTCACTGCAAGCTCCGCCTCCCGGGTTTACGCCATTCTCCTGCCTCAGCCTCCGAGTAGCTGGGACTACAGGCGCGCACCACCACGCTCGGCTAATTTTTTGTATTTTCAGTAGAGACGGGGTTTCACCGTGTTAGCCAGGATGGTCTCGATCTCCTGACCTCGTGATCCGCCCGCCTCGGCCTCCCAAAGTGCTTGGATTACAGGCGTGAGCCACCGCGCCCGGCCTCTGTGTTCTTTTTTTGGCTGGACTTTGGGAAACCTTTAAAGCCTGGACTTTTATCTTGCCCTTCCTTTGTTGGAAGCTGTCCATGGCTTCTAGCGTTCCCAGGGTGAATACACAGTCCCAGCCTGCTCTTCCAGGAGGAGCTCTGCCTCACACTTTGCTCCCGACAAGTGCCTGTGGACCCTAGGTTCCGATCCTCTCGGCTCAGTTCATCTTCAGGCCTTTGCCTGCACCAGTCCCTGTGCCTGTCGCTCTCCTCAGCGCATCCCGCGGGTGTTAAAAACGGGGGCCCATCACGCGAGCGCCTGTGTCCCGACGCCGGGTTCAGGCTGTAGAGCCTTGGGCAGGCGCCGCTTCCTCTCTGCTTTTGGACTTAGGTAAAGATGAGGTGACCTGAAGGCACGGAAGACGCCACAATTACCTGAGCCGTGGGCCTCAGCGCGGCCGCCGCCATCCGACTGGGTGGAGAAAGCGGGTCGAAAGCAGAGGGCGAGCAGGGCAGGTACCCGGGCACGATGATCCCGATCTCGGCCTTGGCGCAGGTCACGCCTAGCGCCTTTAAGGAACTGCAGAGCAGCCTCTGTGCAGTCGGGACAACGTCTCTTCTCCACCTTCTACACGCCCCAGCAACCCGCGAGCTCTTACGGGAAAATACATCCAACACCAATCAAAATGGCCGCTAGTAGAGGACGCCGGAAGTCCCACCTTTATGTTGTTTCCGCGGAAACGCCTTTATTTTGAGCATTCATTGGCTCTGACGCGCTGTCATTCGACGCAGAGATTTCTGGGTTATGTAGTTTCCTCAGGTTCCAAGACGGTTCCCAGGCGGTAAAGAAAGCGCTTCTCAGAGGCGCTTGATTGCACAGAGCGGTGAATAAGCATCACTCTGGCTTAAGTGTCATCTTTCCTCAATTTGACTATACTTCCGCATGTGTCTATTTCATGTCTATTCTCTCCTTGAAAGTCTATGTCCCCTGTCAAACTATGCTGTCAGGTATACCCTACCATCATATTCACTTACTTGCAGGAAAGGCCCAGCTCCACCTCAGCGGTCTGTCCTTAAACTGCGCGTTCTTCTGGGGTAGAGGATAGTCTCACCTAGCCTTAGAACCCGTATTGGGAGTTTTGGAGATTAGCGTCTGTAACTGATCACTCAAGTATTTGAAAAAATATTATTTTAGATTTTGGGGAACTCGAGCTCTCCGATGCTAAACTTATTATTTAGGATGCCCCCAAAGACTAAAAATCCAAATTATCATGTTTTGAACAGTCTTTCAGTCGCAAAATCCCTGCACTGGAAGCAAAGGCTGATAAACATTATTGTATTATAAATTCACATGAATGCACTCTGAGGCATTAGAGTCAGTTTCTCAGTCTGTCAGGGACAAGAGAGAACTAATCCAGATAGGACAAGAAAAGGAAGATAAAGGAGAAATGTTGTGTTGCCTAAAGTAGGAATACACGCTGAATCTCTTGTCTGTGATTCCCACAGAAAACAACTCTCCTGCCTATAAAATCAATCATAGTATCCAGTACATTGAGCAACACTTTTATCTACTTAGTATCCCTTGCTTGAGATTCTAACTTACATTCAGTTAATTCTGGATTAATTTATCTAAGATTTATCAATCTTACAAGAAGACCAATGAAAGAAATGCTATTTGGTAGTGATAAATGGCTGCAGTTTTCAAAGGCGGAGCACGTATGCAGAAGATGCTCTCCACCTGTTGATATTGGTTGTGTCTTAAATCCAGGAGTTCATGTTATTGCTGTGAAGTGGCTATTCTTTATTTCTGTTTCCATTGCAAGGAGTGTTTTGCATAATGAATTAACGTTATGTTAGGAATACAGTTGTAAAATATAAATTCCAAAACTCTTTTAAGAATGACTATGTTGGCCAGGTGCAGTGGCTCAGGACTGTAATCCTAGCACTTTGGTAGGCTGAGGTGGGAGGATCCCTTGAGGTCAGGAGTTTGAGACCAGCCTGGCCAACATGGTGAAACCCCACCTCTACTAAAAATCCAAAAATTAGCCGGGCATGGTAACAGCGCCTATAATCCCAGCTGAGGCAGCAGAATCACTTGAACCTGGGAGGTGAAGGTTGCAGTGAGCCAAGATACTGCCACTGTATTCCAGCCTGGAAGACAGACACTCTGTCTCAAAAAAAAAAAAAAAAGTGAAAAAAATAATAATAATTTTTAAAAATGGCCAGGTGCAGTGGCTCACACCTGTAATCCCAGCACTTTGGGAGGCCAAAGTGAGTGGATCACCTGAGGTCGGGAGTTCGAGACCAGCCTGACCAACATGGAGAAACCCTGTCTCGATTAAAACACAAAATTAGCCAGGCATGGTGGTGCATGCCTGTAATCCCAGCTACTCGGGAGGCTGAGGCAGGAGAATCACTTGAACCGGGAAGGCAGAGGTTGCAGTGAGCTGAGATCATGCCGTAGCACTCAGCCTGGGCAACAAGAGCAAAACTCCATCTCAAAAAAAAAAAAAGAAAAAAAAAAAAAAAAAAAAAAAAAAAAAGACCCGGCATGGTGGCTCACGTCTATAATCCCAGCACTTTGAGAGGCTGAGGTGGGTGGATCATTTGAGGTCAAGAGTTTCAGAACAGCCTGGCCAACATGGAGAAACCCTGTGTCTACTAAAAATACAAAAATTCTTGTAAACCTATCACTGGCCGGGCGCGGTGGCTCAAGCCTGTAATCCCAGCACTTTGGGAGGCCGAGACAGGCGGGTGAGGAGATTGAGACCATCCTGGCTAACACGGTGAAACCCCGTCTCTACTAAAAAATACAAAAAACTAGCTGGGTGAGGTGGCGGGCGCCTGTAGTCCCAGCTACTGGGGAGGCTGAGGCAGGAGAATGGCCTAAACCCGGGAGGCGGAGCTTGCAGTGAGCTGAGATCCAGCCACAGAGCGAGACTCCGTCTCAAAAAAAAAAAAACAAAAAAAACTATCACTTTGGGAGGTTGAACCGGGTGGATCCAAAGGTCAGGAGTTCAAGATCAGCCTGGCCAACATAATGAAACCTGTCTGTACTAAAAATACAAAAATTAGCTAGGCATGGTGGTGCATGCCTGTAGTCTCAGCTACTTGGGAGGATGAGGCAGGAGAATCACTTGAACCTGGGAGGCAGAGGTTGCAGTGAGCCGAGATTACACTACTATACTCTAGCCTGGGTGACAGAGTGAGACTCCATCTCAAAAACAAAACAAAATAAAACCAAAAATTAGCCGGGCGTGATAGCGTGCACCTGTCGTCCCAGCTAGAGGCTGAGGCAGGAGAATCCCTTGAACCCGGGAGGTGGAGGTTGCAGTGAGCTGAGATCGCTCCACTGCACTCCAGCCTGGGTAACAGAGTGAGACTCCACCTTAACAAAAAACAACAACAACAAAAGAGAAGATACCTATGTAACAAACCTGCACATTCTGCACATGTATTCCTTCTTTTTTTTTAGAAGGAATAAAAAATAAAAATAAAAATAAAAAATTTTTAGAATTATAGAATAATTATGTAGTGATTTGATTTAATGGTGGTGACAGAAATAGATCTGTTGAGGCCAGGGGCGGTGGCTCATGCCTGTAAATCCAATGCTTAGGAGCCCAGGGAGAGAGGGTCACAGCGCTCCAACCTGGGTACCAGAACCAGACCCTGTCTCTAAAAAAGAAAGAAGGCCAGGCATTGTGGCTCACGCCTGTAATCCCAGCACTTTGAGAGACCGAGATGGATGGATCACGAGGTCAGGAGTTCGAGACCAGCTTGGCCAACATGGTGAAACCCTGTCTCTACTAAAAATACAAAAATTAGCCAGGCATGGTGGCACACACCTGTAATCCCAGTTACTCAGGAGGCTGAGGTAGGAGAATTGCTTGAACCCAGGAGGTGGAGGTTGCAGTGAGCCGAGATCACGTCACTGCACTCCAACCTAGGCAGCAAGGGCAAAACTCTGTTTCAAAAAAAAAAGAAAAGAAAAGAAAAAGAAAATAGAAATAGAGCTGTTGCAACATTAGTGGATGGTAAAAATAAATAAAATAAATAAATAAATAAAATTTTAAAAATTAAATCTTGATAAAACTTTTAGTAGTGATATCTAAGGAGAGATAGAATTAAGACCAGTACCTGATTAGGATTATCACTCTGATAGTTTTGTCTCTAAAATGAGATTCGTCTTCATTCTTGAGAGTATTGAGCAATACCAGTGTGGATAGAAACAATAAAGCAGATATTTAAGGTAGGCAGAAATGTAAACATACACAGAGAAGCCAAGGTTTGCACTATAATACTTGTGTCTGCACATATGTTTGTTATTCTGTGTTGTGTGTCCCACTATAGTCCTATAAAAGTTGTTAATCTTAGCTAAAATGATAGCAGCAGCAGGTAGACAAATCCTAGGCAGACAGGGGCAGATTCCTGGTGAAACCAGACCTTCAAGCCAAAGACAGTTTAAAGCCTAGCTACAATCCAGGATAAATCCATGGACCAGATTGAGAACCTTTCTTCCTGTCTGGCACACTTTGCTCTGTTCCCCACCCTTCACCTATTTTACATATGCGTACCCTTCCCTAATTGGTTATTTACACTGTTGTGCCCACCTCTGAGTTGTGACTTTGTTTTAACCTTTTTTGCATACTCACAAACCAATCAGCATACACTCCCCCATTCTGAACCCATACAAGTCCAGGACTGCCACACTGGGGAACTGCCTACCTTCGAGTGGGGAGGTCTACTTCAGGTAGGTGCCACCCACTTGGGGTTCACTTTCTGCTGAGAGCTGTTTCATCATTCAATAAAAACTCTTCTCCACCTTTCTCATCCTTCAGTTGTCCAGGTAACCTCATTCTTCTTCGACATGGGACAAGAACCTGGGACCTGCCAAACAGTGGGTGCAAAAGAAGCTGTAACGCAGGAGCCCTCCTGTCCTCTGCTGGTGCCAGGCGACCACCCCATGCAACAGGAAGTGGCAGCAGGGCCAGACCAGCCCAGTAGCTGTGGGTCAAAGTGAGGCAACAGGAACAAATGAGTAGAAGCCCCCTCAGCCACAGAAGTTTCTGACTGGCAAAGAGGCACTGAAAAAAACCTTGCATCAAAAATAAACTAGGCCGGGCGCAGTGGCTCATGCCTGTAATCCCAGCACTTTGGGAGGCCATGGCAAGTGGATTACTTGAGGTCAGGAGTTTGAGACCAGCCTAGCCAACATGGTACAACCCCATCTCTACTAAAAATACAAAAATTAGCTGGGTGTGGTGGCAGGTGCCTATAATCCCAGCTACTCAGGAGGCTGAGGCAGGAGAATTGCTTGAATCCAGGAGGTAGAGGTTGCAGTGAGCCGAGATTGTGCCACTAAACACCAGCCTGGACGACAGAGCAAGACCTCATCTCAAAAAAAATAATAATAAAAAAATAATAGCTGGGTGTGGTGGCTCACGTCTGTAATCCCAGCACTTTGGGAGCCTGAGGCGGGTGGATCACAAGGTCAGGAGATCAAGACCATCCTGGCTAACATGGTGAAACCCTGTCTCTACTAAAAATACAAAAAAATTGCCAGGCATGGTGGCATGCACCTGTAGTCCCAGCTACTCGGGAGGCTGAGACAAGAGAATTGATTAAACTCGGGAGGCGGAGGTTGCAGTGAGCTGAGATCGCACCACTGCACTCCAGCTTGGGTGACAGAGTGAGACTCCATCTCAAAAATATACAATACAGTACAATACAATACAATACAATACAATACAATACAATACGGTTAGACTTTGCCTACAGATATGCAGTTTTGTTTTCTCAGTTGACTATTTCTCAGATATGCTGGCCATGGTGGCATGTGCCTGTCATAACAGCTGCTCAGAAGACTGAGGTATGGGGATCACCTGAGCCTAAGGGTTCAAGTGCAGCCTGGGTAACATAACAAGACTCAATCTCTCTAAACTAAAAGAAAATAACTCCCACCCCCACACATAAACTTGGCTGGCATGATGGCTCATGGGTGTAATCCCAAAACATTGGGAGGCCAAGAGATCGAGACTGCCCTTGGCACAATATTGAGACCCTGTATCTTCCAAAAAAAAAAAAAGTAAAAATAAATTATCAGGCTGTAGTGGTGCACATTTGTAGTCCCACCTACATGGGAGGCTGAGGCAGGAGGACGGTTTGATCCCATAAGGTCAAGACTACAGTGAGTTATGATCATGTCACTCCATTTTGGCCTGTGAGACAGAGTGAGACTTTGTCTCTAAAACAAACAAACCAAAAAACCCATCATCCCAGACAATCTAATATCTCCTTATGTCCACATGTAGTAGAACTAAACATGCCTGTTTTTAGACTGCTTTGCATTTTATTTTATTCAAGCTCCATGGCTGGCTAGCTGATGTGGGTATCTGGCCAGCCTACTGTTCTGTTGGTCCCTGCAAGGTTTCACCTCCAAAGTCATGGAAAATTTCTTGGAGGCTCTTGTGGATGTGTCTTGTCCACCTGCCTTCTCTCAGGTGTCCCATGGATTGAAAACCAGGAACAGGTAGTGCTGGCATAGTATTTTGAGGTTGCTGATGCCATTCCAGTCCAGGAAACCCAGAATCATCATCTTTTGTGGTTTGGAGTGGGTTAGGCTTCAGTGTCTGGTGTCGAGTTGAGGAGGGAGCAGTGAGGATTCTTCACTGTGGCTGTCTTGTATTCTGTGGTTAGGACAGAGATTGGTACCAGAAAAAAATAAGACTCCCAAACTGGTGCAACTGGAATAGATGACCCCTAGTTGCCTTTACAACATTAACATACCATTATAACTCTAAAATTTCCTCCCCCCAAATGTAATCACTGACATTTTGCATGCATGGGCTTTATGAAAAAGCATGTTTATGAACAGAGCTTGTGCATCTGGAGTCCCACCTTGTACATGCTAACATTCCTCTCACATCGTTGGTCAGTCCTTTTTTTTTCTTTTTGACAGAGTTTCACTCTTGTTGTCCAGGCTGGAGTGCAATGGCGCGATCTCGGCTCACCGCAACCCCCACCTCCCAGGTTCAAGCAATTCTCCTGCCTCAGCCTCCTGAGTAGCTGGGATTACAGGCATGCACCACCACACCCAGCTAATTTTGTATTTTTAGTAGAGATGGGGTTTCTCCATGTTGGTCAGGCTGGTCTCAAACTCTCAAACTCAGGTGATCCACCTGTCTCGGCCTCCCAAAGTGCTGCGATTAAAGGCATGAGCTACCACGCCTGGCCGCTCAGTTCTTAAAAACCCCACACCTTTTTCTTTTTTTTTTTTTTGAGACGGAGTCTCGCCCTGTTGCCCAGGCTGGAGTGTGATGGCACAATCTCGGCTCACTGCAACCTCTGCCTCCTGGGTTCAAGCGATTCTCCTGCCTCAGCCTCCCGAGTATCTTGGATTACAGGCGCACGCCTCCACCCCCAGCTAATTTTTGTATTTTTAGTAGAGACGGAGTTTCACTATGTTGGCCAGGCTGGTCTTGAACTCCTGACCTCGTGATCCACCCGCCTCGGCCTCCCAAAGTGCTGGGATTACAGGCGTGAGCCACCATGCCTGGCCCTAAAAACCCTATGCCTTCTATGTTCAGGGAGAAGAGGCATTTAGGGCAAGAACTACTCATTCTCCATTTCTGGTCAGAAATAAAACCTGCTTGCCTTTTTTTTTTTTTTTCAAATTGAGTGTTCTTTTTTTTTGTGACCAACACAAAGTAGGGAAAGAACTCAGTTTATTGGTAGTACAACTTAAAAAAAAAAAAAAAAAAAGCATGTTTAACTTTCCAACTTTCATAATCCTGTCAACTTTTACTTTATGTTCTAGTCCCAGGACTCTTCTCTCCAGACCATTTTACCCTGTCTTGTGCAGACATCTTCAGGTTTCCACCCAGGGTTCAGGCCAGGAGACTTTGGCCTTTTTTCCAAGTGCTACCTTGATTAACCAGTCTAACCATCACCCTAGGCAATTCCAGGTGGAGTTTCTCATAGTATCTTTACCTTCTGGCTTTTCAAATTTATCCAAACTTCAGGAACTACAGCAACTTAGCTTAAGGCCCTTTAATGTTGGGGGATCAACAGGAACTTTCTTTGGTCCATCCAACCTTGAATAGTGTTATATTCAGACCTTTGTTTTAATCCCATCAGTTTTTATTTTATTAATCTAATAGCCATCCAAAGATTTCCACCATGCTGGGATGAGTATCATGATTTCCACCTTTTCTTTTACCTCTTAGTTTCATTCCTATCCATGTTTTCTTTACTTGTCTTTTTTTTTTTTTTTTTTTTTTTGAGACAGAGTCTTGCTCAGTCGCCCAGGCTGGAGCGCAGTGGCACGATCTCGGCTCACTGCAAGCTCCGCCTCCCGAGTTCTCGCCATTCTCCTGCCTCAGCCTCCCAAGCAGCTGGGACTACAGGCGCCCGCCACCTCGCCCGGCTAATTTTTTGTGTTTTTAGAGACGGGGTTTCACCACGTTAGCCAGGATGGTCTCGATCTCCTGACCTTGTGATCCGCCCGTCTCGGCCTCCCAAAGTGCTGGGATTACAGACGTGAGCCACCGCGCCCGGTCTACTTGTCTTACTTCTTTATAACCATTTAAAAATTTCTACCTTCCTGGAAGGAGCTATTTGATTCTCCCCATACCTTTCATCATTTTCTTATTAATTATTCTAATGGTTTTATTAGCATCTGAAAGGCCCATAATAGGAAGCAAATTTGGTAAGATTGACTATAGCTCAATTTTGCAGCAATAAGTTTACATGAGGTGCCCAAGAAAATGGGGTTCCCCAAACCAAGACATTTACCTTGACCTGGGTAATAAACATATTCAGTAGGTAAAATATTCCTATCATCATAATGTTAGTGCCACATGGCTTGCATGGGAAGCATATTAAGCTGGTTCACCTGGGGAGTCCCACTTGGCATTTTAGGTGGAGTCAGACAGTCCCGCTTTGCCGAGTAGACAGACTTTAGAGTAGCTTTTATCCACCCTCCCAGGCTGGCTGTTCCTTCAGGAATAAACTCCTGTGTGTGTGGATGATACATACCTATCTGCAATTGTTCAAGAGTGAGCTGTAGGTCCTACATCAATCCAAATATGTTCTTCCACTCTGCATTATTTAAAACCAAAGATATTTACCCTAAATAAGTTACTCTCACTATCCATGTTAGTAAAAGTTCCTCAGGAAGCTGAGGATACCAGTCTATAAAATGAAACAATTCCTTCACACTATTGATATAGAACCAGGCCTGTTCTGTCCATCTCACAGTATGCCAATCACTGAGATGACAAGTCTTACAGCAGAGAAAGCATGTATTCACAAGGTTGCCAAGTGCAGAGGTGGGAGAACAGTTCCCAAATCTGCCTCCTTGACGATGGGATTTAGAGATATTTATGGAATAAAGAAGCCTGTCGGCCATGCATGGTGGCTCACGCCTGCAATCCCAGCACTTTGGGAGGCCAAGCCAGGCAGATCACAAGGTCAGGAGTTCAAGACCAGCTTGGCCAACATGGTGAAACCCCATCTCTGCTAAAAATACAAAATACTCGGGCGTGATGGGGGGGCACCTGTAATCCCAGCTACTCAGGAGGCTGAGACAGAAGAATTGCTTGAACTCGGGAGGCAGAGGTTGCAGTGAGCCGAGATGGCACCACTGCACTCCAGCTCGGGCGACATAGTGAGACTCCGTCTCAAAAAAAAAAAAAAAAAAAAAAAAATTTGACCTGCTTTATCTCCAAAGTATGCCTGTATAAAGTTATTGATGCAAGACCATATTGTACTTTTGTAATGGATTTTTCCAAATATATACACAAATACAAAGGACTATGTAAGTCCCATGAATTCTTCCTCAATGATCCATTATTATTTATCATTGCATGGTGGTTTTTGACTTTTTTTTTTTTTTTTTGAGACGGAGTCTTGCTATGTCACCCAGGCTGGAGTGCAGTGGCGCCACCTCCGCTCACTGTTAGCTCAGCCTCCCGGGTTCACGCCATTCTCCTGCCTCAGCCTCCCGAGTAGCTGGGACTACAGGCGCCCACCACCACGCCCTGCTAATTTTTTGTATTTTTAGTAGAGACGGGGTTTCACTGTGTTAGCCAGGATGGTCTCGATCTGACCTCGTGATCCGCCCACCTCGGCCTCCCAAAGTGCTGGCGTGAGCCGCTGAGCCCGGCCTTTTTTTTTATACTTTAAGTTCTAGGGTCATGTGCACAACGTGCAGGTTTGTTACATATGTATACATGTCCCATGTTGGCGTGCTGCACCCATTAACTCGTCATTTACATTAGGTATATCTCCTAATGCTATCCCTCCCCCCGCCCTTTTTTTTTTTTAAGACAGAGTCTTGCTGTATCACCCAGGCTGGAGTGCAGTGATGCAATCTCAGCTTACTGCAACCTCCACCTCCTGGGTTCAAGCAATTCTCAGGGCTCAGCCTCCCAAGCAGCTGGGATTACAGTGCCTTTACGCTCGGCTAATTTTTTTTTTTTTTTTTTTTTGAGATGGAGTTTCGCTCTTGCTGCTCAATGTGAAGTGCTATGGCGCGACCTTGGCTTGCCACAACCTCCACCTCCCGGGTTCAAGCAATCGATTCTGTTGCCTCAGCCTCCCGAGTAGGTGGGATTACAGGTATGCGCCACCCGGCCCGGACTATTTTGTATTATTATTTTTTTTTAGTAGAGGTAGAATTTCTCCTGTCTACTAAAAACAAACAGGGTCAGGCTGGTCTCCAACTCCAGCCTAACTGGCAAAACCCTGTCTGTATTAAAAATACAAAAATTAGCCGGGCGTGGTCATGGGCACCTGTAATCTCAGCTACTTGGGAGGCTGAGGCAGGAGAATCACTTGAACCCAGGAGGCAGAGGTTGCAGTGAGCTGAGATCCTGCCATTGCACTCCAGCCTGGACGACAAGAGCAAGACCCCATCTCAAAAAAAACAAAAAACAAACAAAAACCACAATTTCTCATTTTGTTGAACACATTCGTATTGTTTTCTTTGTTTCAGTTTCATTTATTTCTGCTCTAATCTTTATTATTTTATTTTTATGTATTTATTTATTTTTTGAGACGGAGTCTCACTCTGTTACCCAGGCTACAGTGCAGTGACCGATCTTGGCTCACTGCAACTTCCACCTCCTGGGTTCAAGCAATTCTCCTGTCTCAGCCTCCTGAGTAGCTGGGACTACAGGTGCCTGCCCTATGCCTAATTTTTGTATTTTTAGTAGAGATGGGGTTTCACCTTGTTGGTCAGGCTGGTCTCGAACTCCTGACCTCAGGTGATCCACCTGCCTCAGCCTCCCAAAGTGTTGGGATCGCAGGCGTGAGCTACTGCGCGCAGCTATTTATTTTCTTCTACTCACTTTGAGTTTGGTTTGCTCTCACTTCTCTAATTCTTTAAGATGCATTATAAGGTTGTTTATTTAAAGGTTTTTTTTTTTTTTTTTTTTTATAATGTAGGCACTTATAGCTATAAACATTCTCCTTAGTACTTCTTTTTCTGTATCCCACAGATTTTGGCATGCTGTGTTTCTATTATCATTTGTTTCAAAAAACTTTTCTTTTCTTTTTTTTTTTGAGATGGAGTCTCCCTCCATCATCCAGGCTGGAGTGCAGTGGCACAATCTCGGTTCACTGCCACCTCCACCTTCTGGGTTCAAGCAATTCTCCTGTCTCAGCCTCACGAGTAGCTGGGACTACAGGTGCCCACCACCACGCCCGACTAATTTTTGTATTTTTAGTAGAGACAGGGTTTCACTTTGTTGATCAGGCTGGTCTCGAACTCCTGACCTCAGGTGATCCACCTGCCTTGGCCTCCCAAAGTGCTGGGACTACAGGCATCAGCCAATACGCCTGGCCTCAAAACTTTTCGATTTCTTTTCTTTCTTTTTTTTTTTTTTTGAGATGGAGTCTTGCTCTGTCACCCAAGCTGGAGTGCAATGGCGCAATCTCCACTCACCGCAACCTCCGCCTCCTGGGTGCAAGCAATTTTCCTGCCTCAGCCTCCTGAATAGCTGGGATCACAAGTGCGTGCCACCATGCCCAACTAATTTTTGTATTTTTAGTAGAGACGGGGTTTCACCATGTTGGTCAGGGTGGTCTTTTTTTTTTTTTAAATACTTTAAGTTCTAGGGTACATGTACACAACGTGCAGGTTTATTACATATGTATACATGTGCCATGTTGGTGTGCTGCACCCATTAGCTATTATTTACATTAGGTATATCTCCTAATGCTCTCCTGTCCCCCTTTCCCCAGTCAGGCTAGAGTCCTGACCTCGTGATCCTCCTGGCTCGGATTACAGGCATGAGCCACCACATCCAGCCCAACTTTTCAGTGTCTTAATTGACCCATTGGTCATTCAGAAGCCAATTATTTAATTTCCATTTCTTTGTAGCATTTTGAAAAGTCCACTTGTGCTTTTATTGCATTGTGGTCAGAGAAGATATTTGATACTATTTCAATTAAAAAATTTTCAAGTCATATTTTATGGCCTAACATATAGTATTTGAGAATGATCCGGCCGGGCGCGGTGGCTCAAGCCTGTAATCCCAGCACTTTGGGAGGCCGAGACGGGCGGATCACGAGGTCAGGAGATCGAGACCATCCTGGCTAACACGGTGAAACCCTGTCTCTACTAAAAAATACAAAAAACTAGCCGGGCAAGGTGGCGGGCGCCTGTAGTCCCGGCTACTCGGGAGGCTGAGGCAGGAGAATGGTGGGAACCCGGGACGCGGAGCTTGCAGTGAGCTGAGATCCGGCCACAGCACTCCAGCCTGGGTGACAGAGCGAGACTCCGTCTCAAAAATAAAAAAATAAAAATAAAGAGAATGATCCATGTGCTGAGAAGAATATGTATTCTGAAGCTGTTGGATGAAATGTTCTATAAATATATATTAGGTCCATTTGTTCTATAGTGCAGATTAAGTCCATTTCTGTCTGGAAGACCTGTTCAACGCTGAAAGTGGGGTGTTATCATCGTCAGCTATCATTGTGTTGGAGTGTATCTGTCTCTTTAGCTCTAATAATATTTGCTTTTATATCTGGGTGCTCCAGTGTTGGGTGTAGACATATTTACAAAGGTTATGTCCTCTTGCTGAATCGATCCCTTTAGCATTATATATAATGACCTTATTTGTCTGTTTACAGTTTTTCTCTTGAAATCTATTTTTCTGATATGTGTGTAGTTATTCCTGCTATTTTTTGGTTTCCAGTGGCATGAAATACCTTTTTCCATCCCTTTTATTTTAATTTATGTGTGTCTTTATAGGTGAAGTATGTTTCCTGTACACAATAGAGCATTGGGTCTTTGTTTTTATTCATTCAGCAACTCTGTGTATTTTGATTGGAGACTAGTCCATTTACATTCATTGTTATTATTAATAAGTAAGGATTTACTCACGCCTTGTTGTTTTGTGGTCTTCTCTTCCTTCCTGTCTTCCTTATTGTGAAGGTGATTTTCTCTGGTTGTATATTTTAATTTCTTTTTAAAAAAATTTTTGGGCCGGGCGCGGTGGCTCAAGCCTGTAATCCCAGCACTTTGGGAGGCCGAGACGGGCGGATCACGAGGTCAGGAGATCGAGACCATCCTGGCTAACACGGTGAAACCCCGTCTCTGCTAAAAAATACAAAAAACTAGCCAGGCGCGGTGGCGGGCGCCTGTAGTCCCAACTACTCGGGAGGCTGAGGCAGGAGAATGGCGTGAACCCGGGAGGCGGAGCTTGCAGTGAGCTGAGATCCGGCCACTGCACTCCAGCCTGGGTGGTAGAGCCAGACTCTGTTTCAAAAAAAAAAAAAAAAATTTGGTATCCGTTGTAGGTTTTTTGAATGGAGTTTACCATGAAGCTTCCATATAATATCTTACAACTCATTATTTTAAACTGATGACAACACTGATTGCATAAAAAAATAACAAGCAAAGAGAAAAACTAATAAAAACATTACACTTTAGCTTTGTCCCTCAGCGTTTACATTTTTTGTTTCTATGTATAGCTTACTGTACTGTCTATGTCTTGAAAAGTTATTGTAATTGTTTTCGATAGGTTCATATTTTAGTCTTTCTACTCAAGATAGGAGTTTACACATCACAATTACAGTGTTACCATATTTTTTTCTGTATAGTTACTATTACCAGTGAGTTTCGTGCCTTCAGATGATTTCTTATTGCTCATTAACATCCTTTTAGATTACAGAATTCCCTTTAACTTTTCTTGTAAGACAAGTCTGGTGTTGACAAAAATCTTTCAGTTTTTGTTCATCCAGAATAGTTTTTATTTCTCTTTTATGTTTGAAGGACACTTTCAGCAGATCCACTATTCTAGGATATAAGTTTTTTCCTTCAACACTTTAAATCCATCATGCCACTCTCTCCTGGCCTATAAGATTTACACTGAGAAGTCTTCTACCAGGCATATTGGATCTCCTTTGTGTGTTGTTCCTGTTCTCTTGCTTCTTTTAGGATTTCTTTGTCCTTGACCTTTGGTAATTTGATTACTAAATGTCTTGAGGTAGTCTTCTTTGGGTTAAATCTGCTTGGTATTCTATAACCTTCTTGTACTTGAATATTGGTATCTTTCTCTTGGAAAGCTTTTCCTTCCTAATATCTTTGGGAAATTCTCTGATATTATCCCTTTGAATAAACTTTAAAAAAAAACTTTTATTTTAGGTTCAGGGGTTCATGGTCTGGTTTGCTATATAGGCAAATTGCATGTTGCAGGGGTTTGATGTACAATTTCATCATCTAGGTCACATGCATACTATTCAAAAGTTAGTTTTTCAATCCTTCTCCTCCCATCCTGTTGCAGGAAGTCAAGTAGACCTCTGTTGAGGGAAGTCAGGGACTCCAAACAGAGGGACAGGCTGGAGTTGCAGCAGAGGAACATAAATTGTGAAGATTTCATTTTAATATGGACATACAGCAGTTCCCAAAATTAATACTTTTATAATTTCTTATGCCTGTCTTTACTGCAATCTCTAAACATAAATTGTGAAGATTTCATGGACATTTATCAGTTCCCAAATAACACTCTTATAATTTTTTATGCCTGTCTTGTCTTTAATTTCTTAATCCTGTTATCTTCGTAAGCTGAGAATGTACATCACCTCAGGGCCACCATTGTATAAATTGATTGTAAAATATGTGTTTGAACAATATAAAATCAGTGCACCTTGAAAAAGAACAAAATAACAGCGATTTTCAGGGAACAAGGAAGATAACCATAAGGTCTGACTGCCTGTGGGGTCAGGCAGAATAGAGCCATATTTTTCTTCTTGCAAAGAGCCTTTAAAGGGACTTGCAAGTACGAGAGATATTGCTGAATTATTTTCCCAGCAAGGAATATTAAGAATTAATACCCCGGGGAAGGAATGCATTCCTGGGGGGAGGTCTATAAACGGCCTCTCTGGCAGTGTTTATCTTACGCAGTTGAGATAAGGACTGAAATGCACCCTGGTCTCCTGCAGTACCCTCAGGCTTGCTAGGATTGGGAAATTCCAGCCTGGTAAATTTTGGTCAGACCAGTTCTCTGCTCTCGAACCCTGTTTTCTGTTAAGATGTTTATCAAGACAATAAGTGCAAAGTGGAACATAGACTCTCATCAATAATTCTAATTTAGCCCTTGCCTTATGATCTTTGCTTTGCCCTTTGCCTTGTGATCTTTATTGCCCTTTGAAGCATGTGATCTTTGTGACCTACTCCCTGTTCGTACATCCCCTCCCCTTTTGAAATCCCTAATAAAAACTTGCTGGTTTTGCAGCTCAGGGGACATCACGGACCCACCAATACATGATGTCACCCCCGGAGGCCCAGCTATAAAATTCCTCTCTTTGTACTCTTTCTCTTTATTTCTCAGACCAGTTGACACTTAGGGAAAATAGAAAGAACCTACATCGAAACATTGGAGGCTGGTTCCCCCAATAGGCCCCGGTGCCTGTCTGTTGTTCCCTTCTTTGTGTCCATATGTACTCCATGTTTAGCTTCTACTTACAAGTGAGAATGCGTAGTATTTAGTTTTCTGTTCCTGCATTAGTTAGTTTGTAATAATGGCCTTCAGCTTCATTCACGTTGCTGCAAAGGACACGATCTCATTGTTTTTTATGGCTGTATAGTATTTCATGGTGTATATGTACCATATTTTCATTATCCAGTCTCATGTTGACGGGCATTTATGTTGATTCCATGTCTTTGATATTGTGAATAGTGCTGCAATGAACATATGTGTGCATGTGTTTACGGCAAAACAATCTATATTCCTTTGCACATATACCCAATAATGGGATTGTTGGATCAAACAGTAGTTGAGAAATCACTAAGCTGCTTTCCACAATACCTGAACTAGTTTACATTCCCACAAGCAGTGCATAAGCATTCCCTTTTCTCCATAACCTCACCAGCATCTGTTATTTTTTTGATTTTTTAGTAATAGTCATTCTGACTGGTGCAAGATGGTGTCTCATTAGGGTTTTTTTGATTAGCATTTCTCCAATAATTAGTGATGTTGAACATTTTTTTTTGATATGCTTGTTGGCTACATGAATGTCATCCTCTGAAAAGTGTCTGTTCATGTACTTTGCCTGCTTTTTAATGGGGTTGTTAGTTTTTTGTTTGTAAATTTGTTTAGGTTCCTTATAGATGCTGGATAATAGATCTTTGTCAGATTCATAGTTTGTAAATATTTTTTCCCATTCGGTTGGTTGTCTATTTACTGTGTGGATAGTTTCTTTTGTTGTGCAGAAGCTCTTTAGTTTAATTAGGTCCCAACTGTCCATTTTTGTTTTTATTGAAATTGCTTCTGGAGTCTTTGTCATGAATCACTGCCAGACCTTATGTCCAGAATAGTATTTCTTAGTTTTCTTTCTAGGGGGTTTATAGGTTTAGGTTTTACATTTAATTCTTTAAACCATCCTGAGTTGATTTTTGTATATAGTGTAAGGAAAGGGTCCAATTCCAATCTTCTGCATATGGCTAGCCATTTATTCCAGCACCATTTATTGAATAGGGAGTCCTTTCCCCATTGCTTGTTTTTGTAGAGTCTGTCAAAGATCAGATGGTTGTAGGTGTGCAGTATTATTTCTGGGCTCTCTATTCTGTTCCATTGGTCTATGTGTCTGTTTTTGTACCAATATCATCTTGTTTTTGTTACTGTAGCCTTGCAGTATTGTTTGAAATTGGGTACTGTGACACCTCCTGCTTTGTTCTTTTTGCCAAGGATCGCTTTGGCTATTTAAGCCTTTTATTGTTCCGTATAAAATTTATTCATCTATTTATTTATTTAATCTAGAGACAGGGTCTCACTCTGCTGCCCACACTGGAGTGCAGTGGTGTGAATTTGGCTCACTGCAACCTCGGCCTCCCAGGTTCAAGCGATTCTCCCACCTCAGCCTCCAGACTAGCTGGGACTACAGGTGTGCAGTACCATGCCGGGCTACTTCCTGTATTTTTTGGTAGAGACAGGGTTTCAACATGTTGGTGAGGCTGGTCTTCAACTCTGTTGCAGCAAGTCAGGGACCCCGAACGGAGGGACTGGCTGAAGCCGTGGCAGAAGAACATAAATTGTGAAGATTTCATGGACATTTATTAGTTCCCCAAGTTAATACTTTTATAATTTCTTATGCCTGTCTTTACTGCAATCTCTGAACATAAATTGTGAAGATTTCATGGACACTTATCACTTCCCCAATCAATACCCTTGTGATTTCCTATGTCTGTCTTTACTTTAATCTCTTAATCCCATCATCTTCATTAGCTGAGGAGGATGTATGTCACCTCAGGATCCTGTGATGATTGCACTAACTGCACAAATTGTAGAGCATGTGTGCTTGAACAATATGAAATCTGGGCACCTTGAAAAAAGAACAGGATAACAGTAATGTTCAGGGAACAAGGGAGATAACCTTAAACTCTGACTGCTGGTGAGCCAGACAGAACAGAGCCATATTTCTCTTCTTTCAAAAGCAAATAGGAGAAATATAGCTGAATTCTTTTTCTCAGCAAGGAACATCCGTGAGAAAGAGAATGGCCCCTGAGGGCAGGCCTCTGAAATGGCCGCTTTAGGGGTGGCTGTCTTTTGCGGTTGAAGCCAAAGGGATGAAATAAGCCCTGGTCTCCTGTAGCACTCCCAGGCTTATTAGGATGAGGAAATTCCCACCTAATAAATTTTGGTCAGACAGGTTATCTGCTCTCAAACCCTGTCTCCTGATAAGATGTTATCAATGACAATGCGTGCCTGAAACTTCATTAGCAATTTTAATTTCACCCCCTCCTGTGATCTCACCCTGCCTCTATTTGCTTTGTGATATTTTATTACCTTGTGAAGCATGTGATCTCTGTGACCCACACCCTATTCATACACTCCCTTCCCTTTTGAAAATCACTAATAAAAACTTGCTGGTTTTATGGCTCAGGGAGCATCACGGAACCTGCTGAGATGTGATGTCTCCCCCAGACACCCAGCTTTAAAATTTCTCTCTTTTGTACTCTTTCCCTTTATTTCTCAGACTAGCCAACACTTAGGGAAATAGAAAAAAACCCATGTTGAATATCGGGGGTGGGGTTTCCCCCAATAGAACTCCTGATCTCAAGTGATCTGCCCACCTTGGCCTCCCAAAGTGGTGGGATTACAGGCATGAGCCACCACGTCTTGCCACCATATGAACTTTAAATTGTTTTTTAGGCAGTATGGCCATTTTGACAATATTGATTCTTCCCATCCATGAGCATGGAATGTTTTTCCATTTGTTTGTGTCATCTCTGATTTCTTTGAGCAGTGTTTTGTTATTCTCATTGTAGAGATCATTCACCTCTTTGGTTAGCTGTATTCCTAGGTGTTTTACTCTTTTTGTGGCTATTGTGAATGAAATTGCATTCTGGATTTCGGTCTCAGCTTGAATGTTGTTAGTGTATGGGAATGCTCAGTGTATGGGGAGCAAGGTGAGCCTTGGGGAATGGGCTTGTCTGGCTGTGCTCCACTGGGGTCATGAAGTCTCCTGCTGGCAGGTTTCCAGAGGCCAATGGCAAGAGTGGGTTACTCTGTGCCTGCTCAATTCACCCCTTCCCTAGGCGTCACTGAGAGCTAGGAACAAGTCTTGGGGAGTGGTGAGTTGTAGCCACGTTCAGGGTCCTAGCTTCTTCCCACTACAACTCAGCATCTGTGTCTTCCCTCCATGCACTCCTGTCATCCCTCTGAAAATCTGCTACGAATGCACCAGTCTTCCCAATGTTCTGGTCCCTTGGTGGCAGATGTTCCTCCTGGCTGCATCTGGCCAACCATCTTGAAAATCTCCGAATAAACTTTCAACTTCTATATCTCTATCCACCTCTTGTTTAAGGCCAATTACTCTTAAATTTGCACTTTTGAGGCTATTTTCTAGATCGCATAGGCATGGTTCATTCTTTTTTATTCTTTTTTGTCTCCTATGTGTTTTCAAGTAGCCTGACTTCAAGCTCACTAATTCATTCTTCTGCTTGATCAGATATGCTATTAAAAGACCCTGATGTATTATTCAGTATGTCAATCCTATTTTTCTTTTCTTTTCTTTTCTTTGAGACAGATTCTCACTCTGTTGCTAGAGTGCAATGGCGTGATCTTGGCTCACTGCAACCTCCGCCTTCTGGGTTCAAGCGATTCTCCTGCCTCAGCCTCTGGAGTAGCTGGGATTACAGGTGCCTGCCATCACACCCAGCTAATTTTTGTAATTTTAGTAAAGATAGGGTTTTGCCTTGTTGGCCAGGCTGGTCTCGAACTCCTGACCTCAGGTAATCTGCCAGCCTTGGCCTCCCAAAGTGCTGGGATTACAGGCATGAGCCACTGCGCCCAGCCTGTCAACTGTATTTTTCAACTCTGGAATTCATAATCCCTTTTTTTTTTTTTTTTTGAGACGGAGTCTTGCTCAGTTGCCCAGGCTGGAGTGCAGTGGCGCGATCTCAGCTCACTGCAAGCTCTGCCTCCCAGGTTCACGCCATTCTCCTGCGTCAGCCTCCCAAGTAGCTGGGACTACAGGCGCCCGCTGCCAGCCTGGCTAATTTTTTGCATTTTTAGTAGAGATGGCGTTTCACCATGTTAGCCAGGATGGTCTCGATCTCCTGACCTCGTGATCCGCCCGCCTTGGCCTCCCAAAGTGCTGGGATTACACGCGTGAGCCACAACGCCCAGCCTTGAAAATCCTTTTAATTATTTCAATCTCTTTGTTAAATTTATCTGATAGGACAGATGGAATTTCTTCTAAATTCCGTCTCTGTGTTATCTTGAATTTCACTGAGTTTCCTCAAAACAGTTATTTTGAATTATATCTGCAGGATCACATATCATTGTCTCTCTGGGATTGGTCACTGGTTCCTTATTTAGTTCATTTGGTGAAGTCTTTTTTTCCTGGATGGTCTTGATGCTTATGGACATTCATCAGTGTCTGGACATTGAAGAGTTAGGTATCTGTTGTAGTCTTCACAAACAAGCCTGGGCTTGTTTGGACGCATCCTTCTTGGGAAGGTTTTCCAGGTATTCACAGGGGCTTGAGTGTTGTGATCTAAGTTTTTGGTCACCGCAGCTGTATTTGCATTAGGGAGCAACCCCAAGCCCAGTAATGCCGTGGCTGCTGCAGACTTCTAGAGATAGCACTGTGGTGGTCATGGATGAGATCTCGAAGAACTCCCTGTATTACCAGGAAGACTGACCAGCATGGTGAAACCCCATCTCTACTAAAAATACAAAAATTAGCTGGGCATGGTGGCAGGCGCCTGTAATCCCAGCTATTCAGGAAGCTGAGGCAGGAGAATCACTTGAACCCGGGAGGCGGAGGTTGCAGTGAGTCGAGATCATGCCATTCATTGTACCTGGGCAACAGAGTGAGACTCTGTCTCAAAAAATAATAAAATAAAAAGAAATGCTTGCAGAACATTTTCTCAGTTTTTCCCTAAATTCTTTGTGTTATGCACAAAGTCATAACATACATTATACACATTTAACTTATTTATCTATATTATTATTTTTTTTAATACAGGGTCTTGCTGTATCACCTAGGTTGGTCAGAAACTCCTGGGCCCAAGTGGTCTTCTTGCCTCAGCCTCCCAAAGTAGCCGAGATTTCAGGTAGAAGCCATCACATCTGGTTTAGTCTGTATTATTAACATATTCTCCATGATTTTCTTAAATCCAGGCTATTAAAAATATGACAAATCTAGTCCTTGTTTGTAGTGTTTACCAAGTTTCCTCTTGTAAATTCTTCCAGCAAGAGACTGGAATGTGTTCCAAAAAACAGCTGCAAAAATCTACTCCAGATCGCCTAGGTCTATTGTGAAAAATGAAAGTTAGCTTGTGTAGAATGAGACTTTACCAGGCTCAGTAGAGAACAGCTGTTGAGCCTGTGAGCTGGATGGAAGCTGCAGAGGCCATATAGTGTCAGAGACACTGGCTGGTCAGAGGGCGTGGGCCACTCCGAGCATCCAGTGGTCAGTGGAGGCCTTCCACATTAGGAACAACCCAACATCTTAGCAGATACTTTTCCTCTCCCAAGGAACTGGATTAGTGTAGGGGTAGAGGACAGAGTGGAACTGGGGCTGGGAGAGATCCCCCTGCAGCCAGCATAGCAACACTCCCTGTGGGTTGGTTTCTCTGACCCTACCTCTTACCTTGTAAGGGGTGTGCGCTCTCTGAACCCTCTCCTTAAAGTAATGTTCATCCTTCCATTCCCAAACTTGACTGTTGGTCTCCAACAGGTATTCACCTTAGATGGATTTCACCACCACTTTGGGCTGCTTTTCCAAACACCTTGACTCCAGGAAGTCATGCTAGAAGCTGGGGCCACAGCAGGTCACCCCCATCCACTTAAGAGCCTTGATTTGAAGGACTCAGTCCCACGAGCTGGTGGGTCCTGGGTCCTCAATGCACCCGATGTGGGGATGGGGGTTCCATGCTGGGCTCTTTCTTGAAAGATGTGAATGACTTCCTTGCTGTATGTAATAATCGCTTTGAATATTGGAAAAATATTTCGTAATTCTTTTCAATGTTTTTGTGCTGTGCACAATGTAATGGACATTTATACCACATCATTTTCTTTTGAGATAGGGTCTTACTGTCACTCAGGCTGGAGTGCATTGGCATGATCTTAGCTCACTGCAGCCTCTACCTCCTAAGCTCAAGCAATCCTCCCACCTCAGCCTTCTGAATAGCTGGGATTACAGGCACACAACACCATGTTTGGCTAATTTTTAATTTTTTTTTTTTTTTGTAGAGACAAAGTCTCACTATATTGCCCAGGTTTACCATACACTTTTAAGTTTAATCCGCAGCTGGGCGCGGTGGCTCACGCCTGTAATCAAGGCACTTTGGGAGGCCAAGGCGGGTAGATCATCTGAAGTCAGGAGTTCGAGACCAGCCTGGCCAACATGGTGAAACCTTGTCTCTACTAAAAACACAAAAATTAGCCAGGCGTGGTGGCACACACCTGTAATCCCAGCTACTCGGGAGGGTGGGGCAGGAAAATTGCTTGAACCCGGGAGGCAGAGGTTGCTGTGAGCCAAGATCACGACACTGCACTCCAGCCTGAGTGACAGAGTAAGACTCTGTCACAAAAAAAAAAAAAAAAAAAAAAAAAAAGAGAGAGAGAGAGAGAGAGAGAGAAGTGAGTGCTCAGGCTTCTCACAAATCCCTCCAACAAATGGGAGAACACAGACACTTCCTTACAGCAAATTAAGGTGGGTCAATGATGCTCACTGTGTGTTCCACCCAGCTAGTAGAAGTCAAATGGCTTGGGCTACAATCCTAAGAGTGATAAAAATCTGGCAAGAGCCCCATGCAGATTTGAAAGCACAACACAATTCCTCAAATTCTCCCACGTACTTGGAATGTATGTGGATGTCTGAAAGAATGAGGTTCAATTCAGGCAGATGGCACCCTTACTGGATCTCCTACAATGCTGTGATGTTGAATAAGGAAATAGCACATTCCCAGTATATCGAAGGTGTTTTTCTCATGTGAACTTTGTGGTACGTGATGAGGTAAGGCCTTTGGTGGATGGCTTTCTCATATTTAACACACCCATAAGGCCCTATTCCAGTGTGAACTCGCTGGTGTCGAGTGAGGCCAGAGCTTCTGCTAAAAGATTTTCCACACTAGCCACATTCATAACGCCTTTCTCCAGTGTGAACTCTCCAATGATCACTGAAGTTGGACCTTCACCTAAACGTTTTCCCACATTCACTGCACTCATAGGGCCTTTATTGAGTGTGAACTCTCTGGTGTTTAAGGAGCAGAGATCTTTGGCTAAAGGATTTCCCACATTCATTGTAGTCATAAGGCCTTTCTCCAGTATGAACTCTCAGACGTAGAGTGAGGCTGTAATTATGACTAAATGATTTCCTATATTCGGTGCACTCATAAGGCTTCAATCCAGTATGAACTTTCTGGTGTTTTATGAGATTGGAATCGTAGGTGAAAAATTTTCCACATTCACCACACTAATAAGGTCTTTCTCCAGTGTGAACAGTAAGTATGGTGTTGCCGTAGTGCAGAGCTTTAGCTAAAAGATTTCCCACATTTGCTGCACTCATAAGGCCTTTCTCCAGTGTGAATTCTCTGATGCTGAATGAGGTTAGACCTTTGGCTAAAGGATTTCCCACATTCATTGCATTCATAAGGTCTTTCTCCAGTGTGAATTTTTCAATGGTTATTGAAGCTACAGCTTTGGTTAAAGGATTTCCCACATTCCCTGCACTCATAAGGCCTTTCTCCAGTGTGAACTCTCTGATGTTGAAAGAGGGTTGAGCTTTGGCTAAAGAACTTACTGCATTCTCCACATTTATAAGGTCTTTCTCTAGTGTGAACTCTCTGGTGTTCAATGAGGCTAGAGTTATGGCTAAAGGACTTCCCCCATTCATTCACATGTAACACCTTTCTTTAGTGAGGGCTCTCTGAGGCTGAAGAAGTATGTGTTTGTAGCTGAAGGCTTTGTTGATCTTTCCCCAGTTGTAATGTATTTTTCTCCTGTGAAAGGCAGTCCAACACAAGGTTCTGCTATTTGATTTTTCCCTGGTATGAGTGGCCAGTTGCTGGAGAAATCTTAAGCTGGCCAGGAAGTCCTTCCCAACATCCCTGCAGGTAGAGGGCTTCTGAGACTCACTGCATGTGCAGCTCTTCACTAATGACACTTTGTTCACCTCACTTCTGAAGGGTTTCACTCCAATGTGCTGCTTCTGACACTGATGATTTATATTGGAAAAGAATTGTTTCTCACATGTCCAATACATGTACATTTTCTCCCTTCGATGTGTTCCCTTGTGCTCAGCCAGGGGAGCAATGTTTTTTAAGATTGGGCCGCACATCTCACAGGGGTGGGCCTGCTGGGAAGATGAACTTGGTGTGGGAACCCTAACTTGTGACAGTCTTTCTACAGAAACACTCTGCTCAGAAGGTACCTCCTCATCCTCTGTTTCACACCAACAATCTAAAGACAATGAAATGACAGTGAAGTGCATGCTGACAGTGTAGGAGGAGACAGCCCCAGTACAAATATGTATTTAACACACCCAGAAAGAAGTCCAGGGGATTGCCTGCAGGACAGGAGGCTTGTTTCAAATTGAGCATGAGGCCTCCAAAAGTAGTCCTCCCCGCCTGACTCTGCTCCCTTTTTTTTTTGAGACAGAGTTTTGCTCTTGTTGTCCAGGCTGGAGCACGGTGGCACGATCTTGGCTCACTGCAACCTCTGCCTCCCAGGTTCAAGCAATTTGGGATTACGTGCGTGCCACCACACCCAGCTAATTTTTTGTATTTTTAGTAGAGACAGGGTTGCATCATGTTGGCCAGGCTGGTCTTGAACTCCTGACCTCAGGTGATCCACCTGCCTTGGCATCCCAAAGTGCAGGGATTACAGGTGTGACCGACTGTGCCTGGTCGTGTTTGATTTTTTTTTTTTTCTTTTTGAGGTCCAGTCTCACTCTGTTGCCCAGGCTGGAGTGCAGCGGTGTGAACACAGCTCACTGCAACCTCTACCTCCCGGGTTCAAACAATTCTCCTGCCTCAGCCTCCCCAAGCAGTTGGGACTACAGGCACGCACCACCACGCCTGGCTAAGTTTTGTATTTTTAGTAGAGACAGGGTTTCAGTACATTGGTCAGGCTGGTCTCGAACTCCTGACCTCATGATCCACCTGCAATGGCCTCTCAAAGTACTGTGATTACAGCTGTAAAGTACTGTGATTACAGCTGTAAACCACTGCTCCCAGGCTGGCTCTACTCCTCATCTGAGACTTTGCCACACAGAACCACATGTTCCTTCAGATACCCATGGCCCTATTCCATTTCTGTGTTGCACTTGCCAATCTCTCACCAGTCACAACCTTCCTCTATCCACCTAACACTTATTAAAAGTCCAACTGCACTGGTCACCCACCGGAAGACTACTGACTCTCATAGATGACCTCAGGCCCTACTGAAGTCATTACAAAATCCAAATGCATCTATAAAGCGGTGAATAAGCACCAGCTTTGGCCTGAATGTCATCTTCTCTCAATACCTCTCTCTTTTGCCTCTGATCCATCCCATGCCCATTCTTCCTCCATGCCACCTGTCAAACTATGCTGCCAATCCATTTTCCCTGCATGGTCACTTGTGTGCCTCATCTGTATCTGTGAATCCTAATCCCATCACCCAGGTACTGAAGTAAGAGATCCAGCCCCCATCCCCCGATCTTCTGTTCCTGTTCCTCTGTAGCTTCACCATTATCTTGAAGATTGCTCCTCCTAAATGACCACAGTTCACGCACCTTAGTCCACAGAGTAGTCACATTATGGATGTCTCTATTGTGAACTCCCGAGATTTTCAGACCTGTGTGTACAGCTGCCCTCTTCATACCTCTACTCAGTGGATGAAACACCTCAGACTCTTACTATGGCCACACAAAGCACCTGAAGTCCCCCGTGAATATAGGCGTACCACAATATTCTCCATCACAGATGATGGAACTTCCTTCCCTATAGTTGCTAAGACTGAAAACTCTGGGGTCATCCCTGAATCCTGTTTTACCACTTCACTGTACAAATCAGAAAACCTAGTAGCACCCTTTTCAAACATGTATTCAGAATCTAACTACTTTTCCTAAACCAACATTCTGGTCCATTAACCCTCACCTGGATAATGGCAGTGGCCTCCACCCTGATCTTCCTAGGACCTCCCTCCATCCCCCTCTGTTCTCCATTCTGCCACCAGAGGGAGTCTGTTAAGATCTCCCTCTCCTCTCCCTCTCCTGACCCAAACCTCCAGAATAGCAATTTTAATTTTCAGGCAAGCATGCTATACTGATCCCAATGCAGTTTCACTTCTAAGCATTTGCGTATCTTGGTACTAGTTCCTGGTGTAATCCTCCACACCTGTTTACACTGGTTGGGAAAAAATGTGAACACCTCTATATGAAAATCTGACATGAGCTTAGGACCCCGGTTTGGGGTTTCCCCAGTGTTCTCAGACCCAAAGACCTGGGGAATAGCACTTGAGAGTTCTTCAGAACATGTGGGTGGGGGTTGAGACCAGTGAGGGACTGGGACACCTTCCACTCACCTGTATTGGTTCCATAAGAGCTTCTGCAGCCACAGGAACCTGTGGGAAGAGGCAGGCCTTATAAGAATGTGTCCAAGTGGGGTTCAATGAGCTCATGCCTACCTGTGTCTTTGCCTAGCCCTGGAACCAGATGATTTCTAGTTGAATGCCTACCCACTGTGCCTCAGTGCTCAGTGTCTCTTCTTACCAGCTGTGTGACCTTGAACAAAGGTTCAAACACCCAGTGCTTCAATGCCCTCCCTCATCACTCCCACTAGTCCTGAACAGCCCTTGGAAAACTTAAAATCCTAACGTAGACTGTGCCTTCCTTTTGTTCGAAAGCTCCACGGCTTCTAGAATCCTTACACCAAAGGTACAACCGTTACTCTGCTATTCCAGGCTTAACTCTGCCTCATACAGGTCCTCACAGGACAAAGAGGAGCCCAGGTTCCCCAATCCTCCCAGCTCAATCGTGCCTCCAAGCCTTTGCACGTGCGGTTCCCTGTGTTTCTCAAGCTCTGCCCCCTCCCCACCACACCAGGTGTACAAAACAGGGGCCCCAGCACCATCGCCTCCCTGTTCCCAACTCTGGGGCCTGGAAGGCAGGGATGCGAGCAGGCCCCTCTCACTCTGGGCTTTAGGATATGGGTGGGGAGGGCGGGGGAGACCAGGAGGCCGCAGCGCTCACCTGAGCCTGGGCCCTCAGCGCGGCCGCCTCCATTGGACTCTGGGAACAACGGAGACCCGGGCTTGGCGGTCCCTATCCCAGGGTTGGCCGGTTCACTCGGAGCGGCGCCAAGCCTCAGCCCCGCCACTGTGCAGCGAGGACAACGATCCTTCTCGGTCCCGTCTCTAGGGTTCCGCCGCAGCGCTCGGGAACCGGGGATAGAGTGAAGGAGCCGGAGGGAGGCCAAACTGTCGGCCTCAAAGAGGACGCCGAAAATCCCGCCTCAGCTGTTACGCTGCGTACACGGAAACGCCGCCAACGCAGGTCATTCTGGGAAATACAGCTCTCCCGGATCCACAAACCGCGGGGCGGGGCCTCTCACCGGATTCTAGAGGAAAGGCTAGGCGGCACCGCGAGGGACGCTGGGAAATGACTCCCCACGTCCAAAGGCCGAGCAGCGTATTTGCACCTTCTCAAGTGGGCAAGACTCAGATTTCTGCACTCATTACCCAAGTATTAGGAGACATAGTATTTCAGGGTCTGGAACTGAGCATGCTCCCAGAGGCTACAAATTCAAATGAACAGATCATTCAGACACAAAATGCGTCTACAGTTAGCAGAAGCTAATAATCATTCTATTGAATTCAAATGCATGCATTCTAAAGCATGAGAGTCAGTGTATTAAGCATTCTTGCGTTGCTAAAAGAAATACCTGAACCTGGGTAATTTATAAGAAAATGGGTTTAATTGACTCATAGTTCTGGAGGCTGTAAAGGAAGGATAGACCTCGCATCTGCTTCTGTTGAGGCCTCAGGAGGCTTACAATCCTGGCTTTAGGAGAAGGGGGAGGCCGGGCGCGGTGGCTCACGCCTGTAATCCCGGCAGTTTGGGAGGCTGAGGCGGGTGGATCACGAGGTCAGGAGTTCAAGACCAGCCTGACCAAGGCAGTGAAACCCCGTCTCTACTAAAAATACAAAAATTAGCTGGGTGTGGTGGCCCACGCCTGTCATCCCAGCTACTCGGGAGGCTGAGGCAGAGAACTGCTTGAATCTGGGAGCCAGAGGTTGCAGTGAGCCGAGATCGTGCCACTGCACTCCAGCCTGGGTGACAGAGTGAGACTCCTTCTCCAAAAAAAAAAAAAAAAAAAAAGAAGGGGGAGCAGGCATCTCACATGACTGAAGAGGGAGCAAGAGAAAGAGTGAGTGGGAGAGGTGCCACTTTGGGAAGCCAAGGCAGGCGGATCACGAGGTCAGGAGATTTCGATCATCCTGGCTAACACGGTGAAACCCCGTCTCTCCTAAAAATACAAAAAATTAACCAGGTGTGGTGGCCGGTGCCTGTAGTCCCAGCTACTCCGGAGGCTGAGGCAGGAGAATGGCTTGAACCTGGGAGGCGGAGCTTGCAGTGAGCAGAGATCGCGCCACTGCACTCCAGCCTGGGCAATAGAGACCACGTCACACACACACACACACACACACACACACACACAGACACACACACACACAGGTCATTGGCACTACTAATGTCTTGTGGAGCTGGCAAGTTTTTATTGGTAAGTGACAGCAACGAGTAAAAAGTATTCTTAGAGTTGCAGGAGGTTTTGTCAGCAGCTGTTACGTAAACCTGGTTTACATTATAGCTGGCAGTTTCAGCAGCCAGACTTGCAGAGGATTTCATTCTTCTTTTTTTTAAAAAAAAAATGTAATTTAAAATTTTTGTGGGTACATAGTAGGTGTATGTATTTATGGCACACATGAGCTGTTTTGATACGGGCATGCAATGAATAATTACGTCATGAAAAATTGGGTTCCCATCCCCGGAAGCATTTATCCTTGGTGTTACAAACAATCCAATTATACTCTTTTAATTATTTTAAAATGTGCAATTAAATTATTGACCATAGTCACTCTGGTGTGGTATCAGATAGTAGATCTCATTCATTCTTTCTAACGATTTAATTTTTTAATACTTATTAACCATCCTTACCCTCTACTCTATCCTTTCTAGCCCCTGGTAAACTATCTTCTACTCTCTATCTCCATGATGTCAATTGTTTTGATTTTTTTTTTTTTTTTTTTTTTGAGACGGGGTCTCCCTCTATTGCCCAGGCTGGTGTGCAGTGGTACAGTCTAGGTTCACCCCACCTCTGCCTCCCGGGTTCAAGTGATTCTCTTACCTCAGCCTCCTGAGTAGCTGGGATTACAGGCGAGCACCACCACACCCAGTTAATTTTTTGTATTTTTAGTAGAAAGTGGTTTCACCATGTTGGCCAGGCTGGTCTGGAACTCCTGACCTCGTGATCCACCTACCTCAGCTTCCCAAAGTGCTGTGATTACAGGCGTGAGTTACTGTGCCCAGCTGTTTCGATTTTTATATCCCACAAATAAGTGAGAGCATGCAATGTTTGTTTTTGTTTTGTTTTGTTTCTGTGCCTGGCTTATTTCACTTAACATAATGACCTCCAGTTCCATCCTTGTTGTTGCAAATAACTGGAGGATCTCATTGCTTTTCATAGCTGAATAGTATTCTATTGTGTATATGTACCACATTTTCTTTATCCATTCATCAGTTGATGGACACTTAGGTTGCTACCAAATCTTGGCTACTGTGAATGATGCTGCAACAAACATGGGAGTGCAGATAACTCCTTGATATTCAAATTTCCTTTCTTTTGGGTATATATCAAGTAGTGAAATTGCTGGATTATATGGTAGCTCTATTTTTAGTTTTTTGAGGAACCTCCAAACTGTTACTCATAATGTTGTATTAATTTACATTCCCAACAACAGGGTATGAGGGTTTCCTTTTCTCCACATCTTCACCAGCATTTGTTATAGCCTGTCTTTTGGATATGAGCCATTTTTTTTTTTTTTTTTTTTTTTTTTTTTTTTTTTGAGACGGAGTCTGGCTCTGTCGCCCAGGCTGGAGTGCAGTGGCGCGATCTCGGCTCACTGCAAGCTCCGCCTCCCGGGTTCACACCATTCTCCTGCCTCAGCCTCCCGAGTAGCTGGGACTACAGGCGCCCACAACCGCGCCCGGCTAATTTTTTGTATTTTTAGTAGAGACGGGGTTTCACTGTGGTCTCGATCTCCTGACCTTGTGATCCGCCCGCCTCGGCCTCCCAAAGTGCTGGGATTACAGGCGTGAGCCACCGCGCCCGGCGGATATGAGCCATTTTAACTGAGGTGAGATGATATCTCATTGTAGGGTTTTCTTTTTACTTTTTTTTTTTTTTGAGACTGAGTCTCACTCTGTTGCCCAGGCTAGAGTGCAGTGTTGGTTGTCTTTCTGGACTGGGTTGTGTCATTGGTTGATTTTCAGAGGCTTGATAGTGTGATTCGTCTGCTACCTTTCAAAAGTGTGATACCTGAGTGAGGCTGTCACAGATAGGCTGATTTTTCAGAGCATGTGTATTGATCCATAGTTATCTCAAATTAATTGGAGTTAGTTGTTTAGGACTTTGTCAAAAGAACAGTCTTTTCTATTCTTGAATTTGAAAAAATAAGAACTTTAAATTCTAAGTGCCACCTATTGGTCTTCCTTTAGCCAAACCTGCAGAGACACCATAGACCAGTGGTCCCCAACCTTTTTGGCACCAGGGGCCAGTTTCATGGAAGACAATGTTTTCACAGACGGGGATGCAGGGTGAAGGGGTGGAGGTGGCAATTTTAATTAGATTCTCACAAGGGATATGCAACCTAGATCCCTCACATGCACAGTTCACAATAGCGCTTGTGCTCCTAAGATAGTCTAATGCTACCCTGATCTGATAGGAGACGGAGCGTAGGTGGTAATGCTTGCTTGCCAGCACTCACCTCCTGCCGTGCTGCCAGGTTCCTAACAGGCCATGGACCAGTACCATTCTGCAGCCTGGGATTTTGGGACCCCTGTCATAGATATTGTTTAGGTCTCTATTTGTGAAGGTATGATTTTTCAGTTAATGTTGCCATTTAAATGAGTTAAGAGCCAGTTCCTGTGATGGAAAAATAGCCCTAACTGCTAAATTGTATTAGTTTATTGAAAAAAAAAAAAAAAAAAAAAGCTGAGCACGGATCATTTAGGGTATTGTGACAAAGTCAAAAGGTGATGCAGGACAAAAATCATTATATGCAGGACATGTCCTGTATGTATAGAATCTTGGAAACTTTATTAGTGATGTCTCTCACACTACTAATACATCTGAAAAGCACCTACTCAGAGCTTGTAGGTGTTTCTTGGATGTATATTTTAACAGTGAATTATCAAGACAGCACAACTTCACAACTGCTCAGCATTTTCAGGAAAAAAGAGTCACATTCTGTGGACAAAGTGTGGTCAAGATCCCAATACAACCACGTGCTTAACTTCATTCTTTCACTTTTCATACTTTAGTATTCAGGCTCAAACTTTACTGAGATCTTAACTTTGTCCATCTATCACAGATAATTCCTCGGAGTAATGTCTTTCATTATCTTCAAATAACTACAGAATCATTATTAATAGCTTTCAGGATTTTTCCCCCCCGGGATAATCTCACCTCCTAATACAGACACCGTACCTACAATGACAGATTAAATGGTAATGGCACTGTGTTTTGCAGTGGTGGATACACTCACTGATTACCTAGGCAGGAAGAGTTTTCTGAGGAAATCTGTCCACTGGTTTCAGGGAGACTCCACATCATCCCTCTTCCTTCTTCCACTGCAAGGCCTTGTTTGGAGTATTTTCTCTTCCCTCTCTGACCAAACTGAAGCTCACAAAAGTTCCCGTAAAGCTTGAGTGCACACGTACTTGCAAAGCAACAAGATAATAGTTATTAGCTCCTAGCTATGAGTGTAGGCAAAGAGACATTGTGTTGTGGTTTGTCTATTTAGTTTTGCAGCTTTGGGGAACATCTGAAATGTCTCCACATTTCTGCGACCAGTGCAGACTACCCTCCGGGGAGTCTAGGTCCAGGCCTTTTCAGAGGACGGAAGTCGGGCTGGACGCCGTGGCTCACTCCCGTAATCCCAGCACTTTAGGAGGCCGAAGCAGGCGGATCCCAAGGTCAGGAGTACAGCCTGGCCAATGTGGTGAAATTCCGTCTCTACTAAAAGTACTAAAATTAGCCGGGCGTGGTGGCGGGCCCCTGTAGTCCCAGCTACTCAGGAGGGTGAGGCAGGAAAATCGCTTGAACCCGGGAGGCGGAGGTTGCAGTGAGCCGAGAACGCGCCACTGCACTGCAGCCTGGGAGACACAGCGAGACTGCGCCTCAAAAAAAAAAAAAAAAAAAGAGGACGGAAGTCCTGCCAGTCCTTTGAAACTCGGGTTACTTTCCCCAAACACCTTGGCCCCCGTCCCAGGCCGAGAATCCTCCGCCTTGAAGGATGTCTCCGTGGGAACTACACTACCCACAAACCTATACGTTGCATATCCAATGAGGGCCCAAGAGAGGGGTGTTTCAGTGAGTGCGGAGGGTGCGTGGGCGGGACTTCCGGCTCCTCCTCCTAGCGGACATTTTGTTTGTTTCTGTCAGGCTGCATCTATCTGGGTCTCTGTAACGCTTGGGTGGACCGCAGGTGGAGGTGTCGGGAAAGCGCGGAGATGTTGTCCCCAGCGTCCCGCGACGCGTCCGAAGCTCTACGGGGATGGAAGTACCTGCGTCCCCGATCGAGACGCCTGCCGCTCCCGGCAGCTGTCCGCGCCCACGGTCCTGTGGCGGAGCTAACGGACTCCGCGCGGGTGGGTGCTGCATCCTCCCGGCCCTCAGCCACTCTTTCTCCGACTCCGAATCGTAAAGTTCCTGCAGCCCCTGTGTCCCAGGACAGCGACGCACTCTTGGGCGGGGTTCTATCTCGCTGTGGGTGGGTGTGGGAGAGTTACGGGCGGAGGGGACGTCGCAGGTAAAGGCTCGGGGGTGCTGCTGATCCCCAGACATTTGGGAGACAGTGTTCTTTTCAACACGGAGCAGAGTTTGAGGAACTGTGCCTGGAATGGCAGGCTGAAAAGTTGTCCCTTCATTCTCAGGGCGTTGAGATTACCTGAGGGTTTTGAATAGAAGGAAGTGATCTTAGCTGGGATTTTAAGTGTCTCGAAATTTGCTCAGGGGAGAACATTAGTTCGGGGTGGGGACTGTGAGGATGGATACTAGGAGACCGGTAAGGAGACGGCTGCAGTGGATTCCAGGAATGCTTTGGTGGTGGATGTACCGAGAGTAATGGCAGGTGAGTAGGTAGAAGTGATCATATTCTGGGTAGGTTTTAAATATGAAACCAGCAGGATTTTCTGCTCCAGCATATGCAGCTGTGATTGAAAGTAAGGCATGAAAGAGCAAGGTGTTTTTGTTGTGTTTTTTCATGAACGTTTGAATTTTGGAATGGTGACTCTGATATGTCTCAGAGTGGAGGCGTCCTCACTTAGGCAACTAGAGAGGAAGGTGTGAAATTGTGGGGAAGGGACTGGGCTTAAAATGTCTTTGGGGTAAAGGGAGTGGTCTGGACTAGGTCAAGGCCAGGAGGTCAGATTTAAGTGGGGCAGTCTTAAGTATGTTATTTCAGATGATCTCTGGGGTAAGAGATGAGAAGGCTGGGACTGGAGGACAGGGAAAAGGGAGTGGGCATTCTTGAGACTCCCCCCAGAAGAGAAGGGTCCTGGCATTTGAAAAGGTTCTTTTCAGTGTTTGTAGAAGGAGAGAGCTGTAGGGTATCAGGAGTTTGGCCTGGGATGGCAACGATGTGTGGTGTGCTATAAATTTGCTACTATCTGATTATCTCACCCTCATTTTGTGTGTTTTCTTTTAGTTTATTATTTTTTTTTTTTTTGAGACCAAGTCTCACTCTGTCACCCAGGGTGGGATGCAGTGGTTGCAACCTGTACCTCCTGGGTTCAAGAGATTCTCCTGCCTCAGCTTCCTGAGTAGCTGAGATTACAGGAGCCCGCAACCACCCCTGGCTCATTTTAGTATTTATAGTAAAGACGCGGGGAGGGGGACATTTGCCATGTTGGCCCAGGTGGTCTCGAACTCCTGACCTCAACTGATCCACCGGCCCCAGCCTTCCAAAGGGTTGGGATTACAGGTGTGAGCCACTGCACTTGGCTTTAGTTTTATTTTATTTATTTATTTATTTATTTATTTATTCGTTTTTTTGAGATGGAGTCTCCCTCTGTCACCCAGGCTGGAGTGCAGTGGTGCGATCTCAGCTCACTGCAGCCTCCGCCTCCTGGATTCAAGTGATTCTCCTGCCTCAGTTTTCCCAGTAGGTGGGATTACAGGCATGCACCACCATGCCCAACTAATTTTTGTATTTTAGTAGAGATGGAGTTTCACCATGCTGGCCAGGCTGGTCTCAAACTCTTGACCTCAGGTGATCCACTCCCCTTGGCCTCCCAAAGTGCTGGGATTACAGGAGTGAGCCACCATGCCTTGGCCAAGGTTTTTTTTTTTTTTTTTTTGACATGGAGTCTCGCCCTTGTCACCCAGGCTGGAGTGCAGTGACGCGATCTCGGCTCACTGCAACCTCCATCTCCTGGTTCAAGCAATTCTCCTACCTTAGCCTCCTGAGTAGCTGGGGTTACAGGTGCCTGCCACCACACCCAGCTAATTTTTGCATTTTTAGTAGAGATGGGGTTTCACCATGTTGCCCAGGCTAGAGTGCAGTGGCACGATCTTGGCTCGCTGCAACCTCTGCCGCCCGGGTTCAAGCAGTTCTCCTGTCTCTGCCTCGTGAATAGCTGGAATTACAGGCATCCGCCACCACGCCTGGCTAATTTGTTTTTATTTTTAGTAGAGACGGGGTTTCACGATGTTGGCCAGGGTGGTCTTGAACTCCTGACCTCAGGAGATCCACCCGCCTTAGCCTCCCAAAGTGCTGGGATCACAGGCGTGAGCCACACGCTCGGCTGAGACCCCATTTAAAAAAAAAAAAGTTCACTACCTCTCCCAGTCTTGCCAAGTGTAGTAGAAGGATCTCACCAATCCATCTGGCCAAAGATTTAAGGTGCTTCTCTAATCTTTGTATTTGTCCAGAATGCTGTCTCTGTTTTTGGTAACTCTCTGGAACTTAGGGTGTACTACTACATTCTGTCATTATCCTGAGGCCAGAAAGGTAGGAACCAGACTCTCTTGATGTCGCTGGGATGTGTTGAGGGTGTTGAATGTGTTCCGGTTTCTTCTGTTTTCATGATGCAGCTGAGCATGGGTATTTATCTCCTGCTGCCTGCATTAAGTTAGTTAGAGGACTAAATGCCTAAAGTCGTGTTTGGGCAGCATCCTCTGATTCTCGGGAGATAGCCTCTGGAAGTAGACTCATTGTGTATCCACCTTTTTATTTTCTGTAGTTTAGGGCCACTCAGAAATGCAAAGCCCCATTGACTTCCAGAGTAGTTTTTAAGGAGACAGTCTCTTGGGTGGGAGTTACAGAACTTGTGATACTCAGTGCATGGCCAAAGGAAGAATGAGTAGGCCTGGATTTTATCATTGAGCCATATGGAAGCCTCATGAAGTGCCATGCTTTGGCTCTGGCTGTTTTTTGTTTGTTTGTTTGTTTTTGTTTGAGACGGAGTCTCGCTCTGTCGCCCAGGCTGGAGTGCAGTGGCCGGATCTCAGCTCACTGCAAGCTCCGCCTCCCGGGTTAACGCCATTCTCCTGCCTCAGCCTCCCGAGTAGCTGGGACTACAGGCACCCGCCACCTCGCCCGGCTAGTTTTTTGTAGTTTTTAGTAGAGACGGAGTTTCACCGGGTTAGCCAGGATGGTCTCGATCTCCTGACCTCATGATCCGCCCGTCTCAGCCTCCCAAAGTGCTGGGATTACAGGCTTGAGCCACCGCGCCCGGCCGAAGGGCTGTTTTTTTAAAGCCCCTTCTCTGCACTACTTACAGGGCATGAAGACCCTGGAAGTGCTTGAGTGCCCATATCAAACTGCCACTTTTTTTTGTTTGTTTTTTGAGATGGAGTTTCGTTCCTGTTGCCCAGGCTGGAGTGCAATGGCACCGTCTCGGCTCACTGCAACCTCTGTCTCCCAGGTTCAAGCGATTCTCCTGCCTCAGCCTCCCGAGTAGCTGGGATTACAGGCACGTGCCATCATGCCCAGTTAATTTTTTGTATTTTTAATAGAGACGGGGTTTCACCACGTTAACCAGGATGGTCTTGATCTCCCGACCACAGGTGATCTGCCTGCCTCGGCCTCCGAAAGTGCTGGGATTACAGGTGTGAGCCACCGCGCCCAGCAAACGGCCAAACTTTTTTCTGTGATCTAGAAAGATGTGTATTCCAGTCTCCTCTGTTCACAGAGCCAGGAGGTTTAGAGTGCAGTTCTTCGGAGAGAAGAATTACAAGTTGGGACACTTGTGTGGACTGTGGTCTATAGAGACCACAGGAAAAAAGCAGTAGTTCGATATAGGCACATTAGCACTTCCAGGGTCTTCATTCCCTGTGAGTAGTACAGAGGTGCTGATGTCTCCTCCCCTTAGCTCTCTAGAGTTGGTGAATTAAGAGCCAAATCATGGATAACCTTAGAGTTAGGAACTATATGTGAGGTCCACACCATCCTCTTCACAGGAGAAGGTGTGTGTTGGGGATTCCTTTCTCCATTGTATGAACAGTGCTCACAGTGGGGTCCATGGTTGAGCGTTCCTCAGCTTTTCTTACCTGTTTAAAGACAGATGTTTTCTCCGTTGCCTGGTGATCAGCAGTCTCTCAACTAGTTTCTCACTTTCAGAGGGGATAGTCTGTAAATAGGCGTGTATTTCATGTGTCCGTGGATGGAAAGAGTCAGGAGCTTTGTATTCCGCCATGTTGCTGACATCCCCTCTCTCACCCTCACTTTTGAACCACCTGAACTAAGAGAAACGCACACTGATAAGTTCCTTCAGTGCAGGGAATGAGCCTGCTTCATTCAGTGTTGCCAAAGCCACAAAATACCTTAAATGCCATGCAATAGATTGTCTCAACCTCCTTTAGAACCGTTTTTTTGTTTTTCAGGCAGAGTCTCATTCTGTCACCCAGGCTGAAGTGTAGCTGTGCGATTTCAGCTTACTGCAACCTCTGCCTCCTGTTCAAGCTATTCTCAGCCTCTGGAGTCGCTGGAATTACAGGTGTGTGCCACCATGCCCAGCTAATTTTTATATTTTTAGTAGAGACGAGGTTTCACCATATTGGCCAGGCTGGTCTCGAACTCCTGACCTCAAGTGATCTGCCCACCTCGGCCTCCCAAAGTGCTGGGATTACTGGTGTGAGCCACCGTGCCTGACCATCCATTAGCTCTTTTGACTAAATACATTTCCCAAGAAAGACAGGCTCATTGGGGGCAGCTGCCTCACAGCAAGTTCTGTTTTTTTTTTTTTTTTTTTTTTGAGACGGAGTTTTGCTTTTGTTGCCCAGGCTGGAGTGCAATGGTGTGATCTCAACTCACTCCAACCTTCACCTCCTAGGTTCAAATGATTTTCTACCTCAGCCTCCCGAGTAGCTGGGATGACAGGCACCTGCTACCACGCCCTGGCGGGTGTACAATAATTTTTGTATTTTGAGTAGAGACAGGGTTTCGCTATGTTGGCCAGGCTGGTCTCCCAGAGTGCTGGGATTATAAGTGTTAGCAGCCATGCCCTGCCAGCAAGTTCTTACCAAAGGTTTACTCTAAGGTAAATTGTTCTAACACGGGAAATGTTTCTGCTCACATTCCCTATACTGGCATACCTTGTCTTACTGTGCTTCACTCTATCACACTTTGCAGATACTCTGTTTTTACAAGTTGAAGGTTTGTGGCATCCCTGAAGTCATACATTGGCAATTCTTGCAATATTTCAAACATTTTCATCCTTATTATACCTGTTCTTGTGATCAGTGATCTTTGGTGTTACTACTGTAATTGTTTTGGGCCATCATGTGGCACCACGAGCCACACTTATATGAGACAGGCAGTCTTAATTGTTAAATATTGTGTGTCTTCTGACTGCCTCACTGACCAGCTGATCCCCATCCTTCTCCCTCTCTTCAAGTGTTCCTATTCCCTGACGCACAGCAATATTGAAATCAGATCAGTTAATAACCCTACAGTGGGCTCTAAGAGTTCAAGTTAAAGGAGTAGTTACACATCTGTCACTTTAAATCAGGGGTGTCCAGTCTTTTGGCTTCCCTGGGCCTCCAGCACTAGGGGTTGCATTTCAACATGAGATTTGTAGGGGATACACATCCAATCCATATCAAGCAGTGGTACAATGTGCAACAAAGAAATGGAAGAGGGTTGAGGATACCTGAGATCTTCATGTGGTTTGAGGTGCCTGTGATTGAAAAAAGGAACAAGGCCAGATTGGGAGGCTTTCAGAGCAACAATAGGGCTTTCCTTGGCAATGGGGCCATTGGTGGTTTGGGGCAAGATGGGATACTGATTGTTGGCAAGCACTTTTTTTTTTTTTTTTTTTTTTTTGAGATGGAGTCTCGCTCTGTCACCAGACTGAAGTATAGTAGCATGATCTCGGCTCACTGCAGCCTCTGCCTCCCAGGTTCAAACAGTTCTCCTGCCTCAGTCTCTCAAGTAGCTGGGACTACAGGCACACACCACCATGCCCAGCTAATTTTTTTTTTTTTTTTTAGTAGAGACAGGGTTTGATCTTGTGATCCGCCCTTGGCAAACACTCTTAATGCTATATGTAGAGTGACATTGGGGAGTCCAGGGAGATAGGGTGGGCCAGTAGGGTGGTGGGAAAGCTGGAGATGTGAGGGAGATGTAGTCCAGAGAGTGATGTGTATGAGTGGAGGAAGTGTGAGCTGATGGTCCTGTGACTTGGGGCTTAACTGAGAAAAATGAACCTAGGTTCATACCTGGGATTTGTGCTCTTGGGTACCCCAGGGGAGTTGGCTGGCTCAGAGTGTAAATGGCATTTATCTGTCAGCCTGCCTGTTGTTGTGGTGGGCTGACACAGTGATTTCTGGGGTAATCAGGAGAGAGTGAGAACCAGTGGTACCAGTACCTGGTATCTCTGACTTGGGAACCTGGGAGGTCAGTTAGCAGGATGTTGTGGGTAGGCAGACAGGGGATCATGGGTCAAGAGACTTTTTATGACCCTTCCTGTCCCTTTTGTTGCAGGGCTGTGTAGTCTTTGAGGATGTGTTTGTATACTTCTCTCGGGAAGAATGGGAGCTACTTGATGATGCTCAGAGACTTTTGTACCATGATGTGATGCTGGAGAACTTTGCACTTTTAGCCTCACTAGGTAAGGTCCTCATGCTTTTCTCCATTTACCACTCTGTTCTTCCCATGGTTGGATCATGAGCACTGCTTCCTTCACCAGTTTTCTGGAGCAAGTGCTCAGGGTGCCAGGGCTAAGCTGTATGGAGTGTCCTTCCTACTTGCTGAGCAGTCCTGAAGCCATGCAGCCAAGGGTTTGGGGTCATGAGACTTGTGGTTTGCCCAGTGGTTCTCACTAGGTCTGTTCACTTTCTGTACTGGTGACTCTGTCCAAAATTATGATGCCTCTGTGCCCAAGGTTGTGCCCCCTTTCTCCAGGTGACATTTTCTTTTTCTTTTTTTTTTTTTTTGAGTCAGGGTTTGGCTCTGTTGCCCAAGCTGGAGTGCAGTGGCACGATCTCAGCTCATTGCAACCTCTACCTCCCAGGCTCAAGCCATCCTCTCACCTCAGCCTCCTGAATAGTTGGGACTACAGGCACACACCACCACGCCCAGCTAATTTTTTTGTAGAGATGGGAATTTGCCATGTTGCCCAGGCTAGTCTTGAACTCCTGAGCTCAAGTAATCCCCTGACTTGACCTCTGAAAGTGTTGGATTACAGGCATGAGCCACTGCGCCCAGCCCAGGTGACATTTTCTAGGGCCTGACCCTGTCAGGAGTTATAGGCACTTACATAGTCACTTACAGGGACCTTTGCTCTATTCCTGCACAACTCCTCCCAGGTTACTTTTCTTACCTGTAGTCCATCATAGGGTGGGTTTCCATGGACCTGTGCTGGCTGCTCACCTGTTCTGACTTTCTCTTAGGAATTGCATTTTCTAGATCATGTGCAGTCATTAAACTAGAGCAAGCAGAAGAGCCCTGGGTGTATGACCAGGTGGATATGACTTCAGCCACAGAAAGAGAGGCCCAGAGCGGACTTAGACGTGGTGAGTGGATATCGGGGAAGGGCATGATGTATGTCAAAGCTGGGTTCAGAACTGTCAACATTAACTGTTCACATCAGTGTTTGTTTCCAGGGCCAGTGGCCACACAGCGTTTCTATCTGTCCTTCCCTGTTGTTGACATGAAGACATATCATTTCTAGTTTCTTAGCCCCTTGCCATCCTCATCACTGGCCTTCACCTCACACCCATGTTTTCCCACTAGTCTGTCTGCATTTTTGGCAATATTGACCTGCTATTAATGTTGACAAGATGTGCATATATTCTTAAATAGTCTTTGAACACCAACTGCTCACTTGTAGTTGGATTTTCCTGGAACTGGATACATTTTTCATAGCATTCATGAGTCACTAACAGTCAGGGCCCTACTGGAAGCCATTTGTTTGCTTCCATTCTTTTTTTTTTGAGACGGAGTCTAGCTCTGTGGCAAAGGCTGGAGTGCAGTGGGGTGATCTCCACTCACTGCAAGCTCCTCCTCCTGAGTTCACGCCATTCTCCTGACCTCAGCCTCCTGAGTAGCTGGGACTACAGGCGCCCGCCACCATGCCCGGTTAATTTTTTTTTTTTTTTTTTTTTTTTTTTGTATTTTTAGTAGAGAAGCAGCTTCACCGTGTTAGCCAGGATGGTCTCGATCTCCTGACCTCGTGATCTGCCCACCTCGGCCTCTCAAAGTGCTGGGATTACAGGTGTGAGCCACCATGGCCAGCCTGTTTGGTTCCATTCTTATATCCTGGCCCTTCATTGGCCCTCCCCCATGGTATGACCTCCAGAGGCTCACTACCTCAAAGCCGTCCCTTCCTCACTCTGACCATGCTTCTCATCCTGAAAACAGTTTCATGAACTTACTCCTGCGTGTGTCAAATGCACATATATGATGGGGTTGCCCCTTCCCACCCGTAAACATGCATTTAATCAGCATTTCTGTGTCTTCAGGTTGTTGGTATGGAGTGGAGAATGAGGAGGTATCTTCTGAGCAGAGCATTTCTGTAGCAGGAGTGTCACAGGTCAGGACTCTCACGGCAGAGCTGCAGACTCACCCATGTGACATATGTGGCCCAATATTGAAAGATACCTTACACCCGGCTAAGTACCATGGGGGAAAAGCCAGGCAGAAACCATACTTGTGCGGGGCATGTGGAAAGCAATTCTGGTTCAGTACAGACTTTGACCAGAACCAGCCCAATGAAGGGAAACTCTTCCCAAGGAAGGAGAGTAGAGACTCGGTGAAAAGCTGCAGAGTCCATGTGCCAGAGAAGACCCTCACATGTGGGAAAAGTGGAAGAGACTTTTCAGCCACATCTGGCCTTCTTCAGCATCAGGCCTCTCACAGCAGGATGAAGCCCCACAAGAGCACCAAGCTTGTGAATGGCTTTCGCATGGGACAGAGGTATCACAAGTGTGGTGAATGTGGGAAAGCCTTCACCCGCAAAGACACACTTGCTCGGCATCAGAGAATCCACACTGGAGAAAGGCCTTATGAGTGTAGCGAATGTGGGAAGTTCTTCAGCCAAAGCTACGACCTCTTTAAACACCAGACAGTTCACACTGGAGAAAGGCCATATGAGTGCAGCGAATGTGGGAAATTCTTTAGACAAATCTCTGGCCTGATTGAGCACAGGCGAGTTCACACAGGTGAAAGACTCTATCAGTGTGGCAAATGTGGGAAATTCTTTAGCAGTAAGTCTAATCTCATTCGACACCAGGAAGTTCACACAGGAGCCAGGCCTTACGTATGCAGCGAATGTGGGAAAGAATTCAGTCGGAAACACACACTTGTTCTGCACCAACGAACTCACACTGGAGAAAGGCCTTATGAGTGCAGTGAATGTGGGAAGGCCTTTAGCCAAAGCTCCCACCTTAATGTACACTGGAGAATTCACAGCAGTGATTACGAGTGTAGCAGATGTGGTAAAGCTTTCAGCTGCATCTCTAAACTCATTCAACACCAGAAAGTTCACTCTGGAGAAAAGCCTTATGAGTGCAGCAAGTGTGGGAAAGCCTTCACTCAAAGACCCAACCTCATCAGGCACTGGAAAGTCCACACTGGGGAAAGGCCTTATGTGTGTAGTGAGTGCGGGAGAGAGTTCATCCGGAAACAGACACTTGTTCTGCACCAGAGGGTTCACGCTGGAGAAAAGCTTTAAGAGTGTAGCAAATGTGGGGAAACTCTAAGGCCAATGCCCCCAACTTACTGTATGGTGGGGAACTAGCAGTAGTTAATGAGTGTAGCAGATACAGGAAAGCCTTTCCTTGGAGGCTGAACCTTACCCGCCACTGGAAATTTCACACCAGACACAGGCCTTAGCAGTCCAAGCAATGTGCTGTCTCTGTTCAGCCTAACAGCTCACCCTAGAGTGGAACTCTGGGAGCAGCCATTGTGAGGGAACCATCAGTCAGAAGTGAAACTTCATAGATACGGACATTCCCACTGGGGAGATTCCCTGTGAGCACCAAGTATGTGAGATGCTTTCAACAGCTGTGTCGCACTTTTTAAATGGCTATTGGCCTTTGCTGGGGCAGGAGCCATCTGCCCCTACCATTTGGCAGAATCATACTGCGTTTACCATTTACCCCAGCATGCTTATGACAGGCAGACCTCTCTTCTCTCCCCAGTCCCTAAAAGGATTGTAAGTGGTCTCACAGCCCACTAGGGGTCTTAATTTTCTCTCTTTTGATGTAAATGGCATGGAAATAATCAGCTTTGTTCAAGAGGACACAAAAAGATTCTGCAAATAACCTGCAGAGGCTTACCTGCATTGATTGTTTGGTTTCATATGATGCTCATTATGGATATATCCAATCTCCAAGTCACCCAGCTCTCGAACTGCCTGCTTCACATTGCTCATTATAATAAAGGCGTGTTCTTTAAGCCACAATTAATATTGTGGGTTCTGTTTATTGTTTGGAGTCTATTGAGGAAACAGTTGTCTTCTCAGCATGAACAAGTTAACAGCTTTGGGAGTCCTTGTTTTCTGTCCCTTAGAGCAAAGAACAGTATGGCAGAGAACAGCTCTGATTACAGCTTTGACCTAATTTGCGTTGCTGTTCAAGGCCTTCTAAGACAGACTGCAGGGCTTTGTGAGACAAATCATGTGACCTGGATGCCAGTTTTTCTATGGGTTTGGAGGTAACCATGAAGAGAGATCAGCTGTAACAACTTCTAGAGCACCTGGGAGCATGAGTTTGGTCACTGGTTCCCATCCAGTGTTCCATATTTCCAAGCACTTAGTGGGAAGCTGGCCCCTGCTTCTTGTCAAGGAGTCTGTGTTCAGAATTTAGTAGGCAGGTGTCCCTGTGTGGAGGACCTCTAGGAGCCAGGTGGTAATTACAATTGGTATAGAAACACTGGGTGAGACTAATAGGGAGTTGAGGAGATTGCAGCACACTACAAAGGGTGTGCCACTTTTTTTTTTTTCTTTTCTTTTCTTTTTTTTTTTTTTTTTTTTTTTTTTTTGAGATGGAGTTTCGCTCTTGTTGCCCAGGCTGGAGTGCAGTAGCACGATCTTGGCTCACTGCAACCTCCACCTCCTGGGTTCAAGTGATTGTCCTGCCTCAGCCTCCTGAGTAGCTGGGATTACAGGCATGCGTCACCTATGCCTGGCTAATTTTGTATTTTTAGTAGAGATGGGGTTTCTCCATATTGTTCAGGCTGGTCTCAAACTCCCGACCTCAGGTGATCTGCCTGCCTCGGCCTCCCAAAGTCCTGGGATTACAGGCATGAGCCACCACGCCCGGCCTAGGATGTGCCACTTCTAAAGGTACATGCTCAGATGTTCCCATACTATGGCTATATAGGATGAGAGTGTACAGAAAGTTTCAGAACTGCCACAGCTGTGTCTCTTTGGTGGTCAGCATCACTCCCAGGGCAAATCTAAACATTCTGTGGATTCCCAAAGACTCGATGGCTCAACTGAAGACCATCGCTGGGTGCACAAGTGGGTAGGAAAACCAAGATTGAAAGAAGGAAGATCTAGCATTTCAGGGATGTGGCTTTGCAATTTAGCCAGTGTTCCTGGTGAATCATGGAAATAGCTTTCTTGGTTGCCACTTTTTGCTATCACTGAGGCAGGGCTGCTCCTGAAGCAAGAGGCAAGAGACAATAGAGTCAATATAGGGTTACCTATAGGACTTGTCTGTTTTTCCAGTTTTCTTTTTTGTTTTGAGACCAGGTCTCTCTCTGTCACCCAGGATAGAATACAGTGGCACTATCATAGCTGACTGTAACCTTGAACTCCTGCGTTTAAGCAATCCTCAGCCTCCTCAGTAGCTGGGATTACAGGCATGTACCATTGCACCTGGCTAACTTTTTTGTTTGTTTTTGTTTTTGGAGATGGAGTCTCACTGTATTGCCCAAGCTGGTCTTGAACTCCTGGCTTCAAGCGATACCAAAGCACTGGGTTTACAGGCATAAGCCAGCATGCCTGGCTGGTTTTCCTAATTTCTTAAAATAAATTGTCATTTATTTGTGAACTCTCTTCTTATATAATAATATAGTCTAGACATTTCCCTATAAGTACTACTTTAGCAGCATCCCCCAAATTTTAATATAGTGTGCATTCGTTTTGTGTAAGATGGAATTAGTTGGCCGGGCACGGTGGCTCATGCCTGTAATCCCAGCACTTTGGGAGGCTGAGGTGGGCGGATCACGAGGTTAGGACATCGAGACCATCCTGGCTAACACGGTGAAACTCCGTCTCTACTAAAAATACAAAAAATTAGCCGGGCATGGTGGCAGGCGCATGTAGTCCCAGCTACTTGGGAGGCTGAGACAGGAGAATGGCGTGAACCCAGGAGGCGGAGCTTGCAGTGAGTTGAGATCGTGCCACTGCACTCTGACCTGGGCAACAGAGCAAGACTCTATCTCGAAAAAAAAAAAAAATTGGGCTGGAAAAGCTCTACTTTTGTCTCTAGGGACTTCAGGTATCTCATTTCATTTTGACATTTAGTGCAGTGAGCTTTATTATGTATTGTTTAACATCTGGAAAAATCCCATGACAATATGGAGGGTGAGTTTGATTGCTGATGGTTTCTGGTTGGCATATGTGATTAGGTAGGCACTCTGGCTCAACTATATTACCCCAGAAGGGCATAAAATCCCTGCTGGCCTGCTGCGATCCTCTGACTTGAGCTCTCCTGAAGCCAGGATTTCTCTCTCAGATATTGGTGGCTTGATCTGGAAGTGAATCACATCAATGTGCCATCTGGACTGGGAAATCTGGAAAACTGCCTGGATTTGTGTCTGACATAGCATATGGGCATGCATTCTCTTTCTCTTGCTGCACCATACCCTTTGCCTTAACAAAACCTCATGTGAGTATGCTCTGTAGAGTTTTGTGAGTATTTTCTTTTTTTTTTTTTTTTTTTTTTTGAGATGGAGTCTTGCTCTGTTGCCCAGGCTGGAGTGCAGTGGCCGGATCTCAGCTCACTGCAAGCTCCGCCTCCCAGGTTTACGCCATTCTCCTGCCTCAGCCTCCCGAGTAGCTAGGACTACAGGCGCCCGCCACCTCGCCCGGCTAGTTTTTTGTATTTTTTAGTAGAGACGGGGTTTCACCGGGTTAGCCAGGATGGTCTCGATCTCCTGACCTTGTGATCCGCCCGTCTCGGCCTCCCAAAGTGCTGGGATTACAGGCTTGAGCCACCGCGCCCGGCCGTGAGTATTTTCAATTACGTTTTTGAAATGTTTTCAGTTGGTGAAGATGAGATATTTGCTGTGATCTCTGAGTCCATTTCAAATAATAATGGCTAAGGAGTTATTGGGCAGAATGAAATATGGTAGAGGCTGGTGAGGAAGATTTTTTGTGAATAGGTTGGCTTCTAGTCCTTGAGTTGAGATTGCACAAGTTATGTGATTGACTCACAAACAGGAGGAAGAACATAAGTGGGACCTGGAGTCTGTAGGTCGGCGGGGATAACTAAATGTCCTGCAAAAGACCCAAACACCTTCCATTAGGCCCACCTCCAACACTGGAGGTCACATTTCAACATGAGATTTGGAAGGGACACTCATCTAAACTATATCAGCTGTAGATTCTAGCCTGTAATTAAGTACACTACCATACCTTTTCCTAACTCCATCCTGCGGACCCAGCTAATTGATGTCATGGTAAAAGGGGAGACAACATGATATGAGGCATGATGTTATGGACCTCCTTATTGAGCTCTCTTGAATTAGACACAATACTGGAGGGGGAAGGAAAAGTAAGAATCATTCAGAAGAAAGGTAACTAAAAATAAAAGAGGTGGCCGGGCGCGGTGGCTCACGCCTGTAATCCCAGCACTTTGGGAGGCCGTGGCGGGAGGATCACCTGAGGTCAGGAGTTCGAGACCAGCCTGACCAACATGGTGAAACCCCATCTCTACTAAAAATACAAAAAAAAAAATTAGCTGGGCGTTGTGGCACGTGCCTGTAATCCCAGCTACTCAGGACGCTGAGGCAGGAGAATCGCTTGAACCCAGGAGGCAGAGGTTGCGGTGAGCCGAGATTGCACCATTGCATTCCAGCCTGGGCAACAAGAGTGAAACTCCATCTCAAATAAATAAATAAATAAATAAATAAAAGAGATGGAAGAAACCTCAGGAAAACAGAATTGGATAAAATTGTTTAGATGGTTGATTACAAATGACCTTAAACAGGAAAGGAAGATGGAGTCGTTACAAAAAGTATTGAATCACTAAAAATAATTGGTCTATTCAAAGATCTGGAACTAATTAATTCACCCTAGTCTTGATAATTTTTCAAAATGTCAAAATTATTAAAAAATGACAAGTATAATCTCTTCAGAGCCTGCTCTGATTATAACCATGGAGGGAAATTGGGAGTATTATGACTGAATGATGATGTCAATAGAAGAAAGTGACAAGTCTCATTTTGGAGATTTAGTTGCCAAAGTTAAGGATGCACCCGGGAGACAAGTCTATGCTTTTCTCCGAAGATGATTTTTAGGGCTCCAAATTTAAAGGAGAAAGGATGGGATATTGAGAAGCACACAGTTTTCACATAAACAAAAGGGGCAAAAGAAAGATGTGGGGAATCTGCATTTTACGTAAGATAACACAGAGGAAATGGGGTAGGGGAACAATCAGATAGGCATTTTGTGTCTGACAGGCCGGGGTGACTGCACCTGTAAAGATAAACTATCAATTTGCATTGCCATGGTGAAGTTTTTTTTTTTTTAGATGGAGTTTCACTTTTGTCCCCCAGGCTGGAGTGCAGTGGCATGATCTCAGCTCACTGTAACCTCCATTCCCTGGGTTCAAGTGATTCTCCTGTCTCAGCCTCCCGAGTAGCTGGGATTACAGGCACCTGCCACCACACCTGGCTAATTTTTGTATTTTTTTTTTTTTTAGTAGAGATGGGGTTTCACCATCTTGACCAGACTGGTCTTGAACTCCTGACCTTGTGATTCACCCACCTTGGCCTCCCAAAGTGTTGAGATTACAGGCATGAGCCACCGCACCCAGCCACCATGGTGAAGTTTTAACAGCTCACCAGTAACTTCCTTGTGGGCAAAATATGGTGAAGGTGGGTAGCTTTTCATCTTGTAGCCATTTTATTTAGGAACCAAAAGGTGGAGGCAAGTTTGTGTGACCCAGTTCCCAGCTTGACTTTTCCCCTTGGCTAAAAAGGTTTGGGGTCCCAAAATTTAATTTCCTTTGACAATGGCCTGGTTAAGGTCTCATGACCTCCAGCTGGGACTTGAAGTTCACTTTCATTGGAATGAAGTAAACGGTCTGCAGGCAGTGAGAAAACTTTACTACAATTGATGACTGATGTTGCAATAACTTAATTAGCTAATGTAAACTTAAAAGGAAATATAATTACACGAATATAGTGATACAGCTAGAGAAGGCTTGCAGCGGGAGAAATATGGTCTATAGAGGAATTTATGGACAGAAATTAGGTACGATTTTTGCTTCACTGTTACCATAAGGCATTATTGGAATTGATAGAATGCCATGTAAATCTGCTTTTAGTCCTGTTTTAATTGAGCGTGCTAGATGGGAACCTTTAGAATTGGCTAATCTCACTCAAGTGATTAATTTATAACACCATAGAATTCCTGGGGGGAAATAAATGTTGGCTTGAATTGAGCATCTTTTAGATGCAGGTATATTACTAAAATTCCCTATTTAGTAGTCTAGGATGGGCTGGGTGCGGTGGCTCATGCCTGTAATCCCGACACTTTGGGAGGCCAGGGCAGGAGGATCACTTGAGGCCAGCAGTTTGAGACCAGCTTGGGCAACATAGTGAGACCGCCTCTCTACAAAAAAATTGAAAACATATTAGCTGAGTGTGGTGGAACATGCTTATAGTCTTAGCTACTCAGGAGGCTGAGGGGAGGATCACTCAAGGCCAGGAGTTTGAGGATGCAGTGAGCTGTATTTGCACCACTGCACTCCAGCCTCAGTCTAGGATGGCCTGGAAGAAAAGTTGATGGATCTGGTAAGTTAACTATAGATTATGGAAGACTTGATAAATTGGTGTCCCTCCATTTGATCAGCTATGTCTAATATGGCATCAACAACTAAAGCTGTGCTACAAGCTCAGAGAGATCAGTATTCTGTACTAGATTTGGCTCATGCCTTCTTTTCCGTTAGGAAACCAAAGCCAATTTTCATTCATTCGGGATAGTCCCCAGTATGCATTTACTCTGCCCTCAGAAGAACATTTAAATTCTCTGGGCTGAACATGGTGGCTCACACCTGTAATCCCAGCACTTTGGGAGGCCGAGGCTGGTGGATCACTTGAAGTCAGGAGTTCGAGACTAGCTTGGCCATCATGGTGAAACCCTGTCTCTACTAAAAAAAACACAAAAATTAGCTGGGCGTGGTGGTGGGTGCCTGTAATCCCAGCTACTCAAGGTGGAGGCAAGAGAATCGCTTGAACCCGGGAGGCAGAGGTTGCAGTGAGCCGAGATCGTGCCAGTGTACTCCAGCCTGGGTGACAGAGCGAGAGTCAAATAAAGAAATAGATAAAAATAAATAAATTCTCTTGATGATACTTGGCCCTGGATTTAAACCCTTTTGTAGGACAATATATGGTATATGAGCTGCTACTTGGGAGGCTGAGGTGGGAGGATCACTTGAACCCAGGAGCTCAAGGCTGCAGTGAACCATGATTGTGCCACTACACTCCAGCCTGGGTGACAGAGTGAGAACCTATGTCTAAAAAACATATATATTTGGTATACGTGCAAGAACCCCAATTTGGAGGAAAGGTAGAGAATACACTGTAATTTTGACTTATTTTGTAATGATCATGATCAGACTCATAATGTTATCTGCTATTTGGTGTAATACTGGTGTATTTGGTAAAATTAATTTGATGGGTTCTGATATGGTTTGGATGTATGTTCCCTGCAAATCTCAAGTTGAAATGTGACCTTCAATGTTGGAGGTGGGCCTAGTCAGAGGTCTTTGGGTCATGGGGGTAGATCCCTCATGAATGGGTTGGTGCTGTCCTCATGGTAGTGAGTGAGTTCTCACTGAATTCATGCAAGATCTGGTTGTTTAGAAAAGCCTGGCACCTCCTCCCTACCTCTCTTGCTCCCTCCCTCACCATGTGACATGCTGGCTCTCCTTCACTTTTTGCCATAATTGTAAGCTTCCTGAGGCCCTCACCAAAAGCAGATACTTGCACTTTCCTTCATGTACTGTCTGCAGAACTGTAAGCCAAATACATCTCCCTCTTATATATTTTTATTTTATATTCTTATATATTTTATTATAATTTTTAATAAACTACCCAATCTCAGGTATTCCTTTATGGCATCACAAATTGACTAACACATTTCAAACAAAGCTTATGATAATATTGATAAAGATCATAAAATAAAGTGAGAAATTGAATTAAAACAACCACAAGATGTTCTATCTATGGAAAATACTGGCTAGAAGAGGAACTAGAATTAACTTTGAATTGAATGAATCTATTGATACTGTTCTTAAAGTTGATGATGGAAGGAGGTAAAATAGTTGCCAATCTTGTGCATGATTATGAACACCTTTGTGCTGAGCTATTGCGTTTTCTGAAATACTTTGAAGCAATACCCACATCTCAAATAATGCACACAAAGTATTTTGACAGCTGCCCTTTTTGTTTGTTCTGTTCTATAAATAGAGAAAATGATGTAGGGTAATATTAAGATGGAGTGAGTTGTAATTAAAAATACCCAGCCAACAAAGGGATGACTGTGGAGAATAGAGATACTTTATAGCTGAAATAGGACAATTTTATGCTGATCTCTGGGGACATCTGGATATCTAGTTTGACTCTTGGCAAAGAAAGGCAGTGGGAGTTAGAATGTGCTGCTTAAACTCTGAAATTTTTCCGTGTCTTTACGGCTGTCTTTTACCTGGCATAAATGGCTACGCTGGCTTGGGTCATGCAGCCAGAGGGACATAAAAGTCCCTACTGGGAATTCTCTGTTATTAATTCTTCTGAAATCAAGCTCCATCCCATAGATATTTCTCACCTATATACCCTGAGTGCCTCTGCAGCCAGCAAAGCAGATGAAGGCCTTCTGGGTTGAAGCCCTAGGCCCTCCAATGCTGAAGAGCCCTGTGAAGTCTCCATCCATGCAGGCATTCTAGTAACCTGCTGCTTCTGCCTGGAATTTATTCTAAAAACACGCACATGGCTCATCTCTCACTTCCTTCAAGTGCATTTCACCGGCTTTCTGATTAAGAAGTCCCACCTCTCCCCTTTGTCTCTTATCAAAGCAGCATTTCTTTCATTGTTTTATTGAGATTGATGTTAGACTTCTAAAAGGAATTGAATATATCTCAGATATCAAGTAAGAATTATGAAATGGATAAAAGTGTTGCTCAGTGAATTGGATAGTTACTGACTGGACACAGTAATTGGACACAATAATTGACTATGCAGACAAAAGATGTTTTTTGTTGGAATCACAGACAGAATTCTACCTTTGTACTACCGCTTCAAGGTGACCCAACATTTCTCTTCTATCTTCTGGAGGCACTATCATGCCACTATCTGAAGTAGTTTTTCACCTGTCCCTGACCAAGAGTGCACAGACTGACTTCAATGCTTCCGAGAGCATACATTTGAAATGTAATATGATAGAGGCTGGGTGCCGTGGCTTATGCCTGTAATCCCAGCACTTTGAGAGACCGAGGCGGGTAGATCACCTGGGGTCAGGAGTTTGGGACCACCATAGTGAAACCCCATCTCTACTAAAAATACAAAAAATTAGCCGAGCGTGGTGGTGTGCGCCTATAGTCCCAGCTACTTGAAAGGCTGAGGCACGAGAATCGCTTGAAGCCGGGAGGCGGAGGTTGCAGTGATCCCAGATGGCGCCGCTGCACTCCAGCCTTGGGGGCAGAGGGAAACTTTGTCTAAAAAAAAAAAAAAGAAAAGAAAAGAAAAGAAAAAGTAATAAACTTAATATGGTAATATTTATTAGCTTCCCTATTAGTGGATATATTTCGTGTCTGAATGGCTCTATGGAATGATTTGCATATTTGGATTGGCAGCCTTAGGGAGCGTCTGATAATAATTTTAGCCTCTGGGAGCCTGCTGAACTTCACGAAGTTTGAAATAATATTCCCCAAACACTTGGGTGATCAGTTGCAGATGGCACCTCTGATACGCTGTCTGATTACAACCCATTTAAGAAAGGGCGAAGCCCCTCCACTGCCCGAGGACCTGGATAAGCCATTTCTCATCGCCCAGCGCCCTGGAGCTTCGCTTTTACTCCAAGAGGCTGGTGCAGAGGGTCCCCAGCCCCGACCTCGGGAATCTGTGGTAACTACATTACACAGAATGCTCTGCGTTGAACGCCACGCTACTAAGCCGGTAAGAGCTCAGAAGACCGACTTTCCACGAGAGTCAAAAAAAGAAAGGGAGGGACTTGGCGGGGGGGGGGGGGGTCCTCTTCGTGGCGGCCATTTTGGCTTCTCTGGGGTGTGTTCACCGGATCAGGGACAGCAGAGCGCCGGGTTGGGGCCACGAAGGCGTGAGGGGAGTCGTCGTCCCTGCTGCACGAAAGCGTCTAAGCCTCGCGACGCCGCCCTGGGTGACCCACGTCAGGCCTGTCCCCGGGTCCCTACCCTGGTCGCCCGCCGCTCCCGGCCCAGCTCTCCCCACAGAGTCTGATGGCAGCGGCCGCTCTGAGGGCGCCAGCTCAGGTGAGTGCCGCGTCTCACCGCCTCACACGCCTTCCCCCACCCACTAAAGCCATCAGTGAGGGGCGCCTGCTCGCGTCTCCGCAGCCCAGGGTCGGGGACACTGAGGCGCTCGTGGGTGGGGCCCTGTTTCTGACACTGCGTGTGACGAGGTGTGGGAGGGCGTGACAGGCGGAGGAACCGGCGCGTGCAAAGGTCGGAGGCGCGACTGAGCCGGGAGAATTCGGAAAGCTTTTTTCTGCAGGGAACGAATAATATGAGGCGGAGTTACTCCTAGGGTTGTACCTTTCGTGTGAGGACGCTAGAAGCCACGGAGAGTTTTGAACAAAGGAGGGACGCCATTTATGTTAGTTTTTTTTTTTTTTTTTTTTCTTTGAGACGGAGTTTCCCAGCCCAGGCTGGAGTGCAATGGCGCGATCTCGGGTCACTGCAACCTCCGACTCCTGGGTTCAAGCGATTCTCCTGCCGCAGCCTCCCCAGCAGCTGGGATTACAAGCCTCCGTCACAACGTCCGGCTACTTTTTTGTATTTTTAGTGGAGACGGGATTTCACCATTTTGGCCAGGCTGGTCTTGAACTCCTGGTCTCAAGTGACCCGCCTGCCTCTGCCTTCCAAAGTGCTGGGATTACAGGCGTGAGCCACCGCGCCCGCCCGATGTTAGGGTTTAAAAACTTTTCCAAAGACTGTTCACAGGAAGAACAGCGATGGGGCGATGAGGACATTGAGATAGTGGGAGGCTGCAGCTTTTTTTCATTGCCCTGCAGTTGGCAAGAGGTGACAGCACTGAGGCCGGAAAGTAAAACAGCCAGCCTGAGTTCAGGGCCAGGCAGGGCTACAGGGAGGCTTGAGCCCATCGAGCCTCACCAGGGATGCATTCCTCTTTCGCTGGTTCTCCTAGTTGTAGAAGGGCGTACAGAACTCACACAGGAAGTGGAGAGTGTTCCAGTCCCTGAGTAGCCCCCACCCGCACCCACATGTTCTTGGGATTGTGGTTTTCTAGTATTCTTAAGTGCTGTTACCCCAATCCTGGGTCTGGTGCCCTGGAGAAATTCCAAGCCCAGGGCTCTAAGTCCATGGCAGGGGTTATACTGAGGTGTTCCCATTTTTGGCAGCCAGTGGAAACTTGTGAAAGGTTATCTGTGGCACTGGTATCAGGAGGCGCAAGTGCTTAGTAAAACTAAGCTGAGATTTTTGAGGAAACCATAGATCTCTTTCCTTTTAGCTGGGAACAAAGAGCAGGGGAAAGGAGTCAGGACTGCAGTGGCTGCCTGAAAAGCTGGGTACCTATTCTGGAGGTAATAGGAGGTATGGGTTAAAAGAGGGAGGTGATCTTGCTAAAGTCCTAACAGGGTCCATCCTGTTAGCGTGGAGAGCAGACTGTGGGGTTGAGGGAGGAGGAAAGAAGATCAGAGTGGAAGCTACAGCCAGTCCAGGGTAATGAACCAGAATCATTGATTAGATGTGTTGCATTCTGGATGCAAATTTTTAAAGGGGGCAACTAAATTTTCTGATGTAGACAGCGAGGGAGTGAAACAGGATTCAGCGATGACCCCCACAGTTCTTCAACTGAGATGGAGAAGTTGGTATTAACAGTAATATTCACTGGAGACAACAGGAGCTTTATTTGGTCATGTAAGAGTTTGAGATGTTTCAGAGACATTAAGTAGGCATTAAGTAGGTGGGTGAACACCCAGGTCTGGAAATCTGGGGAGTGCTTCAGAATGGAGACACCCAAAATATGGTGGTTATTGTGTGGACTAAGGTGAGTGAGCTGCGGATTACATTTAGAAGGGTTAATCTTTTTTTTTTTTTTTTTTTTTTTTTTTTTTTGAGATGGAGTGTTGCTCTTGTTGCCCAGGCTGGAGTGCAATGGTGTGATCTTGGCTCACTACAACCTCCGCCTCCCAGGTTCAAGCAATTCTCCTGCCTCAGCCTCCCATGTAGGTGGGATTACAGACATGCGCCACCACACCCGGCTAATTTTGTATTTATTTAGTAGAGATGGGATTTCTCCATGTTGGTCAGGCTAGTCTCAAACTCCTGACCTCAGGTGATCCACCCGCCTCAGCCACCCAGAGTTCTGGAATTACAGGCGTGAGCCACCGCATCTGGCCTAGAATGGTTAATCTTTAGGCATGGTGGTACAGGTTATTTGGTCAGGAAGGGCAGAGTGGGGGCTAAAGACCAACCAAGCCTTTTGGTTGGGTAAGTGGGTGATGTTCTTGGGCTTTCTAAACAGAGGTAAGGGAGGTTAGTGGCTATGGAGGTAGGGTGTTTGGAGAGGATAGTTGGGCAGGTGGCATACACTTTCAAGGAAAGAGTGGATGTAAGGTGAATGCAGAGGCATAGGTGTATTTGAGGCAAATGGCTGTCCTTTTTTTCCTTAGTGCTTATTCGGCATTCTGTGGAATCATCAGGATTTTTTGATAACTTTGATGGGGCCAGGAGTGTTTAATTCAACCTGGAGGATAAGGCCAGGTGCCAATGTGGTCATCTGTGACAGTCACTTGGCCTCGGGCAGGTGATCAGTGGAGCTAGTCTTTGAGTGTTAAGTGGACAGAAGAAGGTTGTCACTGCCGAGGGGATAGCAAGTACATCACAGAAGTGTAATACGGCCATGGTTATCTGAGATGCACATGTGGTTCTGTGTGGCCTAAGTCTGAGGCAAAAAATGGAGCCAGCCAGGGAGCCTTCATAGGATTTGGGGCTGCTACCACTAGTGGATGCCCTGGGAGATCTAGGGTAGTATTAGATCCTAGTTTGAATTTGTCAAGCATATCCTCCATGCTGTGTGCTAAGTTATGGTGTAAAGTCTAAAATTAAGGCCCAGTATGACCTCTGGTAAAATCAGGGTGACATCAAATGGCCTGAGTACAATTTTCCCTCCCTACCCTTCTCCCAGACAGACAACTCTTTTTATCAAGGGGACCAGGCACAGTTTCTGCCTATCACTTTGTAGCAGATTTCAGCTCCCTACCAGGCCATGGAGTTTTCCAAAGAAGCCCATTGTGGGAACCAGGGGCACTTGATCTTTTTGTTTTCAAAGTGCTTGCATTCCACAGCTTTTGGTTATTCACTTTTTTTCTGGACTAGACCCCCCATGTGACCCTGTGTGGTACATGTTGTCCTCATCTCCCAGGTTCTATGGACATATGATTAATAAACTGTTGTATCATTTTTTTTTTTTTTTTTTTTTTTTGAGACGGAGTCTCACTCTGTCACCCAGACTGGAGTGCAGTTTCACAATCTCAGCTCACTGCAACCTCTGCCTCCCGGGTTCAAGCAATTCTCCTGCCTCAGCCTCCCAAGTAGCTGGGATTACAGGCACCCACCACCATACCCAGCTAATTTTTGTATTTTTAGTAGAGATGGGGTTTCACCATATTGGTCAGGCTGGTCTTGAACTCCTGACCTCGTGATCCACCCACCTCGGCCTCTCAAAGTGCTGGGATTACAGGCGTGAGCCACCGTGCCCTGCTGCTGTATCATCTTTCTAGTGTCAGGTTTTGTGTATTTGGCCATATCCATAACCCTACTGTGGCAATCCTGCCTTCACTAATGGGGTAAAGGGGAAGAGATTAAAACAGTGACACGGGGGGTAAGAACAGGGAGATGCCTATGGTGTGGGCAGTGAGGTAGCAGCCCTGGGCTTGGGGCTATGGTGTCTGGAGATAGGAGGGATGTGTATTCTGAAGAATGATGTGCATCTGGAAAGGGAGTAAGTGACAGCTGCAGGGCTCTGGTATTGAGACTTAGATGACCTTGGACATTCCAGGGGATTTCATGATGTGATAGTATGGATCCTTCCATGCCAGGCCCCCAGCTTAGATGCCTATTTATCCATGTGCTGGTTTCTCCTCTCCGTTGGGGAGCTTGGGAAGAGAATGGGCATGGGGTAAAGATGTGGGGGTATGCATTGTGGGTCCTTGGGATAGGGGGTCTTGGTGGTTTCATCTGTTCCCATTGTGGCAGGGCACTGTGACCTTTGAAGATGTGGCCATACACTTCTCCTGGGAGGAATGGGGTCTCCTTGATGAGGCTCAAAGATGCCTGTACCGTGATGTGATGCTGGAGAACTTGGCTCTTTTAACCTCCCTAGGTAAGGTTCTTTTACCCATTCCTGTGCCCTTAGCTAGTCTGTGCCCTTCCTCTTTTCCCTATCGGCAGGTCTGTCCTTCTCATGACAAGACTATGGGCTCTGCTTCTTTCTCAGTTCCCTGCATAGTTCTGTCATTGGTAAGACTAATGTGTAAGACTAAGGTGTGCATACTATCTTCTCCTCTCCTTGAGGAGCCCCCATACCTGTCTCCCCACAGTCTCACAGGGAAGGATGCAGAGTCTGCAGTCTTGCAGTCACCCAAGTGCATCCCACCTTGATTGTCCCCTCCATGTCTGGGTGACTTTTTCCAGATCTGAGGATCCTGTGTGCCCCAGCTACTACTTCCATCCCGTAGCTGGCATTTCATTATGCCTGCCTATGCCAGGGGTTATTGTCACTGACATGGTCACTACTTATGTAGACCATGGACTCTTCTTAGAAAGTATTCCTCTGAAATTTTCTTTGTAGTATTTGTGTGTGTGTGTGTTTTTCCTGTGGGCTGTCATGTGCTGAGTTTTTTGTGGGACAGTGCAGGCTGCTCTTCTGTTCTTTCTTCCCTTAGTACTTACATTATCCAGATGCCGTATCATAGCAGCAACCTATTCTGTTTGGCGAGCAGTTTGGTGCCAATGCCAGTGGTCACAGCTCACTTCCGGTTTCCCTTCACCATTCTTGACATTTTGCTGACATGTCAGCTCTACTTGTCACTTCTGCTGTTAACATCCAGCCTGGGGCTAATCCTCACATCTCTGGACTCCATATTTTACCTGTTTTTCTCACTGCTACATCTGCAGTTCTTTCCAACGTTAGTCTCTACATAGTACGTCATGAGATATGCATATACTCTTTTTTTGTTTTGTTTTTTGAGACTGAGTCTCACTCTGTCACCCAGGCTGGATTGCAGTGGCGTGATCTCGGCTTACTGCAACCTCTGCCTCCCAGGTTCAAGCGATCTCCTGCCTCAGCCTCCTGAGTAGCTGGGATTACAGGTGCCTGCCACTGCACCCAGCTAATTTTTGTATTTTTTTATAGATGGGGTTTCACCATCTTGGCCAAGTTGATCTTGAACTCCTGACCTCGTTATCCACCCGCCATGGCCTCCCAAAGTGCTGGGATTACAGGTGTGAGCCACTGCGCCCGTCCTTGCACATACTCTTAAACAGTCCTTGAAGGCCAGCTGCTGCGTTGCAGTCATATTTCCTTGGGCTTGCATATACTATTCTACACAGCACTCAAGTGTCACCAGCAGATAAGCTTCTGCAAAAGTTGTTTGCAGAGGATTTAGTATTTTTTTTTTTTTTTTTTTTTTTTTTTGAGACAGAGTCTCACGCTGTTGCCCAGGCTGGAGTGCAGTGGCGCGATCTCGGCTCACTGCAAGCTCCGCCTCCTGCGTTCACGCCATTCTCCTGCCTCAGCCTCCTGAGTAGCTAGGACTACAGGCGCCCGCCACCGCGCCCGGCTAATTTTTTGTATTTTTAGTAGAGACGGGGTTTCACTGTGGTCTTGATCTCCTGACCTTGTGATCCGCCCGCCTCGGCCTCCCAAAGTGCTGGGATTACAGGCTTGAGCCACCGCGCCCGGCCTTCAGAGGATTTAGTATTACACCCTGCCTCTCTCTTTGTGATACCTCATGGTTGTGGCCTTTACCTCTTAAGTTCTCCTACATTCTTGTAATCTTTTGTTTTGTTGTTTTTTTTTTTTTTTTTTTTTTGAGACGGAGTCTCCTTCTGTCGCCCAGGCTGGAGTGCAGTGGTGCAATCTTGGCTTGCTGTAACCTCCGCCTCCCAGGTTCAAGCGATTCTCCTGCCTCAGCCTCCCAAGTAGCTGGGATTACAGGCACCCACCACCACGCCAGGCTAATTTTTGTATTTTTAGTAGAGATGGGGTTTCATCATATTGGCCAGGCTGGTCTGAAACTCCTGACTTTGTTTATCTGCCCGCCTTGGCCTCCCAAAGTGCTAGGATTACAGGCATGAGCCACCGCACCCAGCCCATTCTCGTAATCTTTATAGTCTAGAATTGCTATGCAGCCTCATCTGCAGCCCGAACCCAACTCTACTGTCATGCAAACAATCCCATGGACTTGTTCCTGAGTTTGTCATACACACAGTTGTATAGGGGCTGCCCCCTCCCACCATAGTTAATGTGCACTTCACTTGCATTTCTTGCTTTTAGGTTTTTGGCATAGAGTGGTGGATGAGGAGGCATCTTCTGAGCAGAGCATTTCTTTAGAAGGAGAGACCCAACTCAGGACTTCCAAGGCAGGTCTTTCTCCCCAGAAGGCCCCCACCGTGAGACGTGTAGCTTGGTCTTGAGAGACATTTTGCTCTTGGCTGGGTCCAAGGGGACACATCATAGGCAGAAATTATATAGGGGTGGGGCATGTGAGAAGTAATTGTATTTCATTGCAGATGTTCATCACCGGAAGCAGCACCTTGGAGAAAAACATTTCAGAAGCAATGTGGGCACAGCCTTGTTTGTGAAGACCTGCACATTCCATGTGTCAGGGGAGCCTTCCACCTGCAGAGAAGCTGGGAAGGACTTCCTGGCCAAGTTGGGATTTCTCCATCAACAGGCCACTCACACTGGGGAGCAATCAAATAGCAGAAGCGACGGTGGGGCCGTCAGTCACAGAAGAAAAACTCATTACAACTGTGGAGAGTACACAAAAGCATTCAGCCGTAAACACACACTTGTTCAGCAGCAGAGAACACTCACTACAGAAAGATGTTACATATGCAGTGAATGCGGGAAATCCTTTAGCAAAAGCTACAGCCTCAATGACCATTGGAGAGTTCACACTGGAGAAAAGCCTTACGAATGTGGAGAGTGTGGGAAGTCCTTTAGGCAAAGCTCTAGTCTCATTCAGCATCGGAGAGTTCACACTGCAGTACGACCTCATGAATGTGATGAATGTGGAAAATTATTTAGCAACAAGTCTAACCTCATTAAACATCGGAGAGTTCACACTGGGGAAAGGCCATATGAGTGCAGTGAATGTGGGAAATCCTTTAGCCAAAGGTCTGCACTCCTTCAACATCGGGGAGTTCACACTGGGGAGAGGCCTTATGAGTGCAGTGAATGTGGGAAGTTCTTTACATATCATTCCAGTCTCATAAAGCACCAGAAAGTTCATAGTGGATCCAGGCCTTATGAGTGCAGCGAGTGTGGGAAGTCATTTAGCCAAAACTCTAGCCTCATTGAACATCATAGAGTTCACACTGGAGAAAGGCCTTATAAGTGCAGCGAATGTGGGAAATCCTTTAGCCAAAGGTCTGCGCTCCTTCAACATCGGGGAGTTCACACTGGGGAGAGGCCTTATGAGTGCAGTGAATGTGGGAAGTTCTTTCCCTACAGCTCCAGTCTCCGAAAACACCAGAGAGTTCACACTGGATCAAGACCCTATGAGTGCAGTGAATGTGGGAAATCCTTTACTCAAAATTCCGGCCTCATTAAGCACAGAAGGGTTCACACTGGGGAGAAGCCTTATGAGTGCACTGAATGTGGGAAATCCTTTAGCCATAACTCCAGCCTTATTAAACATCAGAGAATTCATAGTCGATAAAAGCCTTGAGTGGCAAATGTGGAAAATCTGTTAGCACCCTGGAGAAAGTCCTTGAGTACACAGTGAATGTGAGAAAGCTTCAGCTGAAGGCTGTATCTCATTGAGTGCCACAGAATGCACAAGGGAAAGACACTTTTGATATGTAGGGATGTCCAGTTGATATAACAGTTCTGAAGGAGATCCCTTATGAGGGTGGCATCAGCCTGAATTAAACATCCTCTATCTGAACATCTGCATAAATTCCAGGTATGTGGGAACTGCATTGCACCTTTTGCCCCGCCCAGGGCCCATGTCAGATGTATGTCTCTGCTGATACTATAGTGGAAGCCATTTTACCTCTACCACCTGGCAAGTGACCACCAGTGTGCACCACTCACCCACCCCAGTGTATTCAGGTAAGTGAACCTTGGTGTTCTCCCATTCATGGGAGGAATTTGTAAATAGCCTAAGCATTTATTCCCTTCTTTTTTGTTTCCCTTTCTGATGAGTTAGGCCATGGACCTGACCCGGTTTGGCCCAGAGGACTCTGCTGGTGACCTGAAAAGAAGGACTACATATTTCAGGATATTGTTGGTGTCACGACTCTTGATAGAGTTTTCCAGCCTCCAAATCACCAACTGTGGGAACCACCTGCCTCTTACTGCCTTGGTTTGTACAATAATAAAGACCTTATTAATCTTGGGGGTTCTAGTCACTGTATGGGTTCTGCTAACAAAACAGTTGGGTTCTGCTAACATGAAGGGGTGAATAACTTTTTTTGGAGATTCCCATTGTGTAGCTCAAGAGACAGGGACAGTAGGATGGCAGAATATAGCTCTCTCTCTAGTTTGAGTCTAGTTTTCATTGCTATTCAAGGCCTCCAAGAAAAAACTACAGGGTATTGTCCTAATTTATATCCTGGATGCCACAGAGGTCAGCCTGAGTAGGCAGCAGTTACTATGACATCCTTTGGTGCTTCTGAAAGCAACATGAAATTGTTCTCTTGTTCACAAGGAATATTGCATTGTGTTCAGTGCTAGTGGGGGAAATCTGTTCCCCAGGTCCTGTATGCCTTGATATCCTGAATTCCATAGGGTAGCACCACAGGTGGTAAGATTATATTAGGAATTGTAATTGTTTTAGAAGTACAGGTGAAAAATAACTAACCATACAAATGAGTGTTTTTTGTTTTTGTTTTTGTGTTTGTTTTTTCTTTTTTTTTTTTTTTTTGTTGAGACAGAGTCTCCCTGTGTCGCCCAGACTGGAGTGCAGTGGCCGGATCTCAGCTCACTGCAAGCTCCGCCTCCCGGGTTCATGCCATTCTCCTGCCTCAGCCTCCCGAGTAGCTGGGACTACAGGCGTCCGCCACCTCGCCCGGCTAGTTTTTGTATTTTTTAGTAGAGACGGGGTTTCACCGTGTTAGCCAGGATGGTCTCGATCTCCTGATCTTGTGATCCGCCCGTCTCGGCCTCCCAAAGTGCTGGGATTACAGGCTTGAGCCACCGCGCCCAGCCTGTGTTTGTTTTTTCGAAATGGATTCTCACTCTTGCCCAGGCTGGAGTGCAGTGGCGCAATCTCGGCTCACTACATCCTCCACCGGCCGGGTTCAAGCAGTTCTCCTCCTCAGCCTCCCAAGTAGCTGGGACTACAGGCACCCGCTACCACGCCTGGCTAATTTTCTTATTTTTAGTAGAGACGGGGATCTCACCATGTTGACCAGGCTGTTCTCGAACTCTTGACCTCGTGATCCACCTGGCTCGGCCTCCCAAAGTTCTGGGATTACAGGCGTGAGCCACTGCGCCTGGCCTTTTTTTGAGATGGAGTTTGGCTCTTGTTGCCCAGGCAGGAGTGCAGTGGCACGATCTTGGCTCACTGCAACCTCCGCCTGCTGGGTTCAAGCGATTCTCCTGCCTCAGCCTCCTGGGTAGCTGGGACTACAGGCGCGTGACACCACGCCCAGCTAATTTTGTATTTTTAGTAGAGCGGGGTTTTTCCAGTTGGTCAAGCTGGTCTCAAACTCCCGACCTCAGGTGATTCGCCCGCCTCAGACACCCAAAGTGCTGGGATTACAGGCGTGAGCTACCGTGCCTGGCCGAGTGTGTGTTTCTTATAGCAGTAGTGTATTAGTCTGTTTTCACACTGTTATTAAGAACTACCTGAGGCTGGGTACTTTATAAAGGAAATAGGTTTAATTGACTCAGAGTTCTGCATGGCTGGAGAGGCCTCACAAAACTTACAATCATGGCAGAAGGGGTAACAGGCACCTTCTTCACAGGGTGGCAGGAGAGAGCAAAGTAGGAACTTCCAAAACCTTATAAAACCATCAAATCTTGTGAAAACTCACTATCATGAGAACAGCACGGGGGAACTGTCCCCCATGATCCAATCACCTTCCTCTTTTGACACGTGGGGATTACAGGTCCCTCCCTTAACACATGAGAATTACAATTCGAGATGAGATTTGGGTGGGGACACAGAGCCAAACCATATCAAATAGCTTGCAATTTTACTCAATGTAATAGTCCTACTGTATATAAATACTTTTTACCTACTGGGTATAAAAAGATACTCACCAAGTGGATGCAGTACATGTGCTAAACTTGAAAAGTATAGCTGTGAAAATAGTAAGAAGTAATGAATAAGAGCCTTGGTTGAGAATCTATTATGGGCAAGACAAGACACACTCCATATTATTCAGAAGCTCAAAGGATGTGCATGTGTGTTTTAAATATCACAATATGGCATAGTAAGTGCATTCTTTCTTTAAACCACGCCTTTTGTATCTCAGGGTCTTTGTGTTTAACCATTCACCATAAAAGTTTGTCATGACTACATAGTGGTTAATATCAGATTCTGGTCATGTTACCTGGGTTTAAATCCCAGTTCCACTGCCTCAAGCTTCCTCATCTGAGAAATCGTGACAATAATAGCTCTTATTTCACAGCGTTATTATTAAGATTAAAATAGTTATGGCAGGTAAAAATCTCATAACATTGCCTCATATCTTCAAAAGCATGCATTTTAAATCTGTTAGTTTCAGCAGTACGATCATATTTCATGGCTGGTTCCCCATCATTCTGGTAAACTCAAATGCCATGTCCTTTGAGGTTTCCCTCCACCAGTCACACTCTGTTCTTACTGTTTCACTTTCTAGTACATTTATAACTACTGGATACACTTGTTTTCTTCCCCCTCACTAGAATGTAAACTCAACATTGTTTGTATAGTTTTCTAGACTGAATTGGGTGAAGTTCTGCAACGTAGATATTGGCAGTTGAAGCTGAGATTCCAATTCATAATGTTTTTCATTCAGTTTTTTTTTTTTTTTTTTTTTTTTTTTTTTTTTTTTTTTTTTTTTTTTGAGACGGACGGAGTCTCGCTCTGTCGCCCAGGCTGGACTGCAGTGGCGCGATCTCGGCTCACTGCAAGCTTCGCCTCCCGGGTTCACGCCATCCTCCTGCCTCAGCCTCCAGAGTAGCTGGGACTACAGGCGCCCGCCACCGTGCCCGGCTAATTTTTTGTATTTTTAGTAGAGACGGGGTTTCACCGTGGTCTCGATCTCCTGACCTTGTGATCCGCCCGTCTCGGCCTCCCAAAGTGCTGGGATTACAGGCGTGAGCCACCGCGCCCAGCCTAGTATTTTTGACATGGCGTGTTTTTTTTCTCCTATGGATTCTGTTTCTTCTATCCTCAGGGACCTTTATCTAATATATACATTTTGATTTACGTTAATCTCTGCTACTTCTCCTTAAGTAAACATCACTTTCCTTTCCCCTATTCTAACAATAATAATCTCTGATCATTTTGTGGGCAGCTCAGCAGTCAAAACTTACCATGCTCTGCTGTCTAGAAAAGTTACATTACAGATTTAATGCTCCCCTACACATTTTCTGACAAATGTCACTACTTAGAGATGCTAGTCTTTCCCATATTTGCACTTAAAAAGTGCTTCAAAAAAATTTTAAAGGACACTCCTTCCTTTTGTGTCACGTGATTGTACCAGGGTTACTATAGAGTGCTTTTAACTCATTATGTCTCCACAAAGGAGAATTTAGTCTTCATTATTCAGTAGGAGAATGTATGAACAAAAGTCTAGCATTTCTCCTGTATAGGGGAAACAGTTATTTGAAGATTTGGAAAAATAGGAACCATCATCCTTCTGGGGGTATGGGTTCCCAATTTGACTGCCATTAAATTGACAGTATAAACCAGTATTAAATTAATATTTACTGATGTTTATCTTTGTTATCTGCTTATGTTGTTCTTCATTCCTTCACAGAATTCTATATTTCCCTCTCACACTATTTCTTTCTGCCCAAAGACTTCCCTTTATTATTCTGTTAGAGTAGATTTGCTAGTTATAGATTTTTTTTTTCTCTGAAGTATGTTTACCTATCATTCATTTTTGAAGAACATTTAAGGTGGGCATAATATTCCAGGTTGAGAATGGTGTTCTTTCACAGCACATGAAAGTTATCCTGGCCAGGCGCGGTGGCTCAAGCCTGTAATCCCAGCACTTTGGGAGGCCGAGATGGGCGGATCACGAGGTCAGGAGATCGAGACCATCCTGGCTAACACGGTGAAACCCCGTCTCTACTAAAAAATACAAAAAAACTAGCCGGGCGAGGTGGTGGGCGCCTGTAGTCCCAGCTACTCGGGAGGCTGAGGCAGGAGAATGGCGTGAACCCAGGAGGCGGAGCTTGCAGTGAGCCGAGATCGGGCCACTGCACTCCAGTATGGGCAAGAGTGCCAGACTCCGCCTCAAAAAAAAAAAAAAAAAAAAAAAAAAAAAGTTATCCTTCCATTGCCGTCTGGCTCCCATCATTTCTTTCGAGGAATAAGCTCAAAGTATTGCTCTTTTGAAAGCAGTGTGTTTATCCTCAGCCCTGGCCAGCTTTAATATTTTGTCCTTGGCTTTGTTTCTTAGAAGTCTTGCTAACTAAAATACGTATGTATGTGGTTTTCTTCATATTTGTTATCTCTGAGATATGCAGAGTTTTATACCTTTGACCAATTTTTGAAAATTTTCTGGGATTATCTAAACAGATATTGCTTCTGTCTCAGTTTTGCCTCTCTTTCCAGAACACACTTTTTGGTAGTATTCTGTTTTTTGTTTTTTTTTCTGTTTCAGTTTGGATATTTTCACATCTTTGGGCCTTGTGGCCCCGTAGGACCTCCTGGCTGGGACAGCCAGGTTGGAAGCTGGTTGGGCCAGGAGCCCAGTGGTATGATGAGCAAAATACATGGGGTGGGTGAGGGAGACCTGCAGCCCTTGAAAATGGGGTCTGAGCTGTAAATATCTCCATCCCCCTCTCCTCATTGGTCCCCATTCCCAAAGGAATCTCCCCTCCCCTCATGAGTTGAGGGCAATCACAACCCTAACAGCTGCCAACCACCACAACAGTGGCTATGCATGAAGCCCTCTCTGACCCATGCTCTGTAAACCTCAGCTCTGTACATCATCTTCATGCCCCTGGATGGGTCCACTCATTATCTCCATCTTGCACAGGAGTAGAAAGCCCCCAAGAGTATGTCACTTCCTTATAAACCCATGGAGAGAAACAGGGAATCCTGGATTCAAACCCAGACTGCAGGACCTAGGGTCTTGGGGAATCAAGCTCCACTACCTTTCTATTCTGTCTGTGCTTGGTGCCAGACCCCATTTCCCTTTGACTCTTCTGAGAGCCCTTCTCAGGCTCCCCACGGCACTGTGCACACTTTCCTGGATGCTGACAATCAGGACTACTATTTTGTTTGTTTGTTTTTTTGAGACGGAGTCTCCCTCTGTCACCCAGGCTGGAGTGCAATGGTGCAATTTCGGCTCAATGCAACTTCTGCCTCCCGGGTTTAAGCGATTCTCCTGCCTCAGCCTCCTGAGTAGCTGAGATTACAGGTACGCGCCACCATACCCAGCTAATTTTTGTATTTTTAGTACAGATGGGGTTTCACCACGTTGGTCAGGCTGGTCTCGAACCCCTGACCTCGTGATCCACCCGCCTCGGACTCCCAAAGTGCTGGGATTACAGGCGTGAGCTACCACACCTGGCCAAGACTACTGTTTTCATGTGGAGCTAATATTGACCAGCTTCCTAAGGATTACCTCATTTACTTATTTCTCCTTCCACCCAAAAAGAGTAGAGAGGAATGATCATTCCTGTCTCTTAATGTATCTGCAGTTCAGAGAGGGCAAGCAACATCCATACACGACCACGGCTGCCAAGTGTGAGAAAATATTTTAAATAGCCCATTTTCAAGGCATGATAAATCTAAGGACTGACAGCCAGCCTGCAAATGTAACAAACCGCATGGCTCATGCGCCTAGAAGGTCACAATAGGTGCACAGAATGTAGAGGAGGGTTCAGGCCATAAAAGGGAAGAAAGTTTCATTATTGAAAATCAAAACTGAAGCAGGGAAGGGGACCAGGGTTTAACCTTATAAGGGGGATAATGAAACTTAAGACGACATCTGGGAAGATTGTAACCCCATAGTACTTGACCAATGAGTAACTGGGAGGAGGGATTTGAGAGCAAGGAGATAAATTACCTGTTGTTACTACCCTAGATGTGCCTGCCTACACCAGACCCCCTGATCTTGCAAAACTGTTAATGAAACTCTCACTTTCGCTGTTCTTCATGCCTTTTAGTCCATTCTTTGGGTTTGGGGTGAGTGTTTCTCACACAAGCAGCTGAGGTCGACACTGAACTGGGTTGGCTTGCCTTGGTCCCTTTATACCTCTGACTGGAAATGCAGGAGACTCTGGGCAGATTCCTCTCTGCCAAGTCTGTGCCAAGTCTGCTAAGCCCAGAACATGAGTAACCACACTGGGACACTGCCACTTGGGTCCTCAAGGCCTTCCCCGCAAACTTGCTTCCCATGGTCAGCATTGCCACTGCCTGAACACCTCCAACAGGGTCCCTGGTGTCACTCCAAACACATCGCTCTCTCACAACCACATGCAATGATTCATTCCTAGCGTCCTTTCGGTCTTCCATCTAAACACCGCCATAGGATGCTTCCTCCACACCATACTGAACTGTCACTCAGTTATCAGTCACTACTGCAGACACTGGGAGAGAAGATGAAGAATTGAGAATGTCCAGCATGACCATCGTGTATCTCTGGCTTTCACCTCTCAATCCCTCTAGCAGGTGTCCTTAGTCCCAAATGCTCCTCCCCAGCCCTGTGTAAAATCAATGACTGACAATGAGTACTAATCCCCAAGAGCATTCCTTCTCCCACCTGTACTTGACAAACTACTTCTGAAACTGGCTGAATCTGGGCTGAACCCTCCTATAAAGCCCATAAACATCATATTCTCCTTCCTAGGTCAAATCTGCTCAGACATGTGCATTTCCAGGTTGTGCTGGGGTATGAACCAGTTCCCTCATCAGTACATCCTCTAGTACGCAGTGAGGGGTGTAGGGAGTAGTATTATCACATCAGGTTGTGCCTGCCTCTTCACAATTGGCCCATAGAAATACTGCAATTGTGTTTGTGACCCACACATCAGATTTTTTTTTTTTTTTTTGAGACAGAGTCTTGCTCTGATGGAATGCAGTGGCGCGATCTCGGCTCACTGTAACCTCTGCCTCCCAGGTTCAAGCGAGTCCCCTGCCTCAGCCTCCTGAGTAGCTGGGATTACAGGTGCACACCATCACACCCGGCTAATTTTGTATTTTTAGTAGAGATGGGATTGCACCACGTTGGCCAGGCTGATCTCGATCTCCTGACCTCGTGATCCGCCCGCCTCGGCCTCCCAAAGTGCTGGGATTACAGGCGTGAGCCCCGCGCCTGGCCCCACACATCAGATTTTTGGTTGTCCCTAGCACACGTCTCTCCCACAAGTCTCTGTGGAGACTGCTATGGTGTGTCAGTATCTCCATCCCGTCTCACAGGTCCCTTGCGTGTTGTGTACCTGCCTATGTTTCAGGTTTGTTATACATCTTTTCTGTTGTGGACATGGCACACACATATGGCTCCAGGCTGTGCTGGAGGGTGCCAGTTTCCTACATCTGTCAGTGTATGCCACAGATGTGTGTGTATGTTGCTAGGCTGTGCTGTCACCACTGCACACCTGTCTCACAACCAGCACACACGATACCTGTAATGTTTATTTCCAGGCTGCTCATGTTGTGATAGCAAAGGACACATTGTTTCCAGGTTTGTCACCACCATAAACCTGTCCATTTGGAACAGATCTTAATCACTCATTTCACCAATATCTAGTATACAGGAAATACTGGGGAGCAGAGTGAGTGGTGAACACACTGAACAGAATCTGAGATTTAATAAGCCAAATCAACAATCTGGGAAGTTCTAATGTACAAGCAGTTTAGCAACGTTACATAAATATTAAAGAAGCAGTACATATAGGTTAACAAACTCAAAGACACACCTACTAAACATCAAATATATTTTGTATGCTGATCGCAATCTGTCTTAAATAAGCAGCAGTTGATACGACTCAGTACGTATATAAAACATTTATAATTTTGTACACATATACATTTTTATTTTGTATATTAATCTTGTAGTTAGGAAAGGGTCCTTAAATTTTAGAAATGCAATCTGAAGACTTTATGCCTTTAATGAAATATCTGTAATTGTAAATCCACATAGGGACAGATGAAACAAGAACCACCATGAATTGCTTGATAGTTAATGGTGAAAAAGAAGAAAAAGGATGACCACAAAAGAATGACCACAAAATGATAAATCCACCACTGCACTCCAGCCTGGGTGACAGACCCTGTCTCAAAAAAAAAAAAAAAAAAAAAGACTGGGAAAGGGTTCATCAGGTTTTATAATGTCTTCCATTTATAGACATATTTGAAAATAGCCCCTACAAAGGACAGAATATGTCTTTCTATCAGTAATTTATGTTGCAAAGGATAAATTGAATAGGGCTGGAAGAAACATTTGGTTTTGGGAATGTAAGATGTATAAAAACATCAAAATGGCCGGGCGCGGTGGCTCAAGCCTGTAATCCCAGCACTTTGGGAGGCCGAGACGGGTGGATCACGAGGTCAGGAGATCGAGACCATCCTGGTGAACACAGTGAAACCCCGTCTCTACTAAAACTACAAAAAACTAGCCAGGCGAGGTGGCGGGCGCCTGTAGTCCCAGCTACTCGGGAGGCTGAGGCAGGAGAATGGTGTGAACCCGGGAGGCGGAGCTTGCAGTGAGCTGAGATCAGGCCACTGCACTCCAGCCTGGGCGACAGAGCGAGACTCCGTCTCAAAAAAAAAAAAAAAAAAAAAAAAAAACATCAAAATATATATTTTAAAAATACACAACTGAATCCCTTCTAAGGTGAAGGATAAAAACCCATACAATTTAAGTTCATTATATCTCAATAAAACTGTTTAAAAAACAAATATTTAAAACTTGCTACTTCCTGATTATTTTACTGTTTTATTGTCATCTTTACTCTTCTGGCTATCTGTGGATACTCTATCAGTATATCGGAAACAGAATACAAAGGTGTGTTACCAGAAAGTCTTCCCAACTCCAGGTTCAGTGACATCAATATGGCCGTTTGAAATTGACCACGGCAGCCGGGTGCAGTGGCTCATGCCTGTAATCCCAGCATTTTGGGAGGCCAAGGCGGGAGGATCACATGGTCAGGAGTTTGAGACTAGCCTGGCCAAGACGGTGAAACTCTGTCTCTACTAAAAACATAAAAATTAGCCAGGCGTGGTGGTGGGCACCTGTACTCCCAGCTACTCAGGAGGCTGAGGCAGGAGAATCGCTTGAACCAGGAAGGTAGAGGTTGCAGTGAGCCAAGATCGTACCACTGCACTCCAGCCTGGGCGACAGAGTGAGACTACGTCTCCAAAAAAAAAAAAGGAAAAAGAAATTGACCACGGCTGGGGTTGGAAGAGTAGGGTAACCTTGGCCTTTTGGATCCATGGCCTGAGAGGGAGTAAGAGGGTTGGGGGTATGGTAGGGTCACAGAAAGGAGGAAGGAGTGACAGCTGGAAGCAACAGCGCGACTATATGCTTAGCTGAGGAGTGCTATTGTTGAAAGAAGGCATGAACAAAACCTTTACCAAAGTGAGTTCTTGTTCACGCTGCCCACAGGCCACTCCAAAACTCCTGTTTTTCATACTTTGTACAGACAGGCCTTCCAGGACTGTAGGACACACTTGAACGCCAGTGTTGGGACTGGGATTCTTTACTTCCCTCCTTTATGGAGCTCGCATAAATGTTTCTTCAGGGCCTCTTACACTATGATCTTCCTAGGAACTGGGACCACAGTAGTGAATAGGAAAAAAGGTCTTGGCTTTCTCAAACCTTAGAATCTAGTAGTTCGGAAGATGGGAGATTTAATAAGTAGTTTTAATGAAATGCTTACACTAAGTAGGCACTCAGTGAATGTCTGCTTAATGAAACCAAAAGTATTGCTATATATATATGTATATAGTTCTAACCTTATAACCACGACCTATCTAAAATCACCAAATAAGGATAGACCAAAAATCAAAAAGAATATTGACTATAACACGAGCATTGACATCAAGGAAATTGGCAAAGACTACAAACCTAGTTTTAATTTAATACATTATTGAATACTTAGACTTAAGAAAGTGACAGAGAACATGTTAATGCAGATTAAAAAATGTATGGGAAATACAGGCATTATATTGTGCACAAAAAATTGAGGAAAAGGTCAGGTGCAGTGGCTTATGCTCTGTAATCTCAGCACTTTGGGCGGCAGAGGTGGGAAAAATGCTTAAGGCCAGGAGTTAAAAGATTAGCCTGGGAGACCTTGTCTACACCCATTCACCCACACACACACATACACACACACACACACACACACAAATTCTGGAACAGGTGGTGAGGAATTTTTAAGAGAAAATTAAAAATTAGGGCCAGGCACGGGTGGTTCACACCTGTAATCCCAGCACTTTGGGAGGCCGAGCTGTTTGCCCAGCCAAAGTGGAAAAACCCTGTCTGTACTAAAAATGCAAAAATGAGTTGTGTGTGGTGGTGCACAGGTAGTCCCAGCTACCTGGGAGCCTGAGGCATGAGAATTATTTGAACCTGGGAGGCAGAGGTTGCTGTGAGCCGAGATTGTGACACTGTACTCCAGCCTGGGCAACAGAGCAACACTCTCTCTCAAAATAAATTTTAAAAATCAATAAACAATAATTTTAAAAAATGGAGGGCCAGGCATGGTGGCTCACATCTGTAGTCCCAGCACTTTAGGAGACCAATGCAGGAGAATCTCTTGAGTGCAGGAGTTCAACACCAGCCTGGGCAACATGGCAAAACTCCATCTCTACAAAAATAAAAAATCAGCCAGGCAGTTAGCCATGTGCCTGTAGTCCCAGCTACTTGAGAGGCTGAGGCAGCAGGATCCCTTGAGCCTGGGATGTCCAAGCTGCAGTGAGCCGTGATGGTACCACTGCACTCTGCCTGGGCGGCAGAGTGACACCCCGTCTCCAAAAAAAAAAAAAAAAAAAAAAAAAAAAAGAAAGAAAAGAAAAGAAAAGAAAAAGAGAGAGAAAAAAAATCCTCCAATAGAAAAAGAATTGTTTAACAGAGCAAAGAAACTATACCATAGAAGAATGAGTGAGGAAAATTCTAACACGTCTTTGTTACTAAAGACAGTTATTCTGCACTGTTTTTATTTTTTAAAAAAATATAAATAAACTGGGCTGGGCATGGTGGCTCACACCTGTAATCCCAGCACTTTGGGAGGTTGGTGCGAGTGGATCACGAGGTCAGAGTTCGAGACCAGCCTGAGCAAGACAGTGAAACCCCGTCTCTACTAAAAATACAGAAAATAGCTGGGCATGATGGCACGCGCCTGTAATCTTAGCTACTCAGGAGGCTGAGACAGGAGAATCGACTGAATCTGGAAGGCGGAAGTTGCAGTGAGCTGAGATCATGCCACTGTACTCCAGCCTGGGCGACACAGCAAGACTCTGTCTCAAAATACATAAATAAATAAAAAATAAACGAACGAACAAACAAACTCATCTAAAAAAAGTAGGGAAAACATATGAACAGATATTTTACCAAAGAAGTTACACAGGTGGCAAATAAAAACATTAAAAAATGCTCAATATCATAAAGTTTTAGGGAAATGCAATGAAAACCACAGTGAGATACCACTATTCATATACTGAAAGAGCTAAAACAAAAAAGATTAGCCACATGAAGCACTGGCAGGGATGTAAAGGAACTGGGACTCTCATACACCCTTGGTGAGACTACAATAGGAAACATCCATTTAGATCAAATTTGGCATTTCTTAAAATATTAAACATTCACCTACATTGTAACTAAGACATTACAATTTGAGTTATTAACACAAGGAAAATAAAACACATATCCATATAAAGAACTGAATTCAAGTATTTACAGCAGCTTTATTCGTAATATACAAAAATCTATAAATAATATAAATGCCCCTAAACACATGGATAAACAATGACTTATCCACAGTACAGCATGATACTCAGCAATACAAAGATTCATCATTTTTGAATCTCAATTGTACAGCACGAAGAAAACCAGTAAGAAAAAAAGTGTTTATGGCCGGGCGTGGTGGCTCAAGCCTGTAATCCCAGCACTTTGGGAGGCCGAGACGGGCGGATCATGAGGTCAGGAGATCAAGACCATCCTCGCTAACATGGTGAAACCCCGTCTCTACTAAAAAATACAAAAAACTATCCGGGCGAGGTAGCGGGCGCCTGTAGTCCCAGCTACTCGGGAGGCTGAGGCAGGAGAATGGCGTGAACCCGGGAGGTGGAGCTTGCAGTGAGCTGAGATCCGGCCACTGCACTCCAGCCTGGGCGACAGAGCGAGACTCCGCCTCAAAAAAAAAAAAAAAAAGAAAAAGAAAAAAAGTGTATATATATATATGTGTGTGTGTGTGTGTGTGTGTATATATATCTCAGTAAAAAAATCCATAAAATGCAAAGTAATTTATTGTAAAGGAAATCAGTTGACTCTGAAGAGCTGGGGAAGGGAGAAAGATTATAAAAGGATACAAGGTAAATATACGGGTGATACATAAATTCATTTTTATGGTTATGATGATGGTTTCATGGCTTTACCAAACTGTACACTTTGGATATGTGTACCTTGTTGCATGTCAGTTACACAAATTAGACCTTCATAAAGCTTTAAAAAGTGGCTCAAAATTAAGAGCCTAGATGTTCCATTTTTCTTTTTTTTTTAGATCAGGTTGGCAACCTGATAGGGACTCCACCATCTCTCTCTGTCTCCTCATGCCCTGAGAGAGGCAACCTTGCCTCAGGGGCAGCAAATTGGCAAGCAATGAAGACCGTTGCCACCTGAATTAATAGGAATGTTGGCTGAGTCACAAAAGCCACATCCCTGGACTACAGAATGATCCTCCTCTCTATTCTTGTTCTCCTACCTGCGTAACAATGGCCTTGAGGTGAACAGCCCAGAGAGGATACAAGGAGCCATGAAACCTGTATAGACTATTTTTTTTTTTTTTGGAGATGGAGTCTCACTCTGTCGCCTGGGCTGGAGTGCAGTGGCGCAATCTCAGCTCACTGCAACTTCCGCCTTCTGGGTTCAAGCGATTCTCCTGCCTCAGTCTCCTGAGTGGCTGGGACTACGGGCGCATGCTGCCACGCCTGGCTAATTTTTTGTATTTTAGTAGAGATGGGGTTTCACCATGTTGCCCAGGATGGTCTCGAACTCCTGAGCTCAGGCAATCTGCCCACCTTGGCCTCCCAAAGTGTTGGGATTATAGGCGTGAGCCACTGTGCCTGGCCAGACTGTTTTCTGATAATGATCTCAGTGACAGTAAATAGAAAATCCTGAGAATTTCTGTATGCACTGATCCCACACAACCATATTCACTGGAAAATTTGTAGATGGACTTTTAGAAGAGGCATTCCATCTAATTTACTGCAGTCTTCTCCACTCCCTATTTACCTGGAGTTTCTGTCCCAATTCCAGTTGCTCCTGTAATTTCACCTCTACGCCTATAGTCTGACAACAAATGGCACAAGTCTACACTGACTTATACGTCACTGCACATGGCTCCTTTGCAGGACCTGGGAAATAGATTCCCCTCAACAGTGCTAGGGAATTATGTGGATCTCTTGTGGACAACTGAACAAAATTCATGTTCACAGAAGCACTGGGGATTGTCACAACTGCCTCTTTTTCATGCTGACCTCTGACCTGACAAAAATGGCACCAGGCCACAATACAGGAACACAAAGCCTGGCAGTTTTTAGTTTGAGGCCTTGGGCAGCAGGCCAATTAAACCAATACAGGACAAAAGAGCTGTCTTCTGCCATCACACTGTCCCTTCTGAGCACACAAAAAGTTTGAGATCTCCACAAAATCTATTCACCCCTTCATGCTGACATCACTGTTCTGCTTACAAGTCATTCTACGCAATGAATAGAACCCCCAAGATTAAAGGCGCATAAATTTTTTTAAAGCCTTTACAAAAAGATTATAAATCGGAGCAATGTGCACCAGTTTCCAGGCTGGTGAATCAGAATCCGGAAAAATTCATTACAAGCATCATGTGAGACCAACGACATTCCTAAAAAAGGTAATCCTTCTTAGAAAGCTTGACAGCACAATTCAGATTCTCTGGACCACAACTGGGTCAAGTCTATAAAGTCAGAGAAAAGACATGAGGACTCCTTACATGCTTGGGCTATTAATAATTTCCCCAAGCAAATAAGAGAGTACAGACGTTTGCTTCTTTGAGCACTGTGGGGAGGTGACTCACGTACATGGTGTGCACCTGCCAGGTGGTAGGGGTGAAACGGCTTCAGCCTCTGGAACTGGCAGTAACATAAATCAGGCTATAGGCCTGGGCAGATCAGAAATTACAATGAACCTCCTCAGAGCTTCCCACATACCTGAAACTTATGAAGAATACCCTACTGTGGATGCTCAAAGTTTAAATTTAGGAAGGTGGCTACCACAGTCTCCTCCAGTGCTGTTATACTGAATAAAGAAATAGCGCATTCCCTTCACATTTAAGGCCTTTCTTCAGTGTGAACTCTCCGATGTCGAATGAGGTTAGATTTGCGGCTAAAGGATTTCCCACATTCACTGCATTCATAAGGCCTTTCTCCAGTGTGAACTCTTTGGTGCTGAATAAGGTCAGATTTGTGGGTAAAGGGTTTCCCACATTCCCTGCACTCATAAGGTCTTTCTCCAGTGTGACCTCTCTGGTGTTGAATGAGGCTAGAGCTCTGGCTAAAGGATTTCCCACATTCACTACATTCATAAGGTCTTTCTCCAGTGTGAACTCTCTGGTGTTGAATGAGGCTAGCGCTTTGGCTAAAAGCCTTTCCACATTCACTACATTCATAAGGCCTTTCTCCAGTATGAAGTCTCCGGTGCTGAATAAGGCCAGAGCGCTGTCTAAAAGATTTGCCACATTCATTGCACTCATAAGGTCTTGTGCCAGTATGAATTCTCCGGTGTTGAATGAGGTCAGATTTGCGGGTAAAGGATTTTCCACATTCACTGCATTCATAAGGCCTTTCTCCAGTGTGAACTCTTTGGTGTTGAATCAGGATAAATTTGCGGCTAAAAGACTTCTCACATTCACTGCACTCATAAGGCCTATCACCAGTGTGAATGCTGCGGTGTCGAATCAGGTTAGAGAATTGTCTAAAGGATTTCCCACATTCACTGCATTCATAAGGTCTTTCTCCACTGTGAATTCTCTGGTGTTGAATGAGTTCCGATTTGCAGCTGAAAGATTTCCCACAATCACTGCACTGATAAGGCATTTCTCCAGTGTGAACTCTTCTATGTCGAATGAGATTGAAGATTTGTCTAAAGGATTTCCCACATTCACAGCACTGATAAGGCCTTTCTCCAGAGTGAACTCTCTGGTGTCGAAAAAGGCTAGAGCTTTGTCTAAAGGATTTCCTGCACTCACCACATTCATAAGGCCTTTCTCCAGTGTGAACTCTCTGATGTTCAATGAGGTTAGATTTGTAGCTAAAGGTTTTCCTACATTCACCACACTCATAACGCACTCCTCCAGTGTGACGTCTCTGGTGGTGAATGAATTCAGATTTATGGATAAAGGCTTTCTCACGATCACTGCATTCATAAGGCCTTTCTCCAGTGTGAATTATCTTGTGTAAGATTAGGTGGCACTTTTTGCTAAAGGATTCCTCACTTTCACTACACTCAAATGTCTTTTGTCCAGTGTGAATTTGCTGGTGCTGAACAAGTGTGTTCTTGCAGGTGAAGGCTTTCTCACATTTGCTACACTCATAAAGCCCTTCTTCAGAGCAGACACTCTGATGCTGAACAAGTGTGTGTTTGTGGCTTGAGGCTTTTCTGTATTCGCCCCACTTGTAATAACTTTTTGCATTGAAAAATGCCTGTATGTGCTTGCTGCTGCTACTGTGTGGCTCCTCACCACTGGGAGTGGCTTGGTGTTGGAGTAGGTCCATGGAGGCTGGGAAGTCCTTCCCACAGGTGAAATAATTCAACACATGGAATCTGCAGCCTGTCACAAATGTAGCCTCATCCACATTCCCTTTCCAGGGCTCTTCTTCATTGTAATGCTTTTGATGCTGGTGAAGGTCAGCACTGAAGCGGAAGCCACTCACGCTTGTGCCACCCAAGTACGACTTTTGCACCGGGGATGTGGTTTGGTGCTCAGCCTCAGGCAAAATGTCTTTCAAGACTGGGACACACATCTTAATCTCACTGAGAGATTTCTGGGTGGGTGTATCGCCCTTAGAAGTCCTGACCTGTGTAGATACACTCTGCTCAGAAGCTATCACCTCATTCTCCGTTCCATGGCAATAACCTGAAAGCAGAGAAATGCTGATGAAATGCATGCTGACTTTCATGGAAGGTGAAAGATGTATCACAAAAATGTGTGAGACACAAGAACTGAGTGCATGGAACTGTTCTGGGAACAACGGAACTGGGGAGGAAAAGGCTGCTTTGAAGTACTGGGCTTTTGCAGATTATAGAGATGTCCTCTCATCACGCAAAGGACACAAGGATGAGGTACAGCACAGGAGGAGGAGGGTCTCCAACTCACTCTCTGCCAAAGTCCTCAGCAGGACTTTGTCTGCTAGTGATGTATGTGCTATGCAGAACACTGCTGTTGTCCAGTCCTAGGAAAATCCAATTGAAACTGGGTAGCTGGTGATCAAGGAGGACTATTTGAGGCTGTGTGCATACCTCACAACACAGTGAGTCAAGACTGAAGAACACTGAAAAGAAGTGAGCTGTGGAGAGGACAAGTGACACATTGAGACCAAGAGGGTGGAGGCAGCCAAACGCTGGAAGTGGCAGACGAAACGACAATTCGGCACAGTATTGTATAAGGAAGCAGAAGTAGAAACGAGGCATGGCCAGTGGCACTTGCACCAAAATGCTGCTGGACACAAAATGCTGCTGATATGATTCTAACACAACCATGATGTCATGCCCTTCCCCAGCTGCCACTCACTGGGGCCAGGCCTCCTCTGAGACCACCTTGCCTTCTTCACTCTGTGAAGCAACTAGGGTTCTCCCTGCAGCCCTCATTGTGCTACCACCTAACACATGAATGATATAAGTCTTAAGGAAAGAGAGGACAAGGGAGTGACCAGCACTCACAAAAAACACTCAAAGGAGAGTCTTGTAAAAAGAGCTCCACAGTTCATATAAGTGGTAATTATGACAATGCCTGCAATTTCTGATACAGGTGGGCATACAGACATGGCAGCTAGAGGAAAAGGGCAGAAACTGGGCCACAAGGTACCATGAATCTGTACACGGTCATCCTGACAGGGGGAAGACAAGAAAAATAAGATCCACTAGGCTGACAGTAAGACTCCTGAGACAGAGGTAACTCTCGGGGTCAAAAAGAAAAGCAGACACTGGGAGGGATGCTAGGACCTTACCCAGGGATGTTACATGTGCAAAGTTCTCCAGCATCACATCGCAGTACAGGAACCTCTGAGACTCATCAAGGAGCTCCCACTCTTCTTGGGAGAAATAAATGGCCACATCCTCAAAGGTCATACCCTGTCACAGCAGGAATAGTTCAATCCACGATCAGACCCAGAGTTCATTATCCTCTTGCCCCCAACATCCATCCCCGGGTTACCCTATTGCCCACCTCAGCAGAGATAACCAGCCACGGTGCCACCGATGCCTACTCTCTCCCCACAGTTTCACTGATACTGAGTCCTCGAATAGCAACAACAGGTGTGTGAACAGATAGATGCTATCTAAGCTCTGGGCTTGGCAGGTAGGCTACACCTCTCACAAACACCAGTTAGAGAGAGAATTGGCCATAGAGAGGGTGTGTGATCTGACGTTTGTCTTGCCAGGCAATACCCGTGAAGTCCCCAAGATTCATCTTCCAAGACACAATACGGGCTCACCCTTTACCCCTATGACTCCAGTTCATGGCCCTCAGTTTATTCTCTCTCTTCTCATGCACATCACTCTTTGAACCACACCTGTCTCACACAGCTGCATTCCCACATCCACAACCTCAAAGGTCACACAGCTTTTCCATGATTGGGACGGTTCATTCTATAATCAGTATCTCTCCTAGGAACCCAAATTCATCCCCGCTGTTCATCCTTCTCTCCATCTTCTCATTTGAAAGAATACAACAGGGCCCAGTGACACCGAGGCCCCCTCTCTCCTCATGGTCCCATTGGTCATTGTGTTCTCCCACAGCAACAATAGGCTGGTGGGCAAATATCTAAGCTCTGAGCCTGCCATGCAAGGAACCACAATCTCTTGTCTTCCAGGATAGTTTCCTTATAAGAGAGGGGGCAAGAGAGGGGGCATCAGTGTCACTGGGCCCTGTTGTATTCTTTCAAATGAGAAGATGGAGAGAAGGATGTGGATCTCACCAAGGATCTCAGATAACCTGTGGATCTCAGATAACCAAGGCCTCTTCTGGGCTGTGACTGCTGTCCCCCCACCAGTCACAGCCTTCCTCTCTACAACTACCACTAATTCAAGGTCCAACCCCAGTAGCTCTCCACCCCCGGCCCAGTGAGTCCCACAGATGGCCAATTATGCTCCTAAGATAATGTGACAGCCTGACTGAAACTTCCCAGATCCCACCAAGAGTTAATATAAAATCTTGGTGAGTCTGCAGAGAGGTGAATATGCACCCGTCCTAGCATCATCCTGTCTGTGTAACTCCTATGCCTCTACATCCGTCTCATGTCTACTCACCCCTGAGCAGCCTTGGCCACATGGTAGATCATAATCTCTCTCCGACCCTCCCCATGAACACTTCTGTCCAACAGCTGTGTCACAACACCTCACACAATCAGGGGCTCAGGCAGGAGACCAGTCTTTGACCTTCCCCTCCCATTCCTGGGCAACTATTATTATCATTGTGAGCCGGCTTCCCCTCTACTAAATGTGATCCACAGCTCCACTCTGGTCCACAGATTGTCCACTACCTTTTGGAAAAGTCTCCATTCTGAATCTCTCCTCACTGTTCCCAACCTACGGTTCCAGCAGCCCATGAACCATTTCTCTGAAAACTCTCATAGTCTCAACAGGTCAAAAATAAAACTTCTGATATCTCAAATGAAAACTACTCCTACTATGGACTTCCCCATCTTAGCGGATGGAGCTTCCACCCTTCGAACTGCCAAAATAAAACCTTTAAGTCATCCCTGACTCCACTCATCCTCAAAATTAAAATTTCAGGCAGCCCTACTTATAAAATGAATCCAGAATCCAAGTGCTTCTTGCATCTTCACAGCCACCATATTGGCCCAGCTACTATCACATTCACCTGGACTATCCCAGTAGTCTCCTCCCAGGTCTTCCCCCTCATCTTTCAGTCGGCTTCCCATGCTGCAGCCACAGGGAGCCTAATAAGACCTGAGCCAGATCACCTCCCTCCTCCACTCCAAACCTCCCACTGTTACTATTAAGTAATGAACAGACAACTCATCTTCTCAGGGAACCCTTCCGAGTCTGACTTCTACCACACTGCTCCCTGTTCTCATGAGAAGAAAATAATAGTAGGTTCCTGAACCATCTTAGCCTCCTCTCCAAACCTTTGCATATACTGGTAACTATGCCTTGGACAACCTACACTTCCTTTCCCCCAGCTGCCAACAGCTTCATATAATCTAACCTGGACTTAGGACTCTGGGCTCTGTATTTGCTCAAAGTCCCAGGGCCCAAGGCTAGACGAGAGGCGGGAGAGCAGTCCAAGAACACCACTAGTTCAGAGACCATAATGGGTGAGGTGAGGACCAGTCGGACCAGACACACACACACACACACACACACACACACACACCCCCCACCCACCCACCACTCATAAATTAGGCTCCATAAGCCATTAGACACACACACACACACACACACACACACACACACACACACACACACCCCACTCATAAATTAGGCTCCATAAGCCATTCTACACTATAGAACTCTATAGAAACATAAAAGCCACGAGAGTCAGGCAACGACATACAGGTTCCACAGGCTCAGGTCGCCCAATGACCCTGGCCCACTTTTGGAGCCAGGTGGCCTGGGCTGGCGGCACTATCTCCGCACCTCAGTCCTCAGTGCTGACTTTACCAGCTGCGCGAGCTTGGACAAGAACTCAGTCTTCCTACGCCTAACTACTATTACCTATCTTCAGCCTGTTCTTCCCCTGAGCAACTTTTGGATAGCTTTAGGAAATCCTAGCCCGGTGTCCCTATCTGTTCACAAATCTCGAAGGCTGCCAGTGTCCTCAGAACGGTCAAATTCCTCAGGTGCAACTCTGCCTCACTCTATGTTCCTGCAGACCCGAGATGTACCCCAGGCTACTGAATCCCCCCCCGGCTTAGTTGCAGCTCCAAGTTCTGCACGCGTCAGTACCCTGCCCGTCACACTGCCGTACACACTGGGTGTCAGAAACGGGACCCACCCACGAGCGCCTTGTCCAGGGCACTGGGGCCTGGGCTGTAGAGCTGTGAGCAGGCATCCCTCACTGGGCCTTAGGGCTTCTGCTGGGGGAGGGCAGGCGAGACCCGGAGGACGCAGCACTCACCTGAGCCGGGTCCCTCAGCGCGACTGCCGCCATTGAGCTCCGTCGACTAGGCGGTGAGCGCCGGCCGACCGGGGCGGGCATTCGAACACAGTGGTTCCTATCCCGAGCCTGGCACAGCTTACCCGAGGTGGCGTCGCAGAACCTCAGGCCCACTTTCGCGCCTTCTCTGTCCCGTCCCTCAGCCGCGACCCAAATTGCAGACACTGGTGGGGCAAACAGACAGGAGAGACGCCAAAATGACCGCCACGAGGAGGACGCCGGAAGTTCCGGCCCGTCGTTCTGCGCATGCACGGAAGTGCCCCTATCCTGGGCTGTCATTGGCTCAACTCCACCGCCGTTTAGCGCTCTGCACTCTGGATAATGTAGTTGCCAAAACGCCACAGAGCTCTTCCGAGTGTGTCCACTGCTTTGACCTCTGCGAACGGGGATTCTGAGGTGCTGTGCCCAGTGCAGGGAAATGGCGACTTCGGCCTCCAGTGGGGAGGAAGGTATTTACCCCTTCTTAATGGGGCTTTTCCCAGATTTCTGCAGAGTGTTTTCTGTAACTGATCACTTAAGTGTTTAGAGACATTATTTCAGACTCCACGAAGATCAGCATGCCCCTAGAGGCAAAAAATATTATTTCAGGGGGTTGGGCGCGGTGACTCACGCCTGTAATCCCAGCACTTTAGAAGGCCCAGGGGGGCGGATCACCTGAAGTCAGGAGTTCGAAACCAGGCTGGCCAACATAGCGAAACCCCATCTCTACTAAAAATAAAAAAATTAGTCGGGCGGGCCGGGCGCGGTGGCTCACACCTGTAATCTCAGCACTTTGGGAGGCCGAGGTGGGCGGATCACGTGGTCAGGAGTTCGAGACCAGCCTGGCCAACATGGTGAAACCCCGCCTCTACTAAAAATACAAAAATTAGCAGGGTGTGGTGGCGAGCGCCTGTAATCCCAGCTACTTGGGAGGCTGAGGCAGGAGAATCGTTTGAACCTGGGAGGCAGCAGTTGCGGTGAGTCGAGATCGCGCCATTGCACTCCAGCCTGGGCCAAAGGGGGAGACCTTGTCTCCAAAAAAAAAAAAAAAAAAAATTTTGGATTTTGGAGCATTTTGGATTTTAGATTTTTGGCTCAGGGATGTTCAACCTGTATTTTTTTATCATTCGTTTCTCTTTCATTTTGTTATTAATGTTTGATATACTAAAGTTTTAATTTTCATTTAGTATAATTGGTCTATTTTTCTTTTGTCACATGTGTATTTGGTGTCAAATCCAAGAAATTATGGCCAAATTCAATGTCATAAAACTTTCACCCTATATTTTCTTTTAAGCGTTTTATGGTTTTGGGTCTTATGTTTAGGTTTTTACTCCATTTTGAGTTCATTTGTGTTTTTGGTGTTAGGTAAGGGTTCACCTTCATTCCTTAGCATGTGAATATTTAGTTTTCCCAGCATAATTTGCTGAAAAGATCATCGTTTCCCCATTGAGTGGTCTTGGTAGCCTTGTTGAAGATCATTTGACCATATACATTACTATCCATTACTATTGCAAATGAAATTGTTTTCTTAATTTCCTTTTCATATTTTTCATTGTTAGTGTATGGAAAGGCATATGAGTTTTACATGTTGACTTTTGCATGTTGACTGTGAATACAGCTACACAGACGAATTTGTTTATCAGTTCTTTTTTTTTTTTTTTTTCCAGATGGAGTCTCACTCTGTTGCCCAGGCTAGAGTGCAATGGCTTAATCTCGGCTCACCACAACTTCTGCCTCCCGGATTCAAGCAGTTCTTCTGCCTCAGCCTCCCAGGTAGCTGGGACTACAGGTGCCAGCCACCATGCCCGACTAATTTCTGTATTTTCAGTAGAGACAGGGTTTCACCATGTTGGCCAGGATGGTCTTGAACTCCTGACCTCGTGATCTGCCCACCTTGGCCTCCCAAAGTGCTGGGATTACAGGCGTGAGCCACTGCGCTTGGCCTGTCTTGCTGTTGCCCAGGCTGGAGGGCAGTGGCACGATCTCAGCTCACTACAACCTCTGCCTCCCAGGTTCAAGTGATTCTCCTGCTTCAGCCTCCCAAGTAGCTGGGATTACAAGCATGCACCACCAGGCCCAGCTAATTTTTGTATTTTTTAATTAATCAAAGTTGCCAGCAAAAAAAAAAATAATTCCTCCCTTAGAAGTTACAACAAACATGTTTTTAAAAATTTTTTGAGCCTGTCACGAAGGCTGTAGTGCAGTGGTCTGATCTCAGCTCACTGCAACCTCTGCCTCCCGGGCTCAAGTGATCCTCTCATCTCAGCCTCCCAAGTAGCTGGGATTACAGGCACATGCTGGTCAGCCTGGTCTTGAACTCCCAACCTCAGAAGATCCACCCACCTCAACCTCCGAAAGTGCTGGGATTACAGACGTGAACCACCGTGCCTGAGTTTTGTCACTCAGGCTGGAGTGCTATGGTGTGATCACCATGTTGGCCAGGATGGTCTCGATCTCTTGACCTTGTGATCCGCCCACCTCAGCCTCCCCAAGTGCTGGGATTACAGGCATGAGCCACTGCACCCAGCCTCTATTTTCTAATAATAAACAATCCTTGCATCCTGGGGATCAACTCAGGATGTACGACATCTTTATTCACTGTTAATTTTACTAGCAAATAGGATCGTTGCATCTATATTCGTGAGTGGGTTTGGTGATTAAATGTCATTTCTCAGGGTTTTTTATATTTAAGCTTTTACAATAAAGTTATACTAGGCTTATAGAGTAAATTGATATTTTCTATTATCTGCAAGATTTGGAATATATTTGATTATTTCTTTGACTGTTTGACAGAACTCACCTCTTCCATATCTTGCAGGGTCTGGAATTTGATTTTGGAGATTATATTACGAAACAGGTGGTTACAATTTATGATAGTTTGCTCAGGGAGGTCTCTCTGAGAGAATAACTTTAGGGACATGAAAGAGACAAAATGCAGACTTTGTGGACATTTTGGATTACATCATTCCAGAGGGTGGAGAGTATCAATGCAGAGTCCCCAAAATAAGAGTATTTTTGGAGGCTCTGCAGTTACCGGGGACAATGCTCCAGGCAGAGGGAAGTCCAAGGGTGGAGAATATCAATGCAGAGTCCCCAAAATAAGAGTATTTTTGGAGGCTCTGCAGTTACCGGGGACAATGCTCCAGGCAGAGGGAAGTCCAAGGGTAGAGAGTGGAAAATGGGAAAGAAGCTGACATTTTCAGAACAGCTTAACTGAAAGTAGTGAGTAAAGGAATAATGCAAGGAAGGTCACAGATGTGGTAAGTCAGGTCTGCTGGTGTAGGGCCATGTCTGACATGAGGTGATCAAATCTTTTGAGAATTCCTGGAGGCGGCCTAACAGGAACAAGAGCTCATATTTCAGCATTGGAGACAGAGCCATCAACAAGACAGACCTTGCTAAATGGGCAGGAGAATGTCAGATGACCCTAAAGGTTCTGATGACAGTAAAGTAGAATGAAATTATAGAGATGGGGTGACTCTATGAGATAGGAGAGTTCCCTTGACCCTTGATCCCTTTGCAGGATGTAACAGGGGTGTGGGTTGCTTACTCGGCACCCCAAGCTCAAACTGCTAGCCAGAGTGGGAGCATGCAGGTGAGTGGGTGCAGGAGCCTGGTGAGTGGTGCAGGAATGAACCCTGTACTGGCCTGGAGCAGCATCCAGGGGTTGCCCGCAACCTCTGGAGCCCCGGAGGGCCTGTGTTAAAAACAATGTTTTGTTGGGGTTGTTTTGAGACAGAGTCTCATGCTGTCACCCAGGCTGGAGTGCAATGGTGTGGTCTCAGCTTACTGCAACCTTCGCCACCCAGGTTCAAGTGATTCTCCTGCCTCGGCCTCTTGAGTAGCTGGGACTACAAGCACATGCCACCACACCTGACTAATTTTTGTATTTTTAGTAGAGACGGGCTTTCACTGTGTTGGCCAGGCTGGTCTCAAACTCCTGACCTCGTGATCCGCCTGCCACCGCCTCCCAAAGTGCTGGGATTACAGGCGTGAGCCACCACACCCGGCCAAAAACACAATATTCTTCTATCAGTTGCCTCCCATGGATGGCTAAGTGATAGCCAGCTCAGTGGAGAGTCAGGGTGACAGCCTTTTACACCCTGCCCTCTTGGTACTTCGGTTCTTGCCTGGTGTCCAGAAAGGCCAACTTGAAGGATAGTGAATGTGGAGATTTTATTAAGCGGTGGAAGTAGCTCTCAGCAGAAGGGGAGCGGGAAAGGGGATGCTGCGGGAAGAAGGTGATCGTTACCTCAAGCCAGGTCATCTCCACCAGACTCCTCTCCGAAGTCCTGCTGTCTGAAGTTAAGCCACACCCATCCCTAGTCTCCAGCTCAGTTGCTTCTTCTCTCGATTTCGAAGGGCTGTCAGGACAGTGGAGGCGGCCTGGGATGAAGTGGATTACACGGATTACAAATGAATAAGAAAATCTTCGGCCGGGCGCGGTGGCTCACGCCTCTAATCCCAGCACTTTGGGAGGCCGAGGTGGGCAGATCATGAGGTCAGAAGGTCGAGACCAGTCTGGCTAACACGGTGAAATCCCGTCTCTACTAAAAATACAAAAAAATTGGCTGGGCGTGGTGGCGGGTGCCTGTAGTCCCAGCTACTCGGGAGGCTGAGGCAGGAGAATGGCGTGAACCCGAAGGCGGAGCTTGCAGTGAGCCGAGATCGCACCACTGCACTCCAGCCTGGGCGACAGAGCGAGGCTCCGTCTCAGAAAGAAAAAAGAAGAGAAAAGAAAAGAAATATAAATACAACTCCTAAGGAGAAACATGGACTCTCTACTGCAGAGGGTAAGCCACTTCCAACTAGAATAAAGGATGGCAATTGTAATGAAAAGCCCAATGATATTTTTGCTTCCTCTGGTAGGGAAGCCCTGTCTTTCCCAGGGTAAGAGAGGAAATTCCAAATACACAAAACTCCGGGAATGAGTTCCAAAGCCCCAAGGCAGTTGAGCTCAAAGAAAGCTCCGCCAGGGAGTCCAGGAGCCTGCGCAGTGCTGGCGGACACTAGATCCCAGAAGGTAACGTGTGGCTGGATACCGACGACTACAACTCCCACAGGCCACTAGAACGCCTGGCTCCGGACGGACGTTTCAGGAGACCGCGGTCCTGGGTCACCGCGTTCCACTCGGACCTGTCGCCTCAGTTTCCAGCCCAGCTTTCCTCCTCTGCCCGTCGGGGGGGACTCACATTCACCGCCTTCTGTCTCCACAATGCGGCTCATCAGGCGGTCCCATATGCCCCTGCGCAGAACTCACCACCTACTTCAGCTCCCAGAGAGCAATGCGCGCCGCGTAATGCATTTGTGCCGCCAACATGTCCCAGAAGCCTTTGTGCCAACATTTTCATCCGGGGACTTTAAGCCAAGAGTCAGCAGCGGGAGGCCTTGGGTATCAGTGAAAGCTGGCTGTAATCGCTGACAGGGTAGGGATATGATAACTGATGTGAGGCATTGGGTGGAGGCCAGGGGTTATTGTTTTATTTGTGATTGCAGGACCCGTAAAACACCCAGTAAAATCAGACTGGCAGCTGGTGTGTCAGAGAGAACCGTCAGATACACATTAAGCCTGCAGAATACAAACATATTTTCTACACAGGGGGTGAGGAGGGAAAGAACTTTGTTTACCTCCCTTGTCCTATCGGCTGACTCCAATAAATTGTACTCAGCGTTTGGATATTAAAATCAAAGCATTCAATGGCTCACTCCTTTAGGCCCAGCTGCTCAGGAAGCCGAGGCTGGGAGGTTGGCGGGAGTATTGCTTGAGCCTAGGAGTTGGAGACCAGCCTGGGCAACATAGCAAAAGCCTCTCTCTACAAAAAATACAAAAATTAGTAGTGACTCACCTATAACTCCAGCTATTCGGGAAACTGAGATAGTAGGATCCCTTGAGGCCAGGAGGCCGGGGGTGCAGTGAGCTCTGATGGCACCACTGCACTCCAGCTTCGGCAACAGAGCCAGACCCCGTCTGAAAAGAAAACCAAAGCAGTAGCCATATCTAGTGGTGGAGAAGACATGGACATTAAGTTTTTACCTTGCTGATGGTGCTGTAATAGATTGAAAAACCACGTTGACAAAGTTTTCCCCTGCTTCATGCAGATCTTTGCAAACAAAACTTTTCCTTCCTGTGGACCAATAAGCAGGTTCAAGTATTTTGCTCACAATAGCAAAATACCCGGAGACGGTCCAGGAAAGAGGATGGATGCACAGGCTTCTCTGCACAGTGCAGCGTTATCCGCAGCAGCCCGACAGTTCTCCGTTCTTAAGGCGGTGGAATCAGAGAAGCATCATAATTTACGCTGCAGAATTCCCCCCTTCCATCCTTTAGGCCGTTTCTACAGGGCACCTTCTAGTTTGTCAGTTGGATTGAACCCCAGTTACCTAGTGGAAACCAACTCACACATGTATCCCCCAAAATCGACTAGCATATGCATTGCTATTTCAGCTTTGCCTGGAATTCTTTTTCTCCAAACTAACCTTTCAAACTGGTTCTAGAAATAAGCTTCCCTTCCTCACATCTCCATCATCTTGGAAGAAATTAACGGGGAAAAAGGACTTTTCTGGTAACTATCTGCCAATAAAATAGCAATCTGCAACTTTCAATCACCAGTCATATTCAGGTCAAGTTTAGTTATTAATTTCTCATAAATTGTAAACATTATAATATCATTTACATATGCAAGTTTGCTTTCATAATCTAAGACCTGCTTCCAGATTTCCACCTCTGTTCCACCCATTTTGAGGTCCATGTGGCTGCACCAGCGGTAAAGGGTGTGGTGTAAGGACAGGAGAGAAGTCAGGAAAAGCCTCACTGGAGCATGGTGAGCTGGTGTTTGTGTCCTCAGTGTGGAACTCATTGCCTTTTCATGTGGGCACATTGCTGGATTTTAAAGAATAATGCCAGGCCCTGTGGCTCACACCTATAATCCCAGCACTTTAGGAGGCCATGGTGGGAGGATAGTTTGAGACCAGTCTGGGCAACATAGTGAGATCCTGTCTTTACAAAAAAAAAATTTTTTTTTTTTAATTAGCCAGGTGTGGTGGTGTGCTCCTGTGGTCCCAGCTAATTGGGAGGCTGAGCAGGGAGGATCTTGTGAGCCTAGGAGTTTGCGGCCGCAGTGACCTAAGATGGTGCCACTGCACTCTGGCCTAGGTGAAAGAACAAGACCTTGGCCAGACACAGTGGCCCACGCCTGTAATCCCAGCACTTTAGGAGGCGAAGGCAGGTGGATCACCTGAGGTCGGGAGTTCGAGACCAGCCTAACCAACATGGAGAAACCCTGTTTCTACCAAAAATACAAAATTAGCCAGGTGTGGTGGCGCATGCCTGTAATCCCAGCTACTCGGGAGGCTGAGGCAGGAGAATTGCTAGAACCTGGGAGGCGGAGGTTGTGGTGAGCCAAGATCGTGCTATTGCACTCCAGCTTGGGCAACAAGAGTGAAACTCCGTCCAAAAAAGAAAAAAAAAAAAAAAAGAAAAGAAAGAGCAAGACCCCAACTCTTTATTTGTATTTTTATTTTTTGAGACTGAGTTTCGCTTTTCTCACTTAGGCTGGAGTGCAATGGTGCGATCTCAGCTCACTGCAACCTCCGTCTCCCAGGTTCAAACGATTCTCCTGCCTCAGCCTCCCAAGTAGTTGGGATTACAAGTGCCCCATGCACCATCACGCCCTGCTGATTTTTGTATTTTTAGTAGAGAAAGGGTTTCACCATGTTGGCCAGGCTGGTCTCGAACTCCTGACCTCAGGTGATCTGCTGGCCTTGGCCTCCCAAAGTGCTCAGATTACAGGCATGAGCCACCGTGGCTGGCCCCATCTCTTTTTTTAAAAAAAGGATATCAACATTATGGATTAATTCATTTATTCAACAGAAATTTATTGGTTCTTAGAAACATTCCACTTTCCCAACTGCTTGGAATACTTTAGTGAACAAAACTAACAAATTCCATGCTCTCCTTAGCCTCACATTTTAATGAAGCAAGACAATAAATTGAAAGCATAATCAGGAAATTACATCCTAAGTAGATAAATACTATGAAAATATACATACTTGCATACATATTTATATACATTATCAGACCAGCAACTTAGGAAGCTTCTGGTGTGGAGGGAACAGTTGGCAGAGTAATTTTCTTATGAGTCCTCATATGGCGGTGGTATGTGGATGACTGGCGGTAGCTTCTCTTACAATAGGGACATGTATAAGGCTTTTCTCCTGTGTGGATTCTCTCATGAGACCGCAGGTTGGTTTTGTGGCTGAAGGACTTTTCACACATGCTGCATGTAAAAGGTTTCTCTCCTGTGTGAATTATCTGATGCACACGTAGGTCTGATATCTGGAAGAAGCCTTTTTGACACTTGGGACAAACAAATGGCCTCTCATTCCTGTGTCTTCTCTGGTGAGCTAATAAGTGACAGAGATACTTAAAGACCTTGGGGCATTCTTCACATCTGTATGATTTTCGGACTCCATGGGATCCTTTCTGATGTACCTCACATGTGGAGTTCCCCTTATTGCTCTGGTGGGTAGGGGCAGACTCAGGGGATGACTGCTCTGGCTGAGAGATAAACCCTGCTCCCATCTCCATAGGGACACCTTGAAAAATAATTCCGTTCGTGGACCCTTCCTGGGATCTAGCAGTGTCTAGCTCTGTTCTTCTTGAATTGTATGGGTTGTCAGAAGAAACACCTCCCTCTTTAGGCCTAGGGCCATTCTCTTCCTGGATGATGATTAGAGAAACTATTGGATTGTCTTGATTAGTATTACTTTCATTTACTTGAGTAGTTTTCAAAGAACTGTTGCAGCCATCTTGTTCATCTTCACGTCCTGTGAAAATAGACACTCACTGAAGTTGTACTCAAGAAGGGGTCCACATAGAACACCCCTCAGTTGTGCAGATTCACCTGACTTACCTTGTCCTGTTTCTGAGGAAGTGTCTTGGGAAGTCTGGAAGGGTGTCCCCATGTTTGCTTCTCTTGGGGTTTTGGCAGACACTTGTTTTGTGAGATGAACAATGACATCTTTTAAGGGCATATTGTCAGAAAAGAGAGCTTCCTGTCCCTGCATGTGGACATGGACCTGTAAAGAAAGCCAGATCACTGTAGTATCTGAATCTGTTGTGTAGCAGAAGACTTTTTGGAAAAGTGGCCCTTGACAGGCTCTCACAAACTCCCTCAAGTATTGGCTACCACATGTTTTGTCCACCATCTCTGGTGGTGTTATTCTTGTTACTATAAGCTCTTATGTTTAATAAAGTCACATGGACATTGAATTTACAAGTACTGAATCATTTCCCCTAGGAAGAATTCAGGGTTAGTTCCTGTGAGCTTCTGGCCACATTATTTTTGTCAATTGATCAATACATAAGTTTGTTTTATGTGTGTATATGTTCAAAGACACCTCATTTAATATATTTATTGATTAAGTCTGAACTCAGAGCATCCAACACACATATTATCTCTGTAATACATAGCAACTTCCTTGCATTTAGGAAGACTAGACAGTGTTTCAGCATTTTACTTCAGTGTCACTTTAAACAACAAAGTTATCAATAAAAAGCATAAAAGTGTGAAAATGTGCCACTAAATAGACTGTGAAAAGGACACTTATTTACACCATAGGAACCAAAATAGGAAGCAAGGTTGTGGCCTTGTTCAACCTCACCTGGAAACATGCACCTAAGGTGACTCAAATATTTTACCACTCTGCACATATCTGAAAATGATGGATAAGATGCCTCAGGTATTTATTTTAAGCTTACAAATAAATTTTAGCAATTTTGCAAATATGGGCTCTGAGAATAAGGATCTATTGTAATAGTTCTTTAGAATGTCTTTCTTGATTAGGGTTCCCTGACAGAAGAACCAGCTCTTGTCAAGACATTTCTTCCTCAACCTTGAGGTCTTCATTTAAATGTCAATTTCAGGCCGGTCTCACACCTGCAATCCTAGCACTTTGGGAGGCTGAGGCAGGCGGATCACTTGAGGCCAGGAGTTTGAGACCAGCCCAGCCAACATGGTGAAACCCTGTCTCTATAAAAAATACAAAAACTAGCCGGGCTTGGTGGAGCATGCCTGTAATCTCAGCTACTTTGGAAGCTGAGGCACAAGAATGACTTGTGCCTGGGAGGCATAGGTTGCAGTGAGCCGAGATCATGCCACTGCACTCCAGCCTGGGCAACAGAAAAAAAAAAAAAAAAGTCAATTTCTCTGCCATTATACAGACTAAAATTAACTTAATCAAAAATCAATATGTTTGGCTCTTATATGTCCTACAGAATAAAAAGATATATACCTTTTTGCTTTTTTTCTTGAGAACTTAGGACATTGAAGATTATCCTTTGTGAGAATGGTGGGAGAGTGTGAGCTGACTAATAACTGGACCTCCAATAGCTTCTCTAACTTCCAGACAACTCTAACTGACCGTGATTTATTTCTTACTTTCCTTTGTCCCTCATCCCAGAAGTCAGAATGCTGTACTCACTAAGGCAGGTGGATTTATGATGTCATCAGTCAGGTCTTCCATGAATCTCTCCAGGTTTTTGCCACTTGATTTCCATTTCTCTTTCACAGTGGCTTTGTCATTGCAGTGGCCACCAATCATAAACTGCTCCAGGACTAACAGAGAAATAATTTCATCCTTGCTGTGCTTTTCTGGTTGCAGCCATGAGTGAAAGATCCTATAAAGTCTTTGCAATTCCTGCCTTGCATATGAATTATTGCTGTCTTGAAATGAATTGAGCATCATTCTTGAGAACTCAGAAATCCCTTCTTCTGTCTGAACAGCAGGTCCTTGACTTCGTCGAAACTCTGAATTTTCTGATCCAAGATTATTCTCGGATGGTTCATGCTGAAATATGGTTCTTAGATCTAAAGCCATTCTTAGCAATAAATCTCAGAGAGACTTAACTTTGATGATTCAGTCCCTTGAGTCTCTAGGGATTTCTTTCAACAGTTGGTAGATTCTTTAAAACTGCAAGCTAGAAATAGAAAAGAGATAAGTAATTAATTGCACCACTGGCATAATTAAAGACAAATCAACCAAAAAGTTAGGCCTAGATGGTTCTATGGATGAATTCAAAGAAATGATTATAACTTAACATAAACTCTCCCAGAGCATATAAGAGGAAGCACTACCCACTTTAGTTACTGAGGTCAGCACTTCCTGATATCAAAATTTTACAAATACATTAAAATAATCCAAAACAAAATGTTTGAAAATCAAATCTACTCACATACACATTGCAAGTGGTGTTCATTTCTAAAATGCAGTAAGTTTGGGTTAAAATTCAAAAATCAATGCAATTTACTTCGTTAACAGGATATGGCTACAAGAATGTAATAAAATCATCTCAATGAATGCATTTAAAATGTTTAAATGCCAGTGTTTATTACTGAAAAAGGCACTTAATAGACTAGAACTATTAGGAAATATCCTTGGCTGGGCACAGTGGCTCACTCCTGTAATCCCAGAACTGTGGGAGGCCGAGGAGGGTGGATCACTTGAGGTCAGCAGTTCGAGATTAGCCTGGCCAACATGGTGAGGCGCCATCTCTACTAAAAATACAAAACTTGCTGGGCATGGTGGCTCACGCCTGTAATCTCAACACTTTGGGAGGCTGAGGCAGGTGGATCACCTGAAGTCAGGATTTCTTTTTTTTTTTTGAGACAGAGTCTCACTCTGTCGCCCAGGCTAGAGTGCAGTGGCTGGATCTCAGCTCACTGCAAGCTCCGCCACCCGGGTTCACGCCATTCTCCTGCCTCAGCCTCCCGAGTAGCTGGGACTACAGGCACCCGCCACCTCACCTGGCTAGTTTTTTTTTTTTTTTTTTTTTTTTTTTTTTAGTAGAGACAGAGTTTCACTGTATTAGCCAGGATGGTCTTGATCTCCTGACCTCGTGATCCGCCCGTCTCGGCCTCCCAAAGTGCTGGGATTACAGGCTTGAGCCACCGCACCCCGCCTCGAGGTCAGGATTTCAAGACCAGCCTGACCAATATGGTGAAACTCCATCTCTGCTAAAAATACAAAAATCAGCCAAGCATGGTGGTGTGTGCCTGTAGTCCCAGCTACTCAGGTGGCTGAGATGGGAGAGTTGCTGGAGCTGGGGAGGTGGAGACTGCAGTGAGCTAAGATCGTGCCACTGTACTCCAGCCTGGGCAACAGAGCAAGACTTCATCTAAAAAAAAAAACAACACACACACACTCACACACACACACAAAACTTAGCCGGGTGTGGTGGCACATCCCTGTAGACCCAGATACTAGTTACTTCAGTGGCGGAGGTGCGAGAATCGCTTGAACCTGGGAAGTGGAGGTGGCAATGAGCCAGGATCATGCCACTGAGTTCCTGCCTGGGTAACAGAGTGAGACTCTTTCTCAAAAAAAAAAAAAACAAAACAAAACAACAACAACAACAACAAAAAACTTGATGTGAAAAATATTTTACAAAATAATTACAACAATATTTATTGTTAAAAGTTTTCTGCTTCAGCTATCATCTCTATGAAACATTGGATTGCTCCCTAACCAGTGAAATAAGGAAAGAAAATATTTCAAACCTATTTATTGAGTCTTGATTTTGTTTACAAAACGTATTCAATAAATTTGGTGGGGATGTAAATCAGTTAACCTCTATGGAAAACAGATGGAGATTTCTCAGAGAACTAAAAATAGAACTATCATTTGATCCAGCTCGGTATCTACTCAAAAGAAAAGAAATGGTTATATAAAAAAGACACCTGCCCTAATATTTTGATTGCAGCACTAGTCACAAGAGCAAAGTCATGGAACCAACCTAAGAGTCTACCAGTGGTTGACTGGATAAAGAATATGTGAAATACATACCATGGAACATTATGCAGCCATAAAAAAGAATGAAATTAGTCCGTTGCAGCAACATAGATGGAGCTGGAGGCCATTATCCTAAGTGAACTAACTCAGAAACAGAAAACCAAATACCACATGTTCTCACTTATAAGTGGTAGCTAAACAGTGGGTACACATGGACATAAGGATGGAAATAGTAGATGCTGGGGACTCCACTGGGGGAGGTGGGAGGGAAATGGGTATTGAAAAATTACCCATTGAGTACAATGTTAACTATTTGAGTAATGGGTACACTAGAAGCCCGATTTCCACTAATATGCAGAATACCTTTGTAACAAACATGCGCATGTACTCCCTGAATCTAAAATAAAATAAAATATTCAACAACTAGTAGCCTACGTGAATTTAGTAAGATGTCTATTACAATGCCAATATACCAAAATGAACTGAATATTGTAATATTATGTTATCACAAACAGTTGAAATTAAAACCAAAAACCTCTTTTCACTGTGATGCCTGTAATCCCAACACTTTGGGTGGCTGAGGTGGGTGGATCACTTGAAACCAGGAGTTCAAGACCAGACTGGTCAACATGGTGAAACCCTGTCTCTACTAAAAATATAAAAATTAGCCGGACGTGGTGGTGCGTGCCTGTAATTCCAGCTACTCGGGAGGCTGAGCCAGGAGAATGGCTTGCACTTGGAAGCAGACGTTGCAGTGAGTTGAGATCGGGCCACTGCACTTCAGCCTGGATAACACAGAGAAACTCCGTCTCAATAATAGAAATAGTAATCATCATCGTCATCACAATCATCATCATCAGAAAATAAAGTATTAGAAACTGAGAGTAGAAGGGTGGTTGCCAGGAGCGTGGTGGGGCATATGGGAAGATGTTGAGCAAATGGTGCAAACTTTCTTTCTTTTTTTTTTTTTTTTGAGACGGAGTCTCGCTCTGTAGCCCAGGCTGGAGTGCAGTGGCCGGATCTCAGCTCACTGCAAGCTCCGCCTCCCGGGTTCACGCCATTCTCCAGCCTCAGCCTCCCGAGTAGCTGGGACTACAGGCGCCCGCCACCGCGCCCGGCTAGTTTTTTGTATTTCTTAGTAGAGACGGGGTTTCACCGTGTTATCCAGGATGGTCTCGATCTCCTGACCTCGTGATCCACCCGTCTCGGCCTCCCAAAGTGCTGGGATTACAGGCTTGAGCCACCGCGCCCGGCCAACTTTATTTCTTTATTTTGAGACAGGGTCTCCCTCTGTCAGCCAGGCTAGAGTGCAGTGATGCCATCACAGCTTACTGCAGCCTCAACCTCCTGGGTTCAAGCAATCCTCCTGCCTTAGCTTCTTGAGTAGCTGGGACTACAGGCATGCACCACCACACTCGGCTAATTTAAAAAAAATTTTCTTTTCGAGACTTGGTCTCGCTGTTTTGTCCAGGCTGTCTTGAACTCCTGGACTCAAGTGACTGCTCCTCACTCTAGCCTTTCAAAGTACTGGGATTACAGGCATGAGCTACTATGCCTATGGCAAACTTTCTTTTATAAAATGAATATGTGGCTGGGCACGGTGACTCGCGCCTGTAATCCCAGCACTTTGGGAGGCCGAGACAGGCAGATCACTTGAGATGAGACATGGTGAAACCCTGTCTCTACTAAAAATAAAAAATTAGCCAGGCATGGTGGTGCACACCTGTAATTCTAGCTACTCAGTAGGCTGAGGCAGGAGAATCGCTTGAACCTGGGAGATGGAGGTTGCAGCGAGCCAAGATCGTGCCACTGCATTCCAGCCTGGGCGACAGAATGAAACTCCATCTCAAAATAAATAAATAAATAAATTAATTAATTAATTAAATGTCACCATGTCATTCTCAGGCTAGGAAAAAAATGAATATTCTCTGCAGATCTGATGTACAGTATGGTGGCTATAGCTAATATATATTGTATGCTTGCAATTTGCTAGATTTTTAGTGTTCTCATGATGTAAATAAGATAATTGGCTCACGCCTGTAATCCCAGTGCTTTGGGAGGCTGAGATGGGCATATCGCTTGAGGTCAGCAATTCAAGACCAGCCTGGTAACATGGTGGATCCCCACCTCTACTAAAAATGCAAAAATTAGTTGGGTGTGGTGTCATGCACCTGTAATCCCAGCTACTTGGGAGGCTGAGGCACAAGAATTGCTTGAACCCGAGAGGTGGGGGTTGTAGTGAGCCAAGATCACACCACTATACTCTAGCTTAGGTGACAGAGCAAGACTGTCTCAAAAAAAAAAATAAAAAAAGAAAAGAAAAAGAAAAAAGATAACTATGTGAGGTGATGAATATGCTAACTAACTTGATTGTGGTAATCATTTTGCAATGTATACATATATACAGAGAGAGATGTCACATTGTATACTTAAATAGATACAGTCTTTGTCAATTATACCTCAGTAAAGCTAGGGAAAACAAGAAAAAGAGAAAGAAGAGAATAAAATACAAAAGACAAGCCAGAATCCATACAAATGACACCTTTCTCTGGTTGAAAACTTATTAGGCACAGACATCTGCAAGGCCACTACCAGCTACACCCACTGTGTTGTAAAAGGATACATTCCTTAGAAAACATTCTTAGTACCTTTACTGTTTGAATTTTTTTCCCATTAACAGTTACCATTCCGGCCGGGCGCGGTGGCTCATGCCTGTAATCCCAGCACTTTGGGAGGCCGAGGCGGGTGGATCACAAGGTCAGGAGATCGAGACCACGGTGAAACCCCGTCTCTACTAAAAATACAAAAAATTAGCCGGGCGTGGTGGCGGGCGCCTGTAGTCCCAGCTACTCAGGAGGCTGAGGCAGGAGAATGGCGTAAACCCAGGAGGCGGAGCTTGCAGTGAGCCGAGATCGCGCCACTGCACTCCAGCCTGGGCGACAGAGCGAGACTCCGTCTCAAAAAAAACAAAACAAAACAAACAGTTACCATTCCTTAGAACTTCACTGCTTTAACCAAAGCTACAATTTTATGTTTATCTGTTTTTACTCCCTGTCCTTTCCCACTGATGCTTAGGATTCAGAAGTAAAACTGAGTTTGCATTGCTTGAAATTGATTTATAATCCCAAATCAGATTACCTGCCTGTACAACTATAGACACACCCTTTGGAATCCTGAATGGATAAAGAATTTAATCCCTTTTCTGTTAATGTATCATAGCTATTTTTGTGGTTTTTTCCTCCAATTTTATATATGGTCAACATTTCAAAGATTTGTGCAATTTTGAAAAAAGCAAACTTCATGCCATAAAATCAGAAAATGGTGGGAGTAATACGTGGGCACACAAAAACCTAACTGATTTCTGTTAGTTAATGTTATTTCCTGCTTATGTTAATCTCATCTGGTCTGATTAGACCAGATCTGCCACCCTGATGGCATCAGTTAATGAGGCAGAGGTGATCCTGGTAAAACCTCTTGGGAGAAAATGGAACACATTCTTGCCTTTCCCTAATCCATTTGTCATAATGCTTCCAGTCAACGTTTATAAATGCTAATTTGCTCACATCATACCCCACTCTACTCTCTGGATGGCTCCCCTTTGCCCTCAGGGAAAAGCACTGAGTCCTTGTCCTATGAGGCTTTCCTGGGCCAGCTCTACACTTCTCAAGCTCCATCTTAGGTGGTGTGGCTGGTTCTCTACATGTAGGGACATTGGTCTCGGCTGGGCGCGGTGGCTCAAGCCTGTAATCCCAGCACTTTGGGAGGCCGAGACGGGCGGATCACAAGGTCAGGAGATCGAGACCATCCTGGCTAACACGGTGAAACCCCGTCTCTACTAAAAAATACAAAAAACTAGCCGGGCGCAGTGGCGGGCGCTTGTGGTCCCAGCTACTCCGGAGGCTGAGGCAGGAGAATGGCGTAAACCCGGGAGGCGGAGCTTGCAGTGAGCTGAGATCCGGCCACTGCACTCCAGCCTGGGCGACAGAGCCAGACTCAGTCTCAAAAAAAAAAAAAAAAAAAAAAAAAAAAAAAAAAAGGGACATTGGTCTCTCTCCCTTTGTTTTTGTTTTTTGTTTTTTCCTGTGGAACCCATGGCTTCTCCTTCATTTCACTTCCCTCCAAATTCTCTTTTTGGATTACCCTCGCTTTCTCCCCTATGACACACAGACCACATGTTCACACTTGGAGACATGCACTCCATCCCACAGAGACAAGGCTGCAAAGTATTATGGTTTATTTCCCAGAACCTGGGAATTCAAAACAAGGCTACCGGAGTTCTAATCTGGAGTCTGGCATTTACAGACTGTGTGATGCAGGCATGCTTCCCATCAGGTCTGGGTCTGTGTCCTGGGGTTTATGATTTCTAGTGACCCTCAGCTAAATATCTCATATAATGCAATACAAAGGAATTACTAAGCTGGGCGCAGTGGCTCACGTCTGTAATCCCAGCACTTTTGGAGGCTGAAAGTGGGCAAATCACTGGAGGCCAGGAGCTTGAGACCACCCTGGGCAACATGGCAAAATCTTGTCTCCTCAAAAAATAGAAAAATTAGCCTGGTGTGGTGGTGTGCGCCTGTAGTCCCAGCTACTCAGGAAGCTAATGTGGAAGGATCACTGGAGGCTGGGGAGGCTGAGGCTGCAGTGAGCTGTGACTGGGGCTACTAAACTTTAGCCTGAGTGACAGAGACCTTGTCTCGGAAAAAAAAAAAAAAATTACTAGAACATAAAGCGATACGATAGACTTTTCTAAGAGAAATCTTCAGTCACACCAGTCCTTTATACAAAGTACACGACATTAAGCCCTTTTGGGTCAGAGCTGTTTTAACAAAAGATCATTCCCTACACCTGGGAGACCGCCATATCTCTGTACTTAGGAATTTTCCTGAAATAGCTATGCCTACATACACATGCATACACACTCAGAGACACAAAACTGGGAATTTTCCTTCCATTATGGAAGCTTACCTCCTTCTTGGTTGGCTGGGTAATCCCGGGCTGAACACTGAGCTGTTGTATGACCGGCTTTCCACACTGGGTTTATCTGATGTGCCTCCTAAGGCTGCTCCCTTTTATAGGATCTAGAATCAGTGATTTAAAGACATGATTGGATAACACTTGTCTGTTGATTGAATTACTGATGGAATCTTCATCCAGCCACAGCTCCGTGTCTCTAATACAGTGTTAAATACCATCACTGGTCCTAGGTCAATAGGTCATAAACAAACACATTAGTATTTCTGCAGGCCTCACACCTGTAATCTCAGCATTTTGGGAGGCCGAGGCAGGCAGATCACCTGAGATCAGGAGTTCGAGACCAGCCTGGCCAACATGGTGAAACCCTTTCTCTACTAAAAATACAAAAATTAGCCGGGCATGGTGGTGGGCACCTGTAATCCCAGCTACTCGGCAGGCTGAGGCAGGAGAATCGCTTAAACCTGGGAGGTGGAGGTTACAGTGAGCCAAGATTGCACCACTGCATTCCAACCTGGGAGACACAGCAAGACTCTGAAGCCCTAGCCTGAGCAACAAAGCAAGACCCTGTCTCTACCAAAAATAATGTTAAAAATGTTAGCCAGGTATGGTGGCATGTCGCTATAGCTTGTTTGAGCCAAGGAGTTCATGGCTACAGTGGATTATGACTGCCCCACTGAACTCTGGCCTGGGAAACGGAAGGAGACCCAGTCTCAAAAACAAACAAACAAAAAACACGCCTGTAATCCTAGCACTTTCGGAGGCCGAGGTGGGCGGATCACGAGGTCAGGAGTTCGAGGCCAGCCTGGCCAATGTGGTGAAACCCCATCTCTACTAAAAATACAAAAATTAGCCAGGCATAGTGGCACGTGCCTGTAGTCCCAGCTATTCAGGAGGCTGAGCAGAAGAATTGCTTGAACCTGGGAGGAGGTTGCAGTGAGCTGAGATTGTGCCACTGCACTGCAGCCTGGGCGACAGAGGGAGACTCTGTCTCAAAAACAAACAAAAACAAAAACACAAAATCTGCTGTTAAATGTGACAATGTCCACATTAAATGAAAATATAATAACAAACGTTATATATAACACGTTAGTCTCACAAATTCTGGTCAAGTTTTATTATAAATTACTCATACAAACATGACAAACTTTTGCTCAAACTTTTCAGTGTTCAGAGATTTATGAATTACAAGGGTGGCAGAGGGCAAGGCTAGTGCTCTGTCTCCTTCTGTGCCAGTTCCAGGCTGGTAGAACAGAGGGGGCCCAGGACCCCAGAGAAGGCATTCCTAATCCATCAAAAAGATGACAGGGGCTGAGACTAGGATTATATCAGTGGAAAGGGAGAAATTGGTACATATTTTATATTGAGAAAGCGTATGATGTTTGATAGACTCTAAGGAGTTTCATCCACATTTACTCCATATAGAAAAGTATCCCCGCTCCCATCAAGAGCCAACTTTCCACTGGTGGTTTAGGTCCTGTCACCAACTGTGTCATTAAACCAACTGTGACAGGACATAAAGCACCAGTGGAAAATTGACTCTTGATGGGAACAGGGATACTTCTCTGCTACAACAATGAGAAATGGGCTGGGCGCAGTGGCTCATGCCTGTAATCCCAGCACTTTGGGAGGCCGAGGTGGGTGGATCACCTGAGGTCAGGAGTTCGAGACCAGCCTGGCCAACATGGTGAAACCTCGTCTCTACTAAAAAAGTACAAAAATTAGCCAGGCCTGGTGGTGGGCGCCTGTAATCCCAGGTACTCGGGAGGCTGAGGCAGGAGAATTGCTTAAACCTGGGAGGCAGAGGTTGTAGTGAGCCAAGATCACACCACTGCTCTCCAGCCTGGGCAACAGAGTGAAACTCCGTCTCAAAACAAAACAAAACACAACAAAACAAAAACGAAAAATGTAGAGAATGTGAGTACCACTGGAGGTCAGTTGTTAATTGGTAGTGGGATGTGGACCGGACGCGGTGGCTCACGCCTGTAATCCCAGCAAGTTGGGAGGCCGAGGCGGGTGGATCACAGGTCAGGAGATCGAGACCATCCTGGTAATACGATGAAACCCCGTCTCTACTAAAAATACAAAAAATTAGGCGGAGCTTGCAGTGAGCCGAGATTGCGCCACTGCACTCCAGCCTGGGCAACAGAGCGAGACTCCATCCCCAAAAAAAAAAAAAAAAGATTGTGGTGGGATGTCTCCTTCTGCAGTCTCAGGGAGTTCCTTGAGTAAGGAGCTGTAAGGAAAAAGTTTTGGGAAAAGCTGGCAATTTCTGTTTGGAGGAGGTTGTTGGATTTTTGAGTTCAGATATACAGCCAGTTGTCGGACATGCTGGTGTGTAACTCTGGGAGCAGTTAGACCTGGGGCATGATGACATCAGTAAGAGTGGTAATAGCATCAGGGATCATAATAACTAACCTTTAAGCAGTCAGGGCATATTTGACTCTGTTCTCAGTGCTTTCTGTACATTAGCCCATTTCCATTACAACAGTCCTGTAATGTAGATCCTAAATAACTCCATTTTAACATCAAAGTAACAGAGGCACAGAGAAGTTCAGTACCTTGGCCAGTGCTACATAGCCTGTAAGTGGCTGGGCTAGGATTTGATACCTGGCTCCAGAGTGGGACTCTGAATGCTACATTAAGGAGGCAAAGGCACACAGCCACTGTGTAAAACCAGCAGCTTTCTAGGGAATGGGCCAATGGAGGAGTGAAGGGCATGAGCAGGAGGATTTATCCTTGGGGAACACAGGTGGTGGAGGAAATGACCTGGCGATACCCCAATTTAGGCATGGAATAAACAGGCACAAAAGAAAAATAAATGTGAAAGCCACATAGTAATTTAATCAAATAAGAATATTACAAAGACAGCTATCAGATGTTTTTCTGATCAATTGGGAAGGCAGTAGTGCTGCCTTTGGTAAAAATAGATGACCTGTTTACATCCAGCATCATCTCAGCTTGTGTCTGGTGAGTATCCCCGCTCCAGTGTGAGTGAGGAAAATAACCCTTGTTTCCAAGAAGACAAAGCCAATCTGCCTCAGTATGTAGGAAACAGTGATTTCAATTAGAATACAAAACAAAACAACAACAACAACAAAAAAAACCTGGTAGGAAAATAAACAAAACTGTTACTTTTTTTTTTTTTTTTTTTTTTGAGACGGAGTCTCGCTCTGTCGCCCAGGCTGGAGTGCAGTGGCCGGATCTCAGCTCACTGCAAGCTCCGCCTCCCGGGTTCCCGCCATTCTCCTGCCTCAGCCTCCCGAATAGCTAGGACTACAGGCGCCCGCCACCTCGCCCGGCTAGTTTTTTTGTATTTTGTAGTAGAGACGGGGTTTCACCGTGTTAGCCAGGATGGTCTTGATCTCCTGACCTCGTGATCCGCCCGTCTCGGCCTCCCAAAGTGCTGGGATTACAGGCTTGAGCCACCGCGCCCGGCCTTTCTTTTTTTTCTAAGACAAGTCTTGCTCTGTCGCCCAGGCTGGAGTGCAGTGGTGCGATCTTCGCTCACCACAACCTCCACCTCCCGGGTTCAAGCAGTTCTCCTGCCTCAGCCTCCGGAGTAGCTGGGATTACTGGCGTGCGCCATCACGCCCAGCTTATTTTGTATTTTTAGTAGAGATGGGGTTTCTCCATTTTGATCAGGCTGGTCTGGAAATTCTGACCTCATGATCCACCCGCCTCAGCCTCCCAAAGTGCTAGGATTACAGACGTGAGCCACCGCGCCCGGCCTTGGATTAATTTTAGAAAAAGGGTGGCTTTAGGTTAAACACACATTTACAAAACAGCAATGATTCACCCAGGAGCTGACAGGTGCAGACTGATGTCAGTGAACTTGTGTTGTATGAGCTTAAAAAGAAAAAAGTAGGCCAGGCGCGGTGGCTCAAGCCTGTAATCCCAGCACTTTGGGAGGCCGAGGCGGGTGGATCACGAGGTCAGGAGATAGAGACCATCCTGGCTAACACGGTGAAACCCCGTCTCTACTAAAAATACAAAAAATTAGCCGGGCGTGGTGGCGGGCGCCTGTAGTCCCAGCTACTTGGGAGGCTGAGGCGGGAGAATGGCGTGAACCCGGGAGGCGGAGCTTGCAGTGAGCCGAGATCGCGCCACTGCGCTCCAGCCTGGGAGACACAGCGAGACTCCGTCTCAAAAAAAAAAAAAAAAAAAAAAAAAAAAAAAAGTATTAAAATGTAAAATACAAAAATTGACACCAAGTGTAAACATCTTTGTGACTACAGACACTGGAGATACCAGCTGCCTCCCTGTATTTAGCAGCCTACACAAATGGTAAGGGGTGTGCTGCGGGGTGTTAGCATGCTGGAGTGGCTGGGGTGGGAAGAACCGCTGGAAGCCAAGTAGATACACTCCAGGAAAAACATCAGAACTGAAGTTACAGAAAATGGAATCCCAGTAGCACAGTGGCAGCTAGATTCCTTTTGCTTTTGTCTGTAGCTTGCATTAGCAGAGTGCAATATCCAGTTACTATCCACTTTACTTTTCTAATCGTGCAGACACCCCAAAAGGTAAAAGACCCCTATGCTTCCAGCCATCAGCGGCTTTGCAGGACTGCCAGGCTCTCAGACCCCACATCACTTGGCCTTCTTAGTGGGGTTAGCTCCCAGAATGCGGCTAAAAGCCAATTTTGCCCCTGGTCAGTCATGGAATAGCCCAGCTTAGCCTCACTGTTAATGAAGGACATCAATTCCACGCAGGTCTCCACGAGGAGGGGGCGCTCCACGACCAGCACGCGTGCGCTTGTCCTGGCAAAGGACTTTCCGTTTTGGCGTTTTTGACCTTGGATTCACAGAGCCTTGAAGCTTTCCATCTGGCACAGATCTGCTGTGTTCTCATCCGCACCAGCCATCGCGTGTCGTACGAAACGGGCCCAGGGCACGTTTGTGGACCAGGGATTCCATCTGTTTACGAAGGAAAGGCGACTTCGCTTGTCCCACTGAATTCGAATCCCAAAACCTTCTCGCTTGTTGAGCGATTTAGGGGGAAACTGGAATTCCCGGCGGGAGACGGCGTGCCATCCGGGCCGCCTGCCAGCCCTGGATCGGATGAAGCCGTCTCCACCGCCGAGCGCGCCCTGCAGGTGACCGGCTCCCGCCGCCGCTTCTCACTGTCCAGGGCGCCCCTCGGCGGCAGCCGCAGCCCCGGGTCTCGCCGTCCTCCGCGGCCGCACGACTGCGCCGACTCCTCCCCCGCCGCTGGGTGCCGCGGGCGGCAACACCGAGGATTCCCTGACGGGTGCGGCGCTGGGCCCCAGAAGCCTGGAACCGCCGCCCCGCGCCCAGCTCCTCGCCCGCCGCCAGCAGCGCCCTGGGGGTCCCGACCCCGATCCCTCACTTTCATCTATCCAGGAATTTATTTTCCTTCCTTCCCTCCCTCCCTCCCTCTCTTCCTCCCTCCCTCCCTCCTTCCCTCCCTCCCTCCCTCCCTCCCTTCCTTCCCTCCCTCCCTCCCTTCCTTCCCTCCCTCCGTCCCTTCCTTCCTTCCTTCCTCTTTCTTTTCCTTTCTTCTCTTCTTTTTTCTTTTCTTTTTCTTTTTTGACAGAGTCTCTGTCGCCCAGGCTGGAGAGCAATGGCACGATCTCGGCTCACTGCAACCTCCACCTCCCAGGTTCAATCCATTGTCCTGCCTCAGCCTCCTGAGTAGCTGGGACTACAGGTGACTTCACCACGCCCGGCTAATTGTTTTTTGGTATTTTTAGTAGAGACGGGGTTTCACCATGTTGGTCAGGCTGGTCTCCAACTCTTGATGTCAGGTGATCCGCCCGCCTCTGCCTCCCACACTGGTAGGATTAGAGGCGTGAGCCACAGTGCCTGGCCTTCTCTAGTAATTTCAAAATCGTTTTATTACAAGTCAATAAAATGTAAACAAATTAATAAAATTTAAAACATGCAATAAAGAGGATTTGTTCAATAAAGATAAATTCAACTACCAACAGCTGTTTGTTGTTGTTGTTTTTTTTTTTTTTTTTTTTTTTTTTTTTTTTTTTTTTTTTTGAGACAGAGTCTCGCTCTGCCGCCCAGGCTGGAGTGCAGTGGCCGGATCTCAGCTCACTGCAAGCTCCGCCTCCCGGGTTCACGCCATTCTCCTGCCTCAGCCTCCCGAGTAGCTGGGACTACAGGAACCGGCCACCTCGCCCGGCTAGTTTTTTGTATTTTTTAGTAGAGACTGGGTTTCACCGGGTTAGCCAGGATGGTCTCGATCTCCTGACCTTGTGATCCGCCCGTCTCGGCCTCCCAAAGTGCTGGGATTACAGGCTTGAGCCACCGCGCCCGGCCTTGTTGTTGTTGTTGTTTTGAGACAGGTTCTCACTCTGTCACCCAGGCTGCAGTACAGTGGTGGGATCTGAGCTCACTGTAACCTTTGCCTCCTGGGCTCAAGAGATCCTCCCACCTCAGCCTCCTGAGTAGCTGGAAGTAGCTGGGATTACAGGCTCATGATACCACACCCAGCTAATTTTTTTTTTTTTTTTTAGAGACAGGGTTTCACCACGTTGTCCAGGCTGGCCTCGAACTCCTGGACTCAAGTGATCCTCCTGCCTCGGCCTCCCAAAGTAAGTGCGCCCGGCCTATAGCATTTTCTTGACATAAAGGTCTACCATTATCTTAATGGTATAGAAAAAAAGTGTGTGTGTATGTATACATAAATGTAAATATTGGGACCTATTACCTAGTAATAAAATAGAATTAGTTGAAGTATAGAAGTGAATTTTCTTTCTTTTTTTTTTTTTTTTGAGACGGAGTCTCGCTCTGTCGCCCAGGCTGGGGTGCAGTGGCCTGATCTCAGCTCACTGCAAGCTCCGCCTCCCGGGTTCCCGCCATTCTCCTGCCTCAGCCTCCTGAGTAGCTGGGACTACAGGCGCCCGCCACCTCGCCCGGCTAGTTTTTTGTACTTTTTAGTAGAGACGGGGTTTCACCGTGTTAGCCAGGATGGTCTTGATCTCCTGACCTCGTGATCCGCCCGTCTCGGCCTCCCAAAGTGCTGTGATTACAGGCTTGAGCCACCGCGCCCGGCCTAGAAGTGAATTTTCTTTTGCCTCAGGCCTTAGCTTTAAATAACATGTGGGATTCAAAGTGAAGAATAACAATGCCCGGTGGCTCACGCCTGTAATCCCAGCAATTTGGGAGGCTGAGGCCGGCAGATCACTTGAGTTCTGGATTTGGAGACCAGCCTGGGAAACATGATGAAACCCAGTCTCTACAAAAAGTACAAAAATTAGCTGGGAGTGGTGGTACACCCGTAGTTCCAGCTATTGGGGGTGAGGGTGGAGAGCAGAAAAGGGGCTAAGGCAGGAGGATCTCTTGAACCCAGGAGGTTGAGGCTGCAGTGAGCTGAGATCATGCTACTGCACTCCAACCTGGGTGACAAATGAGACCTTGTTAAAAACAACAACAACAACAACAACAACAAAGTAAAGAATAATCTTAGGCTGGGTGCAGCGGCTCACGCCTGTAATCTCAACACTTTGGGAGGCCAAGGTGGGTGGATCACTTGAGATCAGTAGTTCAAGACCTGCTTGGCCAACATGGTGAAACCCATCTCTACTAAAAACACAAAAATTAGCCAGGCATGGTGGCTCAAGCCTGTAGTCCCAGTTACACGAGAGGCTGAGGCAGGAGAATCACTTGAACCAGGAGGAGGAGGCTGCAGTGAGCCGAGATCGTACCATTGCAGCCCGGGCAACAAGAGCAAAAATTCGGTCTCAAAAAAAAAAAAAAAAAAAAAAAAAAAAAGAGGCTTCATCCTCATTAGTATAGTGGTGAGTAAGTAACCTAACCCTCCTGAGTAGCTGGAATTACAGGCACCCACCACCACACCCAGCTACTGTTTGTATTTTTAGTAGAGAGGGGGTTTTACCATGTTGGTCAGGCTGATCTCGAACTACTGACCTCAGGTGATCCACCCACCTTGGCCTCCCAAAGTGCTGGGATTACAAGAGTGAACCACCACATCTGGCTGAAAATTACACATTCTGATGTGGAAATATACAGAACAGTGAACTATACACACTGTGGAAATATACAGAACAGTGAAAATTTTTAAGAATTTAGTTTGAAATACAGATATGCAGGACGTTGCAAATGTAAGAGTAGGGTCAGGAGCAAGAGCAAAGTTGGAGGTGCCACATACTTTCAAACAACCAGATCTCATGAGAACTCACTATCGTGAGGACAGCACCAAAAGGATGGTGCTAAACCATTCAGGGGAAACCACCCTCATGAGCCAATCACCTCCTGCCAGGCCCCACCTCCAACATTGGAGATTACATTTCAACATGAGGTTTGGGCAGGACAGATATCCACACCATATCAATAGTGCAGAATACCTTTCACCTACTTTCCCCAGTAGTAACATCTTATATAACCTTAGAACATCATCAAAACCAGGAATGCGACATTGGTTCAATCCTCAGACCTCTTTCAGACCTCACCATTTTATACACTCGTTGTGTGCGTGTAGTTCTATGTATTTTTTTTTTTTGAGACAAGAGTCTCTCTCTGTCACCCAGGCTGGAATACCATGCGGCGATCTCGGCTCACTGTAACCTGCACCTCCCGAGTTCAAGTGATTCTCCTGCCTCAGCCTCCTGTGTGGCTGGGACTACAAGTGCACGCCACCATGCCCAGGTTGGTTTTTTTTTTTTTTTTTGAGACGGAGTCTCACTCTGTCACCCAGGCTGGAGTGCAGCGGCACAATCTCAGCTCACTGCAAGCTCTGTCTCCGAGGTTCACGCCATTCTCCTGCCTCAGCCTCCTGAGTAGCTGGGACTACAGGGGCCCACCACCACACCCAGCTAATTTTTTGTATGGGCAATAATTCAAATTCAGATTATGCCAAAACTGGAAAGACAGTTGTATTTTTCCATTATACTGTTGTCTCTGAGGCATACAAATAATATGACACCTCCCTCTCCCTCCAAAGGTGTTTACTCTGTAAAGCTGGCAGGGCCCAATTCTGTTTTTGAACCACCTTAAAGAGTGAATCAAATGCCAAGATAAAGGTAGCTTAAATAATAATACCTTTATTATTGTAAAAAACAAAGCAATGTGAGGCAGGCAGTTCCAAAGTTGGTGACTTAGAGGCTGGAAAAAATCCATGGAGGTGTCACATGAAACCAACATGTCTTGAAAGAAGAGTCCTTCTTGGCAAGCTGCCAACAACACTCATATTGGGTTCTCTGGCACAAAGCTGGGTCAAGTCCATGCCCTAACTTGTCAGAGAGGAAGACTCAAGACTATTCATGATTTCTTCTAGCAAATAGGGAGAAACAGAGGTCTGCTTCCTTCAGCAGGTTCAGGAGGTAAATGATGCACATTATGTGGACCTCACAGGTGGTAGATGTGATACGGCTTCTGCCTCAGAAACTGTCAGTGACATAAATGGCAAGAGCCATATATGGCAGGTGAGAAAGTCTAACACTTTCTAAATGGCAGGTTAGAAAGTGTAACACATACCTGGAACTTAAGGGGAATCTGCCCACTGTATATATATCCTTAGATGTTGGGGCTTCCAGTTCAGGTACTTGTCTCTCTCACCGGTGTACTCCTTCAGTATAATTACACTAAAAGGAACTTGCATATTCTCAGTACAGTTAAGGCTTTTCTCCAATGTGAACTCTCTGGTGTTGAATGAGGACAGATTTGCAGCCAAAGGATTTCCCACATTCACTGCACTGATAAGGCCTTTTTCCAGTATGAACTCTCCGGTGTTGAATGAGGCTAGAACTTTGGCTAAAGGATTTCCCACATTCACTGCACTCATAAGGCCTTTCTCCAGTGTGAACTCTCAGGTGTTTAATGAGGTTAGATTTACAGCTAAAGGATTTGCTACATTCACTGCACTCAACAGGCCTTTCTCCAGTGTGAACTCTCTGGTGGTTCTTAAGGTTGGAGCTATGGCTAAAGGATTTCCCACATTCCCCACACACATAAGGCCTTTCCCCTGTGTGGACTTTCCGATGTGAACTGAAGCTGGAGCTTTGCTTAAACGATTTCCCACATTTACTGCACTCATAGGGTCTTTCTCCAGTGTGAAGTCTCCGGTGGTGAACGAGGCTGGAGCTTCGGCTAAAGGATTTTCCACATTCATTGCATTCATGAGGTCTTTCTCCAGTGTGAACTCTCTGGTGGTAAATGAGGCTGAAGTTTTGGCTAAAAGATTTCCCACATTCGCTGCATTCATAAGGTCTTTCTCCAGTGTGAACTCTGCGATGCTGCATGAGGTTGGACCTTTGGCTAAAAGATTTCCCACATTCGCTGCATTCATAAGGCCTTTCTCCAGTGTGAACTTTCCTATGGCTATTGAGGCTGTAGATCTGACTAAAGGATTTCCCACATTCAGGGCACACATAAGGCCTTTCTCCAGTATGAACTCTTTGATGTATAATGAAACTGGAGTAGTAGGTAAATAATTTTCCACATTCGTTGCATTCATAAGGCCTTTCTTCACTGTGGACTTTCTGGTGCTGAATGAGGTTACATCTTCGCGTACATGCTTTCCCACATTTGCTGCACTCAAAAAGCCCCTCTCTAGTGAGGATTCTCTGGTCCTGAACAAGTGTGTCTGTGTGGCTAAAGGCTTTACTGTATTTTCCCCAGTTGCGATGACTTTTTCCACTGTAAAAGGCCACCACACACTTGTTACTGTTATTTGGCTTCTCCCCTGTTTGAGTGGCCTCTTGATGGAGAAACCTCATGTTGGCCAGGAAGTCTTTCCTGATCTCCCTACAGGTGAAGGGCTTCTCCGACACGTGGACTGTGCAGCTCTTTGTAAATGAGGTTGTGTCCACGTAACTTGTGAAAGGTGCCTCTTTAATGTGCTGCCTCTGGTGCTGTTGAAGATTTGCATTGATGTAGAATTGTTTTCCATATGTGTGTAGTTTCTGCCCACAGTTTGTTCCTTGGTGTTCAGCCAAGTGCAAAATATCTCTCAAGACCAGGCCACATATTTCACAGGAGTAGGCATTCTGGGAAGATGAACCTTCTTTGGAAGTCCTGAACTGTGGCACTCCTTCTACAGAAATTCTCTGTTCAGAAGGTGTTTCCTCATGCTCCACTCCATGCCAACAACCTAAAAGTAAAGAGGTCATGGTGAAGTACATGTTACCTTTATTAGGAGGAGGCAATGCAATCGCAAATGCACGTCAGTTATAGCAAAGAACCAGTATATGGGCCTGTCTTCAGGAAAAGTGAGTTGGGGGTCAGGTTCAGGAAGCACCTGTTGTGCATTACTGGTCCCTAAGGTTATGGAATAGGGAGGGTGGGCCCTCCCAGGTACAGTATACAAGGCTAAGGTATGGCCCAGGACTAAGAGGCATGTTCTACAATTAATTCCTCTGATAATAGCTTTTAGCAGGATCATATCTGCTGGTGACAAGTGATGCCGTGAAGTGTATGTCCAGGCCCAGGAAAACCTCACTGGAACAGTAACTGGTGTTCAGGGACTAGTAAGGGAGATATGCACACTTCAGGACAAAATAATATTACAGAATGCTACAGAGGGAACAGTGTAAAGAACAGATGGAATAAGGAGTCCGGAGAGGTGAGGATTAGCATTAGCTAGAAGTCAAAATAAAAATGACAAGTAGGAGAAATAACAAGTTTGTAAACTGTTAAGAATGAAGAGGGGAAGGTCAAAGTGAAGTGTCTCGGGCAAAGGCATCAAGACAAGTCAAACAGGACAGGTTCCTGGTGCAATTTAAACACAGACCTGATGACATGCCTTTTCCCAAGTGCCATTCATGTAGGCCAGGCCCTCTCTGATCCCATCTTGCTGAGGCTGGAGTCATGAACATCCTGTGAAGAACAGAGGACACTTCCCCTAGTCCTAGTTGAGCAACTACATGAGACCAGGATGATGTAAGTCCTAAGGGAAAGACAGGACACGTGAGCAACTAACACTGGCCCAGAAGAACTGGGCACAAAAAAGAACAAGGAAAGTTAAAGAAGTTAAGTTTGTATAAATTCAAGTTAGTGTTGTAACTTTAGGATGCTAAATGTAATTCCCATGGTAACTATTTAAAAAAAAGAGCTACATAAAGTATACAAAGAACTGGGCATGGTGGCTCACGCCTATAATCCCAGCACTTTGGGAGGCTGAGGTTGCTGGATCAACTGAGGTCAGGAGTTTGGGACCAGCATGGCCAACATGGTGAAACCCTGTCTCTACTAAAAATACAAAAATTAGCTGGGTGTGGTGGCGTGTGTTTGTAATCCCAGGAGGGATTACTCAGGAGGCTGAGGCAGGAGAATCGCTTGAACATGGGAGGCAGAGGTTTCAGTGAGCCAAGATCGCCCCACTGCACTCCAGTCTGGGCGACAGAGCGAGACTCCATTGAGAGAGAGAGAGAGAGAGAGAGAGAGAGAGAGACAGAGACAGAAAGAAAGAAAGAAAGAAAGAAAGGAAGAAAGGAAGAAAGGAAGAAAGGAAGAAAGGAAGAAAGGAAGAAAGAAAGAAAGAAAGAAAGAAAGAAAGAAAGAAAGAAAGAAAGAAAGAAAGAAAGAAAGAAAGAGTACACAAAGGAAATGACAAGGAATTAAAAAGTTTCAGTACAAAAAAAAAAAAAAAAAAAAGTGAGCCGAACACAAAAGAAGCAGTAATGTAGGCAATTAGGATCAAAAAAGCTATAAGGCTATAAGACATGGGGAAAACAAGGAGCAAAATGATAGAAGTCAACCCGTCCTTATCAGTGATTACCTTAAACATAAATGCCTTAAACTCTCCAAACTTTTAGCTTAAACTCTGCCAAAAGACAAAGATTGGCAGAATGGGTTAAAATGAAAACAACCCATGATCCAACTTTATGATGTCTACAAGAGATTCGCTTTAGATCCAAAGATATAAATAAGGTGGAAGTGACAGGCTACAAAAAGATATTCCATGCAAATAGCAAGCAAAAAAGAGTAAGAATGGCTACACTAATATCATACAATACAGACTTTAAATCAAAAAGGGTAACAAGAGATATAAAAGGATATTATATACTAATAAAAAAGGTCAATAGAGCAAGAGGACATAACATTTATAAACACTTATGCACCTAATAATAGACCACCAAAACACATGAGGCAAAAATGGACAGAACTGAAGGGAGAAATGGATGGTTCTACAATAACAGTTAAATACATCGATACCTGACTCTCAGCAGTGGACAGAAGAATCAGAGAGAAGTGAGAAAACAGAGGACCTAAACAACCAACTAGCTCTAACAAATATATAAAGAGTATTCTACCCAACAACAACAGAATACACATTCCCTTCATGTGTACCTAGAACATTCTCCAGGACAGACCATAAATTAAGCCTCATTTGATTTAGAAAGACACACATCATACAAAGTATCTTCTCCAACCACAGTGGGATGAGGTTGGGAACTCTTAATAGAAGGAAACTAAAAAATTTACAAATCTGTAGAAATTAATACAATACTGAACAACCAGTGGGGCCATGAAGAAATCAGAAGGGAAATAAATTGGAGATACAGTAAAAGCAGTACTAAAGGGGAAATTTATAGCTATAAACCTTAAAAAGATGAAAGATCTCAACTCAACAATCTATTTTTACAACTTAAGGGATTATAAAAAGAGGAACAAACTAAAACCAAAGCTGGCAGGAAAAAAATAATAAAGACTAAAGCCTAGATAAATAAAATACAGAAGAGAAAAACAATAGAAAAAAAAAAATCAACAAACCAAAAGGTGTTTCTTTGAAAAGGTTATCAAAATTGACACACCTGGCCAGGTGCAGTGGCTCATGCCTGTAATTCCAGCACTTTGGGAGGCCGAGGCAGCGGGTGGATCACCTGAGGTCAGGAGTTCAAGACCAGCCTGGCCAACGTGGTGAAACCCTGTCTCTATTAAAAATACAAAAATTAGCCAGGTATGATGGCATGTTCCTGTAACCCCAGCTACTCGGGAGGTCAAGGCAGGAGAATTGCTTGAATCCAGGAAGTGGAGGTTGCAGTGAGCCAAGATCACACCACTGCACTCTAGCCTGGGTGTCAGAGCAAGACTCCATCTCAAAAAAAAAAAAAAAAAAAAAGACAAACCTTAAAGAAAAGCCCTTGACTTGATGGCTTCACAGATGAATTCTACCAATCATTTAATTGGCCGGGCGCGGTGGCTCACGCCTGTAACCCCAGCTCTCAGGGAGGCAGAGGCGGGAGGATAGCTTGGGCCCAGGAGTTCGAGACCTGCCTGGGTAATATAGCGAGATCCCGTTCTCCACAAAAAGGAAAAAAAAAAAAAGACAATCATTTAATGAAGAACTAATACTTATTTTCAAATTCTCTCAAAAAACTGTAGCGTACACACTTCTAAATTCATTCTACATGGCCAGCATTACCCTGATTCCAATCCAAATGACACAAAGATTGTGTAAGAAAACATAACTACAGACCAATATCCTTGATTATTAATGCAAAAACCATCAACCAAATATTAGCAAACTGAATTCAACAGCATATTAAAAGGATTATGCACTACCACCAGATAGAATTTATTCCTGGAATGCAAGGATGGTTCAACAAACAAAAACTGATGAAAGTGATGGCTTGCACCTGTAATCCCAGCTACTTGGGAGGCTGAGGCAGGAGGATCGCTTGAGGCCAGGAGCTTAAGACCAGCCTGTGTAACATAGCAAGACCCTATCTCTAAAAAAATTAAAACAATCATCTCAGCTGACGCACTAAAAGCATTAGACAATATGCAACACTTCTTCGTGAGGAAAACACTCAGTAAACCAGGAATAGGGGGAAATTAACTAAACATAATAAAATACATATGCAAAAAAAAACAAAAACAAAAATAAAACCCACAGCTAAAATTATACTTGACAATGAAAGACTGAAAGATTTTCCTCTAAGATTAACAACAAGATAAGGATGCCTACTTTTAGCACTTCTGTTCAATGTAGCAATTAGGCAAGAAAAAGAAAGAAAAGGGACCAAAATGGGAAAAGAGGAGTAAAATTATCCCTACTCACAGATAATATACATGGAATACCATAAAGATTCCACGAAAAAACTGTTACAACTAATAAGCAAATTCAGCAAATAGAAGAATACAAATACAACATGCAAAAATCAGTTACGCTTCTATACACTAATGATGAACAATTTGAAAAGTAAACAATTCCACTTATATCAAAAAGAATAAAACATTAAAGATTAACTTAACCAAACAAGTAAAAGCCTTGTACACTAGAAACTACAAAATATTGCTAAAATGAATTAAATAAAACATTAATAAAAGAAAATATATCACATGCCTGTTCATGGACTAGAGGGCTCAATATTGTTAAGACGTCTATACTAGACAAAGTAATCTATAGAAAGTGCGATACCTATCGGCCGGGCGCGGTGGCTCAAGCCTGTAATCCCAGCACTTTGGGAGGGCGAGACGGGCAGATCACGAGGTCAGGAGATCGAGACCATCCTGGCTAACACAGTGAAACCCCGTCTCTACTAACAATACAAAAAAAAACTAGCTGGGCGAGGTGGCGGGTGCCTGTAGTCCCAGCTACTAGGGAGGCTGAGGCAGGAGAATGGCATAAACCCGGGAGGCGGAGCTTGCAGTGAGCTGAGATCCGGCCACTGCACTCCAGCCTGGGTGACAGAGCAAGACTCCGTCTCAAAAAAAAAAAAAAAAAAAAAAAAAGTGCAATACCTATCAAAATCCAAATGACGTTACTTTGCAGAAATAAAAAAATCCATCCTAAAATTCATTTGAAATATTAAGAGACACAGAATAGCTAAAACAATTTTGAAAAGGATGAAAGTTGGAAGACTCACAGTTTGTAATTTCAAAACTTACTGCAAGGCTAGAGAAATTAAAACTGTGGTACTCCCATAAAGAAAGACATATAGATCAATGGACTAGAAGAGACCCCAGAAATAAACCCTCAAATATCTGGCCAAATGATTTTTGACCAGGAGAAAGAAGACAAATTTTCAACACATGATGCTAGGAAAACTGGGTATCTACATGTGAAAGAATGAAGTTGGTCCCTTACCTGACACCACATATAAAAATTAATTCAAAACAGATCAAAGAGCTGAATGTAAGCACTAAAACTGTAAAACTCTTAAAACAAGGAAAAAGCTTCATGACACTGGACTTGTTAATGATTCCTTGGATATGATATAAAAAGCATAGACAATAAAAGTAAAACAGTAAAACGGAATTCATCAAAATGAGAAACTTGTACATCAAAGGATCCTATCAACACACTAAAAATGTAACCCACAAAATAAGAGAAAACATTTGCAAATCACGTATCTGATAAGGGAATATCTAGAATACAGATAACTCTTAAAGCTCAATAAAAAATTATATTTAACACTTCTAATTACAATTAATAAAACTCAATTTAAAAATAGGCAAAGGACTTGAATAAAAACATCATTTGAAGATATACAAATAGCCAATCAGCACATGAACAGACGCTCAATATCAGTAATCTGCAAATCACAACCACAATGAGATATCACCTCACACCAATTTGGATGACTTATCAAAAAAAATCAGAAAATAACAAGTGATGGTGAGGGTGTGAAGAAACTAGAACCTTTGTCTGCTGCTTGTGGGAATGTAAAACGGTGCAGCTGCTATGAAAAACAATTCTGGTGGTTCCTTAAAAATTAAAAATAATTACCTTATGATCCAGAAATTCTGCTTTTGGGCCAATACCCAAAAGAATTGAAAGCAAGAACACATATATGTATCTGAACACCCATGTTCACAGTAATATTATTCACAACAGCCAGAAGGTGAAAACAACCTGTGTCCACTGATGAAGGAATGGATAAACTAATACATACAAAAGAATATTATTCAGCCTTAAAAAGAAGCAATTCTGATACACATTACAACATGGATGAACCTTGAAGATATTATGCTAAGTGAAGTAAGCCAGACAGAAAAGAACAAATATTGTGTGATCCCACTCATATGAGGTACTTACGGTAGACAAATTCATACAGACCAAAAGCAAAATGGTGGTTGCCAGGGGATGGGAAGAGTTATTGCTTAATGAGTACAAAGTTTCAGTTTTATAAGATGAAAAAGTAGTACAGAAGGATGGTGGTGATAGTTGTACAACAATGTGAATGTACTAAATGCTGCTGAACTATATACTTGAAAATGATTAAAATAAGCCAGGCGCAGTGGCTCACGCCTGTAATCCCAGCACTTTGGGAGGCTGAGGCGGGTGGATTGCCTGAGGTCGGGAGTTCGAGACCAGCCTGACCAACATGGAGAAACCCCGTCTCTACTAAAAATACAAAATTAGCTGGGCCTGGTGGCACATGCCTATAATCCCAGCTACTAGGGAGACTGAGGCAGGAGAATTGCTTGAACCTGGGAGGCGGAAGTTGCGGTGAGCCGAGATCGTGCCATTGCGCTCCAGCCTGGGCAACAAGAGCGAAACTCCGCCTCAAAAAAAAAAAAAATGATTAAAATAGTAAAGTTTGTTATATATATTTTACAATTAAAAACAAACAAAGAAGAACACCTTGGAGGAGGTTTTTATAAGAATAGTCTGTGTAGTGTCTCTGTGGTGCAATTCGTTAGAGTGTTCTGCTGTTAATGGAAAGGTTGGTGGTTCAAGAACAGTTTGTGTAAATAGTGACAATGTCAGTGACTGCATTTCATGTCACAGTCAAGCACAAATAAATGTCGGGTACATGAAGGGAGGGGAAACTGGATGCCGTAGATCTAGAAAGTTACCAGACAGGGAGAAGGCAAGTCAGGTGGGATCTATTAGGCTTACTGTAAGATGTGGGTAAGGATTGATCCCAAATTCTTACCCAAGGTGCTTTTAGGCTGGGATGATAAGGGAAGTAGGCTTGCACTCAGTCCACAACATCTACCCAGGGAACTGGGAAAGGAGGCAGTGCCTATGGTCCAGATATGAGGACAGAGCTGCTCCTGAGGAAAAGGAGAAACACAGAGCCTGGTACAGGGCACAAGGGTGAGTATGAGGGCCTTACCCAGGGAGGACGTAAGTGCAAAGTTCTCCAGCATCACATCGAAGTACAGGTGTTTCTGAGCCTCATCAAGGAGATCCCATTCCTCCCAGGAGAAGTACACGGCCACATCTTCAAAAGTCACACTTCCCTAGCATAATAGGGATTGATGAAACCATGAACAGTCTCACTTTGGAAGACTCAAAATCCATGTCCTCATACATTCTCCTCCCAAGCTCCCTAAGTCAGAAGAGACACCAGACCTTGGTGTCATTGATCCCTGCTGTCTCTTCACATTCCCATTAGTCACTGTTTTCATTCTGTTTTCTACTCTGTATCCTGTCAACACTTGGGTTAGAGAAATCTCCCTCCTCTTATCCCAAACTCCAACTTCCTCACAATAGATGCCAAACTTCACAGAAATTAAGGAAACCTGCAGTTCCCTGAACCAGTTCAGTCTCACCTCCAAGGAGTTCCAAAAGCTGGTACTATCATAAACTTTCACCCCTTTACATTGGCTGCTCCAAATGGAAACATTGGCCTGGACTCAGCACCCTGAGCTCAGGGATTCTCTAGGGTTCCCAAACCAACAGCTGAGAGAATGGTAGGTGAGTCCTGTTACACCACAAATCTAAAGAAAATATCTGTGTGGGGAGGGAGGAGGGACATTCCAGACCAGTGAGGGGCTGAGATACCTCCACTTACCTGTGTAAGCTTGAAAAGTACCTCTGTAGCTATGGGAACCTGTGGAAAGACGCAGGCCTCAGAGGAATGTGATCATGGGAGTGCTCCATGGGCACAGACCTTCCCTGTACCCTTGCCTCGGCCGAGAGCCACGTAACTTTGGGTCGACTGTCTAACCTGTGCGCCTCAGTCCTTAGTGCTGCCTCTCACCAGTTGTGTGGCCTTGGAAAAATATTCAACCTCCCTCTGCCTCAACGTCCTCATCCATCTCTAAAGTCTTTTCTTCCACTGAACAGCCTGCAGAGGATTTTTCAAATCCTAACTCAGATGGTGTCTCTCGTTTAAGCTCTCTATGGCTCCCACGGCCCTAAGAATAAAGGTAGATCTCTCTCAAACTTTGTTCTCTGCAGTAACAATGTGGAGCCCAGGTTCCTGAATGCCTCCTTCTCGGTCGCCCATCCAAGCTCTGCAAGCGCCGGTCCTGTCCCTTGTCCCCCTGCCCACCACATCGGATGTCAGAAACAGGGGCCCCACCCACGAGCCTCAGTGTCCCCGACCCTGTGCTACAGAAACGTGAGCTGGTGCCCCTCACTTGGGACTTAAGAATCGCGGCCGGGGGAGGTCCGGAGATCGCAGTGCTCACCGGAGCCGGGTCCCTCAGTGCGGTCGCCATCCGAGTCTGTGGGCGGAGCTGGACCGGGAGCTGCGGGCTACCGGGGGGGAACACGAGCACCGCTATCCCCAGGCAGGCCTCGCGGGCGGCTCTGCCCCCGACCCTCAGACCTGACTCTCGCGCCTTCACGGTCCGTCACTTCGATGCCGAAGAGGCACACCAAGGAGGCTGACGGATAGAACGGACCTGAGGGCAGCCAAAATGACCGCTGCGAACACGCCAGAAGTCCCGCCCCGAGGGGCACGCCCACACGGAAATGCCCCTGTCTTGGATTTTCATTGGATCAAAGTACTGCCGCTCGACGCAAAGCTTTCTGGGAAATGTAGTCTCCCCAAGGCTGCGGCAGACGGTGCCTTGTGTGCAGACTGCTGGGAGCGCTAGGAAACTGAGTCTGCCGCCCTCCAGGGCGACTGAGGGGCTTCGGTGTTTGAGGTCTTAAGTAGGCTGACACTTGAACAACACAGGTTTCAGCTGTGCGGGTCCATTTACACGTAGGCTTTTTTTTTTTTTTCTCCCAATAAACGTTACTTCGAGTGTGCTCCTTTAGCTCCCCCACCTCTTGCCCCAGAAACAAGATCAGCCCCTCCTCATTCTCTTGCCTATTGTGAAGAACACAAGGATGAAGACCTTTATGATGATACACTTCCACTTAATGATTAGTAAATGTATTTTCCGTTCCATATTCTTTTATTTTCCTTTTTTTATTGGGTGAAATGTCAACGAGCCTCTTATAATTTTCCTGATACCCTTTCTCTAGTCTGTTTTAGTATAAGTATAGTTCTTACACTAAAATATATATAATGCATATATCATACAAAATGTGTAATCATATATATATGTGTTATGCGTATATCATGCATATATCATACAAAATGTTAATCGATTGGGAGTTTATGTAATTCATAAGGCTTCTGGGCAACTTCATAAGGCTTCCAGGCAACAGTCGGCTATTAGTAGTTAGGTCTAGGGGAGTCAAAAGTAATACGAGAATTTTCAATTCCGCGGGGGTCGGTGTCAGCTGTATATCAGTCTCTAGTGTAGAGGATCACTTCAGTATTTAAACATCATTTCAGATTCCATGCAGCCCACCCCAGCAGATGTCCACTGGTAGCTGGAAGTGAAAAAATGTTATCTTATTGCTCTTCAAATGCATGCAGCCTGAAGTGTTAAAGTCACTTTTTGTAGGTTTTGTCAGGGACAAAAGACGCCAGACAGGGCTAAGACGGGAAGATAGTGGAGGGATAGTGGGCAGCCCTGAATCCAATGGACAAGGAAAGTTCCCTGCTTCTGGTGCCCCCAGAAAATGCTCTCCTGCCTGCAAAGTCAGTTTTGTTCATAAAACATGAAGCTTTAATACATGAATGTTCATTTTCCTTGTATAATCAAAATATTTAATTTCTTTTTTTTTGAGACAGGGTCTCATTGTTGTCCAGGCTGGTGTACAGCGGAACAATCATAGCTCATTGCAGCCTCAACCTCCTGGGCTCAAGTGATCCTCCGGCCTCAGCCTCTTGAGTAGCTGGGACTACAAGCACACCACCACACCCGGCTAATTAAAAAAAATTATTGTAGGAATGGGGTCTCCCCATAGGGCCCAGGCTAGTCTCAAACTCCTAGGGCCATGCAATCTTCTTGCCTCAGCCTCCCAAACTGCTGAGATTACAAGCGTGAGTCACCTTGCCCAGCCAAAAGTTTTTAATGCATAAAATATCAAATTATGATCATTATTTTAAACAGGGCCTCACTCTGTCGCCCAGAAAGTTTATATTATTTTAAGGTATATATATGCACATTGTTAAATGTACACATATACATTTTATATATACTAGGTCAAATTTTACATTTCACAATAAAAATGATCCTTTAGGACAAATTAATACCAATAAAATAAAATAAATTAAAATTAAAAATTGTAAAATGATTTTATCAAATATATAATGTATTTCTTTACACATTTACTACAAACATTTATAAGTGGAATGACTACTATTGTACATCTGGTTAGATCTCACAATGGGCTTGTCGTCGTCTTTAGGAAAAAGGTTAGAGTTCTCGGCTGGGCCTATATTACACAACCAACCATTACATATTGCTTCACCTCCTACCATGTATCTCCTCTACATCCTACACATGCTGGATTTCTTCAGAACCCTGAAAGCTGTGTGTGCATTCACATGCAGGGATCTTTCCAGGTTACTTTTTTCCTACCTGAGACTGCTGAATCCTATTATGCTTTAAAAATTCATACTTTCAGGTAACCAACTGAAAAACTAGTGAAAAATGACACAACTCGTCAGCCACGGTGGCTCACGCTTGTAATCCCAGCACTTTGGGAGGCCAAGGTGGGCGAATCACCTGAGGTGAGGAGTTCAAGAACAGCCTGGCCAACATGGTGAAACCCCATCTCTACTAAAAATTCCAAAATTAGCCAGGGGTGGTGGCGGGCACCTGTAATCCCAGTTACTCGGGAAGCTGAGGCAGGAGAATCAGAATCACTTGAACTTGGGAAGTGAAGGTTGCAGTGAGTTGAGATCGCGCCACTGCATTCCAGCCTAGGTGACAGAGCGAGACTCTGTCTCCAACAACAAAAAAAAAGGACACAACTCTTTATGTCCAAATTCAATGTTTCCATCCATTGCACGTACTCAAAACTTCCCAGTACTCCTCATGAGGTAATGAAGCACAATTAGCTGAAGTAAGTTTTGTATAATCATATAAAATTTTCAGGGCTGGACTTGGTGGCTCATGCCTGTAATCCCAGCACTTTGGGAGGCTGAGGCGGGCGGATCACAAGGTCAAGAGATCAAGACTATCCTGGCCAACATGGTGAAACCCTGTCTCTACTAAAAAATACAAAAATTACCTGGGCATGGTGGCGCATGCCTGTAGTCCCAGCTACTCGGGAGGCTGAGGCAGAAGAATCGCTTGAACCCAGGAGGTGGAGGTTGCAGTGAGCCGAGATCATGCCACAGCACTCCAGCTAGTGACAGTGCAAGACTCCGTCTCAAAAGAAAAAAAAAAAAGAAACATCTTGATTAAAAACCGAAATGGGCAAAGACTTTAGGTTTAGATACCTCACCAGAGAAGATACACAGATGACAAATAAGTGTATGAAAAGATAATCCCTGTCATATGTCATCAGGGAAGTGAAAATTAAAACAGCAGTGAGATACCACTACACATCCATTAGAATGAACCACCTCTGACAACTGCAAATGGTTGAGAAAATGTACAGCAACAGGAGCTCTCATTGCTGATGGAATGCAAAGTTGTACAGCCACTTTGAAATGGAGTTTGGTGGTTTCTTACAAAACTAAACACACTTTTACCATACAATGTGGTAACCATATTTTTCAGAATTTATCCATATGAATGGAAAATTTATGTCCACACAAAAACCTGTACATGTATGTTTATAGCAGTTTTATCCAAAATTGGCATACCTGGAAGCAACAAAAATGTCCTTGAGTAAGTGAATGGATTAGAAACTGTAGTATATCTAGACAATGGAACATTACTCAATGCTGAAGGTAAATGAATCATCAAGACATGAAAAAACATGGAGGTACCTTGTATGCATACCACTAAATGAAAGAAGCCAATCTGAAAAGGCAATATGCTGTATGATTCCAATTAATGACATTTGAGAAAAGGTAAAAGTATGAAAGAGCAAAAAGATCAGTGGTTGCTGGGGGTTTAGAAGGGTAGGAGGGATGAATTTGTGGAGCACAGAGGATTAGCAGGGCGATGAAACAATTTTATATGACACTCTAATAGTGGACACGTGTCATTGTACCTTTGTCCAAACACAGAATGTACAACACTAAGAGTGAACCCTAATGTAAAGTAGGGACTTTGGGTGATAATGATGTGTCAGTGTAGGTTTACAATTGTTACAAATGTGCCACTCCGGTTGGGGTTGGCGGGGGGAGGAGGGGACGGCTATGCATATGTAGGTGTGCAGGGAGTATATGGATATCTCTTTACCTTTCCCTTAATTTTACTGCAAACCTAAAAGTGCTCTTAAAAACTTAGTAATAGGCCGGGCGTGGTGGCTCAAGCCTGTAATCCCAGCACTTTGGGAGGCCGAGACGGGCGGATCACGAGGTCAGGAGATCGAGACCATCCTGGCTAACACGGTGAAATCCCGTCTCTACCAAAAAATACAAAAACTTAGCCGGGCGAGGTGGCGGGCGCCTGTAGCCCCAGCTACTAGGGAGGCTGAGGCAGGAGAATGGCGTAAACCCGGGAGGCGGAGCTTGCAGTGACCTGAGATCCGGCCACTGCACTCCAGCCCGGGCGACAGAGCGAGACTCCGTCTCAAAAAAAAAAACAAAAACAAAAAACAAAAAACAAACAAAAACTTAGTAATAAAAAAAGATTGTGTCAGCACCATAAGGCAGGGTGGGAAAAAAGATAAATTTCAAAAGAAAAAAATTGTGGCTGCCTCAGAGTCATATTCTGCGTCCTCTTGAAAGATAGTTGGGGATCAAAATTTTCCCTGCAGGTGAAGCCACAAGTGGCATACCTTGTAAACCCTTTTATGCGGAGGAATAAGTGTCCAAATAACAAGTATTTCACAGGATAGCAGTCAATGACCTGGCAGTGTAATCAACGGCAAGGAAGAATATGTTTGAGAAGATAGCTGACAAGGAAGTCTGAGATAATGACATGTGAATGGATATACGGGTAATTGTGCACACTGGGGAGATTTGTTATGGTATAAAAACCATCACCAGCCACTCTTGAATTGTGCTTTGACCACATGATTTGTTTCACTTCCAGGCAAGCTCCTGCTTTTTGGACACTGTACTGGCTATTTCTTTTCCATAGCACATTTTCCCTGTGTTTACAAATCACTCTCTCTCTCTGCTCTGCTTAAATACATGCTCAAATATTATCTCCACTACAAGGACAACCCTGACCTATTTCCTATAGAAATTCTACCTACTTCACTTGTTATTACTTGGTGCTGATATTCTGATATTTTCCATAGAATCTGTCTCTTAATAACTTAGTGTATGTTTTCCAATATTTTCTTTATTTCCAGACCACATCTCTCAATTTGAATAAAGACTACTTGAGAATACATTTCTTTGTAGGTTGTTCACTGCTGTAAATACAAATCTAGAAGAGCCTGTGAACCAGAGAAGATGTTGAGTAATGCTTTCCCTCAACTCTTCCACCTTTGTACTCTTACTCTCTTTTTACTCTTTCCTTACAAGTTTGTTATTTGTCACCATTCATATGAATGAAAAAATGTCACACTTTGTAGAAATAAGAATTTAGGCCTGGTGTGGTGGTTCACACCTGTAATCCCAGCACTTTGGGAGGCCGAGGCGGGTGGATCACCTGAGGTCAGGAGTTCAAAACCAGCCTGGCCAACATGGCGAAACTCTTGTCTCCACTAAAAATACAAAAATTAGCCAGGCATGGTGGTGGGCGCCTGTAATCCCAGCTACTCGGGGGACTGAGGCAGGAGAATTGTTTGAACCTGGGAGGTGGAGGTTGCAGTGAGCCAAGATCGCGCCATTGCACTCCAGCCTGGGTGACAGAGCAAGACTTCGTCTCAAAAAAAAAAAAAAAGAATTTCATGGGAGCCAAGATTCTAGCATAGCCAAGGGTTCAACTTACATGTTTCATGTCTTAGAACTGTTTCCTCTATCGACCTTTATTTTTTCTCATTTCACAGATAATTTTCTCTTTTAGGTATGATATCATTCTAAATGGATAACTCCAGTAATTAATGTTAATAATTTTCTATAATTTTCTAACTTCAAAAAAATATTTTTTAGAGATTGTCTCCAATCCTCTTGGAGACACTGTCACTGCAATTACAGGCGGAAGAATAAAATTACCATCATTTCCCAGCAAGGAGATGAGGTCATGGAATCCCAAACCTTATTCTCAGAGTTCAGATGCCCATGCCAAAAACTGATGCTACTTTCCTAGTAGCAAATACCATTTGGTAAGTAACCACTATTTCTACATAATGTCATATTCTTCAAAAAGTAGACTATATCTTGGAGAATCCAGTAAGAAATGTTATATAAAAAATTGTAATTTAGAGGTTTGGAATACAAATACTCAGAAGGAACATACTATGAAGTACCCAGAAGCATAGACTACCTCATGCATTTGCTTTAGTGCCCCTAGAATCTCTATTCCATGTTTTCTCTTATAACCTATGTTTTCTCCTATTAGCCTCCATTTCATCCCTGACCAAATACTCTGAACTTCACACAATCACGCAAAGAGTTTATTTGCCTGTGAAGTGAAGAGCAATAAGACAAATTGTTTTACTCACAACTACTGAGTGGACATTTGGCATCTCTGTAGCAATTAATTGGAAATAAACATTTTTGCTTTTTAAAAAATCATGATTTCAAAATAGAATCTGTAGGGGTATTTTACTAAAGATTCTCAGACACCTGCAAGACCAAACATTCTTTCTAGTTTAGTTTAAGAAAAATATTTGTAAAAAGCTATAAGTTACAAATAGATAATCCTGAATATAAGGACTCAGGCTATAATTGTTAGGCAGATTTGAAAGCATGTTTTTTTGTTTTGTTTTGTTTTTGATGGAGTTTTGCTCGTCGCCCAGGCTGGAGTGTAATGGCACAATCTCTGCTCACTGCAACCTCTGCCTCCCAGATTCAAGCGATTCGCCTGCCTAATGTATTTTTAGTAGACACAGTGTTTCGCCATGTTGGCCAGGCTGGTCTGGAACTCCTGTCCTCAGATGATCCGCCTGCCTCCGCCTTCTGAAGGGCTGGGATTATAGGTGTGAGCCACTGCTGCTGGCTGAAAGTATCTTTTATAAGTATATAGCAATGTAATTATCAGTATTTTGCTATGTCCTATGTTGAAGTAGCTCAGGTAATTCTGAATCAGTTTAAGTATTTAGTATGTCATCTAGACATCATAAGATGGCTTATTCTGGCAAAATTTACTCTGGTCACATACAGTCTCTGATAAATAGCTAGTTTCCTAAAGACTGTAATTTTCTTTTTCTTTTCTTTTTTTTTTTTTGAGACGGAGTCTTGCTCTGTCGCCCAGGCTGGAGTGCAGTGGCAGGATCTTGGCTCACTGCAAGCTCTGCCTCTCGGGTTCAAGCCATTGTCCTGCCTCAGCCTCCGAGTAGCTGGGACTACAGGCGCCCGCCACCATGCCCGGCTAATTTTTTGTGTTTTTAGTAGAGACGGGGTTTCACTGTGTTAATCAGGGTGGTCTCGATCTCCTGACCTCATGATCCACCCGCCTCAGACTCCCAAAGTGCTGAGATTACAGGCTTAAGCCACCACGCCTGGCCTAAATAATGTAATGTTCTTAAGTTAAATCTGAACTGTGCTCCCACAGTACCTCTGTACCAGAAAACCTTGAGCCTTTTTGAAAACTTGAAGTTTGTAAGAGGCTTAGTGTTAAGCGTAATTTTAGGATCTGCAGACTCCTAGTCTTTTTCTCCAATTAATATAATCTTTGTTAATCTCACAAGTTAATTTGGCATGCTTGTATATGGCTTAAATTTATTTTATACATTTTGATATTAATTTCATTTCTTTCCTTTTCATTAGTCTCTTATTGTGCTTCATCAACCTAATTGTTGTTCTAATACTATTTTTTTTTCAATTTTTACAGTGCTAATTTACTACTGTTTTAAACAAATCTATGCATATGTGGCATATTATCCTCTCTGAATCACTTACTCTATAATTTAGACTGAGATCACTGTTGTTAATTTTCTCAGGAACAATTTTATTCATTTTCAAATATACTAGGAACTCCGTCGCTAATCTGTTTGTGGTAATTGCTCAATTGTCTTCCACAGCTCTTTAAACCAATCCCAAAAGGCCGGGCATGGTGGTTCACGCCTGTAATTCCAGCACTTGGGGAGGTCGAGGCAGCCAGATCACCTGAGGTCAGAAGTTCAAGACCAGCCTGACCAACATGGAGAAACCGTCTCTACTAAAAATACAAAATTAGCTGGGCGTGGTGGCGCATGTCTGTGGAATCCCAGCGACTCGGAAGGCTGAGACAGAAGAATTGCTTGAACCCGGGAGGCGGAGGTTGCAGTGAGCTCAGATCATGCCATGGCACTCCAGCCTGGGCAACAAGAGTGAAACTCTGTCTTGAAAACCAAAAAAAATGAAACAAAACAAAACAAAATCCCATTTATGATTATGAAATTCAAAATGATCAAGGCTATTGATACATGTTATCCCACATACCAGAACTGTTGTTTTCAGTTCGCCAATATTTCCCCTCCAAAATTTGATGTCTTTTATTATTATTTTTTGAGACAGTCTCCCTCTATAGCCCAGCTAGAGTGCAGTAGTGCAATCTTGGCTCACTGCCACCTCTGCCTCCTGGGTTCAAGCGATTCTCCTGCCTTAGCTTCCTGAGTAACTGGGATTACAGGTGTGCGCCTCCACACTGAGCTAAAGTCTCCAATCTCATCTAAATTATCTAAGTCCGGTACGGATGGGGCTCTAGGTATAATCTCATCTTGGGGCACAATTCTTGTGTTGTTGGGGGGGCTCACTGGACATTGTTGGTGAGACCCCAGACCCAGCCAGCATCCAGGTTCTTAACACCATCGAAGAATTCAGTGACGAGTCACAATGAAGCAAAGGCAAGGAGCTTTTATTGTGAAGCAAAAGTATACACAAGAGAGAAGTGTGGGAGTGCTCCTGAGAGCAAGTCATGCAAAATGAAGTTTGGGTTTCTAATTGTATGGGTGTTCCTCTAATCGGGGTAATCATTAGGTATTCTGGGAAAGGAGGGAATTTCAGGGACCCCCAATTACCACCCCTCCTCCCTTATTTGCATTTGACTGGAAGAGTCATGGACATGTCACCCTGACTGGGGTTCTGGCAGTTTTCTCTTTCGTTTTGGGTTTTCTATTATCCCATGCTTTCTTTGCCTAGTTCCTGTTTTAGCTGTTGTTTGGGTTTTTTCTTTTTTTTCAGCCGCACCAAAACCAGGGTGTTGAGATTTTCCATCCTCCTGTGACCACCCAGTGCTATTCCTGTCTCGTCTGGATCCGTAAAACTAGAAAACTAGTTATCTGCTCCCAAACAAAAGGGTGGGAAAGACCTAGGGTAATAGTTATATGTATATGCATTGTTTCAAAAAGGGAGGAAATGGAAGGGGGGAAAACAAACAAATGGAACCACTAATCCCAAGAAAATTTGAAATCTACTTTGGCAAATGCCACTGGGAGTCAAGACATGGGAATATCACGTGGTTCAGGACTCTGCCCAATGGAGTCCCCTCTGCTCTGAGTCATCCTTCCTTTCTCATGAAAGGTAGAAAGGGCTTGCACCTGTTTCTGCAGCCAGTCCCATGTATAGAATATTACACCCTTTAACTTCACACTTTACATGTCTACACCCTTTAACTTCATACTTTCAAGGTTCCTTTAGACCCAAGGTGAGCATTTTCACTTGTATAAAATTTTCAAGAATTTTGTGAGTCTCCTGTATGTCACTGAAATTCACACCATTAGAAAAGAGGTTTATGCAGATTATTCCCCCTAGGGAATCCCCTATCTATATTTTTGGCTTTTGCTGAGATGACTGATAGTTTAAACTTCTTATAAATTGTTTGTATTGAGGGTATCTACAAGTCATGTTTAATCTCTTCAAAGAAATGAGTGTTCTAATGTATGTTTTGATCTCGGTAATAGCAAACATCCTTGCCTATCTCTCTAAAACATGCTTTCCTGACAATGAATCTCTTAATTTCAATTTTTTTTTTTTTTTCAATTCAGATGAGCTGAGAATTTCCCAAATCATCAAATCTTGGGTCTTTTCTGTTTCGCAATTCTTCCCTGTATGTATCTCTTTTCCAATATATTTTACTATAATCAGTAAGAAACATGGCCACACCTTCAAAACCTCTGCTTAAAAATGTTCTCAGCTGGCCGGGCGCGGTGGCTCAAGCCTGTAATCCCAGCACTTTGGGAGGCCGAGACGGGAGGATCACAAGGTCAGGAGATCGAGACCATCCTGGCTAACACGATGAAACCCCGTCTCTACTAAAAAATACAAAAAAATAGCCGGGCGAGGTGGCAGGCACCTATAGTCCCAGCTACTCAGGAGGCTGAGGCAGGAGAATGGCGTAAACCCGGGAGGTGGAGCTTGCAGTGAGCTGAGATTCGGCCACTGCACTCCAGCCTGGGTGACAAAGCGAGACTCCGTCTCAAAAAAAAAAAAAAAAAAAAAAAGTTCTCAGCTAAGTGTCCATATAAAGACTCATGCATCAATATTTGCAGCAGCTTTTTAGTATTTAAAAATAGGGTGTGGAGTGCAGACACCAATCAAGATAAATGGATAAACTGTGGTATATCCATACAGAATATGACTCAGTAATTTTAAAATGGGCTATTCATACATACCATGGACAAATTTCAAATTCTGTTGCATGAAGACAACAAACAAAATTAACACTTTATAGACAGACTTACATAAAATTCTAGAAAAGACAAATTTACCTATAGTGAAAACTACTCAATGGTTGCCTAGGGATTTTGGGGGAAGGAGAGCACTGAGATAAAGGTTAAGGGCCTGAGGTTAACTTTGGGGTGACATATCTGTCCGACACCACTGATAGGGTGATAGTTTCAAGTGTGTGTGTGTGTATCAAGACTTACTGGTACACTTTAAATATGTGCAATATATTGCATGTTGATTACACCTCAGTGAACCTATAAAAAGTTATCCCTTTAAAAAATCTGGGTGTCCCACTTCTATTGGAAATTGGACAACTGGACATCATTAAGAGTGACTCTACGTCACTACGGTGACTCTTATCACTCCAAATACCTTGGGAAGACAATCTCTTCCTCAGTAGTAAGAAAAACTGGCAAACATTGAGGACCATTGCCAACAGAATCACCAGAAACCCCAGCTGGTCACAAAAGCTACTTCTTTGGACCACCACACCTCTTTACTCCCAGGGTTACTGCCTGTGCAGCAAAGACATTAGGTAAAGAGCCCAGGGAGGCAGAGGAATCTAGGAAAACTACATTCGTTGCTGCACCAGTGATCTTGACCTAACAGTAACACGGCCCTGGAGATCCTGAGATTTCTGGATACCTGATCCCATCCAGCCTCAGTGCCTGGACTGTCTGTGGATGTGTTTTTACAATGTGTACTTCCCCTCTAGTTCGCCGCAATCTCCCCAATCCCAATTATCCACACCCAATATATATCAATTTTGTTTCCCTACTGGATGTTTTAGATCTTACCAACAGTGGCCTGTGTACCAGATTCAGGCCTTCAGGGAATATGGCCACTCGGCAGGTCCTGAGGAACAGCTTTCCCTCAACAGTGTTGGGGAACAAGGGACATATGCTGGAAACAAGACACTCAATCCATGCTGTTTCAAAACACTGCAGGCTGTCACAGCAGCGGCACCCTCCTCAAGGTGAAATATGGGCTCTCAAATAATCCAGACAAATCAGGTCTACACAAGATCTGAATTCTTACTTAACAAGCTTTGTCAGCTATGGAAGTTAACATCAAAACTGAACTAAGAACTGTTCTCCCTCAACCCACTGTCCCATTTGAGGCAAAGTTGGAGGTGTCCCACAAAGGCTGTCTTCAGTTTGGCAGAGTCTGTTTTCAATCCACTCCAGACAGTAAGAACCCCCAAGATTAAAAGTGGCTTAAACTGTAAAGCCTTTATTATCACAAACCAGAGCAACATGAGGCAAGTAATTTCCCAGGCCAGGTGACTTGGAGGCTGGAAAAACTCAATACAAGTATGTGAGACCAAGAATATCCATGAAGAAAGTAAACCTTCTGTATAAGCCACCAGCAGATACAGCTCAGACCCTCGTGGCTAAAGATGGATCATGTCCATACCTATACCTGTCATACAGAACGGAATGAGGACCCCCAATGAACTCAGGCATCTCATGATTTTCTCCAGGGACTGGAGAATACAAAACCCTGCGTTCCCCAATGCTGGGGTATCTAAGCTGGTAGTTAAGATGGTTTCGGCCACAGGCATTGACAGCGACAAAACTCTGGCAAAAAACCTGAGCAGGTCAGAAAGTGCAACATATCCCTCGAAGCTTCCTACATACCTGGCACCATAAGGAATCTCCTTTGTGTCAATGTTCAGATATATGAAATTCAACATCTGATTGATGAGTCCTGTTGTATTCAAAGCACTCCTAAAGCCTGCCTGCAGTGTGAACTTTCTGGTGCCGATTGAGGTGGGAGCTTAAGCTGTAGGCCTTCCCACATTCACTGCACTCATATGGCCTTTCTCCAGTGTGAACTCTTTGGTGTCGAACAAGGTGGGAGGTTCTGATAAAGTCTTTCCCACATTTACTGCACACAAAAGGCCTTTCACCAGTGTGAACCCTCTGGTGTGCAATAAAGTCAGAACTTCGACTAAAGAATTTCCCGCATTCAATGCACTCAAAAGGCTTTGACTCAGTGTGAATTCTCTGATGTTTAATGAGGGTGTATTTGTGGCCAAAGGATTTCCCACAATCACTGCAATCGTAAGGATTTTCTCCAGTGTGAATACTCTCATGCTGAACAAGTGTAGATTTGTGTCTGAATACTTTCCCACAATCACTGCACTTATAAGGCCTTGCTCCATTGTGAACTCTCTGGTGTACAATTAGATTGGAGTGATGGCTAAAATATTTCCCACATTCATTGCACTTATAAGGCATTTCTCCAGTGTGGATTCTCTTGTGCTGAGTAAGATTGTCTTTTCGACTGAAGGTTTTTCCACATTCGCTGCATTCATAAGGCCTTTCTCCAGTATGAATTCTCTGATGCTGGACAAGTGTAGCTTTGCGGCTGAAGGCTTTCCCACATTCACTGCACTCGTAAGGCTTCTCTCCACTATGAATTCTCTGGTGCTGGACAAGTGTGTCTTTGCGGCTGAAAGCTTTCCCACATTCACTGCACTTGTAATGCATTTGTTCACCATGAAATGCATCCCCACTCTCAGTGCTCCTGTGTGTCTTCCTCTTACTGCGGATGGCCTTTTGTTGGCAGCCACACAAAGTAGCCTGGAAGTTTTTCTGCTCCTCCTTACACGTAAAGGGTTTCTCTGATGGGTGAGGTTCTTTGCTAACTGTGCAGTTCTTCACAATTGAGGCCTCACCTTCATCCCTTCTTAAGGGTTTCTCTATACTGTAACACTTCTGGTGTTGATGAAGGTTTGCCCTAAACCAGAATTGTCTCCCACATGCCCCACATGTGTGAAGTTTCAGCCCATGGTGTGTACCCTGGTGTTCATCCAGGTGCAAAATATCTTTCAAGATGGGGCCACATATGTCACAAGGGTAAGCTGTCTGTGTGGGCAAACCTGCCTTGGAAGTATTAACATTTGACACTGCTATAGAAATGCTCTGTTCAGAAGATGACTCTTCATCCTTCACTCCATGCCAACAACCTGAAGGCAGAAAAATACTATTGATGTACATGCTGACTTTGGTGGGTGGGGCAACTCCATCACAAATGTGTGTCTGTTGTACCCAGGACTGAGTACCTAAGTTTCCTGGTGGAACAGAGCTAGGATCAGGTTGAAGAAAAGGCTGCTGTACAGTACTGGAATCTAAAAGTCACAGAATGGAGATGGCCTCACAAGAAACAAAGATACGAGGATGGGGTGTAGTACAAGGTCTCCAACTTCATCCTCTGCAATGACTTTTAGCAGGACCTTGGCTGACTGTGGGTGACAGGTGAGTGCTATGCCGAAATGTGTGTCCAGGCCCAGGAAAATGTGATTAAAAACAAGTAACGTGTTCAGGGACTATTTAAGGATATGCACACATCTTATGATACATTAGTGTAAGTGTAGTCCAATATTGGAAAGCACTGCAGAGAGAGAGTTATTGCTCTACTAAGAGCCCCTCTGGTAGAGAATGGGAGAAGACAGCCCTAGGTCAGAAGTCAGATTAGAAATGACAAGAGTGTACAGAATGGGGATAAAAAGGTAGAACTAAGTTAGGGCCTCTAGAACTAAGTTAGGGCCACTACACTTGTAATGGGCACAACATAGGTTTCTGGAACTACAGGAACCCAGCCCTGAGGTTATGGCATCCCTCAGCTCCCACTCACCAGGGCCTGTCCAAGCCCCTCCTGTTGTGACTAGAGTCATGCCCTCTCAGGCACCCAGGGTTCTCTCTCGTTACAATTCAGCGACCACAAAGGATCTGGAAGATACAAAGCATAGGGGAAAGATGAAACAGACTGAGTGTGAAAGCACTAGCCCACAGTAGCCCACCCATGCAAAACTGCAAGAAAACAAATACTACAAAATGAACCTCAGAAAATTGTCCTGCAGGAACAGTGCAATGGCTCCACAAGTGGTGACCATGATTTGACACAGGCAGACTCAAGGAAATTACAATTAGAGGAAGCGGGTAGAGCCCGGAGTCCAGAGGTGTCACGATTGTGGACAGTCACCTGGCCAGGGAGAGGCCAAGCAGGATTCACTGGGTCGGTCACCTTAGGACTCCTGACCCCCAAACCCTTCCTGGCAAGGCTTCAGGGCAGCAGGAGTTAAGGAACACAGGGAAGAGAGGAGGCAATGCATCTAGCTGAGCCTTGGCACCCAGGGGACCTAGGTGAGGGAATCAGAAGACAGCAGTGCCCATGCTCTAGCTATGGAAAGGAAAGAGCAATCCCTAGGGGAAAAAGGAAGAGTAGGGCCCAGTCCAGAAAAATGGGATACTGGGGCCTCACCCAGGGAGACTATAAATGCAAAGCACAGAAGCCATTATTTCATAATAGAAGAGTCTCTGAGCCTCATCCAGCAGCTCCCATTCCTCCTAAGTACACAAATAAATCTTTGAAGGTCACACAGCCCTGTGTGAGATGGACAACTGAGCTTAAGAGCAGCCTCTCTCTCTGGGACTCCTTGTCACATCTAACTCAAATGAGATAACAGGCCTTGGTGTGACTGAGCTCAGCATTGTCTCAGAAACCCTCGGTACCAAAGCTCTGGGCTCATGAATTTACACTCCATCTCCATGTGCACATCACCCTTTTGGCCATACCTCCTTTACATCTATGACACCCACAACACAGGTACCTCCACGGCTTCCCTACATGCAAATCTGCACACAGCATCCAGAGAATGCTTGGATAAAGCATCCAGGATAACATCTGGTCCTGATCAATGGACACACTGCCATGGGTTACCCTGAATCCAGTTATTAAATTCCCCCCCTCCTGGCTCTATTTCACGGGTCAATTAGCAATCCAGAACCATGTGCAGATCTCAGATAAACTCAGCCCTTTTCTGCTTTGCTGTTGTACTACTGAGGTCAGTCAAAGGCTTCTACTCAACACTTAACTCATTCAAAACCCACACTCACTGGGCACCTACCCCAAGCACACTGATTCTGCCTACTGTCCCAATCTGTCTCTGGGCTAATTCACTAGCTTGACTGAAACTCCACAGGTCCCATCAAAGGTCACCATGGAAGCCTGAGGAGCACATAAAGAGCTGAATAAGCACGGCTTTGGCCTCACTGTCACCTCCCTTCTATTACTACAGTGGTTCACCTCACACCCACTCTCTCTCTGGAACACTTTGCCACCTGGCCTGGGACCCTATTATTCTCCTTCCTCCCAAGGACACTTCCTTCCCTCTTCTATCCTCTAAGATGGCCCCTACCTCCACCCTGCTGTGCCTGTCCTTACAGTGTGCTGATGGCACTGTCACCATGACCTAAAGATTCTCTCTCTAAATTGGTAGCAAGCCTCAATCCTGATCCACGTGCTGGGCAGCCACCCTGTGGATAGCTCCAACATGAATCCCTTCTCTGAACTTCAGATCTCTGTGTCCAGCTGTCTACTTGACACCTCCACGCAAGTGTCTTTGGAACACGGTAGATTCCACATAGCCAAACTGCACTACTGATATTACCTCTGAAAGGTACTCCTACCACCAACTTTGTCACCTCAGTTGATGGCATATTTATATCTTCTCAGACGAAAACATCCAGGGTCATCCTTCACCCCTCCCCTTTGCTTTCTCATCCTCCACATCAGAAAATCTGGTTGGTCCCACTTTAAGAAAAATGATTCCAAATCCATCCACATCTCCAACCTCTACAGCCACCACTGTGGTCCAATCTGAACTGTTGCATTAAGCTCCTCAGTGGTATTCCTTCCTTCATCCTCACTCCCACAGTCTTTTCTTCACTGTACAGTCAGAGAAAGTTGGTTAAGACCAAAGTCAGATCACTCCCTCCTAGCTCCAAACCTGCAGTGGCTCCCAATTCTCTCAGCAAAGAAACCCAGATCCTCAGGCTGCCATTTCTGGGCCGAACCCTGTCCCTGCTGTCTGATCCCACTAGACATAATGGAGACCTGAGGTTCCCCAAACACTTCTAGTTTAGCCTCAAGCGAAGTATATGCACATGCTGGTTCCTGTGCCTGAGATAATGTTCCACACTTCATCCCACTGCTTGCCAGAAATGGAAACTCCACATAACTCCAAAACAGAATTTACAACACAGAGCTTTGGGTGACTGCAGGACCTCCTCAAACAGTAGGCAGAAGGGACACTGAAGAGTCCCAGAACACTATCATTCTTCATACTGAGTTGCTGAGATAATGGGGGTGTGTCAGGCTAAGTGAGGGCATGAGACAATCTGCACTCATCTAGGTAGGAATCACAAGTTTCTGCCACCATGGCAACCTCACAAGAAGAGGGAAGCTGGGAGTGGCAGGTTCCCACAGTGGGATCTCATGGACTGAACTGTTTCCCTAAGCTCTGTCTACCCTGCCCTTTGGCAGGAATGATTTTGGGTCACCTCTCTAACTTCAGATACTCAGATCTCAGTGCTGGCTCCTACCAGCTGTGTGAATATAAACAAAGACCAGTGTCTGAGTGTCCTCACCTTAAAAGTGGGGATAAAAACGGCACCTACCTCATAGGGCTATTGTTTGTATCAGGATTGTCTGTGCATCTCAAGTGCCTTTAAAACAGCTACTACTATCCATGCAAATGAACTGATGAGTTTTTAAAAAATTAGGTTGTTTTGCCTGCTTTAAAAGTTTTTAAGAAAATTTGGTAAGATTTTCCATTGTAATAACATACTTCAAGGCAAATTAATATTTTGACCAATCATTAAGTGCTAGTATAAATTTACCTTACTTTGTATATGCATTTTTTAGTTCCCTACTTCTGTGTACTTGCAAGGTGTACACTAGTCCTTGCACTAAACCAGCCTACCTGATACATATTCCTCTGAAGGGGAGCTGCAGTGCTCCTTCATTAGAGATGTTCATCAATTCTGCTTACCTGAGGGTTTGGGTAACTGAGGCACCAGTGCACTGGTTGGGGATGGAACTGCTCCCCAGGCAGCGCCCATGAAGGCACGCTGAGCCTTCATGGCAAATCTACTGCATCCCTCACCTTGGTCTCCAGTGCAGGCCACGCTACGTATGCTCTACAGCCCTCTCCTCTTGCTGACACTATAAGATATAATAAAATTGCTCTTCAAAGGTTTACCGTTAACTTTCTTGTTCTTTGTTCTCCAACCTAATTTTCTTGTTCTCCAACCTAATTTTCTTGTTCTCCATGCCTCCTTGCCCCTAGTTACTGTAAACAACCTTCCCGTCAGCACTAATCATTAATTCACATCGGTTCCTTTATTCACTTTGCACCCATTCCCCCCACCAAAACCACACGTCCCACACAACCCACATGTCCCACCACTGTAACTCACCTTCCCCTTCCCTCTTCCTTATTTGGGAAAATATACCCAATTGGGTCAGCTTAGATTGTGCAGTTCGACCCCAGCCCAAGGGGGAGTGACACAGAGGAAGGTAGGGACTACGGGTTAGAGATAAAACCCCCTTCCCTCCTTTGTTCAGTGTGCTCTTGTGATCGTGATTAACGCAGGCAGCACACTTGCGCAGAAGTAAAATGCCTTGCTGAGAAAACTTTTGCCTGAGTGCTGGTTTCACTTTGCAGCACCGAGCATTTACTTCCAACACCACCATCTAGAATCTTTTCACATGCCAGGACCCCTCCTTTCTGGAAGGAATCTTAAGTGTCCACCCCTTCATCCCTGGCCTTCCACCCTAACCCTACCTCTCACTTCAGAGGCCACATAAGATAATATCTTTAATATTCCACCCTCTAAACCTGATCCACTACAGGCTTTACCCTTATGCCTCACGCATTGAAGGTCTCTAGCACAACTCCCTCTCCAGAACTCCAGACCTGCATGTTCAGCTACCCATGTGAACCTCCAACGCAGAACACCTTAGATTTACCAAGTCCAAAACCCAATTCCTGATCCCCCTGAAAGGTGCTCCCTGCTGTGACTTACCAATTTCCATTCTTTCACATGTTCAGGAAGGAAAACAGACAAAAAAAACTCTGGATAGCCCTCACCTCCCTACATTCACTCATGACCACATCTGATGCAGCAGGAAACCCCGTTGGTTCCATCTTTAAAAATCTATCCAGAATCTCACGACTTCCTCACCCAAATCCCTCCTGCCACTGCTCTGGCCCAGCCACCACGGCAATACTTCTGGAGATTGCTGCAGGGGCCTCCTCAAAGGTCTCCCTGCTCTGCCTCCATCTTCACCGTTTCTACCTCACTTTAGTCTGTTTCCTCCTCAGCAAACATTGGAATACTTTAAAAATCCTTTATCAAATCCCTTCCCTCCACCCTTCAAAACCCGCCATGGCTCCTATAGTCCTCGCAATGAAGATGCAACTTCTCCCCGCGACACTGCAGGTGTGACTACCGCTCACACACGCTCCCGACTGCTACGGGCTCAGTCCAGCTCCAAGCCTGTGCTCAGGCTGCCCCTCTGCCCGTCACACTCGCCCCCACCTTACATGCCAGATTTAGGAACGAGGTCCCACCCACCAGCGCCCCGCTGCCCTGGACACTGGGGCCTGCGCAGCAAGGACTCAGACAGGCGCTCCTCATTCGGAACTTCAGGATTCCGGGCGGGCGAAAGTCTCGGAAACGCAGCACCCACCTGCGCCGGACTCAACACCGCGGCCGCCGCCATCATAGTTCATAGACCTCACAGAGCCGCGAGGGGGGTCCCAGGTCGCGGGACCCTGGCACCGCGGTCCTTCGCCCCCGGGGGTGGAGGCGGGGTCTTCGCTGGCGATCCACTCTGCAGGACGAACAACGACTCCTCCCGCACCCTCCCACTTCCGTCACCTCGGAACTGCCCAGCAACCCCGAGCTTTTGCTCCGATGGTTCCACCTAAGAGCCGACAAGATGTCCGCCGCGGGGAAGATGCCGGAAGTCACGCCCAGAGAGCTTCCGTCCGCAGGGAAACGCCCCTGAGTGCCGCTGACGCGCGGCGCAGAGGTTTCTGGGCAATGTAGTTCTCATGTGCACGTGGCCGTGGCGACTCCCCTGCACGCTGGGCAAAGACCAAATGGTACTGCGAGGGGCGCTGAGAAATTATGCCTTGAGACTCGGAGGGCAGAGTGTGGCTTCGCTCCTCTTAAAGGACCCTCAACCAGGTCTTGTGTAATGAAGTCTTCAGGGATCCCCGAAATATTGGGATATAGTCTTACATATGTTCCCGAAAGTCACACCACCAAATGGACACACGACATCCAATGTCACTCTGAGTCCACTCAAATTTCCTTCATTTAAAAAAATATGTGTACTGTAGAGGGAAGCTTTGAGTCAGTTTTGTGAGCCTCGGTTGGGTCAGGGTTAACAGAGAAAATTGTCCCCAGGCAGGGCCATGGAGTGGAAGAATGGTCTCCAGACAGTGGCTATGGAGGGATGCTGGAGCTCCCCGAGGCAAGTGGACTAATATAGAGCTCTTCCTCTGGTTTCCTCAGAAAAGAAATACCTGAGAGAACCATGAGGAGGAAGACAGGCAAAAGAAGGTGGTCAAGGAAGACACCTTTCCTGCCTGTATGGTCACTAATGTCCAACCAAGGGAGCAATACTCTTTTATCCAAATGAGAGTTCCTAGCCCAAAAATTGAGATATATCTATTTCCTTTTGGGAATGTTTCTTATCTGAAAAGAAGAAGCATTATAAATGTTTTTATGTGCCAAGACAGGGGCTGCAAAGGTGTTGTCTGAAACCAGAAACAAAGATTTGGAAAATTGGGATCACATTTCTTGGCTGGGAGGTGATTCTCATTTCACCTGCAATTACGCAGACAGTGTCTGAATGGAGAATTACTTATGGTTTAAAAAAATGAAAGAAGGGGGAATGTATGGGGAAAGAAAGACAAAAACATTTGCGAATTGTTTATTCAAAGTTTTTTTGTTTTTTCTTTGAGACAGAGTCTCGGTCTCGCTGTGTCGCCCAGGATGGAGTGCAGGGCACGATCTCGGCTCACTGCAAGCTTCGCCTCCCAGGTTCACGCCATTCTCCTGCCTCAGCTTCCTGAGTAGCTGGGACTACAGGCGCCCGCCACCACGCCTGGCTTTTTTGTATTTTTAGTAAAGACGGGGGTTTCACCATGTTAGCCAGGATGGTCTCGATCTCCTGACCTCATGATCCACCCGCCTCGGCCTCCCAAAGTGGTGGGATTACAGGCATTAGCCACCGCGCCTGGCCAAATTACTCAAAGTTAATAATTCTGTAGTTATTCACAGATACATGAAGAAATGGACCTGGAGACACATATCTGTCATAGGTGAAAACGGTTAAGATGACAGCAAAATTTGAGCAGGAGACATTGAATTCCAAGAAGTGAGCAAATGAAGCTGAGCACACAGCTGTGCTACAACTATGACCACAAGCAGGGTTTAGTCTCCAAAATGTAATATTTTTTATTTATTTAATTTTGGAGACAGGATCTCGCTGTGTTGCACAGGCTGGAGTGTAGTGGCATGATCATGGCTTGCTGCAGCCTCAAACTCTTAGGCTCAAGGGATCCTCCCACCTCAACCTCCCAAAAAGTTGGGATTACAGATGTGAGCCACCATGCCAGGCCTCTTTTCATTCTTGAAAACTCAGTAATACCTGGAGGGAGAAGTAAAGAAAACATTTAGAAAGTGCTATCAGAATGTTAATGTGAACAGGGATGCTGTAGTATTATGCTTATTCATAGTTCTAACAAATGTTCAAGGAACACCTACTGTATTTCAGACACTATCTTAATTGCATGGGACATTTACAAAACAAGAGACAGACCCCAGTAGCTTACACTATACTCAAGAAAGACAGAGGAGGAAATATGAAAAAAATGCTAAATTATATGGAGTGTTATAATGTGGCAGGCATAATGGAGAAAAGAGGTGAAAGCACTGAGAAGTGCTGGAATGATATGTAATATTACATAGCCAAGAGAGGCCAATTTGTGGATGGGTCTTTATTGGAAAAGGACATGGAGAGCTCAATGCCACTGAAATAAAAGTTTAATGTTACTCAGAATTCCCCTAGAAATGAGAAGTACAGTACGCCATGCAGGGCCACAGGAGGAACAGGTTTTAGTCTAAAGGAAGAAGCAAGAGCTAGGGGAGCACCTAGGCCAGATCCTTTATTGTGTTTTCCATGGGAAAAGGAAGGCAGATCAGAGCAAACAGCTAAGTACTGGCTAGTCTGAATAATTCTGGTTGGCTTTGATTTACAGGGGTGGTCTCTATAGTGGCCTCATACCCTGACCCTGGTGTTAGAGTAGGTAGATATGAGTAGGGCAGGAGAGAAGGACCCCAGGAATTTCAGGCAATTTTGGCATTAAGGATGGGCAATCCATAAATCTTTTCCTCTGAGATAATAAACAGAACAAGAGAGGGACCCCTGAGATGTCCAGCTCTCATTGGGTGAAGGACAGGAGAGCATAAAACTATCCCTCTGAGATGGTAAGCGGCCATGATTGGTACCAGGAAGGAAAAGAGTTTTCCAACAGAAGACACCCGGAGCCAGTGAACCGCAATCTCTGATAAGGTTTCAAGCATGCACAAAATGGGGCAAGATGGCAAAATTTGACTGGTATTTGACCTTCCTCTGGGGGTGCTTGACTCGTAAGGGAAAATCACCCCAAATGAGTATATGTATGACTTCAGTAAACAGTCATGTTTACTGCATGCAGCCCCTCCCAAGTGCTGGCAGACCACTGTGCATGCAGTAGTCAAGCAACAGCCTACCCAAGGGAGGAGAACAGGGAGCCTGGGAAATGAGCAAATGTATAAAGTCCCAAGCCAAGGATCAAGTGGGGCCCTTGACCTCTCAAGTAATCCACTTGGCCCTCTTTCAAGTGTACTTTGATTCCTTTCACTCCTACTCTAAAACATTTTAATAAATTCTCACTCCTGCTAAAAAAAACTTGCCTTGGTCTCTTCCTCTGCCTTAAACCAACCTCTGCCTCCTCAGTTGACTTTTCTTCTGAGAAGGCAAGGACCAAAATTGCTGCAGACTGCTGCAAACTCACTGGCAGTAATGCTGGGATGATTTAGTGCAGGGAAAGTATTGGTTTGGTGAGTAAGAGTTAGATAAAGAGGGTGGTTGGCTTGCCTTGCTCCCAAGATAGTTGTTTACTATTTTTAGAAATTAGCTACCTCTGGTAGGGTAAGTCTCTCTGTAACCAGCAAGAATTTTAAGATGTCAAGACATATAATGCAAAAAACAAAAACCATGATTAATACATATGCCTCCTTAATGAGAGGGTGGTTGGAAAAAAAGGTTGAGGAATGAGGGCCCTGAACAGACCATTTCACAATTATAAAAATATTCACTTAATATGTATGTTCTTGGAAATTATAAGATGTGCACAATGAATTTGGTGGCTACTGATTCAGGCAAGGTTTTAAGCTCAGAATTTTGTCCAAAACAGTCACCGTGTTACTTTTCTGACATTCAGGGAATATGGCCACTCAGCAGGTGCTGAGGAACACCTGTTTCCTGAGGAATAGCTGTTCCTCCCTGTTTCCTGAGGAACAGTGTTGGGGAACATGGGACATATGCTGGAAACAAGACACCCAATCCACGCTGTTTCAAAACACTGCAGGCTGTCAAGTTGTCCAGTTTCCAACAGAAGTGGGAGGCCCAGATTTTTAAATGGAATAACTTTTTATAGGTTCATTGAGGTGTAATCAACATGCAATATACTACACATATTTAAAGTGTAACAGTAAGTCTTGAGATATACACACACACACACACACACACACGTATATACCCTTTTGAAATCATCACCCTATCAATGGTGTTGGACATATCTGTCACCCCCAAAGTTAACCTCAGGCCTTTACCCAAGGAGAAGTTTTATAAATAAAACCACAAAAAAAAAAAAAAAACCACGCTTTATAATGTCTACAATAAAATTCCAGAAAATTCAAGTCAATCAATTGTAAAGGAATGTCAAAAGGTACCTGCATATTCTGGAATGTATTATAAAAGAGCAAAAGTAAAATATGCAGATGAGATATGCTCATTCTCATGATTACAACAATGCTTCCATGAGTTTACACTTATGTCAGAACTTAAGTTGTACACTTTAAATATGTACAATTTATTCCACATCAGTTATAACTTGATAATTTTTTTTAATGGGTGCAATTAACAATCTCAGTCGTTGACACTTCAAAAAGTCTGGTTTTCTAGTCTCTATTGACTCTACCGTCTAGCTCCCAGGCCACGTAGAGGCAGTGGCGGGAAATACAGGTGAGCAATGAAGGCCATTTCCACCAGCATTAAGAGTATTGCTACTGGATGACAAAAGCCGGACCAAGGACAACTGAATCTCTCTTGACTTTTTTATTGTCTATGTAGCAATGGCCTTGAAGTAAACAGGCCAGAGAGGCTACAGGAATCCGTAAAACCCGTGTTGTCTCTAATGACTTGAGCTACAAGACACACATTTCTAGAGATTTCTGCACACAGTGATCCTGCAGTCATAGTCACTGGAACATTTGTGGATAATTTTTTTTTTTTTTTTTTTTTTGAGACGGAGTTTCGCTATTGTTGCCCAGGCTGAAGTGCAATGGCGTGATCTTGGCTCACTGCAACCTCCACCTCCCAGGTTCAAGAGATTCTCCCGCCTCAGTCTCCTGAGTAGCTGGGATTACTGGTGCCCACCACCACACCCAGCTAATTTTTTACTTTTAGTAGAGACAGGGTTTCGCCATGTTGACCAGGCTGGTCTCGAACTCCAGACCTCAGGTGATCCACCCGCCTCGGCCTCCTAAAGTGCTGGGATTACAGGTGTGAGCCATCGCGCCCGGTCTTTTTTTTTTTTGAAACAGTCTCTCTCCATCACCCAGGCTGGAGTGCAGTGGCGTGGTCTCAGCTCACTGCAACCTCCACCTCTGGGTTCAAGCTATTCGCGGTGTGTCAGCTTTCTGAGCAGCTGGGATTATAGACATGCACAACTGCACCTGGCTAATTTTTGTATTTTTAGTAGAGATGGGGTTTCACCATGTTGGCCAGTCTGGTCTCTGACTCCTGACCTCAAGTGATCTGCACGCCATGGCTTCCCAAAGTGTGGGGATTACAGGCATGAGCCACTGTGACTGGCCTGAATGGATCTTTTTTTTTTTTTTTTGAGACAGAGTCTCGCTCTGTTGCCTAGGCTAGAGTGCAGTGGTGCGACCTCGGTTTACTGCAACCTCTGCCTCCCAAGTTCAAGCAATTTTCTGCCTCAGCCTCCCGAGTAGCTGGGGTTACAGGCGCCCACCATCATGCCCAGCTAATTTTTGTATTTTTAGCAGAGATGGGGTTTCACCATCTTGGCCAGGCTGGTCTTGAACTCCTGACCTCGTGATCCACCCACCTCGGCCTCCCAAAGTGCTAGGATTAAAGGTGTGAACCACTGCACCCAGCCGGATGAAGCTTTATATGAGGAACAGTCCATGTAATTCGCTGCAGTCTCCTCCATTCCCTAGTATTCAACACAGCATTTCTTTACCAATTATGTTTCCCTCCAGCCCCATAGTTTTATACCTAGGGACACTAGCTCACTGAATTTTGTGTTTCAAGGGACACAGCTCCTTCACAGGACCTCATTAAGGGATTCTAAACATTGCAGGGCATTATGTGATATCCTCAATCAACAAGAAAAACTTTGTGTTGTCTCCAGAAACAATGGAAGTTGTCACAACTGCCCCCTCTGCAGAATGACCTCTGAGCCCACATGCAGGCAAAAATCAGAACCAGAAAGCCCTGCAGTGTCTCCTAGAAGGCCTCAGTAGCAATGCAAAACAGGCCAAAAATGGAGCAAAAGCTATATTCTGTCAGCATACTGTCCCATCTGAGGCAAACAAAATTTGAATCCCCACAAATGTTATATACCCTTTTAAGCTGACAGAGTCCTATTATGTCTCCAAACTACTCCACAGTTAATACAACTTACAAGATTAAAGGTGCTTACACAAAAGGCCTTTATCATTGCACAAGCCAGTTAACAGGCAGTTCCTGGTACGTGGTGGAAGCTAAAAAACGCTTCATCACAAGCATTGCCTGAGATCAACAATGTCCTCAAAAAACGCAGTCCTCTGGAAGCTGCCAGCAGAATTCAGGTCAGGTCCTGGGGCCAACAATGGGGTAGTTACATGCACTATGTAGCCAGAGGAGGAAATGAGAAATCCCCCTAAGAGCTTAGACTACTCATACTTTCCTCCAACTAATGGAAGAAGGCTGCCTCCCTGAGCATGCTAGGGTGGTGACTGATGCACACTCTGTGGGTCTCCCAGGGGGTAGAGATGAAAAGGCTTCAGCCACAGAAACTGGCAGTGATATGAATCTGGTAAGGTCCCTGGGCAGGTTTAGAGAGTACAACATAGCTACACATGCTTCCCACATACCTCAAATTTATGGGAATCCATAGATGTTTGGATACATGAGTCACATCAGGAGAAGGCTCTTCTCAAAGGCTAGCCTCCAGCGCCATCATACCAAATTAAAACAAACAAACAAACAAACAAAAAACACACAAATTCACAGCATATATAAGGCCTTTCTTCTTTGGGAAATCTTGTGTTAAATGTGACAACACAAGCTGGGCATGGTGGCTTATGCCTGTAATCCCAGCACTTTGGGAGGCCGAAGCATGTGGATCACCTGAGGTCAGGAGTTCAAGACCAGCCCGACCAACATGGTGAAACCTTGTTTCTACTAAAAATACAAAAATTAGCTGGGCATGGCGGCAGGCGCCTGTAATCTCAGGTACTCAGGAGGCTGTGGTAGGAGAATCACCTGATCCCAGGAGGCGGGGGTTGCAGTGAGCCCAGATTGCACCATTGTACTCCAGCCAGGGTGACAAGAGCGAAATTCCATCTCAAAAAAAAAAAAAAAAAAAGTGACAAAATAATTTCCCACATTCACTGCACATGAACTCTTCTGTGTCTTAAGAGGCCAGAGCTTTGGCTAAAGGATTTCCCACATTCACTGCATTCATAAGGCCTTTCTCCAGTGTGAACTCTCTTGTGTTGAATGAGGTGATTTTTGCGGGTAAAAGATTTCCCACATTCGCTGCACTCATAAGGCCTTTCTCCAGTGTGAACTCTCCTATGCTGAAGGAGGGCAGAGCTTTGGCTATAGGATTTCCCACATTCATCGCACTCATAAGGCCTTTCATTAGTGTGAACGGTCTGGTGTCGAATGAGGTGGGTTTTTCGGATAAAAGATTTCCCACATACACTGCACTCATAAGGCCTTTCTCCAGTGTGAACTGTCTGGTGCCGAATAAGGTCAGTTTTGCAACTAAATGATTTTTCACATTCACTGCACTTATAAGGCTTTGTTTTAGTGTGAGCTCTTCTGTGTCGAAAGAGGCCAGAGCTTTGGCTAAAATCTTTCCCACATTCACTGCACTCATAAGGCCTTTCTCCAGTGTGAACTCTTTGGTGTTGAATGAGGACAGATTTCTGGCCAAATGATTTCCCACATTCACTGCACACATAAGGCCTTTCTCCAGTGTGAAATCTTTGGTGGTGAATGAGGTAGATATTGCAACTAAATGATTTCCCACATTCACTACACTCATAAGGCCTTGCTCCAGTGTGAACTCTCCAGTGTCGAAAGAGGTTAGTGCTATGGCTAAAGGATTTTCCACATTCACTGCACTCATAAGGCCTTGTGCTAGTGTGGGCACTCCTGTGACGATAGAGGTTAGTGCTGTGGCTAAAAGATTTCCCACACTCACTGCACTCATAAGGCCTTTCTCCAGTGTGAACTCGTTGATGTTGAATAAGGACAGATATCTGGCGAAAGGATTTGCCACATTCACTGCAGTCATAAGGCCTTTCTCCAGTGTGAACTCTTTGGTGTTGAGTTAGGTGACTTTTGCGACTAAATGACTTCCCACATTCACTACATTCATGAGTGCTTGTTCTATTGTGTGCTTTCCTGTGTCGAAGAAAGCCAGAACTTTGACTAAAGGATTTCCCACATTCACTGCACTCGTAAGGCCTTTCTCCAGAGTCAGCTCTTTGGTGTTGAATGAATACAGAGTTTTCTCTAAAAGATTTCCTCTCAGTGTACTTGAGAGGCTTTTGTCCAGTGGGAACTCTGAAGTGTCGAATCCTGTGGTGTGGTCTCTCACTGCTGGGAGTCACCTGAAGCTGGAGAAGTCCTGAGGTGGCTGAAAAGTCCCTCCCAACTTCCCCAAACATGAAGGGTTTTCCTGACAGATGGAACCTGTAGTTCATCATAAATGAGGCCTGGTCCCCATCCATTTCAAAGAGCTTCTCTCCATTATCAAGCTTCTGGAGCTGGTGAAGGTTTGAATTCATCCAGAAATCTGATGCCCCACCCAAGTACAATTTCTGTCTACAGGGTGAGGCTTTGAGCTCAATCATTTGTAAAATGTCTCTCAGGACTGGGGTACAAATCTCACAGGGGTGACTCTTATCAGTGGATGTATCTGCCTTTGGAGTCCTGCCCTGTGACAGTTCTGACACAGAAATGCTCTCTGCAGAAGGTGCCCCCTCATCTTCTGCTCCACACCAACAACCTGAAAGAAGAGAAATGCTGAGAAAATACAGGTTCACTATGGTGTGAGAAGTTACATCAAAAATGTGTGTCAGACAAAGAATGAGTCTAAGAAAATGTTCTTAGGATACGAGAGCTGGTGGCAATTTGGGGAAAAAGGGCTCTACAAGTCACAGAAAACAAGGGAGGCCTTATGAGATGAAAGACACAAAGTTGGGGCACAACTCAGAAGAGGTAGGGTCTCTGGCTCACTATTCTTCCAGAAGCTTTTATCAGGACCTCCTCCCCTGATGAGAAGAGAGGACTTCGGTATACTGCACAGATTATTGGTGTCCAGGCCCAGGAGAAACCCATGGGAACTGAATACTAGGTGTGGAAGGACTATTTAAAATCATGTGCACATCTGACAACATATTACATGTGGGTCAGTGTTAGAGAACACTCAGAAGTCGCACTGGGAAGGAACAGGTAACACATGGAGGCCAGAAATTGGGAGCAGCTAAGGGCTGGAAGTCATGGATGAAATAAAAATCAGAACATGTGTAGAAAAGAAAAAAAAAGGCCAGGCGCTGTGGCTCATGCCTGTAATCCCAGCACTTTGGGAGGCTGAGGTGGGCGGACCACGAGGTCAGGAGATCTAGATCATCCTGGCTAACATGGTGAAAACCCAGCTAACATGGTGAAACCCTGTCTTTACTGAAAATACAAAAAAATAGCCAGGCGTGGTGGCGGGTGCCTGTAGTCCCAGTTACTTGGGGGGCTGAGGCAGGAGAATGGCGTGAACTCGGGAGGCGGAGCTTGCAGTGAGCAGAGATAACACCACTGCACTCCACCCTGGGCAACAGAGTGAGACTCTTGTCTCAAAAAAAAAAAAAAAAAGAAAAGGAAAAAAAGATAGAAATGATGTATGTCCTATGGAATTGGCACCCAATTACTGAGAACTCAGGACAGGTTTATGGCGTGATTAGAAACAGCCCTAGCGTCTTGCCCTCCCTTAGATGTCACTCATCAGGGCCAGGACTCCTCTGAGAGTATCTTGCCATTTGCACCCCATAAAGCAACCAGAGCCATCCCCCAATCCCAGTTGTGCAACTATACTGGGCCTGTAAGATGCAAGCCCTAAAGGGTAGACCAGAGAGGTGCACAGCCAGCACTGGCACAGAGCAACTCAGCACATAACAAACTACAGCAGTGAAAAATAATGTTACAAGAAAATCTTTTAGGTGGATCTTTATGAAAAGCCTATGGACCAATCAGTAGTTACCATCATGATGCCTGCAATTATTGAAACAGGCAGCTTGAGATTTTAGTTAGAAGCAAAAGGCAGAACACGGAGCAAACAGCATCCTAGAAGTGGACAAAGCCATCCTGTCATGGAGAAGGCAAGGACAAATCCTTTAGGTTGAAAGAAAGATCCTGTCTCCCAGACCCTTCACAGCATGCCTAGAGGCAACAGGTGTTAGGATAGTCTGGAGAGTGCCTTGCTTGGTGATGTCCCCCAGAATACATACACCAAGAAAGTGGGAAGGTCTGTAGAGCTCAGGGTCTAACTGAAGAAAGGACAGAGCTGCCTCAGGGACAGGGGAAAAGGAGAGACCCACAAAAGACACGGGGAGGAATAGGAGGGCCTTACCTAGGGATGCCATAACTGCAAAGTTCTCCAGCATCACATCGTGGTACAGGAGCCTCTGCGTCTCATCAAGGAGCTCCCACTCCTCCTGGGAGAAGTAAATGGCCACATCCTCAAAGGCTACAAAACCCTGCTATGATGGGGACAGTTCATTCCATGATCAGCATCTTTCCTAGGACCCCAAGTTGATTCCCCCACAGGTCCATCCCTGGCTCATCCTCCTCCCCATCTCCCCACCTCAGAGAATATGTCCATCCCCCACACGTTGATTCCCCCCACGTCCATCCCTGGCTCACCCTCCTCCCCATCTCCCCATCTCAGGAAATACAACAGGCCCTGATGCCACTGATGCCCACTCTCTCCTCATGGTCCCATTGGTCACTGTGTTCTCCCACAGCAACAACAGGCAGGTGGACAGATAGAAACCACATTCTCATGTCTATAAATTCTCCTGGAATCCCTCAGACCATGGCTCCCAAACACAACTGAAGGTCTGGGTTCACATTTCGCTCTCATGTCCTCAATGTCCAGACTCATGAAACAAAAGCTCACACTCCCTCTTCATATGTGCATCACTCTTTCTACCACACCTCTCTCACCCAACTCACTCCCTCAGCCACCTCCACCCTGATCCCACAACACAGGCATCTCTCCTGCCTTCCTATATGTTACTCAGCACAAGACATCTAGAAAGAGCTTGCAAATTCAAACGAGTTCCAGGACTACCCAGACCTCTGATGGTCCCTACTGCCACAGGTAGCCCCATATCCTGCTCTGAAGCCCTCCCTACCTGAGTCTATTCCTTTCATCAACCTCAGCTACCCAGAACCACATACATATGTCAGATACACATGGCCCTTTCCAACTTGTATTGCACTAAACAGTAACTGCCTTCCTCTCTTGCTACCCTTCATTCCAGTGGCCCTCCACCCAAGGTTAAGTGATGCTCCCAGATGACTACTTCTGCCCCTAAACTTATCCACCAGCCTGCATGAAACTCCGTAGGCATAGGAGCAGTCATAAGATCCTGGTGAGGCCATAGAGCAGTAAAGCATGAGGTCTGGCTTCAGCCTCATCTTGTCTGAAATCCCACTAGGTCTCTAATATGGTTTGGCTGTGTCTCCACCCAAATCTCATCTTGAATTGTAACTCCCACAATTCCTATGTGTCATGGGAGGGATCCAGTAGGAGGTAACTGAATCATGGGGGTGGGTCTTTCTTGTGCTGTTCTCGCAATAGTGAATAAGTCTCACGAGAACTGATGGTTTTAAGGCCGGTCGCAGTGGCTCACGCCTCTAATCCCAGAACTTTGGGAGGCCAAGGCAGGCGGATCACTTGAGGTCACGAGTTTGAGACCAGCCTGGCCAATGTGGCGAAACCCTGTCTCTACTAAAAATATGAAAATTAGCTAGGTGTGGTGGCGCACACCTGTAATCCCAGCTACTTGGGTGGCTGAGACAGGAGAATCCCTTGAGTCCAGGAGGTGGAGGCTGTAGGGAGCTGAGATCTCACCACTGTCCTCCAGCCTGGGAACAGAGCAAGACTTCATCTCAAAAAAAAAAAAAAAAAAAAAAAAAAAAAAAAAAAAAAAAAAAAAAAAGAACTGATGGTTTTAAAAAGAGGAGTTCCCCTGCACAAACTCTCTTTTTGCCTGCTGCCATCCATGTAAGATGTGACTTGCTCCTCCTTGCTTTCCACCATAACTGTGAGGCCTCCCCAGCCATGTGGAACTGTAAGTCCATTAAACCTCTTTTTCTTCCCAGTATCAGGTATGTCTTTATCAGTAGCATGAAAACGGACTACTGCAGCCTCCACATCCATCTTATGTTCACTCATCCTTCATAAACCTGGCCACCTGCCTGGTATCCTCTCTCTATATTATTCCTAGGCCCACTTCCCTCTATAACCTGTGTTTGTGATTTCCACAACATCCATCCAGATACCCAAGTATGGTACCCTCTTGTGGCTCCCATGCCTCCCTTTCCTGGGCCTGCTATTAATACTATCATCATGACCCGAAATCCCACTACTAAATGGGATCTATGATGTTACGGGCTCAAGTTTCTGCCCCATGCCCACCCACAAAATGCTTATGTTGAAGCACTAACACAATGAAGCGTAATATAGTGTGATAGTATTTGGAGATGGAATCTTTGGGTGGTAATTAGATTTAGATCAGGTCAAAAGAGCCCTCATGATGGAATTAATGCTTTTGTAAGAATAGAAAGAGATTCCTTGCTTTCTTCACATACTCCCTCCCAGGAAAGGCCATGTGAGGACAAACCAAGAAGGCAGCCACTGCAAGCCAAGAAGCAGCCCATCACAAATAAGTGAATCTATAGGCACCCTGATGTAGAACTTCCTAGCCTGAAGAACTGTGAGAAACACATTTTTGCTGTTTAAGCCACCAATATAGGTTATTTCATTATCAACCCAAAGTAAGACACTGATATAGCCTGGATATTTGTCCCCTTCAAATCTCACCTGGAAATGTGATCCCCAATGTTGGAAGTGGGGCCTAGTGGGAGGTTATCTGGGTCATGGAGGTGGATCCCTCATGAATGGCATAGTATCCTCCCCACAGTAATAAGCTCACATGAGACCTGGTCACTAAAAAGAGACTGGTGCCTCCCTTCTGTCTTGCTGGCTCCCTTTTTGCCTTCTGCAACGAATGGAAGCTTCCTGAGGCTCTCACCAGAAGTGGACACTAGCACTAAGCTTCCTGTACAGCCTGCAGAACTATAAGCTGTAATAAACCTTGTTTCTTTATAAACTACCCAGCCTTAGGTATTTTTTATAGTAATGCAAATGGCCTAACAGACATAGAGCTCCATCCTAGTTCAATACTATCCTCCACTCTTTGTAGAAGTTTCTATCCTGCACCCCTCCTCAGAGTCCAAGACCTGTGTGTCCACCTAGCCACTTGATACAGCTACTTACTTATTCTCTAAAACATTTCATATTTTTAACATGGACAAAACACAATCCTGATATCCTGAGTGAAAAATAATCCTACTATCTACTTGGCTCTCGCAGTAGATGGAGCTTCTATGCTTCCAGCTGCTAAACCCAAAAAGCCTTGAATCATCCCTTCTTATCTCTCAGTCCCAATACCAGAAAATCAGAGCCGACTTACAATCCAAAATTCAACCATTTCTACCACACTGTGGCCACTACTCTGGCCCACATCATCTACACTCGCCTGGACTATTGCATTAGTCTCCTCTTTCCTCTTCGGTATTGCTACCAACTCCCTTAAACCCACAGTCTGTTGTCTGTGCTCAGCCACAGGAACCTCATGAGGCCTGGGGAAGATCACTTCCCTCTTCTGCTCCAAATCTTCGCTGCTGCCATCATCTCCAGAACAAAGACATCCGAGACAGTCATTTAATTTCTAGCTCCTGTACCTCTGCTCTCTGTTCCCATGAGAAGGAAATGAGACTTGAGGTTCTCTTAACCAGCTCAGCCTCACTCCAAGCAGCTCCAAACACCTGTACTTATCTCTGGGACGAACTTCCACATTCATTCTATTATTTGCCAGCAAAAGGTACCACCTCATAGAACACCCACCCTGGGCATATTTTGTTCAGAGTCCCTAGGCTCAAAGCCTGGAAAAGCGGTAAGTAAGGAATCCCAGGTCACCACAGTCCCAGTCCCAGAGATCCCATTGCTGGAATCAGTGAGGTTCTGGATTTCCTCCACTCACCCTTGTAGTGTCTGTAAGTTCTTCTTACAGACCTATAAGTATTAGTGGCAATCTGTGGGAAGAGACACCTTCTGAGAGGCAGGTGACCACATTGCGGCTCCATGGGCTTCTGGTTCCAATGTGTAACACCAGAGCCAGGTGTCCTGGGATGACTGCTTTATATCTGGGTGTCAGTCCTTGGTGCTGACTTTTATCAGCTTTGTGACCTCGTAAAGAGACTAGGTCCCTCCATGCCTGCTATCATCACTGCCCTTCCAGTGAGTTCCTCTGAACAGCTTTTGTGAAACTTTTAGAAGCGTGACTGGGTCCGTGCCCCTTTTGTCCTACGCGCTGTGGCCCTCAGTGTGCTGGCGAAACTCAGTGGGGCCAATGCAGCGTGGCGCTGCCCCACCCTCTGCTCCCTGCCCGCGTGAGGCCGGCCTGGGTCTCCCCTGCCTCCTGGCTCAGGCGCAGCTCCAAGCCGTCGCTCTCCCGCTCCCTGCTACACTACCAGAAACGAGACCCAGCACCAGAGCCTCACTGTGCTGGACAATGCGGTCCGGCTGCAGAAAACCCTTCACGCGCCCCTCAGTTTCGGGTGCGGAGGGCGGAGGAGGCCGGGAGGACGCAGCGCTCACCAGGGTCGGGGCCCTCATTGCCGCCGCCATCGGACTCTGCGCACAGCGGGCCGGGAGCGGTGGACGATCCGGGCGGGGACACGAGCAAAGCAATCACCACCGCCGGCGACCGTCAGGCCCCGGCTGTGCAGCTGGGAAAACTACTCTCCTCGCGCCTTCTCGCTGTCAGCACCTGGGTCCAGATCCGGCACCCGCGGATGGAACTGACACAAGCCAAAGTGCCCGCCACTGGGAGGACGCCGGAAGTCCCGCCCAGACAAGTTGGGCAGAGCGGAAAAGTCCCTCACCTGGGCCTCATTGGCTCCACGCCAAGTGCCTGGCGCACGGGCCTCTGGGTAATGTAGTTCTCACCGCTTCCTGGGCTGGCAGAGCTTGCTCTTCTCCTGGACCTCAGGGAGGAATGGCCCCGTGCTGTGGAGGGGAAGCCTGAGAGGTGGTGTCTCCAGCCTCCTTGGACCAGGGAGGAGCTTCGCTGCTGTAAGGTACCATACAGAGATTTTTGGAGAGTATTGTGTACAACTAGTCACCTAGGTAGTCGGAGTCATTCAGATACAAAATGCCTCTATCCATGGTGAGAACCTAGTAAACATTACCTTCTTTCTCCACACATTTATGTAGAGTAGAACGTTAGAGTCAGCTTTGTGAATTTCATTATGCTCAGTAAGGAATGAGGGAAATAGAGTTTACACAGAGCCACGACAGGAATGATAAAACATCCGTTAGATCGCACCAAAGCAGGTGGACGAAAGTGGAATTCTGTCTCTGGTTCTCACAGAAAATGCCTCTCCTGCCTGTGTAATCAGTAAGTGTGTCTAATCCTGTAAGGAACAGTGTTTTATTCATATAATATTTCTTCCTGCATATTCTTAGATATGCTTCTTTTAGGATTGTAGCAACTTTCTAAACAAAAGAGCCACTTAGCATATGTCATTTTAAAGTAGAACAGTGTCTGTAGTGTTCACAGTCAGAGCACTTGTGCAAAGGGGACACCAGAATGCCAGAATAAAAGTTAGGGACACCTAGCTTTCATCTCTTTGATGGGAAATTTTGATCATTGATACTGTTACTGCAGGGACAGTGCCTGCGAGGGGAGTTGAGATTATCTCAGAAAAACAGTTGTGAAATGAAAATTGCTGAAAGCCATTGTGTTAGGATTCTCCAGAGAAACACAGAACCAATAGGGTACATAGATGTACAAGAGGGGATTTATTATGGGAATTGGCTCATCCAGTTATGGAGACTAAGAAGTCCCAGGATATGCTTTTTGCAACCTGGTAAATCACGAAGTTGGGTGGTATTCAGTCTGCATCTGAAGGCCTGAAAACCAAGGGAGCCTATGGTGAAATTCCCAGTTGGAGGCTGAAGGCCTGAGAACTGGGTGAGGGTCATTCTTGTATGTTCCAGAGTCCAAAGGCCCAAGATCCAAGAACTTTAATGTTGGAAAGCAGAAGAAGATGGATGACCCAGGACAAGAAGAGAGTAACTTGCTCTTTCTCTGCCTTTTTGTTCTATTTTGGCTCTCAAAGCATTGGATGTTGCCCCCTAACACTGATGAGGCCAGATCCCCTTTACGTTGTCTACAGACTCAAATGCTAGTATCTTCCATAAACATTCTCACAGACACATCCTATATTAAGGTTTTCCCAACTATTTCGGTAGCCCTTAATGCAGGCAAGTTGGCACAAAACATTAAACATCACAACTATTAATAATCTTGTGGCTAGGCCGGGTGTGGTGGCTCATGCCTGTAATCCCAGCACTTTAGGAGGCCGAGGCAGGCTGATCATGAGGGCAAGAGATCAAGACCAGCCTGGCCAACATGGTGAAGCCCCATCTCCACTAAAAATACAAAAATTAGCTGGGTGTGGTGGCACACACCTGTAGTCCCAGCTACTTGGGAGACTGAGGCAGGAGAATCGCTTGAACCCAGGAGGTGGAGATTGCAGTGAGCCGAGATCACGCCACTGCACTCCAGCCTGGTGACAGAGCGAGTCTCCGTCTCAGGAAAAAAAAAAAAAGAATATTGAACATAATTAATTGAACTGAACATAGACTTACTTTGCTTTTTTTAGTGCACTCATATATAAGTCTATGAGTACATTTGGCTTAACTCTGGAAAAGTTTACCCTGAAGACATGTAGAGCAGATAGCTTTTCAGTTGCTGAATTGAAGTCCTGTCTGAAAAGAAAGGGAGAAGGTCTGGCTCCAGCATGATTTCATATAGAAAGGTAGGTGGGGAGCTCTTCTGAGTGACTCCACAAAGGACTCATTTTGTCTGCATATTTGAGTGTCTAATGGTAATTTTTTTTTTTTGAGGAAGAGTCTTGCTCTGTTGCCCAGGCTGGAGTGCAGTGGCAGGATCATATATTACTGCAGCCTCAAACTCTGGGGCTCTAGCGACATTTCTGTATCAGCTTCCTGAGTGTATGGGATTGCAGGCACTCACTACTGTGCCCAGCTAATTAAAAAAAAAAAAAAAATATATATATATATATATATATACAGACAGGGTTCTTGATATGTTGCCCAAGCTGGTTTAAAACTCCTGGTCTCAAGTGATCCTCCCGCCTCAGCCTCCCAAGTAGCTGGGGCTACAGGTACACACAGCTCTTATGGCAATTTCTTAGGCTAATAGTCAAAATAGGGAAATAGTAAGCTTGAAAAGTGCCAGAAAAATCTGTATATCTACTTGTTTTTGTTGTTTAAGTAGATAAATTAACTAGGCTGCTCATGGAAATAACTGGCTTACCAAATTCAATTTGTTAACATGAATCTCCCTTGGGTTACACAAATACATACACAGCACAAATATTGCTAAATAAATATTTTAAACTGATTTACAAATTAGTTAATTTTAATTTTTTTTTGAGACAGAGTCTCACTCTGTCATCCAGGCTGGAGTGCAGTGGCACAATCTGAGCTCACTGTAGCTTTGAATTCCTGGGTTCAAGCAATCCTCCCACGTCAGCCTCCAGAGTAGCTGGAAACACAGGTGTGCACCTGTACCACTATGCCCCGATAATTTTTTGATTTTTTGTAGGGACGGGGTCTCACCATGTTGCTCAGGCTGGTAAAGTTTTAATAGATTATTTTTTAGAGCAGTTTTGGTTCATAGGAAAATTGAGCAAAAAATTACAGAGCTTCCACATATCCCTTGCCCCTATGCATGTTACAGCCTCTCCACTATAAACATTCCCCACTAGAATAGTATATTTGTTACAATTTATGGTACATTGGCATATAGTTATCATCCCAAATCTATAGTTTACATTAGGATTTACTCTAGCTGGACGTTATATGGGTTTTAACAAGTGTATAGTGACTTGTACACACCATGGTAGTTTCACAGAGTAGTTTCACTGCCCTAAAAGTCTTCCATGCTCCACCTGTTCATCCCTTCCTCCCTTAGCCCAAGCCCCTGGCAACCACTCACTTTTTACTGTCTCCATAGTTTTGCTTTTTCTGGAATGTCATATAGTTCAAATCACAGTATGTAGTCCTTTTAGTTTGGATCCTTTAATAGTCCATTTTTGTGCTGCTGAAAAAGACATACCCAAGACTGGGCAATTCACAAAGGAAAGAGGTTTAATGGAGAACTCACAGTTCCACATGGCTGGGGAAGCCTCACAATTAATGAAGGCAAGGAGGAGCAAGTCATATCCTAGGTGGATGGCAGCAGGCAAAGAGAATAAGCTTGTGCAGGTAAACTCCTGTTTTTAAAGACATCAGATCTCGTGAGACTAATTTACTGTCATGAGAACAGCGGGGGGAAAACCCACCCCTATAATTCAATCACCTCCCACTGGGTTCCTCCCATGACATGTGGGAGTTACAATTCAAGATGAGATTTGAGTAGGGACACAGCCAAACCATATCAGATCCCTTCACTTAGAAATATGTATTTAAGGCCGGGCGCGGTGGCTCAAGCCTGTAATCCCAGCACTTTGGGAGGCCGAGATGGGCGGATCACGAGGTCAGGAGATCGAGAGACGATCCCGGCTAACACAGTGAAACCCCGTCTCTACTAAAAAATACAAAAAAATAGCCGGGCGAGGTGGCGGGTGCCTGTAGTCCCAGCTACTCGGGAGGCTGAGGCAGGAGAATGGCGTAAACCCGGGAGGCGGAGCTTGCAGTGAGCTGAGATCCAGCCACTGCACTCCAGCCTGGGTGACAGAGCAAGAATCCGTCTCAAAAAAAAAAAAAAAAAAAAATATGTATTTAAGATTCTTCCACATCTTTTATTATTTATTTTAATGTGGAAAAATATACCATTTTCTAGATGTACCACACTTATCTATTCACTTACTGAAGGACATTTTGGTTGCTACCAAATTTTGCCAATTATGAACAAAGGTGCTATAAATATTAATGTACAAGATTTTGTGTGGACATAAGTGTTTAACTCATTTGAGTAAAACCAAGAAGCACTATTACTGGATCTATGGTAATTGTTTTGGCATTGTTTCACATTTCAAATCAGTTGAGAAACTTTCTCAGATGTCTTAGAGGAAGCAGAAACAAAGTGCTTCTTCCTTTTTTCCTTTTTCAATAATCTCTAAGCCTCCAGATGTCTGTGAATGTCACCCTGTGAATAGACACACATATACACACAACACAGTCACACACTGCGTAAGTGTGTTACTATTGCACACCTATCTGCAGGACCAGAGTTCAATTACCCATTTCCTTAATATCTAGTGCACAGGAATATGGAGAAAGGGTCAGCATATTAAATGACATCGGAGAGACACAAAACAAAACAAAAACACACACCATTCCAGAATGTGGCAAATTCTGGACAAATGTCTCATCAACTTCAAGAATAATAATAAAAAGTGGTAGCTATATATTATTATAGACTCACCAGATGAAACTATTAATAGCCATATAGATTCGTTTTGGATCTGATTGCAATGAATTTGTCTTAAAAATCAATTTTGGAGACAATTCGAGGCAACTGAGCACTGATGATATATTTTATGATGTCTTAAATAATGATTGATAAAGTTATAGGAATTATGAAAGAGCTCTTATGCTTGGAAATGCATTCTGAAGAGATGCAGCATTGAATGACAAGATGTGGGAATTGTAAGTAAAATAATTATGTGTGAAAAGAGTTGAAACAAGAACAGCTACTAAATGATAAGTAATATGGACCATTTAGGAAGGTTTCATAGTGCTTCTGAACATAGTCTTTTCCATTTGTGTATATACTTGAAAATATCCATTAGAAGAGGAAAAATATGTTTTTGTACCCATTACTTGTTAAGAGGGATGAACTAAAAAGGGCAGGTGGAAACTTATAGTTTCAGGGGTTTAAGTACGTATTAACATAGGAATTGTGTACTTTAAATATGCAGAACTTAAGACAACTAGATTTCACTTAAGCCACTTGTAAAAACACAAGTAATAAATATTCAAAAGTTGTCACTTCCTAATCATTTTACTGTTTTACTCTTTTTTTTTTTTTTTTTTTTTTTTTTTTGAGACTGAGTCTCGCTCTGTCGCCCAGGCTGGAGTGCTGTGGCCGGATCTCAGCTCACTGCAAGCTCCACCTCCCGGGTTCCCGCCATTCTCCTGCCTCAGCCTCCCGAGTAGCTGGGACTACAGGTGCCCGCCACCTCGGCCGGCTATTTTTTTGTATTTTTTAGTAGAGACGGGGTTTCACTGTGTTAGCCAGGATGGTCTCGATCTCCTGACCTCGTGATCCGCCCATCTCGGCCTCCCAAAGTGCTGGGATTACAGGCTTGAGCCACCGCGCCCGGCCTGTTTTACTCTTATATATACATTGTTCTATAGTGAGCAGGCCTATTCCAAAGGCCAATGAAGGTGAAAGGCCAAAGAAGGAGAAAGAGGCTAATAAATTGTTTTCAGCCGGGCGCGGTGGCTCAAGCCTGTAATCCCAGCACTTTGGGAGGCCGAGACGGGCGGATCACGAGGTCAGGAGATCGAGACCATCCTGGCTAACACGGTGAAACCCCGTCTCTACTAAAAAATACAAAAAAACTAGCCGGGCGAGGTGGCGGGCGCCTGTAGTCCCAGCTACTCGGGAGGCTGAGGCAGGAGAATGGCGTAAACCCGGGAGGCGGAGCTTGCAGTGAGCTGAGATCCGGCCACTGCACTCCAGCCTGGGGGACAGAGCGAGACTCCGTCTCAAAAAAAAAAAAAAAAAAAAAGAAATTGTTTTCAGAAACATTTCATAGGGAATCATGAACAAAAGTGATGTCTTGCGCAGCTGTGAGACAATGGATCCCTGTATCCGCCCTCCAGAAAGCAGTATCCTTTACATCCTTTTTAGGACTCTTTTTATAGTGGTCAACAAGGCTGGAGGTTTTTTTGTTTTGTTTTGTTTTGTTTTTGAGACGGAGTTTCACCTCTGTTGTCTGTTGCCAGGCTGGAGTGCAATAGCACGATCTTGGCTCACGGCAACCTCCACCTCCTGGGTTCAAGTGATTCTCCTGACTCAGCCTCCCGAGTAGCTGGGATCACAGGCACAGTAGCTGTGGGCCACCACAACTGGCTAATTTTTGTACTTTTAGTAGAGATGGGGTTTCACCATTTAGTAGAGATGGAGGCCAGGATGGTCTCCATCTCCTGATCTTGTGATCCACCCACCTTGGCCTCCCAAAGTGTTGGGATTACAGGCGTGAGCCAACACGCCCGGCCTGGAGTTTTTAGGGTAAAACGTGAAGCTGCTGACATCTTCAGACTTTCTTGCCAAGACTCATGACCACTGGGGGAGAGAAGCATTTTGATGATACCTATGCTACTGCTTCAGAACATAGGTGACTATGACATCTTCACTTCAAGAGGGCATCAGTCTTGCCACACCACAGGCTGTATGTTCCTACATACATGTTCTTGGGGTTATCTGTGGCTACTGTATCGGCATGGTGAAAATAGAATACAATGGTGTGACACTACCCACTTCTTCTCAATTCATATTCAATGACATTATTTTGACAACTTATAATTGGCCATGGTGGGAGAATTTTACCAGGGAAATTGGCAAATATTAAAAGCCAGGGCTTATTTGTTTCATTGAATGGTTAGACCTAAGAAAGTGAAGGAGAATTTGTAAATGAAGGTAGTGTTTCAGGTATATAGTGTCTGAGGGTTTTTTTTGGTTTGTTTTTGTTTTTGTTTTTTGAGATGGAGTCTCGGTCTGTCACCCAGGCTGGAGTGCAATGGCACAATCTCAGCTCACTGCAACGTCCACCTCGCAGGTTCAAGTGATTCTCCTGCCTCAGCACCCTAGTAGCTGGGATTACAGGCATGCGCCACCACACCCGGCTAATTTTGTAATTTTAGTAGAGACGGGGTTTATCCATGTTGGTCAGGCTGGTCTCGAACTCCCAACCTCAGGTGATCCACCCGCCTCAGCCTCCCAAAGTGCTGGGATTACAGGCGTGAGCCACTGTGCCCAGCTGAGGTTGTTACACTGTGAATAGAATAGACCAAAAAATTGAGAAAGTATTTTCCCAGTATTTGAAAACAATTTTATCATTTAGCAAAGAAGTGCATCACATTACTGAAGAGTGAGTAAAGTTCCAACATGTCTTTGTTATACATATCTATTTATTAATGAAAAAGAAAATATCACCAACATCCATTTAAAAATAAGCAAAAGACATTAATAAACATTCTTCCAAAGAGGATATACAGGTGGCAACTTGACACAAGATGTTCAAGTGTTCAATACCATAAAATACCAGAAAAATGCAATAAAATCACAGAGAGATGCTATTATACAGCTTAAAACAACTAAAATTAAAAAGACTAACCATACCAAGCATGGCAAGAATGTAGAGAAATGGGAAGCTTCACATACTATTGATGGGAATGCAGATGGTAGAGTCAGGTTATAGTCTGGTCGTGTCTTTAAAAGTGAAGCATTCACATACACTGTACTGCTAACACAGGAGAAATAAAGCACTTCTGCATATTAAGAATTATATGCCTATGTTCATAGTAGCATTATTTGCAACAGCCCAAAACTGGAAAGCATCCAACTGTTTATCCAAATTTTGACATAGCCACAGAATATTTCTCAGCAATACAAATGAACTATTCACATAAGCAATACTGGTAAATCTTAAAAATAATTGTGCATCGGCTGGCACAGTGGCTCATGCCTGTAATCCCAGCACTTTGGGAGGCCAAGGTTGGCGGATCACAAGGTCAAAAGATCGAGACCATCCTGGCCAACATGGTGAAACCACATTTCTACTAAAAATACAAAAATTAGTTGGGCATGGTGGCGCATGCCTGTAGTCCCAGCTTCTCAGGAGGCTGAGGCAGGAGAATCGCTGGAACCCAGGAGGCAGAGGTTGGAGACAGCCAAGATCGCGCCACTGCATTCCAGCCTAGTGACGGAGTGAGACTCCATCTCAAAAAAAAAAAAAAAAAAAAATTGTGCATCATCAGGAAAAATGTAGTATTTTATGATTCAATTCACATAAAATCCTAGAAAACACAAACTATTCTCCTGTAGGGAAAGTAAATGACGGGACTCCTGAAGGCCTGGAAAGTGCACGCAGAGATTGTAAAACAACAAAAGGTGAATCATGAATATGTTCATGATCATGATTATGATGGTTTCACAGGCTTATATGACAAACTCTTCAAATTATACACCATAAATGGATGTAAACTATGGCACATCACTTATACATCAAGAAAGTTTGTAAAACACGTTTCAAAGTAAAGTATCTGATCTTCCACCTTTCAAAAACCAGAATGCCTTGCAATCTCATGTTGACCGCACTCTCTCTTCAGGCCTGGGGAAGGGCAACCATGCGTCCCTCCGTGCAGGAAATGTTGGCAAGCAATGAACGCTGTGGCAATTTGAGACAACAGCAACACTGGTGGAAATCACAAGACCTATCAATATATCCCTGGCCTATAGGACTTCTATTATCTTTATCCTCCTTTTTCTACCTCTATAGCAATGAACTTGAGGTGAACAACCTAGAAAGTCAACAATTAAAAACAAAACAAACAAACAAACAAAAAAACCTTTATTTTTGCTGACAATAACCTAAGTTATTGGACATACAGAGATTTCTAGGTCCTATGACTGCTCAAAGCCACAGTCACGGAAAGATTTGTAAATGTACTTTTACAAGAGGCACATTCCAACTAGTTTGCTACAGTACACAGAGTACAGTATTTCTGTACCAATTACAGTTCATACGTGACTCCCGTTGTCTTCTGAGCGACATCAGCCTATGGAATGTTTGATATCAGGGCATGTCTCCTTATAGAACCCCATGAAAATCTCAACAGCGCTGGGCATCATATGACATCCTCTGGAAACAATGGAATAAAATTGTCCTATTCCCTGAAGCACAGGTGCTTGTCATAACAGCTGGCCTCTCCTCAGGATGACCTCTAGTCTCACAGAAAGAATAGGGATCCAGGCCACAAAGAATAGCCAAAACCTTGCACTGTTTCCTAGATTTTAGGTAGCAAAGCAAGTAGGACCAAAACCAGAATGAGAATTACTCCGTCATCTTACTTCTCCTGCAGAGGCCCACAAAAGCTGTCCATTCCTTCATATAGAGTTGAAGTCTGTTTCCCAGCCACCCCACACAGTAAACAAAACCCCAAGACTACAAGTAGATTCAAATATAAGGCTTTTATTAGTGCACAAACTGGAGCAATGTGAGGCAGCCATTCACCAGGTGGTGACTTGGAGGCTAGAAGAATGACCAGGTGTCATGTGAGACCAAGAATTTACATAAAGGGAATCCTTGCACATAAGCGTCCAGCAGAACCAAGGCTGGGCCCTCCTGACCAAAACTGGGTCACATGTATGCTGTGATCAGTCAGAAAAAAGAATGAATTTTCTCTCAAGGCTTAGGTTGCTCAAGATTTCCTCCAAAGACTAAGAGAACACACAAATGTCTGCCTTGCCTTAGCACATCAGTGTGACCAATGCCCACTGTGCAAGGTGGCAGAGGGTAGATGGTTTCTACCAGACAAACAAGGAAGAATGAGTTTCAACTTTAGGCAGATGGCTCCCTCACAAAGGCCCTCTACTGCTACAGTACTACAGAGACAGCACATTCCCTGTAGGTCTAAGGCTCTACTTAAGTGTGGACTTTCAGGAGCTAAATGATGATAGATCTTGAGTTGAAGGCGCTTCCACATTTGCTGCATTCATGAGGCCTCTATGTGTTATGGCATTTTTGGTGATGTATGAGGCTGGAGCACTGGCTAAAGGAATTCCCACATTTGTCACACTCATAAGGCCTTTCTCCAGTGTGAACCACTTGGTGTTGAATGAGGCCTGACTTTTGGCTAAAGGACTTTCCACACTGGCCACACTCATAAGGCCTTGCTCCAGTATGAATTCTCCGGTGTTGAATAAGGATGGAGCTTTGACTAAAGGATTTCCCACATTCACTACACTTATAAGGCCTTTCTCCAGTGTGAACTCTCTGGTGTTTAATGAGGGTAGCTTTTTGACTAAAGGATTTCCCACACTGGCCACACTCATAAGGCTTTGCTCCAGTGTGAATTCTTCGGTGTTGATTAAGAATGGCACTTTGACTAAAGGAATTCCCACATTCACCACACTTATAAGGCCTTTCTCCAGTGTGAACTCTTTGGTGTTTAACAAGGGTGGCTTTTTGGCTAAAGGACTTCCCACACTGGCTGCACTCATAAGGCCTTGCTCCAGTGTGTATTTTCTGGTGGTCAACAAGGCTGGAGTTTTGTCTAAATAATTTTCCACATTCGCTGCACTCATAAGGCCTTTCTCCGGTGTGGATTCTCCGATGGTCATTCAGGTGGGAGGTTTGGCTAAAGAATTTTCCACATTCACTGCACTCCCAAGGCCTTTCTCCAGTATGGACTCTCTGGTGCTGAACAAGTGAGTACTTGCCCCGGAAGGCTTTCCCACATTTGCTACACTCATAAAGCTTTTTTCCAGTGTAGACTCTTGGATGATGAACAGGAGTGTGTTTGTGCCTGGAAGCCTTCCCACATTCACGTGACTTGTAATGACTTTTTTGACTGCAAACGTCCTCCCCACATTCAGTAATTGTGTTGGGTTTCTTGCCTCCAGGAAAGACCAGGGACCTCAGAAGCCCCAACATGGCTGGGAGGTCCTTTCCAACCTCCCATTTGCGAAAGGGCTTCAATGACATACGGAATAGGCAGCGCTTCACATATGAGGCTCTGTCCATGTCCCTCTTCAAGGATTTCTTTGCACTGTGATGCTTCTGGTGCTGGTGATGATTTGTACATTCTCCAACCAAGTATGGTTTCTGCCCAGGGAGATCAGCCAAACGCAGAATATCTTTCAGGACTGGGACACACATCTCACAGGATTGAGTCTTCTGTGTGGATGAACCTGCCTTTGACTGTGATACTCTTACAGAAACATTCTGCTCAGAAGGTGTCTCTTCATCCTCTGTTCCATGGCCACAACCTGAAAGCAGAGAACTGCTGATGAAATATACATTGACTATGCTGAGAGCAGGAAGCCCCATTATACACATACCAAAGGAATGATTCACCAGGTTTGTTTTGAGGATAATGGAGCTGAGGGCAGGTTGAGGAAGGGGTTGCTTTGCAATACTGGATCTCTGAAGATCACAGAATGAGGGAGGCCTCACCAAATAAAGGACACAAGGATGGGATGGAGGACAGGGAATGGCATTGTCTTCAAACCATTCCTCTACCAACAGCCTCAAAAGTTATCCTTGAGTAGCCTTCCAATTCCTAAAACTCACCACATAGTGTTCAGGAGGACTTTGTCTGCTGGTGACACCTGCATGCTGTGCAGAAGGTTGACTGTGCCCAAGCCCAGGAAAATACAATTGAAACTGAGTAGCAAGTCATATGATCACATATCTTCATGTAATAATATATACATACTTCACGAGACATTATGTTTGTGTCAATGTTGGAAAACATTGCAGAGGGAGCAGTGCAGAGGAGCAGATGATGCATGAAGATCAGAAAGGTGGAGGTAGCCAGGTGCTAGAAGTCATAGATAAAAATAATAAGACAGAAAAGTGTCAAGTACAGGGAAGAAAATATAGAAATAAGGTTTGGCCAGTGGCATGTGCACCCAAACAGTGGTGAAGACAGGACAGGCTCCTTATGTGACCTGAAAACAGCCTGGATATCATGCCCCCAACCAGCTGCCAGTCAACAAGCCCAGGCCTTCTCTGAGACCATGTTCACCCTTTAAAGCAACCAGGTTTCTCCGCACACCCTCAGTTGTCTAGCTGTGTGGGACCTTCATGAAGCTAAGTCCTACCAGAAAGACAGAACATGTGAGTCATCAGCACTGATGCAGAACGACTCAGCACAAAACAGCCCATGGGAAAGAAAGTTATTATGATTAAACAAACTAGAAGGAGTGAGTAAGAAGAGCCCACTGTCCCCATAAGTATAGACCATGACAATGACTACAATCATGACACAGGTAGCCACAAGAAAATGTCAGCTAGCAGATGGGGGTGCAGGGAACTTGGGACACAAGGTGTCATGGATCTGAACACAGACACCCAGCCAAGAAGAAAGCAAGCAAGAGAGATCCATTCGGCTGACTGAAGAACACCCACTTCCCAGACCACTGGGCAGCAGGTGTTAGGGCTGCTCAGGCAGTGCACAGTGCTGGCTCCCACAGCACATATCCCAAGAGAATGGGGAAGTCAGCAAAAGAGCACAGACAGACCAAGACACTGGAGTTGGTGTTAGGGCCTTACCCAGTGAGGCTACAAGGGCAAAGTTCTCCAGCATCACTTCAAGGTACAGGCGTCTCTGAGCCTCATCAAGAAGTCCCCACTCTTCCTGTGAGAAGTAAATGGCGATGTCCTCAAAGGTCACACAGCCCTGTCATGATGGGGACAGGTCACTCCACAATCAACGCCTCCACATCAAGTTCATCCACCCACTCATTCATCCCCACCTTAAGAAAATACACACCATGGCCGGGCGCGGTGGCTCACGCCTGTAATCCCAGCACTTTGGGAGGCCGAGGCGGGCGGATCACAAGGTCAGGAGATCGAGACCACGGTGAAACCCCGATTCTACTAAAAATACAAAAAATTAGCCGGGCGCGGTGGCGGGCGCCTGTAGTCCCAGCTACTCAGGAGGCTGAGGCAGGAGAATGGCGTGAACCCGGGAGGCTGAGCTTGCAGTGAGCCGAGATTGCGCCACTGCACTCCAGCCTGGGCGGCAGAGCGAGACTCTGTCTCAAAAAAAAAAAAAAAAAAAAAAAAAGAAAAAGAAAAGAAAATACACACCCTGGTGACACAGATGCCCACTCTCTCTTCATGGTCCAGTGATCACTGTATCCTTCTACAGTACCAACCAGGAGGTGGGCAGGATGCACCACATCAAAACTTTGGGCCCAGTATGTAGGGGTGTATCCTTTCTTGTCAGGCAGTTCCTCAAGAATCTTTCAGATAGTGCCTCCTAGACACAATCAAATGTGGGTTCACCTTTCACCCTTAAGTCCTCAATGCCAGGGGACTGGGTCCTTCAGTTCACACTCCCTCTCCATGTGCACATCATTCTTTGAACCATTCTCGCTCAGTCTCACTCCCATAGCCACCTCAACCCTTCTGCCCACCAAATTGAGACAGCATTCAGTGCTACACAGACCTCTGATGGTTCCTACTGTCATAGACAGCCCCCATCCTGCTCTGAAGGGCTATCTTCCTGACTCTGTTCCTTGCTTCAACCTCAGCCACCAAGAATCACTGATGTCAGACACTGATGACCGTCCTCCACTTGTGCTGCACTTGATGTCCCCTCTTCAGTCAACAACCTTCCTCTCACCTCTTAACCTTCTTTCAAAATCAGTGCCCTCGGTGGCACAGACTCTCAGTGGCTCTCTACCTCGAACCTAATGACACATACAGATGAACACTTGTACTACTAAACTTATTCAACTGCTTGACTGACACCTTCCCCAGACACATCAAGGGTCACAACAAATTCCTGGTGAGGTTTTACCATGGTGAATAAGCACTAGTCCTAGTGTTTTCATCAGTTTGGGCTGCTAGCATAATACCACAAACTGGGTGGCTTATCAACAACAGAAATTTATTTCTCAGAGATCTGCAGGCGGGAAGCCTGAGATCAGAATGCCAGCATGGTCAGGTTCTGGTGTGGGCTCTTTCCAGGTTGTAGACTGCTGACTTCGTATATCCTCACTTGGTGGAAAGAGCACTAGGTAGTAGCTCTCTGGCCTCTTTGTTTAAGAGCACTCACTAATCCCATTCATTAGGGCTTCACCCTCATGACCTAATTATCTCCCAAAGGCCCAACCTCCAAATACCATCACACTGGAATTAGCGTTTAAGCATATTAATTTTGCAGGGATACAGTCCACTGTACCTGGCCTCAGTGTCATCTTCTACCAATTATTTCTTTGTCTCCATGTCTGTCTTATGTCCTCAATGCCTTGGAAGCCTTGACCACTTACCAGATGATATGATTTGGCTGTGTCCCCACCCAAATCTCATCTTGAATTGTAGCTCCCACAATTCCCACATCATGGGAGGGATCTGGTGGGAGGTAATCAAATCATGGGGGCAGGTCTTTCCCATACTGCTCTCATGATAGTAAATAAGTCTCACAAGATTTGATGGTTTTATAAGGGGGGAATTCCCCTGAACAAATTCTCTCGTCTGCTGCCGTGCAAGACGAGCCTTTCGCCTTCTGCCATGATTGAGAGGCCTTCCCAGCCACGTGGAATCATGAGTCCATTAAACCTCTTTTTCCTTACAAATTACCTAGTCTCGAGCACATCTTTATCAGCAGCGTGAAAATGGACTAATATAGTAAATCAGTATGAGTAAAGTGGGGCTCTGCTGTAAAGATAACTGAAAATGTGGAAGCAATTTTGGAACTGGGTAACAGGCAGAGGTTGGAACAGTTTGGAGGGCTGAGAAGAAGACAGGAAAATGTGGGAAAGTCTGGAACTTCCTAGAGACTTGTCTTTATCAGCAGCGTGAAAACGGACTAATATACCAGATCATCCTCTTTCCTACAATCTTCCCATGACCACTTTTCTTCCACAACTGTTTGTGATGTTCACCACCTCTACCACGTGTCCAAGCACGAGACACAGTCATAGCCCTGACCTTTCCTTTTCTGTTTTTGTTTGTTTGTTTTTTGGTTTTTTTTTTTTTGAGATGGAGTCTCACTCTGTCACCCAGGCTGGAGTGCAGTGGTGTGATCTTGGCTTACTGCAACCTCCACCTCCCAGGCTCGAGCAATTCTGCCTCAGCCTCCGTAGTAGCTGGGATTACAGGTGCCCGCCACCATGCCTGGCAAATTTTTTTATTTTTAGTGGAGACAGAGTTTCACCATGTTGGCCAAGCTGGTCTAGAACTCCTGACCTCAAGTGATTTGCCTGCCTTGGCCTCCCAAAGTGCTGAAATTACAGGTGTGAGCCACCACGCCCAGCCCTTTCCTGGGTTATTAATAGCACTACCTTCATGACCAGGATTACCCACTCCTAATTGTGACCCACAGCTATTCTGGGCCAAACGCTGGCCACCACCTTTTGGATTTCTCTGTCTTAAACCGCTTCTAGAATTCCAGATGTACATGGACAGCTACTCACTTGATGTCTCCATATATCATTCTTTAGAACATCTCAGACTATGATAATAGCTAAAGACAGAACTCCTGTTATCCTTAATGAAAATTAATTGGCTGGGCATGGTGGCTCATGCCTGTAATCCCAGCACTTTGGGAGGCCAAGACGAGTGGATCACCTGAGGTCAGGGGTTCGAGACCAGCCTGGTCAACATGGTGAAACCCTGTCTCTACTAAAAAAAAAAAGAAAAAAAGGGTCATGGTACTATGTGTCTGTAGTCCCAACCACTCAGGAGGCTGAGGCAGGAGGATCGCTTGAACCTGGGAGGTGGAGGTTGCAATGAGCTGAGATAGAGCCACTGCTCAATCTGAGTGACAAAGTGAGACTCTGTCTAAAAAAAAAATAAAATAAAAATAAAATCAATCCTATTACATGCTATTTGATGGAGCTTCCATCCTCCCAGATGCTAAACTCAAAACGCCTGGAGTAATGCTTGACTACTATCTCTTACCCTCAAAATCTGAAAATGCAAGCAGGCCTAATTAAAAATCTGACCCAGAATCCAGCCACTTCTTCTACCTTCACAGCCACCATATTGGTGAAGCCACTATCAAAACTCACCTTGGCCACTGCAGTAGCCTCCTCCCTGGTTGCCTCCATCACACCCACAGAGTATTCTCTATGCTGCATTAACAGTGAACCTGATGAGACCAGTGTCAGATAACCTCCCTCCTCTTCTCTAAACCTCCCATTGTTCCCATCACCTCCAGAAAAAAACACCCAATTTCTCAGAGCCATTCCAGACCTGAGTCCTGCCCTGCTGCTCTGAGTTCCCATGAGAAAGAAAGGAGACTTGGGTTCCCCTGAACCAGCTCAGCTTCACTGCCAACTTTACGTATTATTGTACCTAGGCGGGACAACCTTTCACACCTCATTCCATTGTCTGCCAGCAATAAGAACTTCTACAAATAACCACCAGTCTAGAATCAGGATGTCAAGCTTGGGGTTTGTGAAGAGTCCTTAGGTCAAAGAACTGGATGGTGGCAAAAAAGATACATGAAGAAACCCCAGGATGGGGCCAGGACCAGTGAGGGCCTGGGACACCCTCCACTCACCTTTGTGAGGTCCATATGTGTTTCTGGAGACACAGTCACCTGTGGAAAGCCAAAGATCATGAAAGGCAGGTGACCATACAGGGCTCTACTGATTCAGGCTTCCCTGGATTCCTGACCAGGACAGAGCCAGATGGACTGATGATGTCTGCATTATTTCTGAGCCTCAGCTTTCCAGTCCTCAGTGCTACCTCTTAGCAACTGTGGGACCTTGCACAAGAACTCAATCTCCCTGTGATTCTGTGTTATTCCATTCTGTTCTAGTCTAACTCCATGAGGTTTTTGGAAAACTTAGAAAGACCTAACTCAGACCATACGCCGCTTCTGTACACAACCCTCCACAGCTCCTAGCATCCTAAGAATTGAGGGAAAACTCCTCACTTTGGCACTCCAGGTATGAACCTTTTTCACTCCATCTCCAAGAGTTTAGAAACGCCGGTCCCTTTGCCTGTCACCTTCTTCCATGCCTCATCACCCAAGTTCTGGAAATAGGGACTCCACCCACGAGCCCCCACTGTACTGGACATGAGGATCTCGACCCTAGCGACCCAAGAAGGCACCCCTTACTGGGCTTTAGAATTTGAGTGAGGATGAAGGAGGGTGAGGTCCAGTGGACGCAGCGCTCACCTGAGTCGGGGCCCTCAGCGCAGCCGCAGCCATTGGAGTCTGGGCAGAGCGGGGCCGGGACCTGACAGCGACGGGCGCAGGGACCTGGGCAAAGCCGTCAACCCCGCCGCCGCCGACCCTTAGACCCCCGACTGTTCAGCGGGAGGACCCCTCCCCTCGCGCCTTCCGACTCTCTCGCCAAACAAAGCGCTCCCAAAGCTCTGACGGTCTGGATGCACCCAAGCGCTGCAAAAATGACCGCCACTGAAGTGATACAGGAAGTACCTCCCCGACCTATTGGTCCCAAAGCGGAAACGACCCTTTTCTCAGCGCAGATTGGCTCAGCATCTCTGCGGCTGGAGCCAAAACCTTCTGGGTAATGTAGTCCCGCCGGTACCCAGGGCGCAGGGAAGGATGCTGCGGCCCAGAGTCACCTCAAACAAAAGCCAAGCGGCCGCGCTGGGGGCGCAGGGAGATGGCGTCGCCACAGTCCAGGAGAGGGCTGGGCCTTGTCGCTCCTTAAACGGGCCGCTGGTCCATTTCTGTGGTCCCGTCGCGGCTGAGCGCCCACGTGGTTAGAGGCATTGATTCAGGCTCGGGAAGCTGAGGCCGGATCCACAGGTGTTTGACGCTCCTGCGGGAGCGAAGGAGCTTCGTCCCCCTCCCCTGCGGGGTCAAGGCGTTGGAGGCCGTGCCAGGGCCGAGGATGTTCTGTGAAAGACAGGAGCGATCTAGGTGTGGCACTGTGGGCAGGTGTTCCGGGAGGCCACGTGGGGGCCGCGCACGCGCTACTCCTGCTCTGAGCCCCTTGACTGTCCCTAGATGAGGGAGGCGGGGCTGAGACGTCCCATGGGAAGGGGTCCTGGGCAGCTCTCCCCCGGGGACTTCTTCTCTTGGGGAGGGCAAGCTGGGGAGGCCCCGGAGCGGCCGAGGAAAGTGCCTCTGCTTCCCTGAGTCCCCTCCAGGGTCTGGGAGCCGCTCCTGCGTTTTCTGACGCCCCCTTCACCGCCCCTTGGCTGAGAACTGGGTCCAGATGAGCCTTGGACCCCACTGAAGACATCGTCTACCTCATCTCCCACACCTGCTAGGACCATCTCTGTCCGCCCTCAGGGCAGTAGGGAGGTAGGCGGGTTCCCAGGGCACCCCACGCGGTGGCGTACAGTGGTAGGAACAAAGCCTCTGGAGCTCAAGAATGGGATTTAGTCCCCGGGGGGAAATCCATGCTCTGCCTTACAGCAGCTGACTCGGCCTATAGGGATACTCTTAATGGCCTCCACGAAGGTGCAGGTATAACGGCTGGACCAGTCTCATCTGGCCATCCTCTGTTGGTAACAGAATGTCTAGTTATTTTGCAGGCACAGAGCTGAAGAGAGTTGCAAGTTACACAGCTAGAGAATGTGCAGAAAAGAAAAATGTCAGGCCCAGCGCGGTGTCTCATGCCTGTAATCCAAGCACACTGGGATGCTGAGGTGGAAGGATCACTTGGGCAACATAGCCAGACCCCGTCTCTACAAAAAATAAAAAATTACCCGGGTGTGGTGGTGCACCTGTAATCCTAGCTACTCAGAATGCTGAGGTGGGAGGATCGCTTGAGCCTGGGAGATCGTGGTTACAGTGAGTTATGATTATGCCACTGCAGTCCAGCCTGAGCAACGGAGCCAGACCCTGTCTCGATAAATAAATAAATAAATAAATAAATAAATAAATAAATAAATAAATAAAATGAAAAGAAAAGAAAACATTGACCCAACACCTGGAACTGAAGTCTCACCTACCATACTCCACCCTGCCACCACCAGGAAACCAAAATCCCGGGCTATGGCCGGAACCCAAGTGTTGAAACACTTCTGAAAGCAAGGGGTCTGTTGTCTCCGAATCTTGGGTGATAACACCCCTGTCCCCGCCTTGCCATCAATAGATTTGTTTGAAGTCCTTCCAGTCAAAATCCACCCTTCCAGTGCTTACCAACCTGTCCTTCCTAATCCTTAAAAGCTGCCCCAAACCCTATACTGGGGAGATGCATTTGACCTGGACTCCTGTCTTCTTGTTTGTGGATTTGCAATAAAGGTTTGCTTTTCTTTTTTTTTTTTCTTTTTTTTTTTTTTTTGAGACAGAGTCTCGCTCTGTCCCCCTGGCTAGAGTGCAGTGGGGCGATCTCGGCTCACTGCAAGCTCCGCCTCCCCGGTTCATGGGCCATTCTCTCCTGAGTAGCTGGGACTACAGGCGCCCGCCACCAAGCCTGGCTAATTTTTTGTATTTTTAGTAGAGACGGGGTTTCACTGTGTTAGCCAGGATGGTCTCGATCTCCTGACCTTGTGATCCGCCCGCCTTGGACTCCCAAAGTGCTGAGATTACAGGCGTGAGCCACCGTGCCCAGCCAAAGGTTTGCTTTTCTCAAAAACCTGGTGCCATGGTACTGGCTTCTGTGTGCATCAGACAGCAACTCTTTTCCTTAGTAACACCGGCACTCTCTCAGTGCCACCGTTCTGCCCTTCACTACCCTCTGGTCCCAGAGGCCAGCAGCCCCCACAATGGCCACCTAACACATGCCCTCACCCTCACTGTCCTCTCAGAGTTGCCACATCAGATCAAACATGGCTCCTCAAACTTCAAGCATGTGTGTCCATCTAGGCATAGAACTAGTGGGATTGCTTGGATAACCTGGGGAAGAGGGATAGCCTAGCTAGGTTAACCTACTCTGTGTGGCATGTCCAGGGGACTAAACGACCCACCTGCTCCTGAGGCCCAGTCCTTCAGGGAGAAGCCCAGCCAGAGATGAGGGAGGCTGCCAGTGATCACAAAGCAGTAATAAACTCTATCTATAGCTAAACTTAGGTGAGACCAACAGTCAATAAGTATCTAAAGAGAAAGCTAAAAAACATTGAAGATAGAGTGCAAGAAAGTGTGAAGCCCTTAGGATGTGCATGGGTTGTTTTGTGTTTTCTTTCTGTGTGTGTCTCCTTGGCACAGCTATTCAAGTACAGCTTGGCAGAGTCATTCATAAAGTCTACTAACTTCTATTGCTGTTCACCCAGTTAATCCCAAGGGACTCCACAGGTACCAAATGGTATGGGGGAGTGTTAACCTCAAGGACCATGACATCTAGCAAGGGACTGAAGACAGCAGAGGCCAGCTCCACCTGCAGGTAGAACATACCAGAGGGCCCAGGTTTAGCTCCATCCTGTCTTTATTTTTTTTTATTTCTTATCTTTAGTCCTTAGGGGTACAGAGTAGGTGTATATATTTATGAGTTACATGGCATAGTTTGATACAGGCATACAGTCTGTAATAATCACATTGGGATAAATGGTATCCATCACCTCAAGCATTTATCATTTTTTTGTGTTATGAGCATTCTAGTTATACTCTTAATTATGTTTAATTCTACAATAGATTATTGTTGACTGTAGTCACCCTGTTGTGCTATCAAATACTACATCTTATTCCTTCTATCTGACTATATTTTTTCATCCATTAACTATCCCCACTTTCCCTTCCATTTCTGCTACCCTTCCCAGCCTCCATGGCTGCAAATTTTCTAATTTTTCTAAGTACAGTCTCAGGTACTTCTTCATAGCAATGCAAGAATGGCTTAACATAGAAAATTGGTACAGAGGAGTGGGGCATTGCTATAAAGATACCTGAAAATGTAGAAGCAACTTTAGAACTGGGTAATGAGCAGAGGTTGAATGAGTTTGGAGGGTTCAAAAGAAGACAGGAAGTTGAGGGAAAGTTTGGAACTTTTTAGACACTGGTTAAATGGTTGTGACCAAAATTCTGATAGTGATGTGGACAGGGAAGTTCAGAACGATGATGTCTCAGATGGAAATGAGAAACGCATTGGGAACTGGAGCAAAGGTCAGATGTGTTATGGCTCAGCCAAGAACTTGGCTGCATTGTGCCTATGCCCTAAAGATCTATGGAAGTTTGGACTTTAGAGTAATGACCAAGGATAGCTGGTGGAAGAAATTTCTCAGCAGCAAAGCTTTCAAGATGTGGCCTGGCTACTCCTAAAAGCCTGTGCTAGATGCTAGAGCAAATAAATTACCAAAAGATATAATTTATATTTAACAGGGAAGCAGAGAAAAAAAATTAGAAAATTTGCAGCCATGGCCGGGCGCGGTGGCTCACGCCTGTAATCCCAGCACTTTGGAAGGCTGAGGTGGGCGGATCACAAGGTCAGGTGATCGAGACTATCCTGGCTAACACGGTGAAACCCCGTCTCTACTAAAAATACAAAAAATTAGCTGGGCATGGTGGCAGGCGCCTGTAGTCCCAGCTACTCGGGAGGCTGAGGCAGGAGAATGGCATGAACCTGGGAGGCGGAGCTTGCAGTGAGCCGAGATCTGGCCACTGCACTCCAGCCTAGGTGACAGAGCAAGACTCCATCTCAAAAAAAAAAAAAAGGGCCGGGCGCGGTGGCTCAAGCCTGTAATCCCAGCACTTTGGGAGGCCGAGGCGGGCGGATCACGAGGTCAGGAGATCGAGACCATCCTGGCTAACACGGTGAAACCCTGTCTCTACTAAAAATACAAAAAACTAGCCGGGCGCGGTGGCGGGCGCCTGTAGTCCCAGCTACTCGGGAGGCTGAGGCAGGAGAATGGCGTAAACCCGGGAGGTGGAGCTTGCAGTGAGCTGAGATCCGGCCACTGCACTCCAGCCTGGGTGACAGAGCAAGACTCCGTCTCAAAAAAAAAAAAAAAAAAAAAAGAAAAAAAAGAAAAAGCCTCTTTTTTTGGGAAAGGAAATCAAGCAGGCTGTGGAGCAACCACTTGATAGAGATATTTTTATAACTAAAGGAGAGAACTTCTGCACCCATAAGCACACATATTTAAGGCCCACTTAAACTAGAAAAATACATGTTAGGTTTAGTCCTAGAGGTTATTGGGCATGGTATGACAATTTCTTTCTTTTTTTTTTTTTTTTTTTTTTTAAAAAAGAGACAAGGTCTTGCCTTGTTACCCAGGCTGTAGTGCAGTGATGTGATCATAGCTCGTTGGCCTCAATGTCACTATGCCCAGCTATTTGTTTTTTTAGATATGGGGTCTTGCTATATTGCCCAAGCTGGTCTCGAATACCTGGCGTCAAGCAATCCTCCTGCCTCAGGCTTCCAACGTGCTAGGATTACAGGCATGAGCCATCATGCCTGGCCAACATATTTCTTTTTGCTTGTTGAACTCCTCATTGTTCTGGTACCAATTAAAATCAAGTCTTATAGATATTAACGTGATAGCTCCTGCCAATCTGCAAATGGGGCTTACCTTTCTCACTCAGATGGGAGTGGGAATCCTTGGAAACTCCTTCTTTCTTTGTCTTTGTAACTTCACCTTGCTTACTGGACACAAGATTAGACCCACGGATCTTATTCTCAACCAGCTGGCCTTTGCCAATTTGTTTGTGCTTTTCTCTAGAGGGATCCCTCATACAATAGCAGCTTTTGGATTGAACTATTTCCTGGATAAGGCTGGATGCAAACTTCTCTTCTATTTTCACAGAGTGGCCAGAGGGGTTTCCCTCAGCACCGCCTGTCTCCTCAGTGGCTTCCAGTCCATAAAACTTTGTCCCTGTTTCTCTAGGTGGTTGGAGCTCAGAATGGGATCCCCAAAGTTCACTGGCTTCTGTTGTTTTCTCTGCTAGATCCTGCAACTGTTGGTAAATATCTTTGTTTCTATGAATGTGACTAGTCAAATAAACAGCAAAAATGTAAGTGTGAAAATAAATTGTGTATACTGTTCTTTGCTCAAACCAGCTAGATGTATAAAGTTTCTAGTCGTATTCATATTCTCTGCAACTGACTTTATGAGTTTGGGCCTCATGATCTGGGTCAGTAGCTCCATGGTCCTTTTCCTGCACAGACACAAGCAGCAAGTCCAACACATTCACAGCAACAGAATCTCCTCAGAGCTTCTCAAGAGGCCAGAGCCACACGCACCATTTTGATCGTTGTGAGCACCTTTTTTTCCTTTTACTCACTCTCCTCTCTTTCGCACGTTTGGATGACTATTTGTTATTCCAGGTCAGTGGCTGGTGGACACCTCTATGATTTTGTCCTCATGTTTCCCAGCGTTCAGTCCCTTTGTGTGTTCATTCCTGGTGACACTCGATTCTCTGCGTTTCACGTGGCCTGCTAGTCAAGGAAACGCCCTTTTCCCAGCTCGCCCAGGGAGGGCCCCCCGGAGGAGGTGTGCCCTGGGTGAAGCTACCCAGGAACCCTGCCCCAGGAACTTCTCGGCCCAGCCTCCTGCACCTGGGGACCATCAAGGGGCTCAGGGTAGGAGCGGCCGGGGGCGTGGCCCCCAAGTGGTCTCCGGGGCCGGCGACCCTGAGCCTGACCCGTAGGTCCCTTCTGTCGCCTATGTAACCGCTGAGGTCCCCGAAACGGCCTCAAACGCCTCGGGCCCACACGTGAGGGGGATGAGGCAAAGACCCTCCCGCGCTGCGGCCGCGGTGTCTACGCGGCCCCGTGGAGTGACGCGTCCGTGTGGATCCGGAGCCTTTGCTTCCTGAACCTGAATCAACGTCTCTAGCCACGTGGGCACTTAGCTGGGTTTGGGACCGCGGAAATCGGCCAGCGGCCCCTTTAAGGAGCGGCAAGGCCCTGTCTCGCTCTTGGTGTCGCGCCTTTTCCTAGCGCCTTCCGCGCGGCCGGTTGGCCCTTGTTCCGGGTGAATCTCGGGGAGGGCACTGGCACCCTGGGCGACTGAGAACTACATTACCCATAATGCTGAGCGCCAAGCTGCAAAGACGCGGAGCCAATCAACGTTCAGGATCGGGCCTGTCTCCGTTTGTTGCAAACGGTAAGGCGGAACTTCCGGCACCGCTCCGAGATGGTCTTTTTGGGGGTTCTCTACCTCGGCCCACGCCGCCTGAGTTAGCAACGCTGCCCCCGGCACAGAGCGGGGGTCGCCCCGCTACGCTGCAGCCCGTGGGTCGCTGTCGCTGGTGGCAACTGTGCCTGGGTTCCCTGGCCCCGCTCCACTCACAATCCGATGGCGGCGGCCGTGCTGAGAGATTCGACTTCGGTGAGTGCTACGTCCCCCCGGCCTCACCTGCCCTCCCCGCCGGAAATCCAACACCCTGCGTGAGGGGCGCCTGCTTTCGTCCCTGCAGCCCGGCCCGAGTCCAGGACTGTGAGGCCCTCGCGGGTGGGGCTCCCGTTTACAAGCCTGGTGTCGTGGGCTGTGGAGGGTGTGGCAGGCGGAGGGGCCGGTTTCTGTGACTCTTGTTGGGGCGATTGAGCCAGGATCGTTCACGCCGGAATGGCAAAGTGAGGCTCGCTCTTTTCAAGACGCTGAGAGCCATGGGTGGTTATGAACAGCTGCGGCACATGGTTTGAGTTAGACTTTTGAAAATTTTCCTAAAGTTAAGAGTTAGAACAGCCTGGAAGGGGGATAACACCGAGGCACGGGGAGGTTGAGTCCTTGTGCAAGGTCCCAGAGCAGGTAAGAGTCACACGGAACTGAGGCGCAATGATAATTTAGTCATCACCAAGTCACCTGTCTCCAGGGCTGCGCAGGGAAACAAGGAGGCATGAGCCCATGGACCTTCCACCGTAGTTACCTGCGTCTCACAGCCTTCCTCTTCCCGCAGGTTCCCGTGACTGCAGAAGCTAAAGTTATGGGCTTCACACAGGTGAGTGGAGAGTGTTTCGGGGCCTCACTGGTGCTGACCCCAGTGTTTGTCTCTGAGATTGTGTTCTGGGACTCTTCTCTTGGCACTCTTTGGGTCTTTGGTTCTAGGAACCCTGAACAAACATCAATCCCAGGGGTCATACATCCAGGCTGGAAGCTGGTATAGAACGGTTCCTATTGCTGGAAACCAGCAAAGTAAGGTATGGAACGTTGTCTCAGGCTTATGTACTAGATGAGCAAGTGCTTGAAAGTCAAGCTGAGCTGGTTTAGTGAACTACAACTTTTTTCTTTCTCATGGGAACTGAACGCTGGGATGCAGGAATCAGACAAAAAAATGGCTCTCAGTTGTTGCGTGTTTCTTCTGGAGTGTGTGACGAGCAATGACAGTTGGGGGCAGAGGAGGTATGTGACCTGATCCAGGTCTCATCAGGTTCTCTGTGTGGCCAAGCTGAGAGAACAGGCTGAGTGTGAGGTATGAGATAGGAAGATAGTGAAGAAGGCTGCTGTAGTAGTCCAGATGAGTGTTACTGGTGGCAGGACTTGTGTGGTGGCTGTGGAGGTGGTAGTTGGATTCTGGAACCGTTTTTTAAGTAGGGAAGCCTGGATTTTGAGATGTTGAAGGCAAGAGATAGAAAAGTAGGATTCAGGAGTAAAAGCAAGTTGGGTTTAGCAGCTGGAAATATGGAAGCTCCACTAGCGAGGATTGTAAAATTGGTAGTAGAGTCAGTTATCTCTAGAGATAATCAGAAATTTTGATTTGGAATATCTTTATTTTTAATTTTTTTTTTTTTAATCATCATTTGAACATGGCCCAATGGGACATCTTTAGAGTCTGAGATGGTTCAAAGAACAGTTAGTTTAGACATCAAGTGGATAGTCTATCCAGAGGACTAGAACTGTGGGGAGGGATTCAGGATGGAGGCATTTAAAAGGTGGCCAGTACTTGCCTAGGGGTATAGCTTGGGACACAGTTAGGAGGTGGAATCCTGATCACTCTAGTAATGCTGTTACCAGCCCAGGGAAGGGAGGTTGGGGGTCACTGCTGGGTCTTCTGCTGGGGGACATGGTTGATCATGGTGGGAATCACAAAGACAGGTATGAGAGAGAAGTGGCCATGGTAGGGTGTGAGAGCAAGGATGATCTGGCAAGTGGCCAAGGATCTAGGAGAAGAGTGGGCATGAGATCAATGCTTGGAAGTAATCCAGACAAGATGACACTGAGACCAAAACTAGTGCTTTTTCAGCACTCTGGATCTATCTACCAGGGTTTTGTGGTAACCGTTGAGGTGTCAGGAATTTTAGGGAGGTGGATAAGTTGAGAGTCACAGGTGGTCATCTGGGAGAGTTACTGGGCCTGAGGTGTGGGAGTCCTCTTGGGGCAGACTTTGAATGAGGGTTAACAGGAGAGAAAGACTGTGACTTAACAGAGGACATCAAGTGCAGCACTAGTGGAAGAGGGCCATGGGTGTCAGAACCCCAGGTATTTCTGGGTGACTGAGGATGTAGCAAGGGACAGAGTCAGGCAAGGAGGCCTTCAGAGCAGGATGGGGCTCTGAAGGGCTGCCTTTGGCAGTGGGGACATTCAGCCTCTGAGTAGCACCGGACCTCATTTCAGTTTGCCAAGCACTTTCTGGATGTTGCATTCCAAATATCGTGGGGATGCCAGAGAACTGCCTGTGGTGTGGAGCAACAGGGTGGAAATCGCTGTGGAAGTGAGATTGTTTGAGGGTGTGTGCTTCAAAGAGTGATGTGCATATGGAGAGGAAGTGTGAACTGAACAACCCATGGCCATGGCATTGAGGATATAAGAATGATGGCTAACCCCATCATTGCTTGTATGTGAGAGGCATACTTTTGGAAACTCCAGGAGAATTATCTGACAAGACAAAATCCAACCCTATATGCTAGACCCAGAGTTTAAATGGCATTTCCTGGCCCACCTGCCTGTTGGTGCTGTGGGAAGACACAGTGATGATGGGACCATGAGGAGAGGGCAGGAATCAGTGCCACCAGGGCTTGGTATCTCCTCTGAGGTGGGGCTTAGGGTTGGGGGTAAGCAGGGGAAGGATGCGTGGGGGCATGAACTTGGGGTCCTAGGAGAGAATCTGATCATGGAAAGATCTGTCCCCATCATGGCAGGGCTCTGTGACCTTTGAGGACGTGGCCATTTACTTCTCCCAGGAAGAATGGGGGCTCCTTGATGAGGCTCAGAGGCTCCTGTACCGTGATGTGATGCTGGAGAACTTTGCACTTATAACTGCGCTGGGTAAGGCCCTCACAACCACTCTTGTCTCCTGGTCTTTGTCTATCCTTTTTCTCCCCAGAGGCAGCTCTGTCGGACCATGGGCTCTGCTGACTTCCCCACTGTCTTGGCATATGTGCTGTGGTGTAAGGAATGAAATCATTGCACTCCTTAATCAGCCCTGACATTTGCTGTTCCAAAACGCACTGGGATGGGTCTGGATGTTAGGTGTCTTGAGTCAGCCTAATGCATTTCAGTTTACTTCTTCACTTCCTTTTTGGGTGGCTGTATTCATATTCATGGTACTTTGTGTCTCAGGTTCTGCTTCCTTGATGACATTTCCTTTGACTACCTGTGTTAGGAATTTGCAGAATTTTCCTCATCAGTATTTACATGGACCATGAGCTGTTGTTGCCAGAACCTCCTTCAGGATCTGTGTGATATTAATTTTCTTTCTTGTGTTCTCAAGGAAGCTGACTTGCTCTGGGCCACTGCAGGATACTCACCTGTCCCAGCTGTCCCTTAGGACTTGCTTCATTCAAGTCCCAAGTAGTGGCACATCTAGAGGTGCCAGGAAAGCCCTGGTTGTTGGAAAGGGTGAAGATGGGAATATGGCTTCAGAGGAAGCCTGGCCTCAGTCAGTGGCACCTGGGTGAGGACATGGCATCCAGCCTGTTTTCTAATCTTACCAGGAATTTGCCCTGTGTCATCCAGAGTTTGGTGCTAATGCTACTGGACACACCTCATTTCTACGTTTTTCTTCCTCTTCTTTGACACTTTGCTGGCTTATTGGTTCATCTGGGACATCTGGCCTCATGCTGCCCCATCTTTCTGCCCTCCATGTGTCACCAGTTTCTCTGCACTGCCTCCCAGCATGTTTTCCAACATTGACCCACTCCCAATATGTTGTGAGTTGTGCACATGCCATTAAATATTTCTTGAACACAAGATCGCAGTTGGAATCTCTCACTCACTTCCAATTGCATTATCTTGGGCCTGAATAATGCCAACGTTCAGCACAGCATACACATGCCACCAGCTGACAAGATCTTGCCACAGGATTTGGCAAAGGAGTAGATTGGAGACCCTGTCTGTCCTTATGTGCTGCACCCCATCCTTGATATCCTGTGTTTGGTGAGGCCTCCCCATTTTGTGATCTTTAGAGGCCCCCTACTGCTAGGCAGCCCCTTTCTTATCCTGCTTTCAGCTCCTCAATGTTGCTTCAAAGCAATACTGTGAATTCATTCCTTGATGTCTATGTGAAGGTGCTTCCCTTTCCTGTTATGTACCCACAGGGTTTTAATTAATGGAGGTGGTAGAGTGCCAATACAGAGAGGTTAATGTCAATGACATAGGAATTTATCACCTGCAATAGCAAGAGCATGTGAGCACTGTGCCATGCAGGGCCACAAGAGAGAAGGGAAAATATTAAGCCACAGCCTTTATTGGGGTTTCTGCAGATAACACAAGACATGATAAACAGGTTAGGATTGGGTAATTTGAGTGGTTTGCTTTGGGGCAAAGGGGCTCACTGGGCTTAGTTGTCTGCTGCCTGACCTTGGGATGATTAGAGCAGAGGAATATTAGCTCCTGAAACATCCAAGTCACATAGAAAATGTGATTGGGAGTATGGGGCTCTGAATTGATTTTGTATTTGTTATGCTCCTTGCTGAGCCCTTTGCTATCTCTTAAGAGTTGGCTCACTCTGGAAGCACCATTCTCTCCCCAGCCAGCAAAGTGTTTTATTTTGTTTTCTTTTGCGTTTGAGACAGTTTCACCTTGTCTCCCAGGCTGGAGTGCAGTGGTGCGATCTGGGCTCACTGCACACTCCGCCTCCCGGGTTGAAGCAATTCTCCTGCCTCATCCTCTTGAGTAGCACCCGCCACCACACCTGGCTAATTTTTTGTATTTTTAGTAGAGACAGGGTTTCGCCATATTGCCCAGGCTTGTCTCAAACTCCTGAGCTCAGGCCAGCAAAGTTTTTAAGATATCAGAACATTAATTATTCAGAAAATAGTTTTTTTTTAAATGGTTAATACACTGCCATCATAGTCAACGTGCATTTCATCAGTGTTTCTCTGCTTTCAGTTTGTTGCCATGGGATGGAGGATGAAGAGACACCTGAGCAAAGTGTTTCTGTAGAAAGAGTATCTCAGGTCAGGACTCCAGAGGCCAGTCCATCCACCCAGAAGACTCAATCCTGTGACATGTGTGTCCCGTTCCTGACCGACATTTTACACCTGACCGATTTGCCTGGGCAGAAACCATGCTTGACTGGGGCATGTGCAGTCTTTCACCAGGAACAGAAGCATCATAGTGCAGAGAAACCCTTGGAAAGTGACATGGACAAGGCCTCATTTGTGCAGTGCTGCCTATTCCCTGAGTCAGGAATGCCTTTCACCAGCATTGAGGTTAGGAAGGACTTCCTAGCCCCATTGGGTGTTCTTCAGCCTCAGGCTATTGCTATCTATGAACAACCCAACAAAATCAGCAAATGTGAGGAGGTCTTTCATGTTGGAATAAGTCATTACAAGTGGAGTGAATGCAGGAAAGAGTCCAGCCACAAACAAACTTTTTTTCACCCTAGAGTCTGCACTGGAAAAAGGTTTTATGAATCTAGCAAATGTGGGAAAGCCTGCCGCTGTGAGTACTCCCTTGTTCAGCTCCAAAGAGTCCACCCTGGAGAAAGGCCTTATGAGTGCAGTGAATGTGGGAAGACTTTTAGCCAAACCTCTCATCTGAATGATCATCGGAGAATCCACACAGGAGAAAGGCCTTATGTGTGTGATCAGTGTGGGAAATCATTTAGCCAAAGAGCCACCCTCATTAAACATCACAGAGTTCACACTGGAGAGAGGCCTTATGAGTGTGGGAAATGTGGGAAATCTTTCAGCCAAAGTTCCAACCTTATTGAACATTGCAGAATTCACACTGGAGAAAGGCCTTATGAGTGTGATGAATGTGGAAAAGCCTTTGGATCCAAATCCACTCTTGTTCGGCACCAGAGAACTCACACAGGAGAAAAGCCATATGAGTGTGGTGAATGTGGGAAATTATTCAGACAAAGCTTCAGCCTTGTTGTACACCAGAGAATTCACACTACAGCAAGGCCTTATGAGTGTGGCCAGTGTGGGAAATCATTTAGCCTAAAGTGTGGCCTCATTCAGCACCAGTTAATTCACAGTGGAGCTAGGCCCTTTGAGTGTGACGAGTGTGGAAAATCCTTTAGCCAAAGAACCACCCTCAATAAACACCACAAAGTTCACACTGCAGAAAGGCCTTATGTATGTGGGGAATGTGGGAAGGCTTTTATGTTCAAATCTAAACTTGTTCGGCACCAGAGAACTCACACTGGAGAAAGGCCTTTCGAGTGCAGTGAATGTGGGAAATTTTTTAGACAAAGCTATACCCTTGTTGAACACCAGAAAATTCACACTGGATTAAGGCCTTATGACTGTGGACAGTGCGGGAAATCCTTTATCCAAAAGTCTAGCCTCATTCAACACCAGGTGGTTCACACGGGAGAAAGGCCATATGAGTGTGGCAAATGTGGGAAGTCCTTTACACAACACTCTGGCCTCATTCTCCACCGGAAATCTCACACTGTGGAGAGGCCTCGTGACAGCAGCAAATGCGGAAAATCCTACAGCCCAAGAGCGAACATTGTTTAACTCCTAAAACTCCACACTGGAGAAAAGGCTTAGACCTGCAGGGAATGTGCCATCTCTTTCTTCAGTGTTACGGCTATAGAGAGTCTTTGTGAAGGAGCCATCTGCCTAAAGTTAAACCTCATACTGGTAGACCTCCAGATGGGTGAGACTCTCATGAGTTCCAGGCACATGTGTCTTGCAGGAGCTCCTTTGCACGTTCTAAACTGCTGGAGGCCTTTGCAGGAGTTAAATCATTAGTCACCCTTGCGTACTAAGGCAAGGGAGATACACCTGTGTGCTCCCATTCCTTGGAGGAAATTCCTTGAGCAGTCTGAGCCTTTAAGGGGAATTCCTTTCCTTTTCTGACTGATTACAGCATACATCTGACCAGTTTTGGCCAGAAGGACCCAGCCTGGGTTCTGCTGGAAGCTGATGTGGAAGGCTTCCCTTCATGGAAATTCTTGTTCTCACACGACACTTGGTAGTTTTTCCAGTATCCAAGTCACCACCTCGTAACTGGCTGCCTCACATTGCTCTGGTTTGCGTGGTAATAAAGGCCTTATTTTTTAAATCTGTGTAGTCTTAGGGTTTGGTTTACTGTGTAAAGTGGCTGGAAAACACACTTGGGCTCTTACATAAAGGAATGGACAGCTTTTGTGGGGCCCCAATGTCGTTGGCCTGTGAAGGAAAAATAAAACGACAGAGAGTAGTTCTCATTCTGGTTTTAGTCCAGTTTGCCTTGCTGCCCAAGGCCTCCTAGGGAAAAATGCAATAATTTTATTGTCCTAATTTCTGGCCTGTATCCCTACACTTTCTCTGGACTAGTCATTCTGAGGACAAGTCGGCTGTTATGACAGGCTCCTGTGCTTTGGAGAATAAGATGGATTTGTGGCATTGTTCCCACAGGCTGTAATGCCCAGCACTGTTGAGACAAAATTTTTTCCCAGCTTCTGCAAAGGAACCACGTGCCCTGATGACCACGATTCCATAGATGGCGGGACTCAAGCTGATGGGAGCTAAGCATTGGACATAATTGGTACAGAAATTTTGGGTATGATTAATAGGAAGTGGAGGAACCCGTAGCAAAAGACAAGTGTGCCTGTGGTAAAAGTGCATCTACACATCTAGTAACTGGCTGTGTCTTTATTTTCGCAACACAATCTTCTTGTACAAGGTGTGACAGTGTAGGCACAGCCTAGCTTAGAGGGAACAACTCCATTCTGCATGTGATTGTCAGAGCGTGGAGCCAGGCAAGCAACCTGGGGGCTTCCATGGGATGGTTCGATGTGAGTGCAGGAGGACACACAGGAGGTAGAGAATCAGAAGGAGCCTGGGTAGCAGAAACCTTAACTTGGAAATGACATCCCCCATCATAGGCTTTACCCTCTGCCACAGTTACCCCATTTTCAGAGGCAGAGTCCTTTGCCCTCATGCCCTACTTGGAGCTCAACCCTCAGATGTCTTGGCTGTCTGCAACTTTCCTAGTGACCAAGCAATAGGTCCTAATATCCAACAGTCTGAGGTCAACTTTCTGTGTCTGACTTGCCAGGCATTGGTGCCTTTCAAGGTCATGGCTCTGACCTTCACCTGGTAGAAATGTGGATATTTGGGCCTGGCCCAGAGGATGTTGCACCAAGATAGGAGGCTGGAGAACTGTGGGCTCTTGGTCTTCCTGGGTAAAGCTTTATTTGTGTCCCATTTGGGTGACCCTAGTCCTCTGATTCCATCTTGTTGCATACCTGCCTGGTGAGAAAGGCATCTCAAGCTCTTCTGCCTCTACCCACAGGTCCTGCTGTATTCTCTGTTTTGGTCTCACATTCTTTTGCCTGGTCTCCCTGTGTCAGCACTGGGGATCACTGGGGTAGAAACGGCCCTTTAAACACAAATCCTCACCCTAGTACCCAGCACACTCTGCCCTTTGAGGTCCTTATTCCAGAATTCAGGCAAGAAAACTTTACTGATCCAGCCTGGTTGGGTCAGGTATCCCCAGAGATCAGCTAACAGGACTGTGAGGGTGGACTGTTCTCAAAGAAGGGGCTGAGTTAGGCAGACCGCCAAGGCAGCATGTCCATCATTATCCCCCAGATATCTTATATAATGCTGCCTTTTTTTTTTTTTCTTTTTTTTTTTTTTTTTGGAGTCTCACTGTCGCCCCAGGCTGGAGTGCAGTGGCATGATCTTGGCTTACCACAACCTCCACCTCCCAGGTTCAAACAATTCTCCTGCCTCAGTCTCCTGAGTAGCTGGGATTATAGGCGTGCACCACCACGCCCAGCTAATTGTTGTATTTTTAGTAGATATGGGGTTTCGCCATGTTGACCAGGCTTGTCTTGAACTCCTGACCTCAGGTGATCCACCTGCCTCGGCCTCCCAAAGTGCTGGGATTACAGGTGTGAGCCACCACGCCCAGTTGCTTATTTTTTTAAAGCGCTCCTTGTGTCAGCATGAATTGTCCTCACTTCCTGAGGCCTGTTACACTCATCCAGTGGTAAGGGAGATGGTTTTAGAGAGCACAGAGGTATGACATCAGGTGGCATTGTTGTAGGGCAGTTGAGCCGCCAAATTGGGGCTTAGTCCAAGAAGGTTCTTAGCTTCACTCAGGAAAGAATTCAAGAGCAAGCTAGTGGTAGATGAAAACAACTTTGTTGAGGCAGCAGGGTTACAGCTCTGTGGCTGCTCCTACAGAGCAGGGCAACCCCATAGGCATTGCATCCAGAGTATCAGCTCAGGGGGCAGCTCTGCAGTCATATTTACACCCACTTTTAACTACATGCAAAGTAAAGGGTGGGTTATTCAGAAATTTCAAGAAAAGGGATGGTAATTTCCAGGTGTTGTCAAGGTAATGGTAAACTGCCATGGCACTGGTGGGTGTGTATTATGTAGAGATGCTCTCAGTGCCTGTTCCTTGTTTCAGCCAGTCTTCAGTCTCGTATGGAGTCCTGCCTCCTATCTCACTCCCCCATCAGAGATTAGATACTCCTCTTTAATCTTAAGGGGGCTGAGGAAGGGCAGAGGTCCATCTTCTGTGACTGCTTGCTGCTGATTTTATGGGCATAGGCCCTGCCTAGCACTAAAGGAGTAAAGATCCCTGGATACCACATCTAAGGTGCCCAAAGGCAGAACACTTTCATTCTCTGGGACAGTAGATAAAGATGGGTTGGAAAACTTGTGCCAGCATTGTCTTCACCTGGAACTAGATACACCAACCCCTCTGCTGTGGATACTGGTCCATGGTCTGTTAGGAACTGGGCTGCACAGTAGGAGGTGAATGGTCAGTGAGCGAGCATTACTGCCTGTGTTACCTCTTGTCAGATCAGTGGCAGCATTAGATTCTCATAGGGGTGCTAACCCTAACATAAACTGCGCATGTGAGGGACTGGGGTTGCACACTCCTTATGAGAATCTAGTGCCTGATGATCTGAGGTGGAAGAGTTTCATCCTGAGACCACTCCCCAGCCCCAGCCCCACATACCCCATCTGTGGAAAAATTGCCTTCCATGAAACTGGTCCCTGATGCCAAAAAGGTTAGAGACTGTTGATCCAGAAGACACAAACTTTACTGAGAGGTTAAACAAGCAAGGGTCAAAGAAAATATGTAACAGGGTCACTTGCTCATAGGTCTTTTGAATGTTAACCTATCCAGAGTTGCTAATATATGTGCAGCAGGTTTTATTAATAACTGCACAGACTTTACCTTGTTCTGCTAGTAGATAATACAATGCCAGTCTGTTATCGAGAACTGCATTTGCCAGAGTCTAGAGATTCTTGAATTTCTGGTAGTGCCTGACCTGTGTTGGTGGCTAAAGATTCTAGAGTTTGAGTCAAGTCCTTTTTTTTTTTTTTTTTTTTTTTTTTGAGACAGAGTCTCGCTCTGCCGCCCAGGCTGGAGTGCAGTGGCGTGATCTTGGCTCACTGCAAGCTCCGCCTCCCGGGTTCACGCCATTCTCCTGCCTCAGCCTCCCGAGTAGCTGGGACTACAGGCGCCCGCCACCTCGCCCGGCTAGTTTTTTTGTATTTTTTAGTAGAGACGGGGTTTCACTGTGTCAGCCAGGATGGTCTCGATCTCCTGACCTCGTGATCTGCCCGTCTCGGCCTCCCAAAGTGCTGGGATTACAGGCTTGAGCCACCGCGCCCGGCCGAGTCAAGTTCTTTAGGGTTGATTTGTGGTAGGCAAAGCCACCCTAAGGTGCTGCTAGTCCTATGGCTGCCCTGATTCCCACCAGAACCAATCCTATTGCTTGTTAACTTCTGGTGTTCCTGGGCCTTATTGGGTTATAGACTGTGACCCTTGGAGGGGCAAGGGTGGCCAACATACATTTATCTTTGTTCCAAGTTTTAGATATATAAGGGAAAGCTACTCCTGAAAGAACAGATGGCTCCCTGGGGAGCCAGGAGTAGTTACAGCAGGTGACTTCTCATTCATGGCCACAAACAAAAATGAGTCCAGTTGGAGCATAAATAGAGGCCCTACAGGGTGTGATGTCTATCCTTTGCTGCCAAGTTTGGTCTATAGAGATATTCTTCCCCTGTTCCAATGGGGGTGGTCAAACAAACCTTGTTTTCCAGAAGCAAACCCTCCTAGATTAGGCAGTCGTTTTTTTCCCTGTATGTTCTAGTCTGAGAGAAGACACCATATATGGTCTCCTTGCCTACAAGCGGCATATATGGTCTCCTTGCCATTTACCTTGCTTTTGCCTTGGAAATTTGGTAACTATAGTTAGATCAGAGCATCACAAGGAAACGTCTGCTTTTGTGTCATTAACACAGTAGTGGGTGCAAAAGAATCGTTAATGCACTGGAGATATACTCAACTTTTCAAGTCCAGGTAAAATGGCAAGTGTGGAAGGGGACGTTCAGGTGGAATCCATTAAGTGGAGGAGAGTTCCACTGAATAAGTAGGGGTTTAGGTACTTTGGGATTGCTATGGTTAGTTAGAAGTACTGGGTAGATGGCTGTGAGATCTTCCAGATAGGCCAGAAGATGGAACTCTAGATCCTGGGGATGTTGATGACAAGTCCAGCAACCATGAAGATGATTCCCTGACACTATGATTTTTGAAATGTTTACTATAGAGGTTTGATCTAATTAGAACAATTTGAGGATTTCTGTCTAAACTTTCACCTAGTGAGAGCTTTATGTCCCTAATGATAGATATTCATGGCACTGTATAGAGGGATATTTCACCCTGAGTGAATGCTCTTCTCCCTCTCCATTTGGGTTGTGTTTTTCCTCCATGTAAAAACTCAGGACTGCTCAATGAATCTAGACAGTTCCATTATGAGACAGGTTAATTTTCTTCTTCTGGAAGGCATACAATGGGGACAACCTATTAATCCCCAAACCTCTCTTTCTAACTTCTTCCTGGAAAGAATTTGGAGTCAGAGTTCTTATTTAACATTTCAGATCTTACAGCATCACCAAGTGAAATAGGATTTTTTCTCCATAAGGAGCCCTGTCTGCCCTCTGTGCAAAACCTTTAGTTCCCCGATTCCTCTCCCTCCTATGTGCCTCTGTTAGGGACTAAGCTCCATGTCCCATCTGTTAACAGCAAAGCTGTACTTTTAACAGTTGGGAGAACAGCCATTCAATCCTTATGTTCTTTTGAGTCACCTGTTTTGCATTGAACTACATTGGTATTTAAATAAAAAGGAGATTTCATATTTGGAAGTCAATCGGTCCCATTCTCTGGGATTTCAATGTTTTACTAGGGCTATAGCAAGGAAAGCCAAAGATAGTATTAAAACACTCCCTCCATTAAAGGGTCTCACCCAAATACAGTATCTCCCAGATCGCTAGGGTACCCTGGGAGCCTTATGGGCCATGTGGGACTAGGAAACCAGCAGGGTGGAGAGGTAGGTTCTCATACAGGTAAGTGTGACTATTACACCCGATGAGCTCTTCCAGATCCACGGGTGAAGGTCATGCTTGCATCCATTGGTGGTGCCTATGATGGTGGCTAGGACCCAGAATATGGGAAGAAAGAGAAGTGGGATGCACTTTCGATCTTTCTCTCCAACCTGGGTCACTCCAAAAAGAGGAAAAAGACCAAGGGACACCTTTTCTCGTAATCTTTTTAAAACAGGTAACAAACCATCTTCAGTCTGCACTCCTCTTGAGTGCATCCTGAGACACTGAGACTCTTTTAACCCTGAGACTAAAGTAAAATGGCTTATATTCTTCTGTACAAGGACAGAGTCATCTTACCAGCTCCAGGATCGATAGGCCTGGACTGCTGAGGGAGGTGTTAATTTCAATAATATCCAACAACTAGATCTTTTCTGTACATGGGAGGGCAAAAACTCTGAGGTCCGCTATCTGCAAGCCTTCTTTGCCCTGTGAAACAGCCCACCTCTTTGTAAGCACTACAAAATTGACTCTGCCCTCTTAACAGTCATATCAGACAAGCCCACAGTGGACAACACCCCAAAGTCGGAAAACGCCCTGGGGGAACCTTCAAATGCAACTTTTGGATGCTTTACCTCCCCAGCCTTATCTGGGGCCTCCAATAGCCAAGTCATCAGCTCCTCCAGCTGTGCCACACAAGAAACCCCAACTTCACTGTTGACTGTCATTGGGAAATGCCCAATGGATGTGGTGCTACTAGAATTCAATTTCCCATATCATTGCAGGACCTTAGACAAATAAAGGGGGTCTTAGGCAAGTTTTCTGATGACCCTGATAGATACATAGAGGCCTTCTAAAATCTAACCCAAATGTTTGATCTTGCATGGGGAGATGTTATGTTACTCCTAAGCCAAACTCTAACTGCTGCTGAGAAACAGGCAGCCCTAAGGCAGCAGAGAGATTCAGAGACAAACAGCATGTATCCTATAGCCAGTCAAAAAAGAAACCCAGTCAAAAAGGGAAAGAGGGTAAAAAAGAGACAGGATTCCCATTCCCAATAGGAAGAGAAGCAGTTCCCCTTGAAAACTCTAAGTGGAGACTAGATATCCCATAGATGAGTGGAAAACACTTTCTGATGTGCATTTTAAAAGGTTAGCAAAAAAACAAAACAAAACTTCTTAATTACTCTAAACAATCCATGCTAAATTAAAACCAGATGAAAATCCCTCAGCCATTATGGAAAGGCTGAGAGAGGCCTTCGGGAAACACAACTCCCTGTCTCCCAATTCAATAAAGAGCACATTTATTACTCAGGCACCCCCTGATATCAGAAGCAAGTTGCTGAAACAGGCCCTGTCCAAATGTTTTTCTAATTTTTCTTACCCTCACATTTAACCTTTGAAGCATGTAAATGACACCCTCTTCTGTGCTCCAACCAAGGAAGTAACGGGAAGGCACTGAGGCTCTCCTCAATTTCTTAGCAGAAATGGAATATAGGACCTCAAAATCTAAAGCTCAGCTCTGTCAGACTTCAGTAAAGTACCTAGGTCCAGTCTTATCGAAGGGACGAGAGCACCAGGTAAGGAAAGGATTAAGCCAATTTCCTTTAACAGTTAAGGGGATTCTTAGCCATTACTGAATTTTGCAGACTGTGGATACCTGGATGTGGTGAAATACCTCGCTCTTTGTACCACCTCATAAAAGAAACTCAAGCAGCTAATACTCACTCCCTAACTTGGAAACTTAAAACTCAAAAGCCTTTAACCAGCTAAAACATGTTGGGAGCAAGCCCCCCAAAATCTGGCCATAAGCTGGCTGCAAAACTGGCCATAAACAAAATCTCTGCAGCACTGTGACACATTCATAATGGCCCTAACACCCAAGCTTGAAGGTTGTGGGTTTACAGGAATGAGGGCAAGGAACACCTGGCCCACCCAGGGCAGAAAACTGCTTAAAGCCATTCTTGAGTCACAAACAATAGCATGAGCGATTTATGCCTTAACGGCATGTTCCTGCTGCAGTTAACTAGCCCAACCTATTCCTTTAATTCAGCCCATTCCTTCGTTTCCCATAAGGGATACTTTTAGTTAATTTAATATCTATAGAAACAATGCTAATGATTGGTTTGCTGTTAATAAATATGTGTGTAAATCTCTGTTCAGGGCTCTCAGCTCTGAAGGCTGTGAGATCCCTGATTTCCCACTTCACACCTCTATATTTATGTGTGTGTGTCTTTAATTCCTCTAGCGCCGCTGGCTTAGGGTCTCCCTGACTGAGCTGGTCTCAGCAAAAACTAGTATTACTTAAAACACCAGTCCTCAGTCTTCTCATAGGGAAGGCATTTAATCTTTATGTATCAGAAAAAAAGGAAACGGCCCAGGGAATTTTAACTAAGGCTCGACGTCCCGCTCAAAAGCCAGTGGGTTACCTAAGCAAGGAACTTGACTTGGTGGTTAAAGGATGGCCAGCCTGCCTCCAAGAAGTTGCAGTGGTGGCTCTGCTTGTGCCAGAGGCCACCAAGTTAATCATGGGAAATAACTGTTTTTTTCGTTTGTTTGTTTTTTTGAGATGGAGTCTTGCTCTGTCACCAGGCTGGAGTGCAGTGGCATGATCTCGGCTCACTGCAACTTGTGCCTCCTGGATTCAAGTGATTCTTCTACCTCAGCCTCCTGAGTAGCTGGGACTACAGGCATGCACCACCATGCCCAGCTAATTTTAGTATTTTTAGTAGAGATGGGGTTTCACCATGTTGGCCAGAATAGTCTTGATTTCTTGACCTTGTGATCCACCTGCCTCAGCCTCCCAAAGTGCTGGGATTACAGGTGTAAGCCACCAAGCCCAGCCAGAAAATAACTGTTTAGACCCCACATAATATAGCAGGACTGCTATCCTCTAAGGTAAGTCTCCGGCTAACAGACAATCGCCTCCTCAAATATCAGGCTTTGCTGTTAAAGGGATTTACAGTCCAGTAAAAACCTGTTGTTGCCTGAACCCAGCCACGTTCTCCAAAAGTAAACTGGAGAAGCTGAACATGATTGTCAACAGAGAGTGATGCACACCAGTAAAAAAAAAAAATGATAAGGATCACTGTTTATATTATCTGTAAAGTTTTAATTAATGAAGAAGAATTTTCTGAAAGAGCACTCAGCTTAATTAAAAGTGGATACCCAAGTTATAGATGTACTTGAAACACCTTTATGTTTTTCTCTTCTTAGATCTTGTTTTTTCTGGAAAAGTTTTGTATCTCAGTCAACTGAATTACTTTTCTCCACTCTGTCTTGTCAATCTTTATGCATGCATGAAAGGCTCAAGGATGACTTCTGGTGGCCTTGGACTACTTGAGAAAACAGACAAGGTGCCACAGATTCAGTTTGGGGGAAATCTCTGTTTTCCTCATGGAACCCCAATAATTAGAGATGGATAAATCCCTCTCAAAATCTGTTTTTGCCTTCAAGCTATGCCTGTTTATTAGGCCCCAGAAACTACATGCTTTCATAGCCTTATTCTTAAAGGGCTCCACCCTGAGCTTCTGGATCTTCTTCTGTCTGTCTGTGTAGTCATATATGTGTTGTGTGATGTCTATAAAAAAGAGCTCTAATTGATTGGTTTATAAGCACTTAGATAAATGTGTTGTTGTTGTTGAGACAGGGTCTTACTCTGTCACCAGGCTGGAGTCCAGTAGTGCAATCTTGGCTCACTGCAACCTCTGCCTCCCAGGTTTAAGTGATTGCCCTGCCTCAGCCTCCCAAGTAGCTGGGATTATAGGCACACACCATCATGCCTGGCTAATTTTTTGCATTTTAGTAGAGACGGGAGTTCACCATATTGGCCAAGATGGTCTCAATCTCCTGACCTCGTGATCCACCCGCCTCAGCCTCCCAAAGTGCTGGGATTACGGGTGTGAGCCACCGCACCTGGCCGATCAAATATTTTTTGAAAGAATAGTAAAAACTGTAACTCCTCTTAGTTCATGTGACTTTAATCTTTAAAACTAAAACAGTCTTAGGGATTATTGGTAAAACACAAATATATTCAGGATGTAAATATGTGGTCTAAATTATGCAGGTCAGATACTAGGTTTGCTAAATGTTTTAAGATTGTACTGCTCCTTTGGCCTTTAAGAACTGTTCAACTTGCCTGCTTCACAATGGGTAAAGTCTGGGGACATATGGAAGTAACCACGCACCTAACTTATTCTGGAAGGAGTTAAACTTTATCTGCACCTAGCACATAATTAAAACAACTTATCAGGTTTTACATTAAAGTTAAAAATTGCTAAGAGGTAGGGCCAGGTGTGGTGGCTCACACCTGTAATCCTAAAACTTTGGGAAACTGAGGCAGATGGATCACGGGGTCAGGAGATTGAGACCATCCTGGCTAATGTGGTGAAACCCCATCTTTACTGAAAATACAAAAAATTAGCCTGGTGTGGTGGCACGTGCCTGTAGTCCCAGCTACTTGGGAGGCTGAGGCAGGATAATCGCTTGAATCTGGGAGGTGGAGGTTGCAGTGAACTGAGATTGTGCTACTGCACTCCAGCCTGGGTGACAGAGCAAGACTCCGTCTTAAAAAAAAAAATTGCTAAGAGTTACCATTATGACCTGTAATTGAGACTACTGAAATAGATTTACATGCAAGGTGTGTAAAAACAGCAAAATGTGTTTTTTATAAAAAATTATAAGAAGGCATGGCAATGTACATTTTGCCTAGGGATAAAGAATTTCTTAGTAGATAAAATACAGCTGAAGGTTTAAGCAAATTGGGGCAAAATTGCAAGAATTAATCTTGCAAAGGAAACTCTGTGTGAACATATTGACAAAATTCAAAAGGGTATTATATGATTTTCTGTAAATTGAGCATTGATATAAAAGCACAAGAAGTAATTCTCAATGCATGAATCTACTCTAGCAAAATTTGTAAAGGGTTATAAAAGGTTTGTGAAAATCTCACCTCATTGTCAAATTGGTTAAGATTGGATAGAACTGCCTATAAGGTTTCATTAAAAATTGTGGTTGACATTAATAGTACACCAATGTAAGGGTGAAATTTGGCTTTCTCTCTCTTGAACATGAAAGGACACAAAGATAGATGTGTACCCGCCCCCCACCCGCTACACCCTTGTTCTGCTCTCTAATCTTTGCACATACCAGAGATTTCGTAAGTTCTGTGAGTACCTGGTTTTCTGCACGTACCAGAGATTTTGTTTTGCACATACCAGAGATTTTGTAAGTTCTGAGGCGAGGTCACAAGACGTGTTTAAGTAAGATAAACTCTTGCTGCCATAAACCTGCTCTCCCGCCTCAAAGTTTGAACCAAAATATCAGAAATGGCAGGAACCAATCATAGTTAGCCAAATCGCCTTGTTCAAACACTAGCCAATCATATATCTGATTTGTATAATAACTCTATGCCCACTTTTCTTAGACTATATAACATTGTTCGGAGCTGAGTGGGGGAGCTCTCCTGCCCGTCTCGTTTCACGAGCGAGGGAGAGTTCCAGGTTCAAACCTGTAATAAAGATCCTTGCTGCTTAGCTTTGACTCTGGACTCTGGTGGTCTTCTTCGGGGAATAAACGGTCTGGGCATAACAAATGGGGGCTCGCCCGGGATTTCCCCCAAGCCCACCAGACCCCCAAGTCAACGGATCTTAATCTGTAGGTAAGCCGGCTTTGTCACTGTCTCTGTCTTTGTCTGTCTCCCTGAAATTTCGCGAAATCCGTAATCTGTAATCTGTATTGGTCTGTTCTGTAAGTGGCACGGTCTTGGCGGACGCGCTAGAAGACAGCCACTCGGGACTGGTGGGAGACGTTCCCCAGTGCCCATCTGGGGGCCTCCATCCTTGGTTGCCCCGTCTGACTCAGGTCGGAAGTCCGACACGCGCTCGCAAATGCTCATCGTTATTACTGTCTGTCCGTTATTGTTAAGTGTTAAGTGTAAGCCCAAAACGAAACATAAAACCTTTTCTTCCCCTTCCAGGACCGGACCTGTCGGATACTCCCCTCTGCTTCACACTCATTTTCGTCCCCCCCTTCTCTTTGTAGGAGCAGTCCAAAGATGGGCAACAACCAGAGCACGCCGCTCTCACTCCTTGTTACCAATTTTAAGGATGTGAAGGCTCGGGGGCGTAACTTAAGCATAGAACTAAAGAAGGGAAAGCTAGTTACTTTCTGCCGTTTGGAGTGGCCCTCTTTCGGTGTAGGGTGGCCCTCCGAAGGAACTTTCTGTCTCTCTATTATTACTAAGGTAAAAACTAAGATTTTCCTGCCAGGGCAGTCAGGACATCCTGATCAAATTCCTTATATTCTAGTGTGGCAGGATCTTGTGGAAAACCCACCACCCTGGATAACTCCATTCATCCCTGAGCCCTGCAAAGTCCTAGTAACGCGACCTACAAGACAAAAGACTCCCTCTGCTCCCTCGGCCCCTGTGCTGCCGGACAGCCAGGACCCCCTAACGTTAGAACCCACATTTCCCCCACCATATCCGCACCTTATCCCGCAGGACCCAGTCCCCCAGGGTGGTGCTTCCGTAGAGGGAAACCGAGAAGCGGAAGCAGCCGAGAGCGAAAAGTAACCTGGGGGGGCCGGCCGGCCGAACACGAGGCCGCGTACAGCGGGACCAAGCTTCCCGACTCCCTGACTCCACTGTAGCCCTGCCTCTCAGAGAAATAGGATCGCTCGATGATACCGGGCTCTCCCGTCTCATGTATTGGCCTTTTTCCACCAGTGATTTATACAATTGGAAGTCCCAAAATGCTCGGTTCTCAGATAATCCCAAAGATCTAACCTCGTTGTTAGACAGTGTCATGTTTACTCACCAGCCGACCTGGGATGACTGTCAACAGCTCCTCCGAATCCTGTTCACAATGGAGGAGCGGGAAAGAATCCAAGTTGAGGCCAGAAAACTGGTTCCAGGAGATGACGGCCAGCCAACTGCAAATCCTGACCTCATTAATGCGGCTTTCCCTTTGACCTGGCCCAGATGGGACTACAACACGGCAGAAGGTAGGGGACGACTGCTCATTTATCGCCAGACTCTAATGGCGGGTCTCCGGGCTGCAGCTCGCAAGCCCACCAATTTGGCTAAAGTATATTCTGTGTTACAAGGTAAGACAGAAAGCCCCGCTGTGTATTTAGAGAGATTAATGGAAGCCTTCAGACAGTTTACCCCTATGGACCCGGAAGCACCGGAAAATCAGGCAGCGGTAGTAATGTCCTTTGTAAACCAGGCAACACCAGATATTAAAAGAAAACTCCAGAAATTAGAAGGTTTAGAGGGAAAGCAGATTCAGGACCTCCTTCAGATGGCCCAGCGAGTTTATAATAATAGGGATACTCCAGAAGAAAAACAGTTCAAGGCAACCAAAGAAATGACCAAAGTCTTAGTAGCAGCTTTCCCCCAGGCAGGAAATGGCCAAAACAGAAAGCAGAAAAAGCAAGGCCCTAGGCAAGGATTAGAAAAAGATCAGTGTGCTTATTGCAAGGAACGTGGCCACTGGATTAAAGACTGCCCAAAGAAACGGAGACCAGCTAACCCTACCTCCGTACTCGTTACCCAGGACTCTGACTAGGGAGGACGGGGTTCGGACCCCCTCCCCGAACCCAGGGTAACTTTGCAAGTGGAGGGGTCCCCAGTTCGCTTCTTGGTCGATACTGGGGCGGAACGCTCAGTCCTAACCAAACCAATTGGAAAAATGTCTAAGAAAACATCCTGGGTGCACGGGGCCACAGGCATCAAAAAATACCCCTGGACAACCCAGAGGACTGTAGACTTAGGAACGGGAAAAGTCTCCCATTCCTTCCTAGTCATCCCAGAGAGCCCCTGCCCTCTACTAGGAAGGGACTTGCTGACAAAGATGGGGGCCCAAATCCACTGTGAGCCAGAAGGGCCCAAGATAACTGATTCCCAAAACAGGCCAATATCTATCCTGACTGTCACCTTAGAAGATGAGTACCGACTCCATCAAGAGCAAAAGCCCCCCGATCAGGGAATTGACTCTTGGCTCCAGCGTTTCCCTGAAGCATGGGCAGAAACTGGGGGCTTGGGGCTAGCTAAACATCGACCTGCCATATTTGTGGAAGTTAAGCCAGGGACGGACCCAGTTCGGGTTCGGCAATATCCTATGCCCCTGGAGGCAAGAGAAGGAATTACGCCCCATATCCGCCGACTCCTAGACCAGGGAATCCTACGGGCTTGCCACTCATCCTGGAATACTCCACTGTTACCTGTTCGTAAACCCAACAGTACGGACTACAGGCCAGTACAGGATTTAAGAGAAGTTAATAAAAGGGTCATGGACATACATCCCACTGTGCCCAATCCATACACCCTTCTGAGTGCCTTACATCCCAAAAAACAGTGGTATACCATTCTTGATCTAAAAGACGCTTTCTTCAGCCTTCCTCTGGCTCCCAAAAGTCAAGAACTCTTTGCATTTCAATGGACGGATCCTGAGAGGGGCATCAACGGTCAGCTAACATGGACCAGACTGCCACAAGGGTTCAAGAACTCGCCAACCTTGGCTGGGCGCGGTGGCTCAAGCCTGTAATCCCAGCACTTTGGGAGGCCGAGACGGGCGGATCACGAGGTCAGGAGATCGAGACCATCCTGGCTAACACAGTGAAACCCCGTCTCTACTAAAAATACAAAAACTTAGCCGGGCGAGGTGGCCGGCGCCTGTAGTCCCAGCTACTCGGGAGGCTGAGACAGGAGAATGGCGTGAACCCGGGAGGCGGAGCTTGCAGTGAGCTGAGATCTGGCCACTGCACTCCAGCCTGGGTGACAGAGCGAGACTCCGTCTCAAAAAAAAAAAAAAAAAAGAACTCGCCAACCCTGTTCGATGAAGCCCTTCATGAAGATCTGGGTGAGTACCGGCGGCAACACCCTGAAATAACTCTTTTGCAATATGTTGATGATCTCTTAATAGCGGCCAGGTCCCCGGAAACTTGTGTTCAAGGGACTGAGGACCTCCTGAAGACTCTGGGGGAGCTAGGCTACCGAGCCTCAGCAACAAAGGCTCAGATCTGCAAGTCGGAGGTAACTTATCTGGGGTACCTATTAAAAGGGGGGCAATTCTGGCTAACCAAAGCCCGAAAGGAAACAGTCCTATGCATCCCTAGACCCCAGTCAACACGGCAAGTGAGAGAATTCCTGGGGTCGGCAGGGTTCTGTAGGTTATGGATACCCGGATTTGCTGAGTTAGCCAAGCCCCTATACCAGGCAACAAAGGAACGGCAGCCCTTCAATTGGACGGAAGAGGCTGAGCTGGCCTTTCAGCAAATCAAAACTGCCTTGTTATCAGCCCCCGCGCTGGGGCTCCCTGATGTCTCCAAGCCCTTCCACTTATACGTGGATGAAAGTAAGGGTGTTGCAAAAGCCGTGTTAACACAGTACCTAGGCCCCTGGCAGAGGCCAGTTGCCTATTTGTCAAAAAAATTAGATTCAGTGGCTGCTGGCTGGCCACCCTGCCTCCAGATAATCGCGGCGACAGCCCTAATGGTCCGAGACGCTGATAAACTTATCATGGGGCAAGAGTTGCGCGTTATAACCCCGCATGCCATTGAAGGCGTCCTCCGGCAGCCGCGGGACCGATGGATGAGTAACGCCCGGCTCACCCACTATCAAGGACTGCTGTTAAACCCCCTCAGAATAACTTTTCTGCCCCCAACCTCTTTAAACCCTGCTTCACTGCTGCCAAATCCAGACTTGGACGCCGCGTCCCATGAGTGCACTGAGATACTGGCTCAGGTGCATGGGGTGCGGGAGGACCTGCAAGATCGTCCGCTCCCCGACACAGAACTCACCTGGCTCACTGATGGCAGCAGCTACGTCCACCAAGGCCAGCGGTATGCAGGAGCGGCTGTAACGTCAGAGACTGAGATACTTTTTCAGGATGGACAGAAGCGTTCCCAACTAAGAGAGAAACTGCTCAGGTTGTAGCAAAGAAAATTTTGGAAGAAATCCTCCCCAGGTATGGCTTTCCCGTCCAAATAGGGTCAGACAATGGACCAGCCTTTGTTGCTAAGGTAAGTCAGGATTTGGCTTCCATTCTGGGGGCAAATTGGAAATTACATTGTGCTTATAGGCCCCAAAGCTCAGGACAGGTAGAAAGGATGAATCGGACTCTGAAGGAGACCTTAACTAAATTGACCATGGAGACTGGCGCTAATTAGGTAGTACTTCTCCCCTACGCTCTGTTCCGGGCCCGAAATACCCCTTACAGACTAGGCCTCACACCATATGAAATCATGTATGGCAGACCCCCACCCCTGGTCCCCAGTCTAAAAGATGACTTACTCAAACCTGAAACTGAAAATGTCTCTGAGCTCCTGTTCTCCTTACAAGCCTTACAGAAAATTCACCAGGAAATTTGGCCCAGACTACGAGAACTGTACGAGGCAGGACCTCCGCCAACGCCTCATCCGTTCCAGCCGGGAGACTGGGTCCTAGTCAAGCGCCACTGGCAAGAAACTCTTCAACCCAGGTAGAAAGGACCACTGCAAGTACTCCTGACTACTCCCACCGCTCTCAAAGTAGAAGGCATCGCTTCGTGGATCCATTACACACACGTCAAACCAGTGGACCCAACATCCGACCTTCTCGAGCCGTCTGGAGCACCGGTTACATGGACTGTAGACAAAGCTAAGAACAATCCCTTAAAGCTAACCCTGCGCCGTCATCCCATAGCCGTAACCATGTCTAGCTTACCTATGCTTTTATGCCTTATGCATCTGACTCTCCTCACTGCTGCGCCGTCTAATCCCTATGTCTGGAGGTTCTGGCTCTATGAGAACAAAACTCACCCCGGGGAAACCCCCCAAGCGGGTAAACTGCTAGCTAGCGCAGACTGCCCCCCCTCAGGGTGTAATACTATAGTTTACCTCAATTTCACTAGGTTCCAGATTGCCCAACCAGCAATACCCATGATCTGTTTTGAATATGATCAAACTGAATATAATTGTAAAAATTATTGGTGGCACCAGAGTGCAGGTTGCCCATATAGCTACTGTAAGATGCACTCTGTCCGATACTGGAGAGAACGACAAGGGTGGTATTTTTACAAAACTGAGTCTCCCGTCACTTACACTTGGATAATTAGAGACCCATGGGACTCTCGGTGGACAACCCCACAACATGGGGGAGTATATTACTCATCAACTAGTACCTGGCCCAGTAGCCATTTATATCTGTGGAGAAGTCTAGTCCAGATTCAACCCTTAATCCACACACAAATCCACAGGCAAGAAACCAAGTTATCACAAGACTTGCAGCCCTTCTCCTGGCTAACTCTATTACGGGAAGGGCTAGCATTTGCCAACCTCACTGGTTTAGGCGACCTGTCATCTTGCTTTATGTGTGCAACCCTAGGAAGACCACCATTAACGGCTGTTCCTCTATCCTCCCCTCCCACAAACTATACAGGTTTTAACTCATCGATAGTCACGATACCCGATGTGGCCCTGTACCGTGACCCATACCAAAAGAAATACCCCTATTGTTATTCGGCATTTAGCAACAGCCTCTGTAACCAATCGGCTACATACCCTAATAGTCCCATATATGCTCCCCCTGGTGTGTTCTTCTGGTGTAATATGACTCTGTTAAAAACTCTGTCCAAAAGCATCTCTGACGGACAGTTGTGTATCCCTGTTACCCTAGTTCCCCGACTGACACTGCTAACCCCGGCAAAGTTCATAGGCTGGGCAGGGACCGCCCCAACTAAAACTGCGCGACATAGACGAGCAGTTTTTTTTTTTTTTTTTTTTTTTTTTTTTTTTGACGCGGAGTCTTGCTCTGTGCCCCAGGCTGGAGTGCAGTGGCGCGATCTCGGCTCACTGCAAGCTCCGCTCCCCCGGGTTCACGCCATTCTCCTGCCTCAGCCTCCCGAGTAGCTGGGACTACAGGCGCCCGCCACCTCGCCCGGCTAATTTTCTTGTATTTTTAGTAGAGACGGGGTTTCACCGTGTTAGCCAGGATGGTCTCGATCTCCTGACCTCATGATCCGCCCGTCTCGGCCTCCCAAAGTGCTGGGATTACAGGCTTGAGCCACCGTGCCCGGCCTGACGAGCAGTTTTTCTACCACTAATTGCCGGAATATCCTTAACCACCTCTGTCGTCGCAGCAGGGTTAGCAGGAGGGGCCCTACAACACTCCATGATAGAAAACGACAAGCTGTTACAACAATTCTCTGTTGCTATGGAAGACTCCGCCTATTCCCTAGCCTCCCTTCAGCGGCAGCTCACCTCCCTAGCACAGGTCACCCTTCAAAACCGCAGAGCCTTAGACTTACTCACGGCTGAGAAAGGAGGTACCTGTATGTTCCTCAAAGAAGAATGCTGTTTCTATATAAATGAGTCAGGGTTAGTTGAGGAAAGAGTCCAACGCCTACACGAACTAAGCTTAGAAATGAAAAAGCAACAATTCACTACAGCTGCTAACAATTGGTGGAGCTCTTCAATGTTTTCCCTTCTGGCACCCCTTTTAGGCCCCCTAATGTCTTTACTACTTCTATTCACTATAGGCCCCTGTGTGGTAAATAAAATTTTACAATTTGTCAGAGAAAGGTTTGACACCATCCAGCTAATGGTCCTCCGTAGCCATCACCAGCCTCTCCTGCACCCAGAAAGTGAGGCTATATTATAAGACTCTGGAAATCCAAGATTGGACATCCAGTTACTTATGAGAAGGGGGAAATGAAAGGACACAAAGATAGATGTGTACCCGCCCCCCACCCGCTACACCCTTGTTCTGCTCTCTAATCTTTGCACATACCAGAGATTTCGTAAGTTCTGTGAGTACCTGGTTTTCTGCACGTACCAGAGATTTTGTTTTGCACATACCAGAGATTTTGTAAGTTCTGAGGCGAGGTCACAAGACGTGTTTAAGTAAGATAAACTCTTGCTGCCATAAACCTGCTCTCCCGCCTCAAAGTTTGAACCAAAATATCAGAAATGGCAGGAACCAATCATAGTTAGCCAAATCGCCTTGTTCAAACACTAGCCAATCATATATCTGATTTGTATAATAACTCTATGCCCACTTTTCTTAAACTATATAACATTGTTCGGAGCTGAGTGGGGGAGCTCTCCTGCCCGTCTCGTTTCACGAGCGAGGGAGAGTTCCAGGTTCGAACCTGTAATAAAGATCCTTGCTGCTTAGCTTTGACTCTGGACTCTGGTGGTCTTCTTCGGGGAATAAACGGTCTGGGCATAACAAACACAATTTTCATGTAATAGTAACAGCTAATGAAAGGTTTTTGCTTTTTCAAATTTTTGAGTCATCATTTTGGCAAAATAAATAACATAGTAATCTGGAATTCTATTACATAACATCAAATATTTTAAGCCTGTTAACATATTTAACAGACTTCCACAAATCAATTGTCTTTCCTGACACCTAGCTTTTGGATGCTACAGAGGGCCCCCGGGGGCATCTAGAAAAGAGGTAAGCAGGATTATTTGACATGTTTAGTTACATGGGATTGCCAAAATGATGTCTAATCTTCTTCAGGTTATATTTCAGCAAATACTGTTAATATGCGTTCCAAAATTGCACAGGATTTTGAAAATTCTAATGTCAAAGTATATGCTATCAACCACAATTAAGGTTGTTATGTTAAGTTATTGTAAACCACAGAGATAACCAAATTTTTTGGTCAATCATGTTTTTGACTAACCACTCTGGACATTTTGTAATTTACAGACAATTGTTATCTTGTTTTAATCCTCTTCAAAATATGATTCATAATCAGATGTAGGACTTTAACATGTATTCTTAAATGCAGGTTTCTGATAACTGAAAAACATACAGGACTCATGAAAAGCTAAAATGTTTATAAATATCAAGCAGAACAACAGTTAACAGAATAGGCTGAACTAATAGAAAAACTGAAATAATATTTTTGACTTTCTCTTGGAACATTGCTGATCCTTGTTTTGTTTTTCAGAGTCAAGGAAACCTCTTTTGAGCTAGCTACAGCCTTTAACAATAGAGTAAGGTTTACTTCTGTGAACAAAATTTGGAACATGTTTGTTTCTCTCTGCCTTATTTGTTCTTTAAGGACCACTGCAACATGGTCTTGGGAATTATACTTCAAGAAGCCTATAAGGTTAAAGGATGTTTATACTCACAGTGATATAGGAATAGCACTGGGTGGTTGCAGGATGATGGAAAAGTTCAAACAATAAATAAAAACAAGAACTAGGCAAATAAACCACAGGATAACAGAAAACCCAAAATAAGAGAGAGAATGGCCAAAATCCCAGTGGGGATGACACGTCCATGACTCTTCTGGGCAAAATCAAATAAGAGAGAAAGGGGGCAGTAACCAGGTGCATCCGTGAATTTCCCTCCTTTTCCAGAATACGTAATAATTATTCCACTCTCTAATTAAAGAAACACTCAAAAAATAGGAATGCTGTGTGGTCACAGGAGAAGGGGGAAAACATCATGCTATTAAAACTAGCTACCCAAACAAGGGGACTGGGCTGATGAGACCTTAACAAACTGGACGGGCGCTAGGCTGCCCCATGATGCTAGATTTGACCCATTTCCTACCCCATACCTAATTATACACTTATCGTCGCATTAAATCACACATCCACCAGTGCCAGGCCAAGCCAAGCACGCCCACATTTAGTATAAAGATGGTTGGAACCCCAATTCTAAGAAATTTCCATCTTTTCCTAGAAAAACCTCATGATTATTCCACCCCCTAATTAGAAGAGCCCATAAAATTAGAAACCCAAACTCCATTGTGCATGACCCGCTCTCCCTCCTTCGTCCGCACTTCCCTCCTCTCTTGGGAAAAGTACACTCTTCTCAGAAATGTGTACTTTTCCTTCTCAATAAAAGCTTTTCGCCGTTAGCTTCATTTTGACTTGTCCCCGAATTCTTTCTCGCAATGGTGTCAAGAAGCTGGGCTCCGGAAGTGGGGGGGTCTCACGGCCCCTGGAGACCTTCCCGAGCCCTGGGCAACACCAGTCCTCCCAGAGGACGCAGACGTCCCACAGAGGGAACCCCATGAGCACGTCCCGGGAGTGGCTCCACACAGGAACGGGGATCCAGATCGACGCCAGTCCCAGGGACAGTGCCTGGGGTCAGGGTGGAGGATGACGCAGTAACCAGGCGTAAGATTTTACTGGTACATGGGAATGTCACTGGGTCACTCAGAGGAGGCAAGCAGGGAACCTCGAGGCAGGGCCCCCTTTATCAAACTCGCTCACCTGGGTGCCTGGGCGAGTGCTCACAGCCTGCTTGTAGGGACGTTGAGGCATCCGAACAATAGGAAGTTTTAAAAATGTACAATCCAGTGTGTACACTTGCTTCACTAAGATCATCTGAGATATACACAATCATGGTGTGCATCATAAAAATGGAAAAAGAGCCAAGCCTGGCCCGTCACCGGACAAGACTACATTACCCAGAAGGTAGTGGGGCGACGCGTGCGCCGGACCAACGTCGGCACAGGAACAGGCGTGACAGGCGGCCGCGACACAGGGGCGGGACTTCTGGCCTCGCTGGCTTGGACGTTTGCGGGGTGGTGCGTTGGTCCTCACTCTCGGAACTGTGCTGGGAAGGATGGTGGGGAGACTGGGGCTCACCCGCACCGTTGTAGGACCCTGGGTAGGGTGTTGAGTCCGTGGGAGCTGCCCCACGCGGCCTCGTCCTGCCAACGGTCGGATGGCAGAGGCGAAGGACGCAGCGCAGGTGAGCAGATGGGCTCGGCTCCCGCGGCCAGCCGGCCTCAGCGTGCCGGGCCCGACGAGCGGGAGCACGGCGTTTCGGGGTCCTCCGCAGTGCAGTCCCTGCCGTTGCTTCTCAGAGGCCTAGAACGGGGTCGAGCGGCCCCGAGTCCGGAATGCAGCCCCGGGGTGGCGTGGGGAGCGTCCCCGTTTCTGGGGTGCGGCGTTGGGGTGTGCAATAGGGCTTTTAGGGACCCGGAACACCTCACAGGTAAGAGGAGCGACCGCGGTCCTCCTTGTGACTTCCAGCCGTGTCCTTTCCCGGGCCTGCGACCTTGAACAAGTCCCGTTACTGTCCTCGTCCTTCATTTTTGCACGCGGAAAGTAGATTTACTCTTTTCCCCCCTGGGTTGAGGAAGCTTGAACGGCTCCCTGGGTGATGTGTGTGTGTCCGTTGCAGTGCACAGCACGGTCCGGGGACGTCGCTCAGGATGTTGTTTCCGGAGATGCTCCCTGGGCCTGTGCTAGGTTTGGAGACTCAACCCCAGCAGGAGTCTGACCCTCTGGCCTCCTTGGCCTCCTGTCTCTACAAAACGAAGGGCAGCGGCTGAAGGAGGTGGGAGGAGCGTTTTTGCAGTTGCTGCTATGCCAGGGCAGAAAAGGTGGTAGGGCAGGCTGCGGAATTTGTCTTTCAGTTTGGGGCAAGTGACGCTGGGTTGCAACTAACTATATTTTCCTGTTTAAGACATTTAGTTACAGGTGAAAAACGAGTCCATTAAAATGTTCAGAGGTGATGGTATGTAGGATGTGGTGTCCCTTTGGAGATAACACATGAGGCCCAGGGTTACTCTCTAGCAGTCACCCTGATGACTTTCATGATAGCCCAGATTACTGTCAGCTCCTGTCGTAGTTGTTGATTTCTCATCCACATCTCCCTCCCTCGCTTTATTTCCGACTCCCTCTGGTGTCCACTGCTTAAAGAGGCCTCGTCTGTTGCACTGTTTAAAGCTGACCAATCTCTTTGGTCTCCTTGCTCTGTTTTCTTGTCATCGGAATCTTTAAGGCCATCTGACATTGCCTTACTCATTTATTTAGTTGCCTGTTTACGATCTTTTTCCCACCCTGGAATGTGAGTGCCTATTGCTTCCTGCTCCCAAGACTCAGAACAGCCAGGCTTAAGTACATACATTGTACTTAATAAATGGTTGTTGATTGAATAGGCCTCTCTTTCAGGGACTCCCATCACATTTCCAATAAATCCGCCCCCTCCCGCCAGCATGGTCCGCAAGGCTCTGCTTGGTCTGCCCTTTTGACCATATCTTCCTTCTCCTCTTCCATTCTCCCCTTTCTCACTGCATTCATCCAGGGAGTCCTGAGCTTGCCAAGTTCTTTCCCATTTTTCAGCCTTTGCCCTTGCACTTCCCTTTGGCTAGGACATTGTTCTCAGGTCTCTGCAGGGCTGCCCCTCCACACCCATCCTGGCAGTGCTGGCTCTAGCACCCCTCACTCCCACCTGCCTGCCCTCTGGCAGCTTGGTGAGGTGTTTTAGTGGTGCTCAAATGCTGCTTTTGCTTTTTAAACATGAAGCTGTGTGTGACTTCTAAAGCTCCCTGAGCCTTTGGTTGCTGGCTGTGAAATGGAAGTGATAACGACATTTACCTCTGGGCCTGTCAGGGATTAATAAAGTTCCCAAACACATCAGGCACTTACATGTGCTAGGCACACCACTGATTGCCTAAGTAAACATTTTCTGTTTAGTTCTTAGAGCTGCCTGCTGAGGTGGGAATAATTATTGTGTTGATTCGGAAATCGATCCTTAGGGAGATCATGTGACATCATCATGGTCACATAGCTGGCAAGTGTCAGATTTATTTGCTTTACCACAGCTAAGGAAGGTTTAGCTTGACAGGGACACAGTGAGGACCAGAGGACTTAGTGAAGGGGGTCTGCACCTCCACACCTGTGGGTATTTCTCACAAGGTGGAGACGAGAGACTGAGAAAAGAAATAAGACACAAAGTATAGAGGAAGAAAAGTGGGCCCAGGGGACCGGCGCTCAGCATACGGAGGACCCACACTGGCACCAGTCTCTGAGTTCCCTCAGTATTTATTGATCACTGTCTCTATCATCTCGGTGAGGGGGATGTGGCGGGACTATAGGGTAATGGTGGGGAGAGGGCCAGCAGGAAAACATGTGAGTAAAGGACTCTGTGTTATAAATAAGTTTAAGGAAAGGTGCTGTGTCTGGATGTGCACATAGGCCAGATTTACGTTTGACTTTACACAAACATCTCAATGTAGTAAAGAGCAGTATTGCCGCCAGCATGTCTCACCTCCAGCCATAAGGCGGTCTTCTATCTCAGTAAATAGAATGTACTATCAGGTTTTACACTGAGAGACATTCCATTCCCAGAGACAGGCAGGAGACAGATGCCTTCCTCTTATCTCATCTGCAAAGAGGCCTTCCTCTTTCATTCCTCCTCCTCAGCACAGACCCTTTATGAGTGTCGGGTTCGGGGACAGTCAGGTCTTTCCCTTCTTGTGAGGCCATATCTCAGGCTGTCTCAGTGAGGGGAGACCTTGGACAATACCCAGGCTTTCTTGGGCAGAGGTCCCTGCAGCCTTCTGCAGTGCATTGTGTTCCTGGGTACTTGAGACTGGAGAATGGTGACGACTTTTACCAAGCATACTGCCTGCAAACACATTTTTAACAAAGCACATCCTGCACAGCCCTAAATCCATTAAACCTTGAATCAATACAGCACATGTTTCTGCAAGCACAGGGTTGGGGCTAGGGTTACAGATTAACAGCATCTCAAGGCAGAATAATTTTTCTTAGTACAGATCAAAATAGAATTTCATATGTCTTCCTTTTTCTGCATAGACACAGCAACAGTCTGATCTATCTTTCTTTCCGCCACACTTAGCTGCTGCTGTTGCTCTTACCATGGCTGGATTAGTATCAGTCATTTTCCTCCATTCTTTTAATATGCCAGAGCACTTACTCTCTGCTTCCCATAGTCCTCATGGGATTGCCATTGTTTGTGTCATCTTCAACAGCTTCCCATAGAAGGCATTTCTCTCAGGCACAATTGTGTTATGTCAAAAGGCAGTATCTGCCTCCCCTTTGAGTCCTGCACGGAAGTCAGCTCTAAGGAGACCTAGTTGATTCAGACCTGGATCTCTCTGCACATTGACTAGAGACTGAGTGACAGGTTCTGATCTTATCCGACAACACAAGGCCAATAGCATTACTTCTGTTGAACTTTCCAGATGTTGGTGACCTTCAAGGATGTGGCTGTGACCTTTACGCAGGAGGAGTGGAGACAGCTGGACCTGACCCAGAGGACCCTGTACCGAGAGGTGATGCTGGAGACCTGTGGGCTCCTGGTTTCACTAGGTAATGGCTCACCTCTCATCCCTGAGGAGGACCCTAATCTTCTTCTTGATTCTTGGTCAGGCAAAAAGGTCACTGGAACTGCCCACCTTTCTCTTCACAGACCCTGCAATTTTCTGGTCCCACCTCTTCCTGACTAGTCTCCCTTTGTCTGCATCAGAGATTGTTGGGGTAGAAAAAGTCCTTTTAACACAAACCCTCACTCCAGTGCTCGGCCCATTCTGAGGTCCTTAATCCAGATTGCATAAGAAGGAAACTGGTTGGCCATCCTGGTGGGGTCAGCTGTGGCCACAGCCCTGTTAAGCAGAGGCCATGGGGGTTGGGCTGTTCTTAGAGAAGGAGGTGAGTCAGGCAGCCCCCCAGAAGACATTTGTCCTCAGTGCCCCTCGGATATCTTCCTAAGAAGTATAATCTGTAAAAAGGCATGTGGGTGCCTGCATGGCCATCAGTTGTTTTCTGATGCTGGATACCCATGCTGTGTTGATCCAGAAGGTGTTTTTAGAGGGTACACAGGAATGTCCTCAAATGGCATGGGTTGATACCCTGATGAAGCCATTCCTTTTACTTTCTTTGTCCAGCATGCTAATTGTTGTCATAAAAGTCTCAGATTGGCTGGGTGCATTGGCTCACGCCTATAATCCCAGCACTTTGGGAGGCCGAGGCAGGTGGATCACGAGGTCAGGAGTTCGATACCAATCTGGCCAAGATGGTAAAACCCCGTCTCTACTAAAAATACAAAAATTAGCCGGGCACGGTGGTACGCGCCTGTAATACCAGCTGCTCTGGAGTTTGAGGCAGGAGAATTGCTTGAACCCAGGAGGCAGAGGTTGCAGAGAGCCGACATCACACCATTGCACCCCAGCCTGGGTGACTGAGCAAGACTCCATCTCAAAAAAAAAAATAAAATAAAAAAATAAAGTCTCAGATCAGCGCTCAGTCTTTCATTTTCCTTTCACTGCCCCAGTGCAGTTCATTTCTTTTTTTAACAGAGGGGACAGCCTCCAACTCAGCCCTGAGAAAGGTACATGGGCTTGCTGGGACTTAGTGGCATTGTTTTGATTTTGTTGTGATTGCAGACTTCTATTTGTAGGAAGTGAAATTGACTTTCTCATTTACCACAGCAAAACAAGGATCCCTTTTAGAATACAATATTTAACAAAAATGGGTCAGGATAAAGAAGTTATTAGAAGTGATGGCACACTCCAAGTTCATTTGGGAAGGTAGATATCAATCCATAGATGACAGCTGAAATAAGTTCTAGAAAGAAAAATGAGGAGAATTTAGGAATAAATAAGCAGAACATCATAACCTATTGTGGGTGTTCCAAAGAGGGCATCTCAGGAAGTGACAGTGGAGCTGAGACCTGAAAGTTGAGTAGGAGTTAGCTGGATGGAAGGAGGTAGAGGAGGGGAATGGTGTTCCAGGTGGAGGAACCAGTGTGTGAAAAGTGACAGGGAGCTCAGCTCATGTCACTTTGGCTCATGGAGAGCCAAAGGATCATCTGATTCACTTTTCCCACAGCCCTGTCCCAGAACTCAAAGCCAGGCACATAGCACACATTGGTGGACCTTACTGTGACATGTCTGAAGGAATCCTGGGCTATGGTTCAGAATCTCCCAGTTGGGTATTTCTGTGGGTCCTTGTACCTCAATCATTGGTTTTCCATACAGAATCCTGTCTTTTACTCACCACATCTAGTGGAAAGCATTTGGCTGCATATAACAGAAAACCAGATCAAACTGGCTTCACCTGGAAGGAAATTCACCAACTCGCCTGATGAGAAGCCCGAGGTGTGGTTGGCTCCAGGCTTGTTCAGTGCCGCAGCCCCGTGATGCCATCAAGGATGTCAGAGTTCTTTGTTCCTTCTTCTTGGTTCAGGCTTCTGTATTGTCCTCAGGCTGGCTCCTCACAGGGATGCTGGATGCTGCAGCCTTGACTGGGGCAGCCGGCCCCCATGGTCAGCCCCTCCACCCACCTTGGAATAAATGCTTTCTTTTCACAATGAGAATCCAGCTTTGGTCACCTGCCTAATGAAGACTCTTGCATTTACCAATTTATTTCAACCAGTGGTTTTTCTTTTCCTTTTTTTTTTTTTTTTTTTTTTTTTTTTTGAGATGGAGTCTTGCTCTGTCATTCAGGCTGGAGTGCAGTGGTATAATCTCAGCTCATTGCAGCCTCTGCCTCCTAGGCTCAAACAATCCTCCTAACCTCATCCCCTTGAGTAGCTAGGACCATAGGTACACACCACCATACCTGGCTAATGTTTTATATTTTTGGTAGAGATGGGGTTTCACCATGTTGGCCAGGCTGGTTTCAAACTCCTGGTCTCAAGTGATCCTCCTGCCTTGGCCTCCTAAAGTGCTGGGATTACAGCATGAGCCACCATGTCCAGCCTCAGCCAGTGGTTTTCAGCTCCATCTGGGTCCCAGAATTTTGGGGGGCACATTTTGAAAGTACTGATGCCCAGGTCTCACATGAAGAAATTGTGTTTCATTTGGTTTGAGGTTGGAATCAGGCATCCCCAAGTGGTTCTGAAAGCATGAGGTGTTTGAGAAGCAATGATTTAGATTCGTTAGAAAATGCCTTCTTAGGCCAGGTGCAGTGGCACTTTGGGAGGCTGAGGCAGGAGGATCACTTGAGGCCAGGCACTCGAGACCAGCCTGACCAACATTGTGAAACCCAGTCTCTATTAAAAATACAAAAATTAGCCAGGTGTGGTTTTGCATGCCTGTAATCCCTGCTACTCGGGTTGGCTGAGGCACGAGAATCCCCTGAACCTGGAAGGCAGAGGTTGCAGTGCGCCGAGCACTGCACTCCAGCCTAGGCAATAGAATGAGACTCTGTTTCAAAAAAAGAAAGAAAGAAAATGCCTTCTGGAGGAAGCGACTCACCTTTGCAGTTTCCCATGGCTGTCAAAGTGTTGTGTGCCTGAACAATGTTGGCTTCCATAGACGGAGATCATGGGCAGTGGGTGTTGTGTAGACAGATAGCACTACCCTCCGTGGCAGTTGTAGCCCAACAATGGGATTTGTACCTGTCTTTATCTCCTTGGCTGCTATAATAAAATGTCATGGATTGAGTGGTTTAAGCAGCCAGAGTTTATTTTCTTATGCTTCTGGAGGCTGGGAAGTCCAAGATCAAGGTGTCGGCAAGTTTGATTCCTAATGAGACTTCTCTTCCTGACTTGCAGATGGCTGCCTTGCTGTGTTCTTACATGGTGGAGGGACACAGGATAGATCTCTCTCCCTCTCCTCCTGTTTTTATAAGGCCATAATCCTGTCAGATTAAGGCTCCACCCTTATAGCCTCATTTAATCTTAATTACCTTCTAAAGATCCTGTCTCCATATTCAGTCACGTTGGGTGTTAGGGCTTCAACGTACGACTTTTATGGGGAACACAGTTCACTCACTTGATTTTCAGGTCTCACATCAGCATTTTGCTTACTTTGGTAGCAGCTTCATTCATGTCTGGCCCCTGTCTTGAAGTCCTAGGCAGGATGGAGAGACTTTCATTTTCTCATTAGATTACCTCTATTCTATTTCTTTTGCTATCAACAGGGCATCGGGTTCCCAAACCAGAGTTGGTCCACCTGCTAGAGCATGGGCAGGAGCTATGGACAGTGAAGAGAGGCCTCTCACACCCCACCTGTGCAGGTAAGCAGCCACCAGCTGGTCAGGTGGAGTCATGGCAGTCTTCAGAATGTGAGGGCACCACCACCTCTGAATTTCTGTGTGAAACTGCTCCTTGTGGCCTCCTGGGGGCCTGGTTGTTTCTGACTCACTTTGGGGTATAGTGTCCATCATCAGGTGAGCACTGAGCCACACAATTATTCAGAGACACAGTTACCTTCTGCTGTGAACAGGAATCTTTATGGTTGCTCTCGCTCAATCGAGCTGGTAGAAGGCGAACAAGAAGGGGAGAAGTCATACCCCGTTGTACACATATTTTGCAACCACATAATCTTGACAAGAACTAGGCGTTTGGCCACCTGGATGCTCAGGACTGACAAATGTGACTTGGCTGTGTGCCCATGGAAAAGAATTAATGGATTTGGTTTACATCACCTCAGGCTCCTCTACTCAAAAAAAATCAGAGTGATATAATTTCTGTGTCACTGAGTTGTTAGAGGATGTAGAGATAACGCATGACACTGCTTAGTTCTTGGTCCAAAGGATCAACAAATGTCAGCTAGTTGGTATTATGCATGAACAGTTTTAATCATCATAAATGTAGTGTCACACATTTCTTTCTGGACTCAGAGAAAGGGGATTTTCCTCCCCTTGATATTACTGTCGGCATTATGCCCTGAATCCCACTCTTTTCCACCTTCTCCATCCACTCATGCATCCTCCAGTTAGACCATCAGAGACTCAGAAGCAGCCCTTTGCCCCATGTCTTCCTGCCCCTCTTGTCTTGAAAAACACCAATGTGACATTTGGACTTCCCTGCCCTACATATGTGCTGATGAGTGTAGCTGGAGTCATCTGCCTTGTGGATTTGTATCACCACTGAGTCATGGGCTCTCCCCTTGGGCTTCTTGGCCAGCCCCATCTGCAACCCTGTGTTCCAAATACCCCCCTTCCCTTTCCTCAATCCCACATCTCCACTTCAGTGTCTCAGAGGCACCTTTAGCTCCTGATGCCTAAAAAGACACTCAGTTCAGAGAATGTCTTACTATCCAAGCAGGTTAGAAGGCTGGAAACATGCCACATAGCTCCTGGACTCCACCTAACTTCATCAAACCCAGCATCCATTCATCCCTAGTCCTGCTCATTTTAAATGATCCATATCTCCTGAGTCCATCACCTCCACTGCTTTTCTTGGCTCCTTCACCAGCACCCTAGTCCAGGCTCTCGTCATCTTTTGCCTGAGCCTTACCAGAGGCTCCGAACACGTCTCCCCGCATCTGCCCCATTCCTCTGGGCAGCTCTTGTCCCTGCACCAGCTCCTGCAGCCACTCAGATGTGTTTCAGATTTTCAGCACTTCCCCAGCAGCTGATGTTTCAGTATATAATTAATTTCATGTTAAAAATAGGATGTGTGTTTAATGTTCTTAAAGATTCATCTGCGCAGTCTCATACCTGGCTTCTCTTGTCCTCTGTGGAGGAGATCTTACCTCTAGTCACGGTCAGTGTCTTTGCCAGTGGCTGCATCACACCTGTTGTGTTCTCAGGGAACTTGCTTTTTAAAAAAATCTCTGCTTTGTCTGTGCCTTCAATTTCTCTATATTCAACATAGAAAGTGTGCTCAATACAAAACCAGAAAGTGAATATAAGTTTAAACAAAAAAAACAAAGTGTAGTCAAATTGCTTACACTTGGGGGAAACAGACAAAATGCTTTTTCACTTACAATACCCTGTAACTTGTGTTGGCCCCACTTGTAAAGCCGAGCTTCTTGGAGTTGTCTCATGTTTGGAAGAGATGTTTACACTTGACTTTAATATTTTTCTGTTTAAAATTTCTCAAACTAAAAAAAAAAAATCTTACGTACACAATAATAAGTACAAATTTGAAGGGCTCAGCTTAAATTTTTACATTTCTACAAATTGAATTCTTCATCTAGGTCAAAATTTACAATATTTCCAGCGCCTTGGCAGTTTCTGTCACCCTGTCTTTGTCAGTAGCTCCTCCTGCAGTGGGAGCCACCGTTTAGACTCTCTCCCTAGGGATTAGTTTTTAATGTTGTGAATGGGCATAATTGGAGCCCCAAAGCATTTTCTCTTTTGCGTATTTCTTCTTTTCACCATCATTGTGTCCATGAGCTGGGTTTATCCTGTATGCTGTGTACGATAACATTGTGTGAAAACATCAGGATCTATTTCTTCACTCTCCTATTGGTTGGCATGGGTATTTTTTACATTATTTGGAGATTATGAAGAATGCTGCTATGAATACTATTTTCCATAATATTTAGTGGATATGAACACTCATTTCTGTTGCATATACACCCAGGAGACGACTGGTGGAGTCAAGAGACAGATCTGTGTTTAGATTTAAGTCAAACCCCCAAATATTTTTCCACAGTAGCCGCACCATTTCCCATCCCCACTAGCCAGATATGAGACTGCTGCTGCACTCGGGTCTTCTAAGCATGTGATGTTCGCTACTTTATGAAGCACAGCTGCCACGTTCTTCAGATCACAGCAGTGAAGTTGTTCTTGCTCGTGTCACTTCCTTTACCCAAATTGCCCAGTGTAGCAATGAGAATAATAATAAGGGTAATGTCCCACAATTTTTTTTTTTTTTTTTTGAGACGGAGTCTCGCTCTGTCGCCCAGGCTAGAGTGCAGTGATGCGATCTTGGCTCACTGCAAGCTCCACCTCCCGGGTTCACGCCATTCTCCTGCCTCAGCCTCCCAAGTAGCTGGGACTACAGGCACCCGCCACCACGCCTGGCTAATTTTTTGTATTTTTAGTAGAGATGGGGTTTCACCATGTTAGCCAGAATGGTCTCGATCTCCTGACCTCGTGCTGACCTCGTGATCTGCCTGCCTCGGCCTCCCAAAGTGCTGGAATTATAGGCATGAGCCATCGCGCCCGGCCAATGTCCCACAATTTAATGAACACTTGTGCTGCATCAAGAACTGTGCATTTTCTCATTTAACTTCATGACTCTTAGTTGAGGAATTTGAGACCTGGTGGAGAAAGTCATCCTCCAGTATCAACCCACTTGACAGACGCAGGATTTGAACTGAGTCATTCTGTCTCCGGTACCCTCTTGTCCGCCATGCACTGTGCCTCCTGACACAGCAGAAACTTGTCAGATCTTATCATTGCTAGGCCTTTTGTACCATTTGTTCCTGTGTGTCCTTCTATCCCTTTTGTGCTGGATCTTCATTCTCTTCCTCCAACTCTAATCACCCTTTTATATTGGTTTCACCAGGCATCTGGTGCCCAAAGGGTGAATCAACCCATTTTTACTTCCTCATCTTCAACCCATTTCCCACTTCCTCTCTCTCGCAATGATTCTGGCTTCTCTTGTAGGACTCAGCTTATGGGACACCTCCTCTAGAAAGCCTTCCATGATCTCTTTTTCTTTCCAATCTTGTTAAGTGCCACTTCCTTAAACTCTCATAGCACCAAAAGGCTTCAGTTCTTTTTCTTTTTCGAGACAGAGTTTCACTCTTGTTGCCCAGACTGGAATGCAGTGGTGCAATCTCAGCCTCCTGGGTTCAAGCGATTCTCCTGTCTCAGCCTCACAAGTAGCTGGGATTACAGTCACGCACCACCATGCCCAGCTAATTTTTAATTTATGTGGGTACATAGGTGTACACATATTTGGGGCACATAAGATATTTTTATTTAGGCATACAATGCATAATAATCACATCAAGGTAAAGGAAGTATCTGTCACCTCAAGCATTTATCCCTTCTCTGTGTTACAAACAATCCAGTTATACCCTTAGTTATTTTAAAGTATGCAATAAATTATTGTTGACTATAGCCACCCTGTTGTGCTATCAAATACCAGGTCTTACTCATTCTTTCCTAACTTTATTTTGGTACCCATTAACCATCCTCACTTCCTCCCTACTCCACCCTACTGCCCTTCCCAGTTTCTGGTAACCATCTTTCTACTCTCTCTCTCCATGATTTCAATTGTTTTGATTTTTAGTTCCGTCCATGTTGTCGCAAATGATAGGATCTCCTTTTTTATGGCCAAATAGTACCCCATTGTATATACACACCACATTTTCTTTGTCCATTCATTGTTGATGGACCCTTAAATTGTTTCCAAATCTTGGCTATTGTGCATAGTACTGTAGTAAAACATGGGAGTGCAGATATCTCTGGGAGTGCAGATATCTCTTTGATGGACTGATTTTTTTTTTTTTCTTTTGGATATATACCTCCACTGGGATTGCTGGATCATATGGTGGCTCTATTTTTAGTTTTTTGAGGAATCTCCAAACTGTTCTCCATGGTAGTTGTAGTAATTTAAAAATCCCACCAACAGTGTATGAGGGTTCCCTTTTTTCCGCATCCTTGCCACCATTTGTCATTGCCTGTCTTTTGGATAAAAGCCATTTTAACTGGGATGAGATGATATCTCATTGTAGTTTTGATTTGCATTTCTTTGATGGTCAGTTATGTTGAGCAGTTTTTCATATACCTGTTTGCCATTTGTATGTATTCTTTTGAGAAATGTGTATTCAGATCTTTTGCCCATTTTTAAATCGGATTCTTAGATTTTTTCCTATAGAGTTGTTTAAGCTCCTTATATATTCTGGTTATTGATCCCTTGTCAGATGGATGTAAGGGTTCAATTCTGGAAGCAAATGCCCCTCAGACAATGTCATCAAAACTCTATTATCTCTTCCTTACTCTGAACTGTAAAGAGGAATGTCTTTACTCCAGATCCTCTGTCCCCTGGTCCAGCCTGATCTCCAGATTTTCCCTTTAATGGTGTCAAGGATACAAGAACCATAAGAAGTATTTGGTAGCCTGGGTTAGAGATGTAAAAATGCAGCAGTTATCATAGGCACTGTTTTCATCTTCATTTTCCTACTGAAGTGGTTATTTTGTGTTTTTCTATATTTAATCACTAAAAGACCCCTCCTTTGTTTGTTGATGCCCTTCAGGTGACAGAACGCAAGTTCATACCAGAGAGCCAACCACTTACCCGCCAGTCTTATCTGAGTGGGCCTTTCTCCGGGGAAGCCTGACTGTGGCATCTTCAACCTCAAGTGACTCGAGGTTGGGGAGATCTAGGGATAAGGAAGGGCTTTTGGGAATGACACCAGAGACAGACCTCCACAAGGAGACCCATCCTGGGAAAGCGAGCCTTGAAGGTGAAGGTTTGGGGACAGATGATGGTCTGCACTCCAGGGCATTACAAGAATGGTTATCAGCAGATGTTCTCCATGAATGTGACTCACAGCAACCAGGGAAAGACGCCTTGATTCATGCAGGGACAAATGCCTACAAATGCAAGCAGTGTGGGAAAGGTTTTAACAGGAAGTGGTATCTTGTTCGACATCAGAGGGTTCACACTGGAATGAAACCCTACGAATGCAACGCGTGTGGGAAAGCCTTTAGCCAGAGCTCAACTCTCATTCGGCACTACCTCATCCACACTGGGGAGAAACCATACAAGTGCCTTGAGTGTGGAAAGGCCTTCAAACGCAGGTCGTACCTCATGCAGCACCATCCAATCCACACTGGAGAGAAACCCTATGAGTGCAGTCAATGTCGAAAGGCCTTCACCCACCGGTCTACTTTCATTCGCCATAACAGGACCCACACCGGAGAAAAACCCTTTGAGTGCAAAGAATGTAAGAAAGCCTTTAGCAATAGGGCCCACCTAATTCAACACTACATCATCCACACTGGAGAGAAACCCTATGATTGCATGGCGTGTGGCAAGGCCTTCAGATGCAGCTCAGAACTCATACAGCACCAGCGGATTCACACTGGGGAGAAGCCCTATGAATGCACCCAGTGTGGGAAGGCCTTTCACCGGAGCACATACCTCATTCAGCACTCTGTCATCCACACTGGGGAGATGCCCTACAAGTGTATCGAGTGTGGAAAGGCCTTCAAACGCAGGTCACACCTTCTGCAGCACCAAAGAGTCCATACATGAGAGAACCCTATTGTTGCAATGAATATAGCAAAGCCTTCACCCACTGTCCTTATTTTATCATTCATAATGGGACCCACACTGGAGGAAGAAGTCCTTCGAGTGCAAAGAATGTCAGGAAACTTCATTTTTTTCCTCAGCTCTTTAACTAACACACGAGCAGTCACTTTGGAGAGAAACCCTGTGAATACAGTGAATGTAAGGATCCCTTCAGTCACCACTCAGTTCTCACTGCAGAAGGATTCATGCCAGAGGGAAATGTGGAAGGCACTCCATCAACATCAGAGGACTCAGGCTGGAGAAACATTCCAAATATAACTCTTAAGGACAGTCTTTGGCCAGAGGAAAAATCTTACTATCCGAGCATCATAATGAAAAGTTACTACATAATTGTCATTGATGTGAGAAAACTTTCTGTGACCAGTTTCTCACTTACTTGTCCTATAAAGAGCCATGCTGGAATTTGACCCACCTCGGGATTTTCTCTATGAACTTATGAAAACCTTCGGTCACAGGTATCTTCTTGCTTTATGTCCTTACAGACTTCCCTGTAAGATCAGTTTTATTTTTTGGTAGGGGAATGTTTGAGAGGTAAAGGGGTTTTATTCCCCCCCCCCCTTTTTTTTTTTTTTAACATACATTCACTGCCATCCTTTGTCAGAGTTGGACAGTGAGGGCAGCTCTTCAAACATTTCTTGGAAGCTGCCTTTGATCCAGACCTCTCTGGGAGGATATCTATGAGGAGAGTAATTCTTTGTGAGAAATATGAAGGCTTATGTCATGAGATTCTTGAATTTACAAGAAATTAGAATACTGAGAATGTCTTCATGTGACACTTCTATTTTATATCTAGGGTGAGAAGAACCCATGTACAGATGGCCACATTAAAATGTGCACCACTTAAGACTGTTTAAGGCTTTGATTTTTTAAAATAAACATTATTTTTTAAGAGATAGGGACTTGCTCTGTCACCTAGGCTAGAGTGCAGTGGAATGATCATAGCTCCCTGTAACCTCGAACTCCTGGGCTCAAATGGTCCTCTTGCCTCAAGTTTCTGAGTAGCTTGGGATACAGGCATGCACCACTATGCCTGGCTAATTTTTGTAATTTTAGTAGAGACAGGGTTTTACCATGTTGGCTGGGCTGGTCTGGAATTCCTGGCCTCAAGTGATCCACCTGCCTTGGCCTCTCAAAGTGCTGGGATTACAAGTGTGAGTCACTGCAACCGGCCTTAAATTATTTTGTATAGATGGGCTCTTGCTGTGTTCCCCAGATTTGTCTCAAACTGCTAGACTCAAGTGATCATCCTGCCTCAGCCTCCTGAAGTGTTGGGATTATAGGTGTGAGCCACCACACCTAGCCTAATAAAGTTTCAGATGCTCAGCACTCTCACATTTTCCTGATTCCATTCTATTTGTTGTCTTTATTTTCTCTGGCAACATAGTGATCACTTTGTACTTGCTTGGCCCTTTCAGGTGAGTCCTAATTCTTTCTGGTATTTCTCAGGTTCTTTAATCCTGTGTAGAGAGGTATTTTCAGGTCTCCCTTAGCATATTTCTAGGAATTGAATTACAGCTAAAACAGGCAAAATAAAACACACAACTAAGATGAATCCATGGTAAACCCAGTAAACCCAACAAAACAACATGGCATCTCATTGTCTGATCTTGTAAACATTTGTGTGAAGTTTTACTACAAAATAAAGTGCCTAGCATTTTAACAGGTGAATCAGGACATATGTGTGCAGGTTTACGTGAGTTTCAATAGTTAACCACCAGGACCTTATTCCCTTGGTGCTAGCATTGAACATGGTAATTAGTTTTGTTTTGTTTTGAGATGGAGTCTCACTTTGTTGCCTAGGCTGGAGTGCAGTGGTGCGATCTTGGCTCATCGCAACCTCTGCCTCCCGGGTTCAAGCAATTCTCCTGCCTCAGCCTCCCGAGAAGCTGGGACTACAGGCATGTACCACCGTGCCCCAGCTAAGTTTTGTATTTTTAGTAGAGACAGGGTTTTGCCATGTTGCCCAGGCTGGTCTCAAACTCTTGACCTCAGGTGATCCACCCACCTCAGCCTCCCAGAATCCTGGGATTACAGGTGTGAGCCACAGCACTTAGCCTGAATATGGTAATTTGAAATTCCTTTTGTGAGATTTTCTTTTAGTTTTCAAGCTACATGAGACAATGTTAGGTTAAAACATGTATTGTGTGAAAAACAGAAAATTATTTTCTCACTTTGAGCTTTCCTCACAAACTTTTAAAGCACTGCATATGTATTTCATGTTTTCATAGTGGGCATGTACCTTTTACTGTGGTCCTTTTGCACATACTATAAATACAATTCTTGGTGAGTTAAGAGTTCTCTGTTTTTGTTTTTTTCAGGACAGAGTGCACAGTTTCCTTTCCTCTGGGAAGGAGAGTTGACTCTTGAGGACCACCACCCTCCTGCATCCTCTCTTTGGAAGGCTGCATGTATTGTAGCTGTGGCTGTACTTGTACCTAAGGCTCTGGGTTCAAGAGAGTTGGAGAAATCCCTCTAGAAACATATTGGCTGTCATCAAAGGGTTCTTTCCAGGCCTGAGGACCTAGGCCCCAGTTTGTCCCAAAGCAGGAGTGACGTTTTCCATGGGATAAAGGACAGCCTGGGGTTTTTCTTAGCTTTCAACTCTTTCTGTACAGTCTTAAAGTGTTTGGTAAAAGGATCTACTATGAACTTGCTGCTGTGATAGGCAAGAATCTCATGAGACACCTGTCATTTAGCTCCATGGCCACTCACTGTTGTGTTCATATTTGGAAGAGTAGGATGCAGTGGATGGCTGGGCTATGGGTCCTACCCTTGAGCAGGGAAGGAACTTACTGTCTAGTATAGGAAAAACACATGAGAACAGGTGCAATATGTTGACCTAAACTTGTTTAGCACCCATTTTTAAGTCAGTAAAAGTTATGAACTTCTGTATGTTTTCCACAAATACTCAGTTTATGACTGAGGTAAAAAAAATTTTTTTTTTTTTTTTTGAGACGGAGTTTCACTCTTGTTGCCCAGGCTGGAGTGCAGTGGTGCCATCTCAGCTCATGGCAACTTCTGCCTCCCGAGTTCAAGGGATTCTCCTGCCTCAGCCTCCTGCGTAGCTGTGATTATAGGCGCCCACCACCACGCCCGGCTAAGTTTTTTGTATTTTTAGTAGAGACGGGGTTTCACCATGTTGGCCAGACTGGTCTTGAATTCCTGACCTCAGGTAGTCCACCCGCCTCAGTCTCCCAAAGTGCTGGGATTACAGGCGTGAGCCACTGTGCCCGGCGGAGGTAAAGGTAAAACATGTTTTCTTGTTCATGTTTGTTATTGTAACTTTGTTACATTTAATGAACAAATTAGATAAAAAGCACTATGCTCTTATGGTGCTTAATCTGTGAGAAATGATTGTGGGGGTGGGACTAGTTATGACCATTCACAGTTGGTGCACTTCAATTAGTCTCACAGAGGAAATGTGGACGGTGAATTCACTTGGCAAGTCAGTCATGCAAAGACGAATTAGAAATCTTAATGTTTGTAAGCAGACAAAAAATGTGTCTGGAAGGATTCTCACCCAGTTAAATGGTATTTGCTCCTTGGGTGTAGAGGGAGGGAAGGGATGGGGCAGAGGGGAGTGTCAGAGTGAACATTCACTTTAACTTCATGCACACGTGGAAATGTTTGAAATGTTCACAGTAAATTTTATAATTTCAGAAAAACCACTTAAGGTTGAAAAGAGAAATTTAAGAAATCGCTGATGGAATAAAAACATAACAGAACTAGAACATTGAAGGAAATGAAAGCAGGAAGGAAAGCACCAGAAGTGATTTGGAAGAGAAAGTCTAAAATGAATGTGAACAACAGAGTGATCAGAAGAGTATAGAGAATTAATAGTTTCTTTAAACAAGCCATCTCACAATGGAAGCCTGTTTATCTTGAAATTGCTGTGATTACTATTCACTCTGCCTTTGAAAGAACTGCAGAAATTAATAGGGCAATATTAAGTGTTTGTGTCTCCAAAAAAGATGTTAAGAGTCGTTACCCTCAGAACCTCAGGTAATCATGTTAATTAATCCATTAGGTTAGTTCCTAATTGAATATAACTGTGTCCTTACAAAAATGGGAAATTTGGGCCTGGTGGGGTGGCTCACGCCTGTAATCCCAGCACTTTGGGAGGTGGAGGCGGGTGGATCACGAGATCAGGGGATCGAGACCATCCTGGCTAACAGGGTGAAACCCCATCTCTACTAAAAATACAAAAAATTAGCCGGACGTGGTGGCAGGCGCTTGTAGTCCCAGCTACACAGGAGGCTGAGGCATGAGAATCACTTGAACCCGGGAGGCGGAGGTTGCAGTGAGCCGAGATCGTGCCACTGCACTCCATCCAGCCTGGGCGACAGACTCCATCTCAAAAAAAAAAAAAAAAAAAAGGGAACTTTGGTCACAGAGGCAGATGTACAGAGGGAAGACAATGTGAAGACACAGGAAGAACATCGTCAAGTCAAGGAACACATGGGGCTACCAGAAACAGAGAAAAGCATGGAACGTGTTCTAGTAAGAAGTGTCTGGGTTGTTTGGGGTTTTTTTCTTTGGTTTGGAGTTTTGTGGTGTTAAATTATTACTTTTTTGAGACGGAGTCTTGCTCTGTTGCCCAGGCTGGAGTGCAGTGGCACGATCTTGGCTCACTGCAAGCTCCGCCTCCCGGGTTCACGCCATTCTCCTGCCTCAGCCTCCCGAGTAGCTGGGACTACAGGCGCCTGCCACCACGCCCAGCTAATTTTTTGTATTTTTAGTACAGACGGGGTTTTACCGTGTTAGCCAGGATGATCTCGATCTCCTGACCTCGAGATCTGCCCGCCTCAGCCTCCCAAAGTGCTGGGATTACAGGCGTGAGCCACTGTGCCCGGCTGGTATTATTTTTAAATTATCATGTTTTATTGAATTGTAGATCTCACAATTCTTTTTGTCTATCTTTTTCACTCAAAATACAACAAAATATAGTCTATCCTCTATTTCATGGGCTTACCTCTAGCCAATGGTTTTTAACTGCCATGTAATGTTTTACATCATGAAGCTTTCATCCTTTATTCAAATCTTGTGATTATGGACATGTACTTCCTCCATTCTCCTGCTATGGAATATATTACCACTAGCTTAATTCAACCTTAAAAATAAGGTCATCAGTGTTATGTTCTAAATAAACTTATGGACATACATGAAAAATGTACCTTGGAGCTGAATAGCTAGGTCATATGGTGATCCAGTATGTAACTGGAATTACGTTATAGGTTGCCCTTTCCTCTCCCATAAGATGGACAGAAGTGTTTCTGTATCACTGTGTCCCAGACAATATTTAGAATTACCCAGCTTTCCAGTTTTTCTTACTTTAGAAGTTTAAAGTAATATACAGTATTATCTGCTGTTTCTCAGATTGAAATATGTTTGAGCATTAATTCATATCCTTTTATTCCCTTTTGTTTTTCTTCTGTCAATAGTCTACTCATATATTGGCCTGTCTTTATTTGTATCTTAACTTTTTATTGTGTATTTGTTTATGGTGGGGTACTTTATTGATGATTAATAAGATTTTCAAGTATATGGGCTAGTCCCTGGATACTATTGACACTGTATTTATCTACAGTCTCTTGTTAGTATCTAACTTTGGTTCTGAAGTTTATGGAATGGAAGTATTTAAATGGAATTTAATTTAAAGATTAAATTTAAAGAATTTAAAGATTAAATATATTAATTTTAATATTTTTGACTTGTTTTGACTTGTTAAATTAATATAATATATTTATAATAAAATTAATATATTTAATCTTTAAATTCTTTAAATTTAATCTTTAAATTAAATTCCATTTAAATACTTCCATTCCATAAACTTCAGAACCAAAGTTAGATACTAACAAGAGACTGTAGATAAATACAGTGTCAATAGTATCCAGGGACTAGCCCATATACTTGAAAATCTTATTAATCATCAATAAAGTACCCCACCATAAACAAATACACAATAAAAAGTTAAGATACAAATAAAGACAGGCCAATATATGAGTAGACTATTGACAGAAGAAAAACAAAAGGGAATAAAAGGATATGAATTAATGCTCAAACATATTTCAATCTGAGAAACAGCAGATAATACTGTATATTACTTTAAACTTCTAAAGTAAGAAAAACTGGAAAGCTGGGTAATTCTAAATATTTTGACTATTTTTGACTTGTTAGGATTTTTGAATACTCAGGCATAACTCACAAAATTATGCTACTGGCTTTAAAATTAGTTTTACATTGATTCTTAGAGTATCTTAATCATTAGTAGGATTAAATCCATTGATTCTTAGAGCCTCTTAATTATTAGTAGGATTAAATCCAAAGTACACATAGTGAAGATAATTTTAAAACTATTTAAAATGGTAAATTTACCTATTAAAGATGAAGCATGAGAATGGAGCAGGAAGTGTCACATAGTTCCACTTCTGTATGGATTTGCTCAGAGAAACCCCTGAGAATGAGACTGATGAGAATAATGGCATAAAGAGTTTGGCAGACAAGCTGTATAAGTGGGAATAACAAGGGCAAATTTTCTTGTCTGGTTAGCTCTTTTAAAAAACAAAGAAAATGATCTTGTAAAGATAATTGGAATTTGGGAAAATAACAAAAATTAAGTATGCGTACGGGGTGGCAAAGCAAAATAAGAACTCTTTCAATGTGTTAAGGTCACAGTAACAGCAGAGAAATAAATACTCTAGACTGACATAGAAATTCTAATATTGCAACTAATTTACAAAATAAATACCTTACGTAATATCAGTTGAATAACAATCTTTCCAAGGTTTCTATAATTACACAATTTTTTATTTTTTATTTTTATTTATTTTTTTTCCGAGATGGGAGTCCTGCTCTGTCGCCCAGGCTGGAATGTAGTGGCAATATCTCAGCTCACTGCAGCCTCCGTCTCCCAGGTTCAAGCAATCCTCCCACCTAAGCCTCCTGAGTAGCTGGGACTACAGGCACCCACCACCATGCCCAGCTACTTTTTGTATTTTTAGTAGAGATGGGGTTTTGCCACGTTGGCCAGGCTGGTCTCAAACTCCTGACCTCAGGTGATCTGACCCACCTTGGCTTCCCAAAGTGCTAGGATTACAGGCGTGAGCCACCACGCCCAGCCGAGGAATGCATTTTTTTTAAATAGCACCAAAATAACAGTAAAAGAACACACAGACAAATTAGACTTCATCAAAATTAAGAACATTTTATTTGGAAGACTGAATGAAATAAGGTGAATGAAAAGACGCAAAATAGAATATATACACACATATTTCTTTTCTTTTTTTTTTTTTTTGAGACAAAGTGTCACTCTGTCACCCAGGCTGGAGTGCAATGGCGTGACCTCGGCTCACTGCAACCTCCGCCTTCCAGGTTCAAGTGATCCTCCTGCCTCAGCCTCCTGCATAGCTGGGATTACAGATCCACACCACCACGCCCGGCTATTTTTGTATTTTTAGTAGAGACTGGAGTTCACTATGTTGGCCAGGCTGGTCTCGAACTCCTGACCTCGGGTGATCTACCTGCCTTGGCCTCCCAGGCATGAGCCACTGCACCCGGCCTATACACACATATTTCTAAGACAAGATACTGAGATTACATGAATATCAAAACCCATTAATTAGGCAATAAACCATACAAACAATTCTTAAAAAGAAGGTTTTGTGTATAAAAACTGCACCTCAATGTTTTAAGATAAATGGTTCCACACAAAAATATGCATCTACCTCTCCTTTTGGAAAACCAGACTATAGGGTAACACAATATTTACTTAAGGATTCATCTCCTCACAAGTTAGGAAGGACAGCCTTCTCAGCAGTGGCAATAAATGGGAAGTAATAAAGGTAATTTCTAACTGGCATAACAGATCTGGGTGAATCACAAAAACCACATATCTGGAAGGCAAGGTGTATATTCTCTCAAATCCTGCTTTCCTGCTCATGCAGCAATCATCTCAAACAGAGTACAGAAGTTATGGGAGTCCACAAAATCTTTAGATGACTTATGCTGATGATGTGTGCTGCCAAAGGAGAATCAAAGGTCTGAGGTCCTGAGAATTTCTATATACTCCCAAACCATGAAGCCATAGTAACATAGACAGTTTTGGATGCACCTTTGGATGGGACACATCCACTCTTCTTGGCTACAATATTTTCCACTCTCTGTTTATCACACCTACCTGTCTGGGCCAATTACTGTTCTTACCTGGCCCCAGTAGGTCTTACAACCAGTGACCTGCCTACCAATTCTGTCCTTCAGTGCCCATGACTACAATGAAGGACCTGGGAAATAAGATGCCATGAACAGTGCTAGGAAATACGGAGCATCACTGCAAATAAACAATTCATGCAGACCCCAGCACTTGAGTTTGTCACAAATGCCTCTTCTCAGGGAGACCTCTGGAGCTACAAATAAATCTGGCATAAAATCGACACCATGATTAGGACCACACAGCTCTGTTCTCTTTCCTAGGAGACCTTGGAAACCAATAAAAATTAAGACACATAGGACTAAACTATTTTCTGATCTCATACTATGTCCCTAGGGGCACATAAAGTTGGAGCTGTTCACTCTTCACATTGGCAGAACATATACATCAGCACATGGTGAGACCCCCCATTGTCCCTCTTGGGTAATGTGGGGGAGGGAATATCCCACTATGGCAATCACATAAAAAAAAAACCTATGAAGAAGGTAAACCTCCATGGGCTACAATAATCCAGATTGCTCTTCTTCGTCAAATTTGGGTTTTGTCTATGCCTTGAACAGTTCAGCAAAATGGAAGAGGACCCTCAATAGGCTTTTATTATATTACTCCTTTCAGAATTTGGTGAGCACAGTGGTCTGCATTCCTTGAGCACATGTGAGTGACTGATGAAAAATGTGAGGATATGCCACATGGTAGTGTCTGTTGTAACACTGGGCAGATTAGAAAGTACAAGTAATAATCTCTGGAAAGTTTCCCAAGTACTTGGACCTTGTAGTGAATCTTTCAACTACTGATACGCAGATATATGAGGTTTAATTTCTGTCGGATCCCTTGAAAAGTCGGCTCTCTGGTGTGTTATGGTGAATAAGACAATGGCACATGTCAACAATTGCTAGGGCTCTTCTGTTGTATGTACTTTCTGGTGCCTGACAAGGGAGTATCTTTTGTTGAAGGCTTTCCCACATTTACCACATTCATACGGCTTTTCTCCAGTGTGGATTCGCTGATGCTCAACAAGTTTGTTTTTATAGATAAAGGCCTTCTCACATGCAGTGCAGTTATAAGGCCTCTCTCCACTGTGAACTTTCTGGTGTTGAATGAGGCTGGTGCGGTGTCTAAAGCATTTCCCACATTCACTGCACTCACAGGGCTTTTCTCCAGTGTGAACTTTCTGGTGCTCAAGAAGTCTTTTTTGGTGGCTGAAGACTTTTCCACATTCATTGCAATCATAAAGTTGTTCTCTAGTATGGATTCTTTGGTGCTGAAGAAGTTTAACCTCAAGGTAGAAGCCTTTCCCACATTCACTGCATTCATAAGGCCTTTCTCTAGTGTGGATTTTGTGATGCTTAAGAAGTGTTTGTTTGGAGATGAAGGCTTTCCCACAGTCACTGCATTCATAAGCCCTTTCTCCAGTGTGAATTCTCTGGTGTCGCATGTAGTCAGATGAGCGGATAAATGATTTCCCGCATATGATACACACATAAGGCTTTTCTCCAGTATGAATTCTCTGGTGCTCAAGAAGTCTTTTTTTGTGAATGAATGCTTTCCCACACTCTTTGCACTCATAAGGCCTTTCTCCTGTGTGGATTCTCTGGTGATCAAGAAGTGACTGTTTGTATATGAAGGATTTCCCACATTCACTGCACTGATAAGCCCTTTCTCCAGTGTGAACTCTCTGGTGTCGAATGCGGTCATAGGAATGAATAAAAGATTTCCCACATTCAATACATACATAAGGCCTCTCTCCAGTATGGATTCTCTGCTGGTGCCCAACAAATGTTTGTTTGTGGCGGAATGATTTCCCACATACGTTGCACACATAAGGCTTTTCTCCATTATGGGTTCTCTGGTGTTCCACAAGTGAGTATTTGGAGCTCAAGGATTTCCCACATTCGATGCACACATAAGACCTTTCTCTAGTGTGAATTCTCTGCTGGTGCCCAACGAGTGTTTGTTTATGGAGGAATGATTTCCCACATATACTGCACACATAAGGCTTTTCTGCATTATGGGTTCTCTGGTGTTCAACAAATGAATATTTAGAGTTCAAGGATTTCCCATATTCCCTAAGCTTATAAGCTTTTTCTCCAGTGTGGACTCTCTGATGCTCAGTAACATGAACTTTCTCATTGAAAACTTGCTCACATTTGTAACGTCTTTGTTGAAAGATTTCCCTGCTTCTATGTGCATACTCTTCTCTGCTGTGGGTGGTCTGGTGTTGAAGAAGGCCCAGGATGGTTGGAAAATCCTTCTCAACATCTTTGCATGGGAAGAGATTGTCTGACAGAGGAATTTTGCAGCTATTCAGAAGGAAGGCACTGCTCTCCTCCTTTCTGATGTGTTTCTCTCCGCTGTCCTGGTTCTGGTGCAGTTGCAGGTTAGAACCAAATGAAAACCATTTCCCACTGGCCGCAGAAGTATAAGGCTTCTGCCAGAGAAGTGTTCCCTGGTGCTCAGTGAGGTACAAAATGTCTTTCATGACCAGGATACACATCTCACAAGAATGAGCGTTTGGGATGGAAGGACCTGGCTTTGGAGTCCTGGCCTGTGACACTCCTTGTGCAGAAATAGTGTGCTCAGAAGGGGCCTCCTCAGTCTCTATTCCATGCAAACACCCTAAAAGCATAAAAATGCAAGTGAAGTATATGCAGACTTTGGTGGAAGGGAACAGCTCCATTACAAATACCTATGGAACAGGGACGGATGAGTCCACGATTTGTTTTTTTTGTTGTTGTTTTGTTTTGTTTTTTTTGAGAGTCTTGCTCTGTCACCCAGATGGGAGTGCAGTTGCAGTCACATCTCACTGCAGCCTTGACCTTCCAGGCTCCAGTGACACTCCCACCTCAGCCTCCCAAGTAGTTGGGACTACAGGCATATACCACCATGCCTGGCTAATTTTTTAGAATTTTTTGTGGAGATAGGGATCTCATTATGTTGCCAAGGCTGGTCTCAAATTCCTCAGCTCAAGTGATCCTCCCACCTCAGCTTCCCCAAGTGCTAGGATTATAGGCATGAGCCATCGCACCCAGGCTATGGGTTTGTTTTCAGGACAAGGGAGCTGTTGTCAGGTCAAGGAACATAATACTTGTAGTATTAGGGCTCTGAAGGTTACCATGTAGGGGAAGACCCATAACCAGCAGGAGAACAAGGAATTGGGTACCGTGGTGGGAAGAGGCAGGGGGGCATACAACTCCCTTCTCTGTCAATGGTTTTCAATAGGACGTTGTCTGATGGGAGACAGGGGAGACCTGCACAGAATGTGTGTCACCCCAGGAAAATGCAATTACAACTGGATAGCTGATGTTTGAGAGCTTAAGTAGATAGTCTTTGATTTACAATGGTTGAACTTATGATTTTTCCACTTTATGATGATACAAAAGTGATGTGCATTCAGTAGAAACCATACTTTGAATTTTGAACTTTTCCCAGGCTAGTGATAGGCAGTGTGTATACCCTTGTGATGCAGTGGTAGCAAGCTGCAGCTCTCAGTAAGCCAAGCAATCACAAGGCTGAACAACTGAGACTCTACTGTGTTGCTAAGCTAGGATGTCTAATAAGTTGGGTGTATTAAATGCATTTCTGACTTACGATATTCTCAACTCACAATGGGTTTACCAAGATATAACCCCATTATGAGCTGAGGAACATCTGTATCTGCACAGCTCATAATATTAAATACATTAGGTATAGGCTAATGTTGGAGAACACTGCAGAATAGGAACAGGAGAGGTGGAGAACAGAGGTAGGAGACAATCACAGTAGAAATGACAAGTAGGCAAATTGTCAAGCAGGCAGAGAAAAGAGAAAAATGAGGTATGGCCATGAGCCCTGGCACCAAAATAGTGGGGAACATAGGACATCTGTCTGGTATGATTTGAGTTCAGCCCTGAAATCATGACCTCCCACTGCTCCTAGTCACAGGTCCCAAACCTCGTTAACCCCCCTTGCTATGGCTAAAGACTTCACTACCCTTTCAGGAACACAGGCCTTTCCCCTGTCCCCAGCTTAAGTCAGGAGACTATCTCAGTCCTGGAAGGCAGAAGCAATCCTAAGGGAAAAACAGGGAGGTGGATCAACGACACTGGCCCAGAGTGCCCCAACCCATGACAGACTACAGGAGGGAAACTTATTACAAAAAAACCCTTGGGAGTGGGTGTTGCTGTCATAGTCTAGGGTTCCCTACAAATAGCAACCATGTAAGTACCTATAATTCCTGAGAAAGGCAGGTCCAAAGACATGTCTACTAAAGGCAGGGGGAGAACCTGTAACACAGGTCCACCACAGAAGTGAACCTTAGCAAGGAGTGGCAAAACCAAGTGGTATCGGTTGGGCAAGTTACAAGAGTCTGAACCCAAACTCTTAACTGAAAGGCTTCAGGACAGTAGATGTTGGGGCAGAAAAAACCCAGCCTGGCAACCACAGCGCCTATGTCTTCCACAGGTCAAGAACCAAGGAAAGAAGCAGGGCCCATGTCCAACTCTGGGAAAGACAGGAAACTCCTGGAAAAAGGGGAAGAGCAAAGTCCAACAGAGGTCGATGGTGTGGTTTTAAGAGATCTTACCCACTGAGGCCATAAGCGAAAAGTTCTCCAGCATCACGTCATGATACAGGCACCTCTGAGCTTCATCAAGGAGGCCCCACTCCTCCTGGGAGAAGTACACAGCAATATCCTCAAAGGTCACATGGCCCTGCATGATGGGGGCAGGTGAGATCATGCGCAGACTCAATCCCCAGGAATCCCAGTAAATCTCCCTCCTCCCTAGTTCTCCAACTCAGGGGAGATACCAGGTCCTTATAGTATCTCCCTCTGAGCCTTACATCATGGAATCTTATCCATGCTCCTGCTGGTTCATCTCGCTGGAGACCCAGATATACTGAAACCTGTGCTTACTGTCTTGGCTTAAAGTGCCAGTACAAGGATCCTGAGTACAGCCATACTCCCTCCCAGTTGCACACCATTCATGGGAACACATCTCCAGATCATGGCTGCCACACCTTGAACTCCACCGCCCTCAGCATCCATGACACAGGCACTTCACTGGCTTCTCCACATGCCACTCTGCTCAAGGGGCCCAGGCAGCACTGGCTAAATGCAACACGGATCCAGCACCACCACACATCTTTGTTAGACCCAAGCCAGAGGCAGTCTCAGGACTGTTATGAAGACTTCCCCACCTGGCCTGGCTCTTTGTTCCAATTTCAGCCACTCAGACCTTGTGTGAGCTCAGGCTGCTGAAGTCCACTTCCTCCTCAGTGTTGCCTGTGCTGCCCCCACACCCATCACATCTTTCCTCTCTCCACCTATACTCAGTCAAAGCCTGGGCCCCAGCTGCTCCCACCACAGGCTGAATGACTCTCCCAGTCAATCTCATTTGCTCTTAACCTAATCTGTCCCCCTGTCTGAAACGACTCAGGCCCCACCAAGAGTTACCAACAAAAGTCTGAGCCAGCAGAAGGGAGAAAAAGCACCAGCCCTGACCTTGGTGTCATTTGACCTCCATTACTGCTTTGCCTCTGAATGAATCTCTTAACCATTCCCCATTTAAAGACTGTGCCAGCAGCTGGACACCCGTTTCATCCTACCCCCACACATCCATGGTTACTACTCTTCTTTATCGGTCTTAGTGATGGTTCCCACCTCTAGGTGACCATGCAAGAGACCCAGTCGTTAGAGAATACTCTCTACATCCTTCCTCACTGATGGGATTGCCACTATGACCTGAAGGGTGTTCCTCTTAAATTTGCCATGGTCCACAGGCCAGCCACTGGCTGATGGATAGCTTTCACTTGGATCCGTTCCCTGAACTCCACGTGTCTGTCTCTTGCTGTGCACCTGACACCACCACCAAGAAGTCCCAACATGAGACTCCACATTGTGAAGGCCTAACTCCTGGACTCTGGTTTCCGATTCTGCATGTAAGGAGCTTGGAAGTGGCCACTCTATCACAATAGCAATTAAAGAGTTAAACAGACTAAGAAATGGACAGTTCTTCTAGGATCCACACAGGAAAGATAAGGGCACACCACTGCCCCCAAGATTGGAGAGATAAACAAGGGAATACAGGGGAATCAAGGCTCACAGGAGCAGCAACTCATGAAAGGAACCATAGTGCAAACCAGTGCCAGGTTAAGAAAACCCAACCTATAATACATAAATTGCTGTAAGCTCTGTGTAGACAATTCTGTGAGCTGAAAATTCAAGAGGCACTTATCACTATAAGGGGCCCCCACAATCTTGCAATATTTACCTCCAGAAACTTAACCAAGTTCTTATGGTGAATACTGGGGGAAAAAAAAATCCCCTTGTGCTTCCACCAGAGAGGGGAAAATGAATCATTTAATATGCCATAGCAATGTGTTCCTCTAAACAAAGCCTGCCCTTGGGAGACAACAGTTAACCAAAGTCCAACCTACAGAGGTTATTATCAGAGCCTAATCTATCTGGGGGAACAGAAATAACCAACTACAACCCACTCTAGTAATCCTCTTCCACATAATGGGAGAGAAAAAGCATAACAAAACACTATTTAGAAACACATGAGAATTTCAGTCAAGAGAAACAGGCTCACTAAAACAGAGACCTAACGGCAGGACTTAAAATGCTTGCCCTGCCCGCTGACACACCTCACCACTACATTATTAAAGGCTTATTTACAGCAATTCCTTTTACTGAGCTCATCGTGTCTAGCTATCGAGAAAACATCACAGGCACTTTGGGAGGCCGAGGCGGGTGGATCACTTGAGGTCAGGAGTTCGAGATCAGCCTGGCCAATGTGGAGAAACCCTGTTTCTACTAAAAATACAAAAATTAGCTGGGCGTGGTGGCGGGCGTCTGTAATCCCAGCTACTCGGGAGGTTGAGGCCATTTCCAAAAAGATGTAAGAATCCTTAGCACATACATGCCTGACCACAGGGCATCAAACTACATGAGGCAAAAACAGACAGATCTTCAAGGAGAAACAGATCAATCCACCATCATAATTGAAGTCTTCCACACCCTTTTCTATCTGTTACTGACAGATACAGTAGGCAGAAAACCAATAAACTTAGCTGAATTCAACAACACCATCAATCAACTGGACATAATCACCATCTTTAGATTACTTTGTCCAACAAGAACAGAATACGCACTGTTCTCAAGCTCACATGGAATAGTCAACGAGACAGACCACATTCTGGGCCTGTTTTATAAATCTTTAAAACTTCCTATTTTCCTGATGCTTCAACATCCCCAATACATGATGAGCAACCCACCCCGGTGACCACGTACCCAGCATGCTAAGACTGGTCCCTGTCACAACCTCCCCTTTCTTTCCTCCTTTGACTGTGACTGAATGACATTCAGACACACTAGGAAAGGCGCCTGCCCACAGGTCCTTGCTCTCCCTGTTCACTCCCTGCCTGCTTGGTTGAGTCCACTCCCTGAGAACTCCTTCCATATGGCTCCATGCATGGTTTGCTGTGCCACCCTCTATGACGACCTATGAATGTAACAAATCCTTCACGCTTCTCAGAGTTTCATTTCCATGGCAGTGCTGGAATGATCCTAGAGACCCCACGAAGGGCACTTATTCCCCAGTTTACAATACACAGTCATAAAATACCTCTTAATACATTTAATAGAAATAATACAATGCTCTGTGATCACAATGGAATTCAACTAGAAAGCAGTAAAGCTGGCAAATCCCAAAATACCTGGGAGATGTAAACAAGACTTAATGCATGGAACAAAGAAGAAATACTCAAGATAAATTTAAAAATATTTTTAACTAAATGACAATGAAAACACAACTTAGAATTTGTGAGATGCAGTGGAAGCAGTGCTTAGAATAAAATTTATAGCACTGAATACATATACAGCCGTCCCCGCTCTTAGCCACTATTTTGTTTTCCATGGTTTCACTCACCAGTGGTCAACTGTGGTCCGAAAATATTACATGGATAATTCCAGAAAAAAACAACTCAAAAGTTATAAATGACGTGCTTTTCTGAGTAGTGTGATAAAATCTTACACTGTCCGACACTGTTCTGCCCAAGACGTGAATCATCCCTTTGTCCAGTAGATCCACGCTGAATACATTACCTGCCTGTTAGTCACTATGTGGCCATCTTGGTTATCATATCAACTGTCTCATTATCACAGTGCTTGTGTTCAAGTAACCCTTTATTTTACTTAATACCCCCAAAGTGCAAGAGCAATAATACCAGCCATTCAGATATGTAAAAGACAACCTGTAAAGTACTTCCTGTAAGTGAAAAGGTGGGAGTTTTTATTTTTTATTTTTGAGACAGAATCTCGCACTGTTGCCCAGGCTGGAGTGCAGTGGCGCCACCTTGGCTCACTGCAAGCTCCGCCTCCCGGGTTCATGCCATTCTCCTGCCTCAGCCTCCTGAGAAGCTGGGACTACAGGTGCCTGCCACCACGCCCGGCTGATTTTTTTTGTATTTTTAGTAGAGACAGGGTTTCACCATGTTAGCCAGGATGGTCTCGATCTCCTGACCTCGTGATCCACCCGCCTTGGCCTCCCAAAGTGCTAGGATTACAGGCGTGAGCCACTGTGCCTGGCCTATAATTCTTAACAAGAAAAAAAAAAATTGTACTCTGAGTTTGCTAAGATCTACAAAAAGGACAAATCATGTATCTGTGAGATTGTAAAGAAGGAAAAGGAAACTCATATTCTGTCACAGCTCAAACTGTAAAAGTTTTGGCCACAGTGCATGGAGACCTGCAGTTCCCTATATATGCCCATATCATTCTCATCTCTAAGCATTTGGACATGCTGGAGACTATGCCCAGGAAACCTTTCATCACTTCATCCTATTGGATGCAGAAATGAGAACATCTCTGCATAACTGCTGACCCTGATTAATCATCCTGGGCCTGAGGTGACCCCAGGGACCCAACACGAAGGAAAAAGAGTCCCAGGACATCAGTGTCACCTGCGTCTGTGGGTCAGAACCATGGCTTTAGGGAACAGGGTCAGTGAAGACCTGGGACTTCTTCCACTTACCTGTGATGGTTTCACAAACTCTTCTGTTGCCATGGGAATCTGTAGGAAGAAGGAGGCTATGAATAAAGGTGTTCAAGGTGGCATTTACAAAGGTAAGTTGCTCTTGCCAACTGTGTGACACTAGACAAAGACCTACCCTCTCTGAGGTTGCCTTCATCTATAAAATGGAAACACTTAATGGTGGCTATCTCGTAGTGCTATTGTAGGCATCAAACTCATTCATACGTATCCAATACTAAGATTTAGTTAGTACTGACTATGGCATTAAGATTTCTGTAAACATTTTTTAAAACTCTGGTGTTTCTTACTTGCCATTTAAGTCTTTATGTGAATGTGGTATCTTTTCAAATTATTAGAGGCTTCTGTGATTCCTTGACAATAAATACATAGTGTCTTTTCCCACACCATTCTCTGATTCTGATACCAACTAGGTGTCCTACAATCCAATCCTATTCTAACACTACCTACCTGGGAGTTGCATCTAAACCAACAGGTTTAAGGGCTCAGTCATACAAAACTGTCCTCACTTCATACGCCAATTGCAAGCCAATGTCCAGACCACTGTAATTTTCTCCACTTGGCTACAAATTTGGGGGCTGCCATGACCTCTCTCCTTAGGTTCAATAATTTGCTAGAACCACTTACAGAACTCAGGAAAATGCTTTACTTATGTTTACCAGTTTATGATAATGGATGTAACTCAGGAACAGCCAAATGGAAGAGATGCATATGGCAAGGTACTGGGGAGGGGGGTAAAGCAGAATATACTTCCATGCTCTCTTATGTCACTCTCCCAGCATTTCCAAGCGTTCACAACCTTGAAGCTTCCAGAACCGTTAAAGATTTTATATAACCTAATCTCCAGATCTCTGTACCCCTCCCTGGAGGCCAGAGGTACGACTTCAAGTTCAAATTCTATAATCACTTGATTTGTCTGGTGACTGACTCCACCCCGTCTGTACACCCTAAGCCATCTCATAAAACTCAAGTGTAGTCTTCCCTTATCAGCTGTTTTGCTATTTGCAGTTTCAGTTACCCACATTCAACTTCAGTGTGAAAATTATAAGTAGTAAATTTCAACTTCAGCCTGAAAATAGTAATATTAAAATTCTAATATTAAATATTAAAATTCTAGAAATAAACAATTCAAGTTTTAAATAGTGCACCATTCTTTATTTATTCATTTATTTTTGAGACGGAGTCTTGCTGTGTCGCCCAGGCTGGAGTGCAGTGGCTTGATCTCAGCTCACTGCATGCTCCGCCTCCTGGGTTCATGCCATTCTCCTGCCTAAGCTTCCCGAGTAGCTGGGACTACAGGCGCCTGCCACTATGCCCGGCTAATTTTTTGTAGTTTTAGTAGAGACAGGGTTTCACCGTGTTGGCCAGGATGGTCTTGATCTCCGGACCTCGTGATCCACCAAGTGCTGGGATTACAGGTGTGATCCACCACGCCCAGCCAATAGTGCACCATTCTAAGTAGCGTGAGGAAATCTCACTCTTTCGAGTTTAGTCCCTTCTTCAATATAAGAAGGGTGAATAGTACAGTAACATATTTAGAGAGATACCACATTCACATAACGTTTTTTATAATTTAATTTTTGGTTTTTTATTGTCTCAACTGCAGTTACATAACTTTTATTAACTTATAAAGTATAATTGTTCTATATTATTTCCAGTTATTTACTGTTCATCTCTTATAGTGCCTAATTTATAAACTGGATTTTATTATAGGTATGTAGTCTAGGAAGAAACATAGTATATACATGTTGGGTACTATCTGCAGTTTCAAGCCTCCAGTGGGGGTCTTGAAAAGTATCCTCTGAGGACACGGGGGAACTACTGTTCAGACATTCATTGTTCAACTACTAAATGGTATAGCCTATTGTTCCTAGGCTACAAACCTGTACAGCAAGTTACTATACTAAATACTGTCAGCAACTGTAACACAGTGATAATTATTTGTGCATTTAAACATTTACAAACTTAGAAAATGCAATTTGCCTCCTGATCAGAAAGAAATAAAATGAAAAGGTACAGTAAAAATATGGTATCATAATCTTATGAGACTAGCGTCATTGATGTGGTCAACATTGTTATGTGGTACATGACTTATCACAAGACACTTTTCACTGAGGAAATTACAAGGATTTTAGGAATTCCGTGCCAGGAAAGCATGACAAAAAGCAAACATATGGCCAGGCGCGGTGGCTCAAGCCTGTAATCCCAGCACTTTGGGAGGCCGAGACGGGCGGATCACGAGGTCAGGAGATCGAGACCATCCTGGCTAACACAGTGAAACCCCGTCTCTACTAAAAAATACAAAAAAATAGCCGGGTGAGGTGGCGGGCGCCTGTAGTCCCAGCTACTCGGGAGGCTGAGGCAGGAGAATGGCGCAAACCCGGGAGGCGGAGCTTGCAGTGAGCTGAGATCCGGCCACAGCACTCCAGCCTGGGCGACAGCGCGAGACTCCCTCTCAAAAAAAAAAAAAAAAAAAAAAAGCAAACATATTTATTAGTGGCATTTTAATCAGTTAATTGCTTGCATAAATTTAATCCGTTGAATCTATACAGTCTAAACTTGTATTTTCCTGGGAGAGCTGCTCTTGCTGGGCTTGGGCTGCTCCGCTAGTCTGGCTGATCTTTTTCTGGCTCCACACAGAGTGAACAGCTCACCCAGTCTTCTGAATGGTGACTACACAGTGTCCCACCCTCAAATCCATCCTATGCAGTGTGTATTCCTTACACATTCCCTCTGGAAGTACCTCTGGAACCCCTTGGCCCTCCTATATGCAGGCAGCCTCGCAAGGCCGACCCACACTTCCCCAGCCTCAGCCCTCCCTCTCTTCATCTCAAAGTAAAACCTTAAGATTTCCCGTTTAAATTTAAGGCTTGACCTGAGTCTAGGCCCCAGCCTGTCACCATTTACACATCACTGAGTCAGTCTCCTCCCACGAAATTTCTACTTATGATTCCAACTGCCCATGTAACAACTTCACTCTGTGGCAGTTTAGAAACACCACGTCCAAAATTCAACTCCTACTATCTCCCTGAAATCTGCTCACCCACCAGATTTGTCAACTCTTGCAGGTGTTCAGGTAAAAGAAAAACTTGGGTTCATACTTCACTCCCACTTTTGCTCACAAGCACAAATGATGCAACAGAAAATCCTGCTGGCTTTACCTTTAAGATCTACCAAGATTCTTATTACTTAGGTCCCTTCAGCCACCCGTCTGATGAAGAATCCACCATAATCCTCCTGGAGTCTACCACAGCAGTCTCCTCACCAAAATCTCTGCGTCCATCCTCATCACTCCGTAACAGTCTGTTCTCTCCACTCATGGCCTTTGAAATATTTTTTCAGACCCTCACTCAGATCGTGTTCTCCTTTAGTTCACAACCCTCCGTGGCTCCCAACGACTCAGAATTAAAACCCGGCTTCTCAGGCTGCCATGGCAGCCGTGCCTTCTCCTCATTCTCTCTGCTCCCTGCAGACACCGGTCGGCCCCCAGATTTCCGAATGCTCGCGAACCCGGCGCACCTCCCAGGCTCTGAGCATGCAGCTCCCACCATATGCAACGCTCTCCCTTCTTCACCTCACCGCCCGTCAGCTCTGAGGACCCCACCCAGAACGCCTCGCTGTCAAGGGCCCTGAACTGCAGAGGCCCGCGCAGGTGACCCCAATCCGGGGCTTGAGGACCCGGGTGAGGATCCGAGGACGCCGCTCTCACCTGCGGTGTATTCACAAGCGCTGCCGCAGCCATGGGACTCTGGGCGGGGCGGGGCCTGGAGACGCGCGCGGTAAAGCCCGGGATCCGGTGGGCGTGCGGTGGCAAATCGCTGGGCGACGCTCAGACCGAGACCAGGCCAGCTCCTCTGCAGGCGGACACCACCTCCACCGGTTTCCGGCTCCAGTTACCTGGCCCGGGCCCAGCCAGCCGGAACCGCCTACCGGCGGACGCACTCCCGTGCAGCCAAAATGACCACCACCGGAAAGACGCCGGAAGATTCCGGCGTATTGCGCCCCTACGCAGGTGCCTCTTTCCTGGGCAACGATTGGTCCAAGGCCCCGGCACGCTCGGCGCACAGTATTCTGGGTGGTGTAGTTCCTACCACGCCGCAGTCCGCGGCGCCCTGAGAACGTAATCCGAGAGGGTGAGGACAAAGGAAAAAACCCGTCGAACTAGGATCAGCAAAGCCTATTACATACATATGATAAAAGAATACGATTTGATATTCATTTCTCAACACGAAAGTTGACATATATTGCATTCAGTACATTAAAAATGTTGACAATTGAGAATTGAAGCAGTCCTTAAATTTTTTTTTTTTTTTAAATGTAGAGACTATAAACCAAAAATAAAATTCAAAGGCCTCCCAACTATCTGAATGGATCCCTCCTCTCAGCATTATAGAGTTAACCTGAAAATCTAGTTGAGGCCATGATGGAAGAGGGGGTTGGACATGCCTCATTCTACCCCTACAGCAATAACATCAACATAGACCTTAAGTCTGATACCAAACATTTACAATCTATTTCTCTGAAACGTGCTACCTGCAGGCTTCATCTGTATGATAAAATCTTGGTCTCCAACCAGGGTGATCACTAACAGTGGGGTCAGCATCCCCTTATCCCACACGTTTGTGTTTATTCTGTTTTTTGGCCCCAGATGTTAGTGGCTTGAATTACATAATGTATCTGGTATCATAAGTGGAACTGAAATGAGATTGCAAAAACATTATATCTTCTTTTTCTTTTTTCCTTTTTTTTTTTTTTTTTTTGAGGCAGAGTCTCACTCTGTCACCCAGGCTGGAGTGCAGTGGCGCAATCTCTGCTCACTGCAACCTCCACCTCTCAGGTTCAAGCGATTCTCCTGCCTCAGCCTCCTGAGTAGCTGGGAATACAGGTGCGTGCCACCACACCCGGATAATTTTTGTATTTTTAGTAGAGACAGGGTTTCACCATGTTGGCCAGGCTGGTCTCAAACTGGCCTCAAGTGATCCGCCTGCCTTAAAGTGCTGGGATTACAAGCATGAGCCACCACTCCTGGCCTTTTTTCCCCATATTTAGCAATTAGCTTTTGTTGCTACCCATTGTCTTCATTTCATTTTAGTTTTTGTTTATAATTTTGACATTTTATAATTACTTGAAAAAGGTTAGAAAAATTACCATTTAGATTGGAGTCATATTAAATAAGATGCCTATATTGTAAAAATATCTTTATGAATGTAATCTTTGGCTTTAGTTTTTCTCCACTATATTTATTTCTGATCTTTTTTTTTTTTTTTTTTTGAGATGGAGTTTCGCCCTTGTTGCCCAGGTTGGAGTGCAATGGCACGATCTCGGCTCACCGCGACCTCAACCTCCCAGGTTCAAGCGATTCTCCTGCCTCAGCCTCCTTAGTAGCTGGGATTACAGGCATGTGCCACCATGCCCGGCTAATTTTGTATTTTTAGTAGAGACAGGGTTTCTCCATGTTGGTCAGGCTGGTCTCGAACTCCCAACCTCAGGAGATCCGCCCACCTCAACCTCCCAAAGTGCTGGGATTACAGGCGTAAACCACTGTGCCCAGCCATGATCCTTGTATTTTAAGAGTTTTATGTGCCGGGCACAGTGGTTCACGCCTGTAATCCCAGCACTTTGGGAGGCCGAGGTGGGTGGATCACGAGGTCAAGAGATGGAGACCATCCTGGCTAACACGGTGAGAACCTGTCTCTAATAAAAATACAAAAAATTAGCCGGGCGTGGTGGCGGGCGCCTATAGTCCCAGCTACTCAGGAGGCTGAGGCAGGAGAATGGCGTGAACCCGGGAGGCAAATGTTGCAGTGAGCCGAGATCCTGCCACTGCACTCCAGCCTGGGCAACAGAGCAAGACTCCGTCTCAAAAAAAAAAAAAGAGTTTTACATTGTGCTTCTATATTTCCTTAAAATTACCTAATTTTAGTGTAATATTGCCAACTTTTAAGAGGCTTATTTTTTCAATGTATCAATAGCAATACATTTTGCCAAAACACGATTATGGACATGACTTTTACATGTTTTTGTGTATATTTTTGCCTTGTATATACCCATATAATTTTTAATTGAAAATGTATATAGACATAATCAATGATTTACATGCAGCTGTAAAAAATAATACTAAAAGATCCTGTGTATACATTATATTACCTAGTTTCTTCCAGGATAACATTTGCAAGACTATATTATAAAATCAAAACAAAGATATTGATAATGATCCTTTCCAATGTTCTCAGATTTCATTACTTTTACTTATATTTAGGGGTGTGTGTGTGTTCACATATGTGTCTAAGTTTTAAAACCACATGAAGGCTTTTTTAAAAACATCTTGCCTGCATTGGCAATCATGCTGACACACAATCAAACTCACTTTTTTGTTCATTCCATCTTTCATTGCATGGATTTTTTAAATTTCACCTTGATTTAATGTTGTAAAAAAATTATGTACAGGCTGAGTGCTGTGGCTGAGCACTGTGGCTCATACCTGTAATCCCAGCACTTTGGGTGGCCAAGGTGGGCGGATCACGATGTCAAGAGATGGAGACCATGTTGGCCAACATGGTGAAACCCCATCTCCACTAAGATACAAAAAATTAGTGGGGCGTGGTGGTGCGCGCCTGTAGTCCCAACTACTCGGGAGGCTGAGGCAGGAGAATCACTTGAACCTGGGAGGCAGAGGTTGCAGTGAGCTGAGATTGTGCCACTGCACTGCAGCCTGGCAACAGAGCAAAACTCTGTCTCAAAACAAAACAAAACAAAGAAAACGATATTTAAATTTGTGAAAACACAAAGGTATAACAGAAGAAAATTGTATAAAGTATCAGTTCTGTCCCCTTTGTCTATCAGCACTCTGTCCTTTTATATGTTTTTACTTGCTTCAAAAAATATGTACACAATTCTAGAATGTGAATTTTTCAATGTGAAATATACCCTGGAGAAACTCCATTAAGTCAGTTCTGCAATAATGCAATGTACGCATTCTTGAAAAACATGGAATTATGCAAAATACAAAATAAAATCACAGGACTTATGGAGACACAAAATATCATCTGTGAAAGATAAAATATAGAAGTATAATAAGACAACACAATTTTACACATGTAAAACATTTAATAAATAACTAATATGATAAATATGGCACTTTACATATAAAGGCTGAATTTTGCCTGTGAAAGTGGGAGTCAAGGGTTGCAGCTTGTGAGTTACTGTGAAGTGGTGGTAGGAGAATTACATAAAATCAGATGGAAAGTGTAACACTAATATGGATGGGTTTAGCTCACACCATTGGGTGAACTGATGTTACCAGTAGATTTTCAAATTGTGTTCTTATATGAGTTTTTATATTCCTACATAACTTATTTTAGCTGGGTACAGTTTTCTGCATTCATCTCTTTCCTTCAGACAAAGCAACGAGGAACAATCACAAATTTTGTGTTGTGTTCAAGGTGTTTCCTAATTTTTCAATGGTGTTGGAAAAATCCTGAAACAATACTGATGGGACAGATATACAGAGATCTTTACTAATCTCTAAAGATGTGGCGATCTGTTGTGCAGTTTTGCTCTCATTCATTCACCCAGACTCTTGTAGATGGACACTGAGGCTATTTCCAATGCAGTTTTTCAGGAACTGCCTTTGGGCAAGTATCCATAAAGTGTCAATGCTCAATTAAAGTGGGAAATATGCAATAGGATAAGCACAGAAAAGTACTCTCCATGGTGATGGTAAGACATCTATTTTTTTTTCCCCTACTTATTCTTCTGACTTCAACTGAAATCAACACATCCTAGGTATCGAGGCAATTGAGTTTGAAAAGTTGAAATCTTCCTTGCATAGACTGGAATTGGGATCCTGGGAAATTCCTCACTCCTTTGTCTTTACAGCTTCCCTTTGCTCACTGGACAGAAGTTGAGACCCACAGACCTGATTCTCAACCAACTGACCTAAGGCAACTGCTTGGTCCTTTCCTACAAAGGGATACCTCAAATAATGGAGGCCTTTGCGTCAAAATATTTCCTAGATGATGCAGGGTGTAAACTTTCTTTTATTATTACAGACTAGTCACAGGGGTTTCCTTCAGCAGTATCTGCCTCCTCAATGGCTTCCAAGCCATTAAGTTCAACCCCAGGATATGGAGGTGATGGACCTCAAGATTAGATCCCCAAAGGTCATTGGCTTCTCTTGTTTCTTGTACTGGATTTTGCATCTCTTGATGAACACATGTATTCTTAAAATAGTGACTGGTCCATTGAACAGGAAAAACCTTAATGAAGAAACAAATTATAGAGTCTGTTCCTGTGCAATTCAAGACAGATTTGACTTATTCTATGCAATCACATATTTTTCCCCTGACTTTGTGAGTTTGGTTTTCATGGTCTGGGCCAGTGGCTCCAAGGTCTTTGTCCTGCACAGGCACAAGCAGCGAGTCCAACACATTCACAATCACAGACTCTCCTCCGGACTTTTCCATGAGGCCAGAGTCACATACACTACCCTAATCCTGGTCTGCTCCTTGTTCACCTTTCAATCTATAGCGTGTTAACTTTAGGATGACTTCAGCTGCAATCCCAGGCCACTGAATGGTGAACATCTCTGTGCCAGTGCTTTCATGTTTCACAGCATTCAACCCCTTTGTGCTCATCAGCAGTGACACCTGGGTCTCTCAATTCTGCTTTGCCTGTAGGACCAAGACAAATTGATTTTGTAATCTGATTACACTGCTATGAGTCTGTTTTCTTCATGGCATGTAATCATTCATTTCAATATTTGTTAACATGTAGCAAAATATTAAATGGTAGAAATTTTGGATGCAATGGCAAATAGCACCAGTTATATTCCTGCCCACATGGGGGACCTTATAATAGAACTAAAAATGACTATCTCAATTATACAAAGATTATCCAATCTAATTATGTTAGGATCTTCAGAAGAGAAGTTCAGGAAATTTTAAAATAGTGTTACAGAAGTAAAATTTTAACTTTAGAGAATTATTAGAAATCTCTCACTTTTATGAGGATACATGGAACATTTTTAAAAATACATATTTTGAAACATAATTGGGTCCAATTCTCTCTGACAGAGGGAAAATCACCTAGAATGATCCCATACGGCCTTAAGGAGTTGGAAGAAATTGTATGTGTTTGGAATGTAGAGAGATAGTAGAGTAGCAGAATATGAATCTAGAAAGGAAGTTTGTAGGTGCACTCTTAGGACAGACTGAGAAATCTGAGCATTTGTTTAAAGAAACTGACAAATCCATGAGCTAGTTCAATCTGGATTAAAATATCAGTTGACATTAAAAATTATTTTTAGGCCGGGCACGGTGGCTCAAGCCTGTAATCCCAGCACTTTGGGAGGCCGAGACGGGCGGATTACAAGGTCAGAAGATCGAGACCATCCTGGCTAACACGGTGAAACCCCTTCTCTACTAAAAAATACAAAAAACTAGCCGGGCGAGGTGGCGGGCGCCTGTAGTCCCAGCTACTCGGGAGGCTGAGGCAGGAGAATGGCGGGAACCCGGGAGGCGGAGCTTGCAGTGAGCTGAGATCCGGCCACTGCACTCCAGCCTGGGCAACAGAGTGAGACTCCGTCTCATTAAAAAAAAAAAAAAAAAAAAATTATTTTAAAAAATATTTAATTTAAAAGTTTGTTTAGTTAATAATACCTTAAATTTTATAGATTGTTTATTAGTTAATCTTTCCAGGAAAAGCATTATTACTTTCTAATGGCTGGCTTTAAGTTTCTAATATTTACAAAATGTTTTCCTCAGTTTGTTTTACACAAATGACCAAATTCAAAAGAGAAAAAAAGCTCTTTGTTGAAAGTTCTATTTTCTGCTAGTACATTCATCATATTCTTGTTTACTTATAGCATTTTCATTTTATATTTTAATACGTGAAAATTCCTGGTGAATTGTGCAAGTTCCTTGTATTTATCTATATAACTTCTGTAATTAGAATCTGTATTATGAAATGTCAATACCGTTACTTTTTATAGCAAATTTACGAGCCCTTAAATCTTACTTAATTCAATCCCAGCACTTTGGGAGGCCAAGGCTGGCAGATTCCTTGAGATTGGGAGCTCAGCACCAGCCTGGCCAACATGGTGAAACCTTGTCTACTAAAAATACAAAAATTAGCCGGGCGTGGTGCCATGCACCTGTAATCCCAGTTACTCGGGAGTCTGAAGCAGGATAATCACTTCTACCTGGGAAGCGGAGGTTTTAGTGAGCAGAGATGGTGCCAATGCACTTCTGCCTGAGCAACAGAGTGAGACTCCATCTCAAAAAAATAAATGAATGAGGGCTGGGCGCGGTGGCTCACACCTGTAATCCCAGCACTTTGGGAGGCCGATGCGGGCAGATCACAAGGTCAGGAGATCGAGACCATCCTGGCTAACACGGTGAAACCCCGTCTCTACTAAAAATACAAAAAATTAGCCGGGTGTTGTGGTGGGCACCTGTAGTCCCAGCTACTTGGGAGGCTGAGGCAGGAGAATGGCGTGAACCGGGGAGGCAGAGCTTGCAGTGAGCCGAGAGAGCGCCACTGTACTCCAGCCTGGGCAACAGAGGGAGACTCTGTCTCAAAAATAAACAAACAAATAAATAAATCTTACTTCATTCAACCTTTGTCACATTTATTCTTACTTGTGTTTTTCTAAAAGTTCACATATACTTAAATATCGCTTTCATTTATTTTTAAAAAGAAATCTGGCCGGGCGCGGTGGCTCACGCCTGTAATCCCAGCACTTTGGGAGGCCGAAGTGGGCGGATCACGAGGTCAGGAGATCGAGGCCATCCTGGCTAACACCGTGAAACCCCGCCTCTACTAAAAAATACAAAACAAAATTAGCTGGGCATGGTGGCGGGTGCCTGTAGTCCCAACTACTCGGGAGGCTGAGGCAGGAGAATGGCATGAACCCGGGAGGTGGAGCTTGCAGTGAGCCGAAATAAAAGAGGACACGAACAAGTGGAAGAACATACCATGCTCATGGATAGGAAGAATCAATATTGTGAAACTGCCCAAGGTAATTTATAGATTCAATGCCATCCCCATCAAGCTACCAATGACTTTCTTCACAGAATTGGAAAAAACTGCTTTAAAGTTCATATGGAACCAAAAAAGAGCCCGCACTGCCAAGACAATCCTAAGTCAAAAGAACAAAGTTGGAGGCATCACGCTACCTGACTTCAAACTATACTACAAGGCTACAGTAACCAAAACAGCATGGTACTGGTACCAAAACAGAGATATAGACCAATGGAACAGAACAGAGCCCTCAGAAATAATACCACACATCTACAGCCATCTGATCTTTGACAAAGCTGACAAAGACAAGAAATGGGGAAAGGATTCCCTATTTAATAAATGGTGCTGGGAAAATTGGCTAGCCATAAGTAGAAAGCTGAAACTGGATCCCTTCCTTACTCCTTATATGAAAATTAATTCACGATGGATTAGAGACTTAAATATTAGACCTAATACCATTAAAACCCTAGAAGAAAACCTACGTAATACCATTCAGGACATAGGCATGGGCAAGGACTTCATGTCTAAAACACCAAAAGCAACGGCAACAAAAGCCAAAATTGACAAATGGGATCTAATTAAACTAAAGAGCTTCTGCACAGCAAAAGAAACTACCATCAGAGTGAACAGGCAACCTACAGAATGGGAGAAAATTTTTGCAATCTACTCATCTGACAAAGGGCTAATATTCAGAACCTACAAAGAACTCAAACAAATTTATAAGAAAAAAACAAACAATCCCATCAAAAAGTGGGCAAAGGATATGAACAGACATTTCTCAAAAGACATTCATACAGCCAACAGACACATGAAAAAGTGCTCATCACTGGCCATCAGAGAAATGCAAATCAAAACCACAATGAGATACTATCTCACACCAGTTAGAATGGCAATCATTAAAAAGTCAGGAAACAACAGGTGCTGGAGAGGATGTGGAGAAATAGGAACACTTTTACACTGTTGGTGGGATTGTAAACTAGTTCAACCATTGTGGAAAACAGTATGGTGATTCCTCAAGGATCTAGAACTAGAAATACCATATGACCCAGCCATCCCATTACTGGGTATATACCCAAAGGATTATAAATCATGCTGCTATAAAGACACATGCACACGTATGTTTATTGCGGCACTATTCACAATAGCAAAGACTTGGAATCAACCCAAATGTCCATCAGTGACAGACTGGATTAAGAAAATGTGGCACATATACACCATGGAATACTATGCAGCCATAAAAAAGGATGAGTTCGTGTCCTTTGTAGGGACATGGATGTAGCTGGAAACTATCATTCTCAGCAAACTATTGCAAGAACAGAAAACCAAACACTGCATGTTCTCACTCATAGGTGGGAATTGAACAATGAGATCACTTGGACACGGGAAGGGGAACATCACACCGGGGCCTATTGTGGGGAGGGGGGAGGGGGGAGGCATGGCATTGGGAGTTATACCTGATGTAAATGATGAGTTGATGGGTGCAGCACACCAACATTGCACATGTATACATATGTAACAAACCTGCACTTTGTGCACATGTACCCTAGAACATGTATAATAAAAAAAAATTTTTTTTAATGGGAAATGATGAATGTTGACATTTGTGTTATTCCTAATGTTGGGGAAAATCAGCTTATCAAATATTTGATCACATATATGTCAAATGTGCTGTTAGCTGTTTTTCATAGATGTGCAGCAATAGGTGGAGAAAATCACTGTCTTGTTCTAGTTTGCAGAGTTTATCATAACCTAGTTTTGAATTTTGTAAAATGCTTTTATTACATTTTTGAGATTTTTATTTTAGTCTGTTAACATAGATTACACTAAGAGAGTTTAAACTATTGGATCAAACTTGTATTCTTGATAAACCTCACCAGGTTATGATTTATTATTGTTTGTATATGGAGGGATTCAATTTGCTAAATGTCTTTTTGTTTTGTTTTAGCATGAGTGCAAGTTTATTTAAAAAGGCTTTACAACAAGAAAGAAAGAGAAGTATGCTTGGAAGAGACCCCAGTGAGGCGATTTAAAGGACGAGTGCCTCAATTTGATAAAATTTTGTTAAGGCTCTGTCTATATTCATGTGGTGATTGGTCTAGTTTTGTTTAATGTCATTGTCTCTTTGGTGTCCTGTTAATGCTAACTTTCATATAGTTCAGAAGTGTTTGAACCTTTCTGTTTTTGGAAGAGTCTGTATATAATTGGTACGATTTCTTCCTTTAATATTTCATAAAAGTTCTTACATGTTTTAGGAATGACCCTCAGTTGATGCCATCAAGAAAAAGGAACCTCAGTCCTACAACCACAAAGAACTTAAATATGCTAACTACTCAAAATAAGCAAGAAACAGATTCTCCGTGAAACTCTAGAAAGGAACACAATCATGACAACACTTTGATTTTAACCCAGTGATGTCTCTATTATACTTATGACCTAAAGAACTGTAAGATAATATATTTGTATTGTTTAAACTGTAGGTTTGTGGTGATTTGTCAGGACAGCAATAGAAAGCTAATACATCAACATTATTCTGTGAGCATCCTTTACTTTCCAATGCAGTATTTCCTCGACTCATGTTGTACCTTTTCTGCCACAATCAGAAAACAGCCTCTTCTCTAAGGAGTTCTGGTTCCCTTTATTAAAAAATTATACAAACCAATAACTGGGCATTAAATATGCTCAAAGCTACTGGAATGCCACTGCTTGCTAGGATATCTCACAAAAGATAGGGAGTATGTACACATTATCTATTTAAATTGAATTCTTTATCTACATAAATTGAATTCTTTTTTTGTAGGTTAAACCTACAAATATTTCAGAAGTTGGTTATTTAAAAAGATTCTTAAGACTACAGTAGCATACTCATGTAAGGGTTTTATTTATAGGCAAAGATATGGTATAGTATGAGAATATAACACCAAATGCATATTGAATAAAATAACAAATGGATAAACTGGGCTTCATAAAATTAAGACAATCTGCTTTAGGAAAGATACTGTTAAGAACTGAAAACAAGGTCAAGCATGGTGGCTCATGCCTGTACCCTGGCACTTTGGGAGTCTGAGGCAGGATGACCACTTGAGGCCAGGAGTTAAGAGACTAGTCTATGTAACATAGCAAGACCGCGCCTCTAAATTTTAAAAAAGAAAACAAAAGCCACAGACAATGAAAAAATATTCCCAACGCTTATATCAAATAAGGAATTTGTCTTCAGAAATGTTAAGAACTTGCAACCAACCAAATGTTTTAAAAAACAGGCAAAAAATACCAACAGACATTTTACTAACGAAGATATATGAGTGACAAATAACCACATTAAAAAAAGCTGAAAACTAAGTCATTGGAAAAACACAAATTAAGAACTACAATGAAATACTACTGCATATTTAGTAAAATGGCTAAAATGAATGGCCTATGATTTCCATATATATAAACTGTCAGTAATGTGAAGAAATGGAAAACCTAATATATTCCAGGAGGAAATATGAAATGCTAACCATTTAGAACACAATTTGGCAACTAAAATTTCAAACATTTGGATCCACTTACAGAATAACTGAAGAGCTTTGCAGCCCTGTTACACAGCCAAAAGGGTGAAAATTATAAAAACACAATTCAGTCTCTGGAAATGGTCACAAGGGTGTACGGCAAATAAATATTTATTAAAGAAGATCTAACATTCATAAGAACAGCAAAAGTCAGTCACATCTGAACCAAGACCACTCCTTTCCTCCCCCAACTCCAAACTCAGCGAGATAAAAACTCCATTCGACTGCTGCAGCCAAGAATACAGGGCTCCCTCTCTCTGGAGCTCCAAGGCAGAGGGCTATCTTCTCAGGAAGGACAATCTGTCAGGAATTCTCATCCTGCCTCCAGTGTGCATATTTAGATGAATGACATTCAATTGCCAGCTCCCTCATAAAGATTATCCTCAGAGTTTCTGGGTTTTTTGTTTATTTGTTTGTTTGAGACGAAGTCTCGCTCGGTCACCCAGGCTGGAGTGCAGTGGCGTGATCTTGGCTCCATGCAATCTCTGCCTCCCAGGTTCAAGTGAATCTCCTGCCTCAGCCTCCTAAGTAGCTGGGACTACAGGTGCCTGCCACCACACCTGGTTTTTGTTTTCTGTTTTTCTTTTTTTGAGACGGAGTCTCGCTCTGTCACCCACGCTGGAGTGCAGTGGTGCGATCTCGGCTCACTGCAAATTCCACCTCCTGGGTTCACGTCATTCTCCTGCCTCAGCCTCCTGAGTAGCTAGGACTATGGGTGCCTGCCACCACGCCTGGTAATTTTTTGTATTTTTAGCAGAGACAGGGTTTCATCGTGTTAACCAGGATGGTCTCGATGTTCTGACCTTGTGATCCGCCTGCTTCAGCCTCCCAAAGTGGTAAGATTAACAGGTGTGAGTCACCGTGCCTGGCAAGGTGAATCATATTGAATCAGTGACAGTCTAAGGCCTTTCTCCAGTCTAAACTTTCTGGTGTTGAATAAGGTTAGGCCTTTGGCTGAGGCCTTTCTCCATATTCACTACATTGTCCACTCTGTGAACTGTCTGTCCAGTGTTGAATGAGTTTAGAAGTGTAGCTAATGGATTTCCATTTGTTACCTTCAAGACTTTTTTCCCCTGTGAACTTTCTGGTGTTGAATGAGGTTGAAATGCTGGCTGAAGGATTTCCCACAATCACTGTATTTCTCCAGTGTGAATCCTTCGATGTTTAACAAGACTGGAGCTGTGGCGAAAAAATTTCCCACATTCCCTGCACTCATAAGGCTTTGCTCCAGTGTGAACCCTCTGATGTTTAACCAGGCTGGAATTCTCACTAAAGAATCTCCCACATTCATTGCACTTAAAAGGCTTTTCTCCAGTGTGAACTTTTCGATGTTGCATGAGGCTTGAACTTTGGCTAAAAAACTTCCCACATTCGCTGCACTCATAAGGCCTTTCTCCAGTGTGAACACGCCAATGATTGATAAGGCTGGACTTGTGGCTATAGAATTTTCCACATTCACTGCACTTATAAGGTCTTTCTCCAGTGTGAACTCTCTGATGTTTCATGAGGCTGGAGTTGAAACTAAACAATTTTCCACATTCACTGCACTCATAAGGCCTTACTCCAGTGTGGATTCTGTGATGCTGAACAAGTGTGGAATTATGCCTGAAAGCTTTTCCACATTCACTGCATGTAAAAGGCTTTTCTCCAGTGTGAACTCTCTGATGTTGAATGAGGTCAGCATTACGGCTAAAGGATTTTCCACAGTCACTACACCCATAAGGCCTTTCTCCAGTGTGAACTATTTGGTGTATAAAAAGGTTGGACTTATGGCTAAATAACTTCCCACATTCACTGCATTCATAAGGCTTTTCCCCAGTGTGTAGTCTCTGGTGCTGAACAAGTAAATATTTCTGACCAAAGTCTTTCCCACATTCACTGCATTTGTAATACCTTTTTCCAGCATGAAAGGCCTCCCTACTTTTGGAGCTCCTATGTGACTTCTCTCCCGTGTGAGTCATCTGGTGCTTGAGAACACCTGAGCTGGTCAGGAGGTCCTTCCCAACTTCTCTGCTTTGCAAGGACTTCTCTGACAGGTGGACTCTGCAACTCCTCAAAACTGGGACCCTGCCCTCTTGTCTTTTTAAGGGTTTCTCTCCATAGTGCTTCTGGTGTTGCTGAACGTTTGAACTGCACAGTCCTACAGAAGCACTCTGCTCAGGGGCCTCCTCGGCCTCGGCTCCATGCCAACAACCTGAAAGAAGAGAAATGTTGATGAAGTAAACGTAGTCTTTGGTGTGAGGAGGCAGCACTCTCACAAATGTGTTTGACACACCCAGTAATTAGTGCCTGGGACTGCTGGCAGAATGAGGGGGCTAGCGCTTGGTGGGGAAGGGCCTGCTGTGCAGTGCTGAACCTGGCTAGATCACGGATTTGGGGAGGCCTCATGAGCACCAAAGATGCAAGGATGGGGTGTAGCACAGGGAGGAGAGGCAGAGTCCCAAACAAAATCCACTGCAAATGGCTTTCCACAGGACTTTGGCTGCTGGAGACACAGGAACATGGCACAGAAGGTTATGTCCAGGTCCAGAAAAAATCAACTGCAAGATGGGCGCGGTGACTCATGCCTGTAATCCCAGCATTTTGGGAGGTCAAGGCAGGTGGATCATAAGGTCAGGAGATCGAGACCATTCAGGCTAACATGGTGAAACCCAGTCTCTACTAAAAATACAAAAAATTAGCCAGGCATGGTGGCAGTAGTCCCAGCTACTCAGGAGGCTGAGGCAGGAAAATGGCATGAACTTGATAGGAGGAGCTTGCAGTGAGCCAAGATCAAGCCACTGCACTCCAACCTGGGCAACAGAGTGAGACTCCGTCTCAAAAAAAAAAAAAACCAACTGGAAAGAAATAGTTGGTGTCCAAGCGCTATGCAAGGATAAGCTCCTACCTCACCATACATTCAGTGAAAGCCACTGCTGAAAGGTGCTGCTGAGGATTGGGTGAAACATGGAGGACAGAGAGGTGGGGAATGGCCCTGGGTCAAATATCAGAATAGATATAAATGGGTGACTGAGGAAGAAAAGATAGAAATCAGCGATGACCCCTTGCCTTGGTATCAAAATATCTGGGCCCACTGCAAAGACTCCTGGTATGATATGAACCCATCCCCGAGTTCATACCTCCCTGAGCTCCACCCACCAAGTACCTTTTGGTAAGGCTGAAGTCATAACTTCCCAAGCAGGCATGAAGGGCTCCTCCCATGACTCCAGCTGGGTGATTTCATGGGTCTTGGAAGATGCAAGTCCTAAGGAAAACAACAGGTGAGTGGCAGCACTGAGCCAGAATGACCTATCCCATCATGGACCACAGGAAAGAAAACAACATAGTACAGAAAGAACCTTGGAGGAGGGTCTTACAGGAACAAACATGTCAAACAGCAATCACATTGGCGACTCAATTGCTGGCACAGACAGACACCCAGGTATGTTGGCTGGAGGAGGCAGGCAGAACGTAGGGGAATAGAATTACCACAGATCTGCACAGTGTCACCAGGCCACAGAGAGGCCACCAGGGTTAAGTTCCATCAAGTTGACTGCAAGACTCGTGACCCCCAAACTCTTTCCTGCACAGCTCTGGGGCAGCTCGGGGAGAGAAGATGGTAGTATACACAGCACAGGCCAATTACAATAGCTACTTCAGGATACTGGAGAAGGAATGAGTGCCCACAATTCAGCTTTGGGAAGAACAGACCTGTCACTAGGAAAAGGAGGAAGAGATGAGCCCAGCCCAGGATGCTGGGGTGGGCTGTGAGAAACTTACCCAGAGAGGCCAGAAGTGAAAAGTTCTCCAGCATCACATTGCGGTAGAGGAGCCTCTGAGTCTCATCAAGCAATCTCCATTCCTCCTGGGAGAAGTAGACAGCCACGTCCTCAAAGGTCACACAGCCCTGCTAAGATGGAGAGAGTTGAGTTTATCTGTGGCCTCCTTACTGGGGAATTTAGGCATCCCCCTAAACATCCACCCCTGCTCACCCTCTTCCTCAATCCCCATCTCAAAGGAGAGACCCTGCCCCAGAACCACTGATGCCCACTCTCTCCTCATGTTCCCACTAAGCAAGCACAGGCAGGTAGGCAGATATAGTCCATTTCAGCTCTGGGCATGGTATGCAGACTCCTACTCTTCTCTTGTCAGACAACTGACCTTGGATTCCAAGATTGTTTACCAAATACAATCAAATTTGTGTAGTGTTCTCCCTGAAGTCCCCAATACAAGGTCCCTGGGGACATCTGTTTATACTCATTAGAATGTACACATACTCTATACCACAACCACTGCCCCCTATACCACCTTATGTACATCCCCTAGTGTCACTACATTCTAGTCTACACATGGCATCCAGAGGGCACTTACCAAATGCAATCAGAACACCATCCCATCCTAGACCTCCAATGGCACTGACTGCCAGGGGCAACCCTCAGCCTCACTTTGAAGGCCTCCCTACCTGGCTCGTTTTGTTGCTTCACCTTCAGCTACTTGGAATTGCACACATATTTGGACTCCTTTGGCACTCTTCCATATCTGTGTTGAGAAGCTGTCCCTTCCCAATGTCAGCCTTCCTCTGACTCTCATTAGAATCGCAGGCCAGGCCGGGTGTGGTGGCTCACGCCTGTAATCCCACCACTTTCAGAGGCCGAGGCAGGTGGATCACCTGAGGTCAGGAGTTCGAGACCAGCCTGACCAACATGGAGAAACCCCATCTCCACAAAAAATACACAATTAGCTGGGCATGTTGGCACATGCCTGTAATCCCAGGTACTCGGGAGGCTGAGGCAGGAGAACAGCTTGAACCCGGGAGGCGGAGGTTGCTGTGAGCCAAGATCTTGCCATTGCACTCTAGCCTGGGCAACAAGAGTGAAATTCCATCTCAAAAAAAATAATAATAAATAAATAAAAATTAAAATTAAAAAAAAGAAGCCCAAGTCTCCCAAACCAGGCCCAGCAATTCTCCCAGATGACCTCATTTGATCTTGAGCTAATCCAGCAGCCTGAGAAGCTCCCCAGGTCCCAGGTAAGAACAAAAGCCTTGTGATCCCACAGTTGGATGAATAAGCAGCAGTGCCTGCCTTCCTGTCATCTTACGTCATTATAGCTTCATCTTCATGTCCATCTCATGTTTACCCCCACAGGAACTTTGGTCACCAACCAGACCCTCCTCACCACTACATCCCCTTCCCCATGGCCACCATTCTCCCTCATGTCCTTGTGAAGCCTACCACTCCCATCCAGGTATCCAAGCAAGAGAATCAGTTCTTTGCCCCTATTCTCCCTTATTACCTAAAGGCATTACCAATAGGACCTCAAGACGCTCCCTCCTAAATCTGCTCCACTACCCCATTTGGTGCAAACACCAACTGTATAGTGTGTATTTCCAATCTGAACCCTTCACCTGAATTCCAGACTTCTCTATCCTGGTGCCCAATGAATCCACTCAAGGGTCTCTGGAACATCTCATATCAACATGGCCAAAACCTAACTTAATTATTCCCACTGAAAACTACTCTTACCATTAACCTCTTTCTCTTACCCTACACTTTAGAAAATCTGCTCATATCTACTTAAAAAACACAGACTCCAGGCCGGGCGCGGTGGCTCACACCTGTAATCCCAGCACTTTGGGAGGCCGAGGCAGGCAGAGCACGAGGTCAGGAGATCCGAGACCATCCTGGTTAACACGGTGAAACCTCATCTCTACTAAAAATACAAAAAAGAAAATTAGCCAGGCGTGGTGGTGGGTGCCTGTAGTCCCAGCTACTCCGGAGGCTGAGGCAGGAGAATGGCCTGAACCCAGGAGGCAGAGCTTGCAGGGAGTCGAGATTGCGCCACTGCATTCCAGCCTGGGCGACAGTGTGAGACTCCGTCTCAAAAAAAAAAAAAAAAAAAAAAAAAGACTGGGCCATAATCCCTGCATAGCCTTCCCCATTTCCATCCTTCCTGATATTCAGGAATAAACAAACAAACAAAAATACAAGAATAGAGGCCCAGGTCCTCAGCCAACCACTTCAGGTCTGCCTTATACCTGCTGATGCTTCCGCCAGACATAATGGAGATCTAAGGTTGCCTAAGCATTTCCAGCTCAAACTTAAATCCATGTATTTTCTCATGTTGATCACTATGCCTTCTAAACCTCCTGTCATTGGTTGCCAGAAATGAGAACCTCTCCATATAACATATTATCTGTGCCAGGTGTGGTGGCTCATGCCTAAAATCCCAGCAGTTTGGGAGGCAGAGGCATGCAGATAACCTGAGATCGGGAGTTCGAGACCAGCCTGACCAACATGGAGAAACCCCGTCTCTACTAAAAATACAAAATTAGCCAGGTATGACAGCATGTGCCTGTAATCCCAGCTACTCAGGAGGCTCAGACAGGAAAATCGCTTGAATTCAAGAGGCGGAAGTTGCAATGAGCCGAGATCACGCCATTGCACTCTAGTCTGGGCAACAAGAGCTAAATTCCAGGCCAGGCGCGGTGGCTCACGCCTGTAATCCCAGCACTTTGGGAGGCCGAGGCGGGCGGATCACGAGGTCAGGAGATCGAGACCATCCTGGCTAACACGGTGAAACCCCGTCTCTACTAAAAATGCAAAAAATTAGCCGGGCGAGGCGGCGGGCGCCTGTAGTCCCAGCTACTCGGGAGGCTGAGGCAGGAGAATGGCGTGAACCCGGGAGGCGGAGCTTGCAGTGAGCCGAGATCGCGCCATTGCACTCCAGCCTGGGCGACTAAGCGAGACTCTGTCTCAAAAAAAAAAAAAAAAAAAAAAAAAAAAAAAAAAAAAAAAAAAAAGAGCTAAATTCCACTTCAAAAATAAATAAATAAATAATAATAATATATAGTCTGGACTCAGGACCCTGACTGTACAACTGTTTTCCAGGGAACTCAAATGGAAGGGTAGGGATAATAGCAAGCAAGGAGTCTCAAGACACTACGATTCTGAAGACCATGTAGGTAGGAGTTGAGCAGGGTGAGGACCTGAGAAATCCTCCATTTACCTCCTCATGGTATGTAAATAACTCTGCAGTCACAAGAACCTATGGAAAATCAAGGCAATGAGAACCAGACAGTGACGTTGCCAAAGGATCATCCAAGCCCCCTCATCTAGCCTGGAGTCAGGTGTGCCTGAGTATCTATAATCTGGGCTTTGGTTCTTAGTGATGCCTCTTACCTGTTGTGTGCCCTTGGAAAAATGCTCAACTTCCCTGTGCCTTGGTGTTGCCATCTGCAACACAGCAATAATAATGGTATTCACTCAATAGGACTATTGTTTGTATCAAACTCATTCTTATGTGTCTAGGACTAAGTATCAACTCCTACTGTACACATAATTAATGCCTCTGTCAACATTTTCAGTGCAAATAAACTGGCAGGTTTTAAAAATATGGGTTTCTGCCTGGGCACAGTGGCTCAAGCCTGTAATCCCAACTTTGGGAGGCTGAGGTGGGCAGATCAAAACGGCAGAATTCTGAGAAAGAAGAAAGAAAGAAAGGAAAGAGGAAAGAAAGAAAGGAAAGAAAGAAAGAAGGAAAGAAGGAAAGAGAAAGAAAGAAAATGTGGGTTTCCTTTTGGCAACCTGGCTGCCTGCTATATACTCCCCTGAAGGCAATCCTGCTGAGAGCCCTTCTACTGGAGCAGTTGATCATCCCTCCTGTGCTGATGGCTAGGGAAACTTAGGCACCAAAGGGGCTGCTCCACCAGCCTGGCTGACCTTTCCTTTTCTTCATACGGACTGGACATGAGGAACTGCTGAGCCTAGAGTGGCAAACCTATATACTACCCAACACTGCAGTCTCCATCCAGTCCTGGGTCTTCATACTCTATAACCCTCCATTCCTGCAGGCACCAGACAGAACCACTTTAGACCGCAAAACCCCAGGCTGTAGAGGCTGCCCCGGCCTACAGGCCCATTTCTCCCTTCCCTCACCTCAGGGACCATCTGAAAGAAAACCTTAAGATTCTCCCTCCTAAATAGGAGCCCCAGGCCTTCCAGCTGCCCATGTGGACACGATACCTCCACTCTGGGACTTCTCAGGAAACCATGCCCAAAACCTACTCCCTGCACAGCCTTCCCCATCTCCATCCTTCCTGATATTCAGGAACAAACAAAAATACAAATAAAAATCCAGAATGGCTCTTCATTCCCTACTTTCTTTCATAGTCACATGTGATGCAACAGGAATTTCCGCCTGTTCAGTTTTTGAAATCCATCCAAGATCTGATCACTTCCCCGCCTCTATGGCCCAGTCCCAGTAGACTCTCCACTAATCTACTGAATTTACCTACTCACATGTCTGTCTTCACCCGCCTCACCCCCATCCCAGTCTGTTTTGCCTTGAGAGGCCTTTGGCAAACTTAGAGAAACAGATCGTGTCACTCTTCTGTCTCCAGCCCTCCGCGGCCACTGTGGCGCCCTCAGGATGAAAGCGCAGCTCCTCGGGCCGTCGCTCCACACGCGACTCGTCCCTTCCCAAGCTGCCTACTACGGACACCAGGAGGCCTCAAGTTCGGGACTCGCTGAGTGCGCCTCACACCTTTGCGTGCCGGACCCCATGCCCTCCATTCCCACCCCATCACACTGCGTGTCAGAAACGGGACCCCGCCCACGAACGCCCCACAGTTCTGCACCCGGGGACCTGAGCAGGCGGCCCTCACAGGGCTTTAGGATTCGGGGGAGGCCGGGAGGACGCGGCGCTCACCTGAGCGGGGTCCCTTAGCGCGGCCCCCGCCATCCGAGCCTGTGGGTAGAGCGGGCGGGGAGGCAACAACCGAGGAGAGGGCCCGGGTCACCCTGGGCGCCGCCACCGAGCCTCAGACCCGCCTCTGAGCGGTGAGAACAGAACGCCGAGCCACCGCGCTGGTTGCCTCAGCGCACAATCAGCTTCCACCAGGCTGAGTTCTCCTGACAGCAGCGAAACTGTCCGCCCAGAGGAGACGCCGGAAGTCCCGCCCAGTGCGCGACGCACGTTCGGTCAGGCCTCTTTTCATTGGCCAAGCATCGCGGCTCCGGGCGCGGCGGCTTCTGGGCAGTGTAGTTCCCATGGCGCCAAACTTAGAGGAAGTGGGCGTAACTTCGGAGATGGAGATTGGAGATGATAGATGATGACGGAGATGGAGATGGAGATGATGGTGGAGATGGAGATGAAGATGGAGATGAAGATGGAGATGATGATGGAGATGGAGATGATGATGAAGATGGGGATGATGGAGAAGATGGAGATGATGGAGTAGGAAATGGAGAATGGAGGAGAAATGAGTGTCGAGAACTCTCGGACTCATCTGGAGCCTGTTGTAATTGGAGATGGGACTGGATTTCAGTTTCCTACCGCTGATACTCCAATCCTTCCTTCTTTTGAAGGACTCAAAGAGGATCTTCAGAGCCACAATAAAGAGGTTTCTCTGGGCAGAGCCACGTATATCTTCCTAAATTTCCTTTGGCAAGGGGACACCCAATATTAAAGTTAACGGTGGCCAAGCAATGCCTGATGTATGATAATAAGAAAAGGCTCTGAATTCTGGATGTAGGTGATGAGAGAGTAGGGGAGCCCAAGGATTTACGTTCCTCCTTCACCCCATGCTCATTTGTGCTCTTTCCTTCCTCAAGGACGCAACATTGATGTACAGGCACAACAATAGGAGGCAAACCCATAAGCCAACTCCCCCTCAATTTCTCTCCTTCATCCATTTCTGCTCCATGTTCCTTTCACAGTTACTACAGGACTGAATGAAGGGGGACGAACACAGAAATGAAAACAAAGGCAAAATAAATCTGTTTTAAAGAAGGGGTCAGAGGGCTCCTTTCTTCTAGTTAACAAAGGCCCTGAGCTTCCACAGCCCTTCATATTTATTGGGTAGAAAGAGCAGGGAGGAGGAGCTAATGATTGGTCAGCTGCTTGATTGATCACAGGTTCACATTATTGCAAACAGGCTTCAAATGTGCCTAATCACAAGAAACATTTGTGCCTGGGGTGTGACTGCCCTCAGCATTCCTTCTTGGCAGCAGACGCAGTTTGTCAGTTTGTCAACAACCTACTTTAATGAGAACACTTTGCTGTTTACTCCAGTGGTATACTGAGTTGATCACAACACTCATTCTTTCGGCCTCCAACATCTCCCCCTTTCTGTGTTTGAATTAATTGAATAAGATCTGTCCCTATGTTATGGAGATTGATGCCAGTGTGACTCCAGTCGGTCCTCATGCCATCTTCGCATTCAGATTCAGCTGGCTCATGGCTTCCATTGGGAGAACCAGGCCCATGGTTGGAATCCCAGTCTCCCCTCCATGGTCACACACACCTTGAGGGTATCCACATGGTTTGTCCATCTCCTTTAAAAACACAAGCATACCCTCATCTCCACGTTAGTAAATCTACTGAAAACTTTCCACTGATAATGAGAGACAGGCTCTTTCTGATTAACAGACGGCATAGAGAAAGCAAATCAAGGATTAATAGAAGGCACAGAGAAAACAAATTGAGGTTTATCCTTCTCGTGCAATAGTATAGAAAAAAAAAAATCCCCAAGGTCTACCACCATGAGAGGCCAGTCTCTTAGAATGGCTGCCGGTGATGGCAGACCCTGCTATAATGCACACATTGGTTTAATCTGTGCATTAATAGCTCTCAAATCATGTAGCAATCGCCATTTACCTGACTGTTTTGGAATCACAAATACTGGTGAATTTCAAGGGCTGACTCTTCCATATTTCCTGCTTCCGATTGCTCTTCTACTAACTGATGGAGTTGAATCAGTTTCTCCTGTGATAGAGGATATTGAACCACCCATATAGGTTTGTCAGTCAGCCACTCTAACAGCAAAGCAGTGTGTGGAAGAGAAATACCAATGACCCCCATCAGAAATCCTGACAACTTAGCCCTTTTTCATTTCTTTCTCCAGTTATTGATATAGGATCAGGGTTTCCTTGTATGGACATTCCTAAGCCTTTTCTGCTCTGATATCCCCCCCTTTTTTTTTTAACATTTTAAATCCTGGTTTGTCAATAGTTTCATTTGTAAGTCTGATATCCCATGCTGTAAGTAAATCTCCACCCCATAGATTAACATATTTGCAATGTAAGGTTGAAAAGTACATGACCAGTCTGAGACAGGGTAAAGTCTCAGCACTGTTTTGAACACTTTGAGCTGTTCCTACTCCTTCTAGGGATGTAGAAGTTAATTGCAGAGGCCAGGACAGGGGTCAATTGTTCTTAGATATTAATGACACATTAGCTCCCATAGCCATAAGCTGATAAAACTTCTTTCCTTTAATTTACACTGTACAGGTGGGTCTATAGATGCTATAGGTTCTGATAGATAAATTTGCCACGTAGTTGTACTTCCAAATCCTTGATTCCCTCATTTCTCCCTTCGTGAAGAAGGGTTCAATTTCCAGGTAACAAGCAACAGTTGAGCAATATAGTCTTCTGGTTCAAAAACCCAAAGATCTTGCAACATCACCACTACCAGAATTTCTCCTCATTATCTGAATCAGCAACTTCTAGGACTACAGCAATACCCTGTAAGTTAAGATGAGTTTTGCCCAAAATTAATCCCATATATCCTGTTGGCAAAGGTCCACAAATACCAGTGGGAATCTTGGTGGGTTTGTCTCCTCCAACTAATGTAACCTGTTCTCTGACTGGGAGGTCTAATCCTGCACTTCCAGGTGTTCCCGCTGCTGGAGGGAGTGGTACAGGCAAGTTTTCGTCCTCCCTCTCCTTTTCACCAACCTTGATAGGAGTTGTGGGTGGGGCAAAAGACTCTCAAATTTTGAAATTCAGAACATAACAAATTCCAAACAAAACAGAAAAAACAAATTCTGCCCCATGTTACCTTGATTCAAAAATTTCCCATTCTCTGTACCTCTTTAGGACGCTGACTAGTACCTCTTTAGGGCACTGGCCTTATATTCACTGCCGGCAGACTCATCCCGGAGTTTCTCATTTGTCTGATCAGTTTCACTTCTTCAGCTCCAGCAGACTTTCATTGTTTATGGTCCCTGTAGGTCCCTGTTAGTCCCTGTGAGTCCCTGCAAGTCCCTTGAAGTCCCTTTTCTTCCCTATTCATCTCTATTCATCCCTACTTGTCCCTGCAGGTCTCTTCAGGTCCCTGTTTGGGCGCCACTTGCGATGGTTACTATGGGACTGAATGAACGGGGATGAACAAGAAATGAAAACATAAGACAAAATAATCTGTTTTAAAGAAGGGGTCAGGGGCTCCTTGCTTCTTGTGAGTAATGGCCCTGAGTTTCCACAGCCCTTCATATTTATTGGGTAGAAAGAGCAGGGAGGAGAAGCTAACGATTGGTCATCTGCTTGATTGATCACAGGTTCATATTATTGTGAACAGGCTTCAGATGTGCCTAATCACAAGAAACACTTGTGCCTGGGACGTGACTGCCCTCACCATTCCTTCGGGGTGGCAGATGCAGTTTGTCAGTTTGCAAACCACCTGCTTTCATGAGAACAGTTTGCTGTTTACTCATATAGCCTCCAGTGGTATACTGAGTTAATCACAATCCTCATTCTTTCAGCCTCCAACATGTTCCCACTGCTCTTCCATTCCCAAATATAAAGCCAATTCCTCACAGGTGGGTAAAATGCTAGACTGTTGTTTACAACACACAACTATTGATTTTAAAAGTCAAACCTTTATTATGTGTGGTCCCACTACATCCATTCCCATTGAATCTAGTCCTCGTGTCAATCTAATTTCCCTACTTCTTTTCCTGCCCCTTCCATCTGTGGGCTGAATAATCAATTTCAACACAGCCTTGGAGTGACTCATGAGGACAAGAGAAAATGAAGCCTTCCCTCCTTCTTGGAGCTTTCTGGAACTGGGTGTTCAGAACTAATTGACTCTGAAAAGGATGGGAGTCAATATTGGGATTGAGAACCTGGTAGAATTGAGAGAGACACAAGTTCTTTACCCCTTCCATGGCAACTATGGCATTAATTATTTCAGTTAGACCATTATGTGGCATGTGGAAGGGAGGGGAGGAGGAGAGCGAGGAGAGCTGAATCCATGACAGAGTGGGACAATGTGTAGATAATCTCCTCCTTCTGAAACAAAGCACAGGAATAAATGTTTCACTTCCTTCAGAACATCTATTAGAAGAACAGATTCTGGATTATTCATCTAATAGATTATGAGTCAGTCGGCCGGGCGCGGTGGCTCAAGCCTGTAATCCCAGCACTTTGGGAGGCCGAGGCGGGTGGATCACGAGGTCAGGAGATCGAGACCATCCTGGCTAACATGGTGAAACCCTGTCTCTACTAAAAATACAAAAAACTAGCCGGGCGTGGTGGCGGGCGCCTGTAGTCCCAGCTACTCGGAGGCTGAGGCAGGAGAATGGCGTGAACCTGGGAGGCGGAGCTTGCAGTGAGCAGAGATCGCACCACTGCACTCCAGCCTGGGTGACACAGAGCGAGACTCCGTCTAAAAAAAAAAAAAAAAAAAAAAAAAGATTATGAGTCAGTCATGAAAATTAGCTGGCCATCATGACATGAACCTTTGTGAATGAACCTAACAAACATATTACAGAATCTAGTCACACAGTACAAAACATATAGAAAATTCGGAATCTGGCAATAAGAAAGAGTATGTCATTTAGGAAAATATATGTATGTGGTAAAACTACAAAGACATTAATAGAATGATTATCAAAATGATTAACAAAAATGTCATGTAAATGTTAGCTTGACGGGGTGAGTCAGGCATGTGAGGCAATGTTAAAAGAGAAGATGCCTAGGAAAGTATGCTTTTTATCCAGGCGTGGTGGCAGTCATCTGTAATCCAGCTACTTGGGAGGCTTAGGAAGGAGCATCGCTTGAACCTGGGAGGCAGAGGTTGCAGTGAGCTGAGATCACACCACTGCACTCTAGCCTGGGTGACAAAGTGAGACTCTGTCTCAAAAAATAAATAAAAAAAAGAAAGAAACGATGTTTTATCACTACTGGTTCTGTTTTACAGATATGGTTTTAATTTAAAAAAACTATATATCATACGAACATTATAGTGAATTGTGTGATGGTTTTGAAATAAAGAGTATATGTAGACAATTTAGTATTATTACAGGAAGAGACAACCAACTAAAACACAGTCGTGTGTAGAATTGCAAATAACATGATTAGTGAGGACACAGTAGACTATTTAATCATTTGGTTTAGGTAAAATCATTATCTACATAAAAAATTCACTTATAGCTCTTTGAACGCACAAAACAAATCCCATGAAGCTATTTTGTTGTTGTTGTTAAAAGCAACATATGCTGGGTTATATGTTTTCTCTCTATCTTCTGAAATCCATTTTTATTTCCAACCTTTAGGAATATTTACATGTCTATAAGGAGTGGGAACATCAAAGTTTGGGTCCAAGACTCTACCTTTGGCTATATCTCCTTCAGGACTGGCAAACACATTCCTCTGTGTTTGGGAAGCCTAACCTACCCAAGATGGCATGAAAAGCAGATGTGCCTCAGGGTCTAATCACAAGTCAACCCTCAACACATGAGCAGCTGCAGGGAATGAGGGAAGGCTGAGGACTGTAACCAACTAAACAAATTTTGATGATATCTCCTGCCATCCCCAAGTTTAGAGCTTAATAGAAGGAGTCACGACCCAGCAGCTCTGGAAACTTTGGACTTCCGTGGAGATGGCCACCTGGTCCTTAGACACTTGAAGTCTGGTTGCCTCAGCTAGAGAGCGAAGACTAACTTCCCATCTGAACTATCCTTATAAGGAAAAGTAGGGAGGAAGATGAGGCCACAGGATGGGAAAATATAACCGTGTCCTCAAGGAGGAAGAAGCCTAATATTTCAGAAGAGCAGTTCTGCTCCATAGCAGGTAAGCAGTCCTATGTCCTCTTATTGCCCAAACACAGTCTTATGTTCAAAGGTACTATCCTAGCAGATGTGATGATTACAAACTCATGTGAAGCTCCAGTGGAACCAAGGAGCCAGGATCACCAACTACTCAAGAGTACAGCTATTCCTAACCACTATAGTAATCTACTCTTCCACAGATACCGCATCTTTGAGACTTATCTGGATGTCCTTGCTCTGCTGAACACTGACTCACCAAAAAGTGACTGAAAATATGAAACTTTTCCTCAGCACATACCACCCAAATACACTATTCTCTCCTCCCAGGTCAAGCCTTGAAAATATTGGTCTGGTTTTGTAGAATTTGCTAAGTCCATATTCTACTTGGGAACTGAACCTAGAATGGTAAAAAAAACCAACCAAACAAACAAACATAAATAACAAATGCCAGGAGTTGTTCTAAGTAGTGGTGAAAATAATAGGGGAAATGAAGGGGAGAATGTGAGGGAAATGGCAGTTGTATTGAGGACAGAGTTGGAAATGTTTAAGCTGAAGGCTGAGGACAGTGCCCATTCAGATGAGCTGGATATGGGTGGCTTTCTTGAAGGTGATAATTGAGTTGACTACCCCCCAAAAAATGAGAAGGAGGCAGCTATGAAAGAACAAAGTTTAAAATATTCGGGTAAAAGGTAGAGAAAGTGTCAAAGAGATGCAATGGGAGAAAACTTGGTGAATTGCAGTAACAGGAAGGAGGAGACGGTGGCTGAGCCAGGGCATGCGGAAAGCAGCAATGTGAGAAACTGGACATGATTGTGCATTCAGTGGTCAGTTTGCAGCTCTTTCCTCCTCCCTCATGCCACTTTGGGGTTAATTCGTTCTCCTACTCCTGGCCCCAGGATCATGGATGTGATTTCTGTCTCCTTGGAGTTTTAGGAATACACATTTCCAGAGTTATGTACGTGGAATCCAACACCATGTAGCTTTTTCAGTCTGGCCTCATTCACTTAGTGTAATGCATTTGCGATTCACCCTTGTTTTGTGTAGCAATGCCTTATTTCTATTTATTTATTTATTTATTTATTTTTGAGAAAGAGTTTCGCTCTTTTTGCCCAGGCTAGAGTGCAGTGGCCCTATCTCAGCTCACTGCAACCTCTGCCTCCTGGGTTCAAGCGATTCTCCTGCCTCAGTCTACCAGGTAGCTGGGATTATAGGCATGGGTTACCATGCCTGGCTAATTTTGTATTTTTAGTAGAGACAGGGTTTCTCCACGTTAGGCACTCCACATTGGTCAGGCTAGTGTCAAACAACCGACCTCAGGTGATCCACCCACCTCGGCCTCCCAGCGTGCCGGAATTACAGGTGTGAGCCACCAACTGTTTCTTAATCTGTATCTAAGTCAAAGTTTGGAACTATTTAGTTACTAGGATCTTCAGTCTACAAAAGAGGGATGATTCTGTCAGTATTTTTTGTAAGCAACTGGAAGAATAATCTGGTCACATTCTAAAATATTATGTAATATTTAAGATTTTGAACTGTAAAAATGATCTTTTCTTAGATGTCTACTTGTAGCATAGAGTGGAAATAAGTTTTCTTTTTACAAGTAAAATGTTTATTAGAGCATTATTCTAAAAATTATTATATTTTTATATTTTTAATCTAAAAATATTTATTTTTGTTTTCACTTATTTTTATTTTTTGAGATGGAGTCTCACTCTGTCACCCAGGCTGGAGTGCAATGGCGCGACCTTGGCTCATGCAACTCCCGCCTCCCAGGTTCAGGTGATTCTCCTGCCTCAGCCTCCTAAGTAGCTGCGATTACAGGGGCGTGCCACCACGCCCGGCTAATTTTTGTATTTTTAGTAGAGAAGGGGTTTCACCATGTTAATCAGGCTGGTCTCAAACTCCTGACCTCAGGTGATCCTCCTGCCTCAGCATACTAAAGTGCTGGGATTATAGGTGTGAGCCACCATGCCTGGCCTAAACTTTTTAATCAATTACTAATCATTTTTATTTATCTTGTAACATAAACCATTAAGTTATACGAATAAGCAAAGTCTCAGTTATGGTTAGAAATCTCTTATTCTGCCATCCATGATGGCTCACGGCTGTAATCCCAACACTTTGGGAGGCCAAGGTGGATGGATCACCTGATGTCAGGAGGTCAGGACCAGCCTGGCCAACATGGTGAAACCCCTCTCTACTAAAAATACAAAAAATTAGCCAGGTGTGGTGGTGGATGCTTGTATTCCCAGCTACTTGGGAGGATGAGGTAGGAGAATCGCCTGAACCCAGGAGGTGGAGGTTGCAGAGAGCCAAGATAGGGCCACTGCACTCCAGACTGGGCAACAAGAGCAAAACTCCTTCTCAAAAATAAAAAAATAAAATAAAAAATAAATCTCTTGCTCCATTAAAATATTTTGTGGTACTGTGAGAAAATGCAAAATCATTTTTACCATTTGTATCATTCTGAAATAAAATTTAATTCTGACAAAATATGATTTTAAAACATGTAAATATGGTACTCATGAATTTTTTTCGGTGTTGGGAGTCTCCTCCTGACTGGGTTGTTTCCATTCTCTCTAGTGTTTTTCCTACATAAATGCAAATAAATAGAAGAAAGATTCTTTAGAAATATATAAAACTCCTGTTCCTCATTAATCTTTTACTTCACCAGTTTTAGCTCTCATTGATGATTTTCTATCTCTATCTATTTTAATTGACACCTTACTATAAAGTATAACTTTTTATTTCCTACTTCATTCATTCATTCATTTATGTCTGTGGACTCATGGATTATTTTTTTCTCTTTAAACAGATTTAATGAAGTGTAATTTACAAACAATAAAATTTGCCAATTTCAAATGTACAGTTCAGTGAATACTGGTCAATATATACAGTTGACCCTTGAACAATGTGGGGATTAGGTATGCTGTGTATAATGAGCTTTAAAGGTTCTTATGACTCCATGATCATCAGGCCAAATTAGAGGGTGTTTAGGATCAAGTAGACCATTGGTGTTGATCTCATGGGGTTCTGGCTGGCCAGGGGCATTGTCCAACGTCAAAAGAACTTTAAAGGCAGTTCCTTACTGTCAACGGACTTCCTGACTTCAGGGACAAAGCATTAATGGGAACAACCCAGAAAAAAAGGGTTCTCATTGTCCAGGTCTTCTTGCTGTACAACCAAAAGACTGACAGCTTGTGCAAGGGTTTGGGGTTAGCAGTTTTATAGATAAGGGCAGTCCTTATCATAAAACCAACTACATTTGAACAAAACACTAGAGTTAGCCTATCCCTTTCTGTTTTAAATCTTGGTATGTGCTTCTCTTACTTACTAATAAATGTCCTTTGTGGCAGTTTTTCCCAAAATAGGGCACGTTATTTGCATTAAAAGCCCGTTTAGGCCAGGCACGGTGGCTCATGCCTGTAATCCCAGCACTCTGGGAGACTGAGGTGGGTGGATCACGAGGTCAGGGGTTCAAGACCAGCTTGGCCAAGATGGTGAAACCCCGTCTCTAATAAAAACACAAAAATTAGCCAGGCATGGTGGCGAGCGCCTGTAATCCCAGCTACTCGGGAGGCTGAGGCAGAAAATTGTTTGAATCTGGGAGTCGGGAGTTGCAGTGAGCCAAGATCGCGCCACTGCACTCCAGGCTGGGCAACAGAGTGAGGCGCCATCACAAAAATAAGTAAATAAATAGCTAGCTAGCTAGCTGGGCATGGTGGTGGGTGCCTGTAATCCCAGATACTTTCAGAGGCTGAGGCAGGAGAATTGCTTGAAGCCCAGAGGCGGAGGTTGCAGTGAGCCAAGATTGCACCTTTACACTCCAGCTTGGGAGACAAGAGCAAAACTCTTGTCTCAAAAAAAACAAAAACAAAAACAAAAAACAATAAACTAACAAACAAAAAAATCAAAACACCTGTTCAGGTTGATATAATTTCTTGTCAGTGATTCTCTTAATGGCACCTGAGACATTGTTGACTGCCTCTTGGTTGGCAGAAGTTGCTTCTTCTACTATCTTGACTTCTTTTTTTTCTTTTTCTTTTTTTTCCTGAGAAGGACTCTCGCTTTGTCACCCAGGCTGGAATACAATGGCGCAACTCGCCTCACTGCAACCTCCGCTTCCCAGGTCCAAGCCATTCTCCTGCCTCAGCCTCCTGAGTAGCTGGAATTACAGGCATGCGCCACCAAGCATGGCTAATTTTTGTATTTTTAGTAGAGAGGGGGTTTCACCATGTTAGTCAGGCTGGTCAAGCACTCCTGACCTTGTGATCCGCCCGCCTTAGCCTCCCAAAGTGCCGGGATTACAGGCTTGAGCCACCACACCCAGCCTTGATCCTGACATTTTTAAAGCCAAACATCTTTCTAAAATTATCAAACTATCCCTTGCTGGCATTAAATTCTCCAGCTTTAGATCTTTCACCTTCCTTTTGCTTTCAGTTGTCGTATAATGACTGTTTCCATTATCGAGTCTCTCTGTATGCCTTTCTGTATTCTGCACCCACATGAAAGCTGCATTTTCAAATAAGATAAAAATATATTTTGCAGAAAGTGCAAGATTTTCATGCCTGCGGGCATAGCCAAAGCAATGTCTTTATTTCCTTTTTTGTTTGTTTGTTTTTAACAATGATTCTTATACTGGATTAATTTATCTTGAAATGGTGGGCAACTACAGCTGCAAACCTCAATCTATAGTACATATGTACAGTCTATTTGTACATACAGTACAAAACAATTCAGCTGTTTCTTGTAATGTCATGACTTTTCCCTGCTTCTTGGAAGCACTTCCAGCATCACTATTGGCACTTCATATAGGCCTCACAGTGTTATTTAAAGTTTACAATATTGCACTAAATACTATGAAAAATATATTAGAACCTTGAGAGATCACTTTTTTACTGCAATATGTGATTTACTGGAGTGATGAACTGCTCACGTGGAGATGATTAACATCACGAGTTTCTTTAAGTGAATACTCACAACACTGTGAGCAACAGGAGATGGCTACAAAATCGATCTCCTGGGCTTGGGTGATATTCCCACTTCAGCCCCCTGAATAGCTGGAACCACAGGTGGGTGGCACCATACCCAGCTAATTTTTCTTTTTTCTTTTTCTTTTTCTTTTTTTTTTTTGTGGAGATGGGTCCTCACTATATTTCCCAGGCTGGTCTCAAATTTCTGAGACCCGTGCACCCTCCAAAAGTGCTGGGGTTACAGGTGTGAACCACCACACTCAGCCTCTACAGAAAAATTTAAAAATTTGCCAGTGTGGTGGCACGTGCTTGTGGTCTCAGCTGTTGGGGAGGCCGAGGCAAGAGGATCACTTGAGCCCAGGAATTTCTGTCTGCAGCAATCTATGATCATGTCACTGCCCTCCAGCCGGGGTGACAGAGGGAGACGCTATTAAAACACACACACACACACACATGCACGATTATGACTTAATACTGTATCTTTACATTTGTTTACATTTCTCTGGGATCACCATGTACAGTCTGTGTTTGTGTGACTATTGACTAATTTTAACCTTTTATAACAGATTTATATATATTTTATGGTAGTAAATGATAAAATAGAAGCTACATATATTTTATGTTATGCATTCTTGGTATACCTATTTCAACGAATTCTGGTTTTTTGAAATTGTCTCAAATATTCAAGAATATATATCCAATATATTTATTGAAAAAAGTTCACATATAATTGGACCTGTGCATTTCAAACCTGTGTTATTTAAGGGTCAGCTGTACTGTCATGAAACCACCAACAGTCATGATAGAAAAAATTGCCATTGCCTGATATTATTTTCCTGTACTCTTTCAGTCAGAACCTTCCCCCTCAGACCCCAGGCTCAATAACCAGTGATCTGCATTCTTTTACTCTAGTTTTGCAGCTTCTTCATTTCATATAAATGGAATGATACTGGATGTCAACTTTTGTGTCTGGCTTCTTCCACTTAGCTCAGGGCTTTTCAGATTTATCTATGCTGTTTTTGCTTGTATTCATAGTTTATTCTTTTATCTTGTTGAATGGTATTTTATGTTAAGGATATGCCATAATTGATTATTCATTCTTCTGTTCATGGACATTTTAGTTTGTGCGTGTGTGTGTGTTTTAAAAACAAATTCTGGTGTTTGGGTTTTATAAATAAAACTGCTGAGCATGCAAGTGTATTTCTAGGGCATATGTTTTTGTTCTCTTGGGGATATCCCTATAGGTAAGATTCCTAAGCTATATGGTAAGGTTATGCTACCTTTAAAGCTGCTACACTGTTTTCTGAAGTTGTTTTACTACTTTTGCAACTTTGTTGAAGAGATTGACAATAGATTGTTGTGTGAGTGTATTTCTGGGTTCTCTATTCTCTTCTGTTCATTTCTATGTCCGTCCTTTAGCTAATACTGTACCCTCTCAATTACTGTACCTTTATATGTCTTGAAGTCATAAAGATTTTCAGACTTATTCTTATTTATAAAATTGTTTTGGCAATTAGTCTAGGCCTTTTGTATTTCCATGTAACTTTTTAAATACATTTGTAAATTTTTATTTAAAAGATTAGGTTTTCATCGGGATTGTCTCAACCTATAGAACAGTTAAAGGAAAACTGACAACTTAGAAGTATCAAGGCTCAGATTTAGGAACTTCTTGTGTCATTTATTTATGCCTTCTTTAATGTCTCTCAGGCATATTTTAAAGTTCTTGAACATATTTTGTTAAATTTATTTCTAAATATTTCATATTTTTATGCTATTGCGAAGTACTTTTTTTTCAGTTGCCAAGCATGTATTTGCTAGCTATATACCAACTTACTATAGAGACACCTACTTTTCATACACTGGCCTTTTTATCTTAGGACCTTGCTAAACTCAATTATTAGATCTAGTAGCTGTTTAGTAGATAATTTAGAATTTCCAACATTATCAGGTCATATATAAATAAAGACAGTTTGGGTTCTGCCTTTACAATAGATTTTTTTTTTTAATGGGAAGTGATGAATGTTGACATATTTACGTTATTCCTAATGTTGGGGAACATCAGCTTATCAAATATTTGATCACATATATATCAAATGTGCTGTTAGCTGTTTGTTTTTCATAGATGTGCTGTATCAGGTGGAAGAAATAACCATCTTGTTCTAGTTTGCTGCATGTATCATAACCTAGTTTTGAATTTTGTAAAATGCTTTTATTACATTTTGAGATTTTCATTTTGCTCTGTTAACATAGATTAAGAAAGAGTTTGAATTGTTTGACCAAATTTGTATTCTTGATAAACCTCACTAGGTTATGATTTACTATTGTTTGTATATGGCTGGATTCAATTTGCTAAATGTCTTTTTGTTTTGTTTTAGCACGAGTGCAAGTTTATTTTAAAAGCCTTTAGAACAGGAAAGAAAGGCAAGTATGCTTGGAAGAGACCCAAAGGGGTGATTTGATGGACAAGTGCCTCAATTTGCTAAAACTTTCTTAAGGCTCCGTGTCTTCATGTGGTTATTGGTCTATAGTTTTGTCTAATGTCATTGCGTGCTTTAGTGTCCTGTTAATGCTAACTTTCATGTAGTCCAGAATTGTTTGAACCTTTGTCTTTTTGGAAGAGTTTGTATACAATTGGTATTACTTCTCCATTTAATATTTCATAAAACTTCTTACATATTCTAGGGATGACCCTCAGCTGATGCCATCAAGAAAAACGAATCTCAGTCCTACAACCACAAAGAACTTAAATATGCTAACAGCTGAAATAAGCAAGAAACAGATTCTCCCTGAGACTTTAGAAAGGAACACAATCATGCCAACACTTTGATTTTAACCCAGTGAGACCTCTGTTATATTTATGATAATATATTTGTGTTGTTTAAACCATAAGTTTGTGGTGATTTGTCGGGATAGCAATAGAAAGCTAATACATCAACATTATTCTGTAAGCATTTCTTTATTTTCCAATGCAGTATTTCCTCAAATCATGTTGTACCTTTTCTGCCACAACTTGAAAACAGCCTCTTCTCTAAGGAGTTCTGGTTCTTTTTATTAAAAAATTATATAAACCAGTAACTGGGTACTAAATATGCTCAAGCTACTGGAATGCCATGGCTTGCTAGGCTGTCTCAGTAAAGACAGGGAATATGTACACATTTATCTACACTTCAAATTCTTTATATGTAGTTAAACCTACAAATATTTCAGAAGTTAGGTATTTAAAAAGATTCTTAAGACTACAGTAGCATACTCACATAAAGCTTTTATTTATAGGCAAATATGTGGTATAGTAAGAATACAACACCAAATGCACAATGAATAAAATAACAAATGGATAAACTGGGCTTCATAAAATTAAGACAATCTGCTCTAGGGAAGATACTGTTAAGAACTGAAAACAAGGCCAAGCATGGTGGCTCATGCCTGTAATCCCAGCACTTTGGGAGGCTGAGGCAGGATGATCACTTGAGGTCAGGAGTTAGAGACTAGTCTGTGCAACATTGCACGACCTCATCTCTAAATTTTAAAAAAGAAAACAAAAGCCACGGACCGTGAGAAAACATTGGCAATGCTTATATCAAATAAGGGATTTGTCTCCAGAAATATTAAAAACTTGTAACCAACCAAATGTTTTAAAAAACAGGTAAAAAATACCAACAGACATTTTACTAACGAAGATATATGACTGACAAGTAAGCACATTAAAAAAAATGCTCAAAACTGAGTCACTGGAAAAATAACTACAATGAAATACTAGTGCACACTTAGTAAAATGGCTAAAATGAATGGCCTATGACTTCTATATATATAAATTGTCAGTAATGTGAAGAAATGGAAAATCTAATATATTCCAGGAGGGAATATGAAATGCTAACCATTTAGAACACAATTTGGCAAGCTTTTAAAATTTCAAACATTTGGATCCACTTACAGAATAACTGAGTGAGGAACTTTGCAGTCCTGTTATACAGCCAAAAGGGTGAAAATTATAAAAATGCAATTCAGTCTCTGGAAATGGTCACAAGGGTGTACGGCAAATAAATATTTATTAAAGATCTAACATTCATAAGAACAGCAAAAGTCAGTCACATCTGAACCAAGACCACTCCTTTCCTCCCCCAACTCCAAACTCAGCGAGATTAAAACTCCATTCGACTGCTGCAGCCAAGAATACAGGGCTCCCTCTCTCCGGAGCTCCAAGGCAGAGGGCTATCTTCTCAGGAAGGACAATCTGTCAGGAATTCTCATCCTGCCTCCAGTGTGCATATTTAGATGAATGATGTTCAATTGCCAGCTCCCTCATAAAGGCCATCCTCAGAGTTTCTGTTTTAAATGAGGTCATATTGATTCAGAGACAGTATATAACCCGCCACCCTAAGGCCTTTCTCCACCCTAAGGCCTTTCTCCTCTCTCTAAACTTTCTGGTGTTGAATAGGGTTAGGCCTTTGGCTGAAACCCTTTTCTATACTCACTACATTGTCCGCTTTGCGAACTGTCCAGTGTTGAATGAGATTGTAGGTGTGACTAAGGGATTTCCATCTGTTATCTTCAGGACTTTTTTCCACTGTGAACTTTCTGGTGTTGAATGAGGTTGAAACGCTGGCTAAAGGATTTCACACAATCATTGCATTTCTCCAGTGTGGATCCTTCGATGTTTAAAAAGACTGGAGTTGTGGCGAAACAATTTCCCACATTCCCTGCACTCATAAGGCCTTGCTCCAGTGTGAACTCTCTGATGTTTAATGAGGCTGGAATTCTCTCTAAACGATCTCCCACATTCATCGCACTTAAAAGGCTTTTCTCCAACGTGAACTTTTCGATGTTGCATGAGGGTTGAGCTTTGGCTAAAAAATTTCCCACATTCCCTGCACTCATAAGGCTTTGCTCCAGTGTGAACCCTCTGATGTCTAACAAGGGTGGAATTCTCTCTAAAAAATCTCCCACACTCATTGCACTTAAAAGGTTTTTCTCCAGTGTGAACTTTTCGATGTTGCATAAGGCTTGAGCTTTGGCTAAAAAATTTTCCACATTCGCTGCACTCATAAGGCCTTTCTCCAGTGTGAACACGCCAATGTTTGATAAGGTTGGACTTGTGGCTATAGAATTTTCCACATTCACTGCACTTATAAGGTCTTTCTCCAGTGTGAACTCTCTGATGTTTCATGAGGCTGGAGTTGAAACTAAACAATTTTCCACATTCACTGCACTCATAAGGCCTTACTCCAGTGTGGATTTTGTGATGCTGAACAAGTGTGGAATTATGCCTGAAAGCTTTTCCACATTCACTGCATGTAAAAGGCTTTTCTCCAGTGTGAACTCTCTGGTGTTCAATGAGATGAGCATTACGGCTAAAGGATTTTCCACAGTCACTACACCCATAAGGCCTTTCTCCAGCGTGAACTATTTGGTGTATAAAAAGGTTGGACATATCTCTAAATAACTTCCCACATTCACTGCATTCATAAGGCTTTTTCCCAGTGTGTAGTCTCTGGTGCTGAACAAGTAAATATTTCTGACCAAAGACTTTCCCACATTCACTGCATTTGAAATGCCTTTTTCCAGCATGAAAGGCCTCCCTACTTTTGGAGCTCCTATGTGACTTCTCTCCCGTGTGAGTCACCCGGTGCTTGAGAATAACTGAGCTGGTCGGGAGGTCCTTCCCAACCTCCCAGCTTTGCAAGGACTTCTTTGATACTTGAACCTTGCAACTCCTCAAAACTGGGACCCTGCCCTCTTGTCTTTTTAAGGATTTCTCTCCACAGTGCTGCTTCTGGTGTTGCTGAACGTTTGAACTGCACAGTCCTACAGAAGCACTCTGCTCAGGAGCCTCCTCGGCCTCGGCTCCATGCCAACAACCTGAAAGAAGAGAAATGTTGATGAAGTAAACGTAGTCTTTGGTGTGAAGAGGCAGCAATCTCACAAATGTGTCTGACATACCCAGTAATTATTACCTGGGGCTGCTGGCAGAAATGAGGGGGGCTAGTTCTCGGCAGGGAAGGGCCTGCTATGCAGTGCTGAACCTGGTCAGCTCAAGGATTTGGGGAGGCCTCATGAGCACCAAGGATGCAAGGATTGGGTATAGCACAGGGAGGAGAGGCAGAGTCCCCAACACAATCCTCTGCAAATGGCTTTCCATAGGACTTTGGCTGCTGGAGGCACAGGAACATGGCACAGAAGGTTATGTCCAGGTCCAGAGAAAATCAGCTGCAACCAAATAGCTGGTGCTCAAGGACTATGCAAGGATAAGCGCCCACCTCGCCACACATTCAGTGAAAGCCACTGCTGAAAGGTGCTGCTGAGGCTTGGGTGAAACATAGAGGACACAGAGGTGGGGAATGGCCCTGGGTCAAATATCAGAATAGAAATAAATGGGTGACTGAGGAAGAAAAGATAGAAATCAGCAACGACCCCTTGCCTTAGTATCAAAATATCTGTGCCTACTGGTATGATATGAACCCATCCCCGAGTTCATACCTCCCTGAGCTCCACCCATCAAGTACCTCTCGGTATGGCTGAAGTCACAACTTCCGAGGCAGGCATGAAGGGCTCCTTCCATGACTCCAGCTGGGTTATATCATGGGTCTTGGAAGATGCAAGTCCTAAGGAAAACAACAGGTGAGTGGCAGCACTGAGCGAGAATGACCTATCCCATCATGGACCACAGGAAAGAAAACAACATAGTACAGAAAGAACCTGGAGGAGGGTCTTACAGGAACAACCCAGTCAAACAGCAATCACATTGGTGACTCAATTGCTGGCACAGACAGACACCCAGGTATGTTGGCTAGAGGAGGCAGGCAGAATGTAGCAGAATAGAATTACCACAGATCTGCACAGTGTCACCAGGCCACAGAGAGGCCACCAGGGTTAAGACCCATCAAGCTGACTGAAAGACTCGTGACCCCCAAACCCTTTCCTACACAGCTCTGGGGCAGCTCGGGGAGAGAAGATGGTAGTATACGCAGCCCAGGCTGACTACAGTAGCTACTTCAAGATCCTGGAGAAGGAATGAGTGCCCACAATTCAGCTTTGGGAAGAACAGACCTGTCACTAGGAAAAGGAGGAAGAGCCAAGTCCAGCCCAGGATGCTGGGGTGGGCTGTGAGAAACTTACCCAGAGAGGCCAGAAGTGAAAAGTTCTCCAGCATCACATTGCGGCAGAGGAGCCTCTGAGCCTCATCAAGCAATCTCCATTCCTCCTGGGAGAAGTAGACAGCTACGTCCTCAAAGGTCACATAGCCCTGCTAAGATGGAGAGAGTTGAGTTTATCTGTGGCCTCCTTACTGGGGAATTTAGGCATCCCCCTAAACATCCACCCCTGCTCACCCTCTTCCTCAATCCCCATCTCAAAGGAGAGACCCTGCCCCAGAACCACTGATGCCCCCTCTCTCTTCATGTTCCCACTGAGCAAGCACAGGCAGGTAAGCAGATATAGTCCATTTCAGCTCTGGGTATGGTATGCAGAGTCCTACTCTTCTCTAGCCACACAACTCACCTTGGATCCCCCAGATTGTGTTTCCCAAATACAATTAAATTTGTGTCAGTGTTCTCCCTGAAGCCCCCAATACAAGGTCCTAGGGACATCTGTTTACACTCACTAGAATGTGCACATACTCTGTACCACATTCAGTGCCTCCGACACCACCTTATGTGCCTCCCCTAGTGTCACCATATTTTAGTCTACACATGGCATCTAGAGGGCACTTACCAAATGCAATCAGAACTCCATGCCATCCCAGTCCTCCAAGGGCACTGACTGCCAGGGGCAGCCCTCAGTCCCACTTTGAAGGCCTCCCTACCTGGCTCTTTTTCTTGCTTTATCTTCAGCTACTTGGAATTGCACGCATATCTGGACACCTCAGCTCGGCTCCTTATTCAACCACTTCAGGTCTGCCTTATACCTGCTGATGCTTCCGCCAGACATAATGGAGATCTAAGGTTGCCTAAGCATTCCCAGTTCAACCTTACCTACAGGTATTTTCTAATGTTGATCACTAAACCTTCTAAACCTCCTGTCATTGGTTGCCAGAAATGAGAACCTCTCCATATAATATATAACCTGGGCTGGGCATGGTGGCTCACGCTTATAATCCCTGCACTTTGGGAGGCTGAGGCAGGCGGATCACCTGAGGTCGAGAGTTTGAGACCAGCCTAACCAATGTGGAGAAACCTGTCTCTACCAAAAATACAAAATTAGCCTGTGTGGCGATGCATGCCTGTAATCCCAGCTACTCAGGAGGCTCAGACAGAAGAATGGCCTGAACCCGGAAGCCAGAGGTTGCAGTGAGCCGAGATCGTGCCTTTGCACTCCAGCCTGGGCAACAAGAGCAAAACTCTGTCTCAAAAGAAAATAATAATAATAATATGGTCTGGACTCAGGGCCCTAACTTTGTGTGTCTATCTTCCAGGGAACTCAATTGGAAGGATAGGGAGAATAGCAAGCCTCAAGACACCATAATTCTGAAGACCATGTAGGTAGGAGTTGAGCAGGGTGAGGACCTGAGACATCCTCCACTTACCTCCTCATGGTATGTAAATAACTCTGCAGTCACAAGAACCTATGGAAAATCAAGGCAATGAGAACCAGATAGTGATGTTGTCAAAGGATCATCCAAGCCCCCTCATCTAGCCTGGAGTCAGGTGTGCCTGAGTATCTACAATCTGGGCTTTGGTTCTTAGTGATGCCTCTTACCTGTTGTGTGCCCTTGCAAAAATGCTCAACCTCCCTGTGCCTTGGTGTTGCCATCTGCAACATGGCAATAATAATGGTATTCACTTGGCCGGGCGCGGTGGCTCAAGCCTGTAATCCCAGCACTTTGGGAGGCCGAGACGGGTGGATCACGAGGTCAGGAGATCGAGACTATCCTGGCTAACACGGTGAAACCCCGTCTCTACTAAAAAATACAAAAAAAAACTAGCCGGGCGAGGTGGCGGGCGCCTGTAGTCCCAGCTACTCGGGAGGCTGAGGCAGGAGAATGGCGTGAACCTGGGAGGCGGAGCTTGCAGTGAGCTGAGATCCGGCCACTGCACTCCAGCCTGGGCGACAGAGCGAGACTCCGTCTCAAAAAAAAAAAAAAAAAAAAAAGGTATTCACTCAACAGGACTATTGTTTGTATCAAACTCATTCTCATGTGTCTAGGACTAAGTATCAACTCCTACTGTACACATAATTAATGCTTCTGTAAACATTTTCAGTGCAAATAAACTGGTAGGTTTTGAAAATATGGGTTTCTGGCTAGGCGCAGTGGCTCAAGCCTGTAATCCCAACACTTTGGGAGGTCGAGGTGGGTGTATCACCTAAGATCAGGAGTTTGAGACCAGCCTGGCTAACATGGCGAAACCTCGTCTCTACTAAAAACATAAAAATTAGCTGGGTGTGGTGGTGCATGCCTGTAATCCCAGTACTCAGGAGGCAGAGGCAGGGGAATCTCTTGAACCTGGCAGGCAGAGGTTGCAGTGAGCAGAGACTGCACCATTGCAGTTTAGCGTGGGCAACAAAAGCGAAACTCTGTCTCAAAAAAAAAAGAAAGGAAAAGAAAATACGGGTTTCTTAAACTTACTTTTAAATTAAGAATGTGATACTTAGGGTGTTATAATCAAATACTTTCCAGTATATTAAGTTTACAATCAATTATGAAGTGCTTATATCAGTTTAACTTAATAAATCCGTGTGGTTTTATTTGCCCGTGTGTATATGAACTATGATCAATTAGTGCTTAAATAAGTACGTACCTCATAAATTCACAAATTAATAAACTGGGACCTGGGTCTGAGAAACCTGAGCGGACACCATTCCTTTTGGCAACCTGGCTGCCTGCTATATACTCCCCTGAAGGCAATCCTGCTGAGAGCCCTTCTACTGGAGCAGTTGATCATCCCTCCTGTGCTGATGGCTAGGGAAACTTAGGCACCAAAGGGGCTGCTCCACCAGCCTGGCTGACCTTTCCTTTTCTCCACATGGACTGGACATGAGGAACTGCTGAGCCTAGAGTGGCAAACCTATATACTACCCAACACTGCAGTCTCCATCCAGTCCTGGGTCTTCATACTCTATAACCCTCCATTCCTGCAGACATCAGACAGAACCACTTCAGACCGCAAAACTCCATGCTATAGAGGCAGCCCCGTCCTACAGGGCCATCTCTCCCTTCTCTCACCTTAGGGCCCATCTGAAAGGAAACCTTAAGATTCTCCCTCCTAAATAGGAGTCCCACGCCTTACCCTAGTCCAGGCCTCTACCCACCACCTCTTGGATATCTCCAGCCCAGATCCCTCCCCAAACCTCCAGATGTGAGTGAGCAAGCTGCCCATGTGGACACGACACCTCCATTCTGGGTCATCTCAGGATCACCATGCCCAAAACCTACTCCCTGCACAGCCTTCCCAATCTCCATCCTTCCTGATATTCAGGAACAAACAAACAAAAATGCAAACAGAAATCCAGAATGGCTCTTCATTCCCTACTTTCGTTCATAGTCACATGTGATGCAGCAGGAATTCCTGTCTGTTCAGTTTTTGAAATCCATCCAAGATCTGATCACTTCCCCTCCTGTATGGCCCAGTCCTAGTAGATTCTCCACCAGTCTACTGAATTTACCTACTCACAGGTCTGTCCTCACCCGCCTCACCCCCACCCCACTGTGTTTTGCCTTGAGGGGACTTTGGCAAACTTTGAGATACAGATCGTGTCACTCTTCTGTCTCTAGCCCTCCGCGGCCACTGTGGTGCCCTCAGGATGAAGGGGCAGCTGCTCGGGCTGTCGCGCCACACGCGACTGGTCCCTTCCCAAGCTGCCTACTACAGACACCCGGAGGCCTCAGGTTCGGGACTCGCTCAGCGCGCCTTACATCTTTGCGAGCAGGACCCCTTGCCCTCCATTCCCACCCCATCACACTGCGTGTCAGAAACGGGACCCCGCCCACGAACGCCCCACAGTTCTGCACCCGGGGACCTGAGCAAGCGGCCCTCACAGGGCTTTAGGATTCCAGGGAGGCCGGGAGGACGCGGCGCTCACCTGAGTCGGGTCCCTCAGCGCGGCCCCCGCCATCCGAGCCTGTAGGTAGAGCGGGTAGGGCGACCCTGGGCGCCGCCACCGAGCCTCAGACCCACCTCTGAGCGGCGAGAACAGAGCACGTCGCCACGGCCCCTTCCGGCGCTGGTCGCCTCAACCCACCACCAGCTTTCCGCGGGCACAGTTCACCTGAGAGTCGCGAACCTGAACGCCAAAGAGAGACGCCGGAAATCCCGCCCATTGCGCGTCGCACGCTCGAGCAGGCCTCTTTTTATTGGCCAAGGATCTCCGCCTCCCGGCGTGGCGCCTTTTGGACAATGTAGTTCCCATGGCTCCAAACTTGGAGGAAGTAGGCATAAATTCGGAGATGGAGATTGGAGATGACAGATAATGATGGAGATGGAGATGATGATGGAGATGGAGATGATGATGGAGATGGAGGTAACGGAATAGGAGATGGAGGAGAAATTAGGGTTGAGAACTTCTCTCGGACTCATCCTGAAGCTGCTGTTATTGGAGATGGGCCTGGATTTCAGTTTCCTGCAACTGATACTCCAATCTTTCCTTCTTTTGAAGGACTTTCAGAGGATCTTCAGAGCCACAATAAAGAGGTTTCTCTGGGCAGAGCCACGTATACATGCCCAAATTTCCCTTGACAAAGGGACACCCAATATTAAAACTAATGGTGGCGAAGCAATGCCTGATGTATGACAATAAAAGGCTCTGAATTCTGGAGGTAGGTGATGACAGAGTAGGGGAGCCCAAGGATTTACTTTCATCCTTCACCCCATGCGAATTTGTGCTCTTTCCTTCCTCAAAGACCCAACATTGGTGTACAGGCACAACAATAGGTAGCAAACCCATAAACCAACTCCCCCTCAATTTCTCTCCTTCATCCTTTTCTGCTCCATGTTCTCACTGCTCTTCCATTTCCAAATATAAAGCCAATTCCTCACAGGTAGGTAGAATGCTAGACTGTTGTTTACAACACACAACTATTGATAAAAAAAATTATGTCAACCCTTAATTATGTGTTGTCCCACTACATCCATTCCCATTGAATCTAGTTAAAAATTATTTTCTGTGTAAATGTATTTCCATTACATTTATTGTTTTTGGTTTCAAATAGTTTTATATCACACTTTCATAAAAGACATTGTGTTGTGTATAGAAATCTAGTTTGGTGGTTACTTCTTCTTTACAGAAAGTGTTCTTGTTGCCCTTTTCATTGCCATATGACATTTGATGAATTGTCTTTTCAGATACTTGTAAAACACTTAAAATATTGAATACATCTCTGTATATGGAGTATGACATACTATCTTGAACAAGAGTATTACTTGTTGGGTCTGACACAATCACTGCTGTATAAGTAGGAGAAATATTCCCTGAGGTAACCAGAGACAGAAGCATTATTCACTTACTTCAAGGCCACCTAACATCCCCACTCCATGTTCCACATGGTGGTGGTGTCTGAGTCTTTTCTTTCGTGTGCCTGACAGAAAATGCTGAGGCTCGCCAAACTAACTCTGGAGCTTCAGGCTACAAGCATTTGCAAACAATATTTGTTAACTTCCAGCTACAGAAGTCTGGGTGACGTTAGTGTATGGTGTGTCCATTTTATTTTTTGATGAGCATTCTCTGCGTAAGGAAGCCTGAAATCGTGTCTCTAAACATTTCTTTGATGTCACAGACTACGTTCACCAGAAATACAGAAATGGCTCCTTCAAGAGGATGCTAAGCTCCGTCTGGGCCTTGGAGAACAAGGGACACCATTTCCAGGCTCCCCTGGCGGTCTTTTCTGGGCTTTTGACCTGGAAGTGACGCGAGACGCCGCTTACTAGTATTGGTGCCGTGGGAACTACATTACCCAGAAAACGTGGCGGCTCTGGGCCAATGAAAGCCCAGGAAATAGGCGTTTCCGTTGGTGAGGAAAACGTCAGGGCGGGACTTCCTCTACATCCTCTGGTGGACATTTTGTTTGCTCTTCCATTAATCCACTGGTTTAGTCTCCGGAACGCAATGTCAGAGCTGAGGTGACAGAAAAGGGAAAACGTGAGAGAGTGTCTTCTTCCCTGAAGAGAAGTGGGCCTGAGGCTCGACAGTGGCGCTGCCCGAGTGACCTAACCGCTGGACTGGGCCCTGGACGGCTGATCCCAGGTTCCTGCACTTGTCGCCACCCTTCCGTAGTCCACAGGCCTGATGGCGGCAGCTGAGCCGATGGGCCCGGCACAGGTGGGTGCTGCGTCTGCGAGTCTGCGCGCTGACCCCCATCTCTGACTCCGAAAGCTTCGAATAAACCGCTCCTCGGGTTACTGCAGCTCAGGCCCCTGAATCTAGAACAGTGGGAGCGCTCGTGCTTGGGACCCATTTTGACAGCAAGAGTTGAAGGACGTTCCAGGCAGAGAGACCAGTGTATGCAAAGAGTCGGAGATGGTTCACAGCTGGAGCATTGGGGAAAACTGGGCCTTTGGTGTCTGAAAGGATCAGAGTGCTTTATAAGTGATCGCATCTGGAATATCATCCTGAGCATCTGGGTCCCTATTCTGAGGGTGATGGGAGCCATGGAAGGTTCTGAACAGAGGAGAGCCAGAATTCGAGGGTTTAAAAAGTATTCTATAGACTGCTCATGGAGGGCAGACTCTTGTTGGCCATGGGGGCAGATAATGAGCACTGTTCCGAGGTAACACAGTTAAGAGGCATCCTTGAAGATGGAGGCACAGAGGGCAGACATTCAACTCCCAGGCACATTGTAACAGGGTAGGAATATGGGATGGGGTTGAGCCGTTGGGGTTCCCTCAAGATTGCTTGGCTCTCACAGTCTCCCTCTTCCCCACAGGTTCCCATGAACTCAGAAGTAATTATGGACCCTATACAGGTGAGGGGAGAATGTCCATGCTCTCACCGATCCCACCCCCACCCAACACACTGTCCAGCATTGTGGTGTTATATAGAACACTCTCCTGCTACTCTCCAGTTTCTTGGGTCTGAGGACTCTGGAGAAGCCCCAAGCCCAGGGTCCTGACTCCGGGCCAGGGGTTTTATGGAGGGGTTTCCATTTCTGCCAACCATTGGAATAAGGTTGGAAGGTTGTTCCAGGCACAGGAACCAGCCTGTGCAAATACTTAGAGGTGAGACTGAGATGGGAGTTTTCAAGAAATTGCAGGTCTCTGTCATGTCTGGTGGGAATCATCCTGAAATGGCTTACAGATGATTAATCATGTAGATTGGGAGTTAAAAGAGAATATTCATTTCACAGTGGTAGTGCATTTAGTGAGCCAGGAAAATGATGGTGGAGAGCCAGAGTTGTGAGATAACTGTGATCCAAAGAGTGATGTACATATGGAAAGAAGTGTAGACTGATGACCTCTGGGCTTAAAGGAGAAAGGCAAGCCCATCTTTGGTTGTCTGGTAAGCATGATGTTAGTGACCCCAGAGGAATTTGCTTACCGAAGGGTGAGGCCCTGTATGCTAGGCACAGAGCTTAGAGGGTAACAACTTCACCTGCCTGTGGTTGCTATGGGTAGACAGAGTGATCATTGGGACCATGAGGAGAGAGAAGACACCAATGACACCTGGTCCTGATATTTCTTGAGCTGAGAAGTTAGGTAGGAGGGTATACAGGAGGGAGATGTGTGGGGGCATGGATGGGGGTTCTTGGGAGAGATGCTGCTCATGGACTTGGCTCTCCCAATTGTGGCAGGGGCAGGTGAACTTTGAGGACGTGTTCGTGTACTTCTCCCAGGAGGAGTGGGTGCTCCTTGATGAGGCTCAGAGGCTCCTGTACCGTGATGTGATGCTGGAGAACTTTGCACTTATGGCCTCTCTGGGTAAGGCCGTCACATCCACCCCAGTGACTTGGACTGGGCCCTGCCCTTCCCCTTTTTTTCAGGGCATCCTTGTCCTTCCTACATCAGAGCCATGGACACTGCCTCATTTCTTAGTTCCTGGAGTGGGTTCTGTGAGTGCTGGGCTTGGGCAGTGTGCACTCCTACCTCCTCCTTCTGAGCATTCCCAGCACTTGCTGTCTCAGAGCCTTGCAGGGATGGATTCAGGAGTTAAGCATTGTATTTTCAGCCCAGTGGGTCATATCCATCTTGTCCTTTCCCTGTCTGAATGCCTCTGTCTGTATCCATGACACCTCTGTGCCTGGGACTCTGCTCTTCCTTTAGCTGAGATTTCCTGTGGCCTGCCTATGCCAGGAATTGTAGGGACCATTATGGTCGCTACTTGCTAGGACCACTGCGCTATTCCTGCAAGACCCTACTCTGAGATTATTTTAATAATGTTTAGTTTTCTATTTAGGTTACCCATACCAGTGCTGTTCTATCTTTCCCTTAGGACATACATCTTTCATGTCCCACATAGTTGCCTCACTGGTGATGGGTAGTGAGCCCTGGGTACCTGACTGGGTGGACATGACCCTACCTGTTGCCACAGAGACTCTAGGTGGGAGTGGCCCTGGTGAGTGGGAACTGGGGAAAAGTGTGATGTCAGGGCTGGGTTCATATTGTTCCATAGCCTCTTTGTGTCTACAGTTGTATTAGTGCTAAGGCCACTAGGCCGTACTTCATTTTTATCTACTTTCTCATTTATACACTTGCCTTTCATACTCTGGCCTTTGGCCTCTGGATGTTCCATACCTCTCCCTCCATGTCTCACCTGTTCCTCTCCATGGCTTGTTCTACAGTGCTTTCCAACATTGGCCTGTACTTAGTGTTTCATGAGATGTAGCCCAAATAGTCCTTAAACATCAACTACTGAGTAGCAATTTGATTTTCTTTGGTGTGGACCACATAACCTTCTGCACCACTCTCACCTGTCCCCAGCAGCCAAGAAAATCTGATTGTGAATGACTTTGAGACTTGCCTCTTTTTCGTGCTGTACCCCACATCTTTGTCCTCTCCCAGTTGAGGTCTTCTCCATTCTATGACATTTAGATGCCAACTACTGTATAGTACACATTTGCTGAACTTGAGTTTGGACCCTTGTCCTAACAACAGTCCTATGACCTTGGTCTTAGTTGCATCAGACACATATTTGTAGTGAGGCTTCCTCTCTTCCACCTGTGTCAATTTGTACTTCACCAGCATTTCTCTGCTTTCAGGTTGTTGGCATGGAATGGAGGATGAAGAGATACCTTTTGAGCAGAGCTTTTCTATAGGAATGTCACAGATCAGGATTTCCAAGGGAGGTCCTTCTACTCAGAAGGCTTACCCCTGTGGGACATGTGGCCTGGTCTTAAAAGACATTTTGCACTTGGCTGAGCACCAGGAAACACACCCAGGGCAGAAACCGTACATGTGTGTGCTGTGTGGGAAACAGTTCTGGTTCAGTGCAAACCTTCACCAGCACCAGAAGCAGCACAGTGGAGAGAAACCCTTTAGAAGGGATAAGAGCAGGGCCTTTCTTGTGAACAACTGCACTGTCCAATCATCAGAGATGTCTTTTGTGACAGGGGAGGCTTGTAAGGACTTCCTAGCCAGCTCAAGCATTTTCCAGCACCATGCCCCTCACAATGAGTGGAAGCCACACAGCAACACCAAGTGCGAGGAGGCCTCTCGCTGTGGAAAAAGGCATTACAAATGCAGCGAATGTGGGAAAACCTTCAGCCGCAAAGACTCACTCGTTCAACACCAGAGAGTCCACACTGGAGAAAGGCCTTATGAGTGTGGTGAATGTGGGAAAACCTTTAGCCGCAAACCGATACTTGCTCAGCACCAGAGAATCCACACTGGAGAAATGCCTTATGAGTGTGGCATATGTGGGAAAGTTTTTAATCATAGCTCTAACCTTATTGTACATCAAAGAGTACACACTGGAGCAAGGCCTTACAAGTGCAGTGAATGTGGGAAAGCCTATAGCCACAAATCTACACTTGTTCAGCATGAGAGTATCCATACTGGAGAAAGGCCGTATGAGTGCAGTGAATGTGGAAAATACTTTGGTCACAAATACAGACTCATTAAACATTGGAGTGTTCATACTGGAGCAAGGCCTTATGAGTGCATTGCATGTGGGAAGTTCTTTAGCCAAAGCTCTGACCTTATTGCACATCAAAGAGTTCATAATGGTGAAAAGCCTTATGTGTGCAGTGAGTGTGGAAAAGCCTTTAGCCACAAACATGTACTTGTTCAGCATCATAGAATTCACACTGGAGAAAGGCCATATAAGTGCAGTGAATGTGGGAAGGCCTTCAGGCAGAGGGCTTCCCTCATCCGCCACTGGAAAATTCACAGTGGAGAAAGGCCTTAGGATGGGAGATAGATAATTCCATTTCCTTGTTCAACATAATAACTGACACCAGAGAGAAGCTCCAAGAGTAGCCTTTATGTGTAGCCAGCAGCCAGAAGTAGAACTTGATACACTCACTCACTCACCCTGGGGAGGTTCTTCTGAGTGCCAGCTATATGGGAAGCCTTCTGGAGGTATGCTGAATTTTCTAGACCCTTGCTGGAATGTTGTCAAGGCAGTGCCTCTGATAGAAGCCATCTGTCTTTGTGCTGGAAAAGTCCTGCTTTGTGCAAAAGTAACCCCAATGTGCTTCAAAAGACCTCTGTACTTCTCCCTTTCCTGGAGGGAATCATCAGTAGCCTGAGGCCATGAAGGATTCTTACTTTTTTCTGCCCCAACTGGTTTAAGCATGAGTGTGACCCAGTTTTAGCCAGAAAGATGGGAGCTTTGTTCTGACCACTGGCAGAGGTTTCCCTTCATGGATATAGTTGATCTCACATGGCACTTGCAATGGATTTTTCCAGCCTCCAAGACACCTAAACTGAAATTGGCTGCCTCCTATTCCGGTTTTGCAACAAATGCCTTAATTTTTAGACTATCTTAAATCTTGGGGATTCTGTTCGCTTTGTGGGTTGGGTTGAGAACAGAATTGGGCTAAGCCAGTATGAAGGGATGAACAGCTTTTGTGAGAGCTCCAACTGTCTGTATCTCTGAGGTGACAGTAGAATGGCAAAGACTAGCTCTTATTCTAGTGTCAAGCTAAGTTACTTGACTGCTTAAGCTCTCCTAGGAAAGAATGCCAGTCTTTGCAGCCCTAATCTTTTGGTCTATATGTTAAGATTTTTTGTGTAATTGAGGTCACCCTAAGCAGTGGGCATTTGTTGTAATAATTTCTAGTGCGTCTGGGAGCAACATGAATTAGGTCACTTGTTCCCAGAGGATACTTCATATTCCCAAGGCTTCTTGAGGAGAATTTGAACTCATGGGACATGCCAAGATCTCTGAAGTCTTTTTCAGTAAGCAGTTGATGCTGGCTGTCCTCCAGAAGGCCCAGGTAGGAATCATAGTTGGTGCAGAGACCCAGATTAATAAGGGATTGAGAAAACTGCAGCAAACTATAGGGAATATGACCCTTCTAAAGGTGCATCCACATGTGTTTCCATTACTTTGGCTCCATTATGAGGGTTTACAGAAGTACTCCCATACCTGTGTCTCTTATGGCTAAGGTTACTGTCCAGAAGTCAGTGTAAACTTTTTTGCAATAAACTGCACGTATTTATAGTGTACCATTTGATAAGTTTTGATACATGTTGGTACTTCTCAAACCAAAAGTTTCCTAATTCCTTTTATATTTTCTTCCTTTCCTTCACCCATCCCCAGGCAACCATTGATCTTTTGTCACTGTAGATTGGTTTGTATTTCCTACAGAGATGCGGTAATTTAATATGTATTCTAATGTTTTTGGCTTCTTAAACTCTGAAATTATGGTTCATGGTGGTGTACTGTGTTTCATAGTTCATTCCTTTTCATTTGTACTTTGCTAAGAGTATTCGATTGTAGAGAAGTAGTTCCAAAGCAAGTGATGCAGGAGAGAACTCACACAAGAACAAAGCCACAGTATCTGTCATTACCTTAAACTGAAAGTGATGAGCCATTATTTCTGCTATATTTCATAAGTAACCCTAGCTAATCCTGGTTAAAAGTGGAAGAGAACTACACAAAGGTGAAAATAGGGATTTGTGGGGCATTTTCTTGGACTCTGGTGACCATAATCCTATGTGGTTTTTTTTTTCTTTTTCTGTTTTAGTTGTTTAATGTGAATTACATTGACTAATTTTTTTAAATGTTAAGCCAACCTTGCATTTCTGGAATAATTCTCATTTGGTCATGATGTATTAGTCATTTAGTATATTGTTGAATGTGATTTGCTATTTTGTGTTTGTTTTTTTTGTAACAAGTTTTGCACCAATGTTCATGAGTGATATTTGTCTCTAATTTTCTTTCCTGCTTACTTGCTTGCTTTTTTTTGTTTCTAATTTTATATCTTGCCCAGGTTTGGCTTTGGTATCAGTATAATGCCAGCTTTTTATAGAGTAAGTTGGGAAGTATTCCTGCTCTTCAATTCTCTGGAAGAGTTTGTGAATAATTGGTATTATTTCTTCCTTAAATGTTTGGTAGAATTCACCAAGGAAGCTGTCTGGGTCTTGAGTTTGTTTTGTAGGAAAGTTTCTAACTACAAGTTTGACTTCCGTGGTAGACAGAGGGCTGTACAAATTATATATACATCCATCTATCTATGTGTGTGTGTTGTCTGTCTGTCTCTCTGGGCCTGAAGTGTGTTTTGTAGGACAGCATCTAACTACAAGTTTGATTTCCATGGTAGATGGAGGGCTATACTAGTTATATATACATCTGTCTGTCTGTCCATCTGTCTCTCCATCCATCCATCTCTAGAGGGAGCTTTGATGGTTTGTGTCTTTCACGGAGTTTGTCTGTTTCATTTAAGTACTCAGATTTTTCAAAATATTATTTTCATACTTGTAGAATTTGTAGTGGTGCTACCTCTTCTATTCCTGATACTGGTAATGTCTGTATTTCTCTTTTAACCTTGATTGGTTTGGGTAGAGATTTATCAATTTTACAGTTTTATTGATCTTTAAAGTACTTGGTATTATTGAATTTTCTGTTTTCTGATTTTTTTTTTTTCCTTTTTGACTTTTACTAATGCCTTCTGCTTTTATTGGATTTCATTTCTTTTGCTACTTTTTGACATGGAAGCTGAGGTCCTTCATTTCAAACCTTTGGGTTTTTTCCCCTAATATGGGGGGAAAATGTTAATGTTAAAAATCTATCTAAGAACTGCTTTAATTACCTCCCATCAAGCTTGATGTGGTTTCATTTTTTTTTTTTGGTGGGGGGACAATGTCTCACTCTGTCACCCAGGTTGGAGTGCAGTGGCGCAATCTTGGCTGACTGCAAGCTGCTCCTCCCAGGTTCACGCCATTCTCCTGCCTCAGCCTCCCAAGTAGCTGGGACTACAGGCGCCTACCACCATGCCCGGCTAATTTTTTGTATTTTTAGTAGAGACGGGGTTTCACTGTGTTAGCCAGGGTGGTCTCGATCTCCTGACCTCGTGATCCATCTGCCTTGGCTTCCCAAAGTGCTGGGATTACAGACGTGAGCCATTGTGCCCGGCCAATGTGGTTTCATTTTAGTTGAGTCCAGTTAAAAAAATTCTTCTTGACACACACACACTCTTTTTAAATGTATGTTAATTTCTAAATATTTGGGGATTTTGCTTATCTTTCTGGTAATTTCTGCAATAATTCCATTGTGGTCAGAGTACATTAAGACTTGAATTGTTTACATTTATTGAGATTTGCTTTGTGGCCCAGAATATGGGCTATCTTGGTATGAGTTACATGTTCACTTGAAATGTATACTGTATTCTCGTTTGATGAAGGGGTTCTACAAGTGTTGATCAGGTAAAAATGGTTGATAGTGTTATTTAAGTTTTTTATATCTTTATTGACATTCTGTGGTTTTGTTTTGGTTCTAGCAATTATTTTAAGAGGATTGTTGACATTTCTGAATATTAAATTGGATTTACTTCTCTGCAGTTCTGTCAGATTTTGCTTCACATATTTTGATATCTTTTTATTAGGTGAATAAATATTTCCTATGTTATGTCCACTTGATGTGTTGACCACTTTATCATTGTGATCCTCTTAATCTCTGGTAATATTCTTTCCTCTAAAATCTCCCTTGTCTGATACTGTTAACATGGTTTAATTTTGATTGGACACTGAATTTTAGGTACTGATTTTTTTTTTTTTAATTTCCACAGATATTCTTGATTTTTTTTTTTCTGTTACATGGTTAAGTTACTTGGAAACAATATGATCTTTTGGGGGGGTCTTGATTCTAAGCATTTCTCCATGAGACTATTGCAGCATACATTTTAAGACAAATTCCTCTCCCATTACTGAGACACAACCTTCCTATATTCTCTACCTAATGCTTCATGAATTATGAGGTTTTTTACTCAAGCTGGTTGGAATGAGAACTATCATGTTTTCTGTATAAGCCTTGGGAATTGCTTCCCGTATAATCCTTTCATGTGGGTCTTTTTTTTTTTTTCTGAGACGGAGTCTCGCTTTGTCACCAGCCTGGAGTGCAGTGGCCCGATCTTGGCTCACTGCAAGCTCCGCCTCCCGGGTTTACGCCATTCTCCTGCCTCAGCCTCCCGAGTAGCTGGGACTACAGGCGCCCGCCACCTCGCCCGGCGGTTCTTCGTATTTTTTAGTAGAGACGGGGTTTCACCGTGTTAGCCACGATGGTTTCGATCTCCTGACCTCGTGATCCACCCGTCTCGGCCTCCCAAAGTGCTGGGATTACAGGCTTGAGCCACCGCGCCCGGCCTCGTGGTTCTTTACCCATCGTCTGGTCTTTTACTATATGCAAACACAGATTATACTCAGCTGAATACTTGAGGATGGCCCTCTATATCTCTGAAGTTTTTTCTCTCGTGTACTCTGCTCTATAGACTCCAGCTACCTTGGCAAACCCAGACTCTTAGCTATGTCTCCTTAACACAGGATGACTTTTGGGCTCTGTCTGAACTCTCCATCTTTGTATTAGGGCCTCGGAATTAATTTTCACAGTAACCTTATTTAGTTTTTTCTTTTTTGAGAAAATCTATGAACCCATGTTTTTTCTTTCTGATACAGTGTAAGGTCTGTAAATTTTAATAATTTATTCAAGGTGTCTCCTTTATTTAATCAGAAAGAAAAAACATAAATCACATATTACAGATATGAGCAATGAAACATAATATTAGATAACCTTGAAACATATAATGGATAATGTGTGATTGTTTTAAACAATCCTTTCTCAGTAAGTTGAAACTCGGAAAACAAAAATCCATTGAAAGATACCAACGGCCAGGCGCAGTGGCTCAAGCCTGTAATCCCAGCACTTTGGGAGGCCGAGACGGGCGGATCACGAGGTCAGGAGATCGAGACCATCCTGGCTAACACAATGAAACCCCGTCTCTACTAAAAATACAAAAAAATTAGCCGGGCGAGGTGGCGGGCGCCTGTAGTCCCAGCTACTCGGGAGGCTGAGGCAGGAGAATGGCGTAAACCCGGGAGGCAGAGCTTGCAGTGAGCCGAGATAGCGCCACTGCACTCCAGCCTGGGCGACAGAGCGAGACTCCGTCTCAAAAAAAAAAAAAAAAGATACCAACTGACCAGGCTCACTCAAGAGATCTGAAAAATCCTCTACTAAAGATATTTAATACATATATCTATATCTGTATATCTATATATCTCTTAGAGAGAAAGAATAAGTCATATTCTAGTGAGAGTTGTTAGGATTTTTTTTTTTTTCTTTTTATTGAGACGGAGTCTCGCTCTGTTGCCAGGCTGGAGGGCAGTGGCGTTATCTCAGCTCACTGCAAACTCCGCCTCCTGGGTTCAAGCAATTCTCCTGCCTCATGATCCTGAGTAGCCGGGATTACAGGTGCACACCACCATGCCCAGCTAATTTTTGTATTTTTAGTAGAGACAAGGTTTCACCGTGTTGGCCAGGATGGTCTTGATCTCTTGACCTCATCATCTGCCTGCCTTGGCCTCCCAAAGTGCTGGGATTACAGGCGTGAGCCACCGCACCCAGCCTCGAGATTTGCTAGGATTTTAAAGTTGGTTTAACAATAGAAAATCTATTAATCTATTATATTAAATACAAGCTGTGGTGTAATAATAAATATATCTGGATCTTTGTCCCAGGCTTAGTGCTACAAAAATCTTGTAATTCTTTGAGTGAGAGGAGTGTATTTTTTATACTAACGAAGTGATTCATTTTAGACTCCTAGAAAGGTTCAGAATGGGGGCTCTTCATCAGAAAGACCAACCATGTAATAAGAGGGTTGAAACTTTGAGCCAGATTGACCTTTGGGGAGAGGAAAGGAACTAGAGATTGAAGTCAGCCATGTGGTTTTTAATCACAGCTACAAAATGAGATACCCCCTCCTCATTCCTCCCTACCAACTTAGAACTCTTGACGCAGAGGCTTGGTGGAGTTTCCTGGTTGGTGAACATGATGTACCAGGAGGGTAATGTGCCTTGACTTTGTGGGGAGAAGGTGTGGAAACTTCACATCTAACCAATAACTAGAACATTTAAAAAAAATTCTCAAATGACCATCCATAGGTGAATGAGTAATTGTATTAATTTTCTAGGGCTGCCATAACAAAATACCACAGACTGGGTGGCTCAAACAACAGAAATTAATTTTCTAACAATTCTAAAGTCCAAGATTAAGATGCTGGCAGTGTTGGATTTCTCTGAGGCCACTCTCCTTGGCTTGCACATGGCTGCCCTCTTTGTCTCTTCACAAGGCCATCACTCTATGCATGTGTACCCCTGGTGTCTGTGTGTCTTAATTTCTTATAAGGGCACTGGTCAGATTAGGGTCCAACCTAATGGACTGATTTCAACTTTATTACCTCTTTAAAGTCCTACCTCCAAATACATCACATTTCGAGCTACTACGGGATTAGGATTTCAGCGTATAAATTTTGGGCATACACAATAATGTCCATGGCAGCAATCGATTGTAGCATCTCTATGAAGTGGAACACTATCCAGCAATGTAAAAGGATGTCTATACATAATATGGACGAATCTCAAAAGCCTTAAGCTCAGTGAAAGAAGCCAGATGCAGATGATTGCATGTAGTATCATTCAATTTATGTAAAAATCTAGAAAAAGAAAAATCAGAGTGGAGCAAGAAGGCCAAAGAGAAACCTTCATCAATTTTCTCCTAACAGGAACACCAGCTGAACAACTACTCATGCAAGAAAGCACATTCATAAGAACCAGAAAACTAGATGAGTTATCAGAGTACCTGATTTTAACATAATGTCAAGAAGAAAGGCATTGAAGTGGGTAGGAAAGGCCTTGCATTGCCCAAACCACCCCTTCCCCATCCCTTGGCAGACCAACATGCAAAGAAAAATCTGTGTGCTTATAGAAGAGAGCGTGAAGTGTGTGTGGGACTTTGCATTGGAACCGGTGCTGCCCAGGCATGGAAGAACACAACACGGCACAATTCTACTTGTGCCCATGGAGAGAGCATTTAGACCAGCCTGGGGCCAGAAGCAAATTCTCAACCCCCGTGAAAGGAACCTGAGTCTCAGCTGGCACCACCAACAGCTGACTGAAGTGGCCTGGGGCCCAGAATAAGTTTGAGTGGCAATTAGGTCACAAGGACTGCAGTCCTTGGGCAAGCCCTGGTGCAGCAGTGGTCTCTAAGGCTGTGGACTTTAGGTGCATGTGACCCAGTATGACACCAGCTGTAGCAGCCAAGGGAGTGTGCCATACCCCTCCCCCAACTCCAGTCCTGTGCTGGTCGTAGAGTCTATGGGTTTAGATTAGCATTACTGTGATGCCAGCTGTGATGAACACAGGAGTCCCTGTCACCTCTCCCCCAATTACAGGCAGCCTGGTATATATAGAGAGAGTTCTTATACTTGGGGGAATGAGAGAGAAGAGAGTGGGTTCTGGGAACCCAGAACATTTTCTTCTCTTTCCCGCATGTATCTAGTCTGGGTATCTAGGAGTCTGCAATATTTATTGCATACTTGGGATTATGGTACCCTCTAGTGCTGAAATGGCTGCAGTGACTACAGCTTAGGCAACTCAGCACTCAGTACCCTTTGAATTCTTGGAAGGCCCTCTGAAGAAGAATGGGTACAAGCAAAGCCAGACTGTGAAGACTGGAATAAATAAACTCTTCAGTGTTCAGTCATATACAAATATCCACAAGTATTGAGAACATTCAGGAAAATGTGATCTCATCAAATGGACTAAATAAGCTGCCCAGTGACCAACCCTGGAGTGATAGAGATCTATCAGACAGGGAATATCTTTCAGACAGGGAATTCAAAATATCTGTCTTGAAGAAGCTCAAAGAATGTCAAGAAAACATGAAGAATTCAGAATTTTAGCAGAGAAATTTAACAGAGATTGAAATAATTACAAAAAACAAAAACAAAAACAAAAAAAACCCCAGAAATCCTAGAGCTGAAAAAGACAATGGATGAACTGAAAAATACTTTGGAATATAACAACAGCATAATTGATTAAGCAGAAGAATTTGTTAGTGGCCGGGCGCGGTGGCTCACGCCTGTAATCCCAGCACTTTGGGAGGCCGAGACGGGCGGATCATGAGGTCAGGAGATCGAGACCATCCTGGCTAACATGGTGACACTCCGACTCTACTAAAAATACAAAAAAACTAGCTGGGCGTAGTGGCGGGCACCTGTAGTCCCAGCTACTTGGGAGGCTGAGGCAGGAGAATGGCGTGAACCTGGGAGGTGGAGCTTGCAGTGAGCCGAGATCGTGCCACCGCACTCCAGCCTGGGTGACTGAGCAAGACTCCATCTCAAAAAAAGAAGAAGGAGAAGAAAAAAAAAAAGAATTTGTTAGCTTAAATCCAGGCTATTGAAAATACAGAAGAGAAAAAAGAAAAAGAACTGTGCTTAAAAGATACAGAAAATAGCCACAAAAGGGCAAGTCTAAGAGTGATTTAAAAGGGTGTAGAGAGAGATGTAGGGATAGACAATTTATTCAAAGAAATAATTATACTTTCCAAATGTATGTATATACACAGACACACACACACATACATATATACACACACATATGCATATATATATGTATATATGAATATCCAGGTATAAGAAAGTCAAAGAATGCCAACCAGATTCAACACAAGACATATAACAATCAAACTCTCAAAGGTCAAAGACGTAAAAGAGGAAAGGTAGCAAGAGAAAAGAAACAAATAACATATAAAGGAACTCCAGTACATCTGGCAGCAGTCTTCTCAGCAGAAATCTTGTAGGCCAGAAGAAAGTGAGAAGACATATTTAAAGTGCTGAAGGAAACCATTTTCAACCAAGAATATTCTAGTCATCAAATATATTCTTCAACCATGAAGGAGAAATAAAAGCTTTCCCAGCAAACAAAAGCTGGGGGAATTCATCAATACCAGGTCTGTCTTACAAGAAATAGTAAAGAGAGTTCATCAATCTGAAAGAAAAGAATGCTAATGTGCAACAAGAAATCATCTGAAGGAATGAAACTTACTGGCAAAAGTAAATAGACAAATTGAGAATATTCTAATACTGTAGTTGTGGTGTGTGAACCCCTCATATCTTTAGTATAAGCACTAAAAAAATGAATGAGGACTGGGCGTGGTGGCTCACACCTGTAATCCCAGCACTTTGGGAGGCCAAGGCAGGTGGATCACGAGGTCAGGAGATCAAGACCATCCTGGCTAACACGGTGAAACCCCGTCTGTACTAAAAATACAAAATATTAGCCAGGCGTGGTAGCGGGCGCCTGTAGTCCCAGCTACTTGGGAGGCTGAGACAGGAGAATGGCGGGAACCCGGGAGGCGGAGCTTGCAGCGAGCCGAGATTGCACCACTGCACTCCAGCCTGGGCGACAGAGCGAGACTCCGTCTCAAAAAAAAAAAAAAAAAAAAAGCAAAAAACAAAGATGAAAATTATAAGCTATGTTACAACATGGAAACCTTGAAGACATTAAGGGAAATAAGCCTCAAAATAAGTCACAAAAGACTAAAACTTATCTGAGATATTTAAAGTAGTAAAATTCATACAGTAGTAGTAGTCAGGGGCTGGAGTAGGGAATGAGGAGGAGTGGTTTAAAGCAGCGGTCCCCAACCTTTTTGGCACCAGGGACTGGTTTCATGGAAGCCAATTTTTCCACGCATCAGGGACAGAGGAGGGGGCAGATAGTTTCAGGATACAACTGTTCCACCTCAGATCATCAGGCATTAGAGTCTCATAAGGAGCACACAACCTAGATCCCTCACATGCACAGTTCACAATAGGACTCACGCTCCCATGAGAATCTAATGCTGCTGCTGATCTGACAGGAGGTGGAGCTCAGGTGGTGATGCTGGCCCGGTTCCTAACAGGCCACAGACTGGTACCAGTTTGCAGCCTGGGGGTTGTGGGCCCCTGGTTTAAAGGGTATAATATTTTAGTTTCGTAAAGTTGAAAAAACTACTGGATATTAATTGACAACAATGTGACTGACTTAACGCTACTGAACAGTATAGTTAAATATGGGTTAAGATGATAGATTTTAAGTTACCTATAATTTGCTACAATTTATTTTATTATTTATTTTTTTTTAAGAGTGTCTCACCCTGTCACCCAGGCTGGAGTGCAATGGAACAATCTCAGCTCACTGCAACCTCTGCCTCCTGGATTCAAGTGATTCTCCCTGCCTCAGCCTCCTGAGTAGCTCCTGAGTAGCTCAGCCTCCTGAGGGATTACAGGCACCCGCCACCATGCCCGGCTAATTTTTGTATTTTTAGTAGAGATGGGTGCTTCCCCATGTTGGCCAGGCTGGTCTCAAACTCCTGACCTCAGGTGATCCGTCCACCTCTGCCTCCCAAAGTGCTGGGATTACAGGCGTGAGCCACACGTCTGACCATAATGTTTTTAACATAGTTCCCAGCAGGAAATCCTCGCAGATTTCTGTCTGAACTCTTTCAACATTAGATTTACATATACTAATAGGTTCTTCCTCTGATGTGAACTTTTTCATGCTGAATGAGGTGACGATTTTGGTGACTTTCCTGCATTCACTGCCCTAAGCCCTTTCTCCAGTGTGAATTCTCTGATGTTTAATGAGGCTGGAATTGTATTTAAACACTTTGCTGCATTCACCACACTCATGAGACCTTTCTCCAGTGTGAATTTTTTGGCACTGACCATTATTACATTTGTTGCTGAAGTCTTTTCCACATTCCCTTAACTTAAAAGGACTTTCTCCAGTGTGAGACTGCTGATGTGTAATAAGGCTCGATTTAATCCTAAACAATTCCCCACATTTATTGCACTCATGAGGCTTCTCCCCATTGCAAACTTTAAGATGTTTAATGAATATAGAGCAGTATCTAAGAAACTTCCCACAGTTGCTGCACTCATAAGGCTTTTCTCCAGTATGAACTCTCTGATGAATAATGAGTTTGTTGCTATCTCTAAAAAATTTCCCACATTCACTACACTCGTAAGGTCTTTCTCCAGTGTGAACTTTCTGATGTCTATTCAGTGTACAACGATATCTAAAGAATTTCCCACATTTGCTGCATTTATAAGGCTTTTCTCCAGTGTGAATTCTCTGATGAATAACAAGTTTGTCGCTGTCCAAAAAGAATTCCCCACATTTGCTGCATTCATAAGGCCGTTCTCCAGTATGGATTTTCTGGTGACCATCAAGATAAGCCTGTGTAAGGAAGGCCTTCCCACATTCACTACACCCATAAGGCCTTGGCCTGATGTCAATCCTCTCGTGTTGAATGAGGTCATACCTTTTTGAAAATGCTTCAGTGTGGATTTTCTGGTGCTGAACTAGGTGGGACTTTCTAACAAAGGCCTTCCCACATTGAGTGCACTCATAAGGCCGTTCTCCAGTGTGAATTTTCAGGTGCTGAACAACATTATGTTTGAGGCTAAAGGCTTTCCCACATTCATTACACTTATAAGGCTTTTTGCCAGTATGAACTCTCTGATGCATATTGAGTGTGGAGCGGTGACTAAAGAATTTTCCACATATGCTGCATTCAAAAGGCCTTTCTCCTGTATGAACTCTCTGATGTCTACCAAGTGTGGAGCTGTCCATAAACAATTTCCCACATTTGCTACACTCGTAATGCCTCTCCCCAGTGTGAACTTTCTGATGTCTAATGAGTTTAGAGTTATACATAAAAAATTTCCCACACTTGTTGCATTCGTAGGGCTGTTCTCCAGTATGGATTTTCTGGTGACCAACCAGATGAGCCTGTGTAAGGAAAGCCTTCCCACATTGGGTGCATTCATAAGGTGTTGGTCTACTGCGAATCTCCTGATGTTCAATGGGGTCAGACCTTTTTGAAAGAAAGCCTTCAGTGTGAATTTTCTGGCGCTGAACTAGGTTGGACTTTCTAATAAAGGTCTTTCCATATTCAGTGCCCTCATAAGGCCTTTCTCCAGCATGATTTTGCTGATATTTAATAAGGTTGGAGTTGTACCTAAACAATTCCTCACATTCACTGAACTCATAAGGCCTCTCCCCATTATGGGTTTTTTGGTGCTCAAACAGCCTGTGTTGGTGGCAAAAGTCTTTCCCACCTTGGCTGGAGTTGAAATCATTCTGTTTACCTTGAAAGTTTTCCCCATCCTGAGTATCCCCGTATAGCTTCCGCCCACTGTTCAAGACATGTTGCTGGAGAAGGTCTGAGCTGGCAGTAAAATCCCTGCCACCCTGTGTGCATGTGAAGTTCCTCTCTCCCCCGTGAGCACTGCAGTTCACAAATGAAGGCCTCCACTCATCACTTCTGGTGAGCTTCTCTCTAGCCTGCTCCTTTTGCTGCAGGTCATGCTCTGCTGCACATGTGTCCAGCCCTTGCTCGGGGTGTGTTCCGTCGTGCTCAGCCAGGTGCAGAACATCCTTCAGAAGTGAGCTACATGTCTTGCAGGGCTGGGCCTTCAGGGTGGGCAAAGCTGGCTTTGGAGCTGTGACCTGTAACACTCTTACAGAAACACATTGCTTGGAAAGTACCTCCTCATCCTTGGCTCCATGCCAACAACCTATAAGAACAGAAATGCTGGTGAAGTGCATGTGAACTCTGGAGGGAGGAGGCAGCCCCATCACAAATGTCCGTGAGACACACCCACAAATGAGGGCACAGGATTGGTCACAGGCAAGGAAATAAGGCCAGTGAGAAGAAGGCCCACTGTTCCGAGGTGGGCCTGTCAAGTGTGTGTAGTGGGGGAACCCTGGTGGTAAAGACACAAGGGAGAAGTACCAAGCAGGGAGGGCAGGCGGGGTCTCCAACTCGCTTCTCTACAAATGGCTTTCAACGGGCCATGACTGTTGTGTCCAGATCCAGAGAGATCTGATTGTGTGAGAGCGAGTATTCATGGACTACTGAAGGATACATGCAGACCTCACAACACCTAAAGTACAGGTCATACATTAGACAGCACTGCAAAGGGAGTGGTGGCAGAGAATGGTGGAGAGATGCAGGCTGGATAGGAGGGGTCAGAGGTGGAAGCCAGGGGTTGGAAGTCAGAGTAAAAATAACAACAGGGAAGGAAAAGAAGAGTGAGGGGTGGCCGGTGGCCCTGCATCAAACAATAGTGGTCACAAGGAAGTTCTCAATGTGATCTGAACCTAGCCCTGATATCACATCCTTTCCCAGCTTTCACCCACCAGGGCCAAGTCCTTCTGAGTGTCTCTTGCCATTAATAGAGGACTATCCACTCCGCCAGGCACCCAGAGACCTCCCCCTTGCTCAAGGTGAGCAACTATCTAGCTGCGGCATAAATCAAGCTAGGGGAAAGGCAGGGAAAGGGAGGGGCAGCATGTACACAGAGCAATAAATGCAGGACACGCTGCATTCTAAAGTTACCAGAACATACAGCAGAGTCCTGCAGAAATAACTTCACAATCCTCACAAGTGGTGACCAGGGAGGTACCTGAAATTCCTAGCACAGACACTGTCTCCAAGTATGTCAGCAAGGGGAACAGGGAAACCCTTGGATGGAGGTTTCATGCATCTGGACAGAGTAATCAAATCAGGGACAGGCACCACCATTAGGGTATCTTAAAGAAACCTGGGCTGGGCGTGATGGCTCACGCCTGTAATCCCAGAACTTTGGGAGGCCGAGGCGGGCGGATCACCTGAGGTAGGGAGTTCGAGACCAGCCTGACCAACATGGAGAAACCCCGTCTCTACTAAAAATACAAAATTAGCCGGGCGTGGTGGCGCATGCCTGTAATCCCAGCTACTCGGGAGGCTGAGGCAGGAGAATCGCTTGAACTTGGGAGGCAGAGGTTGTGGTGAGCCGAGATCATGCCATTGCACTTCAGCCTGGGCAACAAGAGTGAAACTCCGTCTCAAAAACAAAAACAAAAACAAAAACAAAAAAAACCCTCAAGATTTCTGACTTCTGAGCCTTATCGTGTAAAGTTTCAGAGCAACAGAAGCTGGGGCTGCCTAAGGGGAGGTAGTACAGTATATACAGCCCAGCTCTGGCTGCCTCATCACATTTGCCAGGAAACCAGGAGAGGACAGGACATAGCACCCACAATCTGGTGTGAGAAACACAGAGTTGTCATGGAAAAGAGCAAAAAAACAGCACCCAGCACAAGACACCAGAGTAGGTATGAAGGCCTTACCTACTGATGACAAAAGTGCAAAGTTCTCCAACATCACATTGCTGTGCAGGTGTCTCTGAGCATCATTAAGGATCCCCCATTCCTCCCGGGAGAAATATATGGCCACATCCTCAAAGACCATACACTCCTGCCAAAATTATGACACTTCAGTCTGTGAACAACTTCTTCTTCTGTGTTTCCTTAGATCTGTATTTATCTACTTAAAATCTGAGAATTGGAGGGCCAAACTAACAGCCAATGTTTTTATATTTCCCTTGCAATCCAGATCCCATATGCTGAACCACTATCTAATGCTCATACATGATTACTTCTCCTGTCCTAATCAACACAAGCCCTGTCACCACACAATAAAGGATAATCTCTAAGCCCTAAGGCTGCCAGACTTATGCAAACCACCAAGTTTGAAGCTCCTCATCCCGCCTTGCATGTCTTTCCTGCCAAAACCCCAATACGGTCTCTGATGTATGCTTTCCCTTCAGTCATGCCTCTGCCTCCTGACCAAATCTAGCATTTCCTGTGGCCTGGTGCAGCATGGCATTCCCCCTGCACTAAGGAAATGAAAGTAATAAAAATTATTTCAATGCCATTAGCCTCTCTGTCATCACTCACTCTTCCAAAAATTAAAATCCAGTGGGCCAATCACTGATACACTTTCCTCTCCAGAATCTTCAGTGCTTCCCCAATACCCACACATATCCATCCCCTGCTTAGCCTCCACCCATTTCCCAAGGAGGAAGAGACTCCACATCCTGGTAGCATCTGCACTTCTCTCACCCCCACTGCTACTGATTGCTGAGTCCAGCACAGCTCAGAGATGGGTGGGGAGAAAGCAAAAGCATCATCAAAGCCTAGCCCAGGGCGCCTATCTTCTTTTTCTTCTTTTTTTTTTGAGAGGGAGTCTCGCTCTGTCGCCCAGGCTGGAGTGCAGTGGCTCACTGCAACCTCCCAGGTTCAAGCAATTCTGCCTCAGCCTCCTGAGTAGCTGGGATTACAGGCACCTGCCACCACTCCTGGCTAATTTTTGTATTTTCAGTAGAGACGGGGTTTCACCATGTTGGGCAGGCTGGTCTCAAACTCCTGACCTCGTGATCTACCCACCTTGGTCTCCCAAAGTGCTGGGATTACAGACGTGAGCCACTGCGCCTGGCCAGCCCTACCTTCTTTTATCACCCCGTTTCCTTGGGGTCTCCAGATCTTGCCTCCCAGACACCCAAACTTAGACTCACTCTTCTCCCTTATGTGCCCATTGCCAGGGCTGGGGCCATGCATTCACGCTCCTCCTCACCTTCACATCTCGCTTTGGACAGTACATCTCTCATGTATCTAACTCCTCCACTCTTGCAATACTAACAGCAGCCCTGGCCCAACCAGGAGCATTTCCATGGCCTCTCAAGATGCCATTCTGTACATGCAGTCCTGCAGTGCACCAGAACCTATTTGCCTCTGGGCTGCCCAGAATGTAACGTTCCTAGTGCCTGGGGCAGCACCAAGCACTGTTCTGAAGGTCTCCCTTCCCAGTCCCGTTTCCTGGTTTAACCTCAGCCCCCTAAACCCAAGTGACAACCTCACAGTTCTTGTATACCTCCTCTGAGTTCCAGATCTTGGCTGTCTCCCTCTTTTGCACTGTACATGCTGTCCCATAAGCAGTCACAACCTTCTCTATCCCCGTAATCCTAATCCAAAGCCCAGATACACTGACCTCCCCAATGCTATCCCCACCCCAGGCCTAGCAATGCTCCTTGCTGATCGCATCTTCCCCTAAAGTAGTCTCACAGTTTGCATGAAACTACCCAGGTCCAAGCAAGACTTGCCACAAAACCCTGGTGAGTTTGTGGAGATGCCTCACCATCCACCTCATGACTCTCCCCTCAAAAGCCCTTCCTTATACTCCACAGGCCGCCCCCAACATAACACACAAACATACACGCATACCTTCAGTCGATCCACTCTCATCTGTCTTTGTGATACCCACCAACACCATCCAGGTGCCCAATGGAGACACCCAGTCCTCAGTCTGTTCCTTCTCCTTCCTTCCCACTAACACCATTGCTTCCTAAGTCTGACCTAGTTTCACAACAGTTCAGCTATCATGTAGTGGATGTCTCCATCCTGAACACCTCCACTGAACTCCATTCCTGTGTGTACAACTGCCAGCCTGACACCTCCACTCAAAGTCTCTGAAACATTTTTTGTGTATTTTTGTTTTTGTTTTGGCTTGGTTTTTTGAAGACAGGGTCTTACTCTGTTGCTCAGGCTGGAGTGCAGGGCACAATCATGGCTCATCGCAGCCTTTACTTCCCAGGCTCAGGTGACCCTCCTGCCTCAGCATGCCGATTAGCTGAGACCACAGACAGACGCCACCACACCCAGCTATTTATTATTATTTGTAGAGACAGGGTCTCCCTATGTTGCCCAGGCTGACCTCAAGCGATCTTCCACCTCTGCCTCCCTAAGTGCTGGGATTACAGGTGTGATCCACCACCATGCCTGGCCACTGGAACATTTTTTACTTGGCCAAAACTTGGTTCCTCATATGCTCTACTACATAAACACTCCCCCTACTACAGAACTTACTACATCTTAGTTGCTGGAACATCCATCCTTCCAAACAAGGCCAAAACTGTGGGGCCATTCCTGACCCCCTCTGCCATCTCAGCTCCCAAGCTTCCTTGCTCTCTACATTATAAAATACAGGCAGCTCTAGATCAAACACATACAGAAGCCCCCCACTCCTCCCACCTCCACCACCGCCACTCTCGTTCAGTCACCAACAACCTCCACCTGGACTGTTGCTGGACCAATCACCCAGGTATCTGTGGCTCCATCCTCACCCCCACATGGTCTTCCATTCTGCAGGCAGAGGGAGCCACTAAAATCTGGGTCAGGTCACCTCTTTTTCCCCCTGCTCAAACTTTCCCCAGTTACCATCACCCTCAGATGAAAAGCCCAGAGCCTTAGACTGCCGTTCCATGCTGATCCCTGCATGCCCCAACCTCCTACCCTGCTGCCATACTCTATCACGACCAGATGGAACATGAATTTTCAGTTCACTAAACATCCCAGCTAAGTCTCACCAGTAAGCATTTGAACTTTCTATATCCTGTGCCTGAATGCCCTGCCACATCTTAGACCATTAGTTGTCGGAACCAGGACCACTCTATAACCAGGGGCTGAGTTCTGACCCCTGGTTGTGGTGGAACCACAGTCTTCAGACCCAAGGAAGGGAAAAACATGAAGTTTCAGGACACCACCTTTCCCTATATCAGCATGCCTAAAATATTGGAGAGATAAGTGGTGGGGGACTGGGGGAGAGAGCCTGAGAAACCATTGACTTACCTGTGCAGGGTCCTTATGCATTGCTGCCACTGCCATGGACCCTGTGGGAAGATGTGACAGACTTGTACAGTTACTACTTGAGACAATCATTACGAGACTGAATGAAGGGGGACGAATGTAGAAATGAAAACTTAAGACAAAAGAAACTGTTTTAAAGAAGGCGAACCGAGGAAGAAGAGAGCTCCCTGCTTCTAGTGAGCAAAGGCAGCCCCTGAGCTTCCACAGCCCTCCGCATTTATTGGATAGAATGAAAAGGAGGAGGAGGTAACGACTGGTCAGCCGCTTAATTGATCACAAGTTCACATTGTTAACAGGCTTCAATTATGCCTAATCACAAGAAATTCACTTGTGCCTGGGTTGTGACTACCTTCAGCATTCCTTCTGGGGGGCAGACGCAGTTTGTCAGTTTGCCAACATCCTGCTTTCATGAGAAACAGTTTGCTGTTTACTCACATAGCCTCCAGTGGTATACTCAGTTGATCACAACCCTCATTATTTTGGCCTGTAACAAGGAAGAGGCAAGCCATGAGTATCAGGACAGTATTGCAGCATCCTACAGGCTGACCTGTACAACCATCTCTGCCCTGTACTGGAGCAAAGTAATCTGAAGTTACAGCAAGTCCTAAGTTCAGTGCTGCCTCTTAGCAGCTCTGTGTCTTTGGACAAGGACTGAACCTCTCTAAACCTCAGTGCCCTTATGTGTAAAATGGAGATTAAAAGGGTTCCCACTTCATAGGGCTCATACTGACAAGAAGCATAAGTAGTACACACTATGTATAAGCATTACTTTCTATAGGATTAATGGTTTTGTACATGTTTTCAGCACAAATGAAGTAGAAGGGTTTCAAAAATTTGAGTATTTTTCCCACTTTTTTTTTTTTTCTTGAGACAGGGCCTTGCCCTGTTGCCCAGGCTACAGTGCAATGACACAATCTCGGCTCACTGGTCCGCCTCCCAGGTTCAAACGATTCTCCTGCCTCAGCCTCCCGAGCAGCTGGGATTATAGGCTCCCACCACCACGCCCGGGTAATTTTTGTATTTTTAGTAGAGACGGGGTTTCATCATGTTGGCCAGGCTGGTCTCAAACTCCTGTCCTCGTGATCTGCCCGCCTTCGTTTCCCAAAGTGCTGGGATTACAGGTGTGAGACACTGTGCCCAGCCCCCACTTCTTAATGATTTAAGGAAATGTGATATATAAAAAGATTTGTACTATAAGCAGAGTTACAGGTAAATTAACATTCTAACAATAAATATTTTACTACGTTTAAATTATTGATTACATCTATTTCCAATTGCCTATGTGTACATATTTAGAAGGATATTGGCTGAGAAACAAACAAACAAAAATAGCCCAGAGCTGTCTGACCTACACAAAATGTATCAGGCTCAGAGAGGCAAGAATATGAGATGTCAGTCACATCCCTGAACCGATGCCTGAGAACAACTGTTTACAGACATTTTGTTCCTGACTAGCTGTCTCACCTATTATCTTCGTGTTTCTGTAATCTATAATATAAAGAACAACGTATAGCCAATAAAAACTTACGTTACTTTAACATAAGTTATTGGTAAACAACTCAGAAACTGCTCCTTTTTTCCTTAAAAAAAAAAAGTCACTGCTGCTAATTGAAGTGTATATTCAGGACAACTTGAATCTAGGGTCTCAGATGGCTATTATCAACATGTGAACTCTCTTTAAACTAGATTCTGACTTGCTTGGTTATTTAAGATTGATACAGTTCATTAGTGTTTAAGTCAATTACCTGTTTTTACATCCCTAAGTTACTGAGTTGCAGGATGGGGCTGAGCAATCAATCAGTTACTGGTCCGTTCAGCAAACAGGTCTGCCTGCCATATAATTCAGTAAAGGGAGCTTGCTGGAGGCCCTTAACTGTGGTGGAGGATATGAGAAAGCCCTGCCTAGTTTTGGACCCACTTGCTTCATGGCCTTATCTTGTTCCCCAAAGAGTGGCCCTCAGGGCTGGCTGAGTTAGAAGGGTGGAGTGACTACAATATCTCATGCCTCAGTCTCTGGAGTCCAGGGCAACTCCTTATCCATCCAGGCCTCTTTTTCAACAGAAACAGACCAAACTCTTAGCCCGTATCTGCTCCCTTCTGCAGGGAGTATCAGAGATGTCCTCCCTACCATGGTCTTTCCTCCAAATCTGAGCCCTCCCCTCCCTCAGCCCATACTAAAAAACAATGTTAGGATTCTTCCTTCTCAATCTGATCCACAGGCCAGCTTCTCAAGTGCACAACTTCTAACTCATTTAAAGCTCCAGGCCAGCTACCTTCCTTGACTTTTAGAAATTACGTCCACCTACCCATGTGATGTCACCCAAAATCCAACCCAGGATCTTCTGTCTGAAACTTGCTCCTTAAGCTGATATCTTTAATTCCATTCTTTCAGATTTTTCAGGCCAAAACAAAACCTACGGAAGACACCCTTCACTACCGACTTTCCTTCACAGCTGTTTGATGCAGCAGGAAATCCTCTGAGATCCATCCAGAATCTCATCACATCTCCCCTCTACTGCAACTCCTCTGGTCCAGCCCTACCATAACTCAAAGGGGTCTCCTCGGCGGTCCCCCTGCCCCCGTTCAACATCCTGTTTTCCCCAACTTTAAACTTTCTAACTTTGGGCGTGACCCTCCCATTCGTCCTCCCTGAACAGCCCTCTAAGGCTTTCTGCGGCTCCACCGCCCTTCCAGGGGAGACTCCGCCTCATCCTCTGCTCCTTGGAGACAACGACGCTCGGGCTCCCCAGTGCCTCCCGTTCTGCAGTGCCTCCAAGCCCCAGAGACGTGTCGGTCTCCGACGGGAGCTCCCCCGACTCATTGCACGGCAGACCCAGTCCCGGGCACCCCACACAAGAACGCCCCTCTCTTAGAGACACAAGGGCCTAACCTGCAGGGCCCCTCCTTGGGACTTCAGCACTGGGAGGAGGGGTTGGGCGAGGCGGCCTGGGACGCTGCACGCACCTCGGTCAGGTTCATCGGCGCGGCCTCCTCCGGTCCAGCCAGGGAAGAGCGGGGCGGGAACGGCGGTCACCTGGACGCTGACGGAGGCAGGGGTGCCTGCAGCCGACTCAGCCGATCCGCACTTTAGCCTCTGTGTAGAAGGAACACCGCTTCTCGCGTTTTTCTGCTCTGTCACCTCAGTCCCGACCCAGAGCTCTGGAACTCCCTAAATCAGTAAACGGATCTCTAGGCAGCCATGCTAACGTAACCATGAGGGCGCCGCCGGAAGTCCCGCCCACACAACTGAGACCTCATTAGTCCTCTCTCTGCTAAACCGATGGCTACAGTCGCGGCCAGTGCCCTCGCAGTGTCTTCTGGGTAGTGTAGTTCCCACGCTGCTGCCTGCCCCGCCTCATAATGTAGAGCGCGCTGACCTTACAGAAAAAAGCTGGAGGCCCCTGGAGGAGCGCTGAGAAATGCAGTTCCGGGGCTCTTAAGGACGTGGAGGGGCTTTGCTGACTCTTAAACTGCAAGTAACCAGATTTTACCAGAGGGCAGTCTAAGAAATATTTCAGAGACCTGTCGTTTCAGATTGTATTAATCCCAGCCACCAGGGAGGCTGAAGCAGGAGAATTGCTTGAACCTGGGAGGCGGAGGTTGCAGTGAGCCGAGATCGTGCCATTGCACTCCAGCCTGGGCGACAGAGCGAGACTCCGTCTCAAAAAAAAAAAAAAAAAAAGAGATGAGATGATGACCACACAGCCCACAGTGGCAAACCATTAACATCAATTTGTGAGGACGAAATTCATCTTGTTCATGACCTAATTGAAGAAGACTGATAATTAACAGCACAAACAATAACTGACACCACAGATATCTGTATTGGTTCAGCTTACACAATTCTGACTGAAAAATTAAAGTTGTGCAAACTTTCCACTCAATGGGTGCCAAAGCCACTGAATCCAGATCAGCTGCAGACAAGAGCAGAACCTTCAATGTAAATGTTCAGCAAGTAGGATCAAGATGAAGCATTTCTTTGAAGAACTGTACAGATGAAACATGACTTTATTATTATTTGACATGGAGTTTCACTCTTGTTGCCCAGGCTGGAGTGCAATGGCGTGATCTCGGCTCACTGCCACCTCTGCCTCCTGAGTTCAAGCAATTCTCCTGCCTCAGCCTCCCCAGTAGCTGGGATTACAGGCATGCGCCACCACGCCCGGATAATTTTTGTATTTTTTAGTAGAGAAGGGGGTTTCTCCATGTTGGTCAGGCTGGCCTCAAACTCCTGAGCTCAGGTGATCTGCCCAACTCGGCCTCCCAAAGTGCTGGGATTACAGACGTGAGCCACTGCGCCCACTATAAGATTGTTTTGAGAAAGTTAGCTAAAGATTTAGCAGAAAACCCCTGGTAAAGCTTCACCAGGAGTCCTTCACTAGCATGCTCCTGCTCATTCCTCTCATCAAATAACTGCAACTTTATGAAAATTCTGATGTAAAATCCTAAGGCATCCACCTTACAGTCCTGATTTGGCTCCTTCTGACTTCTTGTTTCCTACTTTTAAAAAATCTTTAAAGGGCACCCATTTTTCTTTAGTTAATATTTAAAAAGATTGCATACACAAGGTTAAATTCCCAGGAACCTCACTTCTTTAGGGATGGACTAAATGCCTGGTATTATCATTTATAAAATTGTCTTGAACTTGATGGAGCTTCTGTTGAGAAATAAAACTTATGTTTTCTTTTTGTTATCTTTTACTTTCAAGTTTCCACAAACTTTCTGAAGTCCCCACATATACTAAAAAACTCCTACATTTCAACAAAACCAAATAACCCTAGAGAAGTAAAACAAAAACAAAAACAAAAACTCAACCCAGTAGTAAAGCTACTACTTAAAATTAATAAAGTTAAAAACGATGCAACTGCTATAAAAAGAGTCCTCAAAAAAATTAAAATAGAATTAACATAGGATGGGAACACTGTGAGGAATAAATTTTAAAAATTACAAATATTTTTAAGATGAACATAGGGGGCCAGGTGAGTGGATCATGAGGTCAAGATTGAGACCATCCTGGCCAACATAGTGAAACCCCGTCTCTACTAAAAATACAAAAATTATCTGGGTGTGGTGGTACGTGCTTGTAGTCCCAGCTACTTGGGAGGCTGAGGTAGGAGGACTGCTTGAACCCGAGAGGCAGAGGTTGCAGTGAGCTGAGATCACGCCACTGTACTCCAGCCTGGTGACAGAGTGAGACTCAGTCTCAAAAAAAACAAAACAAAACATAGGAAGCACCAATTCTACTTGAGTAAATCCTCAAAAGGAATTTAAAGCACAGCCTCAAAGAAACATTTGTACACTCATGCTCATCTGCTATTAACAACAGCTGAGTGGAAACAACCCAAATGTCCACTAATGAAAGGAAAAGTGGCACATACATATATAATCATGCACTACACTTTTCAGTTAACAATGGGCCACATGCATGACAGTGGTCCCATAAAATTGCAATGAAGCTGAAAAATGCTTATTGCCTAATGACATGACAGCAGTGGTAAGGCAATATATTAATCACATGTTCATGGTGATTCTGGTACAAACAAACCTATTGTGCTGCCAGTCATATGGAAGTATAATATATGCAATAATGTACAGTATATAATAATAAATGAGTTACTAGCTTATGTTCTTAGTATACCACACTTTTTATCATTAGGTATTCTCCAACAGTAGAGTATATATGGAGTTGTGTGTATGTATATAAATATACAGGTGTATATACACACAAACACAAACTGTAACACAGCCTCGGGCAGGTCCTTCAGGAGGTATTCCAGAAAAAGGTATTGTTATTTCAGATGACAGCTCCATGTGTGTCACTGCCCCAGAAGACTTTCTGGAAGAGGATGTGAAGGTGGAAGACAATGACATTATCCTGATCCTGTCCTGGCCTAGACGAATGTGTGTATCTTAGTTTTTAACAAAAAAAAGTTTAAGAAGTTAGGATATAAAAAAATTTTTGTACAGTTGTACAATGTTTTAAGCAAAACATTATTACATAAGTCAAAAAGTCTTTAAAAATACAAGCTTATAAAGTAAAAAATGGTCAGCTAAGGTTAATATATTAAAAAAAAAATTCTATAAATTTTATTTTGTCCAGTCGGGCACAGTGGCTCATGCCTGTAATCCCAGCACTTTGGGAGGCCAAAGCAAGTGGCTCACTTGAGGTCAGGAGTTTGAGACCAGTCTGGCCAACGTTGTAAGACCCCATTCTCTACTAAAAATACAAAAATTAGCGGGGCATGGTGGTGGCGCATGCCTGTAATCCCAGATACTTGGGAAGCTGAGGCAGAATGGCTTGAACCAGGAGGTGAAGGTTGCAGGAAGCCAAGATAGCCCCACCGCACTCCAGCCTGGGTAACAGAGCACGATTCTGTCTCAAAAATAAAAATAAAAATGTAGTGTTGTCTAAGCATACAGTGTCTATAAAGTCTACAGCATAGTAACAACCTAGGCCTTCACATTCACTCACCACTCACTGACTCACCTAGAGCAACTTTCAGTACTGTAAGCTCCATTCACAGTAAGTTCTCTGTATGTCTATCATTTTTTCTTTTATACTGTATTTTTACTGTAGCTTTTGTTTAGATATACTTAAAAAGAATTACCACGTGTTCCAACAGCCTACAGTATTCAGCACAGTAATATGCTGTACAAGTTTGTAGCAAGGTGCTATAGGATATACCATATAGCCTAGGCATTGATAAACCCACTCCCCCTCCAAAAAAAGAAAGAAAATCACCTAATAACACTTTTCTCAGGACACTTCCCCTTTGTTAAGCAACACATGACTGTAACAGAATTTTATTCAGCCTTTAAAAAGGATGGAAATTCTAATGGATTAGAACATGAAACCTTAAAAATATAACATTAAGCAAAATAAGCCACAAAATAATCCACAAGACCAAAACTTAAGTTTTCTTATATGAGGTACCCAGACTAGTAAAATTCATAGAGAGTGGTGCTTGTCAAGAAGCTGGGTGGACTGGGGAATAAGGTTTTAAAAGGTATAGACTTAGTTTCATAAATTGAAAAGACTTCTAGATATTCATTGCACAATGTGAATGACTAACAGTACTGAACTATACACTTTAACATGGTTATGTTGTTAGATTTTATGTTATCTGTATTCTACAAGAATACTTTTTTAAAAACATAGGTCCCAGTGTTAAATCAGAGTAGATTTCTGTGTGAAGTCTTTCCATGTCTGCTTTATATACACATTCTTTATCTGGTGTGAACTTTCTGGTGCTGAATGAGATGAGAATTTTGGTTAAAGACTCTCCCACATTCACTACACTGATAAGGTCTCTCTCCAGTGTGAATTCTCCGATGTTTAATGAGGCTGGAGTTGTATCTAAAGACTTTCCCACATTCACTGCATTCATAAGGCTTTTCTCCAGTATGAACTCTCTGATGACTAATGAGCGTGGAGCTGTCCATAAAAAATTTCCCACATTTGCTGCATTTATAAGTTCTTTCCCTAGTGTGAACTTTCTGGTGCCGAATGAGGTGGGAATTTTGGCTGAAAACTCTCCCACACTCAGTGCACTCAAAAGACCTTTCTCCAAAGTGATTTCTCCGATGTCTAATATGATTTGAGTTGTGCCTAAAGAATTTCCCACATTCACTACACTCATAAGGCCTTTCACCAGTGTGAATTCTCTGATGTGTATCAAGTGTGGAGCGACACCTAAAGGATTTTCCACAAATGCTGCATTCAAAAGGTCTTTCTCCAGTGTGAACTCTCTGATGACTCTTCAGTGTACAGCTGTCCACAAAGAATTTGCCACATTCACTGCATTCATAAGGCCTCTCTCCAGAGTGAACTCTCTGATGTCTATTCAGTGTGAAGCAATACCTAAAGAATTTCCCACATTCACTGCATTCATAAGGCTTTTCTCCAGTGTGAACTCTCTGATGAATAATGAGTGTGGAAGTGTCCATAAAGAATTTCCCACATTCACTACACTCATAAGGCTTTTCTCCAGTGTGAACTTTCTGATGTCTAATGAGTGTGGAACGGTATCTAAAGAATTTCCCACATTCGTTGCATTCATAAGGTTTTTCTCCAGTATGAACTCTCTGGTGAATAATGAGTGTGCAGCTGTCCATAAAGAATTTCCCACATTCACAGCAATAAAAAGGCCTTTCTCCAGTGTGAACTTTCTGATGTCTAATGAGTGCTGAACTGTACATAAAGTATTTCCCACATTCATTGCATCCATAAGGCCGTTCTCCAGTATGAATTTTCTGGTGACCAACAAGGTGAGCCTGTGTAAGGAAAGCCTTCCCACATTCACTACACAGATAAGGCCTTGGCCTGGTGTGAATTCTCTGGTGCTGAAGTAGGTGAGACTTTCTAAGGAAAGCTTTCCCACATTCATTGCACTCATAAGGCCTTTCTCCAGTGTGAATTTTCTGGTGTTGAACAACATTATATTTGAGGCTGAAGGCTTTTCCACATTCACTACACTTATAAGGCCTTTCTCCAGTATGATTTCGCTGATGTTTAATAAGGTCGGAGTTGTACCTAAAAAATTTGCCACATTCACTGCACTCATAAGGCCTTTCCTCTGTGTGGATTTTCTGGTGCTCAAACAGCATACGCTGGTGGCAAAAGTCTTTTCCACATTGGCTGCAGCTGTAATCATTCTGTCCACTTTGAAAGGCCTCCACACCACGAGTGTCCCTGTGTGGCTTCCACCCACTGGGAAGAGCCTGTTGTTGAAGATCTGAATCACCAGTAAAATCCTTGCCACGCTGCATGCATGTGAAGTTCCTCTTTGCCAGGTGAACAGTGTCATTCACAAACGAAGGCCTCCCTTCATCACTTCTGGTGAGCTTCTCTCTAACATGCTCCTTTTGGTGCACGTAAAGCTCAGCTGTACGCTTGGGGTGTGTTCTGTCATGCTCAGCCAGGTGCAGGATGTCCTTCAGAAGTGAGCTACATGTCTCACAGGGCGGGGCCTTCTGGGTGCACAAAGCTGGCTTTAGAGTTGTGACCTGTGACACTCCTACAGAAACACACTGCTTGGAAGGTGCCTCCTCATCCTTGGCTCCATGCCAACAACCTAAGAACAGAAATGCTGATGAAGTGCATGTTGACTTTGGAGGGAGGAGGCAGCCCCCGAACAAATGTCTGTCAGACCAACTCACAAATAAGACCACGGGATTGGTGAAAGGCATGGGACACTAAAGCCAGTGAGAGGAAAGCCTTCTGGGCAGAACCGGGCCTGACAGAAACCCGTAACGAAAGTCCTGATGATGGGGAACAACATAGGGAGTGGCACAGTGCAGAGCACAGAGGCGGAGTCCCCAAGTTACTCCTCAGTAAATAGCTTTCAACAGGCCATAGCTGCTGGTGAACAATGTGTAGAAGGCTGTGTCCAGACCCAGAGAGATCTGATGTGACAGTAGAGCTGGTGTTCAGGGACGACTGAAGTATACATCCAGAACTCACAACACCTTAAGTACAGGTCACATGTTGGAGGACACTACAAAGGGAACAGAAGGGAACAGGTGGCTGGGTGCGGTGGCACACACCTATAATCCAGAACTTTGGGAGGCCAAGGAGGGCGGATCAGCTGAGGTCGGGGCTTTGAGACCAGCCTGACCAACATGGAGAAACACCATCTCTACTAAAAATACAAAATTAGCCAGATGTGGTGGCACATGCCTGCAATCCCAGCTATTCAAGATGCTGAGGCAGGAGAATCGCTTGAACCCGGGAGGTGGAGGTGGTAGTGAGTCAAGATCACGTGTGCCATTGCACTCCAGCCTGGGCAACAAGAGCGAAACTCCATCTCAAAAAAAAAAAAAAGGGAACAGGTGAGAGGTGGAGGCCAAAGAGGTAGGGTCAGAGGTGGGAGCCAGAAGATGAAAGTCAAAAAAGAAATCACAATAGGGAAGAAAAGAGAGACATGCGGTGTGGCCACTGGCAGAGGCATCAAACTGGATTGATTCCCAGTGTGATGTGAACCCAGCCCTGTCATCACACCCCTTCTGAGCTCCCACTCACCAGGGCCAAGTCCTTTTGAGCATCTCTTGTCATCAATGGAGTAACGTCCACTCTGTCAGGCACCCACAGACCTCTACCTTGCTGAAGGTAAGCAACTATCTAGGTGTGGCGTTAGCCAAGCTAGGGGAAGGACAGGGAAAGGGAGGGGACAGCATGTACACAGAGCAATAAGCCCATGACATGCTGCATTCTAAAGTTACCAGAACTTCTAGTGGAAAGTCCTGCAGAAATAAGCCCACAGTCCTCACAAGCAGTGACCAGGTAGGTCCCTGAAATTCCTGACATGGGGTATCCCCCAGGTATGTCGGCAAGCAGAATGGAGAAAGCCTTGCACAGAGGAAAGTGTCATGCATTTGGACAGAGTAAACTAACCAGGAACAGGCAAGGTCATCAGGATATTCTTGAGAAATCTGAAGACTTCTGACTTTTGAGCCTCATAAGGCTTCACAGTGACAAGAGCTAAGCTTCTTAAGGAAAACTGATACAGGTCACACAGCCCAGCTGTGGCTGCCACAACACATATGCCAGGAAACTAGGAGAGGATGCAGCATCCATGATCTGGTGTGAGACAGAGCTGCCAAGGAAAAAAGTGAAAAAACATTGCTCAGCACAAGACACTGACGTAGGTGTCAGGGCCTTACCTACTGATGACAAAAGTGCAAAGTTCTCCAGCATCACATCGCTGTGCAGGTGTCTCTGAACGCCATTAAGAATCCCCCACTCCTCCTGGGAAAAATGTATGGCCACGTCCTCAAAAACCATACAATCCTGCCAAAATTATGACAGTTTAGTCCACGAGCAACTTTTTTTTTTTTGAGATGGAGTCTTGCTGTGTCGCCAGGCTGGAGTGCAGTGGTGCGATCTTGGCTCACTGCAAGCTCTGACTCCCGGGTTCAAGCAATTCTCCTGCCTCAGCCTCCTGAGTAGCTGGGATTACAGGCACGCGCCACCATACCTGGCTAATTTTTGTATTTTTAGTAGAGATGGGGTTTCACCATGTTGTTCAGGCTGGTCTAGAATTCCTGACCTCGTGATCTGTCTGCCTCGGCCTCCCAAAGTGCTGGGATTACAGGCATGAGCCACCGTGCCCGGCCCACGAGCAACTTCTTATTCTGTTTCCTTAGATCTGTATTTATCTACTTGAAATCTAAGAATCAGAGGACCAAAATAACAACCAGCATTTTAACATTTCTCTTATAATTCAGATCCCATAGTCTGAATTGCTTCCTATCTAACAATCACACATGATTATTTCTCCTGCCCTAAATCAACACAAGGCTTGTACCACAAAAGGAGGGATAGTCCCTATACCCAAGGCTGCCAAAATCATGCAAACCACCCAGTCTTAAGCTCTTTGCTCTCCCCTGCATGCCTTTCCAGTCAAAACCCCAATAAAGCCTCTGATGTATGCTCTCCCTTCAATTGTGCATCTGCCACCTGACCAAATCCGCAATTTCCTCTGTGGCTTTAGGCTGTGTGGCATGCCCCCTTCACTCAGGAAATGAAAGGAATAAAAATCATTTCATCCAGATATGATTTCTCACCAATCGAAGAAAAAAATTATTCCAGTGTCATTGGCTTTTCTCTAATCACTCACTCTTGTTCATAGATTGAACAAGATTGTATCCTCTGGGTACAATCACTGATATACTTCCCTCTCCAAGACCTTCAGTGCTCCTCACCACATCCACACACATCCATCCCCTGCTCAGCCTCCACCCACTTCTCAAGGACGAAGACACACTAGGTCTTCGTGGCACCTGTACCTGCTCTCCTCTCATTGCCACTGATCACTGACTCCAGCATAGAACAAAGATGAGTGGGGAGAGACTGAAAAGCGCCATCAAAACACAGCACATGGCCGGGCACGGTGGCTCATGTCTGTAATCCCAGGACTTTGGGAGGCCGAGGCAGGTGGATCATGAGGTCAGGAGTTCAAGATCAGTCTGGCCAAGATGGTGAAACCCCGTCTCTACTAAAAACACAAAAATTAGCCAGGCATGGTGGCAGGTACCTGTAATCCCAGCTACTCAAGAGGTTGAGGCAGAAGAATTGCTTGAACCTGGGAGGCAGAGGTTGCAGTGAGCCGAGATCGCACCACTGCACTCCAGCCTGGGTGACAGAGCTAGACTCCATCTCAAAAAACAAAACAAAACACTTGGCACATGGGGGCCTACCTTTCTTTTGTCACTCAATTTCCCTAGAGTCACCCAGATCTTGCCTCTCAGATAACCAAACTTGGACTCACCCTCCTCCCTTAAGTGCCCAGTGCCAGAGGTGGAACCATCTATTCATGCTCTTCTACTCACACTTTGGATGGCACCTTCCACATGTATCCAACACCTCCACTCTTCCAACACTAACAACCACCACAGCCCAACCGGGATTATTTCCATGGCCTGCTACCATGCCACTCTGCACATGAAATCCTGCAGTGCATGACAAATGCAACCAGAATCCTATTTGTCCCTGGACTGACTAGAATGCAATGTTTAGGAAACATTGCTTTGAAGGTCTCTGAACCCAGTCCTGTTTCTTGCTTTGACCTCGGCTTTCCAAACCCACATATTCTTGCACACCTTTGATTTCCAGATCTTGGCTGTCTCCCACTTCTACATGTATATGCTGTCCCACAAGCAGTCACGACTTTCTCTATCCCCCAGCTCTAATCCAAAGCCCAGATACACCGACCTCCCCAATGCCATTCCCACCCCAGGCCTAGCAATGCTTCTAGCTGATCCCATCTTCTGCCAAAATAGTCTCAGAGTTCACAAGAAACTACCCAGGTACAACCAAGACTTGCCACAAAACCCTGCTGAGTCCATAACAGGGTAATAAGCCCCTCCCAGACCTCACTACCATCTCACCTCTTTTGTGGAGACGCCTCACCATCCATCTTACATGCCCTCTCCCGCTCAAAAGCCTCTTATTTTCCAAAGGCCGTCCCCAACATAAACACAAATACACACACACGTATCCTCAGTCCATCTACTCCCTCATCTGTCTTTGTGATGCCCAGCAACACTACCAAGGTGCCCAATAGAAAGATCCAGTCCTCAGCCTCTTCCTTCCCCTTCCTTCTCCCTGACAGCATCGCCTCCAGAATCTAAAGATGTTTCTTCCTAAATCTGACCCATAGATTTACCATGGTGTACACACCAGCTATCATGTAGTAGATGTCTCCATCCTGAACACCTCCAATGAACTCCATTTCTGTGTGTTCCTGGCACCTCTACATGAGTTTCTGGAACATTTTTGACTTGGCCCAAACCTGGTTCTTCATATGCTCTATTAAACTCCCCCACTACAAAATTTACCACATCTTAGTTGCTGGAACATCCAATCTTCTCAACAAGGCCAAAACTATGGGGCCATTCCCGATTCCCTCTTGCATCCTACCTCCCCAGCTTCCTTGCTCTGTACATCAAAAAATGTGAGCTGCTCTAGATCAAAACCTACAGAAGCCACCCAACCCTTCCACCTCCACAGCCACCACTCGTGTCCAGCCACCACTAACCTCCACTGGACTGTGGCAGGAATTATCACCCAGGTATCCTTTGTTCTTCCCTAACCCTCACTCTGTCCTCCATTCTGCAGGCAGAGGAAGCGTCTTAGAATCTAGGCCAAATGACCTATTTTTTCTTTCTCAAAACTTCCCTACTAACCCCCTCAGATTAAAGACCTAGAACCACCGAGCACAGTGGCTCACACCTGCAATCCCAGCACTTTGGGAGGCTGAGGCAGGCAGATTGCTTGAGGCCAGGAGTTCGAGACCAGCCTGGCCAACAGGGTGAAACCCTGTCTCTACTAAAAATACAAAAATTAGCCGGGTGTGTTGGCTCATGCCTGCAATCCCAGCTACTTGGAAGGCTGAGGCAGGAGAATTGCTTGAACCCGGGAGACGGAGGTTGTAGTGAGCCGAGATTGCGCCACTGCACTCCAGTCTGGCGACAGAGCGAGACTCTGTCTCAAAAACAAAACAAAACAAAAAACAAAACCTAGACAACCTCAGGCTGCCATTCCATGCCTGATCCCTGCATGCCCCGACCTCCTGCCCTGCTGCTGTGCTCCTTATCCTTGCCAGCTAGAACATTAAGCTACAGTTCTCTAAGCATCCCATCTAAGTCTCACCACCAAGCATTTGAACATTCTGGATCCTGTGTTTGAGATGTCCTGCCAAATCTCAAACCATCAGTTGTGAGAACTAGAACCACTCTGTATAACCAGGGACTGAGTTTGGAACCCAGGTCTGGTGAAACTACAGGCTCTCCTTGGACCCAAGGGAGAAAGAAGAAAAGGTGAACAGTCTCAGGATAACACCATTCCCTATATCAGCATGCTGAAACCATCTGGGATGGGTGAAAGCTGGAAACACTCTCCACTCACCTGTCCAGTATCCATAAGCACTGCTGCCACTGCTATGAACCCTGTGGGAAGAGGTAGGCCATGAGGATTAAGACAGCATTGCAGCATCCTACAGGCTGACTGTATAACCACCTCTGGCCCTGCAACTAGAGCAAAGTTATCTCAGGCTACACAGTAAGTCCTCAGGGTTCACAGTCTTGACGAGGATTGAACTTCCTTGAGTCTCAGTGCCCTTATGTGTAAAATAGAGATTAAAAGGACTGCCAACTAATAGGGCTTATATTGGCACCAAACATAAGTAGTACACACTATGTATCAGCAATTTATTTCTACTGGATTAAATATTTTGTACAAGTTTTCAGCACAAATGACATGGAAGGGTTTTGAAATTTTGGGTGTGTATTTTTCCCACTTCTTACAGTGTTAAGCAAATGTGATACATAAAACTTTCCACTGCAAGCAAATAGAAAAATTAACATTCAGCCGGGTGCGGTGGCTCACGCCTGTAATCCCAGCACTTTGGGAGGCCAAGGTGGGTGGATCACGAGGTCAAGAGATCAAGACCATCCTGGCCAACCATGCTGAAATCCTGTCTACTAAAAATACAAAAATTAGCTGGCATGGTGGCGTATGCCTGTAATCCCAGTTACTCGGGAGACTGAGGTAGGAGAATCGCTTGAACTTGGGAGGCAGAGGCTGCAGTGAGCCGAGACCGCGCCACAGCACTCCAGCCTGGCGACAGAGCGAGACTCCGTCTCAAAAAAATAAAAAAAGAAAAAACGAAAAAAGAAAAATTAACATTCAACAACTATTAAGTGAATAAATTTAACTATTTGGTTACATTCATTTCTAACTGCCGACCTATGTGTACATATTTAGAAGGATATTGGTTCATTAGTGGTTAAAGAAATGTTTTATACATTCATAAATAAATAAGTTGTAGGGAGAGGATAAGCAAGCAGGTCAGTTCCTAGTCCCATCAGCAACCAGGCCTGCCTGCTACAAATTCAGTTGCTGGAAGATCGCTGGAGGCCCTTGACTAGATGTGAGAAAGCCCTACCCACGTCTGGACCCAATCTCCCCACTAGTCTGGATGACCTTCCTGCTGTTCCACAGAGTGGGCCTGGGGGTCTGCTGGGTCTGCAGGTGCCGAAATCTAAACCACCTCACACCTCAGTCTCCAGCCTAGGCCAGTTCTTTAACCCATTCAGAACTCCGTTTTTGCAGACACGGCCCAGAATCCTTCCTATGACAAGTTTGCACCTGTCTAAAGGGAGTGTCAGGCTTATGGACCCAACCATGACCTGCCTTCCAAAACTCGGTCCTCCAAAAATGCAAATTGTAATCCTCTCTGAAACCTGCTCCTTAAGCCGATTTCTCCAACTCCATTCTATCAGATTTTCAGGCCAAAACAAAACCCATGGAATAGACTCTTCACTACCCTCACTGCTATATTTGATGCACCAGGAAATCCTGTCGACTGTCTCTCTGAGATCCACCCAGAATCTCATCACACTTCCCCTCTACTGCAACTCCTCTGGCCCATCCCTACCATAACTCAAGGGGTCTCCTCAGCGGTCCCCTTGTCCTACTTTAACATCCTGTTTTCCCCAACTTTAAACGTCTACCTCTGGGCATAACCCTTCCTGCACAGCCTGCTATGGCTTTCAGCAGCTCCGCGGCCCTCCCAGGCGAGACTCCGCCTCACTCTCAGCTCCGTGGAGACAAAGACGCTCGGGCTCCCCAGTGCCTCCCGCTCTGCAGCCTCGCAAGTGCAGGTCCCTGACAGGAGCTCCCCCGCCTCACAGCACCGCGGACACCGGTACCCCACACGAGAACGCCCCTCTCTTTGGGACACAGGGGCCTGACCTGCAGGGCCCCTCCTCGGGGCTTCGGCACTCGGAGGAGGGGTCTGGCGGGGCGCCCTGGGACGCGGCACCCACCTCAGTCAGGTTCATCGGCGGGGCCTCCGCTAGCACAGCCAGGGAAGAGAGGGGCGGGAGCGGCGGTGACCTGGACGCTGTCGAAGGCACCGACGCCTACAACCGACTCAGTCGAGCCTCACTCTAGCCTGTGTACAGCGGGGAAACCTTTTCTCGCGTTTTTGCGCTCTTTCACCTCAGTCTCGACTCAGCCTGAGGGTGAACAGATCCCCACTCAACCATATTGACAACACCCTGGGGCGTTGCAGGAAGTCCCGCCCACACGCAGTACGAACCCACGTAGACGCCTCTCTGCTAGGCCTTCATTGGCTACACTCGCTGCTTGTGTCCGCCGCTGTGTCTTTTGGGTAGTGTAGTTCCCACGCCGCTGCCTGCCCCGCCTGTGAACCTAGGTAACTCGCGTTCGGGATGAAAGCCAGGAGGATCCTCCAGAGGTGTTGAGAAATGCAGTTACGGGGCTCCAAGGGCGTGGAGGGCTTCACTGGCTTTTAAACGGCAAGCATCCAGATTTTCCCGGAAGGCAGTCTAGAACAAGTCAGAGAAATGTTTCAGAGACCTGCCCTTTCAGATTCTGTAAAGCACAGCAAGTTCCCGAAGGACGAACGTCCGAAGGAACATGGCCAACCATAATGAACTGATCTTCCACGCATAGCGATCAGTTCTTTTGTGCTTGCCAAATACACACAGAACGAAGCTCTGGAGACTGTTTTATAATCTTCAATGTGCTCTGCTGGGACAAGAAAAGACCCAGACATGGCATGATGGGGAGCTTGAGGAGGAATATCTTTCCTTTCTGAATAATCAGTTACTGTCTTTCAGCCTACCCAGTAACACTTCATTCACATGATACTTATTACTTTATATCTGAGATATTTTCCACTTACTTTAAGAAACTGAAACCTAACTGAAAAGGAAAAGCGACTTATCTACCATTATCTGCCAGAATAATGTGACCTTCCACCAGTCAAAGCCCTTGTGCAAAGAAAGCATCTTACTCCTGAGATAAAGGTTTGGGAATGCATGATCTCATCTCATCACTGGAAAGTGATTTATCATTTCGCCTGAAATTGTATCAACAGTGTCTGCACAGGGAGTTGAAATCGTCTCTGAATAACTCTTGTGAAATGGCTATTACTGAAACTATTAATGATGATTATGTAGTTATCCAAAGAAACTGGCAAAAATAGTTATAGAGAAATATATCTGTGATAGGAGGAAAAAAGCTAAGGTTGTCCTAGAACCTTGGACACACTCAAATTTGGTGTGCAAAATCTGATTATTTTTCAAACTTGAAAACATTGTGCATTAACAGCTTGAAGGGAGAGGTAAAGACTATACATTAAAAGAGTTACCAGAAAAATAAAACTGAATAGGGAAACTGTGCTGTCGTATTTATTACTCTAACATGTCTGATGAACACTCATTAGATGCCAGGTACAATACTAAGTGCATGGGACACATCAGGAATAGGGATGCCAGCTGTCTGTGATCCTATAAGACATGTAAGACATATTTAATGAATTAGTCCTCAGTCCTGTATTGACTTTGTCAGATCACTTTAAATGTCCTGTATTCAGCTTTTTACAATAAATTACAAAACCTCAGAAGTCAGAGCTATTTTTCTACCACTATAATTGTAAATTAAATCACTTAGTGGCTATGTTAAATTAATTTAATTGTAAAATAAATTTTATTAAAATAAAATTTAATTGTAAAATAAATTTTATTAAAATAAAATTTAATTGTAAATTAAATCACTTAGTGGCTATGTTAGCTGAAAATCATACCCCTACAAATAAAGATATGGACATAGTCTTGTGATCTCTCCTGCAGAATTGGTGAGGGAAAAATGAAATGGAGCACTGAGATATTCAGTAAAAGAGAAGACTGTATTTTGGCCAAAGTCTTGAAATTTGGTTTATCAAATTACAAAAAGAAGGAAGGAAGGAGAGAGAAAGAAGGAAAGGAAAGGAAAAGAAAAGAAAAACCAGCCAACTGAAGGTCTGGAAGAGTTAAAGCTGCTCAGGAGTGCCAGCTACAGGGAAGCTAAGACAGGAGGATTATTTGAGTTCATGAGTTCAAAACCAGTTTGGGCAATATAATGAGATCCCCGTCTCTGAAAAAATTGAAAATTAAAAATACGTTAATCATTTACCAACAATACATCCCTACCATCCTACAATTTATTTCTAGATATTTACCAAGAGAAATTAAATAAACTTTTTTTTTTTTTTTAAGACAGAGTCTCTCTCTGTCGCCCAGGCTGGAGTGCAATGGCGCAATCTCAGCTCACTGCAATCTCCACCTCCCAGGTTCAAGTGGTTCTCCTGCTTCAGCCTCCTGAGTAGCTGGGATTACAGGCATGGCCACCACGCCTGGCTGATTGTTGTACTTTTAGTAGAGATGGGGTTTCACCATGTTGGCCAGGCTGGTCTTGAACTCCTGGCCTCAGATGATCCACCCGCCTCAGTCTCCCAAAATGCTGGGATTACAGGCATGAGCCACCTCGCCTGGCCCAAACATCCATCTAATACTTGGTGACAGGCCACATATCTTTGAATATACCAAAAAGTTAAAAATTATCCAAGCATGGTAGTGTGCACTTGTAGTCCCAGCTACTGGGGAGGCTGAAGTGGGAGGATTGCTTGAACCTGAGAGGTGGAGGCTGCTGTGAATGAAGATCACGCCACTGCACTCCGTCCTGGGTGAAAGAATGAGATCCTATCTCAAGAAAAAAGCAAAAAAATCTAAACCTTGCGTGCCTAAAACCATAAAACTGGGCACACTTAGATATTTCAAATGTCTTCTCTGAGTCCCTGAACTCACTCAATTTTGACTTATAATCTTTATGAAATAGAAAGCTTGAAATTTACATCTAATTATATTAATTTGTTTTTCATGTAACATTTTGTGCACTCTGGGATCAAAGAAAGACTTATCAGAGGGTGAATTCTGAGATCATTTTGCGGGTCTCCCTCTAAAATTGTTTTCTTTCCATTTTCTATTTCTTACTCCCTGTTTGACCTTTGTTAATTTTAATTTTTTCTGACATGAGTAGCTTGGTTGGAGGGTAATATGAGATGGTGCTTATGAATGCTCCTAACTGCGGGCATGTCACATCATAGGTATTAAATATAAATAAAGTTTTCTCCTCTGTTCTTTCTGTATTGTTGTATCTTCATTTCTTTTTCTTCTCTCTCCTTTTCTTTAAACTCCTAGTTTTGCTTGATTTTTTTCCCATACTCTACTTTAATCTGTAGGAGACAAAAATTCTAAACATCCCATTCTCAATTGCAAAATAAACTTTTAAAATCCCCCAGAGATTGCACAACATAGTCCACCATGGGAAACACCTGAGCAGTCCTCCTAGGGCACTGAGGTTAGGCCTAAACACCCTATTGTGCCCACTTCAGCCATCTCCTGCCTGAGAGCGCCATCTGCTGTCTGTTAGCCAGAACATCCCAGCGCTGGGTAAGAGGACTCCCTGATCACCGCTGGATGACCCTGGCCTGCCTTCTCCGGGGATGCCCTCAGAACGCTCACGCCCCAGCCGCTGCAGCCCCTGAGGGTGAGAGGACTCCCTGATCACCGCTGGATGACCCTGGCCTGCCTTCTCCGGGGATGCCCTCAGAACGCTCACGCTCCAGCCACTGCAGCCCCGAGGGAACACAAAGAGCTGTGAGGATGCCCCGGCTCCTCCACTTCCCTTCTCGCGGTTGGAATCGGGGTGCTCACTCCCCTCCTCTATATTTTTTTCCCTCCCGGCCCCCAGTATGAGAAAAGCCTCCTCAAAACCCCTCCAAACACCCCTCTCACATATCTCATCCTGAACCTCCAAGCCCTAGGCTTCATGGATTTCATTAAAACTGAACACCTTATTTTCCTCTGTAACGGGGCCTGGCCCCAGTATAAACATCCAAGACCTCTGAGCCTTAGGCTTGGCAAACTCCATTAAAACCAAACACCTTATGTTCCTTTGAAATGTGGCCTAGCCCCCAGTGTAAACTGGACAATAATAGTCAACGGCTGGAAAACAAAACATTCAACTTCCAATTTAACGTGATTTAGAAAATTTCCTCCAACGCAATGACAAGTGGTCCAAGGTACCCTACATCCAGGCTTTTGCCTGCCTTCGTTTGTGCCTTTCCCTCTGTAAGTCCTGTTCACCTTACAGATTCTGCTCTTAAATGAGAAGCCTGCCAAAATGCCTCCCCTTCCAGACAAGCCCTCCTCCTCTGATTTTGATCCCACTGATGAAACCACTCCACTAGCCCAACTTCCACCACCCTCTCCTCCTCCTCCCCCTTTGGCTCACATACCCCCTTATCCCTGTCTTCCATCTTCCCTTCCCTCTCCCCATCATACCCAATCTTGTATCAAGCCCCCTTCCACTGAAAACCAGACACATGCCCAAAGGGCCTGCAAAGTTCTCCTCTTGGGGGAAGTCGCGGGGGCCCAAGGCATAGTTCAAGTTCATGTTCCTTTCTCCCTAGCCAGCCTCTCCCACCTTGAAAAGAGATCTGGCTCCTTTTTCACAAATCCCACCTCCTTCCACAAGGAATTTCTCTATGTCACTCAATCTTATGACCTTACCCGGCATGACATTTATGTTATCCTCTCCTCCTCCCTCACCCTGGAGGATAGGGAACGTATCTAGACAGCCACCAGGCCCAGGCAGACAGCATGATGCTGCATGATGCCTTCACCAACAAGATGCTGCTCATAATGCAACAGGAACCTTAGCTGTCCCCAGAACTAACCCCAATTGGGATTATCAGATAATTTCCACAAACAGAAATGAGGCCATATAATAACTCCTAGTTGGCATGGATGAAGCCACCCTTGGCCAGGCGTGGTGGCTCACGCCTGTAATCCCAGCACTTTGGGAGGCCGAGGCGGGTGGATCACAAAGTCAGGAGATCGAGACCATCCTGGCTAACACGGTGAAACCCGTCTCTACTAAAACAAAAATTAGCTGGGCATGGTGGTGTGTGCCTGTAGTTCTAGCTACTCGGGAGGCTGAGGCAGGAGAACTGCTTCAACCGGGGAGGCAGAGATTGCAGTGAGCCAAGATTGCACCACTACACACCAACCTGAGTGATAGAGCGAGACTCCATCTCAAAAACAAACAAACAAACAACAACAACAACAAAACCTTAGATACATTCTCCCACCATGGCTGCCAGTCTCAAAGGTATTACTAAGGCATGTTCCATTTGCACTCAAAATTCCCCTCAGGGAGCTCTCAGACTACCTCCTCTCCCCACACACCAAAGACACCAGGGCAGAACTAGCAAATCAGCTTCACCCACATGCCTCCCATAAAACAAGTCCAGTACCTTCTGACCATAGTAAACACATTCTCTGAATGAAGAAAAGCTCTTCCTACCACCACCAAAAAGGCATACCTCATCACTTCTATTCTCCTCACCCATATTATTCCCCAGTTTAAACTCCCCTCTTCCATCCAGTCAGACAACAGGTCAGCATTTGTTTCACAGGTTAACTAACAGCTGGCAAAGCCTCTAAACATTAAATGGGACTTCCATATCCCTTACCACCTCCAATTTTCTGGAAAAGTTGAACAGGCCAATGCCCTTTTAAAGCAACAACGGGCCAAACTCTCTCTAAGAGGTTAAATGGCCCGTAATTCACTTTTCCCATTGGTCCTCACTGTGATTCACTTTTCCCATCGGTCCTCATGTGTTTACAAGCCATTCCCTGAAAGCCCCTCAGCCTAAGCCCATTTTAACTCATGTGTGGACGCCCTTGTTTCCTCCAGAATCTCCCTGTATCTCCCCATCTTCTATACGGGATACTTGGCTGGCATTACTCCTCACTCAATATCTAATAAGACAGGACCCTAACGCTTACTTGCCCAAGCCTGAAAGTCCATTCTCCAAATACTTTTTCCCGCCCTACAACCATGGGACTGAGTCTGGATCACAGACTCCTCCCCTCTCCAACCTAAGTGGACGGGTCCTCACCAGGTTACCCTAGCGACTCCCATGGCGGCAAAGCCAACATCCTCTCCACACTCACTACTCCAAACTAAAACCAGCACCAGACCCACATCCAAACATTTTCTTACCCCAAAAATATTCTTCCTTTCTCACAGGACCAACCTTGCTGTGCTTAAAAAAAATTCCCCATCCTGGCTAACCCCGTGAAACCCCGTCTGTACTAAAAAATACAAAAAACTAGCCGGGCAAGGTGGCGGACGCCTGCAGTCCCAGCTACTCGGGAGGCTGAGGCAGGAGAATGGCGTAAACCTGGGAGGCGGAGCTTGCAGTGAGCTGAGATCCGGCCACTGCACTCCAGCCTGGGTGACAGAGCGAGACTCCGTCTCAAAAATTAAAAAAAAAAAAAATTTTCAAAAGTTGCAAATCCAGGAGGCCCTTGTCCTTAACTCTCCACCTCCAATTTCAAATCTTTTATCTCAAACCTTATTTCAGATCTTTCCTGGCATCCCTTCCCTAAGTTGCTGAATAGTCCACTTCAATTTCTCACACAAATCCAGTGGTTCTCATCTCTTTCTGTTAACCCATGCACATGGACCCGGTCAAAAACAAACCTGTATCTCACCTACTCAACCAATCCATCCCCAAAACCTGTTTAGAATTTTGCTCAGCTAAACACCTTTCTCACCCAATCCATCAAATTCACCCATACCGTCACATGCAGGGTTGTCACCCTCCTTCACCTCGTAATCTCTAAACTAAATATGTTACAAGTTAAATTTCATAAAGCACCCATAGGGATCTTATATCTACCCCAAATTTACTTGCATTCTTGGCCCTTTTATGTCTCAGCCAAACCTACCCTAAACCGGCCCATGATGCCTTTGTTGGACAGATTTCCCCATCCCTTTGTAATCCTACCCTCACTCATTACCAACCTTTCCCCTCTCTGCCAGCACCACTCTCCTTGTATTCAACTTAAGGGCACTCCCTGGAAAAAATATACAAAAAGTTCCCCCAACTGCAACCTTTATCCTTCTGCCCTGTCAGGACCACAATGGCTATTAGTCAACAAAAGCCCATTTCTTCCTCTTTCTCCAAAACCAAACAGCCCTCCCCACCTCCTCCACCTTCTCATGGCTCGCTGGCTTCACTTACAACCTTTTGCTTGTCAACCCCTCGTCTTTTCTTTCTGTGTGGCACAAACTCCTTTTTTTTTTTTGAGATGGAGTCTCCCTCTGTCGCCCAGGCTGGAGTGCAATGGTGCAATCTTGGCCTACTGCAACCTCCACCTCCGAGGTTCAAGCAATTCTCCTGCCACAGCCCCTAGAGCAGCTGTGACTACAGGCACCCACCACTGCATCCGGCTAATTTTTGTATTTTTAGTAGAGACAGGGTTTCAACATATTGGCCAAGCTGGTCTCGAACTCCTGACCTCATGATCCATCCGCCTCGGCCTCCCAAAGTGCTGGGATTACAGGCATGAGCCACCGCGCCCAGCCTCAAACTCTTATCTTTGCGTGCCAACAAGTTGGTCAGGAACGTGCACCCTAGTGTTTCCATCTCCAGACATTAACATTTTGCCTAACCACCACACCATTCAGGTTCCTTTAGTAATCCCTATTTCCTACTTCACACACACCAAGCAGGCTGTACGCTTCATTCCCCTGTTTACAGGACTAAGCATCTCCGCTACACTGGGCACCAGAATAGCAGATTGCCTCTTGCTTAAAGCCCCTAATCTTCCTCCTCCTAATAGTAACAATTGGCTCATGCACATTTTATATCCCACTTTATCTCTTGAAGGTTGAACTGCCTTGTCCAAACAACCACCCAGAAACATGTTAATACCATCCTTCTCTTCCGCACTGAGTCTGGTATCAGTGCCTCCAGGTATCAGTGCCTCCAGGAAAGCAGCTGTGAAGCCAGATGTCCACTGCTTCAAAATCCAAACTCTGATTGCAGCACCCCTGTTCAGCAGGAAGCAGCCAGATAATCAACAATGTCCTTTTATACTAAAGTAAAAGGCAAGCATGTCAGTCCAAGCTGCACCATTTTGTAACCCCCCTGCCACTTCACAGACCCTGATCAGAGTGAAATATTCCACAGGGGCTTGGGCCATGAGTAACATCCTGTCCAACCACCTGACTTCTTTATCACATACTGCTGTGCAAAGGCCCAAGGAACATCCTTATCAATACCTCCTGGGCAGCAAGCCATACCACCCAGACCTCTCCTGCCCAGACCCCTATTTACCCCAGCCTGTAAGTGGCAGTGGGCTCCAGCACTAAGCTGGTCCCCCCCTGCAGGTTCTTGCAATCAACTGGTGTTACTGTTGAGTCAATTTGCCCTCCCTGTGTCTTTTTTTTTTTTTTTTTTTTTTTTTTTTTTTTTTTTTTTTTTTTTTTAGTAGAGATGGGGTATCATCGTGTTAACCAGAATGGTCTAGATCTCCTGACCTAGTGATCCGCCCCGCCTCAGCCTCCACAGATGCTGGGATTACAGGCATGAACCACCACACCCAGCCCTCTGTGTCTTTCTTTAACCCTCGCCTTCCCTTCAAAACCTAACAGGGACAGTCGCAGTGATGTCTGTAGCAGTGGGCAGAGTGGGGAGAAGTCTCCCTCTCCACACCTGGGACTGAGCACTGGGGCCACTTGGCTGCTGGGACAGAACTACACTCCTCCCTTACAGAGCTGATCACTGTGCTCACATCTTTGCTGGAGGCAGCGCCATCTCTCACAGCCTGCAAAAGGGAGGTATTTGGGCACTGTAAAGTATGGGCTCTGGTTTTCTTTTTCCCAAGAAGTGCTGTCTTGGTATGCTGCACTATCCCTCTGGAGCAGCACTCCCTAAGGGCTGGACCACTGGCAACCTTGCTGCCACCCTGGGTCCAGCCAGCCCTGTGCAGCTCCCACAGTCTGAATGGGCACCATGGAATGTCTTTGGGGACTCTCATATGTGGGGAAAGACAGACAGATCAGACTGTTAACAGTCTGATCATAATGTGGAGATACAAGGACTGAGGTGGATTTTTTGTTTTTGTTTTTGTTTTAAATGGAGACTCGCTCTGTTTCCCAGGCTGGAGTGCAGTGGCATGATCTCGGCTCATTGAAATCTCTGCCTCCCAGGTTCAAGTGATTCTCCTGCCTTAGCCTCCGGAGTAGCTGGGATTACAGGTGTGCAGCACCTTGCCTAGCTACTTTTTGTATTTTTAGTAGAGACGGGGTTTCACCATGTTGGCCAGGCTGGTCTTGAACTCCTGACCTCGTGATCCTCCCGCCTCAGCCTCCTAAAGTGCTGGGATTACAGGCGTGAGCCACTGCACCTGGCCAGGACTGAGGTTCTCTAGGCAGGAAACAGTCCCCCAACAGCTGCACCCCAAGTATGGTACTCCACCACTGCCACTTGTTCCTGGGGAAGCAAGCAGTCCAGCACGAGTTGGTAGTCTAATGTAATGCCCTCAAGAAGTCACCAAATTGTTGCCCACACCAGTATTTGGCTTTGCAGGGGTGCTCTCCCACAGTTCAGACACCAGTGTTCACCACAGGGGCAAAGGCAGCCAAAACACTTCAACATACCTGTATTAATCTATAGCCCAACTGCTATAAAGAACTGCCTGAGACTGAGTAATTTTTTTTTTTTTTTTTTTTTTTTTTTTTTTTTTTTTTTTTTTTTTTTTTTTTTTTTTGAGGCAGAATCTCACTCTGTCGCCCAGGCTGGAGTGCAATGGTGCGATCTCGGCTCACTGCAACCTCCCCTTCCCGGGTTCACGCCATTCTCCTGCCTCAACCTCCTGAGTAGCTGGGACTACAGGCGCCCGCCGCCACACCCAACTAATTTTTGTATTTTTAGTAGAGACGGGGTTTCACTGTGTTAACCAGGATGGTCTCGATCTTCTGACATCGTGATCTGCTTGCCTCGGCTTCCCAAAGTGCTGGGATTACAGGCATGAGCCACTGCGCCCGGCCCAAGACTGAGTAATTTTTAAAGTAAAAAGGTTTAATTAACTCCCAGTTAGTTAAACACAACCTATACACAACCCTCTTGTTTCACAGTGGAAGAACGCTGTCAGTTACAGAGGATAGATTTATTAATTCACCAGGCATGACATGACACACTTCAACAGAACAAAAAAGCACTCATTTAGCTTGAAACAAGGAAGATGTTCCAACACACAGGTGATGGGGCAGCACAGCCTATGTGGGCCTTTTATCTTTAGGGAAGGCTCGAGGCCCATCCCTATGTAGTTGATGCAACTATGGTTTGAAACTTACAGCCCAGGGAGGGTACAGGAATTCATAAAGTCATTGAATTAGTTGCTCTGACATTGACCTTGGCTACAGGAGGTACACAGGTCCTTAGGTCTTTGGAATTCCTGTAATACCGCACCCCACATAGCCATAGTTACTGGGACGTTTGTGAGTGCTCCTTTAGAGAGGACTGAACCACCCTATTGCAGTCTCTCCCATGTCCTATTAATCCAACCACTATTTATTTATTTATTTATTTATTTATTTATTTATTGAGACCGAGTCTCGCTCTGTCGCCCAGGCTGGAGTGCAGTGGCCGGATCTCAGCTCACTGCAAGCTCCGCCTCCCGGGTTTATGCCATTCTGCCTCAGCCTCCTGAGTAGATGGGACTACAGGCGCCCACCACCTTGCCCGGCTAATTTTTTGTATTTTTAGTAGAGACGGGGTTTCACCGTGTTAGCCAGGATGGTCTCGATCTCCTGACCTCGTGATCCACCTGTCTCGGCCTCCCAAAGTGCTGGGATTACAGGCTTGAGCCACCGCGCCCGGTCCACTATCATAGAATATGGCTTCCAGCTGGGCGCAGTCACTCACACCTGTAAATCCTGGCACTTTGGGAAGCCGAGGTGGGTAGATCACGAGGTCAGGAGTTCGAGACTAGCCTAGCCAATGTGGTGAAACCCTGTCTCTAATAAAAATACAAAAATTAGCCGGGTGTGGTGGTATGCACCTATAGTCCCAGCTACTCGGGAGGCTGAGGCAGAATTGCTTGAACCCAGGAAGCAAAGTTGCAGTGAGCCGAGATCATTCCACTGCACTCCAGCCTGGGCAACAGAGCGAGACTCTGTCCAAAAAAAAAAAAAAAAAAAACGAATATGGCTTCCATCTGGCCCTAAAGGTCAATAGCCAGGAACATACACCTAGATAGTGTTTTACTTCAGGACACATAGCTCCCAGCAGGTCACAAGAGACAGCTATCCCTCTTCAATGCAGGGGAAATATGGGAAATCTGTATAGGGATACCCAATGCATACTGTTGCCCAATGCCTTAAACATCAAGGCAACTGATTTCTCCTCAAATTGTAGTCTTCTGAATACAAATAACCTTTGTACTCAGGGCTCGAGATTTTGTGCAGAAGTCCTTCAGACTTTCCCAGGAGGCTTCTCATGGCAGTGCCAATTGGTCCAAATCTGCATGAGAGCTGAGATTTTGCGTCCTACTCCTCCCTCTGGAGCTCACAAAGGTCCCACAGAAAAAACATTCATGCTTTTATTCTAGCAGAGACCAATTCTGTTCAAAACCCACTGCAGACAGTGACTAGATTTCCAAGAGTGAAGGTAGCTTAAACAATGTGACCTTTATTATCACAAAACCGACCAGGGTATGTGAGTGCATTAGGGGTGAGAAGGAGTTCAGTGTGGGTGACTGGCAGGTTGGAAAATTCCATCCCAAGTGTCATGATGACACAGGATCCTTTCAGTGCCACTTCACCAGCCAGAAACCTCCATGGCCGAAGCACCTCTGCCCAGACATCGCTTGGCCTGCTGGGCTCACTCCACCCATTCAGTCCGGCAGGCTGTGCTTGGCTCATGCTACCAGCCGGATCCTGTGCCCACTATGGCTCTGTGCTTGGCCTACAGCTGGTCCAGGCGTGCTGCGACCGGCTTCTGCCTGGGGAGCTGGTGTCTGGACAAGGGGGACACAGTAGCGCCCAAAAACTCAGAGATGTCAGCAACTACGGAGCCCCAAGGGGTGTTACAGCTTTTGCTCAGGGAATCCCAAGGTCTGAGCCCCAAGGAAGCATTACAGCTGATTTGTGTCACAGCTTGTCTGTTCCTACCGTCCACACACTTCAGTGAATGGGGGTGTGGCACAGCTGGTTTCGTCCTGCCACCCTGTGTGGGCTGGCCTGGCCCTGCTGCCACTGCTTCCTGTCACATGGGGTGGCTGCCTGGGGCTGGTGGAAGGCAGGAGGGCTGCAGTGTTAAAGCTCCTTTCACACCCGCCATTTGGCAGTTTCCGAGTTCTTGTCCCACAACCAAGAATGACGTTATGTGGACACCAGAGAGTGAGCCAGGCAGGGAACTTTACTGAGTGGCAAAAAAGCTCTCAACAACAAGAGGGGACCCGAAAGTGGGTAGCCCAGTATGTAGCGGGGTCCAGGTTATGGGCTCAGAATGGGGACTGCATACTGATTGGGCCATGGGTGAGCCTGGAAAAAGCACCATTCGATTGGCTAAAAGGCATTGAAGAAGTTCTCACTCAGTCATGGACTTGGAACTGGCAGCTCAATTTTCAGGCTTTAAACTGTCTTTGGCTTGAAGTTTGGGTTTCACCAGGGACCTGTCCTTAGTCTGCCTAGGAATTTATCTGCGTCCTACCACTATCAATGAGATAACCAATACTTTCCCCTGGAGAAAGGAAATTTCTGCAATCTGCCTGCCAAAGCCAGTCCATGTCTTCTGTCCAAGGCTGATGTCTATGCCCTAATCAATCATAGGAGTGGGGGTGAGGCCTCCAAAGTGTTCAAGTGACTAGTGAATTCTTCAGATAGAGAACACAGCATGCTGCCATAACTGCGTTTTTTTTTTTTTTTTTTTTTTTTTTTTTTTTTTTTGAGACGGAGTCTCGCTCTGTCACCCAGGCTGGAGTGCAGTGGCCGGATCTCAGCTCACTGCAAGCTCCGCCTCCTGGGTTTACGCCATTCTCCTGCCTCAGCCTCCCGAGTAGCTGGGACTACAGGTGCCCGCTACCTCGCCCAGCCAGTAGAGACGGGGTTGCACCGTGTTAGCCAGGATGGTCTTGATCTCCTGACCTTGTGATCCGCCCGTCTCGGCCTCCCAAAGTGCTGGGATTACAGGCTTGAGCCACCGCGCCCGGCCCATAACTGCGTTTTAATGTGACTAAAGTGCTACACACCATGGCTCTTTGCCAGTTGGTAGAAAAGAGATGACTTTTTTAATAGGCCCTGGCAGGGGCATAACTCTGGCAAAGGCCCCAGTCAAGTTGAAAAGAGCAACACAGTTCACAAAATCTTCCCATATATCTGGCAGTATAGACAATATCCCTAGTGTGGATGTTTAGATGCAGGAGGCTCAACTGCTGGCTGTCTCCCTAAAAAACTAATCTCCAAAGCATTGCTCTACTGAGTTATTATGTTAACAAGGAAAGATCACATTGCCTTCACTTCTATTGTTCTCTAGGGTGAACGTGCTGGCACGAGATAAGATTAGGCTAATGGCTAAAGACTTTCCAACATTCGCTAGACTCATAATACCTTTCTGGGTTTTTCTCATAGCAAGAAACAACCCAATGTCACTTGGATACACAAAATCAGAACTATTTATTACCTATAGCTAAGAATGAGAGAACTTGGGTGAGGTCCCACAGAGGGATGCATCTGAGACAGAGTAACAGCAACCTGAGGCTGCAGGGACAACTTAGGGAAGGCAAGGGGATTGCATTAGCTATGTTTTCCATGTTCCCCATGGATTGGCTAATTTGAATAATTTGGGCTGGAATACAGCAGTCTGGAGTGTGAAAGCCCATTAGCCTTGTCCTCAAAACTGAGTCTCACACACATACCTAAAATGTGTGGTACTCACATAAAGACAGACATATGACCAATACAATAGAGAATCCACATATAAACCATGGCACATACAGACAAATGATTTTGACAAGTGTGCCAAGACTACTCAACAGAGGAAAGATGCTCTTTTCAACAAATGGTGCTTGGAAAACTGGATAGCCACATGAAGTGGACTTTTGCCTTAAAACCATATGCAAAAATGAACCCCAAGTGGATTAAAGATCTAAATGTAGCCAGGCACAGTGCATTACAGCTCCTGCCTATAATCCCAGCAATTTGGGAGGCCAAGGTGGGTGGATCACTTAAGGCCAGAAGTTTAAGAACAGCTTGGCCAACATGGCGAAACCCCATCTCTACTACAAATACAAAAATTAGCCAGGTGTGGTGGCATACACTTGTAATCCAAGCTACTAGGGAGGCTGAGGTGGGGTGATGGCTTGAACCCAGGAGGTGGAGGTTGCAGTGAGCTGAGATTCCACTACTGCACTCCAGCCTGGTGACAGAGCAAGACTCTGTCTCCAAAAGAAAAAAAAAAAGACCTAAATGTAAGACCTACAAATATAAAATTCTTAGATTAAAACATAGGGAAAATGCTTGGCATTGGATTTGATACTAATATATATATATATATCATCAAAAGCCCAGGTAACAGGTAAAAATAGATAAACTGGACTACGGTCATCCCTTGGTGTCCGTGGGGGACTGATTCCAGGACCCCTTGTGGATACCAAAATCATCTGATGCTCAAGAAGTCTCTCATCTAAAAAGGCATAAAGTTTGCATATAACCTACACACATCTTCCTATATAATCACTAGGTTATTTATAACATCTAACACAATGTAAATGCTATGTAAATATTTATTATAATATATGGTTTAGGGAATAATGACAAGAAAAAATGTCTGTTCGTGTTTAGTACAGATCCAACTACCCTTTTTGTTTTCCAAATATTTCTGATTAATGATCAGTGCAATCCATGGATGCTCCAAATACTTTTGATCCATGGTTGCTTCAATCCATGAATACAGAACCCAGAGACAGAGAGAGTCAACAGTACATCAAAATTTAAAATTTCATCAAAGGACACAATCAACAGAGCAAAAAAGCAACCTATGGACTGGGAGGTAATATGTCAAAAGCATATATTTGGTAAGGAGTTAATATCCAGAATGTATAAAGAATTTCTACAACTCAACAAAAAGCAAAGAGTCCCATTAAAAATGGAAAAAAAGACTTGAATATTTTTCCAGATACACAAATGCCTAACAAGCACATGAAAAGATCCTCAACATCATTAATCATTCACAAAATAAAAATGAAAGACACTATGAGATTCCACCTCACATCCAACAGGATAGCTGCTATGCAAAACAAAAGGCACAACAAAAAAACAAAACCCAAAAAACAGAAATAGAAAATGAACAATGTTGGTGAGGATATATATAGATTGTAATCCTTGTGCACTGCTGGTGGGAATGTACAATGGCACAGGTACTACGGAAAAAGTTTTCTCAAAAATATTAAAAATAAAAATCTGGCCAGGCACGGTGGTTCACGCCTGTAATCCCAGTACTTTGGGAGGCCAAGGCAGGTGGATCACAAGGTCAGGAGATTGTGACCATCCTGGCTAACATGGTGAAACCCCATCTCTACTAAAAATACAAAAAAAATTAGCCAGGCGTGGTGGCGGGCACCTGTAGTCCCAGCTACTCAGAAGGCTGAGGCAGGAGAATGGCATGAACCTGGGAGGTGGACCTTGCAGTAAGCCGAGATCACACCACTGCACTCCAGCCTGGGTGACAGAGCAAGACTCTGTCTCAAAAAAAAAAAAAAAAAAAAAAAAAAGAAATCCAATATGATCCAGCACTACCATTTCTGAGTATATACCCAACAAGAATTGAAAGTAGAATCTTGAATAGACAACTGTATACTCATCTTCATAGCAGCATTATTTCAATAGGCAAAAGGTGGAAGTAACCCAAGCATCCATTAACAGATGAATGGATAAATAAATGTAGTATATAAATAGCACAGAATATTTTGTCACCTAATAAAGGAAGGATATTCTGACACATTATACAATGTGGGTGAACCGTGAAGACCTTATCCTAAGTGAAATAAGCCAGTCTCAAAAGATAAATACTGTATGAATCCACTTATATGAGGTACCAATAGATATGAAATTCATAGACATAGAGTATAGAAATATAGTTGAGACATTTCTGGGGAAGTAGGGAAGGGGAATGAGTTGTTGTTCATGGGTCCAGCATTTTACTTTTTTTGCAAGAGGAAAAATGTTCTGGAGATTAGTTGCATAAAAATGTGGAATTTATATAACATTACTACCCAATTACAATAGTCAATGGTAAACTTTCTCCATTGTGAAATCTCTGACGTTTAATGAGGCTGGAGTTTTAGCTAAAGAATTCCCCACACTCATGGAGCACACAAGCCTCTCTTCACTGTGGATTTTCTGGTGATGAACCAGGTGAGACTTTCTAATAAAGGCCTTCTGGCATTCGCTGCACTCATAAGGTCTTTCTCCACTGTGGATTTTCTGGTGCTCGACAAGGATATGCTTGTGGCTAAAGGCTTTCCCACACTCTCTGCACTCATAAGGCCTTTCTCCAGTGTGATTTCTCCAATGTTTAATGAGGTTGGAGTTGTAACGAAAGAATTTCCCGCATTCGCTGCACTCATAAGGCCTTTCTCCCGTGTGGACTCTTTGGTGTCTAATGAGTCTGCAGTGGTACCTAAATGATTTCCCACATTCACTGCATTTGTAAGGCCTTTCTCCAGTGTGGTTTCTCCAATGTTTAACGAGGCTGGAGTTGTACCTAAACAATTCCCCACATACACTGCACTCATAAGGCCTTTCTCCAGTGTGAATTCTCTGATGTCTAATGAGTGTAGAGATGTACCTAAAAAACTTCCCACAGTCATTGCACTTATAAGGTCTTTCTCCGGTGTGAACTCTCTGATGTTTAATGAGTGTGGAGCTGTCCATAAAGAATTTCCCACATTCCCTGCACTCATACGGCCTTTCTCCAGTGTGGACTCTCTGATGTCTAACAAATGTGGAGCTGTACCGGAAGAATTTCCCACATGTGCTGCACTCATAAGGCCTTTCTCCGGTGTGAACTCGCTTATGTCTCATGAGTCGGTAGTTGTACATGAAGGATTTTCCACATTCTCTGCACTCATAAGTCCTTTCGCTAGTGTGAACTGTCTGATGTTTCATGAAATTGGCACTGTACTTAAAGAATTTCCCACATTTGGTACATTCATAAGACCTTTCTCCTGTGTGGATTTTCTGGTGCTCAACAAGGGAATAGCTGCAGGTGAAGGTTTTCCCACATTCACCACATTTGTAATCATTTTGTCCAGTCTGAAAGGCTTCTCTGTCCTCTGTGTCCCTGTATGGCTTCCACTCACTTTGAGGGCCCTGGTGCTGGAGAAGGCATGAGGCGGCTGGTAAGTCCTTCCAGCCCTCCATGCATGTGAAGATCTCTTCTGCCATGTGAACTCTGTGGTTCTTCCCAAATGAAGGTATCCAATCATCCCCTCTGGAAAGATTCTCTCCAATTTGCTGCTTTGGGTGCTGAAAAAGCTCTGCCTCACAAATATATATGTCTTGCTCAGGATGAATTCCACTGTGCTCAACCAGGCACAGAATGTCTTTCAAGGGTGGGTCACATGTCTCACTAGGGTGGACCTTCTGGGTGGACAGACAGGACTTTGAAGTTGTAACCTCTGGCATTCCTACAGAAAAACCTTGCTGTGAAGGTGCCTCCTCATCCTCAGCTCCATGCCAACAACCTGTCAGAACAGAAATGCGGGTGAAGTGCATGCTGACTCTGGTGGAGAAGGCAGCTCCATCACAATGTGTGTCAGGCACACACACAAATAAGGCCATGGGACTGGGGACATCATGGACATTAAGGCCAGTGAGAGGAGGGTCCACTATGTAGGACTGGGCCTGGCGAGGGCCCATAATGGGAGAGCCTTGATGATGGTAAGCATACAAAGGAGGGATACGGTACAGAGAGAGAAGGCAGGATCTCCAACTAACTCCTCTGCACACAGTCATCAACAGGCCATGGTTGCTGGAGACTGGAAAGCAGTGTGTAGAAGGTTCTCTCCAAACCCAGAGAGATCAGACTGTGACAGAGGAGCTGGTGTTCACGGATACATGCAGACTTCACGCTACCTTAAATACAGGTCACGTGTTGGCAGGCATTCAAAGGGAGCAGTGGAAAAGAATGGGTGAGGGGTGGTGGCCCCAGAAGTACAGACTGTGGGGCATTGGAGGTGCAGGGGCCAGCAATCATACTAGAAATGATAATGGGGAAGAAAAGGTGGAAATTTGTGGCCAGTGGCCCTGACAGCAAACAATGGTGAGCACAGGACAGGTTCCCAGGGTGATTTGACTCCAGCTGTGACATCAACCCTCTTCCCAACTCCCAGGCACCAGGACCATGTCCCTGAGCCTCCAATGCCATTGTTGAAGTACTAGCCACCCTCTCAGGTGCCTAGGGCCCTCTCTAGGGGAAAGAGAAAAAGCGTAAACAGCACATGTCCAGAGAGATCGAGCCCATGGCATCCCACATTCTACAATCCTAAGAACTTCACATAAGAGTCCTGTGTCCTGCACAATTAACCCAGTAGTCCCCAAAAATAGTGACCAGGGCAGTGCCTGAAATTCCAAGCACAGGAAGGCACCAAGAAATAGCAGCGAGAGAAAGGGGACAACAGAACACAGGTCTCATGTGTTTGCACAGAGTAACCTGATCAGGGACAGACAAGGCTGGTGGGGTCTCTATGCAAAATTCAACATTTTGGGTTCCTGAGCCCTTTATTGTAAGCTTCAGAGCAGCAGGGATGGGGACGCTAGGAAAAAGGGGGTATAGAACACACAGCCGCCGGGCGCGGTGGCTCAAGCCTGTAATCCCAGCACTTTGGGAGGCCGAGACGGGTGGATCGCGAGATCAGGAGATCGAGACCATCCTGGCTAACACGGTGAAACCCCGTCTCTACTAAAAAATACAAAAAACTAGCCGGGCGAGGTGGCGGGCGCCTGTAGTCCCAGCTACTCGGGAGGCTGAGGCAGGAGAATGGCGTGGACCCGGGAGGCGGAGCTTGCAGTGAGCTGAGATCCGGCCACTGCACTCCAGCCTGGGGGACAGAGCAAGACTCCGTCTCAAAAAAAAAAAAAAAAAAAAAAAGAACACACAGCCTAGCCCTGCCTCCCACAGCATATATGCCAAGAAACAGGGAAAAGAAGCAGCACCCACGGTGTCACTGTGGGAAACGCAGAGCTGCCTTTGGGTAAAAAGGGACAACACAGCCCAACCGGGACATTGGGCAAGAGTGAGGGCCTTACCTAGTGAGACAACACAGCCCAACCCAGGACACTGGGCAAGAGTGAGGGCCTTACCTAGTGAGATAACACAGCCCAACCGGGACACTGGGCAAGAGTGAGGGCCTTACCTAGTGAGGACAACAGGGCCAAATTCTCCAGCATCACATCGCGGTACAGCAACCTCTGAGCCTCATCAAGGTGCCCCCACTCCTCCTGGGAGAAATATATGGCCACGTCCTCAAAGACCACACGGCCCTGCCAAATTGGGAAAGATGAATACATGAGCAGCTTCTTTTCAAGCTGTATTTACTTACGTTCTCTATTTATTTTCTACTTATATTTACCACCCATTAAACACAGGGACAAACTAACAGCCAAATGTGTTTCCATCTCCCCTACCATCCTGGGCACATATTCTGAACCACCTCCGTCTCTAACTTTCTCAAACAAGCCAATATTTCCCATGTTCTAAATCAACCCAGGGACAGGTACTGCACAACTAGGGATAGTCCCAATAGCCCACGTGTCCTGGAATTACTAAAACTAGCCAAACTATCCTGATACCCAGCCCTGCCTTGTTTTCCTTGGAAACCCCAACAGCGTCTGTGGACTAAACTAAACTTTCCCCTCACTCCAATTTTCCTCCTAACCAAATATGGGGCCTCACCATGTGGCCCTGTGTTATGTGGTGTGTACCCTCCTTAGGGAAATGCAAGGAATACATATCTTCTTTCAGTGTCATTGGCCTGTCCCTGGCATCACTCACTCACATCCATAAATTAAAACCCTATGGGTGAAATGACTGCTACATTTCTCTCTCCAGGATCTCATCCCTCTCCCCATTACCTCCATTCCTTGCTCAATCTCCTCCACACTCTCCCAGTGTGGAAGAGACACCACATCCAGGTGGCATGAGTGATTTTTCTCTCCCCATTTCCATTGGCCACCGTGTCCAGCACACAGAGAAACTACATGAAGGACAAGGTAGAAAAGTACCATCTAGAATGTGGGCCTCCCATGGGGGGATCCATCCTCTCCCGCCAGCCAGTTTCCATGGAGTCACCCAGATCTTGCCTCCCAAGACAACCAAACTCAGACTCATCCTCCTCCCTTGAGCTACCAGGGGCAGGGCCTGGGGCCTCCATTCACACTTCTCCTGCCTAAACATCAGTCTTTGGTCAGCACTCCAATCCCAGCTCTCACACCTCCACTCCTGTCAATTCCACAGACACCTCCCAGCCCACACCACAAGCATTTCCTTCACCTCCTAACAGGCCACTCTGCACACGGAAACCAGGTGGTGCACGGCAAATACGCTCAGCATCCAGTTCACTCCCAGTCCTGCCCCAGAACACCAAAGTCTCCTAGCACTGGGGGCAGCCCAAAGCCCTGCTTTGAAGGTTCCCTACATGCCCCTGTTTCTCAGTTCACTGTCAGGAGCCCAAACCAACCATGTGAGGACTTCACATACTCTCAGCTGTGTCCTGCCTCATGGACACAGGATTGTAAGTTTCCTGAGGCCTCCCAGTTATGCTTCCTGTTAAGCCTAAAGAACTATGGGTCAGGCACAGTGGCTCATGCCTGTAATCCCAACACTTTGGGAGGCTGAGGAAGGTGGATCACGAGGTCAGGAGATCAAGACCATCTTGGCCAACATGGTGAAACCCTATCTCTACTAAAAATACAAAAATTAGCTGGGCGTGGTGGTGTGAGTCTGTCGTCCCCACTACTCAGGAGGCTGAGGCAGAAGAATCACTTGAACCTGGGAGGCAGAGATTGCAGTGAGCTGAGATTATGCCACTGCTCTCCAGCCTGGGCCACATCTCAAAAATAAACAAACAACAGAAAAAGAACTGTGAGCCAATTAAACCTCTTTTCCTCATAAATTACCCAGTCTCAGGTAGTTCTTTGTAGCAATATGAAAATGGACTAATATAACTCCCATGCTCACCTCAATCCAACTGATGCTTAGCAACTCTCCAACCTCACCCTATTACCCCCTCATCAACCCCATCATGTCCACTCTCCTTCAGAAGCCTTTCTCACTCCTATACCCCACCATCTCACACACACTCATCCCCACAAACACTCCATTTCCTCATTTGTCTAGTGACTCCCCCCCACCACACATGTACCCAGTAAGAGACCCAGTTCTCATGCCCCATTCCAATTCTCTATCGTCAAACAGTACTGCCACCATAACCTAGAGATGCTGTCACCTAAACTGAATCCACGGCTTCATCCTGGTCCATATGACAGCCACTGTGGTGTGGACGTTTCCAACCTGAACTCCTCCACCAGGAGTCTCTGAGACATCTGTGGCCTGAACAAACACTGACTCCTCATACTCACTCTGAAAATTCCTTCTACTGCTGACTTCTCCCATTTTAGCTGATGGAGTATCTATGCTTCCAAACAAAAACCATGGGGCCACTCCTGATTCCCCTTCCATCCCACCTCCCTAGCTCCCTCACTCTCTACATCATAAAATGTGGGCAGCTCTAGTTAAAACTGAAGCTATGACCACTCTTGACAAGCCACCACCAACATCTACCTAGACTTCTGCAGGAGCATCCTCTCAGATCTCCCTGCCATTACCCTCACCTCCAGTCTGTCCTCCACTCAGAAGCCAAAGGAAGTCCCTTAAACTAGGGTCCTATCACTACCTCTTTTGCTTTAAATCTTCCCCACCTCCCACTTCCCTTAGAATAGAGACCCAGGACCTAGGCTGTCATTCCAGGCCTGATGTTCGTGTGTCTCTAGCCACCTCCCACTCTGCTCGCTATTCCTACCAGATGTAACAGACACTTGCAGTTCCCCAAAAATCCAGCTCAGTCTCTCCTCCAAACATTGAAATATTCTGAATCCTGTGCCCAGGAGGCCCTAACATATCTTATCAGATCAATTCTCAAAAACGGGGACCAGTCCATGTAACCCAGCATCCAACTTACAATACTGAAACTGGTGAAAGCACCCACTCTTCAGACATAAGAGAAAGACAGGAAGAGGTTCTGGCACCTGCCAAAACCATCTGGGAGATAACCGGAGTGGGTGGACGGTAGGAAGCACTCTACTCACCTGTGTAGGGTCCGTTTCTGCCATCACTAGGGGACCCTGAGGGAAGAGAAAGGCCATGAGAAATGGACAGCCATGGAAGGATCCTACAGGCTGAGATGGACCGCCACCTCTTCTGCTCTGCCTGGGAGCAAACTGATCTCAATTCATCGCATAAAGTTCCTCAGGCCTCAGTGCTGCAGCTCTGTGACCATGGAAAAGAACTGAACCCACCTGAGCTTCAGTGTCCCCATTTGTAAATAGATTGTAAGAATAGCTGCCCCCTCACAGGGCTCATGTAGTATCAAACATCAGTAGCATATACCATATATCAGCTGCTAGGGTCCACGAATTAATGCTTTTGTACATGTGTTCAATACAAATGAAATAGTGGGGTTTTGAAATTTTCATGTATGTTTTTAGCTTAATATTTTAGAGGATGTGATATTAAATTTTTCCATGGAAAGCAAATGAGATAAATTAACATCAAACCAATTATGAACCACTTTTGGAAATTTAACTTAATAACTTCACTATTAACTGCCTACCTGTTTGCACACACTTAGAAAGATATTGTCTAATTAGGGTTTAAATCAGTATGTGTTTCGTACATTATTAAGTTAATGAGTTATAGAGAGGGGAAGAGAAGGCAGGTCAGGTACTGGTCCTTTCGGCAACCAGGTCTACCTGCTGCAGAAGCTTCTAAAGTGAGCTTGCCAGGAGACCTTGGTTGGAGCAGCAGATCATCCCCTCTTGCCCTTACATGTAGAGAAGGAGAAAAAGCAGTGCTCTGGTCTAGAACCCAGCTACTCCACCAGCCTCAATAACATTTCTCTTGTTCAACAGAGAGTGGCCCTGAGGGTCAACCAAGCCTGCAGATGTAGAATCGAAACCACCTCACACCTCAGCCTCCATCCCAGGCTATCTGCTTACTCAGTCCAGGCCTCCCTTTTTACAGATACAATCCAGAATCCCTGTTAGGCCAGGTCTGTGCCTTTCTGAACAGAGTATGATGTCTGTGGAGCCACCAATGGTCTGGCCCCCAAGTCTCAGCCCTCTGCTCTCTCACCACAGAGCCCACCTGAAATGACAACCCCAAGATTTCCCTCAAATTAAGTCCATCTGACTTCAAATTATACTACAAGTTGGTAGTAACCAAAATAGCATGGTAATGGTATAGAACTAGACACATAGGGAGTATAGCTCAATGGTAAAGCATTTGACTGCAGAAATAAGACACATAGATCAGTGGAAGAAAATAAAGTTCCCAGAAATAAAGCCACATATCTACAGCCAACTGATCTTTGAGAAAGGCAACAAATACGTACACTAGGGAAAGGACACACTTTTCAATAAAAGGTGCTGGGAAAACTGGATTGCCAGATGAAGAAGAATGAATCTGGACCAATTTCTCTTACCATATACAAAAATCAACTCAAGATGAATTAAAGATTTAAATGTAGGACCTGAAACTAAAAATACGAAAAGAAAACCCAGGGAAACCCCTTCTGGACATGGTCTAGGCAAAAAATTCATGAATAAGACTTCAAAAGCACAAACAACATAAAGAAAAGTAGGCCGGGCGCGGTGGCTCAAGCCTGTAATCCCAGCACTTTGGGAGGCCGAGGCGGGTGGATCACGAGGTCAGGAGATCGAGACTATCCTGGCTAACATGGTGAAACCCCGTCTCTACTAAAAATACAAAAAACTAGCCGGGAGTGGTGGCGGGCGCCTGTAGTCCCAGCTGCTTGGGAGGCTGAGGCGGGAGAATGGCGTGAACCCGGGAGGCGGAGCTTGCAGTGAGCCGAGATCACGCCACTGCACTCCAGCCTGGGAGACACAGCGAGACTCCGTCTCAAAAAAAAAAAAAAAAAAAGTAGACAGATAGGACCTAATTAAACTAAATAGCTTCTGCATAGCAAAAAGACTAATCAACCAAGTGAATGCACAACCTGAAAAATGGGATAAAATATTTGCAAACTATGCATCTGACAGGGTATTCATATCCAGAATTTACAAAGAACTCAACAACAAACAAAACAACAACAACAAAAAAACCTCATTAACAGTAAGCATAGGAAATTAATAGACATTTTTCAAAAAAAGACATATAAATGGCAAAGAGACATATAAAAAATGCTCAACATCATTTTTTTTTTTTTTTTTTTTTTTTTTTTTTTTTTTTTTTTTTTTTTTGAGACGGAGTCTCGCTCTGTCACCCAGGCTGGAGTGCAGTGGTGCTATCTCGGCTCACTGCAAGCTCCGCCTCCCGGGTTTACGCCATTCTCCTGCCTCAGCCTCCGGAGTAGCTGGGACTACAGGCGCCCGCCACCTCGCCCGGCTAATTTTTTTTTTTGTATTTTTAGTAGAGACGGGGTTTCATTGTGTTAGCCAGGATGGTCTCGATCTCCTGACCTCGTGATCCGCCCGTCTCGGCCTCCCAAAGTGCTGGGATTACAGGCTTGAGCCACCGCGCCCGGCCTGCTCAACATCATTAATCATCAGACAAATTCAAATTAAAACCACAGTATCTCCTTACACCAGTAAGAATGGCTATCATTAAAACGTCAAAAAATAACCGATGTTGCCCAGGATATGGAGAAAAGAAAAAGCTTATACACTGTTGGTGAGAATGTAAATAAGTACAACCTCAATGGAAAACAGTATGAAGATTTTTTTTTTTTTTTTTTTTTTTTTGAGACGGAGTCTCGCTCTGTCGCCCAGGCTGGAGTGCAGTGGCCCGATCTCAGCTCACTGCAAGCTCCGCCTCCCAGGTTTACGCCATTCTCCTGCCTCAGCCTCCCGAGTAGCTGGGACTACAGGCGCCCGCTACCTCGCCCAGCTAGTTTTTTTGTATTTTTTTTTTTAGTAGAGACGCGGTTTCGCCCGTGTTAGCCAGGATGGTCTCGATCTCCTGACCTCGTGATCCGCCCGTCTCGGCCTCCCAAAGTGCTGGGATTACAGGCTTGAGCCACCGCGCCCAGCCGAAGATTTTTCAAATAACTGAAAATACAACTACCATTAAATCCACCAATCCCACTACTGGGCATCTACCCAAAGGAAAAGAAATCATTATATAAAAAACATACATGTATTTTTATCACAGCACTATTCACAATAGCAAAGATAGGAAATTAACGTAACTGTCCATCAATGTATGACTGGGTAAAGAAAATGGGGCATATATATACACAAGGTAATACCACTGGGACACACACACACACACACACACACAAAGAATGAAACTATGTCTTTTACAGCAATGTGGATGGAACTGGAGGCCATTATTAAATGAAACAACTCAGAAACAGAGGGTCAAATACCGGTCGGGCGCGGTCGCTCACTCCTGTAATCCCAGCAATTTGGGAGGCCGAGGCGGGCAGATCATGAGGTCAGGAGATCGAGACCATCCTGGCTAACACAGTGAAACCCCGTCTCTACTAAAAATACAAAACATTAGCCGGGCGTGGTGGCGGGCGCCTGTAGTCCCAGCTACTCCGGAGGCTGAGGCAAGAGAATGGCGTGAACCCGGGAGGCGGAGCTTGCAGTGAGCCGAGATCGCACCACTGCACTCCAGCATGGGCTACACAGCAAGACTCCGCCTGGTGGGGGGGAAGTCAAATACCAAATGTTCTCACTTATAAGTGGAAGCTGAATAATGTGTACACATGGACACACAGTATGGAACGACAGACACTGGAGACTCCAAACAGGTAGAAGGATGAGACAAAGATGGGTGATGAGAAATTACTTAATGGATACAATGTACATTATTCAGGCGATGGATACATTAAAAGCCCAGACTTCACCACTACGCAATATACCCATGTAACAAAACTCCACTTGAGTCCTTAAATTTATGCAAACAAACAAACGAAAACCCCAGAGACCTTCCTACTCAATCTGATCCTCAGACCATGCTCCGGCCCAGTCCACGCCCTCCATCCCTCTGGTATGGCCAACCCAATCTCTTTCCTCAGACTCCACACCTTTATATCCACCTGCCTGTGTGACATATCCTTCTTAAGACATTTGAGAACCGTCATGTCCAAAATCCAACCTGTGATCTTCTCCCGGAAATCTGCTCCTTATACTGACTTCCCCAACTCCATTCTTTCCAACGTTTAAACAGAAAAAAACAAAACAAAACAAACACTTGAAACGGCTCTTCACTGCCTTTGTTCAGACATAAGTGAAGCACCAGGAAAACCCACCGGCCCTATCCTTCAGGCCTATGAAGAATCTCATCACATCTCCCTCTCCTGTCACTGGTTCAGCCCCAACCACAATTCTCCTGGGTCTATTGCAGTGGCCTCAGGGCCTTTTCGCCGGTCTCCCTGTATCCATCCATTCCTAGCCTGGTTTTCCTAACTTGAAACTTCGAACTCTGGACCTGCCCCCTCCAACTGTCCGTCCCTCGACAACCCTCCATGGTTACTGGCTGCTTAGGCTGCCATTCCAAGCGAGAATTCACAAAACGCTCTTTCCCGCACAAACCACACACACCCCGGGCGCCCCCACACAGCGCACTCGGCAGCGCCTCCATGCCCTGAACCTGAGGTCCCCGAAGGGAGCTCTGAGGCTGCATCAAACCGGCTGATACGGGGACCCCACACAGGAACGCCCCTCTCTTCGGGACAAGGGGCCTGACCGGCAGGGCCCCTTCTAGGGGCTTCAGCACTGGGAGGTGGGGGAGCCTGCGACGGGGCACCCACCTCAGTCAGGTTCATCAGCAAGGCCTCCGCCGGCCCAGTCAGGGAAGAGCGGGGCGGGGGCGACAAAGGCAAGACAAGGACACCGCCGTCCCCAGCGCTTGTCAGTTGACTCACTCCCGCCTCTCCGCGGTGGGAACCAAGCCGCTTCTCGCGCTTTTCCGCTCCGTCACTTCGGTGACGTCAGAGAGCGCCATAGGCCGGACCTAGCGAAACACCAGAGAGAACCAGAACCACGACCACCAGGAGGACGACGGAAGTCCCGCCCCCCGACGGTGCGCACCCACGCACGCAACTGTCACCTTCTAAACCTTTATTGGGTAAGTCGTGCCGCCGAGCGCTGCAGTGTCTTCTGGGTTATGAAGTTTCGACACCGCTTCCGGACTTGTCTTAGAGCGTTGATCAGTCCTTATATGGCAGATAAAGGCCCAGTGGCACTGTCAGGGGAGCTGGGAAACGGAGTCCCCGACTCCAAAGACAGGAGGGGGCTTGGCTTGCTCTTAAAGGCAACACACGATTTTTTTTGTAGCGTAGTGTAGGATATTTACAGAAATGTTAGCAACTTATTATTTAAGACTCTATTAAGCCCAGCTAATTCCCAATGACTACACGTCCAAAGAGACACCCCATACCATAAAGGCACTCGGTCTCTACTCATGCCTGTCAGCCATATTGTTGCTTTTCCAATACACATACAGTTACGCTTTGGAGTCTGTTTAGTAAGCCTCAATATGTTTGGTCCAGAAGAAGAAAGACAGACTACACAGTTAGGGCTATGGACTGGAATTTGTAGGAAGGATGGCAGGAGGCACTGAAGTAGGTTGAAAGGGTGAAGCTATGCCTCTGGATCAAAGAGAAGACATGTTACCTAACTGTAGAGTCAGTGATTGTGTTCCTATGAAGGGTACAACGCTTTTATTCTAATAATACTTACTACTTCATATCTGATATACATTTTCCATTTATTTTAAGAATCACGATCCTATCTGAAAATGAAAGTGACGACCAAAATGAGTGATTGAAGCATAAGTCACAAATCATGGAGGTTTACTGGACCAGCCTAAAGGCACATCCAGAAAAATGTAAGTCACAGAAGCAAATGTGACTGATTTTTCCAGAGAGGTTCTTAGGAGTTTTAGTATTTATTATACATTTTCCTTAAAAAGGAAGAGGGGTTGGCAGTGAGACAACTGATTACAGACATGTGAAACTTTAGTTAGTGCCCAGTAAATCTACATTTTACATAAGATAGAGTAAACACGTGAGGGGAAAAGGGAATAGAGAAAGCAGATGCCTCAGAGAAGGATGAAGGAATGAATAATCTCATCTTCTCTCTGTTCTGTACCTTGGAAGGTAAGCTAGTAGTCTTCTGAAAAGGCTGATTTCTATTTAGCCCTTAGGGAAGAAAACCTAATGATTGTAGTGAGGTAGGGGATATAATGAAGGGTGTCTGATTTCCCATTCCTCTATAGTGGTGAATTCAGCTTCCAAAGTTATTCTAGGGTTCTCATGGTCAAGAGGGCATCCATTCAGTTAGTTAGGAGGTGCTTAGAATTTTACTTTTATTTCTCAAGAGCAGCTGATACATGCCATTTCTGGACACGACATTGTCTACCATTTTCACAGTTGAAGCATATGCACATCTTATCCTCAAAAAAGGTGTGGAATTCCTTGATGTTATCTTCTTCCTCAGAAGTGATTTAAAATTTCACCTGTGTTTACAACCGTATTTGCACAGGGAGTTGAAATTATCTGTGAAAAACACTTGTGAAATAAAAAAATTACTGAAATCTATTAGTAATTATGTAGGTTAGTCCAAAAGAGAAAAAAAACCATAAATAGCCCTAGAAAAATCCATCTGTGATGTGAGAAAAAGATAAGATCTCAATGATGTTTGAGTGAGAGACAGCAAATTCTGAGAAGTCAGAGAATGAAGTTGAGCCTGTGGCTGTGCTGGACACTTGGACACGCTATGCTTTTGTTTCCAAAATGTAATTTTTTTACATACTTGAAAACATTGCTCATTGACTGCTTAGAGGGGTAAGTACAGATGATAAAGTGAAAGACTTGCCACATGACAAAAATGAATAGAGAAGCTGTGTGATGATGTGTATTTACTTATCTAGTAAATGTTCAATGAGCACATATGTACTGGGTTTCAGATCAATGACAGGTGCATGGGACACACTGGGAATAGGTTTCCCAGCTGCTATGTGTATACAGAACTGTTCTGTGTTTTCTTAGATTCCATATTTGTCTGTTTGATATTCATTAATCACAGGGTCAAACTAATAGAACCAAAGTTGTTTACTTTTTTTCTTGCAAGCCACTTACTAAAGTGCATGAAACTCATATAAAACCCCCCAACCACAAACACTAAAATGTGTTTTTCCTTCCTGCCCATTGATGGTATCTCTACATCATTCTCTGCCACTTTAGTTATAAAGACATAGTTCTAGTTACTCTCTTTTCTCTTTCTGCTTTCTGGTCTCTGTATGTAACAAGGTTTCTTGTGGCCTGTGTGGTGTGCAGTGCCTCTTATTTCCAGGGCAACTGTAACATTAATCTTTATTTTTGATGGCAGTGAACTGTGTTATTGCTAATTATGAATTAAGACCTGGACACAGTTTAAGAATATGACCTGGCCGGGTGTGGTGGCTCACGCCCCTAATCTCAACTAGTTCCAAAGAAAGAGACAAAATCACTTTTTTGTTAAATTCAGATGGAGATGGCAGGATAATTATAATAGAGTTTGTAATGTTTTCTTTTTTTTTTTTTTTTTTTTTTTTTGAGACGGAGTCTGGCTCTGTCGCCCAGGCTGGAGTGCAGTGGCCGGATCTCAGCTCACTGCAAGCTCCGCCTCCCGGGTTCACGCCATTCTCCTGGCTCAGCCTCCCGAGTAGCTGGGACTACAGGCGCCCGCCACCTCGCCCGGCTAGTTTTTTTTTTTTTTGTATTTTAGTAGAGACGGGGTTTCACCGTGTTAGCCAGGATGGTCTCGATCTCCTGACCTCGTGATCCGCCCGTCTCGGCCTCCCAAAGTGCTGGGATTACAGGCTTGAGCCACCGCGCCCGGCCTTGTAATGTTTTCTACACTGTTTATCATCATGAGTCTTTAGGCTCAGAATGCTACTGTTGAGTGTGTTTCTCATTAATGAATGTCCAATAGATAAAGGAATGAAATAAGTTGAATATGACGAATGATGAAGGTTTGTCACAACATAAATGGCATCAAGACTGTAACTGCAGGAATTCTGTGAGCAAATTCTATAAAACAAGGCATTGTTAAGTACAGGCAAATTATCAGGGAAAGAGTTATGTCATTAGAACTGTGGTCCCCAAACTTTTTGGTACCAGGGACCGGTTTTGTGGAAGACAATTTTTCCACGGATAAGGGAGAGGGGTGTGGGAGCAGATGGTTTCAGAGGCATTAGATTCTCATAAGGAGCATACAACCTAGATCCCTCTCATGGGCAGTTCACAATAGGGTTTGCACTCCTATGAGAATCTAATGCTGCGGCCGATCTGACAGGAGGCGGAGATCAGGCAGCAATGCTCACTCGTCTGCCACTCACCTCCTGCTATATGGCCCCGTTCCTAACAGGCCATAGTACTCATCTGTGGCCCCAGGGTTGGGAACTCCTAATTTAGAATGTATTTCAGATAAACAACAAATAATTTTATGATGAATATGTCACATACAATATTTATCTTTTATCTCACTGCATAGGGAATTAGAAATAATTCAAATTTAACCAGGTCAAGTATCAGTTACAAAATTTGACAATTCTTTTCATCGTAATTTTTTTCTGAACCTATGGATTATATTGAGCATCCTCATTTTTGAACTTAATAACTCATTCACAGAATTTCTGCTACCTTTCTTCTTTTTTTATTTCTTTTTTTGTTTTTTGAGACGGAATCTTGCTCTGTCACCCAGGCTGGAGTGCAACGGCGTGATCTCAGCTCACTGCAACCTCCGCCTCCCAGGTTCAAGTGATTCTCCTGCCTCAGCCTCCTGAGTAGCTGAGATTATAGATGCCTGCCACCACGCCCGGCTAAAATATATATATATATGTGTGTGTATATATATATATATATATTTTTTTTTTTTTTTTTTTTCTTTTTCGTCCTGTTGACCAGGCTGGAGTGCAATGGCGTGATCTCAGCTCACTCCAACCTCCACTTCCTGGGGTAAAGCGATTCTCCTGTCTCAGCCTCCTGAGTAGCTGGGATTACAGGCATGCACCACCACGCCCAGCTAATTTTTTGTATCTTTAGTAGAGATAGGGTTTCCCCATGTTGGCCAGGCTGGTCTTGAACTCCTGACCTTGTGATCTGCCTGCCTCGGCCTCCCAAAGTGCTGGGATTAGAGGCGTGCGCCACAGCGCCTGGCCACTTCTTCTTAACTGTAAATTCTGCTGGTTGGGGGCCCTTTGTTCCAAGGAAGGAGAGGTTCCACCAGAAGTAAATATTATTTCCATTTAATTGGAGGGTGATACAGCTACTTGTTCATCTGGGGATCCTTGTGTCACTTAAGCAAAAAGGGATTGGTTTTGTGCTTTGGATGAGTCAAACTTAGTTGCTGCCATGGAATGGGAAGCATAGAGAGCTATGTCTGAAACAAGGGGATTGCTGGGGGATGTTTTGGTAAGTTCATGTTCAGAAATAAAACTAGCAACTCATCGAAGGGAGGACTTCTAAGAATCAGAAGTTTAGGTTTTGATATCTGGGGACATCCTCCAGGTTAAAAAACAAACAAAACCAAAACTCTACCCAGCTGAAGATCTGGCAGAGGCAGAGGAATGGGATGGTGCAGGGAGAGGGGAAGAGAATGAAAATTATATCAGTTTTCAACCTAAGACCAGTTAAGAAAACAAGAAATCTCAATATTATAGATATCTTCCTTGTTTACATGTAAGAAATTGACTATAGAAATCAACAATGGCCAAGCCAAATATAAAACAGAACTCTAACCCACTCCTGCACTGACCAGCTCAGGAAGCCAACTTATTATCTACACTAACCAGATGAGGAAGTATCTCTCTGTCAAGAGTTTTAAGAGGACAGATTTCTCTCAGGTCTAAAATTCTGCCTTCTTTTGTAGTGCATTACCTGATATCATTGGTTCTGGGGGTACCAGAGATTACTTTGTCCTGGGAAAGAACTTGACCTTGGTGTGCATGATGGCTGTCACAAGCAAGAGCTGCAGTGTCAGAGGCAGCTGGTGGCAGTTGTTTACAGGAACCTACTCATTTCTTGCATGTTTAGATATAAAAGGCATGGTCTAAACACTTAGAAAAATGTCTTTACATCAACGTGCTCTATCCAAGTATTGTGCAGCCCAGCGCCATGATGTTTACTATGTGTTTTTGGTGAAGAAGCTTATATTTAAAAAATGAAGATGTGGTTTTTGCTAAAGAAAAAGTAATTCTGGGCCGGGTGCAGTGGCTCACGCCTGTAATCCCAGCACTTTGGGAGGCAGAGGCAGGCAGATCACCTGAGGTCAGGAGTTCGAGACGAGCCTGGCCAACTTGGTGAAACCCCCGTCTCTCCTAAAAACAAAACAAAACAAAACAAAACAAAAAACAAACAAACAAACAAAAAAAAAACGGCCGGGCGCGGTGGCTCAAGCCTGTAATCCCAGCACTTTGAGAGGCCGAGATGGGCGGATCACGAGGTCAGGAGATCGAGACCATCCTGGCTAACATGGGGAAACCCCGTCTCTACTAAAAAAAACAAAAAACTAGCCGGGCGAGGTGGCGGCGCCTGTAGTCCCAGCTACTCGGGAGGCTGAGGCAGGAGAATGATGTAAACCCAGGAGGCGGAGCTTGCAGTGAGCTGAGATCATGCCACTGCACTCCAGCGTGGGCGACAGAGTGAGACTCCGTCTCAAAAAAAAAAAAAAAAAAAAACAACCCACAAAACTTAGTCGGGCGTGGTAGTAGGTGCCTTAATCCCAGTTACTTGGGAGGCAGAGGCAGGAGAATTGTGTGAACCCTGAGGCAGAGGTTACAGTGAGCCTAGATCAAGCCATCTTTGCACTCAATCCTGGGAGACAAGAGTGAGACTTCTCTCAAAAAAAACCCAAAAAAGCCAAAAAAACACAAAGGGATTATTTCAGGTTTAGGGGTTATGTAAAGGTCATTTTAAAATGAAAGGAAAATAATGTAGACAAAAGTAAATAGATCTCGGACTGGGCATAGTGGCTCAAGCCTATAATTTTCAGAACTTTGGGAGGCCAAGGTGGGTGAATCACTTGAGGCCAGTAGTTTGAGACCAGCCTGGCCAACATGGAGAAACCCCATCTCTACTTATAGAAAACTTAGCAAGGCGTGGTGGTGTGTGCCTGTAATCCCAGCTACATGGGGGCTGCGGTAGGAGAATCACTTGAACCTGGGAGGTGGAGGTTGCAGTGAGCCAAGATCACACCACTCAAAAAAAGAAAAGTAGAAGTTCACTTTCTATTTTGAACACAATTTTCATATATTAATAAGAGATAATAAAGTTTTTTGTTTAACTTTTGAATAATTCTCTATTTAAAAATGGGTGGAGGATGAAAAACCTTTGACTCCTTGGTGGCCATGTGGCTGGCTGTGCTCAGTTACTAAAGGTAAAAGTTACTATGAAATTTAGAGGTGGATCCAACTCCCAGGGAGTTGGCACACTGGATGCATAAGAAAATGCAAACTAATAGGCAAAAAGCAAAATATTCAATCTCTGGTTCACTGGATGCATAAGAAAATGCGAGCTAATAAGCCAAAAGCAAATTATTCAATCCTTTGTTATCTATAATAGCTAAAAAAAAAATAATAATAGAGAGTGCTGGGTCCAGACTTGATGCTAGATCAAGCTTAGATTTCTGTCCATCTGAATGAAAGCCACCAGCCAGCCTAAAAGCCACCCCCACCAAGGGCAGAATCATTTAGGGACAACAGAAAATGCCTCTGAGACCTATGGCTACCAAGAAGGTAGTCAATGTGGGGAAGAGCAAAACCAAGTAACTATTCAAACCAGAGAGTATAATGTGAAGAAACTGTTTCACTTTTATAGATTGAAATAGTTTCCTGAGGAACCAGTATGAAAATGGATTGTGAGAGTAACTAATTAAGGGACAGCATCTTTGGTTTTATTTATTTATTTAATTTTATTTTTGAGATGGAGTCTCGCTCTGTCGCCCAGGCTGGAGTACAGTGGCACGATTTCGGCTCACTGCAAGCTCCGCCTCCTGGGTTCAGGCCATTCTCCTGCCTCAGGCTCCCGAGTAGCTGGGACTACAGGCGCCCGCCAACGCGCCAGGCTAATTTTTGTATTTTTAGTAGAGACGGGGTTTCACTGTGTTAGCCAGGATGGTCTCGATCTCCTGACCTCGTGATCTGCCTGTCTCGGCCTCCCAAAGTGCTGGGATTACAGGCCTGAGCCACCGCGCCTGGCTGCATCTTTGGTTGTAAATGCTGCTGGATGGAAGAGCACATTTGGGTTGATGTAGAACCTGAAACCACCTTTGCAGAACTATGAATAATGACAGAAATCTAACATGACTGTCTTGCTTCTAACCTCACAGGCTCAATTTTTATTTTTTATTTTTTTCTGATTTTAGCTCAGATTCACATAAGGAGCACACGGAGATCCCTCGCAGGCACAGTTCACAATAGCGCCCCTTGCTGTTTATGTGGCTCTATGACGTGACACAGAACCTGGCTTACTCTAGAAAAATTAGATGCAATAACTTTGACAATAGAATAGTCAAAGAGAGAACCCAAATAAAATTCCCCAAATCCCATTTAACAGGGATCCTCAACCCCCAAGCCACAGACTGTACCAGTCCGTGGCCTGTCAGGAACTAGGCCTCCGCACAGCAGGAGCGAGCATTCCTGCTCATCTCCACCTCCTGATGAGCGGCGGCATTAGACATAGGAGCGCACACCCTATTCTGAACTGTGCATGCGAGGGACCTAGGTGTGGGCCTTATGTGAATCTAACTAATGCCTGATGATCTTAGGTGGAAGAGTTTCATTCCAAAACCATCCACGGAAAAATGGCCTCCCATGAAACCAGTTCCTGGTGCCAAAAACGTTGGGGACTGCTGCCATGTAAGATCATTTAGAATTTTGCATAATTTTCAAAATGACACAACCCCTGGCAGGTTCTATGGCTTTGGCATCTAAGCTATTCTATCTGTTGCCTAGAACCCATTAAGAGGAATGGTCAGCGGCATGCACACCCCATGACAGGTACACACCTGGAAAGCAGCAGTGAGAGCACAGTCGTTGGGACTGGATGGCCTGGGTGGAGGGGAGGTCCACAGGGAAACTGCTGTTATTTTGGGACCTTACTTAAGATCCTTTAAAGTGTATTCTTACCATGAGGTATTCTCACACAAGATTATATGCCACTAAATATCTACATAGATTGGGGTAGAAACGGATCCAAGGGCTACAGAATGCAATTGGTATTTTGCAAATATTTCTATTTTATATCAAAGATGACAAGCTATTTCCTGGTTGTAAACATTGGGAAAAATTAACAAAATGAAAAGGTTCACAGGATAGAACATAGAAACAAGGGGTATTTACAGAATATCTGCATTGTACTAGAAATGGGATAGGGCAGTTCTCAAAATGTAGTCCCTGCATCAGCAACAACAAAATCACCTAGAAACTTGTTAGAAATGTTGCCTTCTATGGATTAGAATGAGGACAAATCACAACTTTTGTGAAATGCTAGGAATGTAAAACGGTACAAGTTTTATGGAAAAGTTTCTCAGTTCATCAGAGAATTCAAGTTAGAATTACCACAGGATCCAGCGGTTCCACTTTTTTGGGTATACCCAATAAGAACTGAAAGCAGGGACTTGAAGAGATATTTGTGCCCTTATGCTTGTAGGGACAACATTCACAATAGCCAGAGGTAGAAGTAACCCAAGTGTCCATGAATAGATGTCATAAATAAAGGAAATGTGGCAAATGCCAACAATGAAATATTGCTCAGCCTTAAAATTTCTGACACATGCTAAAACATGGCTGAAATTTGGGGATATTATCCTAAGTGAAAAAAAAAATAATGAAAAACACTCTAAGATTCCTCTTCTGTAAAGTACCAAGAATAGTCAGATTCATAATGACTTTAGCATGGTTGTCGCCAAGGACTGAAGAAATGTGGGAATGAGTTGTTATTTAATGGTTATAGAGTTTCATTTTACAAGATAAAGAGTTCAGGATATTATTTGCACAACAATGTGAATGTACTTCAAGTATTAAACAGGACAACAGTTAAGATGGCAAACTTGATGTGGCACGTACTTTACCATTGTTTTTTAAAAAAACATATGATACTAGTTCTCATTGCTAAATCAGAGATTTCTGGGTGTTGTTCATTATCTTGGCTACATTCAAGGCATATATGTGGCCCTTCTCCAGTGTGAACTACCGGTGTCTAAGTAGTGCGAAGTAGTAGCAAAATAATGTCACACATTTGCTGTACTCAGAAGACTTTCACTAGTGTGGATATTCTGAAGCCCAGTAAGTACAATCTTCCATGTTGAATCTTTACCACTTTCTACTTTATTGAAAAGACTCTTCTTCAGTGTAAACTCTCCTATGACTAATGAGAGTCAAACCAAAATAATGTCCCAAGTTTGCTGAACACACATTTCTGCAGTGTGAATTATCTGATACATAGCGATTGGAGAACTGTACCTACATAATTACCCACATTCATGACACTCAGTCCTTCTCCAGTGTGTACTGCCTGTTGTCCAGCCACAATATGTTGGCGACTGAAGGCTTTCCCACATCCACTGCATTCATAAGGGCCTTATCCAGTGTGGACTTTCTGATGTCTGAGAAGTGTGGAGTTATACCTAAAGAATTTCCCACATTCACTGCACTGCTTTGCTGCAGCGTGAACTGTCTGATGACAAATGAGGTGGGACTTTGTAAGGAAGGCCTTCCCACATTCACCGCATTCATAAGGCCGTTCTCCAGTGTGAACTCTTTGGTGCTGAATGAGGACAGATTTCAAGCTAAAGAATTTCCCACATTCGTTGCACTCATAAGGCTTTTCTCCAGTGTGAACTCTCTGATGTCTACTGAGTGTAGACCTCTCCATAAAGAACTTCCCACATTCACTGCAACCATAAGACCTTTTTCCTGTATGAATTCTGTAATGCCTAAAGAGGTTTGAGTTGCACTTAAAGAACTTCCCACATTCACTGCAACCATAAGGCCTCTTTCCAGTGTGAACCCTCTGATGTGTAATGAGTGTGGAACTCCACATAAACAATTTCCCACATTCGCTGCACTCATAAGGCCTTTCTCCAGAGTGGATTGTCTGGTGACGAACAAGGTGAGACTTACAAAGAAAGGCCTTCCCACATTCATTGCACTCATAAGACCTTTCTCCAGTGTGAGTTCTCTGATGTCTATTGAGTGTGGACCTTTCCATGAACAATATCCCACATTTGCTGCACTTATAAGGTCTTTCTCCCATGTGGACTTTCTGATGGTCAGCAAGTTTATGTCTGTGGCTAAAGGCTTTCCCACATTCACTGCACAAGAAGGTCTTCCCTGCCATGTGAACGCTGTGGTTCTTCACAAATGTCGGTCTTCCTCCATCCCCTCTGGAAAGTCTCTCTCTAATCTGCTCCTTTCGGTGCTGGTGAAGATGTGCTGGACACGTGTACAGTCCCCGGTCGGGGTGTGATCCGTCATGCTCAGCCAGACGCAGAATGTCCTTCAGAAGTGAGCTACATGTCTCACACGGTTGCGTCTTCTGGGTAGATAGACAGGGTTTTGGAGCCATGACCTGTGACACTCCTACGGAAACACCTGGCTCTAAAGGTGCCTCCTCATCCTCAGCTCCATGGCAACAACCTGTAAGAATAAAAATGCTGGTGAGGTGCATGTTGACTGTGATGAGCGGAGGCAACCCCATCACAAATGTCAGTCAGACACCCCATGAAAATGATCATGGAATTGGTGACAGGCATGAACCCTGGTACTGTGGCAGGCCAGGTCTCCCTAACAGCTGAGCAGGCAGGCTTCCATGACAACGGTTTCAGCACTGACTGGTTAAGTTGATTAAAGGCTGATAGTGCCAGTGTTCTCATGCACAGGCTGGAGTGTAACAAAAGTCCACCAAGAGTTTTGCCTAGGCCTTTCCTGGGCCTTGAAGGACGACAAGATCACGAAGGAATTCTTAACAGGACCCGTTTAGGATTAAATACGTTTTAAATATGTTTTATTGGAGGTCTGAAGAAACTCCCCAGGCCTCTGTGAATAAGTTTATTGGGGTTCTAAAGAAACTCCCCAAACCTCCATGATTTAGAAGGAGACAAGGGTAATCACTCCAGCACCTGGACCCATTTAGATGAAGTAAATTTACTGAGGCTCCAGAGGAAGGTCTTCAAGACTCAGATCTTGGTTATAGAGAAGTTAATCACTTACATCTTTAGAAGAATGCACACTTACATGTAGACAAATAGCTTAGAAGGTATATAAGCTCTGGAAAACTTTGTGCTTTTGAGTTGGTCTGGCAATAATTTTTTTTTTTTTTTTTTTTTTTTTTTTTTTGAGACGGAGTCTCGCTCTGTCGCCGGGGCTGGAGCGCAGTGGCCGGATCTCAGCTCACTGCAAGCTCCGCCTCCCGGCTTTACGCCATTCTCCTGCCTCAGCCTCCTGTGTAGCTGGGACTACAGGCGCCCGCCACCTCGCCCGGCTAGTTTTTTGTATTTTTTTAGTAGAGACGGGGTTTCACCGTGTTCGCCAGGATGGTCTCGATCTCCTGACCTCGTGATCCACCCGTCTCGGCCTCCCAAAGTGCTGGGATTACAGGCTTGAGCCACCGCGCCCGGCCGGTCTGGCAATAATTTCCAGGCCTTCTCCTTGTAATTGGTTACGGAAATAAAAACTCTATTTTCCCAGTTCATCTGCATCTCATTATTGGGCTGCGAGAATAAGCAGCCCCACCCTCGGTTTGGTGTGGGAACAATACGGTTAGGCGTTGCGTCCCCACCCAGATCTCATCTTGAATTGTAATCTCCATAACCCCCACGTGTCAAGGGTGGGACCAGGTGAAACTAACTGGATCACGGGGACGGTTCCCCCAGGCTGTTCTCATGATCGTGAGTTCTCCTGAGATCTGATGGGTTTTATTTATTTATTTATTTTGAGACTGTGTCTTGCTCTGCCGCCCAGGTTGGAGTGCAGTGGCACGATCTCTGCTAACTGCAACCTCTACCTCCTGGATTCCAGTGATTCTCCTGCCTCAGCTTCCTCAGTAGCTGGGATTACAGGCGTGTGCCACCACACCCAGCTAATTATTGTATTTTTAGTAGAGACGGGGTTTCACCATGTTTGCCAGGCTCGTCTCGAACTGCTGACCTCAGGTGATCCACCCTCCTTGGCCTCCCAAAGTGCTGGGATTACAGGCGTGTGCCACAGCGCCCACACGATCTAATGGTTTTATAAGCATCTTGCATTTCCCCTGCTTGCACTCACTCCATCCTTCCGTCCTGTGAAGAAGGTGCCTGCTTCTCCTTCGCCTTCTACCATGATGGTAAATCTCCTGAGACCTCCCAACCATGCAGAACTGTGAGTCAATTCAACCTCTTTCCTTTATAAATTACCCAAGCTCAGGTATTTCTTTTTTTTTTTTTTGAGATGAACTCTCATTCTTTCCCCCAGGCTGGAGTGCAGTGGTGTGATCTCAGCTCACCGCAACCTCCGCTTCCTGGGTTCAAGCAATTCTCCTGTCTCAGCCTCCCAACTAGCTGGGATAACAGGTATGAGCCACCATGCCCAGCTAATTTTTGTTGTTGTTGTTATTTTTAGTAGAGACAGGGTTTCGCCATGTTGGCCAGTCTGGTCTCAAACTCCTGACCTCAAGTGACCCGTCCACCTTAGCCTCCCAAGGTGCTGGGATTATAGGCGTGAGCCACCAACCCTGGCCAAATATTGGATATTTCTTTCTTTTGAGACAGAATTTTGCTCTGTCACCCAGGCTGGAGTGCAGTGGCGCGATCTCAGCTCACTGCAACCTCCACTTCCTCGGTTCAAGTGATTCTCCTGCCTCAGCCTGCCGAGTAGCTAGGATTACAGGCACCTGCCACCATACCCAGCTAAGTTTTGTATTTTTAGTACAGATGGGGTTTCACCATATTGGCCAGGCTGGTCTCAAACTCCTGACTTCAGGTGATCCACCTACCTCAGCCTCCCAAAGTGCTGGGATTACAGGAGTGAGTGAGCCACCACGCCCAGCCAGGGTATTTCTTAATAGCAGTGTGAGAACGGACAAATGTAGTAACCTGGTACCGAGGTAGTGAAATACTGCTGTAAGGATACCTGAAAATGTGGAAGTGACTTTGGAACTGGGTAACAGGCAGAGGTTGGAACAGTTTGGAGGGCTCAGAAGAAGACAGGAAAATGTGGGGAAGTTTGGAACTTCCTAGAGACTTGATGAATGGCTTTGATCAAAATGCTGATTTAGCACTATGGGCCATGAAGTCCAGGCTGTGGTGGTCTTCGACAGAGATGAGGAACTTGTTCGGAACTGGAGTAAAGGTGACTGTTGCTATCCTTTAGCAAAGAGACGGGCGGCATCTTGCCCCTGCCCTAGATATCTGTGGAACTTTGAATTTGAGAGAGATGATTTAGGGTATCTGGCAGAACAAATGTCTAGTGCTAAAGTGTTCAAGAGGAAGCAAAGCCGAAAAGTTTGGAAATTTTGCAGCCTGACTATGCAATAGAAAAGAAAAACCCATTTTCTGGGGAGAAATTCAAGGCTGCTGCAGAAATTTGCATAAGTAACGAGGAGCCAAATGTTAATCACCAAGATGATGGGGAAAATGTTTCCAACACCTGTCAGAGACCTTCCTGGCAGCCCCTCCCATCATAGGCCCAGAGGCCTAGGAGGGAAAAATGGTTTCATGGGTCTGGCCCAGACTGTTTAGTGCAGCCTCAGGACATGGAGCCCTGCCTCCCAGCTGCTGGCCCTAGGTCCCCCTGTTCTATGCAGCCTTGGGACATGGTGCCCTGCATTCCAGCTGCTTCAGCTCCAGCCATGGCTAAAAGGGGCAAGGTACAGCTCCAGCCATTGCTTCAGAGGGTATAAGCCCCAAGCCTTGGTGGCTTGCACATGGTGTTGGGCCTGTGGGTGCACAGAAGTCATGAATTGATATTTGGGAAGGAACCTCCACCTAGATTTCAGAGGATATATGGAAATGCCGGATGTCCAGGCAGAGGTTTGCGGCAGGGGTGGAACTCATGGAGAACCTCTGCTAGGGCACTGCAGGAAGGGTTATGTGGGGTCAGAGCCCCCACACAGACTCCCTACTGGGGCACTACCTAATGGAGCTATAAGAAGAGGGCCACTGTCCTCCGGCCCCCAGAATGGTAGATCCACCAACAGCTTGCACCGTGTGCCTGAAAAAGCCGGAGACACTCAATGCCAGCCCATGAAAGCAGTTGAGAGGGGGTCTATACCCTGCAAAGCCACAAGGGCAGAGTTGCCCAAGACAGTGGGAGGGAGCCCACCTACTGCATCAGTGTGCCCCGGATGTGAGAGATGGGAGTCAAAGGATATAATATCAGAGCATTAAAATTTAATGATTGCCTCGCTGGGTTTTGGACTTGCATGGGGCCTGTAGACCTTGTTTTGGCCAATTTCTTCCATTAGGAATAGGTACATTTATCCAATGCCTGTATCCTCATTATATCTTGGAAGTAACTAACTTGCTTTTTGACTTTACAGGCTTATAGGCAGAAGGGACTTGCCTTGTCTCAGATGAGACTTTGGACTTGGACTTTTGGGTTAATGCTGGAATGAATTAAGACTTTGGGGGACTGTTAGGAAGGCAGGATTGGTGTTGAAATGTGAAAGGGACATAAAATTTGGGAGGGGCCGGGGTGGAATAATATGGTTAGGCTCTGTGTCCCCACCCAAATCTCATCTTGAATTGTAATGCCAGTAATTCCCATGTGTCAAGCATGGGACCAGGTGGACATAACTCAATCATGGGAACAGTTTCCCCCATGCTGTTCTCACGAAACTGAGTAAATTCTCATGAAATTTGCTGGTTTTATGTGTCTGGCATTTCCCCTGCTTGGATTCATTTGTCTTGCCACCCTGTGAAGAAGATGCCTGCTTCTCCTTTGCCTTCCGCCATGAGTGTAAGTTTCCTGAGGCCTCCCCAGCAATGGGGACCTGTGAGTCAATTAACCTCTTTCCTTTAGAAATTACCCAGTCTTGGGTATTTCCCAATAGCAGAGTGAGAACGAAGTAATACAAACACGAAGGCCAATGAGAAGAAGGCCTGCTGTGCAGAGTTGGACCTGGCAAATACCCCTAATGGGAGAGCCCTGATGATAGGTAAGAACACAAGAGAGGGGTACAGTGCAGAGAGGAGAAAGAGGGTCTCCAAATCACTTCTCTGCAAATGGCCTTCCACAAGCCATGGCTGCTGGTGACTAGTGAGCAGTGTGTAGAAGGCTGTGTCTAAACCCAGAGAGATCTGACTGTGACAGAGGAGATGGCGTTCAGGGACGACTGACAAATACATGCAGACCTCACCTCAAGTACAGGTCATGCATTGGAGGGCACTGCAAAGGGAGCAGTCGAAGAGAATAGGTAACAGGTGGAAGCCAGGGATTAGAAGTCAGAGTAGAAATGACAATGCGGGAAGGAAAGGAAGAGTGAGTTGTGGCAACCGGTCTTGAACTAAACAACAGGGGTCACAGGACAGGTTCCTAGTGTGGTATGACCCAACCTGTGATATTACACCTTTTCCCAACTCCCAGGAACCAGGATCATGTCCCTCTGAGTCTCTACAGCCCTTCAGGGAGTAATATCCACCCTCTTGGGTACCAGGGCCCTCCCCATTGCTTAAGGTGACAGTCTGTGAGACCTGAAAGAGACCAGTCCTAGGGGAAAGACACAGAAAGAGACAAGCACACACCCAGAGAGACCACCTGATGATATCCCACATTCTATAATCACCAGAACTTCACAGAAGATTTCTACATCCTGCACAATCAAGCCAGTGCTTCATCAAATTAGTGATCAGGTCAGTGCCAGAAATTCCAGGAACAAGAAGGCACCAAGAAATATTGGCAAGAGCAAGGGAACAACAGAGCACAGAGGTCCCATGCGTTAGATGAGAACTCAGGGCCAGTGGGTCTCTATGTCAACTTCAACATTTCTGGATCCTGAGCCCTTTCTTGCAAGCCTCGGAGCAGCAGGGGATGGGGCTGCTAGGAAAAAGGGAGCACACAGCACACAGCCCAGTCCTGACTCTCATAGAACATATGTCAGGAAACAAGGAAAAGCAGCAGCACCCACGGTCTCACTGCGGGAAACGCAGAGCCACCTTCAGGTAAAAGGAGACAACACAGCCCAACCCAGGACACTGGGCAAGTATGAAGGCCTTACCTAACGAGGACAAAAGGGTCAAATTCTCCAGCATCACATCGCGGTACAGCAACCTCTGAGCCTCATCAAGGTGCCCCCACTCCTCCTGGGAGAAATATATGGCCACGTCCTCAAAGACCACACGGCCCTGCCAAATTGGGAGAGATGAATACATGAGTAGCTTCTTTTCAAGCTGTATTTACTTAAATTCTCTATTTATTTTCTACTTATATTTACCACCCATTAAACACAGGGCCAAACTAACAGCCAAATGTGTTTCCATCTCCCCTACCATCCTGGGCACATATTCTGAACCACCTCCATCTCTAACTTTCTCAAACAAGCCACTATTTCCCATGTTCTAAATCAACCCAGGGACAGGTACTGCTCAACTAGGGACAGTCCCAATAGCCCAGGTGACCTGGAATTACTAAAACTAGCCAAACTATCCTGACACCCAGCCCTGCCTTGTTTCCCTTTGAAATCCCAAGAGCATCTGTGGACTAAACTCAACTCTCCTCATGGCAATTTTTCTCCTGACCAAATCTGGCACTTCACCATGTGGCCCCGTGTAATGTGGTGTGCACCCTCCTTAGGGAAACGTAAGGAATAAATATCTTCTTTCAGTGTCATTGGCCTGTCCCTGGCATCACTCACTCACATCCATAAATGAAAGCTCCATGGGGGCCAGGCACAGTGGATCATGCCTATAATCCCAGACCTTTGGGAGGCTGAGGCGGGCAGATCACCTGAGGTCAGGAGCTAGAGACCAGCCTGGCCAACACAGTGAAATCCCGTCTCTACTAAAAATACAAAAATTAGCTGGGCATGGCAGCACAGGCCTGTAGTCCTAGCTACTTGGGAGGTTAAGGCAGAATTGCTTGAACCCAGGAGGTGCAGGTTGCAGTGAGCCAAGATCGTGCCACTGCACTCCAGACTGGGCAACAGAGCGAGACTCCATCACAAAAAAAAAAAAAAAAAGGAAAAAAAGAAAGAAAAAAAAAGGAGAAAAAGAAAGAGAAAAAGAAAAAACCCAGTGGGTACAATCACTGCTACATTTCTCTCTCCAGGAACTCATCCCTCTCCCCTACACCTCCATTCCTTCCTCAGTCTCCTCCACACCCTCCCAGTCAGTGTGGCAGACAAACAACATCCAGGTGGCACAAGTGACTTTTCTCTCCGTATTTCCATTGGCCACTGTGTCTAGCACAGAGGAAACAGATGGAAGATAAGGTAGAAAAGGAATGTGGGCCTCCCATGGGGGATCCATCCTCTCCTGCCAGCCAGAGTCCATGGGGTCACCCAGATCTTGCCTCCCAAGACAACCAAACTCAGACTCATCCTCCTCCCTTGAGCTACCAGGGGCAGGGCCTGGGGCCTCCATTCACATCAGTCTTTGGTCAGCATTCCAATCCCAGCTCTCACACCTCCACTCCTGTCAATTCCACAGACACCTCTCAGCCCACACCACAAGCATTTCCTTCACCTCCTAACAGGCCACTCTGCACATGGAAACCAGGTGGTGCACGGCAAATACGCTCAGCATCCAGTTCACTCCCAGTCCTGCCCCAGAACACCAAAGTCTCCTAGCACCGGGGGCAGCCCAAAGCCCTGCTTTGAAGGTTCCCTACATGCCCCTGTTTCTCAGTTCACTGTCAGCAGCCCAAACCAACCATGTGAGGACTTCACATACTCTCAGCTGTGTCCTGCCTCATGGACACAGGATTGTAAGTTTCCTGAGGCCTCCCAGTTATGCTTCCTGTTAAGCCTAAAGAACTATGGGTCAGGCACAGTGGCTCATGCCTGTAATCCCAACACTTTGGGAGGCTGAGGAAGGTGGATCACGAGGTCAGGAGATCAAGACCATCTTGGCCAACATGGTGAAACCCTATCTCTACTAAAAATACAAAAATTAGCTGGGCGTGGTGGTGTGAGTCTGTCGTCCCCACTACTCAGGAGGCTGAGGCAGAAGAATCACTTGAACCTGGGAGGCAGAGATTGCAGTGAGCTGAGATTATGCCACTGCTCTCCAGCCTGGGCCACATCTCAAAAATAAACAAACAACAGAAAAAGAACTGTGAGCCAATTAAACCTCTTTTCCTCATAAATTACCCAGTCTCAGGTAGTTCTTTGTAGCAATATGAAAATGGACTAATATAACTCCCATGCTCACCTCAATCCAACTGATGCTTAGCAACTCTCCAACCTCACCCTATTACCCCCTCATCAACCCCATCATGTCCACTCTCCTTCAGAAGCCTTTCTCACTCCTATACCCCACCATCTCACATACACTCATCCCCACAAACACTCCATTCCCTCATTTGTCTAGTGACTGCCCCCCACCACACACGTACCCAGTAAGAGACCCAGGTCTCATGCCCCATTCCAATTCTCTATCGTCAAACAGCACTGCCACCATAACCTAGAGATGCTGTCACCTAAACTGAATCCACGGCTTCATCCTGGTCCATATGACAGCCACTGTGGTGTGGACGTCTCCAACCTGAACTCCTCCACCAGGAGTCTCTGAGACATCTGTGGCCTGAACAAACACTGACTCCTCATACTCACTCTGAAAATTCCTTCTACTGCTGACTTCTCCCGTCATAGCTAATGGAGCATCTATAATTCCAAACAAAACCATGGGGCCACTCCTGATTCTCCTTCTATCCTACCTCCCCAGCTGCCTCACTCTCTACATCATAAAATGTGGGCAGCTCCAGTTCAAAACACATCCTGAAGCCAACACTACTCTTGACAAGTTACCACCAACATCCACCTAGACTGCTGCAGGAACATCCTCTCAGATCTCCCTGCCATTACCCTCATCTCCACAGTCTGTCCTCCTCAGAAGCCAAAGAAAGTTCCTTAAGCTAGGGTCCTATCACTGCCCTCTTCTGCTTCAAATCTTCCCCATCTACCACCTCCCTTAGAGACCCAGGACCTAGGCTGTCATTCCAGGCCTGATGTTCGTGTGTCTCTAGCCACCTCCCACTCTGCTCCCTATTCCTATCTGATATAACAGACACTTGCAGTTAACTAAAAATCCAGTTCAGTCTCCCCTCCAAACATTGAAACATTCTTAATCTTGTGCCCATGACACTCTGACAGATGTTACCACGTCAGTTGTCAAAAATGAGAACCACTCCATATAATCCAGGGCCATCCAGATAAGGTGTCACAATAAACTTCAAACAATCAAACAAAAATCCCAGACCTAATTTAAGGTACTAGAACTGGTGGAACCACCCACTTTTCAGACATAAGAGAGGGAAAAAGACAGAGAAAGAGTCTCAGGACACCACTTTTCTTTATATGGAGGTGCCAAAACCATCTATGAGATAACTGGTAGGTGAAAGGTAGAAAAAACTCTACTCACCTGTGCTGGGTTCATTTCTGCCATCGCCAGGGGGCCCTGAGGGAAGAGGGAAACCATGAGAAATGGGAAACCATGGGAAGATCCTACAGGCAGAGTTGGACCACCATCTCTTCTTCCTTACCCTAAAGCAAACTGATCTCAAGTTGATTGTATAAACTCAGCTTCTCAGACTTCAGCGTTGGCTCTTAGTAGCACTGTGACTCTAGAAAGAACTGAACCTGCTGGAGCTTCAGTGCTCTCATCTGTAAATAGGTTGTAAGAATGGCTCCCACCCCAGAGGACTCTTACCGGTGTCAAACACTGGTAGCTCATCATATGTATCAGCTATCATTGTTCTTGGACTAATGGTTTACTATATGTTTTCAGTGTAAATGATGTAGTAGAATTTCAAAAACAGATGTATGTTTTAGCTTTTAAAATTTTAGAGGATATGATACTAAAATTTTCCATGGTATGTTGATAATTATAGGCAAATTTGGGTCAAATCAATTATGTAGTATTTGCAGGAATTTAAATCAACGAATAGCTTCACTTCTAACTGCCTACCTATGTGTACACATTTAGAAGGACACTGGCTAGTGTTTATACCAGTAAATGTTTCATACTTTTTTTTTGAGAGACGGAGTCTCGCTCTGTCACCCAGGCTGGAGTGCAGTGGTGCAATCTCGGCTCACTGCAAGCTCCGCCTCCCAGGTTCACGCCATTCTCCCACCTCAGCCTCCTGAGTAGCTGGGACTACAGGTACCCACCACCACGCCTGGCTAATTTTTTTTGTATTTTTAATAGAGATGGGGTTTCACTGTGTTAGCCAGGATGGTCTCTATCACCTGACCTCATGATCCACCCGCCTCGGCCTCCCAAAGTGCTGGGATTACAGGCTTGAGCCACCGCGCCCGGCCTCATACATTCTTAATGAGTTGTAGGGAGGGGCTGAGCAGGTCGGTCAGCTACTGGTCCACTCTGCAACCAGGCCTGCCTGTTATATAAGGCTCTGAGGGGAGCTTGCTGGGAGACCTTGACTGGGGCAGATCATCCAATCTTGCCTTGATATGTGGAGAAGGGGAAAACGCAGTGCTCTAGTTTAGAACCCAGCTGCTCCACTAGCCTGGATAACTTTTTTCTTTTCCTACAAAGAGTGGCCCTGAGGGTCAGTCAAGCCTATAGGTGCAGAATATAAACCATCTGAAACTTTAGTCTCCATCCCAAGCCCATTCCTTATTCCATCCATGCCTCCCTTCTTCTTTTTTTTTTTTTTTTTTTTTGAGACGGAGTCTTGCTCTGTCACCCAGGCTGGAGTGCAGTGGCCGGATCTCAGCTCACTGCAAGACTGCAAGCTCCTCCTCTCGGGTTCACGCCATTCTCCTGCCTCAGCCTCCCAAGTAGCTGGGACTACAGGCACCCGCCACTTCGCCCGGCTAGTTTTTTTTTTTGTATTTTTTAGTAGAGACGGGGTTTCACCGTGTTAGCCAGGATGGTCTCAATCTCCTGACCTCATGATCCGCCCGTCTCGGACTCCCAAAGTGCTGGGATTACAGGCTTGAGCCACCGCGCCCGGCCCATGCCTCCCTTTTTCTAGGCAGAGGACAAAATCCTTCCTATGGCAGGTCTGTGCCTTTCTAAAGTAAGTGTCCAGCTTATGGCTCCACCTATGGTCTGAACCCCAAGTATCAGCTCTCTCCTCCCTCACCACATAGCTCACAGGCAATGATCTTCAGACCTCCCTACCAAATTGGATCCTCAGGACCCAGTTCAATCTACACCCTCTATTCTTTTTCTTTTTCTTGAACAAACATCTTTATTTAAGAAATCAAATAGGGTGAAAATGATGGTAGCAATTTTACACAAGGATACAAGACAAAGCTTAGAATTACTTGCTCAAAAGTTATTCAGAATGGAACAAAAGTGTTCAAGTGCTCCCAATTAGCACAGGTTGTATTACTTGCTTTTCAATGAACATTTACCATTTTACAGTAAGATCTACTTATCATAGGAACACAGACACAATTCCCAGCCCCCTCTGATGTATTGCCTAAAAGACTGAGTACAAATGTTAATGTAATCCAAGCTTTTCTTTGACAACAATCCTAAAAATTGCCTTACAACTTTTACAAGTACGGGTATCAACAGTTTACTGTCTGAGGGAAAGGAAATAAAAGAATATAAAGTGACAGAAGCAACACACTTCACTGTGGCCTGGAACTGCTCCCAGCCTCCTATGTTACAAACATGATTCAGGTTCTCACATTATAGCAGGATCACTATTCCTACCCTCTGGCAGAAGCAAACATGTGACACATAGCACTGCACAAGTGTTTCTTTGGCTTCTTGAGTAGTGCTGTGTATACTGCCTATACATTTGTATAACATCTCTAAATGCATAACGTCCACATATGTGCTAACACATTTCACTCCCAACTGCAGAATATTTTAGTTTTAAATCTAGCTACCAAATCTTGACTATGACATTTGTTTTGGATTGTTACATTAAGATCAACCTATCTGGGCTGGGTATGGTGGCTCACACCTGTAATCCCAGCACTTTGGGAGGCTGAGGCAGGAGAATCACTTGAAGTTAGAAGCGGAGGTTGTAGTGAGCCAAGTGCCATTGCACTCCAGCCTGGACAACAGAGCGAAACTCCATCTCAGAAAAAAACAAAAGATCAACCTATCTGAATCGGGAAAGTCAAAAGCTTATTCCCAGCCAGGAACAGTGGCTCACGCCTGTAATCCCAGCACTCTGGAAGACTGAGGTGGGCAGATAACCTGAGTTCAGGAGTTCAAGACCAGCCCGGCCAAAATGGTGAAACCCCGTCTTTACTAGGAATACAAAAATTAGCCAGGCATATGGCTGTAATGCCAGCTACTTGGGAAGAAGGAGAATTGCTTGAACCCGGGAGGCAGAGGCTGCAGTGAGCCAAGATCGTGCCACTGCACTCCAGCTTGCATGACAGGAGCAAGACTATCTAAAAAAAAAAAAAAAAAAAGGCCGGGCGCGGTGGCTCACGCCTGTAATCCCAGCACTTTGGGAGGCCGAGGCGGGCGGATCACAAGGTCAGGAGATCGAGACCACGGTGAAACCCCGTCTCTACTAAAAATTACAAAAAATTAGCCGGGCGTGGTTGTGGGCGCCTGTAGTCCCAGCTACTCGGGAGGCTGAGGCAGGAGAATGGCGTGAACCCGGGAGGCGGAGCTTGCAGTGAGCCGAGATCGCGCCACTGCACTCCAGCCTGGGCTGGGCAACAGAGCGAGACTCCGTCTCAAAAAAAAAAAAAAAAAAAAAAAAAAAAAAAAAAAAGGAAAGAAAAGCTTATTCCCAATTTTTAAGCAAAAATATTTCATGGCCAGGCGCGAGTAATCCCAGCACTTTGGGAGGCCAAGGCAGGCAGATCACGAGGTCAGGAGTTCAAGACCAGCCTGACCAACATGGTGAAACCCCGTCTCTACTAAAAGTATAAAAAAAAATTAGCCAGGCATGGTGGCAGGAGCCCATAATCTCAGCTACTCAGGAGGCTGAGGCAGAAGAATTGCTTGAACCCAGGAGGTGGAGGGTGCAGTGAGCTGAGATCGTGCCACTGCACTCCAGCCCGGGCAACAAGAGCGAAACTCCTTCTCAAAAAAAAAAAAAGAAAAGAAAAAGAAAAAAAGTCATTATTATTGATAACGAGCTCTTTATAAATAACACTGTTCACAAGGGAATACCAATTGATCTACTGATATGTGACATGAGACAGAATGTACTATTTTTAAATATAAAAGGAATTTCATTAAGTTTAGATAAGTTGAGAATACACAAAAGTTTTCCAAGCTATTTAATCAAGTAACTTACAATGTACACATTCCTGAGTATACACCACTCTGGTGGTATCATTTATTTTGGAATTTTCTGCATTCAGCTTAAAAGGTGTTTCTTCCCAAGAAACTGAACTTTTCTGTCAAATGCACTTGATCGAATAGGAGAATTGGGTTCATAAAATGGATTCATTGAAAACTTTATATATAAATCATAAACATCAGTAAAGAAGTTCTTTATTCCATCTTCTTGTCTTATGTCATGAAGCATAATAAACCTCATATGCCCCGCGGTGACAAATGCTGACACAAACCACTCGTTGAACTTGTCCACAGTTTTCAAGTACATGTTGTTCGACAGCCACATGTTCTCATCTACGAGGTCGAGAGCAGCATGAGCTATGAACTGGTTCAGATGACGATGGTCGTCTTTGGATTCTGCCTTCCCAGCTGGCAAAAACTCCATTTCAAAAACTGGATTATCATGGTGACCAACAATTACAAAGTAGAAGCTCCCAGACATGGTCTTCAATATATGGCTCCTGCAGCGGGAGGCCGACAACGGAAACGCAATGTCAGTTTCCGCGGAAGAGACCCGTGCTCTGCACCTTTTTTGACACAGAGTCTTGCTCTGTCGCCCAGGCTGGAGTGCAGTGGCGCGATCTTGGCTCACTGCAACCTCCACCTCCCGGGTTCAAGCAATTCTCCTGCCTCAACCTCCCGAGTAGCTGGGATGACAGGCGCACGCCACCACGCCTGGCTAGTTTTTGTGTTTTTAGTAGAGATGGGGTTTCACCATGTTGGTCAGGCTGGTCTTGAACGCCTGACCTCGTGATCCGCCCGCCTCAGCCTCCCAAAGTGCTGGGATTACCAGCGGGAGACACCGCGCCCGGCCACCCTCTATTCTTTTGAAGAAACTACACCAGCTCTCTTCTGTAGACTCCAGACCTTTCTGTCCCCCTACCCATGTGACATTTTCCACTTGAGACGCCTGAGAATGGCACTGGCCAAACTGCAACCCATGATCTTCTCCATGAAACCTACTCCTCATGCTGCTGATTTCCCCAACTCCATTCTTTCAGATGTTCAGGCAAAATAGAAAAAAAAAAAATGGCCCCTCACTCCCTATTTTTGCTCACAGACACATCTGATACAGCAGGGAAACCTGTTGGCTCTATCTTCCAGGTCTATCCAGAATCCCATCACATCTCCCTTCTTCTACCATGGCTCTGGTGCAGTCTCTGGGATCCACTGCAGTGGCCTCTTCTCGGTCTCTCTGTGTCAATTCCCCACCCTGCTCGTTCTAACTCTGTACCTGCCCCTCCGACTGGTCCTCCCCTGACAACCTTCCATGGTTACTGGCTGCTCAGGTTGCCATTCCAAGAGAGAATTCACAAAACCCTCTTTCCCGCAGAAACAACACACACTCCGGGCTCCCCGACGCGGCCCACTCGGCAGCGCCTCCATGCCCTGAACCTGAGGTTCCCGAAGGGGAGCTCTGGGGCTGCATCAAACCAGCTGATACGGGGACCCCACACAGGAACGCCACCCTCTTCGGGACAAGGGGCCTGACCGGCAGGGCCCCTTCTGTGGGCTTCAGCACTGGAAGGAGTCGAGCGGAGTTGGGCCTGGGATGGGGCACCCACCTTAGGTTCTTCGGCGCGGACTCCGCCAGCCCAGCCAGGGAAGAGAGGGGCGGGAGCGACAAAGGCAAGACAAGGACACCGCCGTCCCCAGTCCTTATCAGCTGAGCCTCTGCCACTGTCAGTTGTGCCTGTGTCACTACCGCCTCTGCGCGGAGGGAACCCAGCCGCTTCTCGCGCTTTTCCGCTCCGTCGCTTCGGTGACGTCATAGAGCGCCAAAGGCCGGAGCTAGTGAAAACACCAGAGAGAACCAAATCAACTACCGCGGAGGACGCCGGAAGTCCCGCCCTCCGACGATGCGCACGCACGCACGCACGCACGCACGCAAACATTCCTTCCTGTACCTTCATTGGGTCAGTTGCGCCTCCGAGAACCGCAGTGTCTTCTGGGTTATGAAGTTTCGACCCTGCTTCTGGACTTGCCTTAGAGCGTTGGTCAGGCTTTATATGGCGGGTAGAGGCTCGGTGGCACCGTCACGGGAGCTGGTAAACGCAGTGCCGGACTCCAAAGACAGGACGGGGCTTGGGTTGCTCTTAAAGGCGACATAACCAGATTTTCTTGAAGTAAGGTCTAGGATACTCACAGAAATGTGAGGGACCTATGATATCGGATTGTGAAGCACAGCAAGTTCCCAGTGGCTACACCCCCCAAAGGGACACCCCATACCATAAAGGCACTCTGTTTCTACTCATGCCTCTCAGCCATATGTTGCTTTTCAAATACACATACAGTTAAGCTTTGACTTCTGTTTATTAAGCTTCAATATGCTTGGTCCAAGAGAACGAAGAAAGACTACATGGTTGGGAATTTGTACAAAAGATGACAGGAGATACCGACGTAGATTGAAAGGGTGAAGCTGTGCCTCTGGATCCAAAAGAAAACATCATTACTGTCTGTACAGTCAGTGATTGCGTTCCTACCAAGAGTACGATGCTTTTATTCTAATAATACTTATTACAGGCCGGGCGCGGTGGCTCACGCCTGGAATCCCAGCTCTTTGGGAGGCCGAGGCAGGTGGATCACGAGGTCAGGAGATCGAGACCATCCTGGCTAACACAGTGAAACCCCGACTCTACTAAAAATGCAAAAAAGTTAGCCGGGCATGGTAGCGGGCGCCTGTAGTCCCAGCTACTCAGGAGGCTGAGGGAGGAGAATGGCGTGAACCCGGGAGGCGGAGGTTGCAGTGAGCCGAGATTGCGCCACTGGACTCCAGCCTGGGCGACAGAGCGAGACTCGGTCTCAAAAAAAAAAAAAAAAAGAAAAAAATTAATACTTATTACTTCATGTCTGAAATATTTTACATTTATTTTAAAAGTCTCAATCCTATCTGAAAATGAGAGCGACTGATACATGCCATTTCCTGAGAGGACATTTTGTGCCATTCCACAGTTGGAGCGTATGTACATAGGGCACGTATTATCCCCAATAAAAACACAGAGTCTCACTCTGTCGCCCAGGCTGGAGTGCAGTGGCGCGATCTTGGCTCACTGCAACCTCCACCTCCCGGGTTCAAGCAATTCTCCTGCCTCAGCCTCCCGAGTAGCTGGGATTACAGGCGCCCTCCACCACGCCCGGCTAAGATTATCTCCTTCCTGAGAAGTGAGTTATCGTTTTACAGGGAGTTGAAATTGTGAAAATACTTGTGAAATGAAAATTACAGGCCGGGCGCGGTGGCTCAAGCCTGTAATCCCAGCACTTTGGGAGGCCGAGACGGGTGGATCACAAGGTCAGGGGATCGAGACCATCCTGGCTAACACGGGGAAACCCCGTCTCTACTAAAAAAATACAAAAAACTAGCTGGGCGAGGTGGCGGGCGTCTGTAGTCCCAGCTACTCGGGAGGCTGAGGCAGGAGAATGGCGTAAACCCGGGAGGCGGAGCTTGCAGTGAGCTGAGATCCTGCCACTGCACTCCAGCCTGGGCGACAGAGTGAGACTCCGTCTAAAAAAAAAAAAAAAGAAAACAAGAAAAAAGAAAATTACAGAAATCTATTAATAATGATTGTTAGGTTTTGAAGGGAAGGCGAGGGTTAAAGAAAGGCAGAGAGTTGGCAGCTCTACAGCAATGCAGGTTTTATGACCAGCACAAGACCTGCAATGGAGAGAACTAGCTTACCGCCAGAACCCACCACCGCTTTCAGGCTGGGGCAATTATAGGTCTGGGTGAGAGGGGTAAGGGGTGGGGTGAGGTGGGGTGGGGGTGGTGGGAGGGTATGGCTTGCTGCCCAGGAGGATGGTGGGGTTTTTGTTTGTTTGTTTGTTTGTTTTTTGAGGAGTCTCGCTCTTTTCACCCAGGCTTGAGTGCAATGGCATGATCTCGACCCACTGCAACCTCCGCCTCCCGTAGTTCAAGCGACTCTTCTGCTTCAGCCTCCGGAGTAGCTGGCTTTAGAGGTGCCTGCCACCACGCCGGGCTAATTTTTTTGTATTTTTAGTAGAGATAGGGTTTCACCATGTTGGTCAGGCCATCCGCCCGCCGCGGCCTGCAAAATTGCTGGGATTACAGGCAGGAGCCACTGCGCCCGGCTGAAGGATGTTCAAAAGATGTTCCTGAGGCAGTTTGGCCTTTTTTCCAGCGGGGTGTGATAGTGACCTCCCTTGGACCTTTTCCCAGCAGGATGTGATAAGAAAGTCAGGCAGTTGGTCAGGATGTTTCTCAAGGCCCTCACTCCGTGGAGTGCTTCACTCTGACCGAGGTCTGTGAAATGGCAGAGGGCTTACAGGACGGCGCAGTTTGGACTAACAGTGATTATATTGCTATTCAAAAAAAGTGGCAGAAATAGTCCTACAGAAATCTGCGACATGTGAAGGGGAAAAAAGCAAGCTTATAGTGAAGTTTGAGCAAAAGTCTGAGAAGTCAAAGAACGAAGTTGAGACTGGCTGTGCTGGAACCTTGGACACATTATGCTTCTGTCTCCTATCCGTAATTCTTTTTTCCTACTGAAAACATTGCTTATTAACTGTTTGGAGGGATAAGTAAAGATAATAAATGGAAAGACTTGTCAAAAAATAAAAATGAAGGCAGAGTGCGGTGGCTCACGCCTGTAATCCCAGCACTTTGGGAGGCCGAGGTGGGCAGATCAAGAGGTCAGGAGTTCAAGACCGGCCTGGCCAACATAGTGAAACCCTGTCTGTACTAAAAATACAAAAATTAGCCAGGTGCGGTGGTGGGTGCCTGTAATCCCAGCTACTCGGGAGGCTGAGGCAGGAGAATCGCTTGAACCCAGGAGGCGGAAGTTGCAGTGAGCAAAGATAGCGCCACTGCACTCCAGCCTGGGTGACAGTGCGAGACTCCATCTCAAAAAATAAAAATAAAAATGAATAGGGAAGCTGTGTGATGATGTGTATTTACTGCTCTACAAAATGTTCAATTAGCATGTATGAACTGGGTTTCAGGTCAATGGTAGGTACATGGGACACACTGGGAATAGGGCTGCCAGCTGCTGTGTGTATACAGGACTGTTATGTGTTTTCTTAGATTCTGTATTTGTCTTTTTGGTATTCACAAATCACAGGTACAAACTGACAGCCAAAGTTGTTAACTTCTCTGTCTGCAAGCCACTTACTCAGATGTGTGAAACTCATATTAAAAAAAACCGCAGTCAGGCTGGGCACAGTGACTCACGCCTGTAATCCCAGCACATTTCAAAACAAAACGAAACAAAACAAAACAAAACAACCCTGCCTTTAAAAAAGAAACCCTGCCTTAAAAAAGAAGATATTCATTGTGTGTTATTAGGGAATTGCAAATTAAAGCAACAATGGCATACCACTACAAGCCTATTTGAATGGCATTTTAAAATCCAAAATACTGAAAACGCCAAATGCTGACTAGGATGAGATGCAAAAGGAATGTTCATTCATTGTTAATTAGATGCAAAAATGGTACAGCCACAGCCCGTCGCAGTGGCTCACCCCCGTTATCCCAACACTTTGGGAGGCCAAGGAGGGTGATCACTTGAGGTCAGGAGTTTGAGACCAGCCTGGCCAACTAAAATAGGTGGAGGTTGCAGTGAGCCGAGATCATGCCACTGCACTCCAGCCTGGGCAACAGAGCGAGACTCTGTCTCAAAAATAAAAATAATAATAAAATAAAAATGGTAGAGCCACTTTGGAGGACAGCCTGGCAGTTTCTTACAAGACTAAACATACTATATGACAGAGAAAATTGCACTCCTTGGCATGTATCCAAATGAGTTGAAAACATGTCTACAGAAAAACTATACAAATATGTAGTAGGTTTTTTTGTTTTTTTTTTTTTTGAGACAGAGTCTCGCTCTGTCGCCCAGGCTGGAGTGCAGTGGCCAGATCTCAGCTCACTGCAAGCTCCGCCTCCCGGGTTCCCGCCATTCTCCTGCCTCAGCCTCCCGAGTAGCTGGGACCACAGGCGCCGCCACCTCGCCCAGCTAATTTTTTGTGTTTTTAGTAGAGACGGGGTTTCGCCGTGTTAGCCAGGATGGTCTCGATCTCCTGACCTTGTGATCCGCCCGTCTCGGCCTCCCAAAGTGCTGGAATTACAGGCTTGAGCCACCGTGCCCGGCCTGTAGTAGGTTTATTCATAACTGCCAAAACTTGAAAGCAACTTTCCTTCAATAAGTAAATGGATAAAGAAACTGAGGTATATTTATAGAACGGAATATCATTCAGCCATAACTTGCACACGAATCTTCAGAGGTTTATTTGTAGTAGCCAAAATCTGAAAGTTACCCAAACATCCATAACAATTAAGTTGACAAAAAAGAAAACTTGTGGTATACAATGGAATACTACTCAGCAATACAAATGAGTAAACAATTGATTCATGCAACAAGATAATGGATTAACCTTAAAATAGTTATGTTTACTGAAAAAGTCAGAGCCCCACCCCCTAAAAAGTACACACCATATGGTTTCATTTATAAAATTATAGAAAATGCTTGCTGTTGCTTGTGAATTGTGGAAAACAAGATGAGGAAAGACTGAGGATTATAAAGGGACAATCTTTTGTTGTGTTGGATATCTTGACTGTGGTGGTTTCATAGGTGTATACACATGCTGACACATAGCACATTTTACACTTTACATATATGCAGTTTATTGCATGTTAATCATACCTCCATAAAGCTGTTAAATAAATGTTCCTCATTAAAATCTATATATACTGTTCCACTAGGAAAATTAGACGTCAACTATTTTGGCTCTACAATACTCCTCTCCCTACAATTTAGGAGAGTGAGCCCTGCCTCAATGTTGCTAAAAATTGGTGAGCAATGAAGTCCGCGTCCACCTCAGTCACTAGGGATGCTGGCTGGGTCAGAGAAGACCCATCCCTGGATCTCTCTTCTATCACTGCTGAGGTTCCTGTCTGTGCAGTGATGGCTGTAAGGCCAACTGCCCAGGGAGACACAGGAATCCACATTTAGATTATTTCCTCTGACAGTGGCCTTGGCCACAGGAGATACAGATATCTGAAGGTACTGAGAATTTCTATGCACCCCCATCCCACACCATCATAACTGCACCAATATTTGTGGATGCCCTGCTAGAATGTTCAAATCTCCTTTGGTTTGCCACAGTCATCCCCACTCCATTATCTCAGTGTTTATATACCAATCATGATTTTCACATTGCCCTAGAGGTCTTACAGTCAATGTCACTTGCCTATGGGATTCTGGATATCAGGGACTTGATCCTGTACAGGTACAGAAAACAGCAATCCCTCAACAGTGCTGGGGAGTACGTGACAGTCAAGGGACCCAACTTATGGTGCTTCCAGAAGCACAGATTTTCACACCAACTATGCCCTCATTGGGCTCACAGGAAATCCTGGCAGCCAGGCCACAAAGTTAGGCACAAAATTTTTTTTAGTCTTTCCAGCAGGCCTAGGGCAATGGTGTAAATTAGGTCAAACTAGACTGAGAGCTGTCTTCTGCCATCCTTTGGTCCCCTCTGAGGCACATAAAGGTGGTACCCACAAAAGGTGTTACTCCCTTCACGACAGAACCCAACTCTTTTCTCAATCTAGTCTACACAGTAACAAAATCCCCAAGAGTAAAGGCTGCCACAACAGGCCTTTATCACTGTCTAAACCAGAGCAGCATGGGACAAGCAGTTCCAAACCTGGGCGATTTGGCAATAAGACAAGTAAGTCACAGCGATCACGTTTCCTGACAAAATCTTGTCAGGAAATCCCAGCAGACCCTAGCTCAGGTCCTTTTAGCCAGAGCTAGATCATGTTTGCTCAGAACCTAATCATGAGGGAAAAGATGAGGACCCTCAATGGTGGGGGGTGGGGGGGGGGCGGTCCTTGAAAATACTCATGATTATCTGCAGGGAACAGGAAAGAAAGCACAGAAGTCTGCCTTCCCTGAGCAAAATGGAGTGATTGATACACACAGCTGGTAGCAATAAGATGGCTTCCGCCACAGGCACTGGCAGTGATATAATTCCATCAAGAACCCTAGACAGTTACAAAGTGCAACACGCCTCATGAAAGCTTCCCACATATGTGGTGCTTATCAGGAATCTCCCCAGGGTGGAATGAAAGTACAATGCTCATCCGCTAGCTGATGGTTCTCTCACAAAGGGTACTCACAGAGCATTGCTCTGGTGTCAATCCTATGAGGATGATCAAGAAGATGACATATTTTCTGCATTCATAAGGCCTTTCTCTTTGTGTGAATTTTCTGGTGTTAAACAAGTTTAAGAGATGCAGCTAAAGGGTCACCAAAACTGGTGCACTCATGAGGTCTTTCTCCAGTGTGAGCTTTCTGGTGCCGAACAAGATGGGAGCTTCTGCTGTAGGCTTTCCCACATTCACCGCATACATAAGGCTTTTCTCCAGTGTGAACCCTCTGGTGTAGAATGAGGCCAGAGTTGCGGCTAAAGAATTTCCCACATTCGCTGCACTCATAAGGTCTTGCTCCAGTGTGAACTTTCTTGTGTTGAACAAGGTGGGAGCTGCTAATGTAAGCCTTCCCACATTCGCTGCACACATAGGGCCTTGCTCCTGTGTGAACTCTCTGGTGCAGAATAAGGCTGGAGTTGTGGCTAAAGCATTTCCCACATTCATTGCACTCATAAGGCTTTGCTCCAGTGTGAATTCTCTGGTGTACAATAAGGTTGGAGCTATGGCTAAAGAATTTGCCACATTCACCACACTCATAAGGCCTTTCTCCAGTGTGGATTTTTTGGTGTTGCACAAGTGTGTCTTTACGGCTGAAGGCCTTCCCGCATTCACTGCACTCATAAGGCCTTGCTCCAGTGTGAATTATCTGGTGCTGAACAAGTGTGTCTTTGCAGCCAAAGGCCTTCCCACATTTGCTGCACACATAGGACCTTGCTCCTGTGTGGACTCTCCGATGTTTAATGAGGCTAGAGTTATGGCTAAAGAATTTTCCGCATTCTATGCATTCATAAGGCCTTGCCCCAGTATGAATTCTCCAGTGTTCAATAAGGTGGGAGCTTTGGCTAAAGAATTTTCCACATTCACTGCACTCGTAAGGCCTTTCCCCAGTATGAAATCTCTGGTGCTGAACAAGTGTGTCTTTACGGCTAAAGGCTTTCCCACATTCATTGCACTTATAGGGCCTTTCTCCTGTGTGGATTCTCTGGTGCTGAACAAGGTGGGAGCTTCTGCTGTAGGCTTTTCCACATTCACTGCAGTCATAAGATCTTTCTCCAGTGTGAACTCTCTGGTGCTGAACAAGCGTGTCCTTGCGGCTGAAGGCCTTCCCACATTCGCTGCATGTATAATGTCTTTTCCCAGTGTGGAATTTCTGGTGCATTTTTAGGTGGTGCAAGTGAATGAAGGCTTTTCCACACTCCTTACACACATGAGATGTTTCTCCACTGTGGATTTTTTTGTGATTAATAAGAGCTGATTTCTCCTTGAACACATTTCCACATGGTAGGCATCTAAAGGGTCTCACCTCAGGATGAGTTATCTGGCTGTCAAGAAGAGTAAAGGTGTCCAGGAAGGCTTTTCCTTCCTCACCACAACTGAGGAGCATCTGTCCATCATAGTCTCCCTGGTGTTGCCTGAGACTGGAGCTGTGTGGGAAAGACTCCATGCATTCAGTCCTTCTGCAGGGACTCACCCTATTGTAAGTGGTCTGGTGCTGGAAGAGGCCAGAGCTGTCCGGTAAGTCCATCCCTTCCTCCCTGCAGGTAAAGGATCTCCCTAACATGCAAACTGTACAGCTCTTCACAAATGAGGCCCCTCCATCATCCCCTCTGAAGCAATTCTCTCTATTATGTTGCTTCTGGTGCTGGTAAAAGTCTGCACTGGATGAGAATCTTCTCCTACACGGCCCACGTGTGCACAGTTTCTGTGTAGGGTGTGATTCCTGGTGTTCGGCCAGGTGCAAAATGTCTTTCAAGAGTGGGTCACACATCTCACATGGGTGTGCTTTCTGGAAGAGACCTGGCTCAGCAGTCCTGACCTGTGACACTCCTACAGAAACACTCTGCTCAGAAGGTGCCTCCTCATTTTCTGCTTCACACCAAAAACCTGAAAGCAAAACGATGCTGGTGAAGTGCGTGTTGACTGTGGTGGGAGGCAGCGGCCCCATCACAAACGTGTGTCTAACACCAATGCGAGTCCACTGGCTTGTTGGCAGGACAAGAGAGCCGGGAGCAGCGTAAAGAAGGGTTGGTTGTCAGTACAGGCCCTGTACAGGTCACAGAATGGAGGAACCCTAACTACGGGGTAAAGACCTAAACACAATGGCATACAGGATCGAGAGTACAGGCTAAGCCTCTAGCTGATTTCTCTGCAAGAGGGTTTCAGCAGGGCCTTGGCTGCTGGTGTCAGGTGAGCTCTGTGCAAATGGGTGTGTCCATGCCCAGGAAAATCTGACTCCAAGTAAGTAGCTAGTTCTCGAGGACTATTTAATGAGCAAAACTCATAACACGTTAAAGTAAGCTAGTGTTGAAGAGAGGAAGTGAAACATGGAGGCCAAAAAAGTGAGAAAACAGCCAAAGGATGGAAGACAGGTGAGAAATGACAAACGGGAAAAGTGCCAAGAATGAGGAAAGAAAAGTAGATGTGAAGAATCACTATGGGCCTTGGCGACAAAACACTGACAAACACAAAACAAGTTGAAGATTCGATTTGAACCCAACCATAACAGACACCCTCTTCCAGCTCCCATTCAGTAGGGCCAGGCCCTCTGCAGGTCTCCTTCACTGTGGCTGCAGTGGTGTCTGCCCTGTCAGGCACCCAAGGTTTTCTGCCCCTGTCCAACTGGGCAACTGCATGGGACTGGGAAAATGAAAGCTGTAAAGCAAACAAAGGGCAGGTGAGTGGCGCAGGTAGGCCCACTCCACAGAGAAAACAGACTGTTTAGAAAAAATACTCTCCAAGGAGGATGTACCAGGACAGCCCTGTAATCACCAAAAGAAGTGATTGTGTCAGCTCGTGAAATTCCTGGCACAGTCAGGCCCCAGGAAATGTCATCCAGAGGATGAGGGGAGAACCTAGGACAAAGAGGTGCAAGACCTTATCTCTGCAAAAAGTAAAAATAGCTGCTGGGAGTGGTGGCATGCACCTACAGTACCAGCTACTCAGGAGGCTGAGGTGGGGGGATCACTTGAGCCCAAGAGTTTAAGGCTGCAATGAACCACGATCACAATACTGCACTGCAGCCTGGGTGACAGAGTGAGACTTTGTCTAGAAAAAAAAAACAACAACCCTCAAAATAATAAACAACAAAAAAATGCTCTGACCAGATTCCCAGTGCACTGAAACTGGAGAGATAATTAATTTTTATTGTTTGAAGTTACTAAGCTTTGGGATAATTTGCCATGTAGCATTAGACAACTAAAACACAGACTTACCTAGTGTGGCCACAAGTGCAAAGTTCTCCAGCATCACATCACGGTACAGGAATCTCTGTGCCTCCTCAAGGAGTTCCCACTCCTCCCGAGAGAAGTACACGAACACATCCTCGAAGGTCACACAACTCTGCCATGATGAGTACAGTTGAGTCTACATTCAGCATCTCTCCCCAGAACTCCCTCCTCCCTAGTCTATACACTCACACACCCACCCTTTAGTCCCTCACCTCCCCAGCCTCCCAACTAAGAGGAGATACAGACCTTGGCACCACTATGTCTGCTCTCTCCTCATGTCCCTCTCCCCCACGGTGTCCAGCCCAGAGCAGAACCAGGCAAGTGTGCAGACAGATGCTGTCTCAACTCTGGGTCTGGCATGAAGGGTCCCAAACACTCTCCTACCAACCAGTTCTCCTGGTGTTGTCCAGACAATGCCTCTAAACACAACCAAACTTCAGCTCCATCTTCTCCCATGAGCTGCCTATACTAGATTCTTAAGGCCATCAGTTCACACTCCTCCCAAAGCGCACATTACTCTTTGGACTACACCTTCCTCACATCTGAGATCCCGACCACCACTGGTCCATGCCATAGGCACCTCCATGACATCTCTCCTCCCCCATCCCACTCTGCATGCGGTGTCCAGGAAGTGCTGGTGTCTTCACACTATCCACCACTGCCGCCCAGGTGCTTAAGCAACAGACCCAGTTTTCTCTCAGTCTCCAGTTTCAACTGTCTTACTCAATAACAGCATTACCACCATGACTTGAAGATACCCCATCCCACTCCACACACTGGTCACCATTTTTTTCAACTTCTTCAACAGAACCCTTCCCCAGAACTAAAATCCTGTGTGTCTTCTTGAGGCCTCAACTAAGATGTCGACTGAGATGTCTTTTTTTTTTCTTTTTTTTTGAGATGGAGTCTCACTGCTCTGTCGCCCAGGATGGAGTGCAGCAGCGCGATCTAGGCTCACTGCAAGCTCCGCCTCCCGGGTTTACTTAAGCCATTCTCCTGTCTCAGCCTCCTGAGTAGCTGGGACTACAGGCACCCACCACCATGCCCGGCTAATTTCTTTTTCTTTTTTTTTTTTTTTTTTTTTTTTTAGTAGAGACAGAATTTCACCGTGTTAGCCAGGATGATCTCGATCTCCTGACCTCGTGATCCGCCCGCCTCGGCCTCCCAAAGTGCTGGGATTACAGATGTGAGCCACCATGCCCGGCCGACAAAAGACCTCTTAACCTAAACATGACCGAAACCTAATTCCTGATATAACCACTAAAAATCATACCTGCTGCCAACTTCTCCATCTCAGTTGATGGCATTTCCATAATTTTACTAGCTACAGCAAAAACCAACCAATCTTAGGGTCATCCACGACTCTCTTCTCTCATTCACCCTTCACATCAAAAATTCCAATCACCCTACTTAACAAACAGAAAATTTACCAACTTCTCTCACCTCCACAGCCACCCCTCTAGACCAGATACTATCAACACTACTGCAATAGCTCATCCTTCATGCTCACAGTCTGTTCTCAACCTGAAAGCCAGAGAGCTTGTTAAAATCCAAGTCAGATCATCTCCCTCCTCTGCTCCAAATCTCCCACGACTTTTACCACACTCAGGACAGGGGTCCAGCTCCTCAGCCAGCCATTCCTGCCTCACTCCTTCCTCTGATATCTGTTTCCAACAAAGGTAATTAAGACCTGAGGTTCCCTGAGCGCTCCCAACTCAATCCTACAAGCATTTGAGCGTACCTGTTCCTGGGTCTGATATACTTTTCCAGTACTCATCCCATTGGTCGCCAGGTGGTGACTTCTCCACATAACTCCATACAACTCATGGCCCAGATTCAGGACACTAAACTAGAAATGACCTCCATTCACCGCCCCCAGTCTCAAGTGAAGAGAGACATGTGAAGAATCCCAGGATATCATTACTACGTCTCATCAGAGAATCTGGTCAGCCTTACTTATAAAATACATACAAAACCCATACATTCTCTAACCTCTGCTGCCACCACTCTGGCCCACACCATCAACGCTCACCTGGACTATTTCAGTAGACTCCATCTTGATCTTCCCATCTATCCTATATTCCCCAGTCTACTACCCACCCTGCAGCCAGAGGAAGCCTTTTAAGAACTGCGTCAGAGGACCTCCCTTCTCTGCACCAAACCTTGCATGACTCCCAGCACCCTTAGAAGAGAGGACCAGCTCCTCGGGCTGCCATTCCAGGCCTACCTCTGACTCCCAGTCCCTGTTCTCACCAGGCACAGACGGTTCCAGGAACTCTCCAAACTCATCCTCATCTTCATGCATGCATTTGTACGAACTGCCCTGTGCCTTCGAGTCCGTTCCATACCTTATGCCATAGATAAGGGGGGCGGAACCCCTCCACATAATGCGACAGTGACCACCCTCCAGGGTGGTCAAGACAAGTGCGCGATGAGAGCGAACATCGCAGGACACACAGCCAGGCCGGTGTGCACTTGAGGGATTCCCCCACTCACCTGAACCCGGTCCATCAGCACCGCCGCTGCCATGAGAAGCAGGTGAACGTGAGAAGGGGGTGAACGGGCTGTGCCCTGTGGGCTCAGCCGAAACCCCACGCCTCCACCGCGCTGGACCCCCTCGGGCTGAGTGTAGCACTGCGAGTCTCAGTCTATCCGGTGTAAAAACGCTCACAAGACTAAGGCGGCTGCCGCCGGCGGAGACAAGGACAAGAGGGCGTGTGTGGAGGCCTCGGTAAGAGTCCAGCCCCGGCAGACACCTCCGCGAGAGGCCGCCCTTCCCACGACAGGGGTCATGGATTGTAACAAAAGTGCGGAGGAAGGTCCTGCAGCCTTCACTGTCTTTCCTTGCTAGGTTACGCGAGAGCCGAGTAGAAAGGCGACCCCATCTAGGACTCAGCCTTCACAACCAGAATGCACAGACCGGGCAAAGGAAAAATACGTCACGACGGCGACGCCAGAGGTCTCGCCCCGCCTCCCCGAGCAGCAGGAAACACCCAGTTTCTGGGCTGTCATTGGCTGCACTCCGGCTACCAATGCGCTGGGCACAGATTTCTGGGAAATGTAGTTTGTACTCTGCATCCAACCAGGCAACGAGCGACTTTCGGGTTCTCCCGGATGTCCGCCAAGAGGCGTCGCGCAGGGAGGGGAAGAAAGACTGTGAAAACGGTGTCTCGGAGGCCAAAGCTGCTTTTAAAGGGTATGCACCCTGATTTCCATGGCCACCTGGGACAAGGCCACGGCACTGAAGTCGCCAGCAAGGGACCCATTCTTTAATCCTCCTGCTTTTGAGGCCCTGGGAGACCTGCTTCACCTCTCAGATTTGGGGATTGAAACGTATGAATAAATTGAACGATGTCTGTATTTCGTTTGTGGGCCTTTTTGTAAAACCTTGAATGATCTTCTAGTTTTTTTTAACATATAAAGAAAAGAGATGTAATTTGCTACCTTTCTGCGGGCTGCACAGGAAGCATGGTGCTGGTATCTGCTTCTGGTGAGGCCACAGGGAACTTTTCTTCGTGGTGAAAAGCGGAGGAGCTTGCACGTAACATGGCGAAAACATGAGCCTCTTCTAATTCATTGATTCCCAATTTGATACGTGGTTTTACAGCATCAGCTTCACTATGAACTTATAAAAACTGAAAATTCTTGGACCCAACCTACACCTTCTGATAAACTCTGGGAATGGGACCCTAGCTGGAGTTCAGGAACTGGAGGTCTTTAGAAGTCATTAGCCAAAAAAACAAACAAAGAAAAATCAGTCAGATGAAAAATACTACAGCCAACCTCATTGGAAACATGGGAAGTGAGGTAAAAAGTACTTAACACTGGGCCTGGCACATCGTGCTAAATACATACAAGCTACTATCAGTCTTGCTCAACACAAGGTTCTCACACACACTGTTTTAGAAAGATAAATCAAAGATCTACCTTTTCAGGATCAGTGGTGATTTTGGAAAAAAAAAAAAAAAAAAACAACAACAAAAAAAACCAAAGTACAGCCAGGCGCGGTGGCTCACGCCTGTAATCCCAGCACTTTGGGAGGCCGAGGTGGGTGGATCACGAGGTCAAGAGATGGAGACCATCCTGGCTAACACAGTGAAACCCCGTCTCTACTAAAAATACAAAAAAAAATTAGCCAGGTGTAGTGGCGGGCACCTGCAGTCCCAGTTACTCGGGAGGCCGAGGCAGGAGAATGGTGTGAACCCGGGAGGCAGAGCTTGCAGTGAGGTGAGATCGAGCCACTGCACTCCAGCCTGGGCAACAGAGCAAGATTCGGTCTCAAAAAACAAAAACAAAAACACAACAAAAAAACAAAGTATAATTATTCCCTCACTCATCAAGTAGCATCATAGGTAATAGTTATTTTTTTTTTTTTGAGACAGAGTTTCGCTCTTATTGCCCAGGCTGAAGCACAATGGCGCGATCTCGGCTCACTGCAACCTCGGCCTCCCAGGTTCAAGCGATTCTCCTGCCTCGGCCTCCCGAGTAGCTGGGATTACAAGCGTACACCACCGCGCCTGGCTAATTTTGTATTTTTAGTAGAGATGGGGTTTCTCCATGTTGGTCAGACTGGTCTCGAACTCCTGACCTCAGATGAGCCGCCAGCCTTGGCCTCCCAAAGTGCTGGGATTACAGTGTGAGCCACGGTGCCTGGCTCAGTAATGGTTATAACTTTTGCACAAAAACACAGCTATATATCACTGGACTCATTTAATTGAAAAAAATCACATGCAAGAGGATTTCATAAACTACAGGTAGGTCTATCGTCCAGAAGACACATTCTTATAGGCCATATGATTCAAAACAGAACTATTAAGACTAATTGCTCTTCATAGTTTTTAACTCCACTGTCCACTTAGGTGTCACTGTAGTTAAAATTTTATAACCTGGTTTATTTTATGAGATGACATAGAAATAATTCATATTTAAAGAAAAATACATACACACACATAATGTATATATACACATATATATGCATATATAATTTATATACACACATACATAATTATATATATGTATAATATAAATTATCTGTCTCCACTCAAAGCCAATATAAATTTAGGTGTCAGGGACACAATGGAATAACATACTGAAGCAGTTACAGATACAACTGCTAACAGATTTCTATGCACAACAAAGGCACTGACTAAGAAAAACTGAAATAAGACTATTTAAAGCCCAAAATGAGAAATTTAATGGATAAAAATAACTGGCATAAAATAAAACTTTTAAGATCCTTGTTAAGGTTGAAGGAAAGTGATCCCAGGTGAATGGTCTGTGATGACAGAAGAAAGGAGGACCTGAGACAGGGGTGCATCTGTGGATTAATGAGACCACTCATTATCTTTATAAAATATTAATACTGCCAGGCATGGTGGCTCATGCCTGTAATTCCAGCACTTTGGGAGGCCAAGGTGGGCGGATCACAAGCTCAGGCGTTCGAGACCAGACTGCCTAACATGGTGAAACCCCGTCTCTACTAAAAGTACAAAAATTAGCCAGGCGTAGTGGTGTGTGCCTGCAATCCCAGCTACTCAGGAGGCTGAGGCAGGAGAATCACTTGAACCCGGGAAGCAAAGGTTGCAGTGAGCCAAGATTGTGCCACTGCACTCCAACCTGGGCAACAGAGTGAGACTCCATCTCAAAATAAATAAATAAATAAATAAATAATAAAATAAAAGATTAATACTTACTTCTGGAAACAGAATGGTGGAATTACCATGCATATCCTCAATAGTATATAAACTGATATGGGCAAATTAACGAATGTACAAATTTCTTATATTTCTTGAGGAGAGCAAAGACATTAACTCTATAATGTATTAAATAACTGTTTTAAAGTTTAAACATTAACTGAATCAGAGTATATATCTTACAAGTTTGAAGAAAAATGGAAATGTAAAGAGATAAAACATTAAAAAAAATAAAGTGTACACAATGAGTAAGGCAAAGAAAAGCATACACACAACCAGAGGATGTATATAAACCCAAATATATCAGCTATCTCATGAAATGAGTATGGAATAAATTCTCAAATTAGCAGTTAGTAAGTTTTGATGTGCTAAAAGGCCAGGCACAGTGGCTCATGCCTATAATTTCTGCAATGTGGGAGGCTGAAGCAAGAGAATTCTTGAGGTCAGGAATTCTATTAATAGATCAGCCTGAGCCACATAGCCAGGCCCCATCTCTACCAAAAAAAAAAAAAAAAAGGTAATAGCAGGGTGTGGTGGCATAAGCCTGTAATCCTAGCTACCTAGGAGGCTGAGCCAGGATGATGACTTGAGCCAAGGCTGCAGAGAGTTTTGATAGTGTCACAGCACTCCAGCCTGGGTGACACAGTAAGACTGTCTCTCACTAAAAAATAAAAAAAAATAAAAAATAAATCCAACAGTAGTATGGATACAAGAAACACTTCTAGAGTATAATATTAGAAAACTATATGAAACAGCTTTGGGAAAAATATATTTCATACAACAAAGAACACATGAAAATGAAAATTTATATCAGAAAATATCAGTATTAAAGAAACAATCGGCCGGGCGCGGTGGCTCAAGCCTGTAATCCCAGCACTTTGGGAGGCCGAAACGGGTGGATCACGAGGTCAGGAGATCGAGACCATCCTGGCTAACACGGTGAAACCCCATCTCTACTAAAAAATACAAAAAACTAGCCGGGCGAGGTGGCGGGCGCCTGTAGTCCCAGCTACTCAGGAGGCTGAGGCAGGAGAATGGCGTAAACCCGGGAGGCGGAGCTTGCAGTGAGCTGAGATCCGGCCACTGCACTCCAGCCTGGGCGACAGAGCGAGACTCCGTCTCAAAAAAAAAAAAAAAAAAAAAAAAAAGAAACAATCGCTGGCCAAGCGCGGTGGCTCATGCCTGTAATCCCAGCACTTTGGCAGCCCAAGGCAGGCGAATCAGGAGTTTGAGACCAGCCTGGCCAACATGGTGAAACCCTGTCTCCACTAAAAATACAAAATTAGCCAGGCGTGGTGGTGGGCGCCTGTAGTCCCAGCTACTCAGGAGGCTGAGACGAGAGAATAGCTTGAACCCAGCAGGCGGAGGTTACAGTGAGCCGAGAGATCATGCCATTGCACTCCAGACTGGGTGACAAGAGCTAAACTCCATCTCAACCAAAAAAAAAAAAAAAAAAAAAAAAAAAAAAAGCACAAAAGAAAACAAAGAAAAAAGAAACGATCACCAAGAAATTATATTTTGAACTGTATGTAATGTATAATGCTGACTTGTATTACATAAAGCAACAATTTTAAAAAGGATAAAGACATAAATCTATGAATATGTTGAGCATTTTTATGTCTGTTATCTCAGCAATTAGTAGAAACAACCAATATAAAATTGTTAAAGTTCTAGTGAATTCTCACCCCAAGATTGATAATTCTGGCCTAATAAATACAAATATAGGATGCTTATATTTAGTACAACTGAATATTTACAGAACTATCAATATAGATGACTAAAAAGTATCTTCAATTCACATGGAGTGAAATAAGACACAGGATGCTATCAAGATATGAATCAAAAAGAGAGATACATGGAAAATATAAAAAGAAGCATTTGGAAATTAAGTTACAAGATACTGAATAACTCATGCATCACAAAAGACAGTTTAAAATGCAATATTTTTTCAAATAATGGTACTACAATATATCCTTTTTTTTTTTTTGGAGATGGAGTCTTGGTCTGTCGCCCAGGCTGGAGTGCACTGGCATGACCTCGGCTCACTGCAAGCTCCGCCTCCTCTCACTGCAAGCTCCGCCTCCTCGGTTCACACCATTCTCCTGCCTCAGCCTCCCAAGTAGCTGGGACTACAGGCGCCCACCACCATGCCCGGCTAATTTTTTGTATTTTCAGTAGAGACGGGGTTTCACTGTGTTAGCCAGGCAGGGGAATAGCTTGAACTGGGGAGGTGGAGATTGCAGTGATCCAAGATCAGCCACTGCACTCCAGCCCCTGCGACAGGGTGAGGCTCCGTATCAAAAAAAAGAAAAAGAAAAAAGCGTACAGGGCTCAGGCCACTGTTTGGGGGGCTATGGCAACGTAGTGTGGGTGCGGGACCATGCAGGACCGGAGCACGCATGTTCCTGGAGGGCTCACAGCAAACCTGAGGTGCCAGGCCACCTGAGCCAGTCTGGAACGCTGAGTCTCAGGGAGACAGAGACGGGGCTGGGGCTCTCCATCTTTCTCCAGCATCCCAGAGAGGGGACCTTGGGGTTGCTGTACGGACCACGTGGCCGGAGCAGAAAATACAACAATAGAAAGTTATTTCCAAGGGAAACAGGAAGTCCCTCCCTGACACCACAGGAAACGACCCTCTCCTGAGTTATCATTGGCTCAGACCTTCGTGAGAAAGTGCAGGCAATGGAATTCTGGGTAAAGTCCCATATGTTTCCACGCGGTTGTACCTGTTCGGTTCTCTGTGGGTAAAGTTAAGCGGCACCACTAGGAAATATTGGGGAAGTTAAGTTCCAAGGTTCCAACCACAGGGGTCCTTACCTCAGAGTACTCACATTTCTGTGGCTATTGGAGGCAGGGAAGACTCGTTCCTGATTTTCCTGCGTGGCCCTGGGCTCACCCCTTCACCTCTCCCAGAGCTGGGGTCCAAGATTTAAAATGAAAAATAAATTCAGTCTTTTGCTCCAGGAGCTGCCAGGCAGTAACATTAATAAACGGGCCTTTAATTCAGTGGTTACAAAGTTGTGGTCCCTAGACCAGTAGCATCTTCATAACCTGAGAACTTGATAGAGATGCAGGCTCTGTGGCCTGACACAGGCCTACTGAATCAGGAACTCTAGGGATGGGATGCAGCATCCGTGACAATACCGTGACTAGAATGGGAAATACTACTTTGCTCCTCATAGGAATGTACATAAAAAATGTTATCACATTGTATTCAATTTTAAAAAGAACTATTGTTATTATTGTCATTAGCATTAACATCAAAATGCTTTCACATATACTCTGTGGGAGGCTAAGCCTCAGCAGGATCCTTGGCATTTATCAAAACATAAAATACAATGACACCCTAACTCAGCAGCTAGCCTCATAGGTGTGATTAAAGGTTTTACATGAAAGCACACATTTGGGTTATTTCTTAAACAGTTCAGAAAAAGTGTTCCTAAAACCATAGGTAGGCATGCTACTTGAGACTCATTATTACAGGCCACAAGATTTAAATTTTGGGACTGTAGTCCCAGTTACTCGGGAGGCTGAGGAGAATGGCTTGAGTCTAGGAGTTCAAAGCTGCTATGAGCTATGATCCCGCCACTGTACTCTAGCCTGAGCAACAGAGCGAGACCCTGTCTGTAATACTAAAATTTTAAAAAGAAGATTCAAATTTTGGAAATAGCAGGACTAATTGTCCTCGGACCTAAGTGGGTGGTAGAGTTCATCCAGTTTCAAGTTTGTGACTTTAGAGGACACTTCCTTATTCATCTTTAATTCACAGTAACCAAAACCTGCCTCTCTACCTCTTGTTCTTCCTTCTGGCACTCAATCACAAACTTGATTATGAGAGGGTCCTGCCTGAAACTAAGAGACATAGGTAATGTCCTGTCCTCATCAAAACATCACCAGCTGGGTGTGGTGGCTCGCGGCTTTAATCCCAGCACTTTGGGAGGCCGAGGCGGGCAGATCACCTGAGGTTGGGAGTTTGAGACCAGCCTGACCAACATGTAGACATGGAGAAACCCCGTGTCTACTAAAAGTACAAAATCATTCGGGTGTGGTGGCATACACCTGTAATCCCAGCTACTCTAGAGGCTGAGGCAGGAGAATTGCTTGGACCCGGGGGGCTGAGGTTGTGGTGCGTGGAGATCACACCATTGCACTCCAGCCTGGGCAACAAGAGTGAAACTTGTTGTCTCCAAAAAAGCAAAAACAAAACAAAACAAAACAAAAAAACCAAAAAACAAAAACAAAAAACTCACCATCACCCCCGGGCACAGTGGCTCACGCCTGTAATCCCAGCACTTTGAGAGGCTGAGGTGGGGGGATCACCTGAGGTCAGGAGTTCAAGAGCAGCCTGGCCAACATGGTGAAGCCCCGTCTCTATTAAAAATACAAAAATTAACAGGGCATGGTGCTGGGCCCCTGTAATCCCAGCTACTTGGGAGGCTGAGGCAGAAGAATCGCTTGAACCCAGGAGGTGGAGGTTGCAGTGAGCTGAGATCGTGCCATTGCATTCCAGCCTGGGCGATAAGAGCAAAACTCTGTATCAAAAACAAAAACAAAAACAAAACACCATCACCATCAACCCATCACCTGAACCTGCAGCTCCCATGGGACCACTAAATTTTGGGAAGGTATGAAAAAGGGAACCACTGAAGACATCTCTAGAATGGTGCACAAATGAAACACAATTAAGACACAGTTTCACAATCACTTCTGCCCATATTCCATTGTCCACAGCTCATTCACATGGCCCCAAATTAAGTGTAAGGAAAGCTGGAACATGCTTTCCCCCCAGGTGTTCAGAAACAAACAAACAAATGAAAATGTGATTAGTTAGCATCTAGCCAATTCATGGCACAATCCATCCATTTGTTCACCAGATATAGATTTTATTATTTCTACTATGCATTCTACCCTGTCACTCCTTCATTATTCCAGTAACTCAGTATCCTCCAGTCACTGAGCCCATATCACTGTTACAATCTCTAGGGTGTATTTTCCTTTGCATCAGATTCAGATTTTGTTTTTTGTTTGTTTGTTTGTTTGTTTGTTTGTTTTTGAGACGGAGTCTGGCTCTGTCACCCAGGCTGGAGTGCAGTGGCCGGATCTCAGCTCACTGCAAGCTCCGCCTCCCGGGTTCACGCCATTCTCCTGCCTCAGCCTCCCGAGTAGCTGGGACTACAGGCGCCCGCCACCTCGCCCGGCTAGTTTTTTGTATTTTTTAGTAGAGACGGGGTTTCACCGTGTTAGCCAGGATGGTCTCGATCTCCTGACCTCGTGATCCGCCCGTCTCGGCCTCCCAAAGTGCTGGGATTACAGGCTTGAGCCACCGCGCCCGGCCCAGATTCAGATTTTGTTTCTGCAGCACAGGAAAACTATAGTCACAATATAAATTGTCTCCACTCACATCCAGTATATAGTGACTCATGGATGTAGTGGAAGGATACAGTGAAGTTACTGAAGAAATAAGTGCATAATCTAGATTTCTATTCACAGCAAGAGTGTTTTTCAAGAAAGACTATAAAATAAGACCATATGAAGTAAAAAATGAAAATTTTAGGTAAAAAGGTAACCCGAAAGGTTATATTTAAGGCAAAAGAAAAGTGATTCCAGGTGGAAGATCTGCATGATATAAGGAATGCATCTGTGGATCAATACAATTATTCATTATCTGTATAAAACATGAACAATATCCCCTTGTTGAGTAGAACAACAGAATTACTATGCCTCAATACCACTACATGATAACCTGCCTTATATTATCCAAGAGGAGGGTAAAAGTATTAATAACTCTATACCCTGATGTGTTAAATACATGTGCAATAATTTTCAGCTTAAAGACTAACAAAATGAGTGTATACATTCCAAATTAAAAGGAAAATTAGTATTAATAATCTATACATGTTTTCAAAAGAAAGCACAAGAAACAAAACTGAAGAAAAGATAAGCACAAAATAAGAAGACGCATTTAAGCCCAAATATATTAGCTATCACATGAAAAGAACATGGAATAAATTATTGAATAAGTAGGCAGTAATTATTGATGAGTTAAAAATATCCAGTAATAATTAGTTCATAGCTTACATATCTAAGGTATAATGTCATATAAATATATTAAGTCAAAGTCTAGAAAATACATACCTGTAATTATTAAACACAAACACACAAAAAATGCAGATTTGTATCTGACACATAGAAATAAGGGAGAAAACATCAGCAGGAAAACATACTTTACAATTTTAAACATGAATTCAAATTACATAAAACAATTTTAGTATAATGAGAATAAAGGGTTAAATCTCTAAACAAACCAGTCTGCTTTAATATTCATTATCTCAGTAATAATATCAAAAAGGCAGCCATAACATTGGTACAGTTCTGTTGGATTCACACATCACGATGAACACATTTGGCCTGATAAATCCATATAACGTAACAGACACCAATTGTAGCACGTTTTAGCACAAACAGAATATGAACAAAACTGAGAATAGATAGCCAGGACCATCAAACATCTCTTTAACTTGGCCGGGCGTGGTGGCTCACGCCTGTAATCCCAGCACTTTGGGAGGCCGAGGCGGGTGGATCACGAGGTCAGGAGATCGAGATCATCCTGGCTAACACGGTGAAACCCCGTCTCTACTAAAAATACAAAAAATTAGCTGGGCGTGGAGGCGAGCGCCTGTAGCCCCAGCTACTCAGGAGGCTGAGGCAGGAGAATGGAGTCAACCCGGGAGGCGGAGCTTGCAATGAGCTGAGATTGCACCACTGCACTCCAGCCTGGGCTCTACAGCAAGACTCTGTCTCAAAAAAATAAAAAATAAATAAATAAATAAATAAATAAAATAAAAAGGCAAAAAATTAATAGAATATTTAAACTTAGAGATAATTCAAGACTACACCTTAGATATTCCCCTAGACCTGTCCAAAAAAAAAAAAAAAAAAAAAGGAATGATATATAAAGAAAACATGCAAGAAAATAATACAAAATTTGAACTTCCTTTATAGTAAATGAAAACATAGGGATGGGGGTACAGATTTAGGAAAGACAACCATACATCCGACGTATCATTTTATATATTCAAAATATTAATTTTGCACAGAGAAAGGTGTACAGAGCCATGTGGGGGTTTGCACGGAACTCATGGGGAGACACTGGCTGCCACAATTTAGGAAGACTAACAGAAAACCTCATCTGACATTCCTTTAATCGGTGTGGATAAATGGTTTCCCCCCAAAACTGGCAATGACAAGGCTAGAAAATACTGGGCATGTGAGAAACTGGATCCTCCAGAGATTTTAGTTCACTGAGGGACGGGAAGAGGTCTGAGAGGTCTGTAGGGTGAAGGTTTTTCCCAGAACTTCCAAACAGCCTGGGTCACCTCAGAAAATGTTGGACTAATGTTCAATCTAGGTTTAGAGCTTTGCATGGTGAGTGCCACAGAATGGAGCAAAAAGAGGGAGAAGATATTTCAGAAAATGAGTATGAAGTGACAATCTACAGAAGTGAGAGAGGAAAGTGTGAAAACTGGGTGTTCATTAATAGAAATAATTTCTTACTTTTGATATTCTATGGCAGTAAACTGTGAGATTATTAATGGAGTACAGGGAGTTTATCGAGATATGCACTCAGGATGCACAGGAATGAAAATGAGGCAGTGAGGTGGAAGAGTGGGCACAATAAAACTTTATTAGTGGCCAGGCACGGTGACTCACACCTGTAATCCCAGGTTGCAGTGAGCTGAGGTCGCGCCACTGCACTACAGCCTGGTGACAGAGCGAGACTTCGTCTCAAAAAAAAAAACAAAAAAACAAAAAAACAAAAAAAACACAAACCCTCCATCCCTAACACCTTGGTGACTATGTTTATATCCCTAGAGTGCAAGGATTGGGATGGCTGAGGACTGAGCCTGGTTAACCCTAACTACTAGGTTCCCCTCCCTTCTTCTGCAGTGGGTTTCTTTTTATAGGCTCTGACATGGGACATAAATATCCATTCACTTTGCCCGCTCCAGTAATTTCGTGCCCTTGTTCTATATATACTTGTCACTGATCTGCGATGCTTCCGAACAAGGAGACAAGCCATTTCCCACAAAAATACACATATATCTTTACTTCAGGGCACTTCTCCCAACACAAAGGTGATGCCCACTTGTACTGGTCCGACTTCAGGCCACGGAGAGGGTTTCTCTACATCCCTGGCCACATCACAACCACTCAAGGCAGGATGTGATGTATCAGTCTATTTGCAGCTTACTCCAAACATCAGGATAATCTGTCTATAAATAAGGCTGAGGGTTTTTTCCCCTATTTTTCAGCCAACCAAAAGTATAAGAGTCTGATTCCTTTTTTTTTTTTTTTTTTTTTTAAGACAGAGTCTCACTGTGTCGCCCAGGCTGGAGTGCAGTGGCACATTCTCGGCTCACTGCAGCCTCCGCCTCTGGGTTTAAGCGATTCTTGTGCCTCAGCCTCCCGAGTAGCCGGGACTACAGGCATGCACCACCATGACCAGCTAAGTTTTTGTATTTTAGTAGAGACAGAGTTTTGCTACGTTGGCCAAGCCTTTTTTTTTTTTTTTTTTTGAGACGGAGTCTAGCTCTGTTGCCCAGGCTGGAGTGCAGTGGCATGATCTCGACTCACTGCAAGCTCCACCTCCCGGGTTCACGTTATTCTCCTGCCTCAGCCTCCTGAGTAGCTGGGACTACAGGTGCCTGCCACTACGCCCGACTAATTTTTTGTATTTTTAGTAGAGACGAGGTTTCACCGTGTTAGCCAGGATGGTCTCGATCTCCTGACCTCGTGATCTGCTCGTCTCGGCCTCCCAAAGTGCTGGGATTACAGACGTGAGCCACCGCGCCCGGCAGGCCAAGCTTGTCTTGAACTCCTGGCCTGAAGCAATCCTTCCTCCTTGGTCTCCCAAAGTGCTGGGATTACAGGTGTGAGCCACCATGCCTGGCCTCTGACTCCATTTTTTTTTTTTTTTTTTTTTTTTTTGAGACGGAGTCTCGCCCTGCCGCCCAGGCTGGAGTGCAGTGGCGCGATCTCGGCTCACTGCAAGCTCCGCCTCCCGGGTTTACGCCATTCTCCTGCCTCAGCCTCCCGAGTAGCTGGGACTACAGGCGCCCGCCACCTCGCCCGGCTAATTTTTTGTATTTTTAGTAGAGACGGGGTTTCACCGTGTTAGCCAGGATGGTCTCGATCTCCTGACCTCGTGATCCGCCCGTCTCGGCCTCCCAAAGTGCTGGGATTACAGGCTTGAGCCACCGCGCCCGGCCTGACTCCATTTTTTATATTTGACATTTGACTGTTGCCAGTTTAAAAGCTCCGCCTCCCCTTTGGCCCACTTTTAAGCAACCTGATTAAAAAAGCCTACATGCTCCCTCCCTTTGCACAGCAGCAGAGCCAAACTCCCACCCCCACCTAGTAGCAAGGCAGGAGGAGGCAGTGCAAGGCAATGCCGGTTGGCATTATACTTTCACTTCCAGGATACGTCATCTCAAGGCAAGTAGTGAGAGTTGTTAGCACTCCACTCCCTGCAGCCCTCTCCAAAGACAGATCAAGAGCACAAAACTTAAAAGAAGAGAGCTTCAAGAACATTTGGAACAGTTAAAATAGAGACTTAACATTTGGAACAATTAAAATAAAGACCTCACTCAGTTTTTCTGAGTTGCAAAAAGGGGGAAGGGAGTGGGAATAAAAATATTTGAAGAAATAAAGGCCAAACATTTCCCAAATTTGGGAGAAGGCATACACCTAAAGACTTGAAAACCTGAACAATCACGAAACAGGATAAACACAAAAAAATTCCACACCAGGGCACATCATAATCACATTTCTGAAGACTAAAGACAAATATTTTAAAAGCAGCTAGAGAGAAATGACACATTAGTAAAGGAGAACAACAGTTCAAATGGAAGCAGATTTCTCATTTAAAACCAGAGGCCACAGGAATTGCTGCAATGTTTTTCAAGTTTTCCAAAAGAAAAGACTTGTCAACCATGAATCCTATACCACACAAAAAATTTCCTTCAAGAATCAATAAAGATATTCTCAGATAAAAGAAAAAAAGAATATTTGTCACAGGTAGACTTATTCTAAAAGAATGGCTACAGGAAGTTATCCACACACAAAGAAAATGGTAGAAGGAGGCTTCAAGATGGAAGAACAATGGAAAGGGTAAGAAATACAGGCCAAGAGACTATTCTTGTTCTTTCAACAAAGTTTGACATTATGACATAGGACTAGAGATTTCAAATAAATAGGTTTGACAACAGAAGCAGAAATTATAACATCGTTCAATATGGTGCAGAGCACGTGGAGGGTAAACGCTTAAGACAATTATATTAAAAGAATAATGGGGCCGGGCGCAGTGGCTCACACCTGTAATCCCAGCACTTTGGGAGGCCAAGGCGGGCAGATCATGAGCTCAGGAGATCAAGATCATCCTGGCCAACATGGTGAAACCCCATCTCTACTAAAAATACAAAAATTAGCTGGGTGTAGTGGCAAGCACCTGTAGTCCCAGTTACTGGGAGGCTGAGGCAGGAGAATCTCTTGAATCTGGGAGGTGGAAGTTGCAGTGAGCTGAGATTGCACCACTGTTCTCCAGCTGGTGACAGAACGAGACTCCATCTCAAAAAAAAAAAAAAAAAAAAAAAAAAAAAAAAAAAAAAATTAGCATAAGGACATCTAATAAAAGTAACATTTCTACAAATCACTCAAATTGCTATAATGTTGACAACCAGCAGATTGTGACTAAGTTACATAAATACATTTTAATACATAAAGTAACCACTAAAATAATTATACCAAGAAATACACTTAAAAAAAAAAAAACCCACTATATTAAAGATGAGCTTGCTGTTAAATTAGGAATTAAAAAAACACTACAGACAAATCAAAACTGAATTCTTAAAATTGTACAGGTATCCAAAAAAAGGGCAAGAAAATAAAATATGCCCAAAACCAAACCAAACCAAAACAGAAAAAAAAAAAGGAAAAAGAGGCCAGGCCTGGTGGCTTACGCCTGTAAACCCAGCACTTTGGGAGGCCGAGGCGGGCGGATCACCTGAGGTCAAGAGTTCAAGACCTGCCTAGCCAACATGTCGAAACCCATCTCTACTAAAAAATACAAAAATTAGCCAGGCGTGGTGGCACATGCCTGTCATCCCAGCTACTCAGGAGGCTGAGGCAGGAGAATTGCTTGAACCCAGGAAGTGGAGGTTGCAGTGAGCCAAGATCACACCACTGTACTGGAGCCTAGGCAACAGAGCAAGACTCTGTCTCAAGAAAAAAAAAAAAAAAAGAAAAACAAAGGAAAAAAATGATAGATTTAGCGCAACATATCAATAGCCACTTTAAAGATAAATGGTTTAATATAACAACTAAGAGAGATTTTCAAAGTGAAAAAGAAAAAGAGCAAGACCCAACTATATATTGTCTACATAAGATTTACTGCAAATGTAATGATGTAGGCAGGTTGAAAATAAAAGAAATGGACAAAGATAAGCCATGCAAACATTAACTTTTGTTTTTTCTTTTTTTTCTGAGACGGGGTCTTGTTCTGTCACCCAGGCTGGAGTGCAGTGGCACCATCTCGGCTCACTGCAAGCTCCACCTCCCGAGTTCATGCCATTCTTCTGCCTCAGCCTCCTGAGTAGCTGGGACTACAGGCATCCGCCACCACGCCCGGCTAATTTTTTGTATTTTTAGTAGAGACGGGGTTTCACCATGTTAGCCAGGATGGTCTTGATCTCCTGACCTAGTGATCCGCCCGCCTCGGCCTCCCAAAGTGCTGGGATTACAGATGTGAGCCACCACGCTGGGCCTCAAACATTAACTTTTAACAATGCAGCAGTTATATCTTGTATTAGTATAAGAGAAAATATACTTCAGAGCTCAGAAAATCAAAATGGTCAAAGAAGAAAGTTTCATAATGATAAGAGGGTCAATACATGAAGAAGATATAATAATCATAAATGCATAAGCACCGAACAAGGGAACATTCAAATATATGAAGGAAAAAGTGATAGAACTGAAAGGACAAATTAAAAATTCCACAATTATAGTTGGAGACTTCTTTTAGCATTCTTCTTTTAGCAAAATATTAGACAAAAAATAAGGAAAATATAGAAAGTCTGAATAACATCATTAATCAACAGGATCCATAAACACAGAATATTTTACCAAACACCACCAGAATATACATCCTTTTTACAAGTAACTGTGGAATACTCAACAAGCATGTTGTTTATGGTTTCTTGTTTATGGGCCCAAAACAAACTTCAACAAATACAAATGTTTTCAAATTAAACGAGCTTGTGCTCAGGCCAAATGTGAAACTAAAAATAACAAAATGATAACAGGAATATTTTAAATACTTGGGAATGAAAGAGCATACTTTTCTTTTTTTCTTTTTCTTTTCTTTTCTTTTCTTTTTTTTTTTTTTTTTTTGAGATGGAATCTTGCTCTGTCGCCAGGCTGGAGTGCAGTGGTGCGATCTCAGCTCACTGCACCCTCCACCTCCCGGGTTCGAGGGATTCTTCTGTCTCAGCCTTCCGAGTAGCTGGGATTACAGGAGCACACCAGCACGCCCAGCTAATTTTTGTATTTTTAGTAGAGATGGGGTTTCACCATGTTGGCCAGGATGGTCTCCGTCTCTTGACCTCGTGATCTGCCTGCCTCAGCCTCCCAAAGTGCTGGTGTTACAGGCGTGAGCCACCGCGCCCGGCTGAAAGAGCACACTTTAAATAACCCATGTATCACAGATAATTCCTTAAATGGAATCAGGAAATAGTTAAGCTGAATGAAAATATAATTACAATATAGGAAAATGTAAGATGGAGATCAAACAGTGCTGAGTTTAGCTTATAAAACTAAATGCTTACATTAGAATAAAATAATGATAATCTAAGCTCCCACTTCAAGAAACTACAAACAGCAATATACAACCAAAACAAGCAGAAAAAGAAAATAATGACGATCAGAATAGAAATCAAAGACAGAACACATAGAAAATCAATGACACAGAAAACTGGTTCTTTGAAATAGTCAATAAAATTTATAAACATCTAAGATGAACAAAGACAAAGAAAGAAGACACATAACCACTATTAGGAATAAAACAAAGGATACAACTACAGAACGTTGTGTCATGAAGGGAATAATAAGGGAATGCTTCAAATAAATAACTCCGCAAATTTAAATTAGAAAACTTAGATGAAATGAAACAATTCCTCAAAAAGAATAGTCTATCAAAACCCACCCCATATGAAATACTTGGAGTACCTATTAAGTTGAATGACTATGTAATTCAAATCTTCCACAAGAGAAACCTCCAGACTTAAATGGTTTCACCAAAAAATTCTACCAAATACTTAAAAGAAACGACACCATCCATCCTGGCTAACACGGTGAAACCCCGTCTCTACTAAAAAATACAAAAAACTAGCCGGGCGAGGTGGCGGGCGCCTGTAGTCCCAGCTACTCAGGAGGCTGAGACAGGAGAATGGCCCGAACCCGGGAGGCGGAGCTTGCAGTGAACTGAGATCCGGCCACTGCACTCCAGCCTGGGCGACAGAGCGAGACTCCATCTCAAAAAAAAAAAAAAAAAAAAAAAAAAAAAAAAAAAAAAAAAAAGAAACGACACCAATTCTACCAAATGTCATGCAAATAAAAGGGGGGTGGCACTGGAGGAAAACTTCTCAATTTATTTTGGGAGGCCAGTATTAGTCCAAATACCAAAGTCAGATAAAATGGAAACAAAAAAATAAAACTACTGACCAGTATTGCTCATTGTCGTGGTCCCCAACTCCCCTGCCTTCCGTGTCCTGACCTAGAAAATGCAAGGTGCCTCGACAGCTCTGTGACCCCGGACCAATTGTGTGTCTTCCCTGCAGGCTTAAATGTAAGCTAGGGATTGGAATGCCCGGGCACTGACAAAGTTACATTGTTGCCCGAAATACTGAGATCAAACACGTTGCTAAGCATGTAGAAACCGGCCCTGTATCTGAGCCAAGTTCCTTACGCCCTCTTATACTCTCTATAACCCAAACTTCTCATCGCAGACATACACAAGTAGCGCTTTTTGTTTGTTTGCTGTCCAACACAAGGACACACTGCAGCTCCCCAACCCCATATGAAAATTCCTCCGAGAAATGATTTGAACTGATTACCCTGGTGTTTTATGCTCCTTTCCTTGGAATTCCAACAGGTCCTATCTCAGGACTTTTTGAAACAGTCCCTTGTGGGAACCCCTCTGCCACTTTTGGGGAAATTCCAGCCACATTATTTGGCCAGATGGAATACTCATGATTTCAGATACAAAATTTCTCAGTAAAATACTAGCAAATGGAATGTTGTAATTAAAAGAAATCATATTCCAATTAGCCAGGCGTGGTGGCACGTGACTGCAGTCCAAGCTATTTGGCAGGCTGAAGCAGGAGAATCGCTTGAACCTGGGAAGCACAGGTTGCAGTGAGCTTAGATCGTGCCACTGTACTCCAGCCTGGGTGACAGAGGGAGGCTTCATCTCAAAAAAAAAAAAAAATTATATTCTATGACCTGATGGGGTTTATTCCAGGAGTACAAGGCTGGCCTACATTCAAAAATTGGCTGGGCACGGTGGCTCACGCCTGTAACTCCAGTACTTTGGGAGGCTGAGGTGGGTGGATCCTTTGAGGTTGGGAGTTCGAGACTAGCCTGGCCAACATGGTGAAACCCCATCTCTACTAAAAATTCAAAAATTAGCTGGGCATAGTGGTGTACGCCTGTAGTTCCAGCTACTCAGGAGGCTGAGGCAAGAGAATTACTTGAACCTGGGAGGCGGAGGTTGCAGTGAGCCGAGATTGCACCACTGCACTCCAGGCTTGGTGAAAGAGTGAGACTTGGTCTTAAAAAAACAACAAAAAATTCTAAAATCAGTTAAAGCAATCCATCCTAACAGGCTAAAGAAGAAAAATTACATGATCATATCAATTGAAGGGGGAAGAGCATTTGGCAAATTAAATGCCCATTCACAATAAAAGCCCTCAGCAACTCAGAAGGGAAACTTTCTAAAGAACACGTACATAAAAGTCTACAGGTATCATACTTCACGGTCTACACGGAATGCTTTCTCCCAAACATCAAGAAAAAGGCAAGTACGTCCTCTTTCAACACTTCTATTCAAAATCACACTGGAAGTTCCAGCTAGTGCAATAAACACAAGAAAAGGAAATAAAAGTAATATAGATTGGGAGGGTGAAGTAAGATGTTTGGGCCAGGAGTGGTGGCTCATGCCTATAATTCCAGCACTTTGGGAGGCTGAGGCAGGAGACTCACTTGAGCTCAGGAGTTTGAGACCAGTCTGGCAACATGGTGAAACCTCATCTCTACAAAACATACAAAAATTAGTTGGGCATAGTGAAGTGTGCCGGTAATCCCAGCTACTCAAGAGGCTGAGGGTAAAAAGTGCTTGAACCTGACAGGCAGAGGTTGCAGTGAGCCAAGATCGTACCACTGTACTCCAGCTTAGGTGACAGAGCAAGAGTCTCAAAAAAAGAGAAATAAGAAATAAGATGTTTGCTAATAACATTAATATTTATAAGGAAGAAAATCCTAAGAAAGCTATCAAAAAATGTTGCTAGAACTATTGACTTCAGCAAAGTCACAGTATACATATAAAAATTATAATTTATATATTTCTCTATAATTGCAAGTACCAAGTGCAAACTGAAATTTAAAACTCAATACAGGCTGGGCACAGTGGCTCACGCCTGTAATCCCAGCACTTTGGGAGGCTGAGACGGGCGGATCACGAGGTCAGGAGATCGAGACCATCCTGGCTAACACGGTGAAACCCCGTCTCTACTAAAAATACAAAAAATTAGCCGGGTGCGGTGGTGGGCACCTGTAGTCCCAGCTACATGGGAGGCTGAGGCAGGAGAACGGTGTGAACCTGGGAGGCGGAGCTTGCAGTGAGCCGAGATTGCGCCAGTGCACTCCAGCCTGGGTGACAGAGTGAGACTCCGTCTCAAAAAAATAAAAAATAAAAATAAAACTCAATACAACATATAATGGCCCCCTAAGAAACCGTCTAGATTTTTAAAATATGTCCATAATCTATAAGCTGAAAATTACAAAACGCTTATGAAATAAATCAAGGACCTCAATAAACAGAGGAACGTACCATATTCATGAACTGCAAGACTCAACAAGATGTCAATTCCCACCAAAATGATCTTTAGATTTAAGGTAATTTATATCAAAATCCCAGCAACATATTTCGTAGAGACAAACATGCAATATATATGCAAAGCCAAAGGAAAAAACTGATATGAAAGCCAAATCAATTTTTATTTTTTATTTTTATTATTTATTTTTTGAGGCAGAGTCTCGCTCTGTCACCCAGGCTGGAGTGCAGTGGCACCATCTCGGCTCAATGCAACCTCCGCCTCCCGGGTTCAAACAATTCTTCTGCCTCAGCCTCCCAAGCAGCTGGGATTACAGGCACCTGCCACCTTGCCTGGCTAGGTTTTGTATTTTTTTTTAAGAGATGAGGTTTCACCATGTTGGCCAGGCTGGTCTTGAACTTATGACCTCACGTGATCTGCCCACCTCGGCCTCTGAAAGTGTTGGGATTACAGGCATGAGTCACCGCGCCCGGCCCCAAATCGATTTTTAAAAAGAACAAAGAGTGAGGAATAAGTTTATCCTATTTTAAAATTTACTAGCTAGCAACAGTAATCAAAATAGAGTGGTACTGGCATAGGTTTAGGCTCAAAGACTAGTGGCATAATATAGAGAACCCAGAAATAGACCAATATGAATATACTTAAATTTTGCTACGGTGTAAAAGCAATTCAATAGAGGCAGAATAGTCTTTTCAACAAATGGAGCTTAAAAAAATTCATGGGCAACAACAAAAGACACTCAACTACGGTTCATACTGTAATACAAACATTAACATGGATCAGATTCAAATGTAGAAGATAAGATTTGTAAGAGGAAATACGATAGAAAATATTAAGGACCTAAAACCTGGTGAGGAGTTCTTAGACATGACATAAAAAGGACAAGGAGGGGCCGGGCGCGGTGGCTCACGCCTGTAATCCCAGCACTTTGGGAGGCCGAGGCGGGCGGATCACAAGGTCAGGAGATCGAGACCATGGTGAAACCCCGTCTCTACTAAAAATACAAAAAATTAGCCGGGCGCAGTGGCGGGCGCCTGTAGTCCCAGCTACTCGGGAGGCTGAGGCAGGAGAATGGCGTGAACCCGGGAGGCGGAGCTTGCAGTGAGCCGAGATCGCGCCACTGCACTCCAGCCTGGGCTGGGCGACAGAGCGAGACTCCGTCTCACAAAAAAAAAAAAAAAAAAAAAAAAAAAAAAAAAAAAAGGACCGGCCGGGCGCGGTGGCTCACGCCTGTAATCCCAGCACTTTGGGAGGCCGAGGCGGGCGGATCACAAGGTTAGGAGATCGAGACCACGGTGAAACCCCGTCTCTACTAAAAATACAAAAAATTAGTCGGGCGCGGTTGCGGCGCCTGTAGTCCCAGCTACTCGGAGGCTGAGGCAGGAGAATGGCGTGAACTCGGGAGGCGGAGCTTGCAGTGAGCCGAGATCGCCCCACTGCCCTCCAGCCAGGGGGACAGAGCGAGACTCTGTCTCAAAAAGAAAAAAAAAAAAAAAAAGGACCAAGAGATGTCTTCAAAATAATGACATGAATTAATGCAATACAAAATGGCTTTGCCTACAATAGAAAACTATGCATGTGGTCATTAAAGGGCTCTGAGGGCTGCGCACAGTGGCTCACACCTGTAATCCCAGCACTTTGGGAGGCCGAGGCAGGAGGCCGAGGCAGGCGATTACCTGTCAGGAGTTTGAGACCAGCTTGACCAAAATGGAGAAACCCCATCTCTACTAAAAATAAAAAATTAGCCTGGCGTGGTGGCACATGCCTGTAATCCCAGCTACTCGGGGAAGCTGAGGCAGGAGAATTGCTTGAACCCAGGAGGCAGAGGTTGCAGTGAGCCAAGATTGTGCCATTGCACTCCAGCCTGAGTAACAAGAGCAAAACTCTGTCTCAAAAAAAAAAAGAAAAGGCTCTGAAGAGGGAAGTCCCACTAGGACACCCCTCTCTCTCATAGCAGAGAGCTAGTCTCCTTTTTTTGAGATGGAGTCTCGCTCTGTCCCCTAGGCTGGAGTGAGTGGCACGATCTCGGCTCACTGCAAGCTCTGCCTCCCAGGTTCAAGCCGTTCTCCTGCCTCAGCCTCCCATGTAGCTGGCCCCACCACCGCGCCCGGCTAATTTTTTGTATTTTTAGTAGAGACGGGGTTTCACCGAGTTAGCCAGGATGATCTCGATCTCCTGACCTCGTGATCCGCCTGCCTCGGCCTCCCAAAGTGCTGGGATTACAGGCGTGAGCCACCACGCCCAGCCTCCTTTCTCTTTCTTTTGCCTATTAAACTTCTGCTCCTAAACCAAGTAAATAAATAAATAAGGCTTTGAGGAGTTCAAAGTGAATACATGATTATTTTTACTACTGTACAATATATATTTTTAATATGAGGTAATACTATCACATGTGGCTCAAAATCTAGTCTTAAAAATGTTATCAAAAAGGAATTCCAAAATGCTCTAAATGTGTATCATTTTAATCAAGCCTAAGTCCATGGTGACAACTGTGAAAGTCACACTTACCTACATATATGCATGCTGGCTTACGTGTTAAAATTCCAGTTAAAGAGAATTTTCACACACTGTTTAAAAAGATTAAAAATGACATTCCTTCTATGTGTTTGTTTTTCTGAGTTTATCACGATCTTTTAAATGAATTCAGCTACATACTGTATTTTTGGGGGGCCTTAATCTGACCTTTAGAAAAGTGAGGTGGATCTAACTCTCTCAAAGGAGAGGTAAAGAAGCTGAGAAACCACAATCATAGGAAAAAAACTAAGATGCCCGCCCAGGATTACTCTGTGCATGAACAATTACACTATCATCCCTATCCCAGGAAAACTAAAAAAAAAAAAAAAAAAAGTAAACCCACATCAAGAAAAAGTATGTGTATTGGGTAAAGACATCCAGTGAAAGTTTTTTTAAACAAGCATCTGAAGTGGACAATGTGTCCAAACATACATACATCCTTATCTCCTTATAAAAGTGTTTCATAACTCAAGCCTCCATATTTTTTATAAAGATGTATGCTCCTACACCTCAAGAGTGGAGAATGTTGCAGGACTAAGGAAGCTTTCACCAAATGTTTTCAAACCCTCATTCGTCTTAACTGTTCAGACACTGGGCAGCAGTGAATGTACAAAGAGGAAAAATAAAGGGGATGAGATTTTTTGTTTCTGAAACATTTCCCTCTCCCAAATAAAATAAAAAAGGGATGACAAATTGCCATAGGCTTGTAAGACAAGTCTAAAAGAAGCTGTGTTTTATTCCTCTTCCCTATATCTCCTTCTCCTTTGTTTAAATATCCCTGAGATAATATGTCACTGTAAACTAAGAAGAAAGATGTGGCTGAAGGTTTTCCTAAGTGCATAGTAACCACTGGGTCTCTCTCATGGGTGAATTCTCAGACGGAGAATAAGACTCCAGGCTGCTTCAATTTCTAACATGATTGTTCAGATGACAAATGATAATCTATGACAGGTTTTCTCAAAGACAGGATGCTTATGAAGTTTCTCTTCAGTATGAATGGCCAGATGGTAAGATGTTCCTTTCACCACAGATTTTCTTCAGTGGTGATATTCAAAAACTCTTTCCCTAATAAAAGTCTGTGGATGTTGACTGAAGTCTGTGCAGTCATAAAAGGTCTTCCCACATCTGTCACCATGGTAGGGTTTCTCCCAGTATGAATCCGCTGATGATGTGTGAGGGAGGAGCTGCGATTAAAAGCCTTTCCACACTCACGGCATTCATACGGCTTCTCTCCAGTGTGAATGATGGCGTGTCGAATAAGGTTTGCGCTCCGGCAAAAGGCCTTCCCACACTGGATGCATTCAAAGGGTTTCTCTCCAGTGTGAATCTGTTGGTGCCTCGTAAGGTGTGAGCTGCGGTTGAAGGCTTTCCCACACTGCACGCACTCATAGGGTTTCTCTCCAGTGTGGATGCTGAAGTGTCGAATGAGGTCTGCCCTATCACTAAAAGCTTTTCCACATTCTTTGCATTCATAGGGTTTTTCTCCAGTGTGAGTCCTTTTATGCAAGACAAAAGTGGAGTAGTGGGTGAAGGCCTTTCCGCATTCACTGCATTCATAAGGCTTCTCCCCAGTGTGAATCCGCTGGTGCTGCTTGAGGTGTGACCTGCGGTTGAAGGCCTTCCCACACTCCATGCACTTATAGGGCTTCTCCCCGGTGTGGATGATGTGGTGCTGAATGAGGTCTGCACTCTCACAAAAGGCTTTTCCACACTCGTTGCATTCGAAGGGTTTCACTCCAGTGTGAATCTGCTGGTGCCACGTGAGGTATGACCGGCGGTTGAAGGCCTTCCCACACTCAATGCACTCATAGGGCTTCTCTCCCGTGTGGATGATGTAGTGTCGAATGAAACCTGGCCTATCTCGAAAGGCTTTGCCACACTCTTTGCACACAAAGGGTTTTTCTCCAGTGTGGCTCCTGTTATGCAAGACGAAAGTGGAGCGGTGGGTGAAGGCCTTTCCGCATTCACTGCACTTGTAAGGCTTCTCTCCAGTGTGAATCCGCTGGTGCCGTGTGAGGTGTGACCTGCGGTTAAAAGCCTTTCCACACTCCATGCACTTATAGGGCTTCTCCCCGGTGTGGATGATGTGGTGCTGAAGAAGATGAGTGCTCTTGCTAAAGGTTTTCCCACACTCTGTGCATTCATAGGGCTTCACTCGAGAGTGAATCCGTTCATGCTGAACAAGGAGGGAATTCTTTTTAAACACTTTCCCGCATTCCTCACATTTATAGGAATTTTTCTCTTCACGAATCAAGGAATCTGTAACTGGTCCATGTGAATCACATTCATAGAGATCATCTTCTGTTGAAACTTGTTTTTGTGTAATCCTTGTACATATACCATCATCTGACCCCAAACCATCACGTTCAGAACTCATTTTCTCCAGGAGCTTCTCCCCCTGGGAGTCTATCCCTACTTTCGAGTGGACTTCTTGCAATTCAGATGGCCCACCTTGATCCTTGGCTTGCCCTAACTGGGAGTCTTTTGAGACTCCCTGTGTCAGTCGTTCCCGGAGTAAGACTTCCTCAGGCAAGGCCAGGTGAAAAAAGCTAGGCTCTGTGGTCTTGGGTTTTGTGTTGTCACCTGGAAGGAATACAATACACAAAAAGGCTTATTAGAGATGGCATTATAGAAGAAACAAAGGCCAGGGACAGTGGCTCATGCCTGTAATCCCAGCACTTTGGGAGGCCAAGGCAGGCAGATCACCTGAGGTCAGGAGTTCGAGACCAGCCTGGCCAACATGGTGAAACCTGTCTGTACTAAAAATACAAAAATTAGCTGGGCATGGTGGCGCACGCCTGTAATCCCAGCTACTCAGGAGGCTAAGGCAGGAGAATCACTTGAACCCAGAAGGCAGAGGTTGCAGTGAGCCGAGATTGTGCCACTACACTTCAACTTGGGCAACAGAGCAAGACTCCATCTCAAAAAAAAGAAGAAGAAGAAGAAGAAACAAGATCAGCATTTCAGTGAGAACAAGAAGATGAAACAGTACCCTCAGCCTCCCAAAGTGCTGGGATTACAGGCATAAGTCGCCATGCCCAGCCTAGAGTAGATCTTGGATGAGAAAATAATGCTGGGCACGATGGCTCATGCCTGTAATCCCAGCACTTGGGGAGGCTGAGGCGGGTGGATCACCTAAGGTCAGGAGTTTGAGAACAGCCTGACCAAAATGGAGAAACCCCATCTCTACTGAAAATACAAAATTAGCCAGGTGTGGTGGCACATGCCTGTAATCCCAGCTACTCGGGAGGCTGAGGTAGGAGAATCACTTGAACTCGGGAGACAGAGGTTGTAGCGAGCCGAGATCGTGCCATCGTACTCCTGCCAGGGCAACAGTGAGAGACTCCGTCTCAGGGGAAAAAAAAAATTGGGCCAAAAATAGGGTCTGCCTTACAGGACTATAGTGAAGATGAAGTGAAACACTACATATACTACGTTCGGCAGAAAGCAAGGCACTGAGTAAAAAATAAATACATGTTAGCCATAATTTTTTATCATGGGTTAGTGAAGTATATACATCTGGGACCTAACTTGGAAGTACTTAAATTTAAGATGTAAGAGGCCAGGCTTGGTGGCTCAGCATTTTCGAAGGCTGAGGCAGAAGGAGAGCTTGAGCCCAGGTGTTTGAGACCCGCCTCAGCAACATAACAAGACCATCTCTATAAAAAATTTTAAAAACTCAGCCAGGCACGGTGCACATGCCTGTAGTCTCAGCTACCTGGGAGGCTGAGGTGGGAGAATCCCTTGAGCCCAGGAGGTTGAGGCTTCCGTGAGCTATGATCACACCACTGTACTCCAGCCTGAGTGAGAGAGTGAGACCCTGTCTGAGGAAAAAAAAAAAAAAAAAAAAAAGAGGCTCCATGGATCCCAAGCACCCAGAGAGACCACAGTAAGACTGCCCGCAAAATTCAGAGGCAGTGTTCACTTTTCCATGTGCAAGCTGCCATGATCCCCACCTTCCCAGCTGCTGGCTCCTACCTGGATAGGAGCTTTGGGAGAGGTCTTTCTTAACAATCCATAGCTCCTCTCTGCGATCCAACTGGTAGATCAGCTCTGGTTCGAACAAAGGACAGCCTGTGCATGGAGAACGAAAGAGGACACAGGGAGTTAGGTTAGAAGAAAGAAACCTCTCAATCTGTTCTGGGACTTCAGGATGGGGAAGACCATGAAATGAAACTATTCTCAGCTAAGCAAAGAAAATGTTAAACTGTGACCATAAAACAACTACAAAAACACCATCTGGCTGGGCACAGTGGGTCATGCCTGTAATCCCAGCACTTTGGGAGGCCAAGGCAGGTGGATCACCTGAAGTCAGGAGTTCAAGATCAGCCTGCCCAACATGGTGAAACCCCATCTCTACTAAAAATACAAAAAATTAGCCCCAGCTACTCGGGAGGCTGAACCAGGGAGGCGGAGGTTGCAGTGAGCTGAGATCACGCCACTGCACTCCAGCCTGGGCAACAAGAGCGAAACTGCGTCTCAAAAAAAAAAAAAAAAAACAACAAAAAACCATCCTCATTGGCCCCAGAGACTGTAAGCAGTAGTGCTGGCTGTGTGACAGTATCAATTACTTTTAATCTCCATCCTACAAAAATCTCAACCCTGTTCAGACAAATTTTCTGAAGGGATTTTATAATTAGTCCCCATGGCAGGTAGAAAAGCCCTGGTCTCCATCATCTTGCAAATGGCAACCCTGATCATCTGTACTCTGAGGTAGGCAGGTGACCTATACCAGCCACTCCAAGGAGAGAGAAAGCCTTCATTCCAGGAAGGGCTAAATGAGGGAGGCTGCCACTCCTGCTCCCATGCAGCATCCCGGGAATTCTGTGAGGGAACCTGCCTAAAAACCTTACCAAGAGGAGAGAGCAAAGAGGCTGAGCACAGCGGCTCACGCTTGTAATCTCAACACTTTGGGAGTCTGAGACCAGCCTGGGCAACATGGTGAAACCCCATCTCTACTAAAAATGCAAAAATTAGCCACACCTGGTGTCATGCACCTGTGGTCCCAGCTACTTAGGAGACTGAGGTGGGAGGATCACTTGAGCCCAGAAGGCCGAGGTTACAATGAGCTGAGATCACATCACTGCACTCCAGCCTGGGTTACAGAGTGAGACCCTGTCTCCAAAAAATAAAAAAGAAAGTGGGAGCAAAGAAAAACAACTGGCTTGACACCCACCAACCCAGGAGCCAGCCTTACCACTAAGCTTATTCGGTGAGATAATATATTTCCTTCAGGGTTAAGACTGTATGAGCTGATCTGCACATATAGCCCAAAACTTTTCAAAATATAAGGGGGTAAAATACATAAGTACTCTATAGAGAAGTTAATGGCAAGGCAGTAGGACCCACAAAAACACAAGGTGGGATTCATCAGTCATCTCTAAGCAAATGTTCACTCATTTTTGCTATGTGCCTGGCACTGGGTTCAATGACAGTGCAGTGGAAAAGGTGAATCAGACCTTCCTTCAGCTTTGTCAGGATCATGCTCACCACCACCTCAGGGCCTTTGCACACGCCGGCCTGCCTACCTGGAATACTACTTGCTCCTCTCTCTTGTTCCTTCTAATTAACTCACTCTTTGGGTCTCAGCTCAAATGTCACTTCTTGGAGAGACTTTCCTGCTGTGGCTCTCGAATCCAAGTCCTTAATCAATATGCCACCCTGCCACAGAACTTTACTCCTAATAGTAAGTCAATAACTGATATACAATGTAACTATAACCTAGCGAATATGCCAAGCAATTTAAATGCATTGTATTTTATAAACACTGAATTAAATTTAGGCATTAGTTTAGAAAAGAAATAACATATTTGAGATAATGAATCTCCATTCAGGAGAAAGGTAAGTTTCTTCACTGATCTAAGGCTTTTTTTTACATTCTAAGCAAAGCACTACATTGCTACTCCTATGGGCCCGGCATGAAAAATTCAATTTTAGGATTTCTTCACAGGATGCACATTAAGAATGTACTGCAATCAGGACCACATTATACATGAAGAAATCGAGGCTCAGGCAGAGAAAGTGATTGCCAAAATCTGGGAAATGGCAAATGGCCAAGCTAAAATGGACACCTGAGTCGAGTCATCAAAAGCATCTGGCCAATTTAACCACAGAACTATACAAAGTTGTTCCAAAAAATGCTGAGTCCAAGTGTGATCCTGCTGATTATGAGGACAATGATTTAGAGAGCAGTAACAACAGTGACAGCAACAGGGGTCACAATTGCTAACCTGCACCCACCCACCTACCACAACACACTGTACTGAACCATTTGCCCTCACACTAGCCCTGTGAAATAAACACTATATTGCCCCCCCCTTTTTTTTTTTTCAGATGGAGTCTCTCTCACACTGTCGCCCGGGCTAGAGTGCAGCGACGCACTTGGCTCACTGCAAGCTCCGCCTCCCGGGTTCAAGGTATTCTCCTGCCTCAGCCTCCCGAGTAGCTAGGATTACAGGCACACACCACCATACCCGGCTAATTTTTTGTATTTTTAGTAGAGATGGGGTTTCATCATGTTGCCCAGGCTTGTCTCAAACTCCTGACCTCCTGATTTGTCTGCCGTGGCCTCCCAAAGTGCTGGGATTACAGGAGTGAGTCACCGTGCCTGGCCTGGCCCTTTTTATTCATGAGAAAAATTGAGGCACAGAGATTCCTTAACTTGCCCAGGAATACAGGGATCATAAGCAGTGGAGATGGGAGTGGACTCCTGGACACCAGACCCTGGTCTCCCAAGTGCTACACTCAGAGCAAATGCTGAACACCCCTGTGTGGTGCCAGAAGCCTCAGAACAAGCAGGCTGTGGAGGAGAGAGGGGAACATGAGTAAGAGAACTCAATCCTAAGTGAGGACTGGACCAGAAGGGGCCTTACCCAGAGACACGAGAAGCCCATAGGTCTCCAGCATCACCTCCTGATACAAGGTTCTCTGGGCTGCATCCAACTGTCCCCACTCCTCCTGGGTGAATGTCACAGCCACATCCTCAAAGGTCACAGACACCTGGAAAATTAAACAGAGATAGTAGTGTTTCCCTTGGAACTGTGGAATACAATTAGAACTTGTCACTCCAGCACTGCAAAAGATGCACAGTGATGCAAGAATCCAATCACCAAGCATCTCCAGAGGGCCATGATCTGTGCCAGGCATAAGGGGAATGTGGACACTGCCTTGGGTAAATTACAGCAGTGTCGGCCAGGCGCAGTGGCTCACGCCTGTAATCCCAGCACTTTGGGAGGCTGAGACGGGCAGATCACGAGGTCAGGAGATCGAGATAATCCTGGCTAACATGGTGAAACCCCGTCTCTACTAAAAATACAAAAAAAATTAGCCAGGCGTAGTGGCGGGCACCTGTAGTCCCAGCTACTCAGGAGGCTGAGGCAGGAGAACGGCGTGAACCCGTAAGGCAGAGCTTGCAGTGAGCCAAGATTGTGCCACTGCACTCCAGCCTGGGTGACAGAGCGAGATTCCGTCTCAAAAAAAAAAAAAAAAAAAAAAATTACAGCAGTGAAGAGAGAGAAGCTATGCAGGAAGACACTTGACACAGAAATAAGGTTGGGACAATCCTAAGTGGAGTGAGAGGCACAGACAGTCAGTGTGCTGGGACATCAGAGGAATGGGAAAGAATAATAACAAACAATAACACCAGTAGCAGTAACAACAACAGCACCTGAGTCTTACTGATCCTGCCTGTGAGCCTGCCTCACGCTAATGGCTTTACATGCCATGGTCAAGTGACTAAAAGTCCCCAGCTCAGGAGCCAGACTCCTGAGGTTTAAAACCAAATTCCTGAAATCAACACAAGCCTGCTAAGTGACCTTGGAAATCTCATTTCATTTATCTGAGCTTTGATGTCCAGGTCAATACAGCAGGGTTTTCCACTTCACCAAGAATAGTCAAAAGAGCTGAAGAAAAGTTGTAAAGGAAACATTGAGGCAAAGGGCCACAGCCCCTGAGTTCACCATCATCATCTCCACGTCACACTCAAGAGACTTGAGGTCCAGGACCTCTACTAGTCTACCCAAAGTCACATGTCTTATCAGAAGAGACAGAATTTGAACCCAGGGCCCTATGGTCTATATTCTCATCATGCAACCTGACATTCCTTCATTAGCAAAGTTAATGCACAGTTAATGAGGATGGGAAACACTGAAATACATCCATTTGAGCCACCCTGAAAATATTTTCAGGTTTTTTTTTTTTTTTTTTTTTTTTTTTGAGACAGGGTCTATTTTGCCCAGGCTGGGTTTGAACTCATGATCCTCCTGCCTTAGCCTCCCAAGCTGGAACTACAGACACATGCCACTGTGCTGGCGTTAGCCACTTGAAAATATTTTCATGGACATGGGCAGAGCAGCATAGTCATAATCACCTACCTCACAGAAGAGTCACCTGAGGTGGTGGCACCTGCCTCAAAGGTGGCAGGGCCTGGACCTGCATCTGCTTCCTTGGAGACTACTTCTGGGCCTCACAGATGCCCATTCTCATAGGAAGAATCCACAACAAGCTATCACTACCTTTTCCTGTTTGAGTCCTACCAGCAAGTATCCCTGAGGTCAGGTTACTTCAGGAGCAAGGAACAAGAGTCAGGTTGTAGCCATGAGAACATGGGCCCCTGACTGGCTATGATGTCTGTCCTGGCTAAGGAGGAAGGCACATCTAGCAAAAGACCACAAAATCTTGTGTCCCAAGAGTATAGGAGAAAACCACTCAGGAAACCACTGCGGAAGCCACACGGGTCCCCTGTGGACTCCTTAAACCACCAATATACCATTTTTTTTTCTTTTTTAGTCCACACAGTTCCACCAGTATGAAATGCCATGACTCCCATTACCCAAGACCACCTGCTAGAAGGAGGCCTGCTCACCTTGCAGAGTTTACTTTAGGTATCATCCCAGGCCTCCCTAACCATTGCGGGCAAAGAAGAGGGTAAAAACACAGGCTGTGACGGTAGACATACCAGTTGTTAGTTTCTGATACTTAAGAGCTACAGTGATGTAAGGCAGGTAATTGAACCTATGTGAGCCTCAAGCTGCTCTTGTGTAAAACAGTGATGACAAGAGAACCTAAATCTTTTTTTTTTTTTTTTTTTTTTGAGACGGAGTCTCGCTCTGCCGCCCAGGCTGGAGTGCAGTGGCCGGATCTCAGCTCACTGCAAGCTCCGTCTCCCGGGTTCACGCCATTCTCCTGCCTCAGCCTCCCGAGTAGCTGGGACTACAGGCGCCCGCCACCGCGCCAGGCTAGTTTTTTGTATTTTTTAGTAGAGACGGGGGTTTCACCGTGTTAGCCAGGATGGTCTCGATCTCCTGACCTCGTGATCCGCCCGTCTCGGCCTCCCAAAGTGCTGGGATTACAGGCTTGAGCCACCGCGCCCGGCCAAGAGAACCTAATTCTAAGGAGTTCAGGATTAAATGAGCTGAGGGTTAAATAATGCCTGCCAATTAGCCTTGATGATTGGACTCTTGATGATCAGCTGTCACTTTTTGCAATTATTTCTTTTCTCTTTGTTCACATAATATCCTAGACAAACTCAAACAGCAAGCTTTTTAAATATCGTCAGATTCCCTATACAAAAATGCCAGACTCTGGGCAAGTGTGTAACGCGCCACTTCAACCGGAATTGCCAAAAAAGGCACCTCCAAATAGGTGACATTTGGACAGAGGCCAGAAGGATGTGAGAGGGAGGCCCTGCGAAGTTATAGGGGCAGTGTTCGAGGTAAAGGGAAGTGCAAAGAGAAAGGCTGGAAAATGGAAGACGACTGCACGGTCAGGTTGGTGACTCTGAACAGCAAAGGACCAGGGAAAAATGGAGAGACAAGGTCAGGGGTGGTTGGCCAGGTGGATGAGGTAGGGGCTGGCAGGCAGCAGAGGAGGCTGGATTTAGGGGAAGTGTGATTAGAGCCTTGGAAGGAAGCATCATTCATCCTTCTACCAAGGACTGAGCACCTGTCGGAGGCCAACACTGTTGCAGGACTGCGGATAAAAGAAGTGACAAGCTACGACCACTTCTCTTAAATAAACGACGGCGACAAAGAAAAATCCTGTGGCTGTCTTGGCTTCCGCCTGCCCAGGAGGCCTCCAGAAGTAGCAGAGCAGCAGCAAGGCCGAAACCTCGTCCACTCACCTGCGCCGAGGCTGCCATCCTGGGACCCTGCAGCCCTAGCGGGGCCCAGGAATGCCGCGGCTCAGTCGACCCCAGCCCTTCTCTGTCCTGGGTGGGGCGACCTCGGCTGACTTTCGCACTCAGAGCCTCAGTTTCCCCAGAGAAAAATGCGCACAAAGCGGGCGCAGCGTCGGGGCTGAGGAGACGGAGGGCGGCTGTGGAGGTCTAGGCCCCGGCGGGAGCCGGCGGAACACCCCGTTAGGGAACAAGTAGGGGGTCAGGCTCCCGCCAAGACGCGGAGAAGGGGCGTAACAGCCTCATTACCCTTCCCCGCTCAGGCCTCTGGACGCGCCCACCCAGCGGTCCAAGCCCCACACTGTTTCAGCGCCAACCCGGCTCACGGAGATGACGTCACGCCAAGAAGCGGAAGTCCCGCCTTCGCCGCCCAGGCCCGCAGAAAATGTCCCTGTCCTGGGCCCAGAGTCTGCGGCGGACGCAAGGGACGACGCCTTCTGAGTAAGGCAGTTTTTTCCTCACATCTACCGGGTGTGGGAACTCACCAAGCACAGCCGACTCCATGTAAGTGTGCACAAAGACCCCTGCGGCGTCTTAGGGCCGCCGCTTTACTACGAGCACAAGTCGGAGGGTCGAAAGGTCCTTTCTAGCTTAGGAAAATTGAGGTCAGGAGGCGGGGATATTCGCCCCGATTCAGATCATGGGCTGGGCCCAGAACTTCTGGCTCACTTTCCCTCTTTTAGGGAGGTAGCTCATGTAATCTCAGTGCTTTGGGATGCCAACACAAAATAATTGCTTGACGTCAGGAGTTTGAGACCAGCCCGGGCAATATAGTAAGATCTTACTTATATCTATTTAAAAAAAGAAAAAAAAAAGAGCAAGTCATGATGGCATACACGTGTAGTCCTAGACAGTGGTCAATGGGAGGCTGAAACAAGAGGATTGCTTGAGCTCAGGAGTTTGAGGTTATGGAGAGAGATGATGAGAGAAAACACACCACATAAACACACTGAGATGCCATCTTATACTGATCAGAATGGCTATTATTAAAAAGTAAAAAACCAACAGATGGTGTGGATGCAGGGAAAAGGGAATGCTTATACACTATTGGTGGGAATGTAAATTAGTACAGCCTCTATGGAAAACAGTGTGGAGACTTATCAAATAAAAATAGAACTGTAATTTGATTTGGCAATTCCACTGTTGGGTATCTACTTAAAGGAAAATAAACCATTATATCAAAAAGATGCCTGTACTTACATGCTTAGTGTAGCACTATTCACAGCAGCAAAGTCATCGAATCAACTTAAGTGTCCATTGACAGATGATTGGATAAAGAAAATGTGATAAATATATATATACACACACACACACCATGGAATAATACTCAGTCATTTAAAAAAAATCATGGCTTTTGCAGCAACATGGCTGGAACTGGGGGCCATTCTCTTAAGTGAAATAACTCAGAAACAGAAAGTCAAATATTGCATGTTATCACTTATAAGTGGTAGCTAAATGATGTATACATATGGAAATAGTGGAATAATAGACGAAATTAAAAAAGATGGGAGGCATTGCCGGGACCCCTCACACCATGGTGCTGCACTCACCCACACTATGGCCATGCCACCCCATTGGCACACACTTGCAGGTAGCCCCCCTGCACTGCCCAAGTGTGCACACTTGCTTGTGGCCTCCCCATCCCCCAGCCACAGTGCACTCTCTGCAGTCCCCACAGTGTTCTGCTGGAACACTTTTGCCAGCAGACAGAGAACACCTCAGCCCCTCCAGCACAGCAGGTGCTTCACCCCAAGCAGCCAGAGAACAAAGCCAAGGGCTTAGTCCCCACTCCCCAGGTTTACAGCATGCAGCTCAGGAGTGCTCAGCTGAGCCTTGGCCTGTGAAAGCACCCATAATTGAAACCATTCAACTAAACCCAACTTATACCACAGTAAAACCCCCAAGGGCATCAAATAACATAAAAGCAGAAAGCCCCATCCAAAGGACAGCAACTTCAAAGAGTCAAGGAACATCAGCCCACACAGATGGGAAAGAACCAGTGCAAGATTTCTGGCAACTCTAAAAGTCTCCAAACGACTGCATTAGCTCTCCAGCGATGGTTTGTAACCATGCTTAAATGGCTGAAATGACAGAATTCAGAGTCTGGATGGCAAGGAAGGAAAAATCCAAGGAAACCAATAAAGCAATCCAAGCATTTAAATATAACATTACCATATTAAGAAAGAACCAAACTGGGCCGGGCACGGTGGCTCACGCCTGTAATCCCAGCACTTTGGGAGGCTGAGGCAGGTGGATCACTTGAGGTCAGGAGTTCAAAACTAGCCTGACCAACATGGTGAAACCCTATCTCTACTATAAATACAGAAATTAACTGGGTGTGGTGGCAGGCACCTGTAATCCCAGCTACTCGGGAGGCTGAGGCACAAGTCCCTTGGACCCAGGAGACAGGAGATGGAGGTTGCAGTGAGCCAAGGTCATGCCCCTGCACTCCAGCCTGTGCAACAGAGCAAAACCTTGTCTCAAAAAAAAAAAAAAAAAAAAAAAAAAAAAGAAAGAAAGAAAAAAGAAAAAGAAAGAGTCAGACTGAACTTCTGGAAATAAGAAATTAACTACAGCAATTGCAATTTCACAATGTAATCAGAAGCACTAATAACAGACTAGACTAAGCTTGGAAAATAATCTCAGAGCTCAAACACTACTCCTTCGAACCAATGCAGCAGAAAAAAAATAAAAAAGAATTTTAAAAAGTGAATAAAACCTACAAGAAATATGGGATATATAAAAAGACCAAACCTATAACACATTGGCATTCCAGAAAGAGATGGAGAGACAACAAGGAACCTGGAAAACATATTTGATGATACTGTCTATGAACATTTCCCCAACCACACTAGAGAGGTTGACATGCAAATTCAGGACAGTCAGAGAACCCCTGTGAGGTGAGATGATTTTATACAAGATGACCATCCCCAAGACACATAGTCATCAGATTCTCCAAGGTCAATACAAAAGAAAAATATTAAAGGCAGCTAGAGAGAAGTGACAGGTTACCTACAAAGGGAGCCCCATCAGGCTAACAGTGGACCTTTCAGAAACTTTACAAGCTGGAAGACACTGGGGGCCTATACTCAGCATTTTTAAAAGAAAGAAAGTTGAACCAAGAATTTAATGCCCAGGCAAACTAAACTTCATAAGTGAAGGATAAATAAAATATTTTTCAGACAAACAAATGTTAAGGGAATTTGATACTACCAGACTTCCCTTACAAGAAGTCCTTAAAACAGTGCCAAACCTGGGAGCAAAAGATGAATATCTGCCACCACAGAAACAACTTAAGCACATATCCTGCCGATACTACAAACCAACCATACAATAAAGTCCACATAACAACCAGCTAACAACATAATGACAGGATCAAATCCTCACTTACCACTATTGACCTTGAATGTAAATAGGCTAAATACGCCGCTTAGAAGGCACAAAGTGGCAAGTTGGAAAAAGAAATGAGACCCAACTCTATACTCTCTTTACATTAGACACACCTCACATGCAATGAAACCCATAGGCACAAAGTAAAAGGATAGAGAAAGATCAAGCAAATGGGGGAAAAAAAAGAACAGGGATTGCTATTTCACACAAAACAGACTTTAAACCAACAATGATCAAAAAAGGCAAAGAAGGGCATCACATAGTGATAAATGATTCAATTCAACAAGACTTAACTATCCCAAATACATATACGCCAAACACTGGAGCACCCATATTCATAAAACAAGTTCTTAGAGACCTACAACAAGACTTAGACAACCAGACAATAATAGCAGGCGACTTCAACACCCCACTGACAGTGTTAGATTCTTCATCAAGGCAGAAAGCTAACAAAGATATTTGGAAGCTAAACTGGACATTTGACCAAATAGACCTTACAGAAATCTACAGAATACCCAACAACCGCAGAATATACATCCTTCTCATCTGCACATGTCACATATTCTAAGATCAATCACATACTTAAAGCAATACTCAATAATTAAAAAAAAAAAAAAAAGTCACCGGGCGCGGTGGCTCACGCCTGTAATCCCAGCACTTTGGGAGGGATTAAAGCAATACTCAACATAAAGCAATACTCAACAATTAAAAAAAAAAAAAAGTCACCGGGCGCGGTGGCTCACGCCTGTAATCCCAGCACTTTGGGAGGCCGAGGCGGGTAGATCACGAGGTCAGGAGATCGAGACCATCCTGGCTAACATGGTGAAACCCCGTCTCTACTAAAAAATACAAAAAATTAGCCGGCGTGGTGGCGGGCACCTGTAGTCCCAGCTACTCAGGAGGCTGAGGCAGGAGAATAGCATGAACCTGGGAGGTGGAGCTTGCAGTGAGTGGAGATCTTGCCACTGCACTCCAGCCTGGGCAACGGAGCAAGACTCTTTCTCAACAATGAAAAAAAGTCACACCAACCACACTCTCAGACCATAGCACAGTAAAAATAGAAATCAATACCTAGAGGAGCTCTCAAAACCATACGATTACATGGAAATTAAACATCTTCTCCTGAATATGTTTTGGGTAAAGAATGAAATCAAGACAAATAAAAAAATTCCTTAAAACGAATGAAAACAGAGATACAACGTACCAGAATCTTTGGGACACAGCTAAAGCAGTATTGAAAGTTTATAGTGCAAAATGGCTACATCGAGAAGTTAGATAAATCTCAAGTTAACAAAATAACATCACACCTAGAGGAACTAAAAGAAAAAAAAAAAAACCAACCCCAAAAGAAAGGAAAGCAGCAGGAAAAAAAAAAAAAAAAAAAAAAAAAAAAAAAACAACCCAATATCAGAGTTGAACTGAATAAAATAGATGTGAAAATCTATACAAAGATCAAAAACCGTAAGTTGGTTTTTCAGAAGAATAAACAACACTGGTAGCCCACTAGCTAGAATAATAAAGAAAAAAAGAAGATGCAAGTAAACACAATCAGAAATGTTAAAGATGACATTACCACCTACCCCACAGAAATACAAAATTCTCTCAGAGACTATTAAGAATACCTCTATGCATACACTAAAAAACCTAGAAGAAATGGATACATTCCTTGAAACTACAACCTCCTAAGATTGAACCAGGAAGAAATTGAAATCCTGAACAGACCAATAATGAGTTCTGAAATTGAATCAGTAATTAAAAAGCTACCAACCAGAAAAAGCCCTGTACCAGATGGATTCACAGCCATATTCTACCAGATGTAAAAAGACCTGGTACTAATCCTACTGAAATTATTCCAAAAAATCGAGGAGGGACTACTGCCTAACTTATTCTGTGAGGCCAGCATCATCCTGATACCAAAACCTGGCAGAGGCAAAATGATAAAAGAAAATGTTAGGCCAGTATCCCTGGTAAACATAAATGCAAAATTCTCAAGAAAATACTAGTTAACTGAATCCAACAGCACATCAGAAAGCTAATCCACCATGATCACCACACTCAAGCAGGCTTTATATCTGGCATGCAAAGTTGGCTCAACATAGGCAAATCAAGAAATGTGATTCATCACATAAACAGGACAAACAAACAAAAACCATATGGTTATCTCAATAGATGCACAGAAGGCTTTCAATAAAATTTAACAACACTTCCAACCCTCAACAAACTAGGCACTGAAGAAATGGACCTCAAAATAATAAGAGCCATCTACGGGCCAGGTGCAGTGTCTCACACCTATAATGCCAGCACTTTGGGAGGCGGAGACAAGCCTGGGCAACATAGCAAAACCCTGTTCCTACAAAATGCACAAAAACTAGCCAGATGTGATGGCATACACCTGTAGTCTCAGCTGCTCGAGAGGCTGAGGTGGGAGGCACTTGAGCTGAGGAGGGCAGAGGTTGCAATGAGCTGTGATTGCATCACTGCATTCCAGCCTGGGCGACAGAGCAAGACCCTGTCTCAAAACAACAACAAAAGCCATTTATAATAAACTCACAGCTAAATTCATACCAGACAGGCAAAAGCTGGAAGCATTTTCCTTGGGAACCAGAACAAGACAACGATACTCACTCTTACCACTCCTATTCAACATAGTACTGGAAGTCCCAGCCAGAGTAATCAGGCAAGAGAATGAAATAAAAGGCATCCAAATAGGAAGAGAGGAAGTCAAACTATCTCTCTTTGCAGAGGATATGATTCTATACTTAGAAAACCCCATAGTCTCTGCATAAAAGCTCCTAGAACTGATAACTTCAGTAAAGCTTTAGTATATAAAATCAATGTACAAAAATCAGCATTTCTATGCACCAATAATGTACAGCGAATGTCCAGTCTGAGAGCCAAATCAAGTATGCAATCCCATACACAATAATCCAGAAAAAGAATAAAATACCTAGTAATAAAGCTAACCAGGGAGTGGAAAGATCTCTACAACAAGAATTACAAAACACCGCTGAAAGAAATCAGAGATGACCCAAACAAATGGAAAAACATTTCATGCTCATGGATAAAAAGAAACAATATTGTTAAAATAGCCATACTGCCCAAAGCAATGTACAGGTTCAGTGCTATTTCATCACTTTACCAATGTCATTTTTTACAGAATCAGAAAAAAAAATATTGTAAAAATCACATGGAACCAAAAAACAGTCCAAATAGCCAAGACAATCCTAAGCAAAAAGAACAAAACTGGAGGCACCACAGTACCCAACTTCAAACTATACTTAAAGGCTACAGTCACCAAAACAGCATGATACTGACACAAAAACAGACACATACACGACTAGAACAGAATAAAGAACCCAGAAATAAAGCCACATATCTCCAAACATCTGATCTTTGACAAAGTAAGCAATAACAAGTAATGGGGAAAGGACTGTTATTCAATAAATGATCCTGGGATAACTGGTTGGCCATATGCAGAAGACTGAAACTGGACCCCTTCCTTTCATCATACACAAAAATCAGCTCAAAATGGATTAAAGACTTAAACGTATGACCTAAATCTATAAAAAACCTTTGAAGAAACCTACAAAATATCATTCTGGACACAGGCTTTGGCAAAGATTTCATGACAAAGTCTCTAAAAGCAATTGAAACAAAGGAAAAACAGACAGATGGGACCTAATTAAACTGAAGTGTACAGAGAAATAAACCATCAACAGAGTAAACAGCATACAGAATAGGAGAAAATATTCACAGCCTGTACATCTGACAAGGTCTAATATCCAGAATCTATAAGGAACTTAAGCAAAGTAACAAACAGAACAACAACCAATCTTATTTTAAAAATTGAGCCAAGGACATAAACAGACATTTCTCAAAAGAAGACATACATGTGGCCAACAGGCATATGAAAAAAAGTTTCAGCATCACTAATGATTAGAGAAATGTAAATCAAACCACAATGAGATGCCATCTTACATCAGTCAGAATGGTTGTTTTAAAGTGAAAAAGTAACAGATACTGGCAAGGTTGTGGAGAGAAGGGAATGCTTATACACTGCTGCTGGGAAAGTAAATTAGTGCAGCTATTGTGGAAGGCAGTTTGGAGGTTTTTCAAAGAACTTAAAACAGACCTTCCATTTGACCCAGCAATCCCATTATTGGGTAGGTACCCAAAGGAATATAAATCATTCCACCAAAAAGACACATGCACCTGTATGTTCATTGCAGCACTATTCACAATAGCAAAGACGTGAATCAACCTAGATGCCCATCAACAGTGAAATGAATAAAGAAAATGGTACGTATGCAACCATAAAAAAAACATGTCCTTTGCAGCAACAGGGATGGAGCTGGAGGCTATTATTAGAAATGAATTAATGCAGGAACAGAAAACCAAATACTGCGTCTTCTCACTTATAAGTGGGAGGTAGACAATGGGAACACATAAACACAAAGATGGGAAAAATAGCCACCGGGGCCTACTTGCAGGGTGAGTGTGGGAGATGGGTAAGGGAAAAACAAAAAACATAAACACTTCCTATTGGGTACTATGCTCACTACCTGGGTGACAAAATCATTTGTACATCAAACCCCAGTGACATGCAATTTACCCATGTAACAAGCCTGCACATGGACCTCCTGAGCTTAAAATAAAAGTTGAAAATAAACCCACAAAACAAGGGGAAAAAAGGTGAAAAATGAGAAATTGTCTATTGGGTGCAGTGTACACTATTTGGGTGACAGTCACACTAAAAGCCCAGACTTCACCAGTACATAATATATCCCTATAACAAAACTGCACTTGTACCCCCTAAATCTAAAAAGGAACAGTTTACTGAAAGACAAAACATAAACACATACCATATGATTACATTTATATAAAATTTTAGAGAATGCCAACTAATGTATAGTGTCATTAAATCAATGGTCACATGGGGATAAAGGATTGGAGAATAAGATATTAGTAAGGGTCATGAGGAAACTTTTGACGTGTGTATACATGTCAAAATTTATCAAATTATACAATCTCAATATGTGTAGTTTATTGTATGCCAATTATATATCATTAATGTGTTAAGAAATAAAGTTTCCACATAAAAATCTGAATCAATCAGTCCTGTATTTATTCAACTCTCTCCCTCTTCCCGTATCTTGAGTCAGCCCTCCTTCAGTGGCAGTAAAAACTAGAAAGCAATGAAGGCCATCACTTCCCACATGCTGGCTGGGTCACAAAAGATGCATCATGGACTACAAGCTCTCTTTTGTCAGTCCTGGGGTTCCTGCCTGTTCAGTGATGACTAAAATATCAACAGCCCAAGGAAGTACAGGAATTCACAAACTTTCAGATTGTTTGCTCTCACACTGGTCTCTGCCATAGGAGAAAATGAGCCCAGCAGGTCCTGATAATTTCTGTATGCCCTCATCACAGGGTCATAGTTACATTAAATTTGTGTATCCCCCTTTAGAGTACACACATACCTTCTAGTTTCCCAGTCTCCACTACTCCCTACTATCCAGTGTTTCTGTATGTAGTGTTTCTGTATCTGTTTCCTACTTAGCCCCTGTAGGTCTTACATGCCTACCAGATTTTAGACTTCAGGGGAAATGTCCTCTGCATAGAGGTCCTAGGAAACAGCCACCCCTCAACAGAATTGATGGAATATGACACATCTTCTGGGAAAAAAGGGCTCAACTCATGCTGTTGAGTTGATATCAGAGATCCTGATATCGAGGTCACAAGCTCAGTCTCACAATGTCCTACAGTTTTCCCTAAGAGACGTTGGGCAGCATTGCAAAACAGGCCAAACTAGACTTAGAGCTACTCTCTACCATCCTGCTGTCCACTCTGAGGCACATAAAGTTGGCGGTCCCTGCTAGCAAAGCCCTTCTTTTCTCAGTCACACACAATGAACAGAACAGATTGAAGGGTTAAACACTATGGCACTTATCTCTGCACAAATGAGAACATCATGAGGTGGGCATATCTAAGGTTGGTGGATTGGGAAGCTGGTTGGAGAAATCCATCTCAGCTACCATGTGGGGTCAACACTATTTATTAAGGATGGGGACCTCTGGAAATCCACAACAGGCCCCAGCTCTGATCTTTTAGGCAGCAGCTGGATCATACCCACACTGAAACTGAGGAAAGAGATGAGGACCCCATTTGTTTCTGATCACTCATGCAGTTGTAAGTAATCTCTACAGTGTGAATGCACATATGTCTGAGGTTCAAATCCTGGCTTAGAGCTCCCTCTCAAAGGTTACTCTGAGATTTTCTCTTAGGATCATGCCATGTTAAACAATGAGCACATTCCATCAACTCTTAAGGCCTCTCTCCAGTGTAAATTTTCTGATGCCTAATGAGGTTAGGCCTTCACTGTATGCTTTCTTTTATCTGCTACAAAAGGCCTTATTCTGGTTGACTTTCATTTGGCCAAGCAAGGTAGGAGCTTCTGCTTTCCCACATTTCCTGAACACATAAGATCTTGTTCCACCGTGAATTCTCTGATATAAGATAGTCCATTACTGCATTCTCACACTGCTATAAAGACATACCTGAGTCTGGGTAATTTATAAAGGAAAGAGGTTTAATTGACTTACAGTTCTGCATAGCTGGGGAGGCCTCAGGAAACTTAAAATCATGGCAGAAGGCAAGAGAGAAGCAAAGACACATCTTACATGGAGGCAGGTGAAAGAGCGAACAATCGAATAGGAAAGAGCCCCTTATAAAACCATCAGATTGAGGGTTGGGTGTGGTGGCTCATGCCTGTAATGCTAGCACTTTGGGAGGCTGAGATGGGCGGATCACCTGAGGTCAGGAGTTTGAGACCAGCCTGGTCAACATGGCAAAACCCTGTCTCTACTAAAAATACAAAAATTAGCTGAGCGTGGTGGTGCACACCTGTAGTCCCAGCTACTCAGGAGGCTGAGGCAGGAAAATCACTTGAACCCAGGAGGCGGAGGTTGCAGTGAGCCAAGATTGTGCCACTACACTCCAGCCTGGCCAACAGAGCAAGACTCCGTCTCAAAACAAACAACAACAACAAAAAACTCCATCAGATCTTGTGAGAACTCACTATACGATGGCATAGGGGAAACTGCCCCCATGATCTAATCACCACCCACCAGGTCCCACCCTGGTCACTGGGGATTATGGAGATTACAATTCAAGATGAGATTTGGGTGGGGACACAAAGCCTAACCATGGTAGGAATTGTGGCTTTAGAATTCCTCACATTTACCACACTGAGAAGACATTTTTCCAGTGTGGACTTCCTGGTACTCAACAAATGTGTCTTTATAAAGAACTTGCCACATGATCTGTACTCATAAGGTCTTCTCCACTATGAATTCTCTGGTGCTAAACGAGATGAGGTCTAATGATAGAGGCTTTCTCACATTTTTTTTTTTTTTTTTTTTTGAGATGGAGTCTCGTTCTGTTGCCCAGGCTGGGGAGCAGTGGCGTGATCTTGGCTCACTGCAAACTCTGCCTCCTGGGTTCAAGTGATTCTCCTGCCTCGGCCTCCTGAGTAGCTGGGACTACAGGTGTGTGCCACCATGCCCAGCTAATTTTTGTATTTTTTTTAGTAGAGACGGGGTTTCACTATGTTGGCCAGGCTGGTCTCAAACTCCTGACCGTGTGATCCACCTGCCTCAGCCTCCCAAAGTGCTGGGATTACAGATGTGAGCCACCATGCCTGGCCAACACACTCTTAAAGCCTTGATCCTGTGTGAACTGTTTGGTGTATATGGACGTTAGAGCTGGAGCCAAATAATTTCCCATAATCACTGCACTCATAAGGCACAGCTTTGCTGTGAATTCTCTTGTGTAACTATACAATGTTAGCTGTTATTAAAGGTATCCCAGCACTGACTGCACTCATAAGGGTTTACTCCAGCATGAGTTTCCTGATGCTGAAAAAGTATGTATTTGTGGCAAAAGGCTTTCCCATAATTGCTGTACTTGGAATCCCTTTGTCCAGTGTGAAAAGCCTTCCCACTCTCATTGCTCCTGTGTGGCTCTTCCCCACTGAAAGAGGCCTGATGCTGCACAAGTTGAGAGTTGACCAAGAAGTATTTCCCACCCTCCTTGCAAGTGAAAACCTTCTGTGACATGCGGGTAAGCATCTAACCAGTTCAAGGCACAATTCATCCATTTGTTCACCAGATACATAATTTATTATGTTGCTTATGCATTGTACACTGTAACTCCATTATTCCAGCAACTCAAAACCTCATCCAATCACTGGGTTCATCTCACTGTTACAATCTCTAGGGTGTGTTGTCCTTTGCATCAGATTCAAATACTGTTCCTATAGCACAGGGAAACTATAAACACAATATAAATTGTCTCCATTCACATCCAATATACAGGAGGCCAGGGACACAGTGGAATGACATGGTCAACCCAGATTTCTATCCACAACAACAGTATTTTTCAGGAAAAGCACAAAATAAGATTATATCTGGTCAAAAATTGGAAATTTAGTAGAAAAGTAACTCTAAAAGTTATCCTTAAGGCCAAAGGAAAGTGATTACAGGTGAAAGGTCTGCAGTGGTAGAAGGAATAAGAATCCAAGAGATGGATGCATCTGCAGATCAATACAATTACTTATTATCTCTATACAACATGAACAGTATCTCCTAATTTAGCAGAATAATAGAAATGCTATACTCTAATACCAACACGCAATGACATCCTTTGATGTGTTCAAGAGAAGGGTAAAGGTATTAACAATTCTATAATAGGTTAGAGAAGTGTTACAATTCTTATCTTAGACTAATGAATAAAATGAGTATATACATTTCAAACTAAAAGAAAATTAAGAGTGTTAATAATCTATACATTTTTAAAAGCACAAAAAACAGCCCAGAAGAAAACCACAAAATAAGATGCATTTAAAACCAAATACATTAGTTATCACATGAATTGAATACAGAATGTGTGAATAGTAATTTTAATGGATTAAAATAATCCAGTAATAGTTCATAAATTACACATCTAAGATATAATGTCATAGAAATATATGAAATAGAATGAAAAATGTATACTTATAATTACTAAACACAAACACACAAAAATGTATATTTGCATCTGACAAGTAAGAATAAGGAAGAAAACACCAGTAAAATATACTTTACAGTTTATACACTTTTAAAAATTTTAGTATTACTTTTTATAAAGATGAAGAGTTTCACTATGTTGCCCAGGCTGGTCTCAAATTCCTGACCTCCGGCAATCCTCCTGCATAAGACTTCCAAAATGCTGGGATTATAGGTGTGAGCCACTGCGCCTGGCCTGTATACAATTTTTAACATCAATTCAAATTACATTAAAAAAAATTTAGTATAATGAGAATAAAGAAATATACAGACAAACCAGGATATTTTAATATTAGCTATCTCAGTAACGATTTCAAAAAGGCAGGTATAACATTGATGAAGTTCTGTTAGATTCATACAACATAATGGTCAAATCTGGACTGATAGATACATACAGAACAGCAGACATCAGTTGCCGAATGTTTTCTTTTAAAACACAAACTGAGTATTAAAAAAACTGACAATATATAGTATCAGAAAAAAATCTTTAACTTTCATAGAATAAAAGAGAGAATACAATCAGTGTAGAGATCAACAAAAGATACCTTGAACTCCTGGCCTCAAGTGATCCTCTTGCCTCAGCCTCCCAAAATGTTGAGATTACAGGCTTGAGCCACCATGCCCAGCCTAGATACCTGTTTTTTTAATATGCTTGAAATTCAAAGTATAAAATACTAAGTAACCCATGCATAGCAGAAACAAAAATTGAAGAATATTTTATTTGTAAAATAATGACAATACCAATTTCATAGGACTTTTTATAAGCAGTATAATAGGAAGTCTTCTGACAAATTAGGAAGATAGGGTCTGCCCTTAGAGTAGGGGCTTGGGCTAATTACCTGACTTCTCTGCACCTCGGCATTGTCATCATTACATTGAAGGGGTCCCTATGGTACCTTAAAGTGCTCAAGCTCTATTATTCACCACACAGTTTTGTTGTTTTTAAATTATCATGGGATATTCAACCTGAAGTTTTACTTTACGTGCCCACAATGTCATCTCTACATATTCTCATGAGATGCAGTTCATGAATTCTAAAGCAGTATCATTTAATGTATTGTTTTAAAAAGATAATTAGAAAGGTATATTCAGACATCTGTAAGAATAAGTGTATCCAATTAATACAAAAAAGCATCTCTACAGCATTATTTCATTTATATCAATTTTTAAATCAGCCAAAAATGTAAAGCTACTATTAGTAATACACATTTAAGGTGAAAGCAAAATGAGTAAGGCAAAATTCTGGATGGTGGCATCCTCTGAAGCGGAGGATGGAATTGGCAATCTGGCAGTCTCATGCCGGGCATGCTGATTTTGTTCTATTATATAATCAAGGGGCAGGGCTGAGTGTATTACTTTATTACATCTATCATGTTTTCCCATTTTTCATCCATGTATAAGTAAAGATTAAGTGGACAAATCTTAATAGCCGGAAGACTGTCTACATGCGTTTCCCATGTAATTCCTAGTAATGCAAAGAGAGAGAACATTCTCAATAGCTTCTCAGGCACAAATCTGCCCTCTCTCAATTAATACTGCATAAATGTGACCATTATTTTGTCTTTTATCGTCATGTATGATGTTTGGTTATGAACAACATAATTCTACAGTATTTCCTACTGTGTATCTGGTATATCACTACCACTCAAGGTTTATTTGAGAGGGAGACTATATATTTGTTATTATTAACGAATCTATTTCCATGACCGCTGTGAAACCCAGGCGGAGTTGACAGTGATGAGCTCTGGCCAGGCACAGTGGCTCATGCCTGTAATCCAACACTTTGGAAGGCTGAGGCAGGAGGATCACTTGAGCCCAGTAATTCAAGATCAGGCTGGGGAACATAAGTCTCTTTTGTAGAGACCTTGTCTCTACAAAAAATTTTAAAATTAGCCAACCATGGTGGCATGCGCCTGTGGTCTCAGCTACTAGGGGAGGTTGAGGCAGGAGGATTGCTTAGGCTGGGAGGCCAAGGCTACAGTGAGCTATGATTGCACCACTGCACTCTAGCCTGGGGGACAGAGCAAGACCCCATCTCAAAAAAAAAAAAAAAAAAAAGAAAAGAAAAGCCTCAAGCGTGTCAGTTCAAAAAAAAATTTTTTTTTTTTTTTTTTTTTTAAAAGTGATGAGTTCTGGAGGTAACTACACCCACTCTGGATTTTCTGGTTACAATCACTACCTTTTCTCTCAGCCTCAGCTAGAAATCCAGACTCCTGAGGCCTCAATCCCTGACCTTTCATTCCTTGCAAATGCCAAAGCCAACTATGTAGGAAACTTTTTCAGAGAAGAAAACTTTGTCTTCCCAGAAGATAAACTCTCCACTTTGCTCTATGAGGCAGAGAGCAACCTCAAACCACAAACAGGTTGGGACTTGAACAGGCCTGAACTCAAGCATTCTTTCCTGGGAAATTAATCCATCTTGTTGGATAAAAGCAGCAGTTTTAATCAGTTTGTTTTCCTCCATTTACTTACTGTTTCACAATTTACTTAAACATCTTACAAATGACTGTCAATTGAACTATTTACAGTTGTTATTATAAAAGTGTTTTTTTGCTTTTTTTTTTTTTTTTTTTTTCTAGAGACGGAGTCTTTGCTCTGTCACCCAAGCCAGAGTGCAGTGGCGCGATCTCGGCTCACTGCAAGCTCTGCCTCCTGGGTTCACGCCATTCTCCTGCCTCAGCCTCCCGAATAGCTGGGACTACAGGCGCCTGCCACTACGCCCGGCTAATTTTTTGTATTTTTTAGTAGCGATGGGGTTTCACCGTGTTAGCCAGGGTGGTCTTGATCTCCTGACCTCATGATCCACCCACCTCAGCCTCCCAAAGTGCTGGAATTACAGGCGTGAGCCACCATGCTCGGCCAATTTTAAATCTTTGTATACATGTATTTTGGTGTAAGAAAGCACTCCATCCTAATAAGTATGCCCCAACGTGACTTGTTTGGTTATAAAATATAAGGATGTTTAAATTTAATGTGAAACCCTTAAGTAACACCATATATAAACATTAACTCAAACAGATGTCAAAGCTTTGCAACACTGACTTACACAAAGCCTAATTAGGTAGACAAGGATGGGAGGCCAAGGTGGGAGGATCACTTGAGTTCAGATCAAGACCAGGCTGGGCAACATACTGACACCCCCGTATCTATAAAACAACAACAACAAAAATAGGATACCAAAGAACACAAACAACCAAAATATTTTGGATTACATCAAACTTTAAAACTACTCTTCAGGATACACTGCTAAGATAAAAAGAAAACCAAATACAAATAAATGGTTTGCAAAACATGTATCAGACAAATAACTAGCATTCAGAATATTAAAAGATAAAATGAATTATTAAAATTCAATGTTAAGAAGAAAAAACAGTTTAAAATGGAACAAAAGATTTGGACAGATAGGGTATGGTGCAGTGGCTCATGCCTGTAATCCCAGCACTTTGGGAGGCTGAGGTGGGCGGATCACTTGAGGTCAGGAGTTCAAGACCAGCCTGGCCAACATGGTGAAACCTCTCTATAAAAAATACAAAAAATTAGCTGGGCATGGTGGTGGGGGCCTGTAATCCCAGTTACTTGGGAGGCTGAGGCAGGAGAATTGCTTGAAGCTAGGAGGCAGAGGTTGCGGTGAGCTGAGATCTCGCCATTGCACTCCAGCCTGGGCAACAAGAATGAAACTCCGTCTGGGCAATAAGAACGAAACTCCATCTCAAGAAAAAAAGAAAAAAAAAAAAAAAAAAAAGAATTGGACAGATAACTAAAGATATATGAACAATGAACATATGAAAAAATGCTCAATATCAGTAGTCATTTCAGCAATGGAATTTAAATCCACAATGAGACACCTCTACATATCTGTTAAATTGAAAAACTTAAAGTATAACAAAACCAAGTGCTGACAAAGATGCAGGACAGGAGCTCCCACAAAATACTAGTGAGAAATCAAAATGGTACAGCCATTTTGGAAAACAACTTGGCAGTTTCCTATACAGGTAAATATGCACATATCATATGACACAGCAATTCTACTCCTAGTTATTTACAGAATGCAAATGAAAGTGTTTCCAACCAAATATCTGTAGCAAGAGAGTGACTTCAGCAAGAAGGCAGATTAGCAGTCTGTAAATGCTGTTCTCCTCCCCACCCCCACACAGCCAAAATAACAAATAAATAACTACATTTTAATGCAAATAACTAAAGAAAAGCACCAGAATATGTCAAAGGAATAACAAAAACTCTGGTGAGCACAGAAACTCAGGATAGCCAAGAGAATGGAAGAAAACAACTGGCCTCCACAACTCCATCCCCCGGCCAAGATCAGCTGAAAACCAGAAGGAATTTCTCTGTACGTGGAAAAAGTGAGCAACAGCATACTAGCAGTGTCCATCACCACCTCGGACACCTACAGTCCTCACCACTGGGGTCCCCTACAGCCCTCACAGGCACTAAGCTTAGCTGAGGGACCCATCTGGAGTCCACACAGCTGTGCTCCCGAGGAAGAAGCTGACACTGTCTTGCCCCCTGTGGCCCACAGAGCTACTGTGCTGTTACCTTGGAACTGCTGGAGTTCCGTCTGGTTCCAGGGGTAAGTGCCAATGGCACCCCTTCATCCCTTAGGATTAGCCATCACCAACCACCCCTACCTGGTGGCCCAACATCTACAAGCAGCTTTTCCACCTTCCCATGTAGGGCCATGCAGTGGCAGAGCTGCTCCACCTACCCCTCAAGTCCCTATACTAGGCTGCGTCCTGTCAACTTAGACTAGCGCTGAAGCTGTGCACTCTCTCCTGGGAAAACAATGCTTTGGCAGATCTCCAACATCCACCTCTCACCATCTACCTCTCTGTCTACTTCTCCCAAAACTGCCCTGCTTCCAGGGACCTGAACTGAAGCTGCACCCTGCCTCCTGAGGAAAGGATGCCTTGGCGTAGCTCCTCCACCTACCCCTCCCAGTTGCTGCTGCATCCTGCCCCTCTAGGCCAGAGCTGAAGCAATGCCAGGCATCCTCAGAAAACAGTGCATTGACCATCCAGAGCAGTCACACCCCTCTGTACCTGAGCTGAAGCAGTACCTTGCCTCCTGGGAAAACAGTACTTGGGCCATCGAGAGCAGTCATGCCTCCCCAGTGCCTAAGCTGAAGCAGCACCCTGCCTACCAGGTAACAGCGTCTTGGCCATCCCAAGCAGACACACAGCCCAGTACCTAATCTGAAGCAGCTTCCTGCATCCCAGGAAAATGGTGCCTGGGCCAACCTAAGGTCACACACCCCAGACCTGAGCTGAAGAGGCACATTACCCCCTGGGGATGCAGTGCCTTGCCCAAACTGAGTAGCTATGCAATACTGGGCTGAGCTGGCATGGGACCTCACATTCCAGGGAAACAAAGCAGGGCATGAAATGAGACACCCCACACTACAGGCCAAACAACTCTAGTGCTCACTTCAGGGAGCTAGTTGGATAACCAGCTGCCAGGGGGCTGGACTAACACCCTGTATGAGCTGCTGAGACAGCTCTCTCCCTGGGGAGTTGAGTCATCACTGGGCTGCTCCCTATTGCCCAAGGCCCAAACAAAAACTGTGCTGTGCCAGAAACCTGAGTTGCCAATGAGCCTGAATGGCTCAGATTACCAAACTGCAGCTGTATTCTGCTTCCATGGCCCAATACTCCAGAGCACCACTTCTTCCCTAGTTTGGGCCTGTGCTGTGCCCTTCCAGCCAGAAACAAAATTAAAGCTACAACCTGGCCCTTTGGGCCCAAGCTGCTAGGGCGTACATCAGAATCACAGATCCTGGCTCTGTGGTAAACCTACCTCCAATTCTACCACATGAAGCAAACCTATAGCTCAAAACCCAGGGGCCACAATAGGTTCATCAGATGCTGAGCCTAGAACCCCAGACCCACAGCTGCCCTGAACACCTGCACCTGGAACCTGGAGTCACTGTACCTGCCTATAGGCCGTATCATACTTGACAGCAAGTAGTATCTTCATGGCTAAGTAACTTCATTTGGGGGCAAATGAAAACAGGAGGACTCCAAAAAGCCCTTGCCATTAACAACCTGTGCCACCACTGCTACAAACTTACAACCTAGGCCACTGAGGCAGTTACTGCCAACATTAAATACTGTTGATAAAGCTGAACAAAGACTACACCATTTCAAAACCTATCTGGAAACAGTTACTACACCCATCTCAACTAGCACAGTAAGGACCGACTGCAGGTGAAAGCCTCTATGAAAGTGACAGCAGAAAAATGGGAAGAGGCCATTGTTCCACCAGATGCACAGACATCAATGCAGGGACAGAAGAAACATGAAAAAGCAAGGAAATGTGTCACCATGAAAGGAACAGAGTAACTCTCCAGTAACAAACTAGAAGGAAATCTACCAATTACCAAAAAGGAATTCAAAATAATGATCTTTTAAAAACTCAGTAAGGCCGGGTGCAGTGGCTCACACCTGTAATCCCAGCACTTTAGAAGACCAAGGTGGGTGAGTCACTTGAGGTCAGGAGTTCAAGACCAGCCTGGCCAACATGGTGAAACCCTGTCTCTACTAAAAATACAAAAATTAACTGGGCGTGGTGGCACACACATGTAGTCCCAGCTACTCGGGAGGCTGAGGCAGGAGAATCACTTGAACCTGGAAGGCAAAGATTGTTGTGAGCCAAGATCACGCCACTGCACTCCAGCCTAGGTGACAGAGCAACACTCTGTCTCAAAAAAAGGAAAAAAAGAAAAAAAAAAAACCCTCAATAAGATACAAGATAATATAGAAAGATAATTTAGTAAAATCAGAAAAACAATTCATAACATGAATGAGAAATTTAAGAAATATTTTAAAACCACCAAACAGGAATCCTGCAGCTGAAGAATTTAAGAAAAAAATATAAGGTACAATAGAGAGCATCAATAGCAGACTTACTCAAGCAAAAGATAGATAGAGTTTGTTTGGAACTACCCCGTCAGAGAAGAATAAGTAAGAATGACAAGGAGTGAAGAAAGCCTACAAGACTTATTAGATAACATCAAGGGAAAAAAATTTCATATTATCAGAGTTCCAGAAGGCAAAAAGATGACAAAAGGCATAGAAAATAATAGGCTGGGCACTTTGGGAGGCTGAGGAGGGCGGATCACCTGAGGTCAGGAGTTTCAGACCAGCCTGTGCAACATGGTGAAACCCCGTCCCTACCAGAAATACAAAAAATTAGCCAGATGTGGTGGTGGGTGCCTGTAATCCCAGCTACTTGGGAGGCTGAGGCAAGAGAATCACATGAACCCAGGAGGTGGAGGGTGCAGTAAGCCAAGATCACATCATTGCACTCCAACCTGGGTGAGAGTGCGAGTCTCTGTCTCAAAAAAAATTAAAGTAAAATAAAATAAAATAAAATAAAATACATTTAATGAAATAGCTGCTAAGGAGATCATAGCAAGACTAAAAATAAAACATTAAAAAAATGAAAAAGACAATGAAATAATAGCTAAAAACTTCCCAAGTCTTGCAAGAGATATGGACATTCAGATCCAGGAAGCTGAAAGATCCCCAAAAAGGTCATCTCCAAGGCACGTTATATTTGAACTGACAAAAGTCAAAGACAAAGAGAAAAATCTAAAAGCACCACTAGAAAAGCATCAAGTCGCAGTGGCTCAAGCCTGTAATCCCAGCACTTTGGGAGGCCGAGACGGGTGGATCACGAGGTCAGGAGATCGAGACCATCCTGGCTAACACGGTGAAACCCCGTCTCTACTAAAAAATACAAAAAACTAGCCGGGCGAGGTGGCGGGCGCCTGTAGTCCCTGCTACTCGGGAGGCTGAGGCAGGAGAATGACGTAAACCCGGGAGGCGGAGCTTGCAGTGAGCTGAGATCCGGCCACTGCACTCCAGCCTGGGCAACAGAGTGAGACTCCGTCTCAAAAAAAAAAAAAAAAAAAAAAGCATCGCATCAAGTCACATATAAGGGAATCTTCATTGGACTAACAGAAGAAACCTCACAGGCCAAGAAAAAATGGGATGACATATCCAAAATTCTGAAAGAAAAGAAAAAATATCAGTAAAAAATCCTACACACAGCAAACCAATCGATCAGAAACTGGGTAGAAATAGCCAGGCACAGTGGCTCATGCCTATAATCCCAGTACTTTGGGATGCTGAGGGGGGCGAATTACTTGAGGTCAGGAGTTCAAGCCCAGCCTGGCCAACATGGTGAAACCCCATCTCTACAAAAATACAAAAATTAACCAGGCGTGGTTACATGCGCTTGTAATCCCAGCTGCTCCAGAGGCTGAGACAGGAGAATCACTTGAACCTGGGAGGTGGAGGTTGCAGTGAGTCAAGATCATGCCACTGCACTCCAGCCTGGGCAATAGAGCAAGACTCCATTTAAAAAAAAAAAAAAAAAAGAGAGAGAAGTTAGGTAGAAATAAAGTGTGTCTCAGGCAAGTAAAAATTAAGGGAATTTATCACCACTACACCAGCCTTTCAAGAAATGATCAAGGGAATGCAATATCTGGAAATAAGAAGACAATAATCATTATGTAACCACATGAAAGTATAAGATTCACTGGTAGAGCAGACAGGCAAAGAAAAAAGAGAAAAAAAATCAAATCTTATCACTACAGAAAACCACCAAAACACAATGATAAAAAATAAGAAATGAAGAAAAGAACAAAGGATATACAAAACATTCTGAAAACCACAAAATGAAAGGAGTCTTCACCTAAAAATAATAACCTTGAGGTGATTACATTCCTACCTTAAAAGATATATACTAGTTAAATGGATTTTTAAAATGACCCAACTATATGCTACCTACAAGAAACTCACTTCACCTCTAAAGACACAAATACGGCCAGGCGCAGTGGCTCACACCTGTAATCCCAGCACTTTGGGAGGCTGAGGCGGGTGGATCACCTGAGGTCAGTTGGAGACCAGCCTGGCCAACATAGTGAAACCCCATCTCTACTAAAAATACAAATATTAGCTGGGCGTGGTGGCACGCACCTGTAGCCCCAGCTAGTTGGGAGGCTGAGGCAGGAGAAATGCTTAAACCCAGGAGGCAGAGGTTGCAGTGAGCCAAGATAGCGCCACTGCACTCCACCCTGGGTGACAGAGTGAGACTCTGTCTGAAAAAAAAAAAAGACACAAATAGACTGAAAGCAAAGGAAGAGAAGAATATATTCCATGCAAAGGAAACCAAAAGCAAGCAGCAGTAGCTATACATTTTTTTTCTTTTTTTCTTTTTTTTTTTTTTAACCACCATTTTTTTAACCACCATTTTTTTTAAAATCATGACTATATAAGGAGTAGCTATACTTATGATAAGAGACTTGTATCAAACACAGTAGGGATGAAATCAGGAAGAGGATACAACAATTGTAAATATATATGCACCCAATATCAGAGCACCCAGATATGCAAGGCAAATATTATTAGATCTAAAGGGGAAGACAGACTCTAATACAATAATACTTGGGGACTTCAACACCCCACTTTCAACAATGGACAGATCATATACATAGAAAATCAATGAAGAAACACCAAGTTTAAACTGACTTTAGACCAAATGGACTTAAAAGACACTGACAGATCTTTTCATCCAACAGCTACAGAATACATATTTTTTTTCATAAGCACATACAATATTTTCAAGGAGAGGCCAGATGTTAAACCACAAAACAAATCACAAAAATTAAAAGAATTAAAATCACATCAGGTACCTTTCTGATCACAATGAAATAAACCTAGAAATCAATAACAGGAGGAACTTTTAAAACAGTAAAAATAAATGGAAATTAAATAACATGATTCTGAATGACCAATGGGTAATGAAGAAATTAAGAAAAAAAATTTAAATGTCTTAAAATGAGTGAAAATAGAAACACAACATATAAAAATGTATGGGATGCAGCAAGAGCAGTTTTAAGAGGAAAGTATATAGCAATAAACACCTACATCAAAATCAATAAAGATCTGGCTGGGCATGGTGGCTCACACCTGTAATCCCAGTGCTTTGGGAGGCCAAGGCAGGAGGACGACTTGATGCTGGGAGTTCAAGACCAGCCTAGGTCATATAGCAAGACCCTATCTCTTAAAAAAAATTAAATTAAATTAAATTAGCTGGTCTTGATAGCGCATACCAGTAGTCCTAGCTATTCTGGAGGCAGAGGTGGGAGAACTGCTTGAGCCCAAGAGTTCAAAACTGAGGTGTGAGGATCACTTGAGCCCAGGAGTTTGAGTTGATTGTGCCATTGCACTCTAGCCTAGGTAACAAAGTAAGACCCTGTCTCTTAAAAAAAAAAAAAATCTAACAATGCTTCTCAAGGAACTAGAAAAGAACAAATCAAACCCAAAATTACAAGGAAAGAAATAACAAAGATTAGAATAGTAATAAATAAAACTGAGACTTAAAAAAAAATTCAAAGGATCAACAAAATGAGAAGTTCGTTTTCTGAAAAGATAAGAAACCATTAGACTAACCAAGAGAAAAGACTCAAAATCAAATGCACACAAAAATGACACTGTAACTGATACCACAAAAGTACAGAGTCATTAGAGACTATTATGAACAACTACAAACCAAAAATTTGGAAAACCTACAGAAAATAAATTCCTAGACACATATAACCCATGAGGATTGAACCAAGAAGAAACAGAAAACTTGAACTGACCAATTCTCAGTAACAAGATTTAATCAGTCATAAAAAGTCACCCATCAAAGGAAAGTCCATGATCTGATGGCTTCACGGCTGAATTCTACCAAACATTTTAGAAGAATTAAATATGAATTCTTCTGAAACTTTCTCAGAATAATGAAGAGGAGGGAATTATTCTAAACTCATTCCACAAGCCAGCATTACCATGACACAAGCACCAGACAAGGACACACACATGCAAAAGAAAACTACAGGCCAATATTCCTGATGAACATAAATGCAAAACTCCTCAGCAAAATACTAGCCAACCAAATCTAAAAGTACATCAAAAAGACTGTTTACCATGACCAAGTAGAATTCATTCCAGGGATGCAACAATGGTTCAACATACACAAAACAATAAACATGATACATCAACAGAATGAAGAACAAAAAATGTGATCATCTCCATAGATGGAGAAAAAGCCTCTGGTAACATTCAATATCCCTTCATGATGAAAACTCTTAACAAATTACACATAATAATAGAAAGAACGGGCCGAGTGTGGTGGCTCACACCTGTAATCCCAGCACTTTGGGAGGCCGAGGCGGGTGGATCACGAGGTCAGGAGATCGAGACCATCCTGGCTAACATGGTGAAACCCCATCTCTACTAAAAATACAAAAAATTAGCCGGGTGTGGTGGTGGGCGCCTGTAGTCCCAGCTACTTGGAAGGCTGAGGCAGGAGAATGGTGTGAGCTGAGATCACACCACTGCACTCCAGCCTGGGCAACACAGTAAGACTCCGTCTCAAAAAAAAAAAAGAAAGAACGTACCTCAACATAATAAAGGAAATAAATAACATACCACAGCTAACATCATTCTTAATGGGAAAGAGCTGAAAGCTTTCCCTCTATAATCTGAAACAAAACAAGTATGCCCACTTTCACATCTTTTATTTAACAAAAGTACAAAAAGTCTGAGACAGAGGTATCAGGCAAGACAAAGAAATAAAGGGCATGCAAATCAGAAAGGATGAAGTCAAATTATCCCTGTATGCACCTGACAGGATCAAATATATAGAAAACCCTAAACTCCAAAAGTGGCACTAAAAAACTCTTAGGACTGATAAATTCACTGAAGTTGCAGGATATAAAATCAACATGCAAAAATCAGCAGCATTTCTACACACCAACAATGAATTAGCTGAAAAATAAATCAAGAAAGCCATCCCATTTATAATACTTCAACAAAAATAATATAAGAATACAAGGAAAACTATATAACACTGATGAAGTAAATCAAAGAGGACACACATAAAAATGGAAAAACATCCCATGGTCATGGATTAGAATGGTTAATATTATAAAAATGAACATACTTTCCTGTAAGAGATAGCTTATGGAAAAAAATGAACATATTACCTCAAATGATCTACAGATTCAATGCACTCTCTAACAAAATATCAATGACATTTTTCACAGAAATAGAAAGAGTAATCCTAAAATTCATGATATCACAAAAGATACTGAATATCCAAAGCAATCCTAAGCAAAAAGAACAAAATGGGAGTTTTGTTCACACTACCTGACCTTGAAATATACTACAAAGTGATGGTAAACAATACAGCATGGTACAGGTATTTTTCAAAAACCACACAGACCAGTGTAACAAAACAGAGAGCCCAGGAATAAATCCCATTTACAGCCAACTGATTTCTAACAAAGGCACAAAGAACATTCACTGGGAAGAGGATAGTCTCTTCAATAAATGGTGCTTGGACACTGGATATTCATATGCAAAAGAATGAAACTAGACTCATCTCTCACCATATACAAAAATCAACTCAAAACACCAAGTATGCTGGCTCATACCTGTAATCCTAGCTACTCAGAAGGCTGAGTTGAGGCTGACTCTAGTCCAGGAGTTCAGGATCAAGCTGGGCAATGTGAGACCATGTCTCTAAAAACTAATTTAAAAGCAAAAACAAAAATTGGGAATGTATTTTTAGGGCAATTTGAATCTATGCTCTCAGGATAATCAACTAAAAATGGTTTAAAAGCTTAAATGTAAGAGCAAAAACTATGCAACTACTAGAAGAAAACATAGGGGAAATGCTTCAGGATATTGGTCTGGGCAAAAATTTTATGATGACCTAAAAATCAAGGTAACAAAAGCACAAATAAAGGGATTACATTAAACTAAAAAACTTCTGCACAGCAAAGGAAACAGAATGAAGAGACAACTAGCAGAGTGGGATAAAATATTTGCAAACTATTCATCTGAAAGGGATTAATATCCAGAATACACCAGGAACTCAATAGCAAAAAAAAAAAATAATAATAATAATAGAAAATCTGATTTTAAAATGGGTAAGGTGAATAGACATTCCTCAAAAGGAGACATACAAATGGCCAAGTATATGAAAAAATGCTCAACATCGCTAAACATGGAAATGCAAATCAAAAACAAAATGAGATATAATTTCACCTCAGTTAGGATGGCTATTACCAAAGATAAAAAATAAAAAATGCTGCTGAGAACATGGAAAAGGGGAAACTCTTATATATGGCTGGCAGGAATGCTAATTAGTACAGCCATATGGAAAACAGTAAGGATGTTCCTCAAAAATCTAAAACTACAGCCAGGCATGGTGGTGTGTGCCTGTAGTCCCAGCTACTCAGGAGGCTGAGGTGGAGGACTGCTTGAGGCCAAGAGTCTGAGACCAGCCTGAATAACACAGCAAGACCCCATTTTAAAAAATTAAAAATAAACAAAAGTTAAAAATACAACTACCATATGATCCACTGGTAGTGATCTATGTCACTACTGGGCATATATCCAAGAAAAAAAAAATTCATATGTCAAAGAGAGATCTACACTCCTATGTTTACTGAAGCACTATTCATAATAGCTAAGAAATCAATCTAAGTGTCCATTATCAGATGATTGAAGAAAACATGGCATATATACACAATGGAATACTACTCAGCCATGAAAAATAAACCTGTCATTCACAGCAACATGAATGAGCTTGAAAGACATTAAGTGAAATAAGCTAGGCACAGAAAGATAAATACTCTCTGTTTCTACTCATATGGAAGCATAAAAAGTTCAGTAGAATGGTGGTAACCAGAGGCTGGGAAGGATAGCAGCGAGGCAGACAGAGATTGGTTAACAAATACAAAATTACAGCAAGTGAGATTCCATTTCAATAAGTTGTAGTGTTCTGTGGCACTGCAGAATGAGTACAATTGGCAATACATTTTATACATTTTCAAATAGCTAGAAAAGCAGACTGTGAATGTTGCTAAACACAAAGAAATGATAAATGCTTGAGGAGATGGATATGCTAATTACCCTGATCATTACTCTTAGCACACATATATTGAAATATCACACCGAACCCCATAAACATTATGTGTCAATTAAAAACAATAAAAGAAACAAAAAGAATACCAAAAGAGAAATTCCAAAATATTCTGATTAAACATATTAATTACTATGACTGGACTAAATCCGTAGTGACAACTACCTGCATATACACATGCAGGTTCACCTGTTAAAATTCCAGTCACTTTATAGTCAGCCTACACACAATCTTCTGTAAGACTGAAAAATGAGATTCCTTCTTTGTGTTTATTTTCTGAGTTTATCATAATCCTTTAACTTAGCTACATGTCTTATTTCATTTTTGGTTCCAAAATGTCCTCTAGAAAATTGCTGAGGTGAACTTTTAACTATTTACTCTCTCTAAAGAGGAGTAAAGAAGCTGAGAAACCACAATCAGAGGGAAGAACTAGGACTCCCTGGATTACATTATGTACAAACAGCTACAATATCATCTCCATCCCGCAGAAAAATAAAGAAAAACAAATTAACAAGTAGATCCAGATCAAGAAAAAAGTATGTGTACCGGGTGGTTAAAGACACCTGAAGAAACAATTTTTTAAAAAAATCAAAGCGTTTGAAGTGTGCAGTAAAATGTGCCCATTCATATGTACATCCTTATCTCCTTAAATGTCAAAGTATTTCATAACTCAAGCCTCCATCTTTCTCATAAAGATATATGCTTCTGCTCCTCAAGAGTGGAGACAATGCTGTGGAACAAAGTAGGCTTTCACAAAATGTTTTCAAACAAACCATTTGTCTACAGCACTGGACAGCAGTGAATGTATACACAGGGAAAATAAAGGGGATGAGGCTCTTTTGTTTCTGAAACATTTTCCTCTCCCAAATAAAATAACGAGGAGATGACAAATTGCCATGGGCTTGTCAGGGAAGTCTGAAAGAAGCTGTGCTTCCATTTCTTTCTCTTCCCTATTACTCCTCCTCCTTTGCTTGAATGTCCCTGAGATAACATTTCACTGTAAACTAACAAGAAAGATGTGGCTGAAGGTTTTCCTAAGTGCACAATAACCACTGGGTCTCTCTCATGGGCGAATTATCAGATGTAGAATAAGACTCTTGGCTGTGTCAATTTCTAACATAATTGTTTAGATGACAAATGATTATCTAAAACAGGTTTTCACACAGAGATGATGCTTATGAAGCTTCTCTTCAGTATGAATGACCAGACGGTACGATGTTTCCTCTCACCACAGATTTTCTTCAAGTGGTGATATTCAAAAACTCTTTCCCTAACAGGAATTCGTGGATGTTGACTGAAGTGTGTAAAAGGTCTTCCCACATCTGTTACAATGGTAGGGTTTCTCCCAGGATGAATCCGTTGATGTCGAGTGAGGAGGAATGAGCGGCAATTGAAGGCGTTTCCATATTCACTGCACTCACTGGGCTACTCTCAGTCTGGATGATGGAGTGTTGAACAAGATCTGTGCTCTCGCAAGAAACGTTCCCACTCTGGATGCGTTCATGGGACTTTTCAGCGGTGTGAATCCGCTGGTGCCTTGTGAGGGGTGACCTGCGGTTGAAGGCCTTCCCGCACTCCACGCACTCATAGGGTTTCTCTCCAGTGTGGATGCTGAAGTGTCGAATGAGGTTTGTGGTCCGACAAAAGGCTTTCCCACATTGGATGCATACGTAGGGCTTCTCTCCAGTATGAATCCACTGGTGCCTTGTCAGCCCTGACATGCGGGTAAAAGCCTTTCCACACTGTAAACATTCATAGGGCTTCTCTCCAGTGTGGATGTTGAAGTGTCGAATGAGGTCTTTTCGAATGCTAAAGGCTTTCCCACATTCTTTGCACTCAAAAGGCTTTTCTCCAGTGTGGGCTCTTTCATGCAAGACATAGGTGGAGTAGTGAGTGAAGGCCTTTCCACACTGACTACACACAAAGGGCTTCTCACCAGTGTGAATCCGCTCATGCTGCTTGAGGTGTGACCTGCAGTTGAAGGCCTTCCCACACTCAAGGCACTTAAAGGGCCTCTCCCCAGTATGGATAAAGAAGTGTTGAATGAGGGCTGTACTCTCATAAAAGCCTTTTCCACATTCGCTGCATGCGAAGGGTTTTTTCTCATTGTGGCTCTTGTTATGCAAAACGTAATTGGAGCGGTAGGTAAAGGCCTTTCCACATTCATTGCACACAAAAGGCTTCTCTCCACTGTGAACCCGCTGGTGCCGTGTAAGGTGTGACCCGCGGTTGAAGGTCCTTCCACATTCGCTGCACACAAAGGGCTTATCTCCATTGTGAGTCCGCTGGTGCCGTGTGAGGTGTGACCTGCGGTTGAAGTCTTTCCCACACTCCATGCATTTATAGGGCTTCTCCCCAGTATGGATGATGTGATGCTGAAGGAGGTGTTTGCTCTTGCCGAAGGCTTTCCCACATTCTGGGCAATCATAGGGCTTCACACGAGGGAGAATCTGCTCATGCTGAACAAGGAAGCAATTCTCATTAAACATTTCCTCGAATTTATAGGAATTTTCCCCTTCGTGAATCAAGGAATCTGTAACTGGTCCATATGAGTCAAATCCATAAAGAGCATCTTCTGGTGAGACTTGGTTCTGTATCATCATTGAACATATACCATCAGCTGTCGCCAAACCTTCATTTTCAAGGCTCATTTTCCCATGGAGATTCTCACTCTGTGGGTCTGTCCCTGGTCTCAAAAAGTATTCCTGCATTTCAGATGGCCCATCCTGATCCATGACCTGCCCAAAATAGGAGTATCCTGGGACTCCCTGTGCCAGCTGTTCCTGGAGTGAGACTTCCTCAGGCAAGGCCAGGTGAGAAGGGATAGGCTCTACAGTCTCAGGTTTTGTGCTGTCACCTGAAGGGAATACAATACACAAAAGAGCTTATTAAGATAGTATAGAAGAAATGAAACCACCATTTTGGTGAGAACAGTAAGATGAAAATAGTGATGATTTGAAAATAGCTATGATTTGATGGGCTGGGTACAGTGTCTGATGCCTGTAATCCCAGCACTTTGGGAGGCTGAGGCAAGTGGATCACTTGAGGTCAGGAATTCGAGACCAGCCTGGCCAACATGGTGAAACCTCATGTCTACTAAAAATATAAAAATTGGCCAGGCTTGGTGGCAGGCGCCTATAATCCCAGCTACTTGGGAGGTTGAGACAGAAGGATCGCTTGAACCTGGGAGGTGGAGGCTGCAGTGAGCCAAGACTGAGCCACTACACTCCAGCCTGGGTGACAGAGGGAAACCCATCTCAAAAAAAGGCCAGGTGCGGTGGCTCACGCCTAAAATCCCAGCACTTTGGTTTGGGAGGTTGAGGTGGATCACCCGGGATCCACCCACCTCAGCTTCCAAGGTAGCTGGACTACAGGCATATGGACCACGCCTGGCTTTTTTGTTTGTGTGTTTGTTTTTTTAGATGGAATTTCACTCTGTTGCCTAGGCTGGAGCACAGTGGCATGATCTCAGCTCACTGCAACTTCTGCCTCCTGGGTTCAAGCGACTCTCCTGAATTAGCCTCCCGAGTGGCTGGGATTACAGGTGTGTGCCACCATGCTGGGCTCATTTTTTTGTATTTTTAGAGATGGGGTCTCACCATGTTGGCCAGATTGGTCTGGAACTCCTGACCTCAGGTAATCTGTCCACCTTGGCCTTCCAAAATGCTAGAATTACAGGCATGAACCACCCCACCTGGCTAAATTTTTTGTATTTTTTTTTTTTTTTTTTTGGAGACGGAGTCTCGCTCTTTCGCCCAGGCTGGAGTGCAGTGGCTGGATCTCAACTCACTGCAAGCTCCGCCTCTCGGGTTTACGCCATTCTCCTGCCTCAGCCTCCCGAGTAGCTGGGACTACAGGCGCCCGCCGCCTCGCCCGGCTAGTTTTTTGTATTTTTTAGTAGAGACGGGGTTTCACCGTGTTAGCCAGGATGGTCTCGATCTCCTGACCTCGTGATCCGCCCGTCTCGGCCTCCCAAAGTGCTGGGATTACAGGCTTGAGCCACCGCGCCCGGCCAATTTTTTGTATTTTTTTTTTAAAGAGATGGGGTTTCACCATGTTGCCCAAGCTGGTCTCGAACTCCTGGGCTCAAGTAATCCGCCCACCTCTGCCTCCAAAGTGCTGGGATTATAGACGTGACCCACCGTGCCTGGCCAACTCTTGAAATTTTTAAAGAGAAACCCGGGGGAGAAGCTCAAGCAGAGTACAGACTGGAATAGAGATCCCCACTCACAGTCAAGATGAGACTAGGTGGACAACATAATGATGACATGGTATGGTGAGCTTGCTCAAGAATATGTCAAGGTGCTACAAGAGGCCAGGGAAGGGGCACTTAATGTAGCCTAAATGGGGCAGGGACAGGAAGAGGCCAAGGAAGCTTCCCAGAGGATGCTTCATGAGCTTAAAGTGAGAAGCACATATTAGCCTTAGGACATAGAATATACAAAGACACGGAGTCTTCAGCAAATCTAGGGGACTGCAGTGAGAGGAGGCAGCCCCATGAGAAGTTAAGGCTGGTCAGGATGCAGTGACAGGAAGGGGCAGAGAGGAAGCTGATGCTCAAGATTCTGCCTCAGGGACAGCCAGGGATGGCCACGGCTACTCCTAGGACAGAGCTCCTAGGACAGAGGGTGAACAGAATCCTGGTAGACATATAGAATCCACTGTGTCAGGGTGAAAAATAGGCGAAAAGGCTAACAAACAACTGGATCTTGAAAAAAGAAAATAATAAAACTTCTGCCAGGCACAGTGGCTCACGCCTGTAATCCCAGCACTTTGGGAGGCCAAGGCTGGCAGATCACGAGGTCAGAAGATCGAGACCATCCTGGCTAACACGGTGAAACCCCATCTCTACTAAAAGTACAAAAAATTTGCCGGGCGTGGTGGCGGGTGCCTGTAGTCCCAGCTACTCGGGAGGCTGAGGCAGGAGAATGGCGTGAACCTGGGAGGTGGAGTTTGCAGTGAGCCGAGATCGCGCCACTGCACTTCTGCCTCGGAGACAGTGAGACTCCGTCTAAAGACAAAAAAAAAAAAGAAAATAATAAAACTTTATATCAAGACAATAAAGATCTACCTGAATGAAGAAATTGATAATATAAAGTTATCAATTCTCTCAAAACTGATCCAGAAATTCAATACAACCCTGAGAAACAGTAACTTGAAAACACTAGAAAAAGACACAATGTGAAAGGTACTGCCTGTAATCCTGGCTACTCATGAAGCTGAGCCCAGGAGTTCAAGACCAGCCTGGGCAACCTAGCCAGATCCCATCCCTTAAAAAAAATAGTAATAATAAATAAAAGGAATGTGTGGATTAGCCTTGGAGAGTATTTAAGAGTAACAAGGATTGGCTATGAGATAATAGATGAAGCCAACATAAAAGTGAAGATCAGAGTAAGAAGAGAACCAAAGTCCAGAGAGAATAGAAAAAGAGAATCTAAGAGGGCCCAATACTGAAGCACAAAATAGGAAAACTGTGCTGAATTGTGAGTTCATACTAAAGGGAGGTTAAGAGTGTAGCTCTGGAGTCAGAACATCTCAGTTCAAATCTTGCCTGCACCAAATCAGCTGATGTCAGATAAATGATTTAGCTGATCCTAGTCTCCACTTCCTCATCTGAAAAACAGAAACTCTCAGATTCTGTCTCACAGGGTGTGATGACGGTTAAATAGGAAAATTCTTGGCTGGGCACAGTGGCTCATGCCTGTAATCCCGTTACTTTTGGGAGGCTAAGGCAGAAGAATTGCTTGAGGCCCAGAGTTCAAGAGTAGCCTGGGCAATATAGCAATACCCCATCTCTACCAAAAAAAAATAAATTAGCCAGACATTGTAGCGTGAGCCTGTAGTCCAGCTACTTTGCAGAATTGCTTGAGCCCAGAAGTTTAAGGCTACAGTAAGCTACGATGGTGCCACTGCACTCCAGCCTGGGTGACAGAGCAAGATCCTGTCTCTTAAAAAAGGGGAAAATTTCTATAAAGCACTTGGCACAGTGCTAGACAGTACATAAGAGATCGGTAAATTGTGGGCCATCATCAGTTATCATTATGGTCACTGTTGTATTTGAAAATTAGGAATGAAAGGAGTGACCTTACAATGGTTTCTGTGCTGTGATACAGAGAAACCTACCACAGGGACTCAAACAGTAAAATGAAATGATGTTTTTTTGTTTGTTTGTTTTTTCGAGATGGGGTCTCGCTCTGTCATCCAGTCCGGAGTACAGTGGTGTGATCTTGGCTTACTGCAACCTCCACTTCCCAGGCTCAAGCAATTCTCCTACCCCATCCTCCTGAGTAGCTGGGATTATAGGCATCTGCCACCACACCCAGCTAATTTTTTTATTTTTAGTAGAGATGGGGTTTCACCATGATGGCCAGGCTGGTAACTCCTGACCTCAAGTGATCTGCCTGCCTAGACCTCCCAAAAGGGAATGATGTTATCAAGTGATGATGAAGATGTGGAGGACTGGAAGCTTTCACATGTCCATGGTCAGAAAGTGAAATGGTACATTCTGCAGAACTGCTGGGCAGTTTCTTTTAAAGCTGAACATGGCCACACAGGGTAGCTCATGCCTATAATCCCAGCACTTTGGGAGGCCAAGGAGGGGAGATCAGTGCAGGCCACGAGTTCAAGATGAGCCTGGGCAACACAGTGAGACCCCATCTCTACGAAAGATAATAAAGAAAAAAAGAAAGCTGAATATACAACCTACTCCATGACCTGATGTGTACACACATTAGAGTATATTCTAACAGAATTTACCGTTAACAGAAAATTCAGAAACCAGTATTTACATCCACCAGAAAATATGAACAAGAATACTCTCAGCAACATCCTTCATAATATCCAAAAACTGAAAACAACAGGAACATCCATCAGCAGAGTAATGGACAAATGAATGGCAGTTTCACATACAATGAGAAACTACAACATACTGAGAATGAACCAGCTCCGACTGCATATAAACACGTGAAAAGAATAACACAGACGTGATGATCAAAAGACAGATATGTCAGAGAACACACTGTGCAGTTCAACAACAGCCAACCAATCTGTGCTCTTGAAGTCTAAATACGAGCGAATAGAATTAAAGAGGCTATTGAGGGCATAAAATCCTGATGAGGAGCTGGAGATCGCCTGTGTATTGATGTAGGTGGCAGTTACTTTGGTTTATACATAAGCAAAAATTCAGTGAATGGACTTCTGTCTTTTTTTTTTTTTTTTTTTTTTTTTTTTTTTGAGACACAGTCTCCTTTTGTCGCCTAGGCTGGAGTGCAGTGGCACGATCTCGGCTCACTGCAAGCTCCGCCTCCTGAGTTTAAGCGATTCTCCTGTCTCAGCCCCCCGAGTAGCTGGGACTACAGGTGTGCACCACCACGCCTGGCTAATTGTTTCATATTTTTAGTAGAGACGGGATTTCGTCACGTTGGCCAGGCTGGTCTCGAACTCCTGACCTCAGGAGATCCACCCGCCTCAGCCTCCCAAAGTGCTGGGATTACAGGCGTGAGCCACCATGCCCGGCCTCAGTGAATGGACTTCTTAAGATTTTTGCACAACACAGCATATGAGTTACAGCTTATTCAAAAAGTGAAAGAGATGGAGGCTTATTATGATGCCCAGGCTGGTCTCGAACTCCTAGCCTGAAGCAATCCTCCCATCTCAGCCTCCAGAGTAGCTGGGATTAGACGCATCTGGCTTCCATTTCAGGGTTATTAATTGACTTGACTGCATTATTGTTGTATCTCAGAGAATACGGAAGCCCAAGGAGAGAGACAGAGAGGGAATGGCCAGTAAGTGGAGCAGTCAGAAAACACATAACATTTATCGATAAAGCTGTCTTACATGGTGCAGTTTGAGGTGCCTCATAGCAATTACAACAGTAACATCAAAGATCACTGATCACAGATCACCGCAATAGATATAATATTAATAAAAAACATTTGAAATACTGCAAGAGGCCGGGCGCGGTGGCTCAAGCCTGTAATCCCAGCACTTTGGGAGGCCGAGGCGGGCCGATCACGAGGTCAGGAGATCGAGACCATCGTGGCTAACACGGTGAAACCCCGTCTCTACTAAAAAATACAAAAAACTAGCCGGGCGAGGTGGCGGCGCCTGTAGTCCCAGCTACTCGGGAGGCTGAGGCAGGAGAATGGCGTAAACCCGGGAGGCGGAGCTTGCAGTGAGCTGAGATCCGGCCACTGCACGCCAGCCCGGGTGACAGAGCGAGACTCCGTCTCAAAAAAAAAAAAAAAAATGAAATACTGCAAGAATTATCAAAATGTGACACAGACAAAAAGTGAGCACATGCTGTTGGAAAAATGGTTGGGACAGACTTGCTCAATTCAGGGTTGCCACAAACATTCAACTTCTAAAAATACAGTAACTGCTAGGTGCAGTAAAGCAAAGCGCAATGAAACAAAGGTAAGCCTTTTTTGCCACATATTGTCCCATTTTACCCATGAGAAAATTGAGGCACTTTTCTGCACTGGCATGGGTATAAAGAAATAAAAAATTCTAAAAAGAAAATTAAGGCACAGAGGAGTTCAGTACTTTGCCCAGGAACACGCAGCTGACAAGGAGTAGAGCTAGGATTGGACTCTGAGGCATCAGACCTTGGTCTCCCAAGTGCTGTGCTCAGAGGAAATGGAGAACTCCCCTGTATGGTGCCAGGAGTCTCAAAACAAGGAGGCTATAAAGAAGAATGGGAGATACGAGTGGAAAAACTCAATCCTAAGGGAACCGGGCAGCAGAGTGAGGGGTAGATGTGGTGACTCCATACTTCGACATTTCATGAACCACTGAAAAATAAAAAACTGGGAGGGAACTCCAAACAGCAATTTTGCCACATACAGACATTTGCACAAACATCAAAATCAACACTTCACAAAAGAAAGAACTTTTATCAAGAAAAAAATGCAACAAACAGCATCTCACAATGAAGGTATATCTGTTAAACTGAATGAATGAATTTTCTGAGGTGTTCATTGCAATGGCCCTATTATCCTTACTCACTGAGGATGGGGATGCTGGGAAAATTAAGTGAGAAGAGTATCAACAGAGAAACAACAAAAATATGTAGGAAGTAGTAGTGCTAAAGAATGTGTGAGTCTCAGAGAACAAGAACTAGATGGTCACTTTATTCCACACAATAGCTAAGCCAGAAAAAGCCACTATGAAAAGACAGTGACAGGAGCAGACCCATAAAGGGAAGCCAGCACAAGATACCCAGTGTTAGTCCCACAAGGGGCCTGGCTGCAAATCCCACCTTTGGGTTCTACAAAACATTCCCATTTCCTGGTAACGGATCCCTCTCCTTTGGCTGTGACCACAAGCAAACTACATTTCTTAGCCAACCCTTTCTAAGTAAGACACAAAGAGATCAGGAAGAATCAAGTGAGTCAAAATAATGAGGCCAGGCGTGGTGGCTCATGCCTGTCATCCCAGCACTTTGGGAGGCCAAGGTGGGCAGATCACCTGAGGTCAGGAGTTTGAGACCAGCCTGACCAACATGGAGAAACCCCATCTCTACTAAAAATAAAAAAATAAGCTGAGTGTGGGGGCACATGCCTGTAATCCTAGCTACTCTGGAGGCTGAGGCAGGAGAATCACTTGAATCCGGGAGGCGGAGGTTGTGGTGAGCCAAGATCACGCCACTGCACTCCAGCCTGGGCAATAAGAGCGAAACTGTGTCTCAAAAAAAAAAAAAGAAAAAAAAAAAAAAAAAAAAAAAAAAAAAAAAAAAAAAAAAAAAAAAAAAAAAGAAAAAAAAAAAAAATTGAGTCAAGCTTTGGGAAACAGGAGGGCTGGCTCCCAAGACCTATTCCACTAGCCCGGCCTGAAGCCAGAATGAAGCTGAATTAGGCTAGAATGAAGCTGCTTTCAGGTGCCCCTGATGTTGGAGAGGAGAGGACAGGCCTTACCCAGTGCGACCAGAAGCCCACAGGTCTCCAGCATCACCTCCACGTACAAGGCCCTCTGGGTCACGTCCAACTGCCCCCACTCCTCCTGGGTAAATGTCACAGCCACGTCCTCGAAGGTCACAGACTCCTGAAAAGTCAAACAGAGCCAGTAATGTTTCCTTTGCAACTGTGGAATAGGATTAGAACCTGTCACTCCAGCACTGCAAAAGATGCACAGAGAATCAAAGGCCAAATCACCAAGCACCTCCAAAGGGCCTAGATCTGTGCTAGGATCAAGGGGAATGTGGACACTGCCTTGCATGGATTACAGCAGCGAAGAGGAGACAGAAGAGGCTGAGGCAGAATTGCTTGAACCTGGGAGGTGGAGGCTGCAGTGAGTTGAGATCGTGCCACTGCACTCTAGCCTGGCAACACAGCAAGACTCCATCTTAAAAAAAAAAAAAAAAAAAAAAAAGGCCTCATATGCAGGAAACCACTAGAACTTGACACAGAAATAAGGTTAGGACAATCCGAAGCGGACTGAGAGGCACAGACAGTAAGCACTCTGACATATCAGAGGAATGGGAAAGAAGAATAATAATAACATCAACACCAGCAACAATAACAGGAACAGTACCTGAGTCTTACCGATCCTCCCTGTGTGCCTGCCTCATGCTGACAGGTTTACATGCCATGGTAAAGTGACTGAAAGTCCCCAGCTCAGGAGCCAGACTCCTGAGGTTTAAAACCAAATTCCTGAAATCAACATGTGCCTGCTATGTGACCTTAGGGACCTCATTTCATTTCGCTGAGCCTCGATTTCCAGGTTAGTATAACCGTGTTTCCCACCTCATCAAGAATAGTCAAGGCTGGGCATGGTGGCTCATGCCTGTAATCCCAGCACTTTGGAAGGCTGAGGCACGTGGATTACCTGAGGTCAGGAATTCGAGACCAGTCTGACCAACATGGTGAGACCCCGGCTCTATTAAAAATACAAAAAGTAGCCAGGTGTGGTGGCACAAACCTGCAATCCCAGCTACTAGGGAGGCTGAGGCAGGAGAATAGCTTGAACCTGGGAGGCAGAGGTTGCAGTGAGCCAAGATTATGCCACTGCACTCCAGTCTGGACAATGGAGCGAGACTCTGTCCCCGCCCCCCCAAAAAAAAAGAATAGTCAAAAGAACTAAAGAAAAACTGTTTGTAGGTTGGGCATGGTGACTCACACCTGTAATCCCAGCAGTTTGGGAGGCCGAGGTGGGCAGACCATGAGGTCAGGAAATCGAGACCATCCTGGCCGGCAAGGTGAAACCCTATCTCTACTAAAAATACAAAAATTAGCTGGGCGTGGTGGTGTGTGCCTGTAAGTCCTAGCTATTTGGCAGGCTGAGGCAGGACAATCACTTGAACGCGGGAGGCGGAGGTTGCAGTGAGCCAAGATCGTACCACTGAACTCTGGCCTGGCAACAGAGCTAGACTCTGTCTCAAAAAAAAAAAAAAAAAAAAAAAAGGAAAGAAAATGAAACAAAGAAAAACTGTTTGTAAAAAAAGAAAAAAAAAAACCAAAAAAAACACCGAGGCAAAGGCTACACACGGCATCTGAATTTACCATCATCATCTCTATGTCACACTCAGAGACCTGAGGCCCAGATCTCAGGTCCCAGAAGCTCTACCAGTCTACCCAAAGTCACATGTCTTCATGTCTTTTTTTTTTTCCAGATGGTTTCACTCTGTCACCCAGGCTGGAGTGCAGTGGCACAATGTCGGCTCACTGCAGCCCTGACCTCCTGTGGTCTAGTGATCCTCCCACCTCAGCCTCCTGCGTAGCTGGGACTACAGGCACAGGATGCCACACCAGTCTAATTTTTTGTATTTTTGGTAGAGATAGGATTTCCCCATGTTGCCCAGGCTGGTCTTGAACTCCTGGGCTCAAGCAGTCCACCCACCTCGGCCTCCCAAAGTGCAGGGATTACAGGTGTGAGCCACCATGCCCAGCCCAGAGTCACAGGTCGTATCAACAGAGGCAGGATTTAAGCCCAGGGCCCTCTGGTCTAATTATGTAACCTGACATTTCTCTATTAGCAAAGTTAATGCAGTTAATGAGGATGAAGCATTTCAAATCCATATATCCATTTCAGCCACTCCCATGGACAAGCGCAGAGAAGTGTAGTCATCATCATCCACCTCACCAAAGAATCACCTGAGGTGGTGCCACCTGATCAGGTGTTAGGGCCTGGACCTGCTTCCAGGGAGAATTCACAATGAGCCATCACTTCCTTTTCTACCTGAGTCCTACTAGCAGGTAACCCTGAAGCCAGAATATTCCAGCAGCAAGCAAACAAGAGTCACAGAGGGCACAGCAGGTTGTAGCCATGAGAATATGGGCCCATCTGCAGATTATATCTATCCTGGCTGAGTAGGAGAGTACATTCAGCAACAAAACCATACAAACGTGCCCTCTCAGAATATGTCAGCAGGTAAGGGAGTAAGGGGAACCACATATAAAACCACCGTGGAAGCCACACAGGTCCCCTGGGAACTCCTTAAACAACCAATATACCATTTTTTAAGTCTACACAGTTCCCCCAGTATGAAAGGCCATGACTCCTCATGCCCAAGACCACGGCTAGAAGGAGGCCTCATCTTGCAAAGTTTACTTTAGGTGTCACCCCCAGGCCTCCCTAACCATTGCAGGTAAAGAAGAGGTTAAAAACAGACTATGATGGTAAACATACCAGTTGTTAGTTTCTGAAACTTAAGAGCTACAGTGATGCAAGGCAAGTAATTGAACGTCTGTGACCCTCAAATTGCTCTTGTGTAAAACAATGATGACAATATAACCTAATTCTAAAGAGTTCAGGATTAAGCCGGTGCGGCGGCTTACACCTGTAATCCCAGCACTTTGGGAGACCAAGGCGGGTGGATCACCTGAGGTCAGGAGTTTAAGACCAGTGTGGCCAACATGGTAAAACCCCGTCTCTACTAAAAATACAAAAATTAGCCAGGCGTGGTGGCGTGCACCTGTACTCCCAGCTACTCAGGAGGCTGAGGCAGGAGAATCGCTTGAACCCAGAAGACGGAGTTTGCAGTGAGCCAAGGTCACACCACTGTACTCCAGCCTGGACGACAGAGCAAGACTCCGTCTCAAAAAAAAAAAAAAAAAAAAAAAAAAAAAAAAAAAAAAAAAATCAGGATTACACGAGCTGAGGGTTAAATATTACCCACCGATCAGTCCACAGCAAGGACTCAACGACAGTCAGTTAATATCATTCTTTCTAATTATTTTTCTTTGTTCTCATTACGTCCTTGACAAACTCAAATCCACAAGCTTCTTTAACACCATCAGATTCTCTACACAAAAATACCAGACTCTGGGCAAGGGTGTAAGGTGCCACTTTAGCCGGAGTTGCCAAAAAAGGCACCTCCAAATACGTGACATCTGGACAGAGGCCAGAAGGATGTGGGACGGAGGCCCCCCACTACCGCGGCAGTGTTCGAGGTAAAGGGGGGTCAAGGAGAAAGGCTGGAAAATGGAAGAGGAGTCTGTACGGTCAGCTTGGTGGCTCTGAAGAGCAAAGGACCAGGGAAAAACGCAAAGACACAAGGTCGGGGTGGTTGGCCAAGGGGATGGGGTAGGGGCTGGCAGGCCGCAGACAAGGCTGGATTTAGGGGAAGTGTGATGAGAGCCCCAGAAGGAAGCATCACTCCTCCTTCAACCACGGATTGAACACCTATCAGAGGCCAACACTGTTGCAGGACTGCGGATAAAGGAAATGACAAGCCACGGCCATTTCTCTTAAACGATGGCGACAAAGAAAAATCCTGTGGCTGTCTTGGCTTCCAGCCTGCCCACGAGGCCTCCAGAAATAGCAGAGCAGCAGCAAGTCCGAAACCTCGTCCACTCACCTGCGCCGGAGCCATCCACGCCGCCGCCATCCCGGGAATGCCGCGGATCAGCCGACCACAGCCCTTCTCTGTCCTGGGCGGGGCGACCTCGGCTGACTTTCGCACTCTGAGCCTCAGTTTTCCCCCCAAAAAAATGCGCACAAGGCCCAGGGCGCAGCGTCGGGGCTGAGGAGACGGAGGGCGGCTGCGGAGGCCTAGGCCTCGACGGGCGCCAGTGGGATGCCTCGTTAGGGGAGAAGCGGGGCGTCAGGCTCCCGCCAAGACGCGGAGAAGGGGCGTAACCGCTTCACTACCCTTCCCTGCTCAGGCCGCAGAACGCGCCCACCCAGCGCTCTAGGCCCCACACTGTTTCAGGGCCAAGCCGGCCCACGGAGATGACGTCACACGAAGAAGCGGAAGTCCCGCCTCCGCCGCCCTGGCCCGCAGAAAACGCTCCTGTCCTGGGCCGTCAATGGCCCAGAGTCCGCGGCCGACGCAAGGGACGGTGCCTTCTGGGTAATGCAGTTTTTCCCTTACATCTACCGGGTGTGGGAACTCACCCAGCGCATCCGACTCCACGTAAGTGCGCACCAGAACCCCCGCGTCGTCTTAGGGCCGCCGCTTTAGTATAGGCACACGTCGGAGGGTCGAAAGGTCCCTTCAAGCTCAGGAAAATCGAGGTCAGGAGGCGGGGATAGTCGCCCCGATTCAGACCCCGAACAAAGGTGCTTACCCTGCTGTGGGGCTGGGCCCGCGACTTCTCGCTCGCTTTGCCTCTTTTCTGGATCTTTTCATAGAAGAAAAGGATAAATGAGCAGTTAAAATAGCCACCCAAAGGAGGACGCCTGACAGTGTGCCCGGCCTGCTGGGAAAGGACAGACCGCCCTCTATTGGGCCTCCTTTGGCCGGGCCCAGCCTTCAAAGGATGCAGGGACTTCCGGGTGATGTAATAGGCTTCGCGTTCGCCACGTGTGGACTTCCCATACCCTGAGGTGGGGAGGCTGCTAGTGGAGCAGGCTTGCAGGGAAGCCCAGTACTCCCATTTCAAGCATGATCAGTTTGAAACGTAAGTGAGACCTCAAAGCGTAGTGCCATCTACTCAACCTATGATTCAACATTGGCAGAGGGTTCGAGAATGGATATATAAATTTGAGAGTTACCGTAAACTGTTACTTCAAGTCATGTTATTAGGTGAGGCTATGAAAAGAATGGATAAGTGACGGGAAAGAGGGGAACCCTGGCCCAACCCAGCATTAACTGGTTGCAGACAGGAGACCAATAAAGTCATGTTAGGATTTTAACAATCCTATATTATGCAAAAGATATCTATATTATGCAAAGTGTTCGTAGTCCTCATCAGTAACTTTTTTTTTCTTTTCATGATTATGAAAGTGAGAGAATAAAGTCCAGCTTTCAATGGTTTGACGATATATATGGTTATGAAAATAGAAACAAGGTGTGCAGAACGTACTCCCCAAGAGATTTAATTTCGAGATTGAAAATAGTCAACGAATGGAGATGGGGTCAATTTCCTACACGATGCTGTCTATAAAATACTTCTGGAGAAATATTTTTGGCTAAATTAGTGTTCTAGCAACACTGTTATTCATCATTGGCAATAAAAAGACATCATTCTCTTTTTCACATACTTATGACTCTTATAATTAAATCTTTTTTTTTTTTGAGATGGAGTTTCACTCTTGTTGCCCAGGCTGGAGTGCAATGGCACGATCTCGGCTCACTGCAACCTCCGCCTCCTGGGTTCAAGCGATTCTTCTGCCTCAGCCTCCCAAGTAGCTGGGATTACAGGCATGAGACCCCACGCGTGGCTATTTTTAGTAGAGACGGGGTTTTTCCATATTGGTCAGGCCGGTCTCGAACTCCCGACCTCAGGTGATCCGACCGCCTCGGCCTCCCAAAGTGTTGGGATTACAGATGTGAGCCAACGTGCCTGGCCAGACTCTTATAATTAAATTTAAATGTTTTTTTCAGAGGCGTATGAACCAGAGCAACTCCATCTTAAATAGGAGCTGGGTAAAATGAAGCTAAAGCCTACTAGGCTGCATTCCCAGACAGTTAAGGCATTCTGAGTCACAGGATGAGATAGGAGGTCAGCACAAAATACAGGTCATAAAGACCTTGCTGATAAAATAGGTTGCAGTAAAGGAGCTGGCCAAAACCACCAAAACCAACACGGTGACGAGAGTGACCGCTGGTCGGCCTCACTGCTACACTCCCACCAGTGCCGTGACAGTTTACAAATGCCATGGCAATGTAAGGAAGTTACCCTATGTGGTCCGAAAAGGGGAGGCATGAATAATCCACCCATTGTTTAGCGTGTCATCAAGAAATAACCATAAACATTTGCAACCAGCAGCCCTCGGGGCTGCTCTGTCTATGGAGTAGCTATTCTTTATTCCTTTACTTTCTTAATAAACTTGCTTTCACTTTACTCTATGGTCTCGCCCTGAATTATTTCTTGCACGAGATCCAAGAACCCTCTCTTGGGGTGAGGATTGGGACCCCTTTCCTGTAACATATTCCTGGCCACCGCGGAAGAGACTATACTGCAGAAACCCCTGACCCAAAGGCTAACTTTGGGTGTGTGGTGGGATCCAGTAACACCTTTCTTGCAAACCACAAAAGGAACAATACTGAGGAGATCCCCCTGACCCAAAGGAAATAGACTGCAGCACTGATTGGACCACTTTGGATAAGTGGTGGGGTATCCAAGTTAAGAATGGGATTGGGATAGACGCTCAAGTTAGGGGAGTTATAGTCTCTCCTAAGACAGAGTGGGTTAGAGGCCCCTCTTAATAAAAGGCAAGGACACTTGACCGACTTTGGGTTAGAGGCCCAAGTCAGGAGGATTAGAGTCGCTTCTAAGATTTAGGGGATTAGAGACCCCTCTCAGTAAAGTCTCTGCTGGCTAAGAACAGGTTTGGCACCGTGGGATGTTAACTCCTATTCTCTTTGGATTAATCTGCCTTGCATTCTTTGTTGATGACTGTGGGCAACAGGGTTAGGCATGTACAGGATCATGGGACACGGGGAGCTTTTTCCTCCCGCAAAAGGGGAAACTTGAGAGCTGAGGGCACTGCGGGAAAAAAATACCTTCACGACAGCAGCCGCAGCCGCCTGAACTTTTCAG